>NC_135343.1:19674782-20924782 GCF_023851605.1 Tamandua tetradactyla | reverse complement strand
TTCCCAGTAACTGAGGCAATCCCTGCTGCAGATATTTGTGAAAAGCAAGGCAGCCTCTCTGACCTCTCTTCCCATATCCCTGATATTCACTTCCCACCAGAAACACCCTGGTCCAATACCCCCTCTCTGCCGATCCTCAGACCAAAATGTGGACCACTGTAGATGCTCAATAAATACTAGTTGAATATGCATCTCTGCCTTGCATACAGTTTCTCCTGAGTTACCTTAACCCTGGTTCCCCTTAGGACTCATACATCATCTTGTACTGGTTTGGCTATTGCTGACTAATCATTCCTTTCTCAACTTTTATTTACTGCATCACTTGTAACTCGATTTCAAGAATACCTAGATTGTTCCTTTGGATGAAAAGGAGGGTCTACAGGAAATGTTCTCAGAGATAGCCCCCACAAATGGCAAAGATGCCCTTAGGAGGTAACTGTAAGAGCAAAGTAGTCTGGTTGAGATAATATTGAAATAGGCTCCTTGGGGAAGGTGGGATAGATTAAAAGAAGAGCATATTCCTAGTGAATCTTCCCTCCTTCTGCTGCCTGGTTTCCAGTTGTATTTTCATCATTCATTTCTCTACTTTTACCCAAATAGCTTAGCTCCCAAGCAAGCCTATGAGACCATTCTAGAACTGTTTATTAATTATTTGTTTGGTGCTGAGCCCTGTGCTTTATATGGTCATCTTGATTAATCACCACAACAACCCTGTGAAATAGAGATTTCAATTTCATGATGAAGAAACTGAAGCTTAGTGTTTAATTAACATGCTCAGGGTCACACAACAAGATAGTAGAAGAGTTGGGATTTGAACTCAGGTGTATCTGATCCCAAAGTTCATGACCTTAATCACAAAATTTCACACTCATTAATAAAGATCAAGAATGAATCATGGCCCATGTCTTAATTGATATAAACCAGATTTCTGAGCCTGCATCCCATTGTTGAAAACACTGTGGACTCTACACATTTGCACACACATACTCGCTTTATTCATAAACTGAAAATGCACCCAATCTTAAATCTTAAACTCTTGACTTTCCTTTTTTCTTTTCTAGATCACTCACCTACCTCCCTATCAAAGTAATCCCATCACAAGCTTTCAGAGGACTTAATGAGGTCATAAAAATGTAAGTAAGATACTGTATATCAGAAGACATTCATAATTGGATTTTTTTTCTAAAAGAAAGAAAAGCCAAAAGAGAATAAATTTTCTAGGAGAGAAATTGTCTTTAGGAAGCCTCAGTATTTTTGTCTGTATCAATACAAATAACATCCAAGAACCTTTTAAGAATGGGTATAATTTTCAAGAATCATTAAAATCCAGGAATTAACCTTGCCTCAAAAAACTGAATGCATTTTGATAAGTGATGATAAATGTCTCAAGTGAAAAAGAAGATAGATTCCAATCATAAAAATTCTGCTTCTGCTGGAGCAGCTATTCCCCCATGTCACATTTTTAGCTAACACCCACATAGAAGAAAATGTGTGGGAAGTTTCTTATGCATCAGAAGGTAATCTTTGTATCTAAAATATAATACGTGTATGACCAAAACATATTATTTATAGCTCTATTGATGAAAGCCATTTATCACAGTGTAAAGTAGCCTGATAATAGAGTGTGTTTTCATGTTTGTTCAAATGAAACTTCAAACCTTTGTCCCTGGGTCTATCTTCCAGGGCCCAAAATGCTATACACAGAGAGAGTGAGCTTTCTCAGGAGTTCCGTATAATGGGAAGGACATCCTCCTTCATGTTAGCCTGAGTCAAAGGACCTCAAAGCCCATTGCTTCTCAGAAAGCATCTCTGATCGTAACAATCCACTGGGAGCAAATTTTCATCTCTAAAGAAGATGCTACACAGACAATCTTAGCTCCTTGGGGTATCTTTGACTGCTCTTTGGGGTCCTAGCAAGCAATGAGGATATTAAAAGTAATTCCTCTAGAATTAGTGCATATTACAGAAAATACACTGCAAGTTGGTCAAGTAAATTGATTGGGCCTAGACTTTGCTCTTGTGCTTTCAAATTTAAATGTTGAATTTTACTAACTTTTAATGCATTAAGACCTCCTAGTGAGAAAAGCAGACATATAGTTACATAAGCAAACCATTAGGCAACAAGACGAATCAGCCTAGAAACAATCTATTACATCCTTGTTCCTAAAAGACCTCACTGACTTAGGCTCTGCCTTTCTCTTGGCAGATGCTCTTACCAAGTTAGAATGAATGTTGGCCTTAGAAACAAGAACATTTGTGAATTTGAGACTGTTTTTCTCAGCTGGAAGCAAATAGTTTATGTTGGGACTTAAAGTAACACTGATATACATACATATTTGAGGGTGGTATATAGCAAAGCTGATTCCTTTACTTTTGTCCTTTTTAAAAATTCAATTCATTCTTTAGTCAGTCCACTCATTCATACCCCTACAATGTGCCAGGAAATACAAAGGCACCAGAGATTCAGCAGTGACTGGGATGTACTCCTGTCCTCAGTTTGCTCACAGAATGAGCAAAACAGTCAAGGAAACAGCCAACTCAAGAAGGAGGCTACGTACATCCTCAGAGTGCCTCGGAACAGGATTTTAGAAAACCAAGGGTTAAGGGTTATGAAACCTCAAATTCAACCCACATTAAATGAGAATGATGAAACTGGGAGCCCAGAGTCCCCAATCCTAGTCCCGAATCTTCCTAGAAACACTGCCTATCTTGTCAGGACCTTAATATCCAGAGCTGTAAACCAAGGGAATCTGACTAGATTTTCTCAAAGGGCCTATCCACTTCTAACAATCTGTGACTCTGTGTCGTAGAGAGATAAGAAACAAACCACCACATAAATAGGGGTTACTGAAGCTTGCATTTTAACTGCACCTGGGTTATAGAGGCCCATCAGTACCCCTAAAGGGAGATGTTAGCACTTTATGATGAGGACAACTTATGGCAGCCCTGTTCTTTTTCAGAAGGATGCACTGGAGCCCCGGTTGTTGGGTCATACCCACAGCTCACCATCATGCAGACACAATCATTTCTTTCATGTTTCTTTTTTTTTTCCTCCCCTAGTGAAATCTCTCAGAGTGATTCCCTGGAAAGGATAGAAGCTAATGCCTTTGACAGCCTCCTCAATTTGTCTGAAATGTAAGCATCAGCTAACAGATAGTTTATTGCTGTACACTATTACCCTCGCTGGCTGGAGCCCACTTGGTATTTGTATTCGAGCATCCACTGCTAGGAATCCAAGAGGAAAAGACTTCAGCAATTACTGGGTCTGGGCAGGCACTAATTTCTCTCACTGCAGTGGTCTGAAGGTTGCCATAGTGACAACTGCTTCTCCCTGGGAGCTGTATAAACTCTGCAACAGCACCACACAAGGTTGGAAATTAAAATTCGCATTGTAGAGTCCTGCCAAGTGCTCTTACCTTATGGAAGGGAGGATTTGAATGCTCAGGGAGTGGAAAATTTTGGAAAGGTGCTTATTGATCATAAATTGGTTTATTGGGGGGCTGTTTTGGCATATTTATTCATCCAGTAAATGCTTCTTGCACATCTACCAAGTAAAAATTCTGTGTCGGATATGTGTGTGTTGAGTTTATTATTATTGTGTTGTTTTAGAAATAACTCTTCAAAACAATTCTTTCTGAATTATCATTTTTCCCCAATTCACATAAAGAATAGGAGAAAACTGCCTCATTTCAGTTTTCAGTTGATGAACCTTTGGCCTGAAGAGCTTAAATGATTTGCCTAATGTCACATAGCATGAGGTTAATTGCATGCTGGAGCTGGAACCAGAAATCAGGTCATGTGACTACTAACCCAGGGATCTCTGAACTTTTAGAAGAGGACTCAAACTTCATGTCCTTAGAAATTTCAAAAGGAAAGGGAAGTGGAGGGTTGTAGCAAAAGTTTTTGAGCATGTGTACTTTGCAGTTCCTCCAAATTGTATCATTTAATATTCACAACTACCCTGCAAAGTAGAATAATTATCTCTTTTGTTCAAGGAAAGGAATGGAACCTTAAAAGGTTGAAAGATTTTGTCACATGACCAAAGCGGTACCTTAGACAATGGCAGAGATGAGACTCAAGCCCAGCCCGTCTTTCTTCAAAGCCTGAGCATTTAGCACTGTACCATATCTTCCCTATGAATGAGCCAATGAGTAATTATCTAAAATGAATAATTAATTGATAAGTTTGTGAGTGTCCACCAAATGTACAAACCAAGTCAAGTGCTGCCAGAGTACCAAGGAGGTAAAATACAAATCTTCCCTAGGAGATAATAGTGTAACCAGGGAGATGAGGCTAACCCATCAAAAAATTATGGGGAAATCCAAAATAATGAGTAACTAAGTGCAAAAGATACAGTCTGGACTTGGCTGTGAAACAGAATCACATGTGGGGTTCATTACAATTTTAAATGTCAATCCTATCTTAGACCTAGAGATCTGTGGTTTCAACAGACTTGCCAGGTGATGCTGGAGCCCACCTTATCTTGAGAACCACCAGGACAGCTAAAGATAAACTAAACTTACCATGACTCAAAGCAACATTTATCAACAGAAATGCTTCAAGGGAAAGTTTATGGATTTTCCCCAAGGAAAACTGAGACTAGGATGTTAATTCCATGTAGGCTTTCTTTATTTTGTTAACAGCAATATCCCCAGCACCTAGAACTGAGTCTCACACAGAGGTACTCAATAAATGTTTGTGGAATATATGAATGAGTGATCTAAAGTGAGACCTCCAAAAACTGTTAAGAAAGTAAGGTCCTTTCCATTCTGCCCACATATTGCCCTGTTTGGTCCATGATTACTTGAGTTGAAAAACTAATTACAACAAAATGTCACAGCCATCTGAAGAATCAAAAGTTCTTAAACAAAAGTTGGAATTAGGCACCAATGGTGGATAACTATAATATGGTGAAAGGAGCACTAGACTTGGGATTAGAAAAACTGGATTCACATTCCAAGTTCAGCTACTTTTCAGCTGACTGTAGACAAATCATTCAACTTCCTGGTTTCATCAACAGTAATAACAGCACTTAACTATGAATAGGGTCTTACTGTGATCCAGACACCCAGATTTACTCTTCACAACCATCTTAGGAGGAAAATGAGGCACAAGGAGTTCTATGTAATCTATCCAAGGCCATGCAATCAATAATTAGTAAAACCAGGATATATAATTAAACTGACTCCAGATTCCATGCCCTTAGCCAATATACTGTATTTTCTCTATAGAAAAGGAGTAATTATCATTTCCTTAGGTTGAAGCATGTTGATTAAGAAAGCCAAAGGTATTTACTGTCCTTTAATTGAATTCAAAGTAAACAGTACCCTGAAACTTCTCAAAAGGTCACAGTAATTGCAGGACTGGATGAGAATCTGGGTAGGAGTAACAGCGCTACTTGGCTACACTGTTACAATTTGCAGAGCCTCCTTCATATATTATCTCTTTAAGCTTTTACTACCTACCAACATGTGAGGTAGGAAGAGTCCATAATTTATACTAGTTTTACAGAAGAGAACCCTTGGCTTAAGGAAGTTCAAAGGATGCTCTTCATCACATAGCAAATTTGCTATGGACTGGGCATAAACATACAAAAATCAAGCCTCTGGACTCTGCTCTGGACTCCACAACTAGGTGCCCCTCTGGGTAACTGGTCAGTGTGGCTTCCAAACCAATATGAAGAGGACCAGTGGGTCCACAAGGGAGAGTAGCTAATGTGCTCATCTCTCCCAGGAGCAGACTCTCCCATCACTCCCAGTGTGCAGGCTCCATGGTGAGGCAGAAACTATATGGCGTGGTTTCTTCATGTCCTGGAGTTGCCTGTTGGTGCTGCTTTGGGGCTGTAAGGAGATTCTCACCCTCACACCTGCCTCAGCAGGAGTTTGAGAGCAGAGCTTCTTGGATATCGCCAATTGGCTTTCACCATCCTGCTCCCTTCCCAGGGGTCTAAGGAGCTCCTCTCTGGCCAGGCATTTGAAAATCACTTGTTTTTTTGTTGATGTCCTTTTCAACCAGCATCTACACATCTATGAAATGCTGCTTGCTTTCCCCTCTCTCTTTACAGACTGATCCAGAACACCAAAAACCTGGTATACATCGAGCCTGGAGCATTTACAAATCTTCCCCGGTTAAAATACTTGTGAGGAATTTTCCTTTTTCAGCAATTGGGGAGAGGGGCATTTGATGAAAATCAAAATAATTTAAAAGTTGAGAACGATTTTTAACCATACACTTTGTGTTATTTGCATATACCTCTTCAGACTTCTGATTTAAATTTAATCAGCATTTCTTGAGGACCTATTATGTATGAGCTCCTGTACTAGATCTGTGCACATTTGTGTAACTGGCTGTAACATTTTCTCTGACCTAAGCACCTGAGAAGAACATTACTCCTTTGCAGTGATTTTCAAAGTTGGAGGTGTGAATGAGGAATCACAACACTTTAAAAGGGGTGATAAATCAGAATCTCTAAAGCAGGGTGGTCACACAGGCACAGAGCAGGTGAAAGCAGGGGAGGCAATTCTGATTTGACCTCTATCACTAGTTGAGAATTACCAATATCCTTTACTTCATTTGTTCATTAATTAAGTAAGAACTTTTTAGGTATTGACTTCAGGTAGCCTATGTGCCACATAAACTTTCCCACTGAAGCTTATTAAGTCTACTGATCAGCCTTGTAATTTGAGTCCCACTGTAGTCCAACATGTTCATTGCCAACAATAGAAAAAGTCCTGAAATTTGATGAAATCTATAAATTTATCTCTATGAATCCTCTCACATATCTAATAATCCCTTATTCACACAAAAATTAAAATGCCCCAATATGAATGCCCTCTCTCTCTGATAAATTAAATATCTCTCCTGATAAATTAAATATCATAAAATTGCCAAAGGATTAAAGTCCCATGCCACCATTACACAAAAGAAAAAAAGAGAGGAAGGGGGACATCTTCTCTCTAGCGTTCTACACCATCTGTGCAGTCTCAATCCAGGGCCTCCTTCAGGAACAGCAGTAGGAACCTGTACAGTTTCTTTGACATCTCCCACACCAGAAAATTCCAACCCTGGGAGTTATGTTTTTCCAAAGTTTCAGGGCATCTACAGTATCGATATCTACTTTGGAGCCACTATAGCATCAACCGCTTAGGAAAACCACAAGTCCTAAGAACCACATTTGACCACTGTAGCACATTAGTATCTATTAGAGATTGAATCATGTGTCCCACAAAAGACATGTTCTTAATCTTAATCCATGTCCATGTGGGTGTGAATAGGACCTTTTGAAGATGTTGTTATTAGTTAAGGATGGCCAAATTGAATCAGTGTGAGTTTTAGTCTGCATAACTGGAAGACTTATAAAGGGAGGAAAGCAGTGAGAGATGCCAGAAGATAGAAAAGCCATAAGGCAAAGAAAGTTGCAGGAGGAGACTAAGAACATTGCCATGGGGCAAAGGACTGCCATTGCCAGAACATTATCAATTCCAGGAGAAAGCATGGTCTTGTTGACACCTTGATTTTTTACTTCTAGCCCTCAAAACTTATGAGCCAATAAATGCTTGTTGTTTAAGTCAACTAGTCATATTTGTCATTGCAGCTCTGGCAAACTAAGACAGTATCTAAGCATTAGTATTGTACTGTTTTCTTAGAGCTGCCATACCAGAATACCACAAACTGGGTGGCTTAAACACCAAAATTTATACTCTTACCGTCTGGACACTAGAAGTCTAAAATCAAGGTATAGCAAGGCCATGCTCCCTAAGAAGTCTCTAGGGGAGGAAACTTCCTTACCTCTTCCAACTTCTAGAAGGCATCCCTTGGCTTGTAGCAATAAAGCTCTAATCTCTTACTCTACCTTCACATGGCCACCTTCCCTTTGTTTCTGTGTGTCTCTGTTTCTGTCTTCTCATATGACTACCAGCTATTCTGGATTAAGACATACCCTAATCCAAAATGATCTCATCTTAACTAATTACTCTGCAAAAATCCTGTTTCCATATAAGGTCACATTCATACATTCATTCATATGAGAGATTAGGACTTGAATACATCTTTTGGAGGGACAAAATTAAAACCAAAGCACTTATCTTTATTAAATAGCATTTTTAGCAAAAAAAAAAAAAAAAAAAAAAAAGCGATATTCCTCAAACCCCTGTAAACTGGCCACACTGCAAGGCAGGGAGTCCATGTGATCTGGGGCAAAAAGTAAAAAGGAGAACAGAGAGAGTCAAAAGAGAAGCCTGGCTTCATTTCATTGCCATCAGTGTGCCAGTTAATTCCTATCAGTTGACTGGTGAATTTAAAACTTGGTTTGTAAAATTCAAAGGAGCCTCATTCAAAGGAAATAAAATATCCTTCAATGTAATCTATTAATGTGTCCTTTCTCCTCTTTGGTAGTTAAATGAAAGGTAGAAGGAAAGGAAGAGGAGTCTTGAATGGCTCTAAACACTAAAAGAATGTTGAATGATTTCAGTGGAACACAAAAAAGAACTTCTTGAATTGCAACGTGGCTAAAGGAGGTATTTTAATAATGAGGGGTATGCATTTCTCACATGGAGATAAATCTTCCTGAAGTGTTTGATTTAAAAACTGTTCTGAAGTAGAGGGGTGCTTTCTGGAACTATTAAGCACGTGGAATAAACTAACAAAAGGAAATAGAATACAATGTAATAAGAAAACAGAATTAGCAGAATAGGAAAATACTGGCTACATAAATATAAATGAAAAAGACTAGAAGTATAGACCTCAACCCCAGATCTCTATATAGGAAACATTAGAGCCACTTCTCACATAGTATTAGGGGCTTTTAAATTGTGACAATTTTCATCCGCTAGCAGAGTTAATGATCAATCCAAACTCAGTAATTTTAGTTTAATGTGAAAACAATATTTGCAAAGTGTCTTTCTATTCCTATCAACCTTTATGCTTTAATGCCAGTTATTTTTACTTACTCTCTGTCCACATCTCCACTCTACCCCAAATCACAGAAGCATCTGTAACACAGGCATCCAAAAGCTTCCAGATGTTACGAAGATCTTCTCCTCTGAATTTAATTTCATTCTGTAAGTACCAGACTGATTGCAATGCATAACATTTTCCTATTTGTTGCTAAAATTTGGAAAGTAAATATTTCTCATTTCTTTCCTCAAGGGAAATTTGTGATAACTTACACATAACTACCATACCAGGAAATGCTTTCCAAGGGATGAATAATGAATCCATAACACTGTGAGTAAACTCCCGTTTCACTTTCTGCCATTCATCCTCTTTCTAATCTCAGTTCTAACTTCAGGTGAGCTCTTTCTCATGATTTACCAAGTTTCTCACTTACTGGTGATATTCTTCTTGGCCTAAAAATTCCAAGGGTAGGAGGATCTGTGTGGGGATTATAGCCTGATCAAAGGTTCAAATGACAAGCCACCAACCAATTCCATTTAAAATTAACCAAATGGGCCCTGACAATGTTCATCAATTTCCAACTGATGAAACAGCTCACTGCATCAATGGAATACTCTGAGCCTGGAGGGGAATGACTGTCCTGATTAAAAGAGTACAGGAATTCTAAGATTTTGACTGAAATTAGTTTGGAAGGATATTCTCCAAGTAAAAAGAGTAATCAATGGACTCTACTCTCTCCTCTTATTTTTTACCCTATTCTTGGGACTTCACCTTTTGTTTCTGAAGTAGCACTACCTATGCTTATTCCCTGAATACTTAAAAATAACACCTTTCTGACTTGGGAATAACTCATCAGGTTACTAAGCTCACAGTTCCTGTCTATTTCATATTGTTTCCTAGGCCTTGCTATTCTAAGGATGGCCCATGGACCAACATCTTCAGCATCCTCTGGAAGCTGGTTAGAAATGCAGAATCTCAAGCCCTACCCAAGACCTATGGTCTTAGAATTTGCATTTTCACAAGATCTCCAGATGATTTACATGCACAGTAAAGTTTGAGGGGCATCGAACTAAGATAACCCAACCCATTCTCTTCACATTACAACTGCCTGCTTCCTTCCCTCTGAGGTCCCTAACATGTTCACAGGGGAAGCCCTCTGCCCCACCACCCTGGGCACCATGTCCCATTTATATCCAAAGTCCAGTGACCCATATTCAATTATTCTTCTTACATTCATGTCTCTTTCACTCTTTCTGCTTTGATTACAGACCATGGCAGGATTTGGATAAGGCAATAAATAAGTTCACCTTCAAGGACAGAACAAGAGACAATGATTTTGAATG
This sequence comes from Tamandua tetradactyla, assembly GCF_023851605.1. Lineage (NCBI taxonomy): Eukaryota > Metazoa > Chordata > Mammalia > Pilosa > Myrmecophagidae > Tamandua > Tamandua tetradactyla. The sequence continues at coordinate 20,914,544 of NC_135343.1, read as the reverse complement.
ACCCTAAAACGATGATGTAGATGTGAAATAAGAGAACATCTCAGAGGGCCCCTTTCATATTGTTAGGTTCTAAAAATTAATATCAGTGGTACATTGCACTTGTATAGTACTTTTACTTTGTATAGGTATAATTCAATATGCATTAGTGTCATGTTACAAATCTGTGACTAATGTGGGCCTGGCTTAAAATAATCAAAAGAATACAGAGCAGCAACAAAAAATAATTTCAAAATAACCCAAGTTCTTTACTAGCAACTCATTAACATCAGGAAGGAGATTTTGTAGCTCTGAGAAATACTTTTTTGCAGTCTCCTTTTTCTACTCCTGCCACTTCTTTCACAAACCACAGCTCATCCAGCTGTCTATAAAGTGTTTCTGAGCCACCATTGGATAATGGGTTTGAAACTATTCTTTCACTGTGTCCCCTGAAAGAAAAAGGGAATTCACAGAGTGAACTCTGAGGGGGAGATTATGGAGTCTTCATATATCTTTACTGGGAATACAAAAGAAATATGATAAGAACCACATACCAAATAGCTTATAATGTCAGTGGGGAGAAAAGATGTGAGATAAAAAATGAACAATACAAGCCACTAGATATTTACTGTGAGAGTTTGTGGTATACAAAAATAAGATCTCAGATAAATCCTCTTGGGTTAGTGGAGACTACACATTGGATCTGAAACTTCAACTGGACCTCAGAGGATCAGTAACATTTGTATGGGCAAAGATGATAATAGCTGCGAATATTTATATAGTATTCATTAAATATCTGTACTGTTTAAGTACTTTTTACATATTAATTTTTATAAGAGAAATTATAGGTTTACAGAGAATAGAGTGCCCATATCCCCCCCATTATTATCAACATTTTGCATTAAAATGGTACCTTTGTTACAATTTATAAAGGAATATTATTACAATTGGGTTTATATTTATATTAATGTTGGCCAGTGTTATGGTTCTTAAAAAAAATTATTCTAGCAACATATATACAACATGTAATCGTGTTACTTGAATAAACTGGCCACATACAGGTTAAATCGTAGTGTGCTACAGAAAATAGAAATTTTGTACCAAATAATCTCTTCCCTTGGTCTTAAACAGAAACTGAAGTTTTAAAATACAGTCAGTATCATCCTTTACCCTATATTCTAATTTACCTTAATCCTAACCAGATCAGCTCTATTCATATCTCTAATTGAAGTCTGATCTCTTCTTCAGCTTCTTTAACAGTTGCTGTCTGGGGTAATTTCAGAGCTGCAGAACTCTAACTCTGAGACTCTGAGTATCACACAGATACCCAAAGTTCCAGGGAATGACCAGGTTAATCACAAACAGCACAGCATCTCAGAATTTAGATATAACAGTTAAAACTCAGGAATAGATGTGACTGCTATAAGAGCTTACAATCTAGGAGCCTTTACAATAAGCCTTACTGAACATTCTGTACTCCTTAATCATCTATTGACCAATCTTTGCCCATATTCTATCATCTGATAACCTATGCTCTCTGATTCAATTCTCAGAGTTTGCACATTATAGTTAGTCCAGAGTAGTGAGACCTTACAATATTAAATTTTTTTATATCTGCCATTTCTATTTAACAAATGTCTCATAACATGAATTTTATAGACATCTTTGACAATATCCCTCAAGGCACAAAGCTTAAGCCAATGCTGTTCAGCACTGAACATCTGAAATCAAATTCATTCAAATTTGAGCAATGTGCAAATGAAATATTTTTCATATATTAGACTTGCAAATTGAGTCTTCCATTTATTTCTTATAATTTTATCTACATTTTAATGTTAAACTGAAGTTATAAATTACAGGATCAGAGGATGCCTCTTGAGGCAATACACTATGTATCCAAACTGTTTTTTTGTAGTTTAAAATCTGTCAGCTTTCCCCTAAGATCTAGTTGTACCAGGATTTTGCATGTTTTTATTGGGTTTGTCTTTCTGTTGTTGAGTTGTAGGATTTCTTTATATATTCTGGATATTAAAGCCTTATTGAATACGTGGTTTCCAAATATTTTCTCCCATTGGGTAGGTTAACTTTTCACTTTCATAATAAAGTCCTTTGATGCATAAAAGTTTTTCATTTTGATAAGGTCGATTTATCTATTTTTTTCTTTTGTTGCTTTTGCTTTGGGTGTAAAATCTAAGGAATCCTGAAGATGCTTCCCTATGTTTTTTTCTAGAAGTCTTTGTTCTTATACTTAGGTCTTTGATTCACTTCCAGTTAATTTTTGTATATGGTGAGAGAAATGGGTCCAGATTCATTCTTTTGCAGATCGAGATCCAGTATTCCCAGCATCATTTGTTGAAGATGTGCTATTTAACATATACTTGAAGCAACAGCCATTATATGAAGTAATTTCCTTAAAAGGCAAAAACATGGGTCAGAGTGGACTGGATTTATCTACCACCACTACCAGTGACATATTTGGGGATTTTGTTCTCTGTTACATTAGCAGTCCTGTTTTCCAAGGTGAGAATGCTTTCCCTATTGAGTAGACCTGTACCCTTCTCAAAAATCAATTGGCTGAGCTCTTTAGAGCAGGGGTCAGCAAATTATGATCTGCTTGCAAAATTCAGCTTGCTGTCTGCTTTTGTGTGGCCTTAAACTAAGAATGTTTTTTACCTTTTTTAATGGCTGAAAAAAAATCAAAAGAGTTCATGGCACATGAAAATTATGAAATTCAAATTTCAGTGTTTATAAATAAAGCTTTATTGGAACCCATGTTCATTCATTTAAAAAAAATCAATTGGCTGTTCTGGAGCAGCTAGAGGGAAAAATCTAAGTAATGGTATGGTAGCCCAAGACAAACTCTGGGATCTTTCCTGTAACTATTTGTTGAAGAGTGCTTTGAAAACAACTGCCTTTTTCTTTCTTTGCTTTGCATATATATTATACAATAAAAATTTTTAAAGAATCAATTGGATATAATTATTGGATCCCATTGTCTATATATCTGTCCTTGTGCAAGTTCCATGCTGTTTTGATTACTGTAACTTTCTAATAAGTTTTAAAATTGGGACGTGCTAGTCCTCCAATTTTGTTCTTTTCCAGAATGGTTCTGGCCATTCAGGGCCCCTTGCCCTTCCACATAATTTTTTTTACTTATTTTATTAATGTAGTATATTAATTGATTTTCTTATATTGTCAAAATCCCACTTTTAATTCACTGTTGGATTCAGTCTGTTAGTTTTTTTGTTGAAGATTTCTGCATCTATATTCATAAGAGTTACTAGTCTATAATTTTTGGTTTTGTGGTTTCTTTATCTGGCTTTGGTATTGGGTGATGTTGGGCTCATATTATGAGTTAGGGGGTATTCTCTTCTCTTCAATATTTAGGAAGAGTTTGAACAAGATTGGTGTTAATTGTTCTTGTAACGTTCGGTAAAATTCACCGGTGAAGGCATCTGGTACTGGGCTTTTCTTTATTGGAAGGTTTTGCATTACTGATTCTACCTCTTTACTTGTCATCAGTCTGTTGAAAGCTTCTATTTCTTCTTGAGTCAATATATGTAGTTTGTATAGTTCTAGGAATTTGTCCATTTCATCTATGTTATCAAATTTGTCATATTCTTTTTTTTTAGGTTTAATAGAACTTGACTGTATCCCTTAGCAGAAGCATTCTCACCTTGGAAAACAGGACTGCTAATGTAACAGAGAACAAAATCCCCAAATATGTCACTGGTAGTGGTGGTAGATAAATCCAATCCACTCTGACCCATGTTTTTGCCTTTTAGGGATATTACTTCATATAATGGCTGTTGCATCAAGTATATGTTAAATAGCAGCACATCAACTCCTTAGCAGGTCATCCCTATCTGGTACCTTAGATATGCTCTTTTTTTTAGCATTTTTTATTGTGAAATATAACATATATACAAAAAAAGCAATAAATTTCAAAGTACATTGCAACGAACAAATAGTTACAGAACAAGATTTCAGAGTTTGGTATAGGTTACAGTTCCACAATTTCAGGTTGTTCCTTCTAGCTGCTCCAAGACACTGAAGACTAAAAGAAATATCAATGTAATGATTCAGCAGTCATACTCATTTGTTAAATCCTATCTTCTCTGTAATAACTCCTCTTTCTCCTTTGATCCTTCTCCCAGTTTTTAGGGGTAGTTGGGCTATGCCTATTCTAACTTTTTAATGTTGGAAAGAGGTGTCAACAGCATGGGATGGGGGATGGAACTAGTTAATGTTCTTGTAGAAACCCTCTGGGTTTCAGGACTTATCTGGTTTAGGAACCATCTGGAGGTTGCATGTTTCTGGAAAGTAATCTTAGTGTGTGAAACTTTTTTTTTTTTTTTTTTTAAAGGAAAGACAGAGAGAAGGAAGGAAGGATAGAAGGAAGGAAAGAAGGAAGAAAGGGAAACATCTTTAAACATTTTCTTGTTTTATTGTATTCTGTTTCTCCGTTTTTGTTACATGGGCTGGGGCCGGGAATCGAACCGAGGTCCTCCGGCATAGCAGGCAAGCACTTTGCCCGCTGAGCCACCGCGGCCCGCCCATGTGTGTGAAACTTTTGAATAATCTCAGATAGAGCCCTAGGTGTTCTTTAGGGTTAACTGGAATGTTGTTGGTTGGGGGTTGGCAAACTGTGGTAATTAGCAATATTTAACTAAAGCTTGCATAACAGTAGCCTCCAGAATAGCCTCTCAGCTCTATTCGAACTCTCTTAGCTACTGAAACCTTATTTTGTTACATTTCTTTTCCCCCTTTTGGTCCAGAAGGTATTGTCAATCCCACAGTGCCATGGCCAGTCTCATTCTGGGTTGTCATGTCCCATGTTGCCAGGGACACTTTCACCCCTGGATATCCTGTCCCACATGGGGTAATGATTTTCCTTGCAGAGTTGGGCTTAGAGAGAGAGAGGACACATCTGAGCAACAAAAGAGGTTTTCTGGAGGTAACACTTAAACATAACTATAGGTTGGCTTAGTTTCTCCACTACAGAAATAAGTGTCATAAGAGCTAGCCTCAAGATCAAAGGCTTTGCCTACAAACTTCGGAGTCCCTAATGTTTGAGATAGTATCAGGAGTTTCCCCAGTAGGAAAGTTTAATAGTTCCATATGTTTTCTCCAGTCCCTCAAAGGAATTTGCTAATACCTTTGAATTATCTGCCCAACATACTCTGGGATGTATCTGGATATGATTTTAAGCTGTATAGAATTAAAAGACCTCATTGCCATTCTGGGCTCCATGTGTTTGGGTTGTTTAAGTGAGCTATCCAGACAGGTTGAGTTAGATTATGTGCTACAGAAAATTTAGGTTTTGGACAATATAAACTTCTCTTCCTTTGGTCTCATATAGTAGGTGAAGTTCTAAAATACAGAAAATGTCATCCTATGTCCTGTATTCTGATTTACCTTAGTCCCTACCAGATCAGCTTCATTATCTCCACTTGAAGCCTGATCTCTTTTTCAGTTTCTTTAACAGTTGTTATATGTAGAATACTGACTTTTCAGACCTGCAGAATACCAACTCCGAGTCTTAGGTGTCACACAGGTACCCAAAGTTCCAGGGAAATACCAGGGTATTCATATATAGTACAGCATCTTAAAATCTAGAAATAACATTTACAGCTCTGGACTAAGTGTGACTGCTATAATAGCTTACAATCTAGGCCCCATTTTTCTTAAAAGTATTTTCTAAATGAGACCATACAACATTTGCTGTCCTGTTTCTGGTTTATTTTGCATCACATAATGTACCCAAGTTTCATTCATTGCATCCCTCGTGACTCAGTTCCTTTCTGTAGCTGCACAATATTCCATAATATATGTATACACTACAGTTTGCCATTCTGCTTCTCAGTCAATATATCCTTCAGCCACCTGCCTCCATGAGGCATCATGACCATTGTCCAAAGTAAACAATCCATGTCTTACATTATCCCCACTTAGTTATACAATCATCAACACTCTCAATTTTAGGCAATTTTCATTGCTCCAAAGAGAAAAATAACAGATAAACACACCCTCACCAAACAGAAAATCCAAACCTCCCTTTAGCTCTAATTATTTATCCCTGGTATTGTTGTGGTACTGTTAATGTCTTGCTGTTAACTATTGGCCATATCATGCAATAGTAGTTTTTCCCTGTATCCCTCTATCATTGACTCTTTGTACAAGATTCATATCTTTGAAATAGTTCATGCAAAAACTTATTTATATTTTTAGTGTTAATCAGTGGGCAACATGGATCAATACAACCCCTTCAATTATGTTCACCTTCAGTTTGGGAAGTATTACTTATAGACTTACTAATAAACTGCCTTTTTTTCTATCCATTCCCTTACATTTAAGTTCAACCTCATTAGCTATCCACTCACCCATTTTTAGCTTCTGTTTATTTCTAGGTCCCTGATATTCTACATTATAGGATTCTGAGTTTACCTTTACCAAGGTCATAATAGTGAAATCATATAGTATCTATCTGTTCTAGTTTGCTAGCTACTGGAATGCAATATACCAGAAACGGAATGGCTTTTAAAAAGGGAAATTTAATGAGTTGCTAGTTTACAGATCTAAGGCCGAGAAAATGTCCCAATTAAAACAAGTCTATAGAAATGTCCAATCAAAGGCATCCGGGGAAAGATACCTTGGTTCAAGAAGGCCGATGAAGTTCAGGGTTTCACTCTCAAGTGAGATGGCACATGGCGAACACAGTCAGGGCTTCTCTCTCAGCTGGAAGGGCACATGGTGAACACGGCATCATCTGCTAGCTTTCTCTCCTGGCTTCCGGTTTCATGAAGCTCCCCGGGAGGTGTCTTCCTTCTTCATCTCCAATGGTCACTGGTTAGTGGACTCTCTGTTTCGTGGTGCTGCAGCATTCTCTGCTCTCTCTGAATCTCTCATTCTCCAAAATGTTTCCTCTTTTATAGGACTACAGAAACTAATCAAGACCCACTCAAATGGGTGGAGACATGTCGGCACCTAATCCAGTTTAACAACCATTCTTAACTAAATCACATCAACCAGGGAGATGATCTCATTACAGTTTCAAACATACAGTATTGAATAGAGATTATTCTACCTTTAAGAAACGGGATTTATATCAAAACACGGCTTTTCTTAGGGGGCATATATCCTTTCAAACCAGCACACTATCCTTTTGTGTATGGCTTATTTTACTCAGCATTATGTCCTCAAGGTTCATCCATATTGTCATATACTTCAGGACCTCATTTTGTCTTACAGCTGCATAATATTCCAGCATATTTATATACCACATTTTGTTTATCCACTTGTCTGTTGATGGGCACTTGGATTATTTCCATCGTTAGACAATTGTGAGTTATGTTGCTATGAAGAATGGTGTGCAAATGTCTGTTTGTGTCACTGCTTTCAGCCCTTCTGGATATATACCAAGTAGTGGTATTGTGTTGACATACTCTTATAATCTTTTTTATTTCTGAGGGGTCCCTCCTTTCATTTCTGATTTCAGTTATTTGCATCTTCTTTCTTTTTTCTTTCTAAGTCTCTCTAAAGGTTCATTTATTTTATTGATCTTTTCAAAGAACCTATTTTTTGTTTTGTTTATTCTCTCTATTTTTTTAAAATGTCTACCATTTATCTCCACTCTAATCTTTTTATTTTCTTCTGCTTGCTTTGGGTTGAAGTTTATTCTTCTGTTTATAGATCCTCCAGTTGTCAGATCAGTTCTCTGATTTGAGATCTTTCTTCTTTTTTAATGTCAGCAGTTAGAGCTATACATTTTTCTCCCAGAACTACCTGTGCTGCATCCTGTAAATTTTGATATGCTGTGTTTTCATTCACCTCAGAGTATTTCCTAATTTCCCTTGCAATTTTTTCTTGGACACATTGGTTGTTTAAGAGTATGTTGTTTAATTTATACATATTTGTAATATGCCAGTTCTGCCTCTGTTATTCCATTGTGGTCAAAGAAGATTCAGTATATGATTTCAATGTTTTTTAATGTATTGAGACTTGTTTTGTGACCTAACTTATAGTCTATCATGTGGAATGGTCCCTGTGCACTAGAGAAGAACGTATATTCTACTGCTGGGGGATGGGGTCTACATTTATCTGTTAAGTCTAATTAGTTTATAATATCATTCAAGTCTTCAATTTCCTTGTTAATCTTTTGTCTAGATGTCATTTCTGTTATTTAAAGTAGTGTATTGAAGTCTCCTATCATTAATGTAGGACCATCTATTTCTCCCTTCAAATCTGTCAATATTTGCTTCATTTATTTTGTGGTTCTGACATTAGCTGTACATATATTAATTATTGTTACATATTCCTGTTGAATTGACTCTATCAATAAATAGTGACTTTCTTTGTCCTTCATTATTGTTTTTGACTTAAAGTCTATTTTATCTAATATCAGTATAGTGACTCCAGGTTTTTTTTGGTTACTATTTACATGGTATATTTTTTCCACCCTTCTATTTTCACCCTACTTGGTCTTTGAATTTAAGGCAAGTCTCTTGCAAACAACATATAGTTGAGTCATGCTTTTTTTATCCATTCTGCCGATCTCTGCCTTTTGACCAGAGTTCAATCCATTTACATTTAAAGTAACTACTGATAATACAGGATTTTCTTCTGCCATTTTGCTGTTTGGTCTTTTTTGTCTCTCAATTCTTCTGCTAATACCTGAATTCATATAGATTTGATTGTTTGTATTATACCATTTTGAGTCCCTTCTCCTTTCTTTTTGTATATATTTTTTCTTACATTGTGTTTGTGGTCACTATGGGGCTAAAATTTAACACATTTTATTTGATATCAACTTAACTTCAACAGCACAGATATACATTGTTCCTCTACCCCTCTGCCCCCGTCTTTTTTTGTACTTGTTACAAATTATATCTTTGTTCACTGTATATCTAACACCTTATATTTATCATTACTTTTCATGCATTTACATTTTAGAACCTGTAAGAAGTAAAAAAAAAAAAGTAGTGTTCCTTAACAAAAAATAGAATACAATACTACTGGCATTTATAATTACCCATATTTTTACCTTTAATGAAGGCCTTTATTTCATTATGCACATAGATCTATTGTATGACACCCCCTCCTTTCAGTCCGAAGAATTCCCTTTAGCTTTGCCTGTAGGGCCAGACTGATGGTGACAAACTCCCTCAGCTTTTGCTTATAGGAATGTCTTAATCTCACCCTCATTTTTTAAAGACAATCTCATCAGATACAAAATTCTTGATTGATAGTTGTTCAGTCATTTTCTTTCAATACTTTAAATAATTTGTCCCATTGCCTCCTAGCCTCCATGGTTTCTGATGAAAAATCATCAGGACCCCTAGTACATAACACTTTGCTTTTCTCTTGCAACTTTTAGACGCTGTACTGTTCTTGGTTTTGAACAATCTATTACTATGTGTATGGGCATGGTCCTTTTCAAGTTTATCCCGTTTGGGTTCATTGGGTTTTTTGAATGTGAATAATCATGTCTTTCGTTAAATTTGGAAAGTTTTCTGCCGTTATTTCTTTGACTATTCTTTGTATCCCTTTCTTTCTTTCTTCTCCTTCTGGGACTCCCTTTCCACATATATTGGTATTTTTTATAGTATCCACAAGTCTTTTAGGCTCTTTTCACTTTTTTTATTCTTTTTTCTTTGTGCTTTTCAACATGAGTCATTTCAATTGTCTGGTCCTTGAGTTCACTGAGTCTTTTTCTGCCAGTTTCAATCTGCTGTTGAAAACCTCTAAGGAATGTTTCAAATCAGTTATTGCCATCAACTCCAGTATTTCAGTTTGGTTCCTTTTTAAATTTTCTATCTCTCCATTGAGATTCTTATATTATTTATTGCTTTCCTGATATCCTTTAGTTCTTTCTCTTTGTTTTCCTTTATCTCCTTGAGTATGCTGAGGGTTGTTTTTTTTTTAAGTCTTTATTCAGTATATCCAAAGACTGGTCTTCTTCATTGATGATTTCTGGATTTTTATCTTCTTCCATTGGAGGAACTATCATTTCCTGATTCTTTATCTTGTAACATCTATGGCACATTGTACATCTTTATTGTTTAAAGTGTTAACTCTGGAATTTAGTCCCTGAGCTCCCTGTTCCTTAGTTTGTATCCGGCTAGTGATATAACTGGGATTTTCTTTAATGCCAGGAGATAACAAAAACAAACAAATTTTAACAAAATTTGTTTTTTGTTTGATAACAAACAAACAAAAATATATATATACATTTTGCAGACTTTGCAGATTGGCTCTGCATTAGCTGATGATCTCCTCAGAGTCTAGCCTCCTATTCAAAAAGTTGATCCCAAGTTAAATGCAAAGTGCTTGGTCCTCTCTTGGTCTTTACGGAGCTGGTATCTTGTGCAGGGCTTGTGCTTGCTTGTGGCCTTAGGAATTCCCCTATTTATAGTAACCTTAATATCCCTTCTACTCTACATGAATTAGACTTTCTCCTTGTCCCTGTCCTGGGTGCTCTATTGTGTGACTTACAGAAAGTAATTCTTTGCCTGAGGCTTTTTTTTTTTTGTGCATGGTCCCAGAAACCTAATCCAGGTCTCCCACATGGAAGGCGAACATTCTACCACTGAACTACCCTTGCACCACCACCACCCTCTTTTTTTTAATGTATTTAACATTATTTAAAAATAAATAAAAATTTATTTTTATTTTATTTTACTTTATATTTTAACTTTTAATGGAATTTTATTGAGGTATATTTTATACACCATACAATCCATCCATTTTAGCACAATTTTAAAAATCATGCTTCTAGAAATAATTGTCGCTCAATTTGACTTATATATCATTTCTTAAGAAGAACCTAAAGCTAAAGTCACACTACTTGCCATATTATTTTTAAAGTACTGCATATGAGCTGATGTAATGCTGTTAATATTGGTGATACTACAAAAGCTTGTCTTGACTATGGCACAGAAATCATTCTGTTCTCCTCATTGATTCCTTTTTCTTTAAAGTCATGGTTATTGAGGTATAGTTTTGAAAACAGCTAAGTTAATCTCCCCTTGCTTAAGTGTACACATTTATGAGCTTTGACAGACCCATACAGTCATGTGACTACCACCATAACCTATGTACAGAATAGTTTCATCACGCTGCAAAATTTCCTGATTGCTCCTTTGGAGTCATTCCCTCTTTTCACCCCTAGCTCCTGGCAACTATTAATCTACTTTGTCCCTATCATTTTGCCTTTTCCAGAGTATCATATAAATGGAATCATGTCCTGATTGATTCTATTTTTAAAAATATTTTATTGATAAATCTTAACATACAAACTTCCCATACATAGTTTACAATCAATGACTCACAATATCATCACAGAGTTGTGCATTCATCACCATAATCATTTTTTTAAAAATATGTGCATCTCCAGAAAAAGAAAAAAAAATTCATACATACTATACCCCTCCCTCTCTTTGACCAGTAGTATTTCTATCTACCCAATTTATTTTAACCTTTGTCCCCCTATTATTTGTTTATTCTCCATCCATATTTTTTGCTCATCTGTCCATACCCTAGATAAAATGAGCATCAGACACATAGTTTTCATAATTACACAGTTACATTGTAAAAGCCATATCGTTATACAATCATCTTCAAGAATCAAGGCTACTGGAACACAGCTCAGCAGTTTCAGGTACTTCCCTCCAACCACTCTAATATACCATAAACTAAAAAGGGATATCTATATAATGTATAAGAATGACCTCCACGATAACCTCTCGACTCAGTTTGAAATCTCTCAACCACTGAAACTTCATTTTGTCTCATTTCTCTTTTCCCCCTTTTGTTCAAGAAGGCTCTCTCAATCCCTTTATGCTGGGATCCAGGTCATCCTGGGATTTCTGTCCCATATTGCCAGGGAGATTTACACCCCTGGGAGTCATGTCCTACACAGGGGGGAGGGGAGGGCAGAGAGCTCACCTGCAATTTCAGCTTAGAGAGAGAGAGGCCACATCTGAGCCACAAAAGAGGTTCTCTGGGGGTAACTCTTAGGCCCAGTTTTAAGTAGGCCTAGCTTATCCTTTGCAGGAATAGGTCCCATAGGGGAAAACCCCAAGATTGAGGGCTAGGCCTATTGACTTGGTGGTCTCTACTGCTTGCGAGAATATCGGAAATTCTCCAAAAGGGGAAGATGAACACTTCCTCCTTTCTCTCCAGTGCCCCAAGGGGACCTTGTAAATACTTCTTTATTCTACTGTCTAAATTACTCTGGAATATATCAGGGCATCATACTAACCTGGACAAACCAACAAAATCTCATGCCCTATTCAAGAGTCCATGTACTTATGCTGTTCAACTAAACTGACCATACAAGTTAAATTAGGAAATGCCCTACCCAAAAACAAAAATTTCCCTGCACCTCCTACTAAAGCTGTGTTTTTCCTTGATTCACCCCTTGCTCAGTTACTGCAATCCTTTAACTATTTTTTTAATTTTGAAAAAGATGGCCCTTCCAGTTTTTGCTAACTGTTCAAAGATATTATGAAGGAACAGCACCCTGAAGCATCTATGCCACCATCTTGGTCAACTGATTATCCTTAAGTACTTTGAAAAAAAAACACTTTTTAAACTATTTTAAGTCTCACAGCAACCCTATGAGATAGGTACTATCAGCCCCATTTTTTGACAAGGGAACCAAGGCATAGAGAATTTAAATAATTTGCCGAAGGCCAAGATTTAGATCCAGGCAGTCTGGCTCCAGAGGCATACTCTCAACCATTAAGGGTTACTATGCACAAAGAAAACATGAGTGAATAATCCAAGTAAGGGAATAGGATGAGCAAAAACATGGCCATGGGAATGAGAGGAACAGAGTAAGTCTTACTCAGCTCAAGTAGCTATCCTACTGAAGGGATAAGAAATAAATTTAGATAAATGGCAGAGGTAAAGAGGACACTAATTTGTAGAGGGCTTTGAATGTCAAGATAATGGGTTTAAAGGCTTGGAGGTAACTATGAAAAAAGTAATATAGGAAATTTCCCAATAGAGTAGACTTGATTCAAAGATCAGAAATATCCAAGACTCCCTTTAATTTTGACCTAAATCTAAAAATGATCAGGAACCATGTGGTATGCCTCCCAGGTAAGTGTACAGTGATGTCAGTGGGGCGAAATAGAAATGAAAGGGCAGAAGACATGAAGAAGGTTCAGGAAGAAAATGAATGCCAGGGTAATCCTAAGGGTTCTGTGAGCCCACAAGACTGGGCCACCCCTCCAAATTCAGAGTAAACAAAGATTCCTTTTCACATATCCCATTTTACTACGCACACACAAAAGCTGCATGGTATTCTTATTATGTGGCCATTAATTTATGTCAGTTATTACTTTAAGAAGCATAGGGCATACCAGCCTGGCATCAATGACCCATCTTGGAAGTTCATGAAGACAGCAGATCCATCTTCCCAGAAGGCATGTGGGTGCACTGCACTTCCATCCTCTCCTCACTCTTGGCACGTTATCTGCAAGGGAAGTGATTATTCCTTTGCTTGGACCTTGTTCTCAGCTGAATGGTCCCTTCCCTAAGTAAAGGATCCTGTGGAACTCCTGCTGGGTAAAGGGTAGTACACTTAGGAGGAAGCCACATTTTCTCAGCCAAAAAGTCCAACTCCCTTATTAGAAAGTAATGAAAGCAGGCCTTCTTTTTTCTTTATTAGTAGTATTTGAGATTTTACTTTTTGCAGAAACTGCCCTGCCCTCCCCCTACTCAAATCTTTACCACTGTGAATTCATTTAATAAAAACATAACACTTCACTTGATGCTAGAGAAGCTCAGTGAGGCTAATGATAAAACTATGCATTATGCTCTAATGTTCCTTTATAGCCAATTTGGACCCTCATTTAAATCTCAAGAGGCCACCTTTAAATGTCTCCCCTAAGTGAGCAGGATTTGGCTGCACCATCCTTTAAAAATATTTTGGATGTCTGGTCATAGCAATCACAAAAACGAGACAACCTTGATTCATGTCTGAACTACCAAGAGAAGGAAAGATCATGGCGATTAGTTCGCTAAGACCTTTTAGAGAAGGAATGCTTGGCAGATAATGACAAGATTCTAGGCTGTCCAGGCTATGACAAGGCATAGAAGAGAGGTTTCTAGACACTGAAAGAGGAAACAAGGTTGTATTCTGGCTCTGCCTCTAACCAGCCAACCAGCCATAGTCAGGTCATGCCACCTAGCCATGCCTCTGTCCCTCTGTCTATTTTACAGGATTATTAATACCTCCTTGTGCAAATCCAATCACATTGCATCAAATACATGCGCCTTCACAGTTTAAAGCTACTATTCAGCAATCCCAAGCAAGCCAGTATTTTTAGAACATCCTGAAAACAATTGTGTTCCATTACCTCTTTTAAAATATTTTATTTTGAAATACTTAACCCACTGAAAAGTGGAAAGAACAGTACAATGAATGCTCCTATATGCCTCTCCTAGATTCAACAACTATTAATAGCTTGCCACACCCACTCCTTCTCTCTCCACACATTTAAGTATATACAATACATTTTCCTTTTGTCGCTTCACTCAAAAGACGTTTATAAACATCATGTTTCACCCCTAAATACTTCTTCATCATCTCCCCCCAAAAAGTGTATTGTACATAACTACAACTAGATCACACTTAAGAAAATCAACATGAATGACATCATCAAACCTACAATCCATATTCAGATGTTCCTAACTCTTCCAATAACATATTTTGTACATTTGTTTTAAAAATTTCAGAATTCAATTAATGTCTATGCATTGCATTTTATGTCTCTTAGTTTCTCTTCATCCCTACCGTTAGTTTCTCCTCCCCCTACTCCTCATCGCTGCCTTCTTCTGTGTTTTTACAGTACTGAATGCTTTGAGGACCCTAGGGCAATTGTCTGGAATCATTTGACTATATTATCATAATCCAATTTAGGTCAAAAATGTCTGTAAGAATACCCAGAAAGGGGATCCTGTGTCTCCCACTGCATCAAACCAGGAGACACATCATGTCACAGTGTCCCACTACCTGGACTCTTGGTTAAGGCAGAGACTGCCAGATCTTTTCACTACAAGGGAACATTTTTCCTTTTGTAACTAATAAGTAAATTGTGGGAGGATACTTTGAGTTTGTGCGGTTATCCTATTTCCCAGCAACCTTTCACCCAGTAGTTTTAATATCCTTTGATGGTCCTTGCATAGAGAGTTACAAAATGGTAATTTTTAATTCTATCAGTCCTTCTACATTTATTAGTCAGCATTCTTATGTAAAAAGGGGGGGGGACCTTTCTCTAGTATCACTAGGAAATGTGGATTTAAAAAAAAATGTATTCAATATATTATAATCCATGACTCTCATCAGTCTTTGTGACTGTCACCCTTTTATTATCTGCTTATGGTAAAGTTATATACCTCGACATGAACTTGGCCAAGTGGAGGTAAACATAGGAACTCATTGCTACTGAAAGGCAGAAGGTACACCCATATCAGGGAATGGGGTTCCTTGCCACAGAGATTGTGAGCCCATGGAAATGTGGGGAGTCCTGAGATACCTTTACAACTAGAGTCAGGGTAGCACAGAGTGAGTAGTGAGAGCTAGTCATACAACGACTGCCAGTGCATCCACTAAGGGAGTATCGTCACATGTTGGGGACTATTCAGACATAAAAGGACTTCAGCAAAGTACCACACAGACAAGAAAGTGGTAAACTGAGGATCCCTTTCTTTAGTATAGTGTTTGTACAGCCATTCGATAAAAATGCGCTTATAGAAATGCTACCTGGGGGCATATAATCTACACTTTGCCCTTCAGCAATGGGGCCACTTTTTGAGACTCCGAGATCTGCAAACATAAATTCAACTTTCTTCCTTTTAATCATCCAAAAATCAGGTGGCCATATGATCTAAGAGAGAACTATGACAGAATGTCTGATACTGTTAATATAACCCCAGAAAGGCCTTTAGAGCCCCTGGAATATTTAAACTTCTTTATGAGGAAGCATTCGAAATTAGAGTATCATCTATGAATAAGTTCTAAAGCCCAAATCTTATTTTGAATAAAAAGGTACCATTCTCTCAATTTGATTCACAATTACTGACATTTGAATAGAGAATCTAGACAATGCTTTAAAGTTAGGTGCTGCTCTTCTAATAAAGGGAGGGGAACCTTCATTTCTCTGCACAGGACAAAATCCTCAAGGCAAAAGAAGACCTCCTCATTTAATTCTGACACCATTATATTTTGGAAAGAAGTTATCTGAAGTGGCTCCCCAGATGTTTTTAAAAGGCGTTTAAAGTATTATGCAGGCCTGACAGCATGTGGTCTCCGGCTCACATTTGTAAATTCTCAAAGCAAGGAAGTCACTCTTTAATCACAAGGCAGCTCATTCTCTGAACTGGTAAGAACAGATATGAAGAGGAGCTGAAAAGGAATTAGTGAACCACATTCTTTGGAAAGTTGGATCAAGCACAGCTCCCAGACTTTTCCAAGAAAAAGACATGGAAAATGTCCAAATGCAAAAATGCCCATGATGCCAGGCCAGCCCAGCCCTTGGAGAGTGAAAGCATTTAAGGGAGCCCAGGCTGCTTCCCTGACCCACCTGCCCGGGAGCAGAATGACTGCTAGCTTGGCGGAGGAGGATGACAGTTCAATTCAACACACAGGATGGGGCTTAGGTCTTGGACACGTCTTTGGGAGGAACACGATTCAATCTACTACAGTATCCAATAATCCAAGGCAGAACATACATATTTAAGAACTAGTGTGTGAAACTGTAAACTCAAAAGAATTTAAGAAAAAAGCATGTGAGAGAAGAAAATGACAAGAAAAGCACTCCCTTGGAAGGGCACTCCTTACTTCCTAGTAACTGAGCTCCCCCTTGTACAGCACTATGCGAGGCCCAGGAGGTTTTAAGAAGTGCATGAAACACGACTTCCCTGTTCTCTCTGAACTTGGTTTAATGAAGAAATTTAAGAATTCTTTTGTAATCTCTAATTTATATTTTCTGAATTTCAGTGTTCAAATATTCTACTTCTTCAGTGTGAGCCCCATCTCTATTTATATGGTGAATTGTCTCACTTATGCTGTGGACTGATGAAAAGAGATCACACACATGAATGCACACATGCACACACTACTCACGCACACATACAACACATTACACCATGGTAAAATGTCATGCTTGTTTTGTTTAGCAAAGGCTAGAGAAACCTCACCGATAACGGCCACCTACCGCAGAGGCAGGTGGGGCATGTGTCTGAACAGCTTCCCGGTTCTCATCCTCAGCCTGTCCCCAACACAGGCATGCAGTTGCCAGCAACCCCATGCAGGGAAGCCAGAATCCTGCCAGATACAAGGAGCTTGGTTTTATATTGCACCACAGCCCTTCCATAATTATTCATGAAGAATTTACTCAGGGTTCCATTTAAGTCCCACGTTTTCAAGACTTTTTGGTGGTGACTTACAGTAAGAAATTCATCATATATTAGACCCATGTGTTCATCCAGGTCACCAACTACACATTTATTATGATCCTGCCAGGGGCTAGGAACTGTTCGGGATACAGGGAATTTAACAACACCCAAAACAATTTGAAACCCTTTCTCTCATGGAGCTTACAATCTGCTGGGGGTAGCAGACAATAAACAAATCAAATATAATAGTGGGTCAAACTGTATAAAGCAATGGAGGGAAAACAAACCAGAGAAAGGGGATAGGGAATGCTGGGGAGGGATTTATATTTTAAATAGGGCAGCCAGAAAAGGCCACGGTGAGAAAATGCATTGACCACCACCCTGAGGAGGGGGGGGTGAGTGGACCACATGGATTCTGGGGAAGGAAAAATGAAAACAGCCAGCAATGCTAATGTGCTGGAAGCAGTCCCAGACAAAGTGTGCTCTGTTTCCATTTAGATGAGTTACCTTCCCTCTCAGAGCCAATATCCGTCTTGTAAAATGAAGGGGTGCCACTCAATTCTCCAAGCTCCTTTTCTAGCTCTAGCATTTCTGAAAGTCTGTGTTCAAGGAGTCTCTCATGTCTTATTCTACGTAGAAGCATATGTGTATATATATACACATATGTGTGTGCATGTCTGTATGCAAATATATATAACATAAAGATGGTGGAACAAAATTTCCTAAACAACACTACCCTAACTGCATACAACATACTCAAATATTCTCCATTAGTTCTCTTCTACCCTATTTCATTTTTGAAAATGCTGGTTGCTCCCACTAAATTGATTTAACTATCTACTAAGAGATCGTAAGAAACCATTTACAAAAAATGAAATCTTAGTTCTGGAGCCACATTTAGCTCCACAATCAGACACGTGTCCAAGACAAAGAAAAGCTTACTCAGTGCCAGAGCCTTCCTCTACCCTCAGCTTCCCGGCAGCCCAGAAAGCCCATATGCCCACAGAGGTCCTGGCACTAGAGGCAGGGCTTAAGTCGGATAGCCCTGGCTTCAAAGCCCAGCTCTGCCACTGCTTTCCTTTTGACCTCATGCAGGCCACATAACAATACTAAGGCTGAAGCTTCCTGTCAGTATAATGAAAAGTGCAATAAGGATTAAATTATAAAAGATAAGTGGAATGGTTAGTCAAGTACCTGGCACTAAATAAACACCTAATAAATTGGTGACAGTGGTGGGCATGGAAGTAAACTAGAACAAAAAGAACAGCTTCATCCCAGGCCCTTAGAATCTAAAATTTTAGACAAACAGAGCTAGATATTGTAAATGCCAGTAATTATTTTTGTAATAAATGCCACAGTAGGGAGATTGCATGCTTCCAAACTGTTTATTTCAGTTCCTTCCCTTGCTAAATCATCTCTTCTCCCTCCTTCAGCAAACTATATAAAAATGGATTTGAAGAAATACAAAGTCATGCATTCAACGGGACAACACTGATTTCACTGTAAGTATGTGCTTATTTTCCCAGCCTATAAATAAAAATGAAATATTACTCTGGGAACCAGATCATATTCAGTCTTCAGCAACTAACTCAGGGCAAAAAAAAAAAAACCTTTCAAGTGGCTAGTCCACCATGCTTCACACATGTTACTAGGCAACTGGCCAGTAGGAAACCCCAGAGTACCCTGATTTCAAAGATAGATGCAGCCTCAGCACACTGAATTTGACAGTTTTCTGAAATATTCAACACTCTATACCTCCTCCATCTTGCAGCCTCCCTCTCTAACTGCCTCACTCAGGTTGTTGGTGTGTTAGAGGCTGCACAAGTTCAGAAAAGAAATAAATTCTCTGTATGGTGAAGAAATCAGGTAACACCTTTTACCAGCTTAATTAGTCACAACAGGCCCAGTCAGAGAGTCCCCTCCTCCTACAGAGGAAAAGGAGGGACCCTCAAGTTAACTTTACATAACATGAGGGTGTTTTGCATATTCAACATGCCATACCCCAGTCACCAATATTAACAACTTTTGCCCACCAATAGTAGCAATTAATTGGGAGCATCCCTATTGTTTCCTTCATCATCTCAACCTCTTTTTCTTTTTGTGACTCCTCTTCTTAAAAGAGTGACACATTCACAAAGCCTGGGGTGCCATTTGAACCTAAATAGGCACAGGAAGAGGAGATGATCTCCCCACAGCGGTATATATTAAATGTATATTAAAAACTAAGAGCTCACATGAAAAGCTCAACCAAAGCCAAAATTAAACAAGCAAAAAAGCTTTTATAATAAGTAAGTCATATAGAACATGATCTGGATCAGTGCTTCTCAAACTTTAACACACATAAGACTCGATTTAAGATTAAGAGACAGGTTCCTGTGTCCTACCCCCAGAGATTTTGATTCAGTAGGTTTAGGGTGGACCTACTGAATTTGCAATTCTAACAAGCTCCTAGGGGATGTTCTTGCTGCCAGACTGAACTTGAGTAGCAAAAGTCTATACAATATACTGTTTATTTTGATTTTATACATTAACCAAAGTTCTTACTACACAGACTCAATGCTAAATAGCTTGATGACTAAAAGGACAGGCTTTAGAGTCAATAACTTGGACTCAAAATCCTGCCCTACTGTTTTATCATCTTGTGTGACTTTGAGCAAAATACTTGCCTATCTAGGGCACTGTGTCCTCATTCATAAAATGGAGCTGCTAACAGGCTTGTTTTGAGGATACCCCCATCAAATGAGAAGATATGTTCTCTAGCGTCAGTACTTAACACTGCCTGACACACAATGGGTGCTTGTTTATTTATTACATTAATTATGGATGAACATATAATTAAATAGGATGATATTTTTGTATGCTTAGCACAGGGAGTGGCACATAGTAAATGCTCAAGAAAGGATAAGTTTAAAAAGTTGCTCTTCCTAACATGGAGCAAATTTTATCCCATTTTCTTGCTGGCTGCATTTTATTGTTGATTTTATTTTAATGAAGGGTTCACTCTGGCCAGTTCAATCTGTTCCTGCTAAACTTAAATCAGAGGCATGTACATCCTCTCCAGCACACTACTCTCAGATGCCTCATTCCATTATTCACTTATTAAGTGTTTGTCAAGCATCAACTGTGTTGAAGGAAGCATGCTATAGTTTGAGAGAAAACAGATAAATAAGTCACAATACTTGCTCTTTCAGAGTTTAGAGCCTAGGAATAGTCATTTCCAAATGGTATATAAATTGTATGCTAAATAGTAACTAAAGTAGAAGGCAAAATATGGCATCTGTCCTCAGAAAGGTAAAGTTGTCGGACTGCAAAGGCAGGAATGAGGAAAGTTAGAGAAGGCCATGTGAAAGAGGCAGACTTTGTGCTGGACAAAGAAGGAAGAAAAATACTTTTGGGTAGAGGATGGCAAGAAGGGCCCAGAAGAGGAGGCATGGGCTATTTTCAAGGAACAGCAAGTAGTTCCTTTTAGAAGGCTCTAGATGTAAGTTAGAGACAAAGTAAGAAGGGCCTTAAATGTCAGAGCAAAGAATTTGGACTCCTTTCAATAAGAAGATGAGACGCTGTTGAAAGCTCTGGGATGGGAAATGTCAGAGTGGTGCTAATCTGCACAGAAAAACAAGTATTGTATGATTCCACTTACATGAAATATCTGCAATAGGCAAAGTCATGGAAACAGAAAGTAAACTAGAGGTTGCCAGAGTGGGGCAGGGGGAGGAAAATAAGGAGTTATTGCTTGAAGGGTACAGAGTTTCTGTTTGGGGGAATGAAAAATTTTGGAAATAGTGCTAATGATTGTACAACATTGTGAATGTAATTAATGTCATTCAGTTGTACAATTAAAAATGGTTAGAATGGCAGATTTTATGTTATATATGTTACCATCATTAATTTTAAAAAAAGTCCATTAGCAGGGAGGACAAAGGGCTGGAAGTGAGCAAGACCAGAGGCCCAAGGCAAAGTAGGCTGTCAGGCAGAGTGGAAGTAAAAATGGATAGGAAGGCGCAAAGTTGAAAAATACTGTGAATGGAGATGGAATTAACAGAACAAAGCAAATTCTTGGATGGAGATAAGCAACAAAAGAGTCAAATGTATAATGCAGATATTTCCAGCATGGATCATAGGTAAAGTAAAAAGAACTTTTGACAGTAATAAAAAAGGAACTAAGGCATATTTGGGGGCACAGGGAGAGTAATGGAGAGAGGACTGTGCAGGGGTCAGGAAGCCCATGTTTTAATCCCCAAGGTACTTGGACAAACCCATACATTTTTGGGCCTCAGTGTCATCATCCAAAAAGAAAAGGATTGAAAGAGATGATCCCCTAGGTCTCCTCAAGTTGAAATGCCCTTGTAGGATATCGTTTTAAGAGGGCCAATAGTTTCCAAGGTGGAGTGACACAGTGGACTAGGGACACAGACTTCAGGTTACTTGAATATAGGTCCTTTGTGGGTGAGGTCATGTGGACAAGAGGAAAAAATATGAGGGCTGAATATAAAATTGGGGGTAAATAAGAGATATGAAAGGGAAGCCAAAGCAAAAACAAACAAATGGGAGGAAAACCAGTAGAATTCATCTTTGGGGGGTCAGGAAAATATGTCTTCAGAAAGGAGGGCTGACATCAGCAGTGTCTCAGCCACTGCAGAGAGAACAGAACATGTGTAAACTTTTAAAAGTCCAAGTAGTCAAAACTCTGGACCCCTCTATACCTCATTACTGAAAAAAAAAAAAAAAAAGGAAAGAAAGAACACAAATCAGTTTGCCAGGAATACAAACTGATTTCATTCAATTATTCATTCAACAAACATTTATTAAGCACCATCAATATGTCAGGTGCTATATCTGGCATTGGGTCTTCAATGGTAAAACAGACACAGTCCCAGCCTCCATGAAGCTTCTGTGCTGGCAGAAGAGATAAAAAAGTAAGTAACTAAAATTATATCAAATAGAAATATATACTATGATGGAAATAACCCATTCTTGAGCTCTGAGAGAATAAGGTGGGTAACCTTGATAAAATAGATAGATAAAGTGCTTGGGGTGGCCCCACCAAGGACATGATATTTAGGTAAAGGCAAAAAGATGACAAGGAGTCCGCTGTGGCAAGAATGAGAGAAAGAGTCCTACAGGAAGAGGGGTATGCATGTACAAGTGTCTTGGAGTGGGATAGAAAAGAAGTTGACACCCTCTAGAGATTGAGAGGACGTGAGTATGGATGGAGAGTCATCAGCTAGGGGAAGACTGGAATGAGCGAAAGGTGGAGCTGGAGGTAGGAGCCAGTCACACAGGACAATGGGGCAAGGGTAAAGTGTTTGCATTCTGTTCTAAGCATGGGGAGACCCCCTGAAGTGTTTAAGCAGGGAGGGCAGAGTAGATTTCAAAGCTGTCAAGCAAATTTTTTTAACTAAATATACTTTCATCCTAGGCTTTGACAAGCCTTCTCACATGTAGGGTTTTCCAAAGTTGTTCAGAACAATGAAATTGAAGTCCTACAAAGTTCTTAAACACCCTTCTTACTAAGGCAGGACAGGGAAAAGAGGGCTTCTGGTTGCCCTTGGGCGCTTTTGAAGGTCTAGTAGTCAGTCCCTGCCATTCCCAGAACAGCCCAGTTAGGAAACCTTGAGCTGGAGTTTTTGGAAGTTCTCCCACCATGCTTCAAAAAGTCATCCAGCCTTGTGCTTCTCACACCTGGAGAGGTATGGTACCTGGGAAAGGGCCCAAAAGTGCCCCTAGGAAAGTGTGGCAGATGGATTTGACTTTATTTTTTATCAAGTTGCATAATGCATTAGTTATCAGTATACAGAAAGATCTGAGTTTTAATAAAACATGTGAAAAGCTCTGTCATGATATCTGAGCAATTAATCTGACCTGGCTGTCATGAGGATTACTTACTCATAGATCCCAGTTTCAATGATTTATGACCATAACAGAAAATAATTAAAACAAATTGACACAGGAAGAAGAAACACAGAAGTTTAGGAAGGGAAATTTCTTTTGATTTAGATTTTTAACACCAATTGACTCTGACAACCTCATCTCTTTGAAAATGGAAGTGCACCCAGGGGGTGGAACGATCTGTGAATGACAGGTGCATTCTGATAAAAGGACTGGGTTTCCAGGGAAAATGCTTAGTTGAAGCATGTGGAAAACAACTATCCAGGGTGTGAGATGAAGGGGCTTTTGCAGTTTTTAAATGCAGGCATGATTTGGAGATGCAGAAGACAATGAAGATGGAAAGCTATAAGATGAGCAAAAGTAACTATTAGACAGGGTATTGGAGGAGGTGGTTCATTGTTGCTTGGCTGGTTGATTGGTTGATTGCTTTGTGAATTGGTTGGTTTTGCCATGTAACTCTTGGTGCAGAAAAATCATGCCACCGTACTAGGAAACGTCTTGACAGCAATGGATGTGCACTGTGCCTACCGTCCAGGGTTTTCCTGGATGTTGTTTGAGGTCACCACCCTACTCTTGTCCACCCAGAGAAGAGCCTGTGCTTGGAGACAGCAGCATCAGGGTCCAGTCAGGGTCACTGGGAAACCTTTCTATCTAAGCAGGTTACTCAGCAGGGCCAGGCTGAGCCGTTTGGAGCAGTGTATCGGGAGCTGCTTTGGGCTGAAGTGTTGAAAAGAAGCCCTCGAATAGCCACTGCAATGGCTGCCTTTAGCTTCTCTCACAGCCTTGAGAGCTGTGGCCCTCAGCCCTTTTGTTTCATACGGCATATACCTGGTGATGATCACAATAGAGACCTGTAGAAATTTTCTACACAGGCTGTAATTCCTCCCCTTTCTCATGTATCTGAAAGCAAAAGGGTGCAAATAATGTTCTGAGAGAAACAACTTTGAATAGATCCTACTCTTTCTTTTTAACTATTTACAAACTTCAGGATATTATTACTTAAAAACTCTATGAGACCTAAAAGGTCATCATGGCTGAGAGACACTGATACAGAGCAGGCTGCCTTTAACCCTTCAAATCTGGCCAAACTACACAGCATTTTTATCCTTGCCCAGCTGTCTGGTTACTCACAAGCTGCCCCACCTGCTTGACCTTCCATTGCCTCTAGTCCCGGAGCACCTGCGGCCTGACCCTTCTACCCTGAGGTGTACACCACACACCTAGTCAGTGGCATCACACATGGAGTTTTTGGATAAAACATCTAGGCATGATTCCAAAATCCAAATTTCAAGCAGAGTCAGTTTCCTTTGCCTACAGGTATTGGTCCTCAATTTACAGCTTACAACAACTATTTGTTGCTTACAACAACTAACTAGCTGCATGCAAAACAAGGCCTTTTGCATAAGCCCATGGTTCTTAGCCCTAGTTATACACTCGAACCATCTAGGGACCAATGAAATTCAGACTCTCAAGAGGTGCGACCTAGGCATCAGACTTGTTTTTTAAGTTCCTCAGGTAGTTCTAATGTGCAGCCATGGTTGAGAACCACTGGTTTAAATGAACCTTCCCTAAGGAAGCACAGATTGAAACCAACTCACAGAGGTGACAATAGCAGGAGATTTATGGCAATTAGTCTCCTTATGGAAAACAGTTAAATTTTGCATGGATGGAGAGGGGTTTTGGAGCCAGTGCTGAGGGCCCACCACAGGGGAGGTCCCTGGAGCCAGTGTGCCCATTTTAAAAACATCAAAGTAACAACTGTGGAGAAGGCAGGGCTATAGGTGAAGACACCCCAGCCGGATGGGGCAGCATTCTCTCTGTCCACCTGGTCAGAGATGCCCTCTCAAGTTGGGCAACACAGTGACTTGGGTTGAGGCATGATGACCTGGTTTCTGCTGGGACTTCCTGAAGTAGACACAGCCCACAGAAAAGAAGAAGGAAAAGGAAAAGTGATGTAGCTGTAAAGAGGAAAAATAAGTTAATGGTCAAAGAAGTGTAATGAAGATAATCCCACAGCGATCACTAACCCTTTTCTTATCAAGATCATCCACACAATCAGCCCTGACACTGACACAGAAAACAATGCACCTACTGGGTGGATGGCAGGGAGGTATGATCTTTTGAGCAGGACCAAGCTTTGTAGTGAGACTGTAGGATTTAAATACACAGTTCCTCTGTAAGAGGAAACACGGGGACTTGAATTCATGGTAAAACTATAATAACTACAGGGGAGGAGGGCCGAGAAGGTGAGTATTTCAAGTTACAGTACAAGAGTTCTATGTAGTGAGGAGGGAAATTGCAGAAAAATAGGTAGAACCAACACACTCCAGCAATTTCACCAAAATATCTACAAGTTTACCCTTTTCCCCTTCTAACCCTGGTGCCAAAGAGATTGGTCCAAACACATGTGGATGCACCTATGACTCTACATAAGATGTACAAACTCCACTAAGGAAAATCTCCTTCTCCACAGGGAGTTAAAGGAAAATGTACACCTGGAGAAGATGCACAATGGAGCATTCCAGGGAGCTGCTGGGCCTCACATCTTGTGCGTACAGTGGTGCTGCCTCCCCTCCCCACCCCAGGGGGCCCCAACAGACCCGCTTGGGGTGTCTGGCCATCTCATCCCCAGTCTGGTCTAAAGAGCATCTGCCTCTCTATCTGAAAAGGCTATGGAAAGACCAAATATGGAGGGCGGCCTTGTGTGCCAGCAGAGGGGCTGCTGCCTGCCCAGCATCCACTGTGAAAGGCACAGCCAGTGATCTCATGGCCCCTGGCACTTAGCTGGACAGCGCTGACCCACTGTGTGTCAGTCAGAGCAAGTCAGTACCAGACGGTGCGAGGAGTGGAGCCAGGTTCCCTCAGTTCATGGGGTTTAGTGTAAGGACACATGGGAGAATTAAGAGGAACAAGAAACTGAACAAATAATCACCCAATGAAGTCTCAGGAAGCCCGAAACATCCCAGAGGGAATAACTGCAGTTGCAGCCAGGTTTCAGGGAGAAATGCAACAAGGTTCCTGACTCTCTGAAGCCTCAAGGCAGGGTGACCATGTCACCCCCTCCTCCGAGGCATCTGCCCCTTACTCCCTTCTCTAGCACACGGTGATTCACTCATTCATCAACACTAATTAAACACAACCCCTATCTATTAGGCAGCTTGCTGGAGAGACAGAGTTGAGCAAAATAGCCCTGGTCCAGGCCTTAAGGGATCATAGTCAGATAGGAAAGACCACAGTACACAGGCACAGAAGTAAACAAAAATGCAATGTTAAAATGAGAAAAGTGCTAGAAAATGGTGAACATGGTAACCGAGTTCACTAATGCATGTTCATTCATTCATTCATTAAATATTTTATAAGCCCACACTATGTGCCAGGTACTGTATTAGTACCAGGGAAATAATAGAGAATTAAAAAAAGACAATCTCAATTAAACTGTTATTAAAAAAAGAGAGAGAAAAGAAAAGACAAACATCTCTGCCTTCACAGAATGGGAAAAGTCAGACAAGCATAAATAAGTAAAATATATAATAATATGCCACATGGTATTCATTGTGGAGGATAAAAATTCAATTTGTTGGAGGAAAAGGGATAATGGGGAGGGGGAGTCGCTTGAAAGCGGATGGTCAGGGAAAACTACCCTGGGGAAGCAAGGTATATGGATGTTCTCAGGAAGAATATTCCAGGTAGAAGGAACAGGAAAAGCAAAGGCCCTGAGGCATGAACTTGCCTTGCATATTTGAGGAACAGCAAAGAGGCTAGTGTGGCAAAATGAGCAAAGAGGAGTGTCAAAGAACCGGATAGAAAGGCAGCAGTCAGGTCACGCATAGTCTTGGAGACCTTTTCCTCTAAGTGAGAAGGGGATGCTTTGAGATTTAAACAGGGAAAGGACATGAACAGACACAGTTATTCTATATCCTAGCTCCTGCCAGTATTTGACTACTTTCTACTTCCCACCACTACCACTATCAATCCAAAACTCTGCCTACTTGCTAGCCCATGCTTGCAACTCCTGCCACACAACTCCTACCACAGAATAACAAGTGTGATTCTGTCTACTTGCTAGCTCCCACAACTATCAACTCCTGGTTTTGTCTATTTCCTAACTCCTGCCACTATCCATTCCTGACTCTGTATACTTTCTAACCCTACCACTATCAATCACCAATACTGTCTGCTTCATATCACCTTCCAGTATCTTCTTTACTCTGTATACTTCTTACTCTCCGCTACCACCAACCTCCGACCCTAATTTCTAGCTTCTATTACTATCAATCTTCTCTACTCTCCACTTGACCATAACTCCAGCATATTATGGCCTCCCTGCCTTGTGGCTCATGTCACTGCCCTTTCTGCTATTTCTCAGTTTCTGCCCACCCGGCCCTAAGGGTCCTTCGCTATATGACTCATATTTGGTGTATGAGAATCATACATTTCTCATACACTCATATTCAGAGTATGAGAATCTCAGGATCTTAGAGGTTGACTGGATACTCTTCAGTCTAACATACATTGTGAGAAAGGCTCTTATAGCCAGCTGGCCACCTGCTAGGCCACCAAGAAGCAAAGCAAGCTGTGTCTGGGTCAGGCACAGAATAGGACAGAGCTTGTGAGTGAGAGTGTTCACAGGACACCCTCCATGACAGTCTTTGGTCAACCTACTTGAAAATGACTGAGGGCACTGCAGGCACCTACACTATCATGCCCAGAAGAAGGGGAACAGACCTACGGGTCTCTTACTTCCTGAGCAGTTGTTCTCATTATGCCCTTACAATCTGAATTTTGTCCAGAAGTTCTCCTTCCACCTACACCCCAGAAATACTCCCCTACTGATCTGTCACTGAGAAAGAAAATCCGTTCTTAAAGATATATTCCTTGGAAATGAAACCTTGCCTATTGTCCAGTTGGAAATGTACCCCTTCAAAAAAAAAAAACAGACAAAAAATGGGTCTACAGATTCGTATACTAAAACATTTGGGAGAAATAACTCTTTAAAGCAGAAAACAGAATGAGAACACTGATTATCCAAATAGAAAAGGATATAAAAGTGGAAAAATCCACAGCCCTGTAAGGTAGAGGCACTAAGGCAAATGCTGCTGCCTTGATTGACCCACTGTTCTAGTTTGCTAGCTGCTGGAATGCAATATACCATAAACGGAATGGCTTTTTTTTTTGTTGTTAATTAAAAAAAAATTAACAAAACATTTAGAAATCATTCCATTCTACATGTACAATCAGTAATTCTTAATATCATCACATAGTTGCATATTCATCATTTCTTAGTACATTTGCATCGATTTAGAAAAAGAAATAAAAAGACAGCAGAATAAGAATTAAAACGATAATAGAGAGAAAAAAAAACCTACACCTCACATGCAGCTTCATTCAATGTTATAACATAATTGCATTACAATTAGGTAGTATTGTGCTGTCCATTTCTGATTTTTTATATCCAGTCCTGTTGCACAGTCTGTATCCCTTCAGCTCCAATTACCCCTTCTCTTTTTTTTTTTTTTTAATTAACGGAAAAAAGAAATTAACCCAACATTTAGAAATCATACCATTCTACATATGCAATCAGTAATTCTTAACATCATCACATAGATGCATGATCATCGTTTCTTAGTACATTTGCATCGGTTTAGAAGAACTGGCAACACAACCGAAAAAGATATAGAATGTTAATATAGAGAAAAAAATAAAAGTAATAATAGTAAAAACAAAACAAAACAAAACAAAAACCTATAGCTCAGATGCAGCTACATTCAGTGTTTTAACATGATTACTTTACAATTAGGTACTATTGTGCTGTCCATTTTTGAGTTTTTGTATCTAGTCCTGTTGCACAGTCTGTATCCCTTCAGCTCCAATTGCCCATTATCTTACCCTGTTTCTAACTCCTGCTGGACTCTGTTACCAATGACATATTCCAAATTTATTCTCGAATGTCCGTTCACATCAGTGGGACCATACAGTATTTGTCCTTTAGTTTTTGGTTAGACTCACTCAGCATAATGTTCTCTAGGTCCATCCATGTTATTACATGCTTCATAAGTTTATCCTGTCTTAAAGCTGCATAATATTCCATCGTATGTATATACCACAGTTTGTTTAGCCACTCGTCTGTTGATGGACATTTTGGCTGTTTCAATCTCTTTGCAATTGTAAATAACACTGCTATAAACATTGGTGTGCAAATGTCCGTTTGTGTCTTTGCCCTTAAGTCCTTTGAGTAGATTCCCAGCAATGGTATTGCTGGGTCATATGGCAATTCTATATTCAGCTTTTTGAGGAACCGCCAAACTGCCTTCCACAGTGGTTGCACCCTTTGACATTCCCACCAACAGTGGATAAGTGTGCCTCTTTCTCCGCATCCTCTCCAGCACTTATCATTTTCTGTTTTGTTGATAATGGCCATTCTGGTGGGTGTGAGATGATATCTCATTGTGGTTTTGATGTGCATTTCTCTAATGGCCAGGGACATTGAGCATCTCTTCATATGCCTTTTGGCCATTTGTATTTCCTCTTCTGATAGGTGTCTGTTCAAGTCTTTTTCCCATTTTGTAATTGGGTTGGCTGTCTTTTTGTTGTTGAGTTGGACAATCTCTTTATAAATTCTGGATACTAGACCTTTATCTGATATGTCATTTCCAAATATTGTCTCCCATTGTGTAGGCTGTCTTTCTACTTTCTTGATGAAGTTCTTTGATGCACAAAAGTGTTTAATTTTGAGGAGCTCCCATTTATTTATTTCCTTCTTCAGTGTTCTTGCTTTAGGATTAAGGTCCATATAACCGCCTCCAGTTGTAAGATTCATAAGATATCTCCCAACATTTTCCTCTAACTGTTTTATGGTCTTAGACCTAATGTTTAGATCTTTGATCCATTTTGAGTTAACTTTTGTATAGGGTGTGAGACATGGGTGTTCTTTCATTCTTTTGCATATGGATATCCAGTTCTCTAGGCACCATTTATTGAAGAGACTGTTCTGTCCCAGGTGAGTTGGCTTGACTGCCTTATCAAAGATCAAATGTCCATAGATGAGAGGGTCTATATCTGAGCACTCTATTCGATTCCATTGGTCGATATATCTATCTTTATGCCAATACCATGCTGTTTTGACCACTGTGGCTTCATAATATGCCTTAAAGTCAGGCAGCACGAGACCTCCAGCTTCGTTTTTTTTCCTCAAGATGTTTTTAGCAATTCGGGGCACCCTGCCCTTCCAGATAAATTTGCTTATTGGTTTCTCTATTTCTGAAAAATAAGTTGTTGGGATTTTGATTGGTATTGCATTGAATCTGTAAATCAATTTAGGTAGGATTGACATTTTAACTATATTTAGTCTTCCAATCCATGAACACGGTGTGCCCTTCCATCTATTTAGGTCTTCTGTGATTTCTTTTAACAGTTTTTTTGTAGTTTTCTTTATATAGGTTTTTTGTTTCTTTAGTTAAATTTATTCCTAGGTATTTTATTCTTTTAGTTGCAATTGTAAATGGGATTCGTTTCTTGATTTCCCCCTCAGCTTGTTCATTACTAGTGTATAGAAATGCTACAGATTTTTGAATGTTGATCTTGTAAGCTGCTACTTTGCTGTACTCATTTATTAGCTCTAGTAGTTTTGTTGTGGATTTTTCCGGGTTTTCGATGTATAGTATCATATCGTCTGCAAACAGTGATAGTTTTACTTCTTCCTTTCCAATTTTGATGCCTTGTATTTCTTTTTCTTGTCTAATTGCTCTGGCTAGAACCTCCAACACAATGTTGAATAATAGTGGTGATAGTGGACATCCTTGTCTTGTTCCTGATCTTAGGGGGAAAGTTTTCAATTTTTCCCCATTGAGGATGATATTAGCTGTGGGTTTTTCATATATTCCCTCTATCATTTTAAGGAAGTTCCCTTGTATTCCTATCTTTTGAAGTGTTTTCAACAGGAAAGGATGTTGAATCTTGTCAAATGCCTTCTCTGCATCAATTGAGATGATCATGTGATTTTTCTGCTTTGATTTGTTGATATGGTGTATTACATTAATTGATTTTCTTATGTTGAACCATCCTTACATACCTGGGATGAATCCTACTTGGTCATGATGTATAATTCTTTTAATGGGTTGTTGGATACGATTTGCTAGAATTTTATTGAGGATTTTTGGATCTATATTCATTAGAGAGACTGGTCTGTAGTTTTCTTTTTTTGTAATATCTTTGCCTGGTTTTGGTATGAGGGTAATGTTGGCTTCATAGAATGAATTAGGTAGTTTTCCCTCCACTTCAATTTTTTTGAAGAGTTTTAGGAGAGTTGGTACTAATTCTTTCTGGATAGTTTGATAGAATTCACACGTGAAGCCGTCTGGTCCTGGACTTTTCTTTTTAGGAAGCTTTTGAATGACTGATTCAATTTCTTTACTTGTGATTGGTTTGTTGAGGTCATCTATTTCTTCTAGAGTCAAAGTTGGTTGTTCATGTCTTTCCAGGAACCCGTCCATTTCATCTAAATTGTTGTATTTATTAGCGTAAAGTTGTTCATAGTATCCTGTTATTACCTCCTTTATTTCTGTGAGGTCAGTAGTTATGTCTCCTCTTCCATTTCTGATCTTATTTATTTGCATCCTCTCTCTTCTTCTTTTTGTCAATCTTGCTAAGGGCCCATCAATCTTATTGTTTTTCTCATAGAACCAACTTCTGGTCTTATTGATTTTCTCTATTGTTTTCATGTTTTCAATTTCATTTATTTCTGCTCTGATCTTTGTTATTTCTTTCCTTTTGCTTGCTTTGGGATTAGTTTGCTGTTCTTTCTCTAGTTCTTCCAAGTGAACAGTTAATTCCTGCATTTTTGCCTTTTCTTCTTTTCTGATATAGGCATTTAGGGCAATAAATTTCCCTCTTAGCACTGCCTTTGCTGCATCCCATAAGTTTTGATATGTTGTGTTTTCATTTTCATTTGCCTCGAGGTATTTACTAATTTCTCTTGCAATTTCTTCTTTGACCCACTTGTTGTTTAAGAGTGTGTTGTTGAGCCTCCACGTATTTGTGAATTTTCTGGCACTCCGCCTATTGTTGATTTCCAACTTCATTCCTTTATGATCCGAGAAAGTGTTGTGTATGATTTCAATCTTTTTAAATTTGTTAAGACTTGCTTTGTGACCCAGCATATGGTCTATCTTTGAGTATGATCCATGAGCACTTGAGAAAAAGGTGTATCCTGCTGTTGTGGGATGTAATGTCCTATAAATGTCTGTTAAGTCTAGCTCATTTATAGTAATATTCAGATTCTCTATTTCTTTATTGATCCTCTGTCTAGATGTTGTGTCCATTGATGAGAGTGGGGAATTGAAGTCTCCAACTATTATGGTATTTGTGTCTATTTCCCTTTTCAGTGTTTGCAGTGTATTCCTCATGTATTTTGGGGCATTCCGGTTTGGTGCGTAAATATTTATGATTGTTATGTCTTCTTGTTTAATTGTTCCTTTTATTAGTATATAGTGTCCTTCTTTGTCTCTTTTAACTGTTTTACATTTGAAGTCTAATTTGTTGGATATTAGTATAGCTACTCCTGCTCTTTTCTGGTTGTTATTTGCATGAAATATCTTTTCCCAACCTTTCACTTTCAACCTATGTTTATCTTTGGGTCTAAGATGTGTTTCCTGTAGACAGCATATAGAAGGGTCCTGTTTTTTAATCCATTCTGCCAGTCTATGTCTTTTGATTGGGGAATTCAGTCCATTAACATTTAGTGTTATTGCTGTTTGGATAATATTTTCCTCTACCATTTTGCCTTTTGTATTATATATATCATATCTGATTTTCCTTCTTTCTACACTCTTCTCCATACCTCTCTCTTCTGTCTTTTCGTATCTGACTCTAGTGCTCCCTTTACTATTTGTTGCAGAGCTGGTCTCTTGGTCACAAATTCTCTCAGTGACTTTTTGTCTGAGAATGTTTTAATTTCTCCTTCATTTTTGAAGGACAATTTTGCTGGATATAGGAGTCTTGGTTGGCAGTTTTTCTCTTTTAGTGATTTAAATATATCATCCCACTGTCTTCTAGCTTCCATGGTTTCTGCTGAGAAATCTACACATAGTCTTATTGGGTTTCCCTTGTATGTGACAGATTGTTTTTCTCTTGCTGCTTTCAAGATCCTCTCTTTCTCTTTGACCTCTGACATTCTAACTAGTAAATGTCTTGGAGAACGCCTATTTGGGTCTATTCTCTTTGGGGTGCGCTGCACTTCTTGGATCTGTATATTTAGGTCTTTCATAAGAGTTGGGAAATTTTCAGTGATAATTTCTTCCATTAGTTTTTTCTCCTCCTTTTCCCTTCTCTTCTCCTTCTGGGACACCCACAACACGTATATTTGTGCGCTTCATATTGTCATTCAGTTCCCTGATTCCCTGCTCAAGTTTTTCCATTCTTTTCCCTATAGTTTCTGTTTCTTTTTGGAATTCAGATGTTCCATCCTCCAGTTCACTAATTGTAGCTTCTGTCTCTTTAGATCTACCATTGTAGGTATCCATTGTTTTTTCCATTTTTTCTTCTTTGTCCTTCACTCCCACAAGTTCTGTGATTTGTTTTTTCAGATTTTCTATTTCTTCTTTTTGTTCAGCCCATATCTTCTTCATGTCCTCCCTCAATTTATTGATTTGGTTTTTGAAGAGTTTTTCCATTTCTGTTCGTATATTCAGCATTAGTTGTCTCAGCTCCTGTATCTCATTTGAACTATTGGTTTGTTCCTTTGATTGGGCCATATCTTCAATTTTCCGAGCGTCATCCATTATTTTCTGCTGGTGTCTGGGCATTTGATCAGATCTCCCTGGGTGTGGGACCCAGCTGGTTGAAAGGTTTTTCTGTGGAATCTCTGGGCTCTGTTTTTCTTTTCCTGCCCAGTAGGTGGCGCTCGTGGCGGTCGTTTGTCTGCGGGGCAGTCGGCCTGGGAAACCGCGCGTGGAGGCGGGGGTCGCTGGCCGTGGCTTGGGGGAGTGCCGGTCCAAATTGCCCAGCTGGCCCGAGACGCCAAGCGTGACGGGAGGGCCCCGCTATCCAATGTTCCCAGTCAGACCGGGGAGCCACGTGCGTGGAGGGGACCCCAGACGCCAGCCACCCCAGCCGGGAAAACGTGCACCCCTCGGGTATCTCACGGCAGTGGATTCTCCCTACCCGTTCAGCCGTTCCAGAATGGGGTACGCTGTCTTTTTTGGTCTCTGTCGTGACTCCGGGAGCTGTTTTGTATTGTTTCTGTTTCTTTAGTTGCTTTTCTGGAGGAGGAACTAAGACCCGCGCGTCTTACTAAGCCGCCATCTTCTCCGGAAGTCCTCTCTTCTTCTTTTTGTCAATCTTGATAGGGGCCCATCAATCTTATTGATTTTCTCATAGAACCAACTTCTGGTCTTATTGATTTTCTCTACTGTTTTCATATTTTCAATTTCATTTATTTCTGCTCTGATCTTTGTTATTTCTTTCCTTTTGCTTGCTTTGGGATTAGTTTGCTGTTCTTTCTCCAGTTCTTCCAAGTGAACAGTTAATTCCTGCATTTTTGCCTTTTCTTCTTTTCTGATATAGGCATTTAGGGCAATAAATTTCCCTCTTAGCACTGCCTTTGCTGCGTCCCATAAGTTTTGATATGTTGTGTTTTCATTTTCATTCGCCTTGAGGTATTTACTAATTTCTCTTGCAATTTCTTCTTTGACCCACTTGTTGTTTAAGAGTGTGTTGTTGAGCCTCCACGTATTTGTGAATTTTCTGGCACTCCGCCTATTGTTGATTTCCAACTTCATTCCTTTATGATCCGAGAAAGTGTTGTGTATGATTTCAATCTTTTTAAATTTGTTAAGACTTGCTTTGTGACCCAGCATATGGTCTATCTTTGAGAATGATCCATGAGCACTTGAGAAAAAGGTGTATCCTGCTGTTGTGGGATGTAATGTCCTATAAATGTCTGTTAAGTCTAGCTCATTTATAGTAATATTCAGATTCTCTATTTCTTTATTGATCCTCTGTCTAGATGTTCTGTCCATTGATGAGAGTGGGGAATTGAAGTCTCCAACTATTATGGTATTTGTGTCTATTTCCCTTTTCAGTGTTTGCAGTGTATTCCTCATGTATTTTGGGGCATTCCGGTTTGGTGCGTAAATATTTATGATTGTTATGTCTTCTTGTTTAATTGTTCCTTTTATTAGTATATAGTGTCCTTCTTTGTCTCTTTTAACTGTTTTACATTTGAAGTCTAATTTGTTGGATATTAGTATAGCTACTCCTGCTCTTTTCTGGTTGTTATTTGCATGAAATATCTTTTCCCAACCTTTCACTTTCAACCTATGTTTATCTTTGGGTCTAAGATGTGTTTCCTGTAGACAGCATATAGAAGGATCCTGTTTTTTAATCCATTCTGCCAGTCTATGTCTTTTGATTGGGGAATTCAGTCCATTAACATTTAGTGTTATTGCTGTTTGGATAATATTTTCCTCTACCATTTTGCCTTTTGTATTATATATATCATATCTGATTTTCCTTCTTTCTACACTCTTCTCCATACCTCTCTCTTCTGTCTTTTCGTATCTGACTCTAGTGCTCCCTTTACTATTTCTTGCAGAGCTGGTCTCTTGGTCACAAATTCTCTCAGTGACATTTTGTCTGAGAATGTTTTAATTTCTCCCTCATTTTTGAAGGACAATTTTGCTGGATATAGGAGTCTTGGCTGGCAGTTTTTCTCTTTTAGTAATTTAAATATATCATCCCACTGTCTTCTGGCCTCCATGGTTTCTGCTGAGAAATCTACACATAGTCTTATTGGGTTTCCCTTGTATGTGATGGATTGTTTTTCTCTTGCTGCTTTCAAGATCCTCTCTTTCTCTTTGACCTCTGACATTCTAACTAGTAAGTGTCTTGGAGAATGCCTATTTGGGTCTAATCCCTTGTGGGTGCGCTGCACTTCTTGGATCTGTAATTTTAGGTCTTTCATAAGAGTTGGGAAATTTTCAGTGATAATTTCTTCCATTAGTTTTTCTCCTCCTTTTCCCTTCTCTCCTCCTTCTGGGACACCCACAACACGTATATTTGTGCGGTTCATATTGTCCTTGAGTTCCCTGATACCCTGTTCAAATTTTTCCTTTCTTTTCCCTATAGTTTCTGTTTCTTTTTGGAATTCAGATGTTCCATCCTCCAAATCACTAATTCTATCTTCTGTCTCTTTGAATCTATCATTGTAGGTATCCATTGTTTTTTCCATCTTTTCTACTTTGTCCTTCACTTCCATAAGTTCTGTGATTTGTTTTTTCAGTTTTTCTATTTCTTCTTTATGTTCAGTCCATGTCTTCTTCATGTCCTCCCTCAATTTATCGATTTCGTTTTTGAAGAGGTTTTCCATTTCTGTTCGTATATTCAGCATTAGTTGTTTCAGCTCCTGTATCTCATTTGAACTATTGGTTTGTTCCTTTGACTGGGCCATATTTTCAATTTTTTGAGCATGATCCGTTATCTTCTGCTGGCGTCTGCGCATTTAGACAGATTTCCCTGGATGTTGGATCCAAAAGTTTGGAGGATTTTTCTGTGAAATCTCTGGGTTCTGTTTTTCTTATCCTGCCCAGTAGGTGGCGCTCGTGGCACACGTTTGTCTGCGGGTCCCACCAGTAAAAGGTGCTGTGGGACCTTTAACTTTGGAAAACTCTCGCCATCCGGGAGGTTCGCTAGCCGAAGCGGCTTGGAAGAGTGCCTGCCGGCCCAGGGTCCGAACGCGGGGAGGGTCGCTGGCCGCCGCAGCCCGGGAAAGCACCCGTCCGAATTTCCTAGTCGGCCCGGGGCACCAAGCGTGGCGGAAGGGTGCCAGTCGCAGCGGCCCGCCCGGGAGAGTGCACCGTTCCCGGGGAGTCACGGGTTTGGAAGGGCCCCCCCACCTCGTCACCGTTCTCCGTGACCTGGGGATTTCCGATCCAATTCTCTCAGTTGTTCCGGGGGGCCACGCATGGTGTGGGCGCCAGCCGCCGCGGTTTGAAGGGACCACCTGTCCAATTCTCCCAGCCGGCCCGGGAAGGGGGAAGGGAGTGACTCCGGCCGCTTCCCGCCCCGCCCGGTGAGGCCCGCGCGCCTCGGCGATCTCACCAGAGCGGGTTCTCTCAGCCAGCCAGCCGTTCCAGGATGGGGTACGCTGTCTTTTTTATCTCTGTCGTGGCTTTGGGAGCTGTTCTGTATCGTTTCTACTCCCTTAGTAGCTGTTCTGGAGGAGAAACTAAGCTCCACATGTCTTACTAAGCCGCCATCTTCTCCGGAAGTCTCCGGAATGGTTTTTAACAAGGGGAATTTAATGAGTTGCTAGTTTACAGTTCTAAGGCCGAGAAAATGTCCCAATTAAAACAAGTCTATAGAAATGTCCAATCAAAGGCATCCAGGGAAAGATACCTTGGTTCAAGAAGGCTGATGAAGTTCAGGGTTTCTCTCTCAGCTGGAAGGGCACATGGTGAACACAGCATCATCAGCTAGCTTTCTCTCCTGGCTTCCGGTTTCATGAAGCTCCCCGGGAGGCGTTTTCCTTCTTCATCTCCAAAGGTCACTGGCTTGTGGACTCTCTGCTTCGTAGTGCTGCAGCATTCTCTGCTCTCTCTTAATCTCTCCTTCTCCAAAATATTTCCTCTTTTATAGGGCTTCAGAAACTAATCAAGACCCACTCAAATGGGTGGAGACATGTCATCCCCTAATCCAGTTTAACAACCATTCTTGACTAAATCACATCAACCAGGGTGATGATCCAATCACAGTTTCAAACATATGGTGTTGAATAGAGATTATTCTACCTTATGAAATGGGACTTATATTAAAACATGGCTTTTCTTAGGGGGCACACTTCCTTTCAAACCAGCACACCCACCAAGGGGCCTATCCTAGTCATCATATCATATTGCCAAGTCCATCTGTCCATAGTCACCTTTTGCTTCCCTCCCATGTTCTGAGCACTGGAGCTGCAGAATTCTGGGGTTAGTGGGGGAAGTAGACTTGGAAATAAAAAGAGCTGAAGTCAAGTTTGCAAAGAGGAAACATTTAATTATATCAGAAGTAGGTTTCCCAGAGAAGGTACCATTTGATGTATGCCCGGAAGCCTAAATTAAATTAATAGGGAAACATTAATAAGGATTACAAGGAGCAAGGGATTCTGTGTAGGGGATACCATGTGCAAAGGCTTAGCAGAAGCTTGGTGAGACAGTGAATCCTGTTCAGAAAGCCTTGTTCCTGGAAGGGCAGCAGAGGTGAGGCTGTCCTGGCAGGTGAACCCAGGAGGTGTCAAATCTGCAGTAGCCAACTAGCCAACGGCCATGCAGGCTTTGGCGTCAGGGAAGCCCGGCCACTGGAAGGGCAGCAGAGGTGAGGCTGTCCTGGCAGGTGAACCCAGGAGGTGTCAAATCTGCAGTAGCCAACTAGCCAACGGCCATGCAGGCTTTGGCGTCAGGGAAGCCCGGCCACAAGTTGCAGGAACTGCTGCTGACTGGGAGAACGCCAGTCCCCAGAAAGACTTGTAGAAGGGAAGCTGGATCCAGAAACTCGGAGAACTGTGCACTTGGCAGGATCCCAAGGCTGCAGACCAAGAACAAGAACAGAAGCTCCAGACAGGATCAAGAGCCAGGAAAGAGCCTAGTCCTGTGACCCCAAACCTACAACCAGAGGCCCATAATCTTGAGTCCAGAGACCTGATAGTATGAACAACCTTCAGTTTCCCCTGACTGGGAACAGCACCAAGACTAGAACTGGAAGGAGCTATGGTGGAGGTTGAAGGTCACGGGGCTGGGAACCAGGTAGGGAATACAACCCGCTTGGCCCCTGTGTCGTGCCAGCACTGGGCCAGGCTCTCCCAGCAATTCTTCCCAGCAACCTGGTCTCTCTTGCTGCTGTTTCCACCTCTGCAAGCAGTCAGGGCATATGGATAAAACCAGTGCTCTCCCACCCTCCCTCTACTTCCCTAGAGGCATGAGTCTCACAGACCATTACCACAGAAAAGAAACTGGTCTAGAGCCAACTTAGATTAGGCAGTAAATAAATAATGATTATCACCTATGGCAGGTCCCCTCTGTGTGTCCATCTGGCATAAGGACTGACCCTCTCTGTCCTCCCCATTGGACTAAACTACTCAAAGGTATGAGGGTCAGGCTTTAGTAAACTTTATATTCCTAATGCCAATGCCTGGCACATATGGATATTCAGTAAATGAGCAAGTGAGTGAGTGAGCTTTTCCAGACCAAGGTTTGGCCAATAACCACCAACATCTCTGACTCCAACAGCTGCCCAGTGTCATGTACTTGGGACACTAACCACACACAAATACTTTCCTCCCAATCTCTCTCTCTCTCTCTACCCCCTTACCTCTACCGCTACCCTCTACCCTCTCTCTCTATTCTCTAGCCTCTACCTCTGCCTCTACCTCATTTCTCATACTTAGGGAACCCCAAGTTGTAAAACACCAAAGAATAGGTAGCATTCAAAATGAAACTGGAAAATAAATAGGCAGGCAAGCCAAGGAAGGATGTAAGAAAAGATCAAATGTTCCCTGCTTTCAAAAGACCTCGAGGCCTTTCCCCGGAGGACCCTCCATTCCGCCCCATATCTCCTTCCTTCCTTCCGCTGAAATTCAGTCCTACTAAACTCCTGCAGTTTTTCTCAGCAGCTACACTCTCTTCTGCTGCCAGGTCTTTACATTCGCTCTTCTCTCAACCTGGAACGCCCTTTCTTCTCACCTCACTCACCTCAACCCCTCCCCTTTAACTGACACTCAACTCCTTCTTAACCTTCAGGACTCCTCTTAAATGTTACCTCCAACTGGAAACCTTCTCTGGCTCCCCCAAAACTTGATTAGGTGCCTCTCCTAGGTGCTCTTTCCTCAAGGCAGGGACAGTGTCTTAGTCATCACTGCATCTCAGTGCCAGGATGGAGCATGGAGCATAGTACATTCTCAATGAATAGCTATTATCATGCATGTAAAACATTAAAAAAAAAACAAAGCTTGGTGCCCGGCTGAGGAGGATTGAGGTCCCAATAAGTGGCACAGTACTCAAACCCTACCAGTATTGGGATAGATTGCTGAGGAGGGCTGTGCTGTTGGAAAAGCTTCATGGGATAACAGCAGCAGCCACTAGAAGATAAGAAAAAAATTTCAATTACTGCCGACTCTTCTTCCTGACATCTAACTTATTGTAATGTTCTTTGACATGGCCTCAAGTTTAGTAAAACTGAAGAGTTCAGGACTGAACTTCCCACACAGCTCTGCTTGCTAGACATGTTTGCTTGCTTTGGACAGATAAGTCCAATTTGCCTTAAGAGGACGTTCATTTGCTTCCCAGGTGGAAGATGGCTAATGCCACACAGCGGCTCTTAGTAACGTAACCAGCCTGGGCTTCATAGAATGTTCCCTGCTGGGACTGATCACTCAAAGGCTGAGCTATTTGAAACCCTGAATATTTCCTCCTGGGGTAGAGCACAAAAGCTGATGCCACTGCATGCACCTGCCGTCTCATAAAGCAAGTACTTTATCCTGTTAAAGTGGAGAGACAGAGAGGGAGGTTGAAGAGGAGAAAGAGAGAAAGGAAGAGAGAGGGCAGAAACAGAGAGAAAATCCTAATAAATGTATGCCAAGTACAAGGAGTTATACTCAACCTTGAAAAGAATTGGCTGCATGTGAGGAATAAAGCATGGCATAGCTTCTTTGAATTCAGATCTTAATGAATAACTGAAATGGAGAATTAAAGGGAAAGCAGGATGGAGCAAAGTGGGAAGATTCCTCAGAACCTAGACTGATCCTATGGTTGAGGGAAGGCTCATCTTATGAATCAACCATATAAAATAAAAAACCTTTCTCCCCTTTTTTATTTAGGGATATTTCTTCCACTAAACTGCAGACTCTGCCTAGCTATGGGCTGGAGTCCATTCAGACGCTAATTGCCACATCATCCTATTCTCTTAAAAAATTGCCATCAAAAGAAAAATTTACCAATCTCCTGGAAGCCACATTGACTTACCCCAGCCACTGCTGTGCTTTTAGAAACTTGCCAACCAAAGAGTAAGTAAAAAACAAAAGGCAAAACCTGTCAAATTGTGTCAGAAACTCAGATTTCAAAATAGCCAACTGGTCAATGGCGGTCTGCCTCCTAGGTTATGGGGCCACTTTGAGACAGACAAGAAGAAAATGAAATGTCCTGTTTCCTCCTGGGAACTGCTGCCAAATAGTCGATTTCACCCTGCAGCCAGAGGCCTTTGTGCCAACTCTGAACTAATTGAATTATAGTCCATTTGAGCAACTGCAAAATGGAGTGCAAAATAGGCACCTCAAAGATGAATTAGCTCTAATCCTTATCAACAGCAGCATTTGAAAGAAGTGGGGGGAGTAGGCTCAGGAGGGTAAAATGTACCCATTGTTTCAGTCTTCAAGAAGAAATAGACACAAATACTGAGAAGGTTTTTATTTTTTAAAAGCTATTTCCCTCCCAGTAGAAGAACACCTTCCATTTTAGAACAGGATCCCAGCTCCCCAAGAATTATTTTTGTACGGCAAGACAGGGGGCATAAGCTCCTGCCTGGTTTGTCTCCAGTAGAAGACATCTGATTCACTCCAATCTTGATGGAATGGCAGGGTGGCAGGACTTCATTCTTTCCTTAGAGTAGTGTTTTGCAAACTTTTTTGACTGACGTGTAGGGAGAAACACTCTTTTACATTTAACCCAGCACACATGTAACATGTGTAACTCAAACAAGACAAAGCAGTACTTAATTCTTATATGTAATACATTCTGATGTCTTCTTGTCCATTTGTTTTTAATGGGTCACCACTCACAATTGGAAAAACACTGCCCTGAAGGGTTTTTATTCAGCCAAAGGAGAAATTCTCAATTCCTGTTAATTCTGTTATTAGATAAGGCAATGAGAGAGTAACATTGGAATTCTACTTTGTTTGGAATCAACCTACTTATAATTAATCAACTAGCAAGTATTGTATACTTACTTTGTGTCTTGCATTGGTACATGTAGATCTACCTGAAGCTTTCTGTATAACTGCAAAGACAAAGTTACTCACTATGCTCAAAGACCTAGCACCATTAAACCCTAAAATTGAGCTTCAGGGAACACTAATTGAGCACTTACCATGTTCCAAACACTGTGCTAAAACCTGAAGATACAAAGTTGAGTGAGAGCTCATCCCACTCCCCAGGAGTCACAGAGCTTTGAGGTGGTGGGGCAGGGGTGTGGGAGGGACAACAAAAACAATATTTAAATACAATATGGAGAATATTATGATGAACCTGAAGCTATGAGAGCACAGGGGAAGAGCTTTAAACAGCAGCAGCATTTATGGAAGGCTTCCTGAGGGAGGTGACACGGGCTGAGCCTTAAAGAAGAGGTAGGGGTTGGTGGATGGGTTGCTAGACAAAGGCGGTGAATGCTTTTGCCAGATGTGCTCAAATGACCAATTCCTGAGAAACTGGGGTTTCAAAGAGGGAAAGAGTTATTGCTAGGTGTGAAACAGGAGATCAGATGGCCTATCGGCTGAAAATCTGTCTCCCTGAACTGTAGTATTTTTTATAGTTTTATAGTATCAAAAGATGGGCAGGTTTTGGGATAATGAATACAAAGTCTCCAGATAATGTAATTAGAGGTGATTTAATTTTTCAGCATGTGCAGATTGATTACAAGCATAGTCACAGAACATATGTAAGAAAATGGTAGCCTTAATATGATGATGTGCATGCTTTTTAGTGTTATAGTGAGGTAGAGGTGACTTATAGTTAATATCTAAGCTACTGCGCATATCAGGTGGGCCAATTTTGGTTAAATCCAGCTTTGATTATCAAGATAACTTTGGACTTGGGGTGGGTTAGTTCTGGGCTGACCCAAGTCCCATCATTAATAAACATTAGGGGCTGTCTTTAGTGATCACAAGACTCCAAAGTCAAAAAACCAGATAAAATGGGTTCAGGTGAGAGTCATTCACAAGGGTTTTACAATCACAAAGACATAAGATAAAGGCCATACAATCATTATCAGAGATCAAGATTTCAGGTATTTCTTCTGGTTTACTCCAATATACCAGAAAGAAAAAAGGAATATCTTTATAATGATTCAGCAACCATAATCATCCCTTAAATCCTCAATTACAGACGGGTGTGGGGAAAAGCGTTCCAAAAAGATAGAATTACTTGTGTTAAGGAATAACTGGAACAAGAATACTTATGAGTATATGGAGGAAGATGAATCAGGAGAGGAAGCAGGGAGAGGTGGGCTCTAGTGAGCTCTGAGTGTCAGGTCAAGAAATTTAGAGGATGGGGAACTGCTGAAGAATTTAAAGCAAGATTACTCAGACTTGTTTGTATAAAATGTTCTGGAAGCAGGGTGGAGGATAGGTTGGAAGTAAGGAAAGCTGATGAGAGACAAATTAAGAGACTGGTACAGAGGCTTGTTTATGATAATGCTAATTCCAGATACCTCTGTTTTCATGGCAGGGAGGTCACTTCTCTTCTGAAATCACTCCCATGTAAAAAGTTTAGTTTGGGGGATTTTAATTCCAGTAGATGAAAGAGATTGCCCACGAGGCAGAAAAAAAAGGGAGAGGGAAGGGGAATTATGTCATTGTGGGTCTGTATCAGAGTGAGAAAGGAATGTAGTTATATGGAGGATATCTTGATTTGAATTACAAACTTTGACTCTAAAGCTCAAAGCCTTGGGTGCCAATAAGGATGGACGGCCTCAAGGATGGAGTATCTGTGCAAATTATGAGTCACCCTCTGCCCTGAAATTGCTGAGTCTGGATAAAGCACACAGCTGCTGGGACTGCTGGCCCCAAAGGCCTCCTTGGTATCTATGATTAAAATTTCAACAAAGAGGGTAAATGGAACCCTCTGCTATTATCTTAAGGTCAAGAACAGTCACATTAAAAAAAAAAAAAGAATACTCACATTCCCACTAACCATAGATTTGCTCACACACAATAAATACCTCTAAGTCTCAGATGTGGAGCTAGCATCAAACACATCCATACACGCACACACACACACACACACACACTGTGCTAGTTCATCCAAGTTTGAGGATTTACAATCATGACCCAAAATAACAGTAGATTAATTTTTTTTATTTAAGAAAACAAATACACTTAGAAGCACCAAAAAATGGATATCTTAGTCAACTTAACCATAAGCATATTTAAATAAATATCCATATAATCATTGTAAAGCTTGTGTTTGCACAGTGTTTCATAAACCAATTTAAAATTAAGGCAACAAGGAAAAAAATCTACAAATTCAGATAGCAAAGTTCTTACATTCTAAGTATTAAACACTAACTTAGATACCATTTGATCAGCTGTCAAAACTGAATGTTCTCAAAATATCAAGTTGAAA
Organism: Tamandua tetradactyla; assembly: GCF_023851605.1. Classification (NCBI taxonomy): domain Eukaryota; kingdom Metazoa; phylum Chordata; class Mammalia; order Pilosa; family Myrmecophagidae; genus Tamandua; species Tamandua tetradactyla. The sequence continues at coordinate 20,869,908 of NC_135343.1, read as the reverse complement.
GTTCTTACAAATAGATTAATTTTTGAAAGTGAATCCAGTAGGTCAATAATTCTGATATATTCCCCACCTTTCAGCTTTTGTACAAAGTTATTCCTACAAGGAATCATCTCATTAATATTGGAGAAGAATAAATAAAAACATGCAGTTTGAATTAACTCATTTCTCCTTCCTCCACAATAAATGTTGAGGTTTTCAGAGCCTGCTCTCTTTTCCTTTGTACCTTCCTTTGTTTCATCTTTGGAATGTAAGTGCAGGCATTCTTTTATTTTGACATTTGCCGCCCACCCCCCACCCCCCATTTCCATGGGATAATCTGCTTGGAGAGAAAAATGGAGCAGTAAAGAACACCTACATGTATTTTTTTCACATAAGCAAAAAGCATAAAATTCACATCATAATGATAGGTTCAGAATCTTCAGATCCTCACCTAAGAGTTTTCCAGTTAAAATTCAAAGTCATGAACTCAGAATGGTTATTTGGGAATCAAGGCCAATGGAAAGTAGAGCGGTGAGGAGTATACCTAATATACAATAAAGATAGCTTTTAATGAGCATTGAAAAAATCCATGATTCAATATGACAAATCTAAGTTTTTTCATCTTTAGAGCCCACACAAAACACTTAGCATTCAGAAGCATTTTATCTAAGCTGGAAGCACTCTAATGACAATTCAGAAGCCTTTACTTTCTCCCCAGGAAGCATTTCAGTTAGGACAATGGTGCAGAACAGGATGCCTTTGTAATAGGTAAAGAATTTGTATGAACAAAGCATAAATAGTCATGGTCAAGTTTAGTTTAAAGACCAAAAGCTCAACTCCTTTATTTTTCACCTCTTCTCTTTCAGGCAGAATTTTTCATTTTCTATTTTTGAAAACTTTTCCAAACAATGTGAAAGCACAGCAAGGAAACTAAATAATGAAACACTGTAAGTATTTGCACGCAAAGAAACTCAGGAAGTCATATCTTGTTCTGTGTGCAACTTATTATTATCAGTGCCAATGATTTTCTTTTGATAAGTGAAAAATCTTGGTTGGGGGGATGTTTGCAGACTATTTTTTTAATAGTTTTAAAATGGAAATTTTTCTTTGCATATGTCAACCAGTTGATCAGGTTTCTCTTTCAACTGTTGAAAAAAAAAAACTCTTAAAAATGTACCTAATGTTCATTCTGCAATTATATTAAACTCTCCTCAGAAATTAAAATTTTATTTGCATGTATTTTGATGTCACTGAGGGTATAAATGATAGCTTATTTTCAGGAATTTGCCCTAATAACATGGTCAGCATTCCACAAAGACTGTTGGATTAACTGACTGCAGACAGAGCTTCCAGAAGTAACCATTTCCCTTCAAAGAGACCTAAGCCATCTTAATCATTATGCTCCAGAGTAAAAAATTATTCAGTCTCGGTGTTATCACTAACATACACTGGACAAGAGTTACAATTCTATTCTATTCACTGCCTTTTAACATAAAAGCTGGCTGTCTTGGCATTTCTACTTACCTTCAAATGTAAAAGAGGATGCCTCAAATAATAATCCCCAGTGTTCTGGTGGCACATTTACCAAGATTTAGAAATGTTATTATTCATCCCTATGTGTCTTTCAGGCTACAAAACCAGATTGCCCTTCTAAGATACCTTGCCAATCTCTATTCCTTCTTCTAAGACATTTTTATTTCCTCTCAATCTCCAAGTTAGATAGGGGCAGAAGGTGGTGAGGTGGAAGGACTCCTGGGCTCTGAGGTTCCTCAGAACTCCAGATGAATCCTTGGCAGTAACATTTCTGTAACACTGAGTATCCCTGCACAATAACATCCTTTCTGTGATCTCTTTCCTCACCTCTAAGGAACAGCAAAAATATCATTTGGCTTTCAGAACCTTAAGGATCAGGGAGTTGATAAAGAACTTGCAAATAGCTAGGACAGACAGTAGTTTGCTGTCTCCTTTTCCTTTCCTTTCCTTAAGGTCTACGTCACTTGTCCTCTAGTGTTCCTTTCCCTCACCCTTTCTACTCCGCTCTCTCTCTTGATAGTCTCTCAATCACTCACCTTTCCACATAACTTTTTGGCAACCATATGCCTTATTTACATCAACAGGAAACCATTTCTGGGTACATTCAGCGGTGGCACCAAGTGGTGGTATGGGGAGAGGGAGGGCTTTAGCTTTCCCCAATAATCCTCATTGGTCTCTGCCACAAGCCTTCCCAAATGAGCATACAGTCCTGAGCTTGCTATGCTAACACTGATTTAAGTGCCCTAATCGCCAACATCATCTCCAAACTATCTAAAATTAATACATACTCTAAGTAAAAAGAGTGTGCTCATTGGAAAACATTTTTTTAATGATAAATCTCCTACCTCCCACTTCCCACCAGAATGCCATTCCTGAGTTTCTAGAGTACAAAAATACTAGAGCAGCCATTAAGCCTTACCTGCTCTCTCCAAGACATCACTGTTTCTCCACTATCTCTGGCCTCATTGTCCTCTTGAAATTCCCATCTTGCTCCTTTCTTTCTTCATTGTGCCAGGGCAGCAGTGCTCTGTCTTCTTCCATTAATTCAATATCGCTACCCATGCAAGCCCATTCACATTCCCCATCATAGCCTACATTGCTAAAGACAGCTCTGTACTGGACTTTGTCAATATCATGATGCTGCCTATAGCAGTCATTCCAGGTCATAACAAGTAGTAACAGGTGGGTATTTGGTCTGAAGACAGATCCCCAAGGAGAAAAACTGCTAGACATATACCCATTAGGGCCAAAAATGAAAGGGCAAAGGACTGGAGGAAAAACATGTTTGACCTTTTGTTGATATAAATTTATTCAGAAATCATGGCAAAGTTTTCAGAAGTTTTAGATCAGTGTTTCTAACAGCCGAAATAAGTCCTGATAAGGAGAAAGGAGAAAAGGAGGAAAAGGGAATCAAGGCTATAATAATTGGAAAGTTTCCACCTGGTTTAATAAAGGCTACTATTTTGTGTAAAGTTCATCCAGGGAATTTGCTTAACAGACAGATTCCTGGGTTTTGTCCCTAGAGATTATAATTCAGGGTTTGGGACAAATCCAGGACTCCGCATTTTTAACAAGCACTCTGAATGATTCTGATGGAGTGGTCCAAGGACTATGCTTTGAAAAGCACTACCTGAGAGACAGGGAAGTAAAATAAAGGCTGGATATGAAGGCCTAGTGGGGCCACACATGCCCCTTTCTCCCAAGGACCTTGGGCAAGTCACTTATCTTCTTTAACTTTGGTCTCCTTATCAATAAAATGAGAGGTTCATTCAGATAGTCTTTTTTGTATATTGATTGTTTTTATTTTTTATTGATATATAGTACATATTCACATACCATGTAATCATCCAAAGTGTACAATCAATGGTTCACAATATCATATAGCTGTGCATTTATCGTCACAATTTTTTCTTTTTTGTGAAAAATAACATACAAAAAAATCAATAAATTTCAAAGCACATTGCAACAATTAATTGTAGAATAGATTTCAAAGTTTGGTATGGGTTACAATTCCAAAATTTTAGGTTTTTACTTTTAGCTTCTCTAAGATACGGGAGACTGAAAGAAATATCAATATATATTCAGCAATCATACTCATTTGTTAAACCCTGCCTTCTCAGTGTAACTCCACCATTACCTTTGATTCATTCAGACAGTCTTTAAGCGAACTTTTTAATCCTAAAAAATGAATGAACTTTTGATTCAGTTTCCTAAGGCTGACATAACAAATCACACGAATTTGGTGGCTTCAAACAACAGAAATTTATTCCCTTACAATTCTGGAGGCCAGAAATCAAAGTGTCAGCAGAGTTGATTCCTTCTGGAACCTCTGAGGTAGAGTCAGTTCCATGCTTCTCTCGTAGCTTCTGGGGGCTCCAGCAATCCTTGGCATTCCCTAGCTTGTAGATGCATCACTCCAATCACTGTCTTCATCTTCAATGGCTTATCCCATGTTTGTCTTCATTTGTGTCTCTTATAAGGACACATGTCATTGTATTTAAGGCCCACATTAATCAACTATGATCTCATCTCAAGATCCTTACCTTAATTACATCTGCAAAAACCCTTACTCCAAATCAGGTCATGAGTGGACAAATCTTTTGGGGAACACAATTCAACCCACTACACCTTTTTCTTTAATAATTCTTTATAACCACCTTATCTCTTTAACGATAGAAAAAAAAATCTGTCATTATATATTGATGTCCATGAGATGAAAATGAAATGTGATGCTTATAAAGATATTTAAGAATAAAACTGGTGAGGTTCCTATACAACTTCAGCACCTAGCAACTGCCCTTCTCAAGATCAAAATTGGCCTCTAAAATATTCTAAAACCTTTTTGGAGTCCCAAATCACAGATTTCTTTCTTTTTTAACCTGCATTCTTGCACTTTAATAATTGTATTGGTCAAATACATTATTTCATTCATTCACTGTATTAGGTTCACTTCCTAATATAGAACATGAGAAGGTAAGTTTTAAGAGAATAAAATACTCTTGTAATGTGTGAGGAATCCTAATAAAATACATATTTATTATGGCCTTGAGCGGTAAATTATGCCCATTTTTCCAGCTTCTAAGATTGTATTAGCAGACCGTAGGCAAGAAAAAAAATTGTTGCGTTTACATGCATCATGTTAGATACTCTCCCTGCCCCTGTCTCCTCTCAGAATCAGAATCTTTATCACCTGGCTTAGATTTATTAGTTCTACAAACATTCATTGAATGGACACTCTGAGCCAAAACTGTGAGAGGCACTGGGATTTCAGAAATGAGTAAGATCCATTCTGCTGTCTTCAAGAAGTTAATAGTCTATTCAAGAAGAGAAAAAGATTATTAAAAAAAGTCTTCAGATAATTGCAATATGGTTTGATAATTGCAGTAGTAGTGAATGCAACCCTGGCCCAGAAGAGGGGTGATAATTCCTTAAATGAGTAGAATCAAGAAAACCTTCACAGATGAGTTTGTCTTTAAGAATAAGGAGGAATGCAGTACAGAGATGAAGGAGTAAGGAAATTTTAAGCAGAAGAAATAGCACTTGGCAAAGGAGTGATTAACATTAATCCTTAATCCTATGAGGGAAATATGATTGTTGTCCCTATTTGGAAAATGAAGAACTCAAGGCACAGAGATGTTAAGTAACTTTCCCAGGTTTATACAACCTGCAGGTAACTTAGTCAGGACTGGAACCCAGGGAGTCTCACTCCCTGAGACCAGTCTCAGGATTGCCAGCTCTACTCCTTCTTAGAGCTGAGACTGAAGAGATTGGCAGAGGCTAGACCAAGGAGGTCTAAAATGTCATTAAAAGGAGTCTGGATTTTATCCCACAACCAATGAGAACCTAGTAAAGGTTTGAGTTGGTTAAGTAAAACCAACATATTTGTGCTTAGGAAAGGTCATTCCAGAAAGAATATATAGGATGAGTTGGGGAAAGAGCTAAGAGTATATAAGGATGCTAGGAAGAAAACTAATATAAATGTCCCTTAGGGGAGGATGAAAACCTGAACTCAGAAAATAGCAGAAGGGATGGGAGTGGCAAGGAACAGACAATTCCTTCATTTAAGGATGGGGCCCATCTTCAATCTACCCTGTCTTTGACTCATACCCCTAAAGAATATCGACTTTCACTGTTTTTTCCTATTGTCTATGATATTTGCTTCTTCCTCTGACCCTAGGTTTCTGATAATCCATACTTGGTTTCTATTTCACAAATGAGCTATTTGATTACCCAGAGTCTTAAATGCAAAAAAGTACACCAGTAGCTGACAATTTTCAACAATGCTCATCTTACTATTTGTACTCTACTATAGACAAACAGCTTGGTAGCAGCTTGGTTGGCAACTAAATGAGATAAATAGCTAAGAAAATGCCAAGAAAGGATTCTTCTAGATTTAGCAAGCATATATTGTGTCTCTAAGTTTGTCTTCCAAAGAAAATCATCCTCTGTAAACAGCTTCATTAAGCCTTTGTATGAATGTGTAAAATCTGTTAAAAAAAAAAAGTTTAAATGACTTTTCGTTCCCTTCTTAAGGAACTCCTACATCAATTCAAAGTCCTGAGATAATTTAACAGATTTAAGGCTGAAGCTGTTGTAGCTGTGTTCCCTTTTGCTTCTTAATCTTTTTTAAAAATACTAAGAATAATTCTTGAAAATCTTAATAATTAACTCAGAATCACAGAAAATCTCTTAAATTTACACTGAAAAATATTATTCTTACAGTTATTCTGCCATCTTTGCTGAGAGTGAACTGAGTGGCTGGGATTATGACTATGGTTTCTGCTCACCTAAGACTCCCCGCTGTGCTCCTGAACCAGATGCTTTTAATCCCTGTGAAGATATTATGGGCTATGAATTCCTTAGGGTCCTTATTTGGCTGATTAATATCCTAGCCATCACGGGAAACATGACTGTTCTCTTTGTCCTCCTGACCAGTCGTTATAAACTGACAGTGCCCCGTTTTCTCATGTGCAATCTCTCCTTTGCAGACTTTTGCATGGGGCTCTATCTGCTGCTCATCGCCTCAGTTGATTCCCAAACCAAAGGCCAGTACTATAACCATGCCATAGATTGGCAGACAGGGAGTGGGTGTAGTGCCGCTGGCTTTTTCACTGTTTTTGCAAGTGAACTTTCTGTCTACACCCTCACAGTCATCACATTAGAAAGATGGCACACCATCACTTATGCTATTCAGTTGGACCAAAAACTGCAATTAAGACATGCCATCCCAATTATGCTTGGAGGGTGGCTCTTTTCTACTGTAATTGCCGCACTGCCCCTTGTTGGTGTCAGCAATTACATGAAAGTCAGCATTTGCCTCCCTATGGATGTGGAAACCACTATCTCACAAGTCTATATACTAACCATCCTGATAGTCAATGTAGTGGCCTTCATCATCATTTGTGCCTGCTACATTAAAATTTACTTTGCAGTTCAAAATCCAGACCTAATGGCTACCAACAAAGATACAAAGATTGCTAAGAAAATGGCAATCCTCATCTTCACTGATTTCACCTGCATGGCACCTATCTCCTTTTTTGCCATCTCAGCTGCCTTCAAAGTACCCCTTATCACAATAACCAACTCTAAAGTTTTACTGGTTCTTTTTTATCCTGTCAATTCTTGTGCCAATCCATTCCTCTACGCAATTTTCACAAAGGCATTCCAAAGAGATTTCTTTCTGTTGTTGAGCAAATTTGGCTGCTGTAAATATCGAGCTGAACTTTATAGAAGAAAAGAGCTTTCAGCTTATAATTCCAACTGCAAAAACTTCACTGGATCAAACAAACCTTCCCAGTCCACCCTGAAGTTATCCACATTGCACTGTCAATATACAGCTGTTGTAGACAAGACTTGCTGCAAAGAGTGTTAACTGTTGCATTAGTTAATTGTGCTAATGAATTGTACCTATACATACTCCTGTAAAATTATCTTATTTATAAGCACATAGAGCAAAAAAGGACCTCTACCTAGTTCCAAATGTTGTCCATGGACTGATATCTGAAGATTGCCTAGTACCCGAAAACATAAAATACAGAATTTGAAAGAAGTCTATAGAAACTTATAGCATGTTTAAAAACAATTTTATGTCTGTTGAACGTAATTTTAAAAATAAAGTAGTATTTTTTCATCTAGTTTTTTCTCATTTCATTTTTGTTGTAATTTTTATTGCACTTTACAAAATTAGTCTAGAACAGAGTGGAAATTTTTTTTTTAACCTGGTCTTTCACCTCAGTTTAAGAAACACACTCTACAGATGCACTCTCCAATCCAGTAGCCACTAACTAGATGTGTTAGTTACAATTTAAAATGTAGCCTAGCAATGTTCCTATCAGTCCACATCCATACCAGCATTTAGTGTTCACAGTGTTTTGGATTTTAGTCATTCTAGTTGATGTATGGTGATATTGTTGGTTTAATTTGAAGTTCCCTATTGATATATGATGTTCAACATATTTTCACATGCTTATTTTCCATCTGTGTATGTTCTTTAGTGAGGTAGCTGCTCAGACCTTTTGTCCATTTTGTAATAGGCTTGTTTTCTTATTGTTGAATTTTAAGAGTTCCCCATATATTTTGGATATAAGAACTTTATCAGATGTGTTTTACAAATATTGTCTTCAGCTATGGCTTTTTACATTATATTTACTGTGACTTTCACAGAGTGGATGTCTTAAAATTTTTATTAAGTACAACTTACCAATTTTTTTCTTTCATCAATTATATTTTGGTGTTGAATCTAAAAATTAATCATCAAAAACATGGACACCTATATTTTCTCCTGTGTTATCATCTATAAGTTTTATAGCTTTGCATTTTACATTAGACCTATAGTCCATTTTGACTTGATTTTTGTGAAAATATAGAGTCTGTGTCTAGAATAATTTCTTTTCGTTGGATGTCTATTTGTTCCAACACCGTATGTTTGCTGCAAATAATACCCTTCCTCCATTGAATTGCTTTTTTTTCCTTTATTAAAGGTTGTTTACTAAAAAAAAAAAAAAAGTAGCCTATCCATTGCACTCGTCATATTTCAAGTGCTCAAGGGTCAATATGATTAGTGGTTACTCTTTAAGTCAGTGCATATGTAGAACACTTTTCATCATCACAGATGATGGAAGCACTTTCTCCCTTGGATAGCACTTTCTCCTTGTCTAGCTTCTATTTATTTAAAATGTAAGGTAAGGTGAGCATCTTAAAGTATACTTCAATCTATTTGCTTACTAGTTCAGTGTTTAGCCTCTAAAGAGCAAAAAAACATTAACTTGTAGACTGTAAGATCTTTGCTCGTAGGGACCACGTCTCACGCAGTTTCATCTCCCTGTCTTGTAGTCCAGGTCTTTGGCAATGGTAACAACAAACGGCACTAAATTGCATTAAAGTTAATGAAATCAAAAGGAAAAGTAAGAAAATATTTAAAGACACAATAACTTTCATCATTTTTATCCTTTGGGGACATAGAAAAATATGCAATATCTGCTACAAAGTGTTTTTATTAGAATTGACTTCTGTAGGATAATGATATGGCTTTAATTAGTGCTTTTAAATACTGCTTTGAAACTTTTAATAACTTACTGAAAGTTCATTATATGCCAAATATCTTGGTAAATATTTTATAACAACCCATTTAATCTTCACAAAACACCATAATGTACAGAAATTATTCACATTTTACAGGAGAGAAAAACCTATTATAATTTGACCAAGATCTCAAAACTAATAAAACATTCAACTAATAGGATTCAACCTCAAGATTCTATGATTCATGGCTTCAGTCTTTTAATCACTGTTTTACCACCTTCCATACTGATAAAACAATCACCCAAAGGTTTAATGTGTGTTAAAGTTCCTTAAATTTTTCCCATTTTATTATGAACATTTTCAAACATACAGAAAAGTTGAAAGAACAGTGAACATCCATATACTTACCACTTATATTCAACAATTAATATTTAACTACATTGGCTTTATTATATATCTACCTAATCATCTATCCATTATTTATCTCTCTATTCACCCATCAATTCATCTTCTATGATACATTTCAAAATAAGTTGCAATACTATTAGCCCTAAAACGCTTCAGCATGTGTATCATTAAACAAAGTTCAATACTTGTTTTCGCTTTTAGGTAAAATTTACATTTGGTCAAATGCACAAATGTTAAGTGTACCATTCAGTGAGTCTTGAGAAATACATACATCCATGTAATCCAAACTCCAATCAAGACATAAAACATTATTACCCCAGCAAGTCCCCTCATTCCAAGTCAATGCCCTACCCTCACCCTTAGAGGTAACCATGACTCTAATTATTTTCCCCATAGATTAGTTTTGCCTATTCTAAAACTTCACCAAAGGAATCATACAGTATGTGGAACCTTATCTGAGGCTTCTTTGACTCAACACAACGTGTTTGCTATTCATTAATGTTGTTACTTGAATCAGTTCATTCCTTTTGATTGCTTTTGATAAACTAACTCGTATATACATGCAATAGAATACTATTGTGTATATATACCAGTTAGTAGTCCATTCTCATATTGTATATCTAGCTACTTTAACTCTATTGACATCAAACATATAGTCCTAACTAGACTCTACATATCCAGTCTGCTTTCAATCTTTACACCATTGTGCAAAGTACTCAAAATATATCAAGATGATAAACTTTACAAAATATCTCCTCTGGCTTTCTGACTTTCCTACTCCACAGCCAGTTACTTGTCTTTATTTGGATGTAGTCCTCTCCTCAGAAGCTAGTGTTCAAGAATTTATCTGAGATATGACAATACTAACCATATTTCTGTAAAAATACAAAATGAACTTTTTGATTCATAGATAATCCCAAAACCAAAACTAAGAAAAAAAGCAGAATGTCAAGGGAAAAAGTAATAAAATCTATTCTCACGGAGAAACTATTTAAAATATGCACCCTTGAGCCAAAGTGCTAATATATATAATCTGAAAATAACTTTCATGACCTTTTGCACAAATATTGCTTTGTTTTCTACGTTATAATCTTCTAAATTTTAATAGGAGTCAGATTTTACGGTTCCCCCCTCCCCTACTCTCATTCATGTACCCTTTCAGTCACTACGACTAACCAGTTTTTTCTTTGAATTGTCTTCCACCATCAGTTCTTTATTTTGCATTCCTAGTTCCACACCCACATGTCAGGCCATTCCCCCAACCCTGCTTTCCCTAGACTATTATCGAATCTCTCCATATCCAATCTGTCCCATGTTCACATGCTCGTACCCACCACCACCTGATTAATCTTCCTAAAATCCCATTTCATTACATGCCTGCACAAAAATCTCAAGTAACTTATCAGTACCTATAAACTTAAGTTTTAATTTAGCCTAACACATTCAAAAAATCTCCAGAATCCATCCTCAAATCTGCTTACTTTATCTGTTTCCTACATGAAACAAACTGTTTTACTACCTTTTCCTCAGCCATGCTCTACCTTATCTCCATACCAATACCATGCCATTCTGACCACCTGAAACATCTCCTTCCTTACTGTCTCTTATTCTGCATCCTTTTAAGCCCCAGCTAAAGGTATATCTTCTTTTCAAGCTCTGCTTAATCCCCTCCTAACCACTACAGTCAATCCTCTAGTCCTTTTGGAATTAAAGTTGGGCATAAATGATAAATACATCATCTACAATAGTCTCTCTCTTTGGAATTCTTAAGCATTTATCAACTGTATCACACATTTTGTCTTTTACCCTACACAGCTTGGTATTAGTAATTATCTTTATATGTACATTTCATATTTCACCTAACTATATTATAAATGCCTTTAGTGATAGATCAATCTCTTACTTTGTTTCTCCCACTGTATCTACTCTAGTACTTACACATGGTAAATGTTTAATGATTTTTTTTTTAGGTAATACACTTCTATAACTGAAATATGACAGTCTCTGTTAAGAGGCATCTCCCTTATGAGATGGTTCCATAGAGAGCTTTTGTATTCTTATTCTGTGTATCTCTTACACATAAACATCAAATGCTCAAGAAATTTGTATTTCTATTTTGTATTTTTCTTTTACCATGTTTAAAATGGGTTAATCAATCTGAAATAATGCATCTAAACTTACAAAATATCTTTAAAAGGCATTAATACTTTGTCGTCTATCATATTTGCTCTAAAGGTCTTGGTTGTAATTTCCTCAAAAATGTGTTACATTCACATGTAAATTAGGAATCTCTGTCTCAAAGATTTCAATATTATGTGTTTATACTTCAAAATAATTTGTCTTCAAAATGTGCAATATTTTTATTAAAATGCTTTCTTTCTCCTGGAGTTACTACCATGAGCTTTCTACTTATAATTTAGCTTTATAGCTATAAATCAGAAAGTACCCACATGGCTTAAAGTATATTTACAAGAAAATCAGCATAATATTAACCTAACAGGAGTCAAAATAAAATCCCCCACAAAACTCCCCTGCTCAACACCCCAATTAACTGTTGCTATCCCCTCTAAGGTTTTCCCACACAACTTAAACTGCTAAAAATGAGTGCTTCAGAACTGGAGTCCAGCTGCCCTAAGGAGTCTGAGCTATACAGGTTATTTACATGTATCACCAACTCAGGGTGTTCTGCACATTAAATCACACTAAAGCCAGCATGATTTTCTGAAACTCCTGTTTCAGCTGTGTTGGTATAGGTGCACGTAAACATATACTGGGTTAAGTGTGGATCCTGGTGGAGTAATTTTGACAACTGCTCCTAGAACTTCTCAAGAACTAGGATTTCTTTCTAGAATGATTAGATACTAAAAGGGAACCAAGACCAAAATAATTTGGGAATTTTAGTTCTCTCTTCAGTCACCACTGACTGAAACAGGTAAAGGAGGTATCCCAGACAAGGTCAGTTGATCAGTCCCTAAGAAACTAACTTTGTATAAAGCTCAACAAGTTCTTCTTGGCCTACAAGGAGAGATGGAAAACTTTTCAGAAAGTATTATAGGGCATAGGCCGAAAAATTTTGAGAAATTCTCAAAGTATACTGGCCTTGGAATTAAGAAACTAGATACTTTTCACAAATTTTATTTAACCCTGGGCAAACTATAAACTCTGAGACTTGCTCTGCCTATAAAAGCACATAGGACAACACTAGCCAAGGTATAGCATTTATAAGACCTTAGAAACCTACTTGATAATATTTAGAATTTTATAATGTTCATAAAATGTAACAGGGAATGTTTTAGCATGGACATGAAGAGGAGGTTCCTGAGAGTAAAAGCAACACAATAGTAAAGCCAAGTCTCAGGTAAACTTCCCTAACTTATATGGCTTAATAGATTATTTTCTCTTTTAAAATGAACCAAAATTTGCCCCACTTCATTAGTTACATAGGTTAAAAAATTTTTTTTAAACTATGGGTCATGACTTATCAGTAGGCAGTGAAATCAATTTAGTGTGTCAAGACCATCAATTTTTAAAAAATTAAGTAGAAGAAAATCTAATAGAAAACACAGAAGGGCATCATGTGCTGAGGCCAGATGATTTTCTGAAATTTCTGTTGATCCTATACTATATTGGAACTGAACTTGGAAATCTTTGCTGAAGCTACGATCCCCATAGTAGGGCTATCTGCCTCCAAGGAACCATTTGGGCTTCCACAATCAGTATAATACCAATAACCAATGCAGAATGAAGACACAAATAACCTTTCTTCAATATCTTGCTATTGAGAAGATTTCCCAGGATGTTTTGGTAACATGGTACAGGAGAGGTATAAAGAATATCAATCCCGGTCAAATTGGAGTCTGATTTAAATTTTACTTCAAGAAGAAAGAAATGTGACATTTCTTCATGCTCCATCACAACAAATGCATTTATGTTTTTAATGGTGTAGATGAGAGTGGAAAAAAAAGAAAACTTATTAACAATAAACAAGAGAAATACAAAAATGTACACTGGTGTCTGCGTTTGAATTATAATTTTATTAAATTTCATACAATGAACCAAAAATTTGAGCAACTCTCTGTTGGACCATATTTAAAATAAAAATAAGTTTTACAGCATGTAATATAGTCCCACTGATGTTTACAAAGTTGATACACTGAGCTCATAAAATTTACCACTCTGCATCACCGATGGCTTTTGCAAATACATAGTCTCTCCCTCCAAAACACATAACACCATCTTTCAAATAGAATTTCCATTTGTTCTTGCTTCGATGAATCTGGAAAGAGAACAACAGTCTAAATTGATTAATTTTACCAGTTAAGAGAATCATTTCTATTTCTTTGCTATATCACATGGGATTATTCAGACCCTAAATGCAAGTTCTTAAAAGTAAAACCATCCATCTGAAGATAGATTGTTCAGTTATTCAACAAATATTTCAGTTCCTTATGTGTCAGATACAGTTTTAGGCATTGGAGATTCATCAGTTTAAATATATATACATTAAATACAGTACACACACTTATTTAATGTGTGTATATAAAACAGACAAAACTAATGCCTCTGGAGAGTTTACATTTAAGTAAGGGGGAGGTGGAAACAAAATAAATGAGTAAATTATATAAAATAAAGATAAGTTGTATGAATAAAAAACAGAAAAGGATCACAAATATAGAGGTGGGGTTGCAATTTTAAATTGGACAGTCAGGGTGGGGTTGAATAATAAGACAACATTTAAGCAAAAACTTGAAGAAAGTAAGGATAAAGCCAGGCAGATATTGACTCAAGAACATTCCAGGTAAACAGAAAAGCAGCACAAAGGCCTTAGGGAGAAGCATGGGTGGATTGTTTAAGAACAGCAAGGAGACCAGTACCTCTGCAAACAAATAAACAGGGACATATGCTGTAATATCATCACATTTTTTAAAAGTGGTGTTTCATTATAAAGAAGAAAGTCACAATGCAGGCATACCTCAGAGATGTTACTCAGTTCCAGACTACTGCAATAAAGCAAATATCACAACAGAGCAAGTCCCATAAATCATTTTGGTTTCCAGTGCATATAAAAGTTATGTTTATACTACACTGTAGTCTATTAAGCAACTATATCATGTCTAAAAAAACAATGTATATACCTTCATTTAAAAATACTTTATTGCTAAAAAATGCTAACTATCATCTGAGCCTTCAGCTAGGTGTAATTGCTTTGCCAGTGGAGGGTCTTATCTCAACATTAATGGCTATTGAAGGGTGGTGGCAGCTGAAAGCTGGGGTGGCTGTAGCAATTTCTTCAAATAACATAACAAGGAAGTCTGCTGTATCAATTAACTCTTCATTTCACAAAAAAGATTCCTCTGTAATATGCAATGCTGTTTGATAGCGTTTTGTATAAAGTAGAATTTCTTTCAAAATTGGAGTCAATCCACTCAAACCCTGCTGCTGCTTTATCAGCTAAGTTTATATAATATTCCAAATTCTTTGTGGTCATTTCAACAATGTTCACAGCATCTTCATCAGGAGTAGATCCATCTCAAGAAACCATTTTCTTTGCTCATCCATAAGAATTAACTCCTCTCCCGTTCAAGTTTTTATGACTGCAGCGATTCAGTCACATCTTTAGGCTCCACTTCTAACTCTAGTTCTCATACTATTTCTACTGCAGTTACTTTCTCCACTGAAATTCTGAACTCCTCAAAGTCATCCATGAGGGCTGAAATCAACCTCTACCAAACCCTTGTTAATGTTGATATTTTGACACCCTCCTATGAATCATGAATGTTAACACTGATGTTTTGACACCCTCCTATGAATCACAAGGCACTTAATAACATCTAGAATGATGACTCCTTTTCTAGAATATTTTCAACTTATTTTTCTCAGATCCATCTGAGGAATTACTATCTATAGCAGCAATAGCCTTATGAAATGTATTTCTTAAATAAGACTTGAAAGTTGAAATAACTCCTTGATCCATGGGCTACAGAATGGATGTTGTTTTAGTAGGCATGAAAACAACATTCATCTCATTGTACATCTCCAGCAAGACTCCTGTGTAACCAGGTACATCGTCAATGAGCAATAGTATCTTGAAGGGAATGGGTTTTTTGAGGATTAGGTGTCAACAGTGGACATAAAGTATTCAGTAACCCATGCTGTAAAGCAATGTGCTGTCATCCAGACTTTGTTGCTCCTTTTCTAGAGCATGGATAGAATAGATTTAGCATAATTCTTAAGATCTCTAGAATTTTTGGAACAGTCAATAAGCATTGGCTTCAACATAAAGACTTAAAGTCACCGGGTGTCAGTATATTCTCTGAAGCTTTGAAGGCAGGCATTAACTTCTCTGCTCTAGCTATGAAAGTCCTAGGTGGCATCTTCTTTCAATTGAAGGCTTTTTTGTCCACATAGGAAATGTGGTGTTTAATATAGCCATCTCCATCAATGATCTTAACTAGAGCTTCTGGATAACTTGCTGCAGCTTCTATATTAGTACCTGCTGCTTCACTGGGCACTTTCATGTTATAGAGAAGGCTTCTTTCCTTAAACTTCATGAACCAACCTCTGTTAACTTCAAACTTTTCCTCTGCTACTTCCTCACTTCTCTCAGCCTTCATATAACTGAAGAGAGTTAGGGTCTTGCTCTGGAGTAGGCTTTGGCTTAAAGAGATGTGGTAGCTGGTTTGATCTTCTATTCAGACTACTAAAACTTCCTCCATAAAAGCAAAAAGGCTGTTCTACTTTCTTTTCAACTGTGTGTTCATTGAGGTAAAATTTTTAATTTCCTTTAAGCACTTTTCCTTTAGTGTTTCAGTAGTCTTGATTCTTGAAGATGATTGTATAACTATATAACTTGTACAATGTGACCGTGTGATTGTGAAAACTTTGTGTCTGATGCTCCTTTTATCCAGGGTATGGATAGATGAGTAAAAAAATAAGGAAAAATAAATAAATAATGGGTGGGATAAGAGGTAAAAAAAAACAAATTGGTAGATTGAAATACTAGTGGTCAATGAGAGGGAGGGGTAAAGGGTATGGGATGTACGAGTTTTTTCTTTTTGTTTCTTTTTCTGGAGTGATGCAAATGTTCTAAAAATGATCATGGTGATGAATACACAACTATGGATGATATTGCTAGCCAGTGATTGTATACTGTAGATGGACTATATGTATGTATGTGAAGATTTATCAATAAAAATATCAAAACAAAAACAACTTTGCCTTTATATTCACAGTTAAGTGACAGAAGAGGCCTAGGTGTCAGCCCATCTCAGCTTTTGACAAGCCTTCCTCACTAAGCTTAATAACTTCTAGCTTTTGATTTAAAGTAAGAAAAGTGTGACTCTTCCTTTCAGTTGAACACTTAGGAGTCACTGTAGGGTTATTCATAGACCTACTTTCAATATTGTTGTGTATCAGGGAATAGGGAGGCCAGAAGAGAGGGAGAGAGATGGGGGAGAAATACTCAATGGAACAGTCAGAACACACACATTTATTGTGCATCATCTAATACAGGCACAATTCATGGTGCTCCAAAACAATTACAAGAGTAACATCAAAGTTCCAGATCACTATAACAGATATAATGATAATGAAAAAGCTTGAAATGTTGCTAAAATTCTTAAAATATGACAGACACATAAAATGAGCACATGCTGTTAGAAAAGATGGCACCAATAAACTTGCACCACACAGGGCTGCCACAAGCCTTCAATTTGCAAAAATCACAATATTTGCAAAGTACAATAAAACAAAACATGCCTGTAAAGCACTGAGCAAGATCAAAAGATAGTTTATAATCTAGTAAATTCTGCTGGTTGTTCTTAGGATTCAATAAGTCAACTTAGACACAGACAAAATTAAAAAATAGTAAATCCCACCTACATTGAAAGTTATCAGTGTAGACTAAAGATCCAGAGAAACCATCTTAAATATCTTGCTATTTAGGAGATGCCCTAGGACCTTTTGAAATACGGTTTGGGGAGAGACGGGGAGAATACTGGCCCCAAACTAATAACTGATTTTACCATGAAAGGGAATTTCATGGTAAATAAATTCCATAAAGTTATTGCTATTATGGTAAAGCACAAGACTATTTAAAAGCCTTGGAAATATATAATAAAGGGAAAAATTAAACCTAGTTGTTGACTATAAATAGTCAAACCCAAGCAAAGAAGACTATGACTATTAGATGCATTTTGTGACACACAAGAATCAATAAAGTTTAAACCCCTACTTGTGTAGGGGAAAAAAAGTCATAAAAATGGGAAACTGTCTGAATTTGACTCCCAAATTTACACTTTCAGAGGTCTTGAAAACACCCTGGAACACAAGAGATACAGAAATCAGGAGAACAACAACAAAAACAAATCCTCATGCAGGTAGCTTTATTAAGTAACTACATTTATTCTAGATATGCAGTAAAGGTTCAATACTAGGAATTTGTTAATATCAAAAATAGTATTACTAGAGCTAAGAAGACAAATCATATGATGTTGAAAAAGTATTTGATAAAACGTATGCATTTTAGATTTAACTCAATATAAGAATGAAAAACTAGGTCTCACACACATGCACACATGCTCAAACATATACAGACACCCTACATTGTCCCAAAAGCCAGAAACATTTTTTTTTTACATGAGCAGACACTGGGAATTGAACCCGGGTCCTCTGGCATTGTAGGCAAGCATTCCTGCCTGCTGAGCCACTGTGGCCCACCCCAGAAACATTCTTAATGGGGAAAAAACTTGAAGCATTCCCACTAAAATCAAGACACAGACAAAGATCCCCACTATTAACCAACTACTAAGCACTCTAGAAGTTCTAGCCAATAGAAGTACTAGCCAATACAACTAGAGAAAAAAAAGTATTGAAAAAAAATATTGAAAAAGATGAAACAAATTCACAGATGCAATAATTGTATATCTGAAAAATCCAAGATAATCAATAAAATTTATTAAATAGAAATTCAGTATTAATACAAAATTAATAGCCTTCATGTATACAAGCAAACAGAAGATATAGCTGAAGACCCCATTTACCTCAGCAACAAGGGAAAAAATAGCTAAGGTAAACTTAAGAAATATGAAGCTTTCTCACTCCTTATACCATGGAAACTGGTATCCCTTTCACTTTTCCACTGTTCTCCACCAACTATCTTACTTCTCTCCTTCCCTCTATATTAACACTCGAAAAGAAATATCAACTCTTGCTAGTTTTTCACCTTTCATTCTTTCTTGAATCCATCCAAATCAGGCTAATCAACTCCAACACTATACTGAAATAGCAAGGTTACCAACAACACATCAGTAAATCCAACTGTCAACCCACAGTCTTCATTTTACTTGACCTACTGGCAGCAATCAACATACTCCTTTTGGAATGCTTTCTTCACTTGCTTCCAGAACACTTCCAATTTTCTTCCTAATTCTCTGGCCACTGAGTTTCCTTTTCTGATTCCTTCTTTTCTTTCCTACCTCTCAATTTTAGAGTGCACCAGGACTCTTTCTGTTTATATATTCACTCCTTAGTGATCTCATACAATCTCATGGCTTTCAACACTATCTTATAAATCCGTGACTCCCCAAATTTTATAACTGCAGCTCATACCTCTCCCCTAAACTACACATTCTCATTCAATTGCTTTGGCATCTTCTTATGGATGCCTAAAAGATATCTTGAGCAAGTTTAAAACTAAAACATTTCTCCCCAGATCTCACATTCTTAACTATCTCAGTAAATGCCACTCATTCTTCTAGGTGCTCAGGCAAAAAAGCCTTAATGCCCCTTCTTCATGGTCCATATATGGATCCAACCACAAATGTTAGGTTTACCTATAAAGCGTATTCACAGTCCAACTACTTCTACTACTATTATTCTTGTTTAAGCCACCATCCTAACTCCCCTAGATTAGCAGTCTCATAACTACTCTCCCTGTTTCACCCTTGTTCCACTGCAATCCTCTAGTAAGTACAACAGCCAAAATGATCCTGTTAAAAATATAGGTCAGGAATTCCAAGAAGATGGCCGAACAGGGTAGATCAAGTTCAGTTGTGCTCTAAGGAAACATTAGAGAAAGAAGGGGAAGGCAACTGAGACAGAGATTCAGGAGTACAGATGACCTAGGAGAGCATTCTGCACCACACAGGGCAACTCTGATTCCAGAGGCTGAGGAAATGAGAGACAGAGGACTGGAGCCGAATGGGGAAGCATGGATCCCAGAGGATTGCACCTACAGTGGGGAGACTGGACGGGAACTCGGAAGTAAGCCAAGCTGCACTCCTTGAATGCACTACCCTCATGAGTACAGTGCCATGACCCGCAATTCAGCCCACACCCAATATACCTGAACCCCATCACCCACCTGCTCTGGCACTCCAAGCACCCCCGCCCCACCAACCCCAGCGCTTGTACATGCCCCCCACCCCCAAGTGCAGCCCAACCCACCTTTCCTGTACCCCTCCGGAGCACTACTGCCCTCTCCCTGCTCCCTGTAGGCTGTTGCCAGTACATGAAGGCTATGGGCACAAACCTCCATACCCAGGCTATACCTGCCCCCTGCCCATAAATTTGTACAGCCTCATGCCACCCCACCCCCGAGGTCTGTATATCAATTTACAGCACTCCCAGACCCGCGCATGCACTCGGTCCCCAATCACACCCCTCAGCTCTGGGAACATCAGTTTACAGTACTCCTAAACCCTTGCATACGCGGACCCCAATCACGTCCTTCAGCTCTGGGAACATCAGCTTATGGCACTTCTAGATCCGCGCATGTGCATAGCCCTCATGAAAAAGCCCTGACCTGCATAGCTGGGTCATATCCACCCCCAGCCCAGGAAGGCATAACCCCAACCCGCAGTCTTGGCTCTGCGCATACGCACAAAGGGCCCCACACCCTAGACCAGCACACACCAGGGTTATAGCCTCCCAAGCCTGTGCACCTGCACAGTTACATCCTCCGTGATCACTGAGCACCCATGTTCACAAGGGGCATCAGCACAACATCCCCAACCTGCGCCTATAACTGCGCTGGGATGCATCACCACACCGTTATGCCCCACCTTGTACACTGCACCTTCTACACATCCACCCTGAAAACACAAGGCTTTAGACTACTGAAGGAAATCAACAACCAAAGTAAATCAATCAAGATATTTACATGCAATGAAAACAACAGAGGATCACTAACCATATCACAATCCACACAGATAGAGCCCAGCCTAACAAACAAATTAAAATACCAGAGGAGACACAGACATTGGAACAACTAATCAAAGATGTTCATATAATTCTACTTGATAAAATAAGTGGGATGGCTAATGACATAAAGGAGATCTAGAAAACGCAGAAGAGCATAAAGAGGAATTTGAAAGAATAGAAAAATATCAGATATCACAGAGATTAAAGATTCTGTTGACCAAATAAAAATGTACTAGGGGGCATGGGTAGCTCAGTGGTTAAATGCCGGCCTTTCATGAGGGAGACTCAGGTTCAATTCCCCGACCATGCCCCCCCCCCCCAAAAAAAAAATACTAGAGGCGGGCCGCGGTGGCTCAGCGGGCAAGAATGCTTGCCTGCCGTGCCGGAGGACCCCGGTTCGATTCCCGGCCCCAGCCCATGTAAAACAAACAAACAAACAAACAAACAAACAAAAAATAATAAAATTAAAAAAAAAAATTAAAAAAAAAAAAAAAATACTAGAGGCCAGGATGACCAATTTTAAACACTCAAAACAGCAAATGGCAAAAAAAGATGAAAAAATTTGATTTGGATTTCAGGGAAATGATAAATAAAACAAAGTGCACAAATATAAGAATCATTGGTGTCCCAGAAGAAGAGAGCTGTAAAGGCTATGAAGAGTAGTTGAGGAGATAATGGGGGAAAACTTCCCAACCTTATAAAGGACATAAATATACAAGTCAAAGAAGCCCAACAAATTCCAAACAGAATAAATTCCAATACACCTTCCCCAAGACACATTCTAATCAGTCTGTCAAATTTTGAGGAGAAGCAGAAAATTCTGAGAGTGGCAAGAGAAAAGCAATCTACTACATACAAGGGAAACTACATAAGACTGAACTCAGACTATTCAACTGGCACCATGGAGGCTAGAGGGGCCATATCAGTGATATAATATATTTAAGAACCTGAAAGAGAAACACTTCCAGCAAGAAGTGTTTGTATCCCACCAAATTGTCCTTCAAAAGTGACAGAGAGATTAAAATCTTCACAGACAAACAAATCCTGTAAGATTAAAGAGACTGGCCCTACAAGAAATACTAAAGGCAGTTCTGCCAGTCGGAAAAAAAAATACAGGAGAGGGAGGTCTACAGGAGGGCACAGAATTGAATACTACCAGTAAGGGTAACTTAAAGGACAAAAAGAGAGAAGGGGGAAAGAATAAATACTTCTGACAAATAAACTAAAAAAATTAAGATGGCGGATTCAAAAAATACTTTTTCAGTAATAACTTTGAATGTTAATGGACTCAACTTACCAATTAAAAGATGCAGACTGGCAGAATGGATTAAATATAATTTTACAAAAGACTCATTTTAGACACAAGGATATAAATAGATTCAAAGTGAAAGGATGGAAAAAGATGTTCCATGCAAGCTATAAACAAAAGAAAGCAGGAGTAGCTATACTAATATTAGACAAAATAGACTTTAAATGTACAGACATCATAAGAGACAAGGACACTATATATTAATTAAAGGGACAATTCACCAAGAAGATATAACAATCATAAATGTATATGCTCCCAATCAAGGAGCTCCAAAGTACATGAGACAGACAGTAGCAAAACTGAAGGGAGCTATCGATGTTTCAACAATAACAGTAGGAGACTTCAATATACCACTCTCCTCTATAGATAGAGCAACCAGACAGAAGATTAACAAGGAAATAGAGAAGTTAAACAACTTGATAAATGAATTAGACGTAACAGACATATATAGGTTACTGCACCCCAAAACACAAGGATATACATTCTTCTCTAGTGCTCATGGAACATTCTCCAGAATAGAGCATATGCTGGGGCACAAAACAGGTCTTTATAAATTTAAAAACATTGAAATTATTCAAAGTACTTTCTTTGATCACAATGGAATGAAGCTGGGATCTCAATAAAAACCTAAGAATGAGAATATTCACAAATATATGGAGATTAACACAATCTTAAACAACCAGTGGGTCAAAGAAGAAATTGCTAGAGAAATCAGTAACTATCTGGAGATGAATGAAAATAAGAATGCAACTTATCAGAACTTATGAGAGGCAACAAAGACTGTGCTGAGAGGGAAATTTAATGCCCTAAATGCCTATATTATAAAAGAAGAAAGAGCAAAAATCGAGGACTTAACTGCTCACCTGGAGGAACTTGAGAAAGAACAGCAAACTAACCACAAAGCAAACAGAAGAAGAAAAATTAAAATTAAAGCAGAGTTAAATGAATGGGAGAACAAAACAACAATAGGAAGAATCGATAAAATCAAAAGTTGGTTCTTTGAGAAAATCAATAAAATTGATGGGCCACTAGCAAGGCTGACAGAGAAAAAAAGAGAGAGGATGCAAATAAACAAAATCAGAAATGTGAAGGGATGCATTATCACAAGTCCTGAAGAAATAAAAGAAATCATATGAGGATACTCTGAACAACTATATGCCAACAAACTAGCCAACTTAAATGAAATGGACAAATTCCTGGAAACACACAAATAAGCTACGCTGACTCAGGAAGAAACAGAAGATCTCAACAAACCAATCACAAGTAAAGAGATTCAATTAGTCATCAAAAATCCTCCTACAAAGAAAAGTCCAGGGCCAGATGGGCTGCACAGGGGAATTTTATCAAACATTCCAGAAAGAACTAACACCAATCCTGCTCAAACTTTTCCAAAAAATTGAGGAAAAAGGAAGTCTACCTAACACATTTTATGAAGCTAATTACCATTTTTTTCTTATTATTTCTTTTACTTTTCTTTATTCTTGTATTTTTTATTATTTTTATTGTTTTTGAAGCTAATATTTTAATACCAAAACCAGGTAAAGATGCTATAAGAAAGGAAGACTTCCTAATGTT
This sequence comes from Tamandua tetradactyla, assembly GCF_023851605.1. Classification (NCBI taxonomy): domain Eukaryota; kingdom Metazoa; phylum Chordata; class Mammalia; order Pilosa; family Myrmecophagidae; genus Tamandua; species Tamandua tetradactyla. The sequence goes on along the minus strand of NC_135343.1, from coordinate 20,846,384 downwards.
CTATGTACCTAATGTCCCTATGTTCTCCCTAATGAACACAGGTGCAAAAATTCTCAACAAAATATTAACAAATTGAATCCAACAACACATTAAAAGAATTATATGCCACGACCAAGTAGGGCTTATACCAGGAATGCAAGGATGGTTCAACACAAGAAAAAAATCATTTAATATAATACAGCGCATTAACAAATTGAAAGGGAAAAAAATCACATGATCATCTTGATTGATACTGAAAAAGCATTCACCAAAACTCAACATCATTTTCTGATAAAAACACTCCAAAAAAGATAGGAATCAAAGGTAACTACCTCATTTTAATAAAGGGAATATATGAAAAACCAATAGCCAACATTGTTCTCAGTGGAGAAAGACTGAAAGCTTTCCCCTTAAGATCAGGAACAAGACAAGGATTCCCACTGTCACCATTATTATTCAACACTGTGCCAGAAGTTCTAGCTAGAGTAATCAGGCAGGACAAAGAAATAAAAGGCATCCAAATTGGAAAGGAAGAAGTAAAATTCTCATTATTTGCAGATGGCATGATACCATAATGGGAAAATCCTGAGAAATGTACAACAATGTTACTCGAACTAAAAAACAAATTCAGCAAGGTGGCAGGATATAAAATTAATGTGCAAAAATCAGTAATTTTTCTATATGCAACCAATGACCTAACTGAAGAGTCAGTTAAGGAAAAAAACCCATTCAAAATAGCAACTAAAAGAATCAAGTACTTAGGAATGAACTTACTAGGGATGTAAAGGACTTGTACACAAACCTAAATAACATTCCTAAAAGAAATCAAATATCTAAATCAGGTGGAAAGACATTCCCTGCTCATGGACAGGAAGGCTAAATATAGATAAGATGTCAATTCTACCCAAATTGATCTACAGATTCCACACAGTACCAATCAAACTTCTAACAACTTACTTTGAAGATTTGGAAAAGCTAGCTACCAAATTCATCTAGAAGTGAAAGAGACCCCAAATAGTTAAAAAGCATCCTAAAAAAGAAGAACAAGGTGGGAAAATTAACACTCCCTGACTTTAAAACCTATTATAAAGCCACAGCAGCTGGAACAGCATGGTTTTGGCACAAAGATAGAAGCACTGACTACTGGAATCGAATAGAGAGTGCAGAAATAGACCACTAAACTGATTTTTGACAACCCCAAATCCTCTGAACTGGGACAAAATAGTCTTTTCAATAAATGGGCATGGATTGGAAGACCTGGATATAAACAGTCAAAAGAATGAAAGAGGACCCCTACCTTACATGCTATATAAAAATTAACTCAAAGTGGATCAAACACCTAAATATAAGAACACCACAAAGCTTTTTCAAGACCTAGTAATAAGAGGTAGCTTCCTAAACTTTACACCCAAAACACAAGCAACAAAAGAAAAAATAGACAAATGGGAATTCTTCAAAATCAAATGCTTCTGTACCTCAAAAGACTTTGTCAAAAAGGTGAAAAAGCAGCCAACTCAATGGGAGAAAATATTTGGAAATCACATATTGGACAAAGGTTTGATATTCTATATACACAAAGAAATCATACAACTCAACAACAAAAGAACAACCAACCCAATTATACAACAGGCTAAAGGTATGGACAGGCATTTTTCTGAAGAGCAAATATAAATGGTTCAAAAGCACATGAAGAGGGTGGACCACAGTGGCTCAGCAGGAAGAGTTCTCACCTGCCATGCCAGAGACCCAGGTTTGATTCCTGGTCCCTGCCCATGCAAAAAAAAAAAAAGAAAAAATCGTGATGATGGATGCACAACTATATGATGATATTGTGAACCTCTGAGTGTATACTTTAGATGATTATATGGTATCTCAATAAAGTTACATTAAAAAAAAACATAGGTCAGATATAATTTCTCTGCTCAAAACTCTCCAAAGACTTTCCATCCAAAAACGAAGCCCTTCCAGTGAACTATAAAATTCTCACTTCACCTCACTTACTGTAGTGGCCTCCTCACTGTTCTTTGAACACAAAGGCATTCTCCTACCTTAGGGCTTCTGTATTTGCTATTCCCTTTGCCTGAAATACTTTCCCCCAAATATCTTCATAGTTAATTTCCTTATCTCCTTCTGATCTTTACTCTATCATGTTCTCCATAAGGTCTCCCTTGGACAATCCAACTAAAATTGCAACTACCCTCCCCAACATCATCAAAATATTAAATTCTATAAACATGACCCAAATAAAAATTCTAGTAGGGCTTTGTTTGAACCAGACAAGCTTAATCTGAAGTTCATATGTAAAATAAACAAGAATATCCAATGAAGATGTACTATCCCTACCACATGTTAAAACCTCAAAGTAATTCTGTGTACTACAGGCCCAAGGACAGACAAACCAATGGAACAAAACAGAAAGTAAATACGCAAATGTATTTAAAAATTTGGTAGTTTCCAGTGCCTGCCAGTGCAAAAAAAAAAACCAATCGGTAAAAGATAAAGAAATCATCTCTTGTAAGTAGAGACGAGATAAGAGTTTTCAATAAATGATATTAGGACAACTAGGTAGCCACCTAGGAAATAAATCTGTAACCTATATGTCACATTATATACCAAGATTAATGCCAAATGGATCAAGACTTAAATATAATAGAAGAAACCAAATGTTTTATCTGATAGCATTAGCAAGGCTATAGGAAAAGAGGGACTATCAAATGTTGCTAATAGTAGTATATAATGGAACAACCCTCTTGGACAGCTTTTTTTTTAAAAAATATTTTTATTGACAAAACAACATACAAACACAAACATTCCTAACATACAAACATTCCATACATGGTACACAATCAATGGCTCACAATATCATCATATAGTAGTATATTCATCACCATGATCATTTTTTTTAGAACATTTGCATCACTCCAGAAAAATAAAGGAAAAAAAACCACTCATAACATACCATACCCCCTTACTCCTCCTTCTCATTGACCACTAGTATTTCCATCTACCCAATATAGTTTAACCTTTGTTTAACCCCTATTTTTTTAATTCATATTTTTTATTCATCTGCCCATACCCTAGAAAAAGGGAACATCAGACACAAGGTTTTCATAATCACACAGTCACACTGTAAATGTTCTATCTTCATACAATCATCTTCAAGAAACAAGACTACTGGAGAACAAACAGCTCTACAGTTTCAGGTACTTCCCTTTAGCCACTCAAATATACCATAAACTGAAAAGGGATATCTATATAATGCATAAGAATAACTTCCAGGATAACCTCTCGACTCTGAAATATCTCAGCCACTGACACTTTATTTTGTCTCATTTTTCTCTTCCCCCTTTCAGGTGAGTAGGTTTTCTTAATCCCTTGATGTTGAGTCCCAGCTTGGAGAGCATTTTGACAATTTCTAACCAAATACATTTCCCCTTTGACCTATCAATCCGACCTCTGAGGGTTTAACAGATGTACCTTAAAATATACAAAATTTCTTACGGACACAGTAATTCAATAGCAAAAGACTGTATTTTTCAGTCTTTTGATAACCCAAACAGCTACCAAAAGGAACTGTTAAAATAAATTTTAATACATCCTACAATGGGATATTACACAGCTGTAAAAATATTATCACAAGGATAACGTCCTTATATGAAAAGATCTCCAAGATACAAGAGTTAAAAAGGCAAGATACAGAATATAGTGTTGTCTGTGCTACCTTTTGGTCTTATACTTAAAAAAAGAAACAGTAAATATATTAAGAAACAATTACAACTGATTACTTAGTTGCACTCAGGCAGAACCAGGGAGATACTAATAGGAATGTGCATACAGTGAAGGGGTGGGAACCAGCCTTTTCACTGTATGCCTTTTTACAATGTTTGATTTTTTTTAACAATGTGACTGAACTATTCAAAAAACAAAAATACACATTAAAAATGTCTGCGCTACACACACTTACCAATTAATCATTGCACTGCCATCTAAGGTACAAAGCCAACAATAAAACAAATGTTTGATAAACTGTTAAATGAAGATACAGCATATTCAAAACGTTTTCACATCCCACTGTAAAGTGTTCTACAGCACAGAACACTCCCATCAATAGTAAAACGTTTTACCATTAATCATCCCTATCATATCATTATTAATCCTTTGTTAATCTTAGGCATTTTCTAGGCCTCTTGAATAACATTCCACACCTTTTAACTAATTCTTACCCAGGATGTATATCAGTGGCCTTCACTGGCCCTTTTCCATTACATGTTAATATTTTAATATTAAGCAATTAATATTGATTAATAAAAGCCATATGAAATTTTTAAAAAGTGCTTCTTAAACTTTAATGTGCCTACAAATCACCTGGTTGCCTTGTTAAATTGGAGTGGGACTCAAAATTCTGCATTTCTAATATCTCCCAGGGGGACTGATGCTACTAAAATATAAAGCTCTAAAAGACTATTCAAAAATATCTCAATTTACTTGAGTTCGGTTTCAATACTACTTAAAACAAGTCAACACATAGCTAGAATCAGAAAGCTTTTTTTTTATAAAAATTCACTGCCCTTTTTGACCTTTCAGATATATTCTCTTTATCTTACTTCATCATTCCTCTTTAAAACATTTTAATCAGAGAATAGGGCCAAAATGGTGGCTTAGCGAGTTGTGAGATTTAGTTCGTCCTCCAGAGCAGCTAATAAGTAGCCAGGAACAGTAAGCACAGAACAACTACTGGGGTCACAACAGTGACCAGACACATAGCGTACCCAGTCTGCACCAGCTGCAAGCCCACCCAGAACCATGAGTTCTGCAAACCACGGCAGCCGGTGCCCCTCCCCTACAGGCTGCTTCTAAGAAGGGAAAGAGTTTACCAGCAGCAGGGGCTGAGTACAACCAAGCTCCAATTGTGGAATTAATTAACAAATTCTGACTACTAAAAATACGCCCCCAGCTCAGCTGAACCTCAAGTCAAAGCGGAAGTCGCTGGTTTTTGCCCAGTGCAGAGGGGGCAGGGCTGACAGAAAAAGGAAAAAAAAAAAAAAGAGTTTTTTTTTTTTTTTTTTTCTTTTTTGGATTTGTAAAGGTCTGAGCCATGAAGGAAAAGAGGGGGCAAATAGGACCTGGAGATACACAGAGCAACGTACCAACTTAAGCTCTTGATCGACAAACCCAAGGAATTGGGGTCTTGCTCTGAAAAGGATTTTTCTCTTCCGTTTTGGTGGCTGTGTTTCTGGTGGGACCTGCAGGCAGACAAGATCCATGTACTGGGCAGGATAGGAAAAATGGAGAGCCCAAAGGCTTCATAGGAAAACCTTTCCATCTGATGGGTCTCACCCTCAGGGAAAACTGGCACAGGTGACTCTTTCCTCCTGACAGGAGGCCAGTTTGGTCTGGGAAAATCTGGCTGGAGTCTATAATACCTAAGTAAACCCTTCTAAGGGGGGGAAAGGGCACCATACAGGCAGGGCAAGAAACAAAACAAGAACTGAAAAATTCTGATCTGTTAAACAAAACCTAAGCTAAAGGTCCAGAATGAGCTGAACTGAATGTCAAAGAACAGAGGCAACAAAGTCATTGAGCAAGAAAATCCTAGGTAATAAAACTGAAAACAATCTCCAGAATAAACTAATTAAGGTAATTAAATGCCTAGACACCAGCAAAATATAACTAATCATACTAGGAAAATTGAAGATATGGTCCAGTCAAAGGAACAAACCTTTGAGATACAGGAGTTGAAACAATTAATTCAGAATGTTCGAACAGATATGGAAAACCTCACCAAAAATCAAATCAATGAATTGAGGCAGGATATAAAGAAGGCAAGAAATGGACAAAAAGAAGAAATCAAAAGTCTGAAAAAACAAATCAGAGAACTTAAGGGAATGAAAGGCACAGCAGAAAAGATGAAAAAACAATGGAAACCTACAATGTCAGATTTCAAGAGGCAGAAGTAGGATTAGTGAACTGGAGGACAGAACATTTGAAATCCAACAAGCAAAAGAAAATATAGGGAAAAGAATGGAAAAATATGAGCAGAGACTCAGGGAACTGAATGACAACATGAAGTGCACAAGTATAATGTTGTGGGTGTCCCAGAAGGAGAAGAGAAGGGAAAGGGAGGAGAAAAACTAATGGAAGAAATTATCACTAAAAATTTCCCAACTCTTATGAAAGACTTAAAATTACAGATTCAAGAAGTACAGCATACCCCAAACAGAATTAATCCAAACAGACATACTCTAAGACACTTACTAATCAGAATGTCAGATGTCAAAGAGAAAGAGAGAATCTTGAAAGCAGCAAGAGAAAAGCAATCCATCACATATAAGGGAAGCCCAAGAAGACTATGCATAGATTTCTCAGCAGAAACCATGGCAGTGAGAAGACAGTGGGATGATATATTTAAATTACTAAAAGAGAAAAATTGCCAACCAAGAATTCTATATCCAGCAAAACTTTCCATCAAAAATGAGGCAGAAATTATAACATTCACACGAAAAATCACTGAGAGAATTGGTGACCAGGAGACCAGCTCTGCAAGAAATACTCAAGGGAGCACTAGAGACAGATATGAAAAGACAGGAGAGAGAGGAGTGGAAAAGACAGTAGAATGAAGACTATCAGTAAAGGTAAAAAGAAGAAACATTAGATATGACATATAAACTCGACAGTGTAGATGAAATAGACAACTTCCAAGAAAGGCAAGAACAAACAACATTGACTCAAGAAGAAAGAGACAACCTCAAAAAACCAATCATAAGAAACTGAATCAGTCATTGACAAGCTCCCCAAAAAGAAAAGTCCAGGACCAGATGGCTTCACGTGTGAATTCTCCCAAACAGTCAAGAAAGGATTAGTACCAAACCTGCTCAAACTCTTCAAAAAAATTGAAGAGGAGGGAAAGCTACCTATCTCATTCTGTGAAGCCAACATCACCCTCATACCAAAGCCAGACAAAGATATTACAAAAAAAAGAAAACTACAGACCAAACTCTTTTATGAATATAGATGCAAAAATCCTCAACAAAATTCTTGCAAATTGAATCTAGCAGCATGTTAAAAGAATTATACACCATGACCAAGTAGGATTCATCCCAGGTATGCAAGGATGGTTCAACATAACAAAATCAATTAATGTAATACACCATATCAACAAATCAAAGCAGAAAAATCACATGATCATCTTGATTGATGCAGAAAAGGTATTTGACAAAATTCAACATTCTTTCCTGTTGAAAACACTTCAAAGGATAGGAATAGAAGGGAACTTCCTCAAAATGATAAAGGGAACATATGAAAAACCCACAACTAATATCATCCTCAATGGGGAAAAACTGAAAACTTTTCCCCTAAGATCAGGAACAAGACAAGGATGTCCACTATCACCACTGTTATTCAACATTGTGTTGGAAGTTCTATCCAGAGCAATTAGACAAGAAAAAGAAATTCAAGGCATCAAATTGGAAAGGAAGAACTAAAACCCTCACTGTCTGCAGATGATATGATACTGTATGTTGAAAACCCTGAAAAATCTACAGAAAACCTACTAGAGCTAATAAATGAGTATAACAAAGTGGCAGGTTACAAGATCAACACTCAAAAATCTGTAATATTTCTATACACTAGTAATGAACAATCTGAGGGGGGAATCAAGAAAAAAATTCCATTTACAATTGCAACCAAAAGAATAAAATAATTAGGAATAAATTAAAGTAAGGATAAAAAAAGACCTATACAAAGAAAACTACAGGAAATTGTTAAAAGAAATCAGAGAAGACCTAAATAAATGGAAGGACATACCGAGTTCATGGATTGGAAAATTAAATATAGTTAAGATGTCAGTTCTACTTAAATTGACTTACAGATTCAATGCAATACCAATTAAAATCCCAAAAACCTACTTTTCAGAAATAAAAAAACCAATAACCAAATTTATCTGGAAGGGTAGGGTGTTCCGAATAGCTAAAAGTATCCTGAGAAAGAAAAATGAGGTCGGAGGTCTCACAGTACCTGACTTTAAGGCATATTATGAAGCTACAGTGGTCAAAACAGCATGGTACTGGCATAAAGATAGATATACTAACCAACAGAATCAAATAGAGTGTTCAGATATAGACCCTCTCATCTATGGCCAATTGATCTTTGATAAGGCAGTCAAGCCAACTTACTTGGGACAGAACAGTCTCTTCAATAAATGGTGCCTAGAGAACTGGATATCCATATGCAAAAGAATGAAAGAAGACCCATCTCTCACACCCTATACAAAAGTTAACTCAAAATGGATCAAAGATCTAAACATTAGGTCTAAGACCATAAAACAGTTAGAGGAAAATGTTGGGAGATATCTTATGGATCTTACAACTGGAGGTGGTTTTATGGACCTTAAACCTAAAGCAAGAACACTGAAGAAGGAAATAAATAAATGGGAACTCCTCAAAATTAAACACTTTTGTGCATCAAAGAACTTCATCAAGAAAGTAGAAAGACAGCCTTCACAATGGGAGACAATATTTGGAAACGACATATCAGATAAAGGTCTAGTATCCAGAATTTATAAAGAGATTGTTCAACTCAACAACAAAAAGACAGCCAACCCAATTACAAAATGGGAAAAAGACTTGAACAGACACCTACCAGAAGAAGAAATACGGATGGCCAAGAGGCACATGAAGAGATGCTCAATGTCCCTGGCCATTAGAGAAATGCAAATCAAAACCACAATGAGATATCATCTCACACCCACCAGAATGGCCATTATCAACAAAACAGAAAATGACAAGTGCTGGAGAGGATGCGGAGAAAGAGGCACACTTATCCACTGTTGGTGGGAATGTCAAAGGGTGCAACCACTGTGGAAGGCAGTTGGGCAGTTCCTCAAAAAGCTGAATATAGAATTGCCATACGACCCAGCAATACCATTGCTGGGTATCTACTCAAAGGACTTAAGGGCAAAGACACAAACGGACATTTGCACACCAATGTTTATAGCAGCATTATTTACAATTGCAAAGAGATGGAAACAGCCAAAATCTCCATCAACAGAAGAGTGGCTAAACAAACTGTGGTATATACATATGATGGAATATTATGCAGCTTTAAGACAAGATAAACTTATGAACCATGTAATAACATGGATGGACCTAGAGAATATTATGCTGAGTGAATCCAGCCAAAAACTAAAGGACAAATACTGTATGGTCCCACTGATGTGAACGGACATTCGAGAATAAACTTGAAATATGTCATTGGTAACAGAGTTCAGCAGGAGTTAGAAACAGGGTAAGACAATGGGTAATTGAAGCTGAAGGGATACAGACTGTGCAACAGGACTAGATACAAAAACTCAAAAATGGACAGCACAATAATACCTAATTGTAAAGTAATCATGTTAAAATACTGAATGAAGCTGCATCTGAGCTATAAAAAAAAAAAAAAAAAGAATGAAACCCTATACAAAAATTAACTCAAAATGGATCAAAGACCTAAACATAAGATCTAAGACCATTAAACTGTTAGAAGAAAATGTAGGTAAATATCTTATAAATCTTATAATAGGAGGCGGTTTCCTAGACCTTACACCCAAAGCACAAGCATTGAAGAAAGAAAGAAAGAAAGAAATGGGAACTCCTCAAAATGAAACACTTTTGTGCATTAAAGAATTTCGTCAAGAAAGTAAAAAGACAGCCTATACACTGGGAGACAACATTTGGAAACGATATATCAGATAAAGGTCTAGTATCCAAAATATACAAAGAGATTGTTCAACTTAACAACAAAAAGACAGACAACCCAATTACAAAATGGGCTAAAGACTTGAACAGATACTTCTCAGAAGAGGAAATACAGATGGCTAAAAGGCACATGAAAATATGCTCAACTTCCCTGGCTATTAGGGAAATGCAAATCAAAACCATAATGAGATATCATCTCACACCCATCAGAATGGCCATTATCAATAAAACAGAAAATGGCAAGTGCTGCAAAGATGTGGAGAAAGAGGCATACTTATCCACTGTTGGTGGGAATGTCAAATGGTACAACCGCTGTAAAAGGCAGTTTGGCGGTTTCTCAGGAAGCTAAGTACAGAACTGCCATATGACCTGGCAATACCATTGCTACTCTGAGTTATCTCCTCAGAGGATGTGAGGGCAAAGACACAAACGGACATGTGCACACCAATGTTTATAGCAGCATTATTTACAATTGCCAAGAGATGGAAACAGCCCAAATGTCGACAGACGAGTGGCTAAACAAGCTGTGGTATATGCATATGATGGAATATTATGCAGCTGTAAGACAGAATAGAGTTATGAAGTATATAACAACATGGAGAGACCTTAAGGACATTATGCTGAGTGAGATTAGCCAGAAATAAAAGGACAAATACTGTATGGTCTCACTGATATGAAATAACATTAATGAATGAACTTGGAGAATTTCAGTTAAGAACAGAGGTCATCAGGAGATAGAAATAGGGTAGAGATTGGGTAATTGGAACTGAAGGGATACAGATTGTGCAATGGGACTCATAAAAATTCAGACATGGATAACACTACCTAACTATAATAAAATAATGTTAGAACACTGAAAAAAAAACATTTTAATCATTCTCCATTGTCCTGGTTTCCATTAATTTAATATTATTATTAAAATATCCTCTAATTAGAATACTCTCAGACAACTAGATCTGTAATCACTATACATATAATATCACTGCTATCTATATCCACAAGGTTGTTGCAAGAAGCAAAAGATGATGTATCAGGGGTGCACGGGTGGTTCACTGGTAGAATGCTCACCTTTCATGTGGAACACCCAGGTTTGATTCCCGTATCATGCACCCAAAAAAGAAATTAAAAAAACAAAAAAGATGATATATCAGAAAACATTTTGAAAAATACAAAGTACTATATAATTATGAACTATCTGCCACAATGCAGCACAATAAAAGAGACCATATCCATAAAGGTCTAGCAAATTATTTGTGTCTGTATGAAATTCATATAAAATTTAGTGCCTGTGCTGGTCTGAAATATCTATGTACCCTGGAAAAGCCATGTTTTAATCCTAATCCCATTTTGTAAAGGCAGCCATTTCTTCTAATCCCTATTCAGTATTGTATGTTTGAAACTGTAATAAGATCATCTCCCTGGACATGTGATTTAATCGAGTGGTTGTTAAACTGGATAAGGCTGAGGCTGTCTCCACCCATTTGGGTGGGTCTTGATTATTTTCTGAAGAGGATATATAAAAAGGAAATATTTTGGAGGGTGAGAGATTCAGAGAAAGCAGAGGAGAAAGGCATAGCCACGAGAAGCAGAGTCCACCAGTCAGTGACCTTTGGAAATGAAGAAGAAAAATGCCTCCCAGGGAGCCTCGTGAAGGGAAGACAGTAGAGAAAGCCAGCAGATGACGCCTTGCTTGCCATGTGCCCTTCCAGCCGAGAGAGAAACTGTGACTGTGTTCGCCATGTGCCTTCTGATTTGAGAGAGAAACCCTGAAATTCATTGGCCTTCTTGAACCAAGGTATCTTTCCCTGGATGCCTTTGATTGGATGTTTCTATAGACTTGCTTTAATTGGGACATTTTCTCGGCCTCAGAACTGTAAACTAGCAACTTATTAAATTCCCCTTTTTAAAAGCTATTCCATTTCTGGTATATTGCATTCCAGCAGCTAGCAAACTAGAACAGTGCCCTATAATGTTTTCTGTCAATAAAAAATTAAAATAAGTTTCAAACTGAGAACTAACACTTTCTATTGTCTATTCTTTCTTATGTTCATATTTCCCACTATCTAATTGTCTCTTCTACCTGTATAATATGTAATAGGTGAGACACTGATTTCATTTTGTAGAGAAAATTCTATGATTTAGATTCTCTAGAATTGTTACACAATTCAAAGCATTATCCTTGGTTTCCCCTGAGAATATTTAAAAAAAAACAAAGATGCAAATATGCATGAACAAGGACAAAAGCTGACCAATCCATCTTCTAGTACATAATCATAGCAGCAGTTTTTCATTTTCTTTTTACACAAAAGTAGTAGTATTGCTTTTTAATTGTTAAAGTTAAAATGCTACTAACTCAAAACCTGACAAACACTTTCAACTCTCCCTTGCCCATTATTCTCTAATATCCAACTAATCACTAAGTCTCACTGATTCTTCTGTCATAATCTTTGCCTCTTCCTTGTTCTACACTGCCATCCTTAGTCTGGACTCTTGTTATTTCATATCTGTAGTTTACTTACCATCTGCCTCTTCTAAACACTGTCAGTTTTTAAACCCAATTACAATTTGCTCAATAACCTGCTCAGAAGGGTAATGTCCATCAGACCAACTTTGGATTTCTTCCACAAGGAAACTACAAACTACTTCCCCTACTACCACCACCCACCCCATCCCACAAAGCTTCATTTCCTAATACATCCCAAAAGAAAACACTTCATTCAAGGCAGAGCTGTCTTTTCACTGTCCCTTGCACAGACTACATTCATTCAGTTCTCTGCCTTTTTATCAGGCTATTCTACTCTGAATGTTTCCTCTTCACACTTATCTATATCATAAAAATCATTCAAGGCCCATTTCAAAGCTCCACATCGCCCATGAATGATTTGTGAAGAACTCCAACTACAAATGATTTCTTGCATTTTCTGGCCACTTCTAGGACTTACTCTCTGTGTCACACATCTTACTATTCGACTTACATCCTACTTATCATAGTGTTTGATTTGTAGGCCAAAGTTTTACCATTTGATTTAGCAGTTACATATTTTAGCATTCAATTTACATGCCTTCTTATTGTATGCCAATATATTCTTTTATAGAGAAACATCTTCTTTCAATAAGACTGTCACCTGCTTAAGACAAAAGACTTCATTTTTTTGTATCATGAGGCACAGCACAGTGCTAGACCCAAAATATACCCTCAATTTATAGAATTAAATAGCTGTTTCAAGATTAAGTTATCTGTGAATTGAAATTTACCATCATATTTCCCATGATTTTACATACCTTTCTACTATGAAAGCAATTAAACCCAAAGTACAAGAGGTGAATACAGTACCTTTTCATACTGACAGACTATTACATTATCTGTGTCAAACAGGTCTGGCACATCCTGTTCACTAACATCATCTCCAGAATTTAAAGGGTCCTAAAGATGAAAGATGATCACATTAAAGAATTTCATGGTGCTTTGAATTTTTTAAAGAGTGACACATATAGAAATAAAAGAACCTGGTCAGAATGCAGGGTAAAGGATGATATTGTCTATATTTTCTAACCTCATCTTCTGTGTGAGACCAAAGGAAAAGATGTTTATTTGGTCCAAAAGTTAAATTTTTTTGTAGCACACTGACTAATTTAACTTGTCTGGTCAGTTTATTTAAACAACCTGTAGTAGTTAAGTTCAGGTGTCAACTTGGCCAGGTGATGCTGCCCAGTTCTAGTGCTGAGGACCTAATCAGCATGTGAAATTCATCTATAACTGATTACATCTGCGGATGGCTAATAGGAGTGCCTTCCACAGTGAGTAATGTTTAATTTAATTATCTGGAGGCTTAAAAACAGAGAGGTCAGAAGACAGTTCAGTACAATTCATTACAGCTCAGTACAATGCAGTTCAGAGCTCAGAGACAGCTCAGACCTAGACATTTGGAGATGTAGAAAGGATACACTCTTGGGAAAGCCATTTGAACCCAGAAGCCTGGAGAGAAGCCCAGCAGACATCTCCATATACCTTCCCAAATTAATGAATTTGTAAGTAAATGAATCTCCTTTATAAAAGCCATTTCATTTCTGGCAGCATTCGTCAACTAAAACACAACCTAATTATATGGAACCTAGAACAGGGAATGAGATCTTATTATTCTGTACAGCTTAATGAAATATCTGGATACATTCCTGAGTAGTATAGGTAGAAAATAAAGTATTTTCCAAGTCCCCTTGAGGAACTGGGGAAAAATGAGGAACAATTAGGCTTCCCCACTTGGGGAATTCCTGGTAGTTTCTCAAACATGAGGGACTTCCAATTTAATAGGCCAAGCCCCTGATCATGAAGTTTACCCTTATGAAACTTACTTCTATAATGGCAAAGCTAGGCCTGCTTATAATTATGTCTATCACCCCAGAGAGCCTCTTTTGTTGCTCAGATGTGGCTTCTTTTTTTTAAAGCCAACTCTGCAAATAAACTCACTGCCCACCTCCACCCCCCCCACCCCCCCACCCCCGCTCATCTGGGATATGACTCCAAGGGGTACAAGCCTCCCTGGTAGCAAAGGGCATGACTCCCAGGGATGAGTCTGGCCCTGACACCACGGAATGGAGAATGCCTTCTTAACAATAAAGGAGAAAATAAATGGACTAAAATAAAACTGCAGTGGCTAAGAGATTTCAAATAGAGTAGAGAAGTCATTCTGGAGGTTACTCTTATGCAAGCTTCAGCCAGATACAGCAAAGTACCACAGAATGCCAAGCCCAAACAACAGTACTCCTGAAATCCTAGGGAGTTCTCTAGGCTCTATCTAAGTCTCATCAAGGTTTTCTTAGTAAGTTTATTAGTAATCCCTGGAGATTGAGAGGAAAAACAAATGACAGGGAGGAGGTCTAACTGAGAAATTAGGATGTAACAAATGGCAGTGACTACAGACTCATCATAGAGATTTTTTTTCTTTTTGTATCTAGTGTTTTAGAATAGCCAGAAGGAAATACCTGAAATTGTTGAACTGTAATCCTGTAGCACTGGTCTTTGATAATAATTGTAAAACTATATATACGTGTGTGTGTGTGTATGTATAACAATATTATACTCTCTTATAAACCTACCTCTATTGTAAGTCTTAAAATTGGGTACAGTGCTAGTGGTCTTTTTCTACAGTAATGCGAATGTTCTAAAAATGATCATGGTGATGAATGCACAACTATGTGATGATACTATGATCCACTGATTGTATTTTTTGGATGGACTGGATGGTGTGTGAACATATCTCAATAAAATTACATTTTTTTAAAAAAGAACTTGGAGAATCCTTATGGTTTTGTATTATTTTTGCAATTTTTCTGTAACTTTGAAAGTATTCCAAGTAAAAAGTTAAGGGGAAAAAAAGAACTTGGAAAGACAGAATAGTATTGTACTTAAAAACTTGAGTTTTAGAGTCAAACAGCCTAGTTTGAATCGTAGCTTGGCCACCCAATAACTACATGGCTGACCATGGGCAAGTTACTACAACTCTCCTTATCTCAGTTTTCTCATCTGTAAAATAAGGACAGTAATAATAGCCATCATATGCTGTAAATATTAAATAACATAAGCAAAGTAAGACTTAGCATGGTACCTGGCATATATGTAAGGTCACCATAAACAACAGCTAATAACTATTTACACACTTCTTAATTATCAGATTCAACTCAGATTTTACCACATTTAAAGTAGATCCTATATGCTCTACATACAATTGTATGTAGAGCATACTGCCTTTTTTAATTTCCACTCCAACCTCCTAAATTCCTCCACTATCTATAATCAAGACCAAAAAATACAGAAGCCAATTCCTAAATATTCAACACAGGTCTTAATTACAGTTTAAGATTAAAAGTTTAAATCCTAACAAACAAACAAGTCTCATTTAAAAGGCTAAAGACAAGGTTAATCTTAAGTATTATTCCTCTTGGCTCCTAAGTACAAATATAAATTTAATAAAGAAAGTCTCAGCTCAGAAGTTATCCTTACCTCTTCCACCGTGTCTATTTGAGAGTCTTCATTATCACTGCTATTAACAGTTGAATCTTCATTTGATAGACTGTCACCTTCTTCTTCAAGTACCTTCAGATCTTCTACATCAATAATCCCTAGAAATTCATTCTCATCTACATCTCTTGTATTTCCTATGTCTTCTTTGGAAGATGTATCTCCAGTTCCATCTATTTGAATTATTTCATTAATATCATCAGGTGACTGAATTCTTAAATCCAACTGAGAATTAGAATCCTAACAGAAAAAGAGAGTCAAGGTTTGTCGGGGATTGAATCATGTCCTCAACAAAAGGCATGCTCAGCTCCCAATCCCTGACCCTGTGAGTGTGAATCTATTTGTAAATAGGACTTTTTAAGATGTTATTAGTTAAGATATGCCCAACCAAATGAACGATGGGGGCCTTAATCCAATATGGCTGAAGTTCTTACAACCAAAAGGGATTGATCACAGAGAAAACCCACAGGAGAAGCAAGAATCTGGAAGACAGGGAAATCCTGAAGACAAAGGTGAAAATACTACATGCATTGCCGTATGACAGAAAATCAAAAAAACCCAGACTGCTGGCCAGCCACAAAACAGTAACCTCAGGAGGAAGCAACACTTCTAATTTCTGAGGCCATAAATCAAAAAATTATTGTTTAGCCCTAAAAATTTTATAATTTTTAATTTAATTTAAATGTTCCCTGAAATTCCCCCTAAGATCAGGAACAAGACAAGGATGTCCATTATCACCACTGTTATTCAACATCGTGTTGGAGGTTCTAGCCAGAGCAATTAGACAAGAAAAAGAAAAATACAAGGCATCAAAATTGGAAAGGAAGAAGTAAAACTATCACTGTTTGCAGATGATATGATACTATACAGCCACTCACTGTATGGTATTTGTTTTAGCATTTAGGAAACTAAAACAAGGTTCTCCATATCAAACAAACCATGAAATAGAAAAACAGTGAACCACATAGAATTTCAAGTTACTTTATATCAAACCTTCCACAAGTGAGCCCTTAAAATATATTCCTGCTCTATAAAATGTTCCCTCCAAATTTTGAATCTTAGCATTCCTACATAATACAAGAATAATTTTTTAAAGTGTAAATAAATTAAACCTACTTAATCATATACAGACAGTAAATGAGTACTTTGCTTTTAGGTACCAGTTTTAGTATATAACCCCTTGAATATTTATAGTACATGAATTATATTATATAGTACATTTTAGTGCTTATCTACTTCATTTTAAACAATAACTTAAAGTAGAAAACACAAATAACATCATTCTCAATGAATAAATAAAAAGATATTAATGAAATTCAGTAGTCACCTTGGGCTACACAGATACCATTATCTTTATCTAGGGCAGCTAACAAAAGAGTATCTGCTAAGCACTTACAGGCATTTTCTAATATAAGCCGAGAAACAGCATGCAAAGAAGTAGAATGCTGTGGTTTAAAAAGGTCAGAAAGCTAGAAAGAGGTGAAGCAGGATTCAAACCCAAGTTTGATTTCTCAGATTACACTTTTAAGTACCAGGCCATACTGCTTTCCAAGTGGTTTGTCACAGGCAGGATAAAAATCAACAAAACTACAAAATCCCTTAGGAGCAAGGACATTTTAAACAGGGATATTCCACAGAATCTACATCAGTTCTCAGCCATTTACTGAGGACACAGACCCTTGAAAACTTGGTAAAAGCTCCAGTTGCAATAAAGGAATGTATGATACTATTAATTGTTTTGAAAGCACATACTCAGGCCAACACAGATTACTTTAGCTTTGAGGATGGACTACAGAGGTATAGCTCAAGGAAATGGAAAGGATAGCTTTAGAGCATTTAGTATACCTTCATTGTATCAGCCTTAGATGTCTTGGGAAACCGCAAGGTCAAAAAAGCTAAAGACATCCCCCATTAGGGCCCAAGAAATTCTAAGGTCTGAAGAGATGCCCTTTCTTTAAATTTCCTCTAAGTCTGAGAGACACATATGATGCTTAAAACAATAAGACATTTCAGTGCATCAACTTAAGATATAACTTTATTCAGTAATCAAACCAGCATGTTACTAGTATAAGGACAGATATTTAGATGAATGGAACAGATTTGAGAATCCAGAAATAAATCCATATGTCAACTGATTTTCAGCAAGGGTGCTAAGTACATGTGATGGGAAAAGAATAGTCTCTTCAACAAATGGCACTGGGACAAACATATCCACATGGCACAAGAATGAAGTTGGATCCCTACCTCACACCACACCTAAATATAAGCGTTAAAACCATAAAACTCTTGGAAGAAAACACAATATACAATTATAATATTACCCAGCAATTCCACTCCTAGGTATATATAGAAAAGAGATAAAAACGGGAACTCAAGCACATGTACAAAATACCAACAGGTGGAAATATTCCAAATTCCCATTAATGGATACATGGATAATCAAATTGTGTGTGTTTGTGTGTGTTATATATAATGGAATATTATTCAGCAATAAAAAAGAATTAAGTACTGATACATGGTACAACTTGGCAGAACCTCACAAACATTATACAAAGTGAAATAAGTCAGACACAAACGATTCACATACTGTATGATTCTAATTATATGAAATACCTAGAATAGGTAAAACCTTGAGACAGAGTCAAGATTGATAGTTACAAAGGGGAGGACAAAAGGGGGGAATGAGGAATACTGCTTAATGATTAAGGGATTTCTTTTTGAAGTCATAAAAGTATCCTAGATTTAGATGCCCCAACAAACCTACACAGAAAAATACAATTTAATAAACTACAAATAGCCAATCTTACATGCAATTAATTTTTACTACATTGGAAACAGATTACCTTCACAGACAGACTATAAGGAATATTAGACTTAAACAAAAAGTAATGGTTACATCCTCAAAATGGAAATAGCTCCAAATTGTAAAAAAAAAAAAAAAAAAAAGCTGAGAACATCAATACCACTCTAACAACCAGCAAAAGTTGAAACTACAAAATCACAACTTTTCTTGAATCCATCACAGATCTAGGGTCACAGGAAAGCCAAGTAACCTGAAATCTAAGGAATGTTAACCCTTAGAATGCAGGACATATAGACCTATCTCCCATGAGAAGAAAAATACGCAAATGAAAGTATTATTTACCTCAGCTTCTCCTTTTTTATATAAGATTTCTGGCATTCCATCAAAAATAACAAGGCAAACAAAAAGGCAAGAAAAACAACCATCAAGAAACTAAGCAATCAACAGAACCACACTCGGAGATGTTAGAACTGTCAGATTATGATTAATGTGTTAAAGGATCTAGTGGAAAAGGGGAACAACATGCATGAAGAAATGGGGAATTTCAGTTGGGAGATGAAAACTATAAGAGTTAAATGGAAATGCTAGAAATAAACGTCATTATACCAGAGATGAAGAATTCACTTGAAGAGGTTATCAGTAGATACAACATAGTCAAGAAAAGAATCAAAAGCAAGCAGAAAAAAAAGGAAAACAGAAAACTAACAAGTTTTTAAATAATGACATTGCATATATATAATTAAACACATCAACTAAAAGAGAGAGATTATCAGACAGGATTAGAAATGCAAGATCCAACCATATGCTGTCTGTAAAAAATTCAGTTTAGATATAATGAATTTACAGATAAATTAAGAGAAAAAAAAAAAAGAAAAAAGATGCACCATGCAAACACAAACAAAATAAAGCTAGAATAACAACACAGATACCCAAAAAAAGTAAACTTCAGAACAAATATTACCAGAGATAAAGAAGAACATTACATAATGTTAAAGGGATCAATTCAAAAAGACATCAATACTTATAAATGTTTACAAATCTATCAACATCGCTTCAAAAATACATGAAGCTAAAAGTGATAAAATTGGAAGAAACAAATCCACCACCATAATTTGAGACTTCAACATTCCTCTCCAGTAATAAACAACAAAAAGGACTGAACTTCAGTAAGGATTTAAAAGACCTGAACAACACAATCAACTAAAGATCAAAGAGACATTCATAGAATATTCCGCCCAAGAATCTCTCTAAATGCACCTTCTTTTCAAGTGAACACAGAATGTTTACCAAGATGGACCAAATTCTGAGCCAAAAAAAACAAAACTTAATAAATTTAAAATATACAAAGTATGTTCTCGGGCCATAATGAAATTAAACTAGAAGCCAGTAACTAGAAAATCCCCAAATATCTGGAAATTAACACACTTCTTCATGACTAAACAAGTCATAATGGAAATTAGAAAATAATTTTAATTGAATGCAAACAGAAATTCACTATATTAAAATCTCCGAGTTGCAGCTATAGCAGTGCCTAGGAGGAAATTTATAACATTAAATAATTACAAAAGAAGAACAATCTCATATTGATGATCTAAGATTCCAGATTAAGAAACTAGAAAGGAGGCTCAAGTTAAATCCAAAAGCAAACAAAAAATTAAAAAAAAGAAAAAAACAAAACAAAAGCAAACAGAAAGGAGATAAGATAAAATAGAAATTAATGAAACTGAGAACAGAAAAAAAACACTAAGCAAACCACACCTTGGTTCTTTGAAAATCAGTAAAACTGAAAAAAAGACAATATTGGGAATTAAAGACACATCACCATAGATCCCACAGTCATTGAAGGGATAAGGAAATATCATGAACTTTATTTCAATATATTTGAAGAAAAAAAATTCCTTGAAAGGAACTACTCAAAAAGAAACAGATAACCTGAATAGTCCTATATCTAAGATAGAAATTTAAAAACCTTCCCACAAGGAATTCTGTATTTTTATCTGTATCTATCCAGATAGATACATAAACCCTTGTAGAGGGTGGTGTGATGGTGGCTCAGTGGCAGAATTCTCGCCTGCCATGCTGGAGACCCAGATTTGGTTCCCATTGCCTGCCCATGTTAAAAAAAAAAAACTCTTCCAGAATACAGAAGAGGTACAAATGCCCTAATACCCAATACAAAAAAAGAGAACTACAGGCCAAAATTCCTCAGTAACACTGAGGCAAAATCCTCAACAAGATTTTATCAATTAGAACCCAACAATATATAAAAAGGGTAATATATCATGATTAAATTAGATTTATCCTGGGAATGCATTTGAAAGTTCAACATGTGAAAGTCAATAAATTTCATCATATGAACAGATTACAGAAGGAAAATCATTTGGTTCCAATAAAGAAAAAAAGCATTTGAAAAATTCAACACCAACTCATGATCAAAACCCTCAGAAATTTAGGTTAAAGAGAACATCATCCACCTGATAAAGAACAACTACAAAAACCTACACAATACTTGGAGGTGAAAGACTGAGTGCTTTACTCTGGGTTCAAGAACAAGATGTGTGTTCTCTCCACTCATACTTAACTTTGTACTGGTGTCCCAATCAGTGCAATAAGGGAAGGAGAAAAAAAAAGAGATGTACTGATTGGAAAGGAAGAAGTTAAACAGTTTCTATTCCCAAAAACATTAAAAAACATCCAGAGAAATCTACTGGGGGGGGGGGGGGAACCACTAAAACTAACCAGTGGCTTTAGCAAGGTTGCAGGATATAAAATTATTTTATAAAAATCAATTGTATGTCTATATACTAGCAATGAACTGGAAATTTACATTTACAACAGTACCCAAAACCATGGAAAACTAGGTAAACATCCAACAAAATGTGCATGCTAACAAATACAAAACACTAATGAAAAAAAATCAAAGGCCTAATTAAATGAATGATGCATCATGGTCATGTATTGGAATACTAAACATTGCAAAGATATTAATTTCCCCATATTGACCTATAAATACAGCACAAACCAAATCAATGTCCCAGAAGTTTTTATAGAAATTGACAAGCTGATATTTAGGGAAAAACAAAGTAATCATAACTGCAAAAACATTTTTTTTTAAAGAACAAAGTTGGAAAATTCATATTCCTTCATTTCCAAATGTATTGTTATAGATCTACCAAAACCAAGATCAGAATTACCAAAAAAAGACCAAAATCAAAACTAGATATATAGATCAATGGAACAAAGTTAAAAATCCAGAAATTAATCAACACAAATATAGTCAACTGATTTTCATTAAAGGTAACAAAAAAAACACATGGAGACAGGGTAGTCTTTTCAACAAATGATGCTGAAACAGTTATATATTTATATGTAAAAACATACTGATCCTAACCTCGCACCATATACAAAACTTAACCCAAAGTAAATCATGGACATGAATGTAACACCTAAAACTATAAAATTTCTAGTAGAACACATGAGAAAATCTTTGCGACTTGTGTTTAGATAAGACACAAGAAGCAGAAATCCAAATTGTAGGTGGCACCTTTTGATTAGATTATTTCCATGCAAGTATGGCCCTGTCCATCCAAGGTGGACACAGATGATTGGAGATGCAGACAGAAGACATCCCAGGAGATGCCAGAAGAATCCACAGGACCCAGAAGCCAGGCGAGATGGACAGCAGACATCACCATGTGCCTTCCCATGTGACAAAGAAACCCCAGACATGAGTGGCCTTTCTTAAGTGAAGGTATCCTCTTATTGATACCTTAATCTGGACATGTTCATAGCCTTAGAACTGTAAACTTGTAACTTAATAAATCACCTTTGTAAAAGCCAAAAAAAAATAGATAACAAATTAAATTCAATCAAAAGGATAAACTTCTTTACAAAAGACAGTGTTAAGTAACAAGGATGTGATGGAACTACAACTCTCATACATAAATGGTGGAAATGAAAAAAAGATACAACCACTCTGGAAATGAGTTTGGCAGTTTCCTATAAAGATAAGCATACCTGTATTGTATAACCTAGCAATCCTACTCTGAGGTATTAAATAAAATTAAATTAAAAACTACATGCAAATGTTTTAGAGACTTTTCACAAATGCCCAAAACTGTCAACAAACCAAATGCCCAACCAGTGAATGGATAAACAAACTGTGGTACATCTACACAAGAGAAGGTATTACAACATGCAATAACATGAATGAATCTCAAAGGTATTGTGCTAAAGCTACATATTGTATGATTCCATTTATTCAACTGGGAAAAGCAAAACTATAGGAAAAGGAAAGACTGGCGGTTACCACAAATTGGGGATGGGGGGAGAATATTAATTACAAAGGAAAGTAAATTGTGCGAGTGGCTGTATAACAGTATATGCTTATCAAAATTCAAAATACTATAGATGTAAAAACTAAACACCTAAAAAAAAAAACCAAAAAAGATGAACTTTACTTGTAGGTAAATTATACTTCAATAAATATTTAAGTAAATTATATAATGTTAATCTTAGACCTCAGTAACATGTTGAAAGTGGCTTTTCATTTTTTTAGCCACAAATAACTGAAAACTTAACCCACTAAATCTTTTGCTGCAAAATGAATCTGAACTCTCATGGTATATTATCAGATGAGTACAAGTTTGTAAAAGAATATTAAAAATTCCAAGACTCTTCTAATTGAATTCATGTAATATCTTCTTTTACACTCAAATTGATGAGGTCTTCTATATGTTAGGAGTGGAAAATTAGTCTCAAAATTAGTACCCTTAACTGTAAGAGTTTTGTCATCCTCAACTTCTTTCTTCAGAAGTGCTTCTGCCAAGCACTGAAAAGTTCACATGACTATCTGACTTTAATTTCCTCTTCCAAGATATCAAGCTGACCAAAATAGCTATCAGTTTTACAGCAACATCTATAATTGTTACTAAACAATCATAAATAGAAAGATTTAAGTTTTTCACATGGCAAACATCTACCACATAGATCAAGTTTCTCCAGGTCAAACTGTTATGACGGGGCTTTCATTCTCTCCCAAAAATATTAAATATCTCCCCCAGGATCAATCAGAGCTTCAAGTCTTGTTCTTTGGAAAGCCAGGAAAATTCTACATGAAGAAGAATTTCACATTTTACCCACATTTTTTGACAAACATCTTGGAAAAGATAATTAATTCAAAACCTTGGCTCTATTTGAATTTCATAGCAGCACACAAGACTTAATAATTTTTAAAGAAAATTATTTATTAGTGCTGAGTCTTAGCACTAATGCATGCCAGCGTGCTGAAACAGACAGCCATACTTTCTTTACTGAAGCAGCAAAACTATGTGTTGCCAAGTACCTCAAGATCTGAACAGGGTACAAAGCACCAAATTTTGCTAAGCAAAAAAACTTCATTATTTCAAACATATCAGCCTTTCCAGTTTCAAAAAAGGGGGCGGGGTGGGAACTTACAACATAGGAATCCTTTGATGGTGTCAGTGTGCAAATAGTGATTAAAATTGGATGCTAGCAGCACTGAAAAACAGCTGTATTTTTATCCTGAATGTTAAAGGAAAGTCACATAGCTGCTGATTCTTCTACGAACTGCTGCCAAATATGAAAAAAATGTCAGCAGTTCCAGTGAATATGATATCATCTGACAGAGGCAGTGCTTCAATTTCTTTCTCTGCTCTAAACCTTAAAAAGCTAATGATTTCCAGGGTTCTCAATTACACTAAGGTCTCTCCAGTTATATAGAGCTTCTTTTGCTGGGTAGTACAATCGGCAAAATAGGCAAATGCATAGGATGCTGTAATATGCATCTTTGTTCATCAAATCCAGCTTCCAATCTTTTCAATTTGATCTTTCCCCTAATGAAAGAGCCACAGCTTTCCACAGCTAGTCAGGGCTGATGGAACCTTGCACCCATGTATGGGAATAAATATATATAAGGAGACACCTAAAAATACTTAATTTTGACATTTTTCAACCTAAACTATGTCAAATTTATTTGGCTATACTCATAAATGCCAGGGCATATCTTTAATTCTTAACAGGAAATCAATCTACACATCTACTCATAGCATGGTGGAAATGATGACCATGTACAGTACCTGTACCTGACCACATACTGTAGCATCCCATACCATTCAACTCTTATTTGGCATGAAATAAACCTTAACATATTTGACATACAAAAAATAATTTTACTAAATTGATTTTCCACATACCTGGTTTAAGAATCCAATTTAGCCATTTTAGAGATGACCTATAGCAAACTTAAAAAGAAAGCATTCAAAATTGTAACCCATGTCAAACTCTGAAATATGTTCAACAACTGTGGTGCCGTGCTTTGAAATTTATAGCTTTTTTTCACCAAAAAAAAAAAAAAAGGAAAAAAGTTGATTGTGATGATAAAAAAATATTTAAGCCCTCTAGCCTCCTATATTCTTGAGCAGATAAAAGGAAAAATATAAAAGGATCGTATGATAGCCCATGACAAACTCTAGGATCTGTTCTGTAACTGCTTGTTGAAGAGTACTCTCAAAATTACTGTTTTATTTATATATTCTGCTTTGTATGTTATATATATTATATTGTATGTAGTATATAATAAAAAAGTTAAAAATAAAAAAAACATTAGGGACACCCAAATCAATAGGTCAGCCCTTGATATTGAGGCTTGCTCTTGTGAAGCTTATGTTTGTAGTGGAGAAGCTTAGCCTACCTACAGATGTGCCTTAAGGGTCATCTCTGCAGGATCTCCTTTGTTGCTCAGATGTGGCTTCTCTCTCTCTAGCCCCAACTCTCCAAGTGAAATCATTGCCCTCCCACCTACACTGGACATGACATCCAAGAGTGAACGTCTCCCTGGCAGCATGGGAGATGACTCCCAGGAATGAGCCTGACCCTGGTACCATGGGATCAACAATGTCATCCTGATGGGGGAAAAGAAGTGTAACAAATAAGGTATCAGTGGCTAAGAAAGTTCAAATAGAATCAAGAGGCTACACTGGAGGTCACTCTTACACATGTGTCAGTTAAGACACTGCTACCTATCATAGCTTGCCAAACCCCAACCAAAACCATTCCTGCCAATTTTAAAGAATATCTAGGGCATTATAGAAGATTCTACAAAGATTCCATGCACTAGGGTAACTTTCCAAAAACCTATAATCTCTTGATGGGTCCCTAGACCAGATATGTCCTGAAATGCAAAGGAGCTAGCCTCTCCAGAACATCATTATCCATCCCCCTAACCCACATTATCAATAGTCCCTTCCAAATGAAAAAGTTAAGAGTCAGCATATCTCAAATACCCCTAAAGAGTAGGAGAATACAGAGTTATACAGAGAAGGTAGGGTTGAACAAATGAGTATGACTGCTGAAACATATTGATATTTCTTTTAATCCTAAGCGTCTGGGAGCAACTAGTCGTAAACCTAAAAATGTGGTATTGTAACCCATACCAAACTCTGAAATCTGTTCTACAACTA
Organism: Tamandua tetradactyla; assembly: GCF_023851605.1. Lineage (NCBI taxonomy): Eukaryota > Metazoa > Chordata > Mammalia > Pilosa > Myrmecophagidae > Tamandua > Tamandua tetradactyla. The sequence continues at coordinate 20,820,371 of NC_135343.1, read as the reverse complement.
ATTGTTGCAATTTGCTTTGAAATTCATTGCTTTTTTGTATATGTTATTTTTCACAAAAAAAAAGAAAAAAGTTGATTTGTGATAAAAAAATTAACGAAAAAGAACCACAAAATAACATTTTTTTAAAACTAGGAAAAAAATAATAAGTGTTCAGTTTAACTGAATTCTGAATTCAAAGAACCACTGATATGACATTTTAGCATCAGAATGGATCTGGAAAAAACATTTTTAATCTCACATGAAATTATTATTCTCTTATGCCCTCCCTCTATCCATTTTTTTCATTCACACATTGATTTTAACCTAGATCAGTGGCCCTGGCTACAAACTACAATCACCTCAAACACTCTCAAAAGCTGATGACGGATTGGTCCCTGGACTAGATAAGTCCTGAAACCTAGAGGGCCCAGCCTCTCCAGAACCTTAGCTAATTCCATCTCCCTACCCCATATTGCTGGCAGCTGCTTCCAACATGAAAAACTTAAAATGGCCATAGCCCAAATACCCCTAAAGAGTGGGACAGAAAGATCAAAGATGATGCTGGAGTTATATAGAGAAGGTAGGGTTTAACAAACAAATATGATTGCTGAATCATTACACTGTTATTTCTTTTAGTCTCCAGTATCTTAGAGCAGCTAGAAGTTAAAACCTAAAACTGTAGAATTGTATCCCATACCAAATTCTGAAATCTGTTCTACAACTAATGGTTGCAATGTGCCTTGAAATTTTATTGCTTTTTTTGGATATATGTTATTTTTTGCAAAAAAAAGCCAATTGTGATGATAAAAAAATATTCCTTCTAGCCTCCTATATTTTGGAGCAGCTAGAAGGAAAAATCTGAGATGATGGTATGGTAGCCCATGACAAACTCTGGGATCTGTCCCGTGAGCGTGTTGAAGAGTGCTTTGAGAACTATTGCTTTTTTCTGTCTTTGCTTTGTATATTTTATACTGTACAACAAAAATGTTAAAAAAAAAAAAAAGCTGATGATGGCTTAGGGCCTTGTGTTAAGCAATAGTTCCTTAGACTTTACACACAAAACAGAAGAAACAAAAGAAAAAATCAGCTAAACGGAACCTCATCAATATTAAAAACTTTTGCACCTCCAAGAACTTTATCACGAAAGTAGAACGACAAGCTACACAATAGGAGAAAATATTTGGAATCCAGATATCCACTAGAGATTTAATATACAGACTACAAAAAGAACTCCTTCAAATTAGCAAAAAGACAATACAATTTAAATATGGGCAAAGACTCGAACAGACATCTATCCAAAGATGATATACAAATGGCCAGAAAGCACAGGAAAATATGCTGACCATCATTAGCTATCAAGGAAATGCAAATCAAAATCACAATGAGATATCATTTCACACACATTAGAATGACTGCTATTTAAAAGGAAAAATAAGTGCTGGAGCAGATGCAGAAAAATATCCTCTGCAATCACTGCTTGTGGCAATGTAAAATGGTACAGCTGCTACGGAAGACAGCTGGGCCATTCCTCAGAAAGCTAAGTACAGAACTACCATATAACCTGGAAACCCCACTTCTAGGTATATACCCAAAAGAACTGAAAGCAGGGATTCAAAAAGATATTTGCACATCAATGTTCACAGCAGCATTATTCACAAATGCCAAAAGATAGAAGCAACACAACTGATGAATGAATAAATAAAACATGGTATATACGTAGAATGGAGTATTATTCAGCTGTAAAAGGAACTCAGTGCTGATAAACATGATAACATGAACAAACCATGAAGATATCATGCCAAGTAAAATAAGCCAGAAACAAAAGAACAAATATTATATGATCTCACTTGAAATACCCGAATAACAAGCTCAAAGAGTCATAATCTACAATAAAGGTTACCAGGGACTGGGGTGGGGATAAGGAATGGGAAGTTCAGGCTTAAAATGTACAGAGTTCCTATTCAGAATAATGAAAATGTTTTTGTAATGGACAGTGGTGATGGTAGCACAACACTGTGAATGTAAACATTTTTAAAAATCCATGAAACTGCTCTTCACGAATAGTGAACCCTAAGTTAAACCATGAACTATAGTTAATAATGCAACTGTAAAAATGTGCTATCAACAAATATAACAAATGTTCTACACCAATGTAAGCAACAACAATGCAAATTGTTAACACTAGGGTGGTATATGGGAATCCTGTATTTTATGCATGATTGCTTCATAATACCACAACTTCTCTAATAAATGAAAAAAAATCTGATGTTGAACCCCACCCCAGATTTAATAGTTCCAAATCTTTAGAGATATCTGAGCATTACTGTTTTCTAATTGCCCCTATGATTCTAATGTTCAGTCAGGATTGTGAACCCCCAAGCCAAATAAGCTAAGCTTTGATCCTATTCTTTAAAAACTTATTATCAAGTATACGTAAGTGTATATACAATCTTAGTTCTGGTATAGAAAACGAATAAAGTATACCTCTCAATGAATGCAGTTTTTAACATAGAATTTAATTATATCTTGACAAACACATACTTAGGGCGCTATGACAACACAGAAGAGGTACATCCAACCTAATCGTGACTGGGAGAGAAGGTGGGTAGAATGATACTTAAATAACATTTCTGGAGGAGGTAATAAATGGCGAAGTAGAAATTAACCAAGGGAAAAGATGGGGAAGAAATTCAAGCACCAGGCATGAGAGAAAACACAGAGAAAGAGACTGAGACAACAAGGTTAATACAGAATCCTCACACTCAGATGCACCAAATAGAGTACTAGGCAGGAAATACAGAATATTACGTAAGAAATTTTAGCAGAGAAAGAACATAGAGGTCCTTGCAATGTTAAAAAGTGTGAACTTTATTCTGTAGGTGATGGACAGTCAGTGATGTTTTAAGGTGGGAAAGGTCCTGGTCACGTTGCATTGAGATAGATCTCTGGTAGCTATGAGGAAGAGAGATACGAAGTAACAAGCACTGAGCACTCAGTATGTGCCAGACAATGGGCTGCTGAGCACTTCACATTGACTATCTCAAAGTTGATCCTCCCATCACAACTCTGTTAGATACCATTATCTTATTTTATGATTGATGAAACTGAGTAACGAGTCTGTTACGTCCAAGTTACAGACTGATTAAGGGATAGAGAAGGGATTCAAAACAATTTTGACCCCAAGACCTAAGCCTTTAACTTCTAGGGAGAACGACTGGGTGAGACGGAATGAAAAACAGCAGAGGAGATATCTATATCTATACATATCTGATAAATTAGTTTAGGAAACTATTACATAAGCTCAAATGGGGACAATTAGGGCAACAGTAGTAGGGATGGAAAAGAAAGGACATATTCCAGAAATATAGAAGGAGTATAATGGAAAAGAAAAAGCCAAAATATAATTCCATTCCTTAGCTCAGGAGACTGGTGTGTAGTGACACTCTGCAGCATCTCTGATGAGGAACAATGAATTGAGGCTTTTAGGTGGAGAGGCACATAAGGCATCAGACACAGAAATGCAGCTCAGGGGAGTAATAGGGTTGGAAATGTAGTCATCAACAAACAGTTGATAGTTAAAACCATGACAATGTATGAGACTGCCCAGGGAAGTCAGGAAGAAAAATAGGCTGGGGATAGAACCTGAGGAAACACTGGGGGCAGTTAAACAGGAGCTCATAAAGAAGATAAGAGGATGCCGTCAGAAGCATAAGATAATTAAAAGATAAGGCAACAGAAATGACAATATTTGGAGGTGGGGTAATGAGGGTGGTGGTGAGGGCAGGTAGGGGATATAAAGGAATTAAAGAGGATATAAAACTATATGAATTTCTCTCCTTCTACTCTACTTTTCAGAGTTCCAAAGAACTGAGGTTCTAGTTCTCTACAGCATTTTAAGATTAGAAAAGAAAATTCCTAGACCAAGCAAAAAGTTAACATAGTAATATATAATTTACAGTCAGAGCAAATCAAAAATTGTCAAGAAAATATTTTATAAAACAGCTCTTAAACCCACACAGTCCCTAGTTTTTAAACTTGTATCGATCCTGAAAGCTCTCTGGGAGTCTACAAAGGAAAAGTAAACAAGAATAACTAATTGCAGCTTACAATAGAAGTTCTGAAAATCTTATAAATTTTTTGAAAATAGTATCAGCTTAAACTGTGCCAGATTGTGAAATCTCTTAAAGGTATGTTTTAGTTTCCTGGCTGCTAAAACAAATACCACTCAGTAACTTGGCTTAAACCATAGGAATTTATTGGCTCACAGTTTTGAGCCTAGGAAAAATCCAAATCAAGGCATTAGCAAGGCAATGCTTCTTCCTCAAAGACTGTGACATTCTGGGGGGCAGGCTGCTAGTGACCTTCAGGTCCTTGGCTTTTCTGTCGCATGGCAGTGCATGTGACAGTCTTCTTTCTATTCTGGGGTCCTACTGACTCCCAGTCTTCTCCTCGAAGTGGCTTTCTGTGTGTCCAGTTTCCTTTCCTTAAGACATGCTGAATAAGGCCTATCCTTATTCATTTTGGGCACACCTAACAACATCTTCAAAGGTCCTATAAACAAATGGATTCACATCTACAGGACCAGAGGCTGGAACCTGAGCAAGCTTCTTATAGGGGACATGATTCAATTCCCAAATGTATCCTACAGTAAATTAACAGAGAAACTATAAAAGCAAATATTATTATAAGTTTGGATTTTTATGTCTTTGCTATAGATCTTTTTTAAGATTATTATACAAGTTATATGGAAAATTGCACAATACAGCACAAGTCCACAAAGCATAGCACTAACCTAAAGCTATGATGTCAGCAGCTATTAAATATTCAATGTTCATCATCTCACATAATCCTAAAAATTATAAGGTTGGTATTATTCCCAGTGTATAGACTTTAATTAAATTTCAGAGACTAACAGTGCCAGGCTTGCTTGTAAGAGGTGAATCTGAAATCTCAATGTAATTGTGGCTTCAAAGTTCATGCTCTCAAACACTACTACCAACAAAAATCACTATCCTAAATAACCTTCATTATTCTCCCTTTACCAATCACCAATCTTTCCCCCCTTATGAACAAAGTACAAGATGACATCTAATGAGTAATAGGAGCATAAATCCTTGACTCATCACACCAAAAATCTGCAAAGCTCATACAGAGTCCAATGGGAGGATACATCTAAAATAAGTGCTGAGAATTAACACTTTTTTTTAACCTCAAAACCAAATGTTTCATAATTTTAAGTTTAGCCTATACTGATTTTTAAGATTTTTATATTATTATATGGAAGTTATCAGGAAAAATACTCAAAATAAATCTTAGTATTTAACACTAAAACTAAAAATAGACTTGCAAAAAATCTTGAACAGGCATCTTCGAATACCTGAAATATTCTAAAACAGATCAAACAGTTTCTGACATTTTCTCTTTTCATTGTACCCTATAACACCTTCCCTCATCTATCTAGGACATTTAAACATTCTTAGAATAACACGGTATGATGGCACTTAACTACCCATTACTACAGATATGTACAATAATTCTAGAGAATCAATAAGCCAGCAGCTAGACCTTTATTTGTCAAGTATTATTAAGTCTTATAAATGGAATCAGCTATAAGGCATATTTTACATCTGAACTAGATAACGCAAGTTGTTTTTTTTTTAATGTTCATGAGACAAAATTCTCCATGAATTTTCTGTCATCACAATGAATTCCTTGGAAATTAGTATCTCTGACCTATTTTCAGTAAGGAAAGTTAATTAAAAGCTATTTTTTAGTGGTCTGTATTCCAAACAATTTAAAATCAAGTAAGACTAGTATTTTATCAGGCAGGGAGAAGCAAAATATTTACTAGAAAGATAATTCTTCACACAGGGAAAGCTTTCATATGGGATTTTAGGAAAATTAGGTAGAATAAGAAAAAAACACTTTGGGCTTCTTTTGTATATTAAGTACGACAATAAAATTACCTCAAAATACTTATTTACTTACTGGGACGTATTTCTAGGTCTTTTTAATTTTGTATACAGGTAAAAAAGCAATTCTCATAATGTAAAGCAGAAGTAAAACAGACTTCCTTAAATGGATTTTCTTTTAAAAAAAATATTCTACCTCATTGAAATAAGTTTAGAAATGCTAAATATGAATACTTTAAGAAATGATGGTTATATTAAAAACAACACTAAAGAAGTAATCGCCTAGAGAAATAAAAAACATAGTTCTGATTAATCTTACACCTTAAAAAGAAAAACTCAGGAAGTCTAACCACCAGCTACTGTCTGTCCCCTAATACCATTAGTTGAACACAGAACTACCTTTTCCGAGATAGGTAGGCTGCTGGATGCCTCTGTATTTCTTTGCTGCTTCACAGAATCATATCCATACATAGTATTTTTAATAACATGAAGCTGAACATCAGACATATGTTGATGCAGAGCTCCCTGAGGGACCATGGAGAAGGGCCCACCATGCATATTCTGAGCCACACTAGCTGAAACACTGAGCATTGGCTCCAAGTTAGAACCTGTTTGAGAGACTGGTGGAGCAATTACAACACCTGGAAGATTGATATACTGAGAGCTATCCTGAGGATTCAATAAAGCTTTGGACATGATTCTATACTCATTTTCAGGAGATACAAGTACATCACTGGTGGCATTTTCTAAGTGTTTCCTATCTACTGTTCCAGAATGTAGAATTGTGGGTTGCTGTAGTACAGTTTCCAATCTCTGTGATTTTTCAGTAGTTGATTGAACAGAAGATGGGTTCAACTGTGGAACACTGGTCTGTATTATTGAAGGCTGCCCAAGTTGATGAACTATTTGCTGAATTGGCTGCTGAAGAATACTTGCTCTTCCAGAAGTCTGTGTCACCATAATTGGTACATTGATTTTATAAAGGTGACCTTTAAAAGGAAAAAGCAAAACTAAGCATAACAGAATCCTAATTTCTTGGAAAAAAAAAATTACAGGCACAACAGGCTTACCAATATGCTAACAGTGATTATCTCTAGGAATTTTTATTTTATTCTTTGGACTTTTTGTATTTTCTACAATGGATACATATTATTCTTATTTTTAAATAATTAAATGTTTTCCTTTAACTCTAGCCTTTTCCAACTACTGTCTGTCACATTTCATGATAAATTTATAATCACCAATATTAATCTGATGGGCTTCTTTCATTATTTAATAAATAAATTAGTGTTTCCAATTCAAATGGGATTTTAAACAATTATATACAATATATTTCACATATTTAAGATACCACACAACTGCAAGTCTATCTAAAAAAAAGTTTACGAATTTCAAAAGTTATGAAATTCTTTTTTCCCCTCTTTCCTCTAAATTACTAAGAAGAAAAGAGGAATTTATTTTTGAGCATCAAGTTAGGTGCTTTCCTTAAACAATAAGTGTTATACTCTTCCACATCTAGATCAATGCTCTGAAAGGCAAAGGTTGGTTAACGTCTAAACTTATGTGTGTTCTACTATACCATACAGTCTCTGATAAGGAAGGTGATAAAGATTATCAGTTAATCTTATTTAATTTCCCTTGATTAGAGCTAACAGATACCAAGATGTGTTAGTTTATTTTGTATTTGTTAAAATGTATATAATTGCCTTAAATTAAGAGAAAAAACATACATAAAGCATTTTACACAAAACTGGGAAAGAGATATGGGAATGAAATACAGGATAGGCCTCATCTATGATCTTTGTGAAAGGTATTTCCTTTGCAATAACCATTTATTATTACTTTATAAATATGTTTAAGACTTCCTATAAATCTAATATATACGTCATCAAAAATTATGAAACTTAGTATCCAGGAAAGTCAATGCTAAAAACAAAATATTCTTAGAACATACTCTCACCAGATACAGTTTGCAGCGTTGCACCTGCTGGTACATGAATATGATAACCAATACTAGAAGGAAAAGTCAAGTTTGCACTGGAATTTGAGGTACCCTGGATAGGAAACAATTACAGGAGAAAGTCAGAAAAGGACTTGTACTTCTATTTTTATTTCCCTGATCTCACGGGGGCCAAAAAATATAATTCAGGACAGGAGGACAATAGTTTTTGACAAGTTCATTAGGGCTGAGTTCTTTGAACAAAACAGCTTTTTTAATATTTGATTTAGGTCATCTCATTAAGGATCAAGAGCAGTTCTGTTCTACAGATATTAGCAATGAACCAGTAAGTCTTAATAAATAGAACGCACATTAATTCATAAGATTTTCCCACTGTATAACTTTACCTTGGCCAGTGATTATCAAAGTGTCAAATATAAGGACCCCTGCTATTTATAAGGCTCTCCTAGTCTGTAAGTCCATCACTTATGGTTATTTTCATGTAGATAATATGATAGTCCATAACTTTGATTTTGGTATAATTAAACCCAGATTTAAAAACAAGAACTGCTAAATCAAAAGACAAACATTTTTGCCTATCAGACTGGCAAAAATTTGAAAGATTGATAAATAATACCCAATGTTGGAGAGGATGTGATTTCAAAAAAAAAAGTTCTTTTAAACTACTGGTTTTTGTAAGTGTATATTGTTACAATCCTTTTGTGTGGTTATTTTGCAATATCTATCAAAACTGAAAGCATGCATGACCACTTGGCTCAGAAATTCTACCGCCAGGAATTTATCCTGATTGTCACACAATTAAACAAAGACCTATGGGCAAGTATATTCAATGGAACGCTACACTGGAAAAATGTGGAGATAATTTAAATGCCCATCAATAAAACATTGGTTAAACCAGAGTTCATCCATAAGGTCAATTTATATTTAACAACATTGAAAAGGGTCCAACTATAATTGTTAATAAAAAAAAAATTACAGAAATAGTACAGAGAGTAATCCGATTCCTATTTTTACCCTAAAAATTAATATAATATTCACAAAGAAGTCCAAATGGATATACATAAAAAAATTATAATAGCTATCTTCAGAATGTTAAGACTAGAAAACGCTTTTCACATTTTCTTATAAATCTTTTCTTTTTTTTTTTTTTACTTTTTACAAGTATATATTATTTCTATAATCGGGAAAAATATTTTCATAAATTTAAAAAGCAGAGATATTTTTTCATTGGTTTCCTATCAAAAGCAGGATCATTCTCTATATCCTGGTAAGGGGGCGTGGTTTTGTTTTTAAAAAAGAAATGGGAGTAAATGGCCCCCCAAACACTTTACCCTAGAAAGATAGCCCAAGGGCTGAAAAAATGAAAAACTGGATAATAAATCATTCAATGACGGACAAAAATGGAAAGAGAAAAATCACTAATCTTCCTCACCTGAAAATCCACTAAATTTTCTATGCACAAGTTGTAATTATATTTAAAAATGGCTAATCTTCCTCACCTGAAAAGCCATTCAATTTTCTATGCACAAGCTGTAATTGTATTTCCTGTTTCCAAATCCTAACAGGGAAAAAAATCTATAAACTCTACTTCACAAAACATTTCACTTAAAAGGGAAAATTATTGTTTCAACTCTAAAAAAAAAAATCAAAAGAAGATACCATCTCAAAATTACTTATTTAGGATCCACTAATTATATAACATTACATAGGACATTAAAATAGCACATAACTTCAGACCTGTCCTAACCTTGTAGCTATAATCTTTGCACATGCTAACAACTACCCTGGAAGATAGGAAAAGTTGGTTAAGAAAATGTCCATTCTGCAACTCCTGAGTTTTTGCGCCATCTATGTTCTAGAAGCTATCCCTGTCTCCCAACTCCTCACCACATTTTTTCCCATTCAAGATTACAAATTACATTTATGCTCAGCATTCTTTCATCATTCACTAAAAGTGGGGAATATCTTTTAAAGTATATTTTAAATAAATTACATACCAGTTCTGTTGTGGTTAGACTGGGGATAGTTCTACCAGGAATAACTAAAGATGCTGTACAGAAAACATAATAAAAATTACATATTCATTAGAATTTACCAATTTAACACAATTGCAAAGTACGACTTTATATATACCATATATATTTCCATCACTAACTTGGTTTGATCACAGTAAATTCAAAACTTCCCGATTCCGAGTGATACAAAAAAAATAAATTATATCCTTTCAACTTTAAAGATTTTACAACTAAATTACTTTAAGTACCAAAAGAAAGTATCTTATAATCAAGTATTTTAGAATTCCATAACAAAAGACCTAGGTTGTCTTTCAGTAAGTTAATGTAGCACTAAATCTCTATTAAAACTTTTCATCATATATGCAACTATGTGATGATATTGTGAATTGCTGAGTGTATGTGTTGGGAATATTTGTTTCTTGTAATTTTTTTTAATTAATAAAAAATTTTTAAAAAAAAAACTTTTCATCAGGTGCCCTGATATCTCTTGGAGTAGTCTGAGCAGAGAATAAAAAAGTATTTGCAAGGTTCCCTTGCAGGACTAGGAAGAAAGGAGTAAATACCAAACGTCCCCATCTGGGGAATTCCTGGTATTCTTGTAGGCAGTGGGGGTGACCAATTCAATAGACTGAACCCTCAATCTTGGGGCTTGCCCCTATGAAGTTTGCTCCTGCAAAGGAGAGGCTAAAGCTACTGATAATTATGCCTAAGAGTCACCCTCACAGAACCTCTTTTGTTGCTCAGAAGGCAACTCTCTCTAAGCCAATTCAGTAGGTGAACTCAATGCCCTCCCCACTGTGTGGGACATAACTCCCAAGGGTATAAATCTCCCTAGCAATGTAGGACCTGACTCCCAGGGATGAACCAGGACCTGGCCTCGTTGGAATGAGAGGGACTTCTTGACCAAAAGACGGAAGAGAGAAATTAGACAAAATAAAGTCTCAGTGGCTCAGAGATTTCAGAGTCAGGAGGTTATCCTGGAGGTTGTTCGTGTACATTATATGAATATCCCTTTTTGGTTTGTGGTACATTGGGGCATCTAGAGAGAAGTGCCTGGAGCTGTGTTCCAGTGACCTTGGTTCTTGCAGAGGACTGTGTGATGGTGTAGCTTTTGCAGTGTGACTGTGCGATTGTGAAAGCCTTGTGTCTGATGCTCTTTTTTACCAGGGTATGGACAGGTAAGTAAAAAAATAAGGATAAAAAAGAAATGAATAATGAGAGGAGATAAACGGTGGAAGTTGGGTAGTTTGATAAGCTGTGGGTAGGTAAGAGGGTTGGGGTGGAGGGTATGGGATGTATGAGTTGTTGTTTTTTTTCCCCTTTTTGTTTCTTTTTCTGGAGTGATGCAAGTGTTCTGGAAGTGATCATGGTGAGAAATGCACAGTTTTCTGATAATGCTGTGAGCCATTGATTGTATAGTATGTTTGGACTGTATACATGTGGATATTTCTCACTAAGAATATTTAAAAAGAAAAAAACTTTTCATCAGGGAGATAAAGTAATAATTATTAAAGCAGCACATTTCTAAGACACTATAGTATTGAGCAGACATATGTAACCCAATGCAGACCCATTCTAAATTTTATAGGTTCAAAATAAATTTCAATTCCTTCATTTCAGGAAAAGTTATTCTGGCCAATTAAACAAGAATGGGTACACAGTTTTAGGAATAAAAAAATAAAAACATGACTGCATGAAACAGATAAACCTGCTAAGAAAAATATGAGAGAACAAATTCTCAGGAAAACAACTCAACCTATATTGTAGGTGCAATGCAATATATCTTTCCTTTATTTTCTATCAATTTTTATGCTAGCTCTCCCTTCATCTAGAAGGTTTGACCAATTGGTGATAAATGCAATCTATCATTAAAACACAAGTTTAAAGAACAAATAGTAACCACAAAGAATGATCTCAGTTGATCAATGTAACCATAATTTTTAATGCTCAAGGTTAGTTTTATTTAGCTGAACTTGACTTTTATAATGTCATTTTGCCACTTATAAAAAGAACTTTTTAGCATATTTATACAGCACATATATATTAAGTATAATGTTTATTATGCCCTGTTTTTCACATGCTGCATCAAGGAAATGTTTCTGATGCTAAGATGGCTCCATTATATACAACAAACAGCTCAGAAGAAAAAACATTTTTTAAACTAACCATTCTTTCCACGTTAAAACAACAGAAGTGAGGCTGTAGAGACTGACGGTTAATGAAGCACAGAATTATTTTTATCCTCTGTTCATCTATGGCTTTGCTTATTAACAGGCATTCTTTCAGAAAGGCTAAATTAGAAAGAATTGGAGTAGCAAGAACACAATGGTATTAGTCTTAATTAGCTGGAATGAGCAAAGCTTAAGCTGCTCCAGTTTAAGCCATAGCCTGAGAGGAAACAAAAAATCTGTTAATACACTGTCTAAAGCAATTAAATGAATTTCTTGAGGAAAAATAGTAGCAATCCTCTTTTAAATACCTTGCAATAGATTCTAACGGCGAATGCTCTATATTTAAGAAATCAGATCTATAAGAACATTTTAAAATTCTTTATAGCCATCAGAATAAAATCACTGAACTAACAGTTTTATAGTGAAGTTTCACTCAGCTCCCACTTTATTTTGACACTAAAATCACAAATTATATAATCCATTTAAGTTCACAAGTTACATACACCATTAAATGTGCCTGAAACACACTTTTAAAAAACATTCAAGATGGTTTTAATAACTAAATTTCAACCGAATGTATCTTTTACCAAATCTAAAAGTGGGAGAATATTAGAATATACACATATTCTGGAAACATTAACCTTACATTTCAAGCAGTTTTATAACGCATAAAAAATCAACAAACACATTTTAAGAAATGTACACGATTATATGACAAAACAGTATTCACATATAAAAGTATTTTTCTCTACCCACCATCGAATATTCTTTGACATTGCGGCAGGTAAATTTCACAATTCTCAGTCCTGCTTTTCGAACCCTTCCAAATCCAAGTCACATGATTCAAAAGGTGAAGAGAATGACCTGGAGTCAATTTCTTCTTTGTGACTAATCATTAGTCACATTGGTCCCAATGACCAAACAAAATATTCTAACCCTCGAATTTCCTAAAGAACCACAACACTGTTGAAATTATCACTAAATAGAAGTTCAAGAACAATTCGACATACTGTATTCACAGTTTATGGGTATTAATGATCAAAAATGAAAGCCTCACAAACTTTGCAGTGTTTCTGTTCTGCCCCCCATTTCTCCCATGATGACTTATAGTTTCATTAAAAATACTATTTAACATGAAGATTAAATAAAAGAAGCCTATTCAAAATCCAGTTTGCCAGAATAGTCCTGCTTTGAATGCTATTCTGGGGAAATTATTAATAGAGCCCTGTTTCTCTTTCAAAAGTAGGTTGTAAATTATACATAATCACCTTAATTACGGAACAGCAGCTCTCAAAGTGGAGGGTATAAACTCCTGAGGGTCACCAAGATATTTGAGGAATATTCAGAGGTCAAAACTATTTTCCTAATACTAAGGCAATATATGCCTTTTTGCTATGTGGACATTTGCACTGATCATGCAAAAGCAATGAGTAAAACTGCAGGCACCTCAGCATGACAAAGCAGTAGCACCAAAACTTGCTTGCAGTCATTGTACTCTCCATTGCCACTCAATTGCAGTTAAAATAAATAAATAAATAAATAAAAAGCAAAACAAAAACAATTTCATTTAAGATGGTCCTTTACGTAATAGTTAGAATTACTATTTTTACAATATTTCAACAATCAAGTACAATTGTTTTTTTAATATTCTGTGTGATAAAATGGGAACAAAGCACTTCATCAGTATGCCAAAGTAAAAGGAAGTACCAAGAGAAGCTCTGTGGTATTGTTTCAAATTGGGAGCTGACCTGGCCTCTCTTTCCATAAAACACCATTTTTATTTGAAAGAATAACCAACAGAAACTATGGTTATTCAAATTTGGATATATGGCAGACATTTTTTCAAAAATTAACTAAATATGCCCATCACTTCAAGGAAACAACTAACAGTAATTTTTCGCCAATGATAAAATTCAAGTTTTCAAGCAAATATTAGAATTTGGTTAAATGTGTATCTACTACAGTAAACCTAACCGCTTTCTAAAACTTCCACTCTTTTCTAATAGATGTGAAGTGATATTAATGAATGTGATTTTCAAAATCTTACATAACAGTGTGTTAACAGTATAACTCAGTGAACCAATATTTTCCAAATAACTAATCACATAAAACAAAATTACATGGGGCGGGCCGCGGTGGCTCAGCGGGCAAAGTGCTTGCCTGCTATGCCGGAGGACCTCGGTTCGATTCCCGGCCCCAGCCCATGTAACAAAAAACGGAAAAACAAAATACAATAAAACAAGAAAATGTTTAAAGATGTTTCCCTTTCTTCCTTCCTTCCTTCCTTCTATCCTTCCTTCCTTCTCTCTCTGTCTTTCCTTTAAAAAAAAAAAAAAAAAAAAAAAAAAAAAAAAAAATTACATACAGAATGTGAAAACCTTGTGTCTGATGCTCCTTTTAGCTACTATATCAACAGAAAAGTAGACCATATGGAATAAAAATAAATAATAGGGGGAACAAATGTAAAAATAAATTTAGTTTGAAATGCTAGTGGTAAATGAAAGCGAGGGGTAAGGGGTATGGTATGTATTATCTTTTTTTTCTCTTATCGTTTTATTTCTTTTTCTAAATCAATGCAAATGTTCTAAGAAATGATGAATATGCAACTATGTGATGATATTAAGAATTACTGATTGTATATGTAGAATGGAATGATATCTTAATGTTTTGTTAATTTTTTTAATTAATAAAAAAAGTTAAAAAAAATTACATACAGATTTAAGAACCATTCAAAACGCAAGACAGACCAACGGGTTTTAATGCAACATAAAAAGTTCAATGGTATGGTTTTAGACTACACCTTACAAGCTAACCTTGTCTAATTTTGATGTACTATCAAATTATCCAAAAAGACTACTGATTCCTCCCTTTTCCAATTATATACTCAAGACTACATTTTCTTCACATATTTTAACCAAAACAACATATTCAACTGTCTTGTATTAAGCCAGATATTAATAAGATTTGTAAATAATTAAAACAGTGCCATCCTCACTACATATTTTTGTTCTGGAAAATAACATGTTTTTTATTAAAAATAACTATGTTAGCCTGTAATCTGATTTAATTATTTAATAAGTCAACCTTTAAAACAATTTCTCAGTTTTAATTTCTAATATGATAAATAGATACTTATAATCTACAGAAAAGAAAGCTCTTTGGGGTGCCCAATTTTTAAGAGTATAAAGGGATCCTAAGACCTAAAAAGTTGAGACCAAAAGACATAGAAAGTTACTAAGCAAATGGATTTTACAGTAAAAGAAAATATGGTAAGGCAAACAAATTCTCAAAGTCGAACAAACAAATTCAAATGCCTTATTTCCATTATACAGTGAATTTGAACTTGTCATCAAAGGAGATAAGGTTGTAGACATAAATTAGTTTAGGTTATTTTAATCAAGCTTTTAAAAGCATGCAATGTGGAGATATAATTAAGATGTATTTCAATTTTATGAGGATATTTACTTTGAGAATCTTATTGTGCGATGCCCTAAAAGCCAAGAGGGACAGGAACAAGGCCTGTAATGTACTCTTCAAAGACTACATGCACTTCCTGAACCACTTCGTTATAAATGATGTAGAAAATAAGGAAAACTGTCTTGTTTAAATATAATTATTTCTATTATTCCAACTTCTAAGACAGAGTAAGGTACTTACTGATTGAAAACCAGCTAACAGATCTTTGTGATTTAAATCACTGGTAATAATACCATCTTGTGGCAAAATCACGTACTGCAATTTTGAATGACAAAGACCCTGAGATGTGCTAACTATGCTTTGAATAAAAGATAGTCAAGTATTTTCCTCTTACAAGCTCACGCTCAGCACCTCCATCCACTCCTCAGCAAAAAAAAAAAAAAAAAAAAAAAAAAAAAACAAAAACTTTGTCCTTTAATAAATAAAATAGAATTAGAGGAAAAAAGTTCAAAATGATGTTAAACAGGCAAGTAAAATGGATGTCCTGATAAAATTGTAAAAGTTCAAAATGAAAGCACAGGTAAAAGCTCAAATGATGAAAAATGTTTCAATATGTTAGCTTCAATACGTCAAATTCTTACAGAACAAAGTTATAGTTCATAGGCACAATATTAGATAAAACTTGTGTTTAATAATTCAATGTTCATTATCAATTTATTTCATTTTTATAAGCTGTCACACTTGTAACCTGGAAGCTAGGATTTAAGAAATGACTATGATTACTAAATAATTATATAGATATTTTTTACTTTCTAGTATATTAGAATAGTCAGAGGGAAATACCTGAAACTTCTGAACTGTAATCCAGGTGCTCTGATCTCAGATAATGACTGTACAACTATATAGCGTTTATTTTGATTGTAAAAGTCTTGTGTCTGACTCTCACTTGTATACCCTTCATTCTGTTTTTCAACTTTAGAGTCCTATGATCACTAAAGACAGCCCCTAATGTTTTATTAATGAAGAGCCTTCTGTAACCTTGTCATCTCAAACCACTGTGCTCATTATCCTAAGACCTGCCCAGTTTTTGATACTATAAAACTATCAGTTACTGCAGTTCAGAGAGACATTTTTAGGCTGCTCGGCGGTCTGGTCTCCTGCTTCATACTTAACAATAAACTCTCTCTTTGAAACTCCAGTGTCTCAGTAATTGATCATTTGAGCACACTGGGCAGAGAACCCACTGCTTTTAGTTTCTATCACACTTACCTTACTGTTTTTTATTGATAAAGATACTACTACCTAGTCTATTTTCTCTTCACTTTGACCCAATTAATTTTCATGTGAACTTACCCTAGCATATAATGAACAGTCTAGATATTACTGACAACCTAATTCAAAATGTTAGCCCACACTTTTGCAGACACTAATCTATCTCAATTACACTGTGTGTGTGTGTGTACACATATATATAAATACACTAGAGTGTTAAAGGTTATAATAAGCAGAGGAGAAAAGAAGGACTAAAACTTTGAAAGACAGAACACTATCAGTTTTATCTTTTATCAGTTAGTCACTTCCAGTTTTAAAAGATGCACATGAAATGGACAAATATTTCCTTTAAAAGGAGAGGTCTAGATTCAAGAAGTTCACTAATATAATATGCATATAGTCAATTTCTAGTCATCATTTTAGCTATCCAAAACAATGAAGTAGCCTGAATAATATCCATATTCTTGTTAATGTTCCATGTCTTTCCAATATAATAATAAATATATAATACATAAATAGGTGTGTGAGAGAGAGAGATTGAGATTGAGAGAGAGAATGCATAACCATGCAAGAACCCATCTTTCCCTCTGCTGCTTCAGCTCAATGGCAGCTGGATCACTCCTTAAATAGACCCAAACAATTTAAGATAATCAATGGGTGCTCCCAATAACTCATACTATACAACATGTTTCTCTAAAGTAAGACTTTATTACCTTTACAAAGTTCGATATAAAAAAACTACTAGTTTGAGTAATCCAATTTTTTGAGCTATAGCTATAAAGTGTCTGTTTATTCCATGTTCATTTAAAATAACTTTGAAGTACAAGCCCTTTCACCTTAAAAACATTATACTGTTAATTACAAAACACCAGCAAATGAATGTGTTCTGAAGATCCAAATAATACTAATTTACTAATTGTATCCAACCTGTTGATGTCTGCAAAGTTTGGTGCAAGCTATGTGGCAACTGAAGGGTGAACGAATGGATGGTATTACTGAAAAAGTCTTCTGTTGCTTTAGACTGCAAAACCTTGGTTTCCCAGAGCTGCAGAGAGGAAAAAAAAAAAGTTTGATTTTAAAAAACAAACAAAAAAAGCATTAGGAAATTGAGATGTTTTTAAAAAGCTTTTTAAATTAAATTGTCAGCTGAAGGCACAATGAATGGGTAAGCACAATGAAGGTGTTATAACTATAACTTATCAGTTTAGCTGGGAAAAAAAGAGAAGAAAAACTTGTATTGTTTACAAACCTGCTTCAAGTCCTTTAAGACTTGTTCCTCTATACCTTCTTCAGCAAATAGATCCCGTACTCCTTCAATTACATCTTCAATTACAGATCTGTAGAGTTTAGGCTACATAAAAGCAATAGTTAAAAATTAAAATTCTCAAGTTTGAATATATTTAGGTTTAAAAGTTTGCAGTGTACTCTAATTTTTAGGTTTGCAGTGTACTCTAATTTTTTAGTTTAAAGAAAAGAAAACCACCATAATGATTTTTACTAAGTACCTCCTATTCCCAGTACCATCTTAGCTTACCATAAATTGTTTTAGCTTCAGACCCAAAGTCTCAGGCTATCTGCAAGGCTGAACTGCAGGACTACAATAAAATATGAGTAAGAATCTCCATAAAGATATATGGGCTCTCATGTTAGTTGTCTTTTGTGTTAATATTTAACCTCCTCAACTCCTTTGTAAAAAGGCAGCAGAAAATAAATCTTCTGTTTTCAATTTACCTTTCTCTCTTACAGAGTTACCTTCTGTAACTCTCTCACAAAGAGATCAAAAGAGCTTTCTTAGGGGTTACTATATTACTTCCACAAATGTATATAAATCCCAAACCATAAGGGGGCAAGCACTTATGATAGAATAAACAAAGCCCCTCCCACTGCCAAAATATGCATGTTTCCAAAAAAAAATGTTCTGAAGCACTGTCAAATAAAAGTACTACTGCAACAAAGTAGATTTCTATCAGAAACTAAGAAGGACCTGAATTAACCTTACCCTTCCACAACCTGCACATTGCATAGACTAAGTAATATTCTAAAACACTTCCCAGGGGGGAAAAAATGCCACGACAGTAACACTGAGCAGATTTCTACTAGATTAGACATTGGTTTGAGCAATAGAATGGTGGGCCTGCAAAATAAACTCAAGACTTTCAAATCTATGAAAATTGTGCTCCACTCTCTCTGGCCCAAAAGTGGCAATGCTAAGTGGGCTGACAATACTGACCCAGTGGAAGTTCTACTGATACAGACAAAACAGGAATTTATTTGAGTTACTCATTGCTTCATCAAAATGAGAACTGTTCTTTTTTTTTTTTTTTTTTCAGGCTACCTGATAAATACTCTAGAAACACCTGCTCATTTCAACAGCAGCAAGGTTTTAAATTAACCCTTCCAAAGAGTCAGATTAAGTCTATGAATAGGCCAATGAGTAATATTTAAGTAATATGTTATTTTTCACAACCATATCCATTAAGACTAAGTGTCCCTAGTGTAGTTGCTGCTTCTAAGCAGTTTACCCTGATAAAGGCAAACTAAATCATTGTCAGTGTTAGTCCCGGTTAAAGTGACTGGATTTAAAGTTAGGGGAAAACTCCTAGGAGTAAAACATCTTTGAGATCTGCCCTCAAAGTGTAACAGCAGTGGTCAAAAAGAACCCATTAGAACACAATTTCTCAAATGCAAAATAGGTGTTCAACATACTTCTCTTCTGGGACTAGGTTAAACCTTTTATTGCTTTCCCTTCCTGGTATCTGTATTAGAACTATGTATAGTCCAGGAAATCCATTTTAACCCCTTCACTATTCAATGAAAACAATCACACACACCTTTTTCCCCTCAGATAAAATGGTACACATGGTAAACTTATATTCAAACATAGAATTTTATCTCAAAACACATTAACATCAGAAATTGGTACACATTAAAATATGACCCTAAAAGTGGAATCTTTTATGGAAGCACATGCACACACAGAACCCATGAAATAACACAGATATGAATACATTGTCTTTCCCAAAATGTGAAATTTGTTTAGATCAACTGAAAATAAAGGTGAATCACTGATTTTTTTTTTTTTTTAAAGATTGATAGAAAGTCTCACACGTGCCATTTATCCTGTAAATTCTGTGAGGTTTACACAGCCATTAGAGGTGGGAGGTCAATGTTTTGTGTTTATCTTTTATTCAAATTGTACACGAAGGCATTAAGATGCTAAAGGATGGGAAAAACCTGGAGTGAGGACAGTACAAATAGTGGCTGACTAACAAGAAATGTCACATTATCTGTTATTTCATATTAATAAATAATACAGCTTGGAGTCAAAGCTCGCACTAAAATTTTAGGATAAAGAGTACAACTGAACTAGGGAATTTTCTAGACATATAAGAGAACGGGAGGATGGAGAGTCATCACATTCCAAGCACCCCAACCTAGACAACCTAACTTTGGGTGAGGTACGTTAGGGAGCAAAGGGGTACCCTTGTTCTTCCGGTGGGCCACGCTCACTTCCGGTCGAAAAAACTACCGGACCTCCTAGGCCTTCCTTCCACACAGAGGTGGAAATGGGTCAGAGCCAGCAAAGGAGAGGAAGTCTGAGAGAGGCCAGGAGGAAGAAAAATGTGTGCTGGAGTCCGCTAGAGAAAGTCCTGATTCCAGCGGGCCGGGGCTCTCCCTCTACACAGACCACAGGCCGAGAGGCCCGGAGTACCTTACCACGGGGTTGACGTAGGCCATAACCGCTACTTCAGCTCTGAGCGCCTCAGGCCTCCTTGGCGCAGAAGTACCGCGCGCCTCTGGGCGCGTTTTGAACGCCGAGTGAGCCTGCTGCGCAGCCGCAGAAGGATGTAGGGGCGGGGTTAGCGAGGTAAATGAATTGCGCAGGTGCGAGGCTGGGACGAAGTGGGCCTGAGAGAGCCCGGGGAAATCTCGTGACTCAGGGGGTTTTAGACCAGTTTGGGGCTGTTCATATTACTGTTAGCGCCTTTATATTCTCCATCTGTGAAAGACTAAGCAAAAAAGGGAGGAGCGATGGAGTGCTTTGAAGGAAAGTGAGAGGGAAGACTGGTGTTTTCTCTCCTCTCTTTGTGTCCCAATTTTCATTCTTCCTGCAACACCCCACACTCAGCTGAACTCCAGTAAAAATATCCTACAGCCAAACTCTTCTAAAACAATAGTTTACAAGGTGTAGTCGGGAGACCAGAATCCACAGCAGCATCTGGGAACCTGCTAAAAATGCAAATTTTACAGACTTAGAAACTCTGAGACTAGAACCCAGCATTCTGTAATTTTTAATATGCTGTCCAGGTGTTTCTGATGGACACTAAATGAGTCTCAGCTAAATTGAACATTAAAATCACCTGGGAAACTTAAAAATTAAGTTTAGTGTCTGAGTCTCATCCCAATTAGTTTGGGATACAGCCTGGGCTTCGGAATTTTAAAGGCTCCCTAAGGGTTTCTAATATGTGGCCACGGTGGAAAACCAAGAGCTGTGCTAAAACAGTCAACACTATCATTACAGGCTCCTTTTCTCCCTCAGGCTGAAATTACCATCTCTTGACCTGCAATAATTCCCTCCCTTGAGGTGCGACATTTAGGAGCTTAAATTGCCTGGGGTTGAGGGTGTGTGTGCATAGATAATGTGGAGGGTTAGAAAAAGGAAGAAACCTTGTATTGCTACTTCCCTGCCTTTAAATAGCCTTTCTAGCCAACAGATGGGTCTTGACCTAACTAGATGGCTAAATTATTTGATTATTAAAAATCCTATTAGTTTTAAAATTGGTTATTTATTTGTGAAGATAACTGCAACAGAGCTATTCATACACTCTGTTTGCTTTGCCTGGTTCATGTACCTTATGGTTTGTGAGTTTTGAACAGCTGATTTGTACAGAGCCCCTTGGAAGACGTTTTTAAGTTAAAAAGGACCTGAAATTTCTTTTTTGAAAAAAAAACAAGAGTTTTTATATAGTAATTTTTAATGGTTGTATCTCTACGTGGCAGTTTACTACTAAAAATATTCAAAGTGACTTATCTTTCACCCAAAATAGAAAAGCTAAAAGAGTCATTGATTCCTACTCATATTATAAACCAATTAAATTATTCAAGCTGAGATACAAGACAGCTGAAAGATCTCGTTTTCTGTCTTTTCCCTAGGCAGGTTTTAAACTTTATTTCTAAATGCATAGGTTGATAATCACGTTTTTGTGACAGCAGTTTTATTTTACTTTATATTATACTACACCCTTCTCATGCATTTTTTCTAAATTAAATTTGAACCGTGATATCCATGAAAAGTATAGCAAAGAGTTGCACTGTTATTGCTTAGTGACTTAGTGTACTCAGGGTACAGAGATTATGCACCTTTGGCAAAGAAATGCCAGCAAGTTTCCCAATATCCCTTGGGGTCTGCCTGAATGATCACTAGTAGGCTCAGCAGTAATTTCTTCCCCAAAATAGACAATGGTCATTAGATGAGGCATACTTTAACCCAAGTTCTAGGTGAATTCAAGTTGCAAACCTACCCTGAACCTGTGGCAGCCCGCCTCCTATTATTCTCAGCCTGCTAGAGACCCCTCCTACATTGTATTGTAGCGCGAAGACCAGGAACGAGGCCGCAGGCCTCCAGGAACATTCTGCGAAGTTAGAACAGGCTGAGACTAAGGATCCGCAGTTTCGGGAAGCAGGTTTTATTAGCTCGTGCGCACGAGGGCCCAGCTAAGTCACCTCAAAAGTCTGAGCCCCGAACAAAAGGCAACCTTAGCTTTTATAGACTTTTTGACATGATAAAGACAAGGTACACAATTGGCTGATTTAAGTTAAGAATGGCCCAGAGCTGAACCGTTGAGGGGCCCCCACCCCAGGAATGTCTTCTTTTGCCCATGTGCATTTTTACCAGTTCCTGAAGGCTAGGGGAGGGGGTTTCTATACCAGGAAATGTGCTTTATCTCACTTGCCTGCAAGGGGAGGGGATTTTCCACAGAGAGCACAGTTAAACCAGAAAGAGGGCAAGGCCTGCCTGCTACAGTATCAAGGTTTATCTGTGTGACCAATAGACAGACAGAAGTTGTCTGTATATACTATCACTTCTGAAATTAGCTTATAAATGGCTGTAGCTTTTTTCTTGGGCATCTATCTTAGATCACTTGTTCAGGGGAAAGCCAGCTGTCATGTCCAATTAGCCTCTGGAAAGGTCTATGTGGTAAGAAACTGAGGACTCCAACCCAAAGCCAGGAAGGATCTGAAGCCTACACAAAACCATGTGTGAGTGAGCTTAGAAGTGGATCCTTCCCCAGCCAAGCTGTCAGATGACTGCATCCTTGATTGGCAGTCTGAATGCATCCTTGTGCAAGACCTTGATCCAGAACCACCCTCCATGCAGCTCCCTAAATGCTGATCTTCAGAAACTGCATATGATAATAATATTTGTCATTTTAAGCAGTTAAGTTTTGGGGTAATGTGTTAAGCAACTTTAGATAACTAACACAGGAATCATTCCCTGATTGGACTCTGTCCTTCAGGAAAAGGGAGACACCAAAGAGATGTCAGCCCACTCCAAGACAGGCCACAGGGTCGCCAAAGGAGCACGATTCATGTAGCACTGGGTGGAACAATGTTTGACTCACATAGAGAAGAAACAGGGAAGTCAGCTTCACTAATGGGCACTGGTTCCCCAGAGCCAGTGGGTTTCAACTGTGGCAGATGCAAGATGTTCTCTGCACAGCACCCCCCTCTTATGTGTGTGTGCACCTTAGTATAAAAATCCTGATCCCTCCCTGTCAGGAACAGACATGCCAAGGGGGGCTGAGCTGGATGCCATAGTTCATGCCCACCTTAATCAGCCTGTCTCCAGTGACTATTTCCATATGCTCAGGACAATAGGGGAGAAATGCACCTGCAGTAGATAATGCATCTCTTATGTGTTTTATCTCCTGCAGAGAGATAAAAACAGATCTGGTCCTGAGTACAGGATGTATTTGTGAATCCCAGAGAAAGGCAGAAGACTGAGGACTCTCTCTTACCACAGACTGTAACTAGAGGAGGCTTAGTTTTCCCTCATTGCAATCTCAGTATTTAAAATTTTTGAGCACCCTCATCAGGTACAAGAGCATTTGAAAAGTCTTAAAGGAATCTTTACAGGCCGATATTTGACAGTGTTGCCCCAAGATTATCATGAAACAAGCAGACTGTTGTACTCATGTAATGGTCACATTTCTTTTGTCAATTTTTCAAACTCAGAGGGGAAGAGTGTTGCATACAGAAAGCACTTTTGATGTTAAAGCTGAAATTTCAAAATCCCAAAGCCTCAGTGAAGCCATTTGACACAGACAAATTTTTTATATCAGTACATAGACAATAAAAAAGGAATGCTGAGCTTTGGCCCTTCAGTATGTAGTTCTTTGAAATTACACTTGTGCCAAAGCATAAAATTCTTCCCCTACTGCCCATCACGGTTCAGAGCATCCACTTTTCATTTCTCCTGCTTTGTTTAGAGGATTGTAATAAATATTTCAGGTAGCATTGGTAATCAACACCAGTTTTGCAACATTTAACCAAATTTTAATAACCAGAATAATTATTTTGCATTCTGTATGTCTCATTACTTTTGCAAAGAGTTATCAGTGATTCCATTAGAAAAAGTAAAGAAACAATTTCACTTTGCTTATTGTGAGAAAAGGCCATTTCTGTGAAGTCCTTTTTTCAGATAAGAATATAAAAAAAAAATTGTACATTGGAGAAAGACCATTATCTTTTACATATTAAATTTTAGTCATATGCAGTATGTTTCAGTAACTGCATAGACTCTAAATAATATGTTTATCTGTAATGAAAAATACAAGCTTGCCTATGAGCACAAGGCTCAAGGCAGCAAACATTCATAATTAATTTCTAGACATTTTGCAACCAATGCACAAACCCAGCAGTATTGTGTTTCTTTGCCTCTGTTTCATCCTTAACATCTTCCAGGAAATGAAAATCCAGATAATCCCGACCTCACCCTTTAACTTTGAAACGGTTACAGAATAGTTCTGCTTTATTTATACTCTGCACCTTTTGTAACATTTTCCATTTTCTGATACAACTTCAAAATCAACTTGCATTATTAGAACATCAGATACAGTTCCACCATGATGGGTCCCTCTACCCACAATAAGATTTCAGTTAAAGTGACTTCATGACACAATGTTAATGATCACATTTCTGCCTGTTTCAAAATATTTTAATATTAAAGGATGCATATGCTGTATATATATGAAATGTGCTTATAATTACCTCATGGAACGTATACAGGATAATTTCAAATATATTTTACCCCATCACCATATTTTTCATATTCTCACCAGGGTTTTAATAAATAAGGATTCAGTAATTTCTTAACTAACAAATGATTCTGCTTCCATTTCTTTAGTCATGATATGTATATTCATACATGAACATGAAACATTATCCAGTTTAATGTTCACTCTCTCCAGCTAATTTTTCAAACTAAATTTCTACTAGAGAAGATGGAGGTAAAGGGCAATAAAAATGAACTTGAGGAGAGAACCAACCTGATTTTTTCCAAAATAACTACATTTCTGCATTACTAATTTGTCTTATTTTAGAAGAAGTAAATGGGAGCATCTTGAACATTCTATATTGTTGTCTTAGGTGCTTTCAAATATCAGGAGAGGCAGGAACAACATGGAATAAACACACCTTTCCCTATTCCTTTTGCCAAGTACAGCTGAAAAGCCTGGCATCCTATATAAAATAAAGATTAGAAGATTCTAAAATGTGGAAAGAACAAGTCCATATCATAAGGACCTCCAGACCTGGGAAATGGCACATCAGTTAGTTCCCTTGGTTTTCTCTTTGGCTCCTATAGCCCAGACTTGGAGCAGAAGATGGCAATTCATAAATGCCAGTGGTCACAGATTAAAAAAAAAAACAAAAAAAAAAACCCCAACAAAAACCTGCTCTTTTCAGGCAAAGGCCAAGGAAAGGGGCTGCCTCTCATGACAGAAAACTTTTAGACAATAACAGTTCTAATCCAGCCAAACAGGAATGGAAAATGCTGCAGCCCCACCCTAACCCCTGTCAGCAAAGGCCAAGTTGGGAGTTCAGACTTCCACTCTTGTCCAAATGAAATGGGGTGCCACCCCCACACAAACTGAAGCCACATGGGAACCTGGACTTCCTCACACACACACACATAGCCGTTTCGTTTTGCTAAGACTGTCAGAATGCAATATTCCAGAAATGGATTGGCTTTTACAAAGGGTATTTATTAAGTTACAATTTACAATTCTAAAGCTGTGAAAATTTCCAAATTAAGGCACTAGCAAGAGGATACTGTCTCAGAGGAAAGGCTGCTGGCAACCAGGGTTCTCTGTCACATGGGAAGGCAATGGAGATGTCTTCTGGTCCTTCTCTCCAAAATGTCTCCATGGGCCTTTTTTTCTCTCTTAGCTTCTTTCTGTTCTGAGCTCTCTCCAAAATGTCTCTTCTTTGAAGAACTTTAGCAAGCGGACTAAGACCCACCTTGAATGATGGGGTCACATCTCCATGGAAACAATATAATCAAAAGGTCCCACACAACACTAGGTCGGCTTCCACAAGATTGAATTAAAATAATATAGGCTTTTCTGGGGTACATAACAGATTCAAACCAGCACGTTCCACCCTCTGGACCCCCAAAAGATATGATCTTTCCATATGCAAAACACATTCATTCCATCACAATATCACAAAAGCTTAAATCATTTCAGCAGCAATAAATAAGTACTAAGTTTTATCAAAATCAGTTACAGGCATGGTTTGTCCTAAGGCAAAAATCTTCTCAGGCTGCGGACTTATGAAATGTTGAATAATTATCTGCTTCCAAAAAAAAAAAAAATAGGATGGACAGTCCTAGGAGAAATATTCCCATTGCCATAGGGAAAAATTGGAAGGAAAACAGGAGACAAAGATCCCAAACAGTTCCAAAAAAACTGCAGGGCAAACACCATTAGATATCAAGGACATTTTATCCATGGGTCTTGAGAGAGTAACTCCAAGGGCTTATGCAGTGGCCCTGCTCTCTCTAAACATGGGTGAAGTCTGCAACATTGGGGAGCATTGGGAAGACCACCTTGTTCTCCATTCCACCCTCATCAAGCTTCTGGGTGACACCCGGATTCTCTGCCATCTTTGGAGCACAGGTTCAACCTCTTCAGAACAATGGGAAGGTGGCCAGGCTCTCCCCAACCCCCAGGGAATGTGCTCCATCCTCTGAAAACTCCAAGTCAAACTCACCCTCTCCATGTGCATGAGTGAGTCCACTCTCCTAGCCTAAGGTTTTTTGCTCCACACCTCAGTTTCCATTGTTCTGCCTTTGAAGTTATTTCTTCTTCACTCTGTCCCTTTTCTGTCCCTTTTAGTCTAGACTGGCAATGGTTCCATTTCTACAGATCCCACAGCAAACCAGTCAGTTTTCCATGTAGCAAACAGGGATCCCAACCATAAGACAATAGGACTTTCCACAGATCCTTCCTGGATAACTGCATTTCCTCCAGGCTTTTCCCAAAATGGCTGACTCTTTCCATGTTTGGTTAAATCCTCACATGAAGTACTATTCTCTGGGGTCTCACTTTCTGGAAGCCCAGGATTTTCCAAATCATCAATTTCTAATTTCCTTATACCCAAGAGTTCGGTTCACAGCTTATCACTTTCCTGTCACATTTTACTATAAGTTGCAAGAAGAAGGATGCATTTTCCACATGTAATTTGGAAATCTTTTCAGCTAAGTATCTCTGCTTGTCACTTTCAAATTCTGCTATTTGTCCAATACCAGTACTCAATTTTGCCAAATTCCCTGCCACTTTAAAACAAGGGTCAATCTGTTTTGGTTTGCTAAATGCTGCCAGAATGTAGTATACCAGAAATGGAATGGATTTTTAAAAGAGAATTTGTTATGTTACATGTTTACTGTTCTAAGGCCATAAAAATCTCCAAACTAAGGCATCCAGAGAAAGATACCTTGACTGAAGGAAGACCAATGTCTGTCACATGGGAAGGTACATGGCTGTGATCTGCTGGTCCTAGTTCCTGGTTCCTTTGCTTCCAGCTTCTGCTGCCAGTGGTTTCCTCTCTAAGTGTCTGTGGGCCTTTACTTAGCTCCTGTGAGATACAACTCTGGGTTATGGCTTGCTTAGCATCTCATGGGAAGGCACATGGTGATGTCTGCTGGGTTCTGCTTCTCCAAATGTCCATGTCTAGGTATCTTCTCTCTCTATCAGCACTCCAAACATCTTCAAATATCTGCATTTCTGTTGGCTCTGAAGCAATTGTTCTCCACACATCTGCATCTCCTCCTAGCTTCTGATTTCAAATGGTTCTCTCAGCCCCTGTGGTTCTTTCTGGATTCTGAGCTCTCTCTGAAATGTTTCCCCTTTAAAGGACTCTGGTAAACTGATTAAGACACAACTTGAATGGATGGAATCACATCTCCATCTAATCAAAGGTCACACCTACAATTGGGTGTATCACATCTCCATGGAAACAATCCAATCAAAGTTTTCACCCTACAGTAATGAGTCAGGATTAAAAGAAACATGGCTGCCCCCACAAGATTGAGTCAGGAAAATGGACATGCCCTTTCTAGGGTACATACAGCTTCAAACCAGTACACCTTCTTTTCAGTTTGCAATGGCATGGTCACCATTTCTGTATAAGGCCTCATTGAAAATATCTTTAGAGTCTACATTTCTACCAATAGTCTCTTAAAATATTCTAGGCCTTTCCTATTTAGCTCCTCACAATTCTTCCAGGATCTTCCCCTTATCCATTTAAAAACTCATTTCAGCATTTTTGGTATTTGCAAATCGTAGCACCCCACTTATCTAGTACCAAATCTGTTTTGGTTTGCTAAGGCTATTGGAATGCAATATATCAGAAATAGATTAACTTTTACAAAGGGGATTTATTAACGTACAAGTTACAATTCTAAGGTTGTGAAAATGTCCAAATTAAGTCACCAAGCCTTTTCTCGGAGGAAAGCTACTGGTACCTGGGTTCCTCTGTCACACAAGAAGACATATGGAGAAGTCATCTGGTCCTTCTCTCCAAAATTTCTCTTCCTTGAAAGGCTTCAGCAAGCAGGTTAAGACCCTCTTTGAATGAGCAGGGTCACATCTCCATGGAAACAACCTAATCAAAAGCTCCTGCCCAACAATAGGTCTGCCCCTACAAGATTGGATTAAATGAACATAGGCATTACTTTTATGTATAATATGTTATTTTCACAAAAATGAAAAAAAAGCCAATTGTGATGATAAATGCACAACTATATGATGATATTGTGGCCCATTGATTATACACTTTGGTGACTATGTGATATGTGAATATATAATACATATCAATAAAAAAATAAATAATTTTTAAAAAGAACATGGACTTTTCTAGGGTACATGACAGATTCAAACCAGCACACACACACCTACACACACAATGAGAAAAAGAGACTTAAAGAAAAGTAAGATATTACACTTCACGCAAACTGGTATAAATGTTAACTAAGAAAGTTATGTATAACAATCCCTGAAGCAATTGCTTAAAAAAGCTACATAAAGAGATAACACTGAAAATCACTATATACAAATCAAAATGAATTCTTCAAAAAGATACAATGACCAACAGGAAGACAGGAAAAAGAAAAGAGAAATAAAGAACAGAGAAAAACAATAAGAAAATGAAAAGACAGGCAATAGCAAGTATGGGCAATGATGTGGATAAACTGAAATCTAGTGGGAATGTACAATAGTGCAACTACTTTGAAAACAGTTTAGCAGTTTTTTTTTTTTAAGTTTAATATAAATTCACCATATGAACCAGCAATTCCACTCTTGGGTATCTATCCAAAAGAAATAAAAATCTAATTCCACACAAATAATTGAACATAATGTTCAATGCAGCACTATTGGTAACAGTTAAAAAGTGGGGAAAAAAGTCCTTCAACTTATGAATGGATAAATGAAATGTGGCATATTTATACAATGGAATACTAGTCAACAATAAAACATTATGAAATATTGATACATGCACGAACCTGGGTGGATAAACATGGATGAATCTCAAAAATACTATAGTAAGTGGAAGACAGTTGACACAATAGGCCATATAGTGAATGGTTCCATTTATGTGAAATGTCAAAAATAAAAAAGCAAATAAGAGAGAGACAGAAATTAGATTAATAGATGTCTGGGGGCTGGGGTGGGAACATAGAGGGACTGAAAATGGGTATGAGGAATCTTTTGGGGGTGATAGGAATGCTCTAAAATTGATTATGGTGATGGCTCCACAATTCTATTAATATATTAAAAACTATTGTTTAATATACTTAAAACAGGTAAATTTTATAATATGTAAACTAGTCCTCAATAAAGCTGTTTGAAAGTATCAAGGAAAGCTCTTTCTCTAGAGTGGACCTAAGTATTTAATTCCTTTAAAATAAATAATGAGAGGGGGAATGTCAGTACTCCAAGAGACCTTGAGTGCCTTCTCACCTCATTGGGAGACTAATCTACAGAGTCTGGCCCACAACTGGGCATACGCTTCAAATGGGGGAGGTATTTGGAACAGCTTTGGTGGTCAGTCTCCTTTCTTTAGCAGCAATATTAAAAAATCATGCTGGATGTTACTGTGTGATTATGAAAACCTTGTCTGATGCTCCTTTTGTCTACAGTATGGACAAAGAGTAAAACATATGGAATAAAAATAAATAATGGGGGAACAAATGTTAAAATAAATTAAGTAGATTGAAACGCTAGTGATCAATGAAAGGGAGGGATAAGGGGTATAGAGAAAATAGGGGAAACAAAGGCTAAAATATATTGGGTAGATGGAAATACTAGCAATCAATGAGAGGGAGGAGTAAGGGGTATGGTGTGTATGTGGTTTTTTTCTTGTATCTTTTTATTTCTTTTTCTTAATTGATGCAAGTGTTCTAAGAAATGATCATGGTGATGAACATACAACTATGTGATGATATTGTGAGTTACTGATCATATACCAAGAACGGAATGATCATATGGTAAGAATGTTCATGTTTGTATGTTGTTATGCTCTTAAAAAATTAAAATAAAATAAAAAACATCAAGTAAAGAAAAAAAATCATGCTGGGTGGAGGTGCGAGAGTAGTTCAGTGGTAGAATTCTCGCCTGCCATGCAGAAGATCTGGGTTCAATTCCCAGTCCATGCACTTCCCAAACAAACAAAAAGACAAACAAAATACACCAAAAAATAAAACAGTAACTCAACAAATGATGCTGCAATAAGAGGATATTCATATGGAAAAAGAACCAAATATGACCCCTGCCATAGAGCATACAAAAAAAGAAATCATGCTGGCACTGTTTGGGGCTATCTTTCTGAGAATGATACACATGTTTAATAGTTAAATTTTGTTATTTCTGCCTTTTACTCAAGAGAGATGGGGAGAAAATGGTAAATGCACGATGGTGAGTTTGGTTAAAGGGGCTTCAGGCCATAAAGGGGAATGTGACCTAAGGTCTGCTAAAGCACTAAGCCGTCTCAAGCTCCAGTTATTCACTAAGGATTTCTTACTCACCTAGAATTTATCTTATTTATTGACAATATACCTGGGTTTTTTTATTGTTGGTCGATTTATAATTGCGTTTTGCTTTGGCTTTTGTAATGGCCACCATCTGGTCCCATAAGTGTACATACATTGTGATCTGTATAATTCTATCTGTTCCCTAAGTGATAGCACCCAGCGTTGTCCTGGCCCTGTAAGAAGTTCCTAACGAATACATATTTGCATGAGTGTGTTTACTTGGATCAGCTTATCTTAATGTTTTTCATTAGGGGCTACATTTTATCCTTATATGAACAGGTCAAGAGAAATTAAGCACGTGTAATATTTCAAGTGCAGAGAAAAAACCTTCTCCACCTACATAATGGTTCTAAAAAACTTTTAACAACAGGTATCTTCATTTCACAATTGAAATAACACTTACCTTACTTTACCGGCATTAGATAGGAAAATGTAATAAAGTATCCAGCACAGCCCCTGGCACATACTAGGTGCTAAAAAGCTGAGGATGCATCCTTTCCACTTTCAGCAGCTTTCAAAAGTCAAATTTAAAAACAAATGTTTTAATCTTTTCAATCCCTTGAAGACATGTGTGTGTGTTTATTAGGAGAAAGGTAGATTTCTAATCATATTAAGCATGATAGATTTTAAATTTCTTGTGGCTGAATCTATGTATTATTCATTTGTATATGCCCCCTGAGTTTCTAGCACAGTACCTCAGATGTGGCAAGTATTCATTAAATGTCACTGATTTGAATTTATTGTTAAACTTCTATAAACTGGAATTTCTAGACTACTTGTAGGAAAAAATTAATGCAGTAAAATGCAGCTATCCTTGGGAGAAGTAGTGCATTGGTCTAAGTTCATCCTCTCATTTATTCATTCATTCGATACTTCTTATTCAACATACAGGTCATGAGCTCTAGCCAAAGGATCAGAACCACAGCACGGATGGCTACCACCATCTCCTGCCACCACCCCCATACATGGGCCTCTTCCCAGAAAATGGGAAATCACTGTGGGCAGAGACACCCTTGTCAAAATCCCAGATAGGGGAGGAGAAATAAAGAAAATAAAGGAACAATTGCAATGATAATAGTTAGTAATAAAACTAAAAATTACTTATGAGGGGCACCTAACCTGAATGAGGAGGGTCAGAGAAGGGTTCTTGAAGCAGGAACCCTAAAGTTAGATCTATGGAATAAGTGAGAGACCAAGGAAGGGGACAGGGAAAAGGGTTACAGGCAGAAGCCCTGCCTGGGCCAAAGCTGGGCATGTGAGAGAGGACATGGTGGGTTTGGGAAATGACACAGCTCAGATTGACCAGAGGATAAACAACAAGGCAAGCTGTGGCAAAAGCTAATGCTGGCTGATAAGCAAGCTCCAGACAAAGTGTGCCTCATCGGGGGCAGCATGGAGGGTGACAAGCAGTTAGAAGTAGGCAGCGTATGGAAGAAGGAGCAGCTGTGCTAGAAAGAGCTACAGAAGCAGCAACATCCACAGGGAAGAAGACTGAGATCTAAGTCACAATGCAAGTCCTTTCCTGGGACTCCATCTTATAAGGCAAAAGGGAAGAAAGGGGGAAGAACGCAAGAGCCCTGAGGGGGCAGGGGATGAAGCATCCATTGATGAGAGAAAAGGCAATAAAAAGAGGGCTTCTGTCTAGTTCACAATTTTACCCAAGGCCATTTCTGATCCCAGTGTGAGTTTTATATAGAATTTGTCCTTTTCCACAATGAGGACTTAGCAAAGCCTTTGAAAAGTGCTCCAGAATGTCTTAAAATTATCCACTGGAGAGGCAGGCTATTGGCATTTAACAATGCTACTACTGTTCAAAGATACTCTTTCCTTGTCCTTTTCATGGCACTTGAGGAACTTTGGGTGGAATTCTCTCTGAGCAGTGTGAAAATACAAAAATAAAACCCTACAGAAAAGGACAAGCACTGCAATGAGGAGCCATCTCCCACCCCTACCCAGCCACTCACAGATCTGTAGCCAATCACTTAGAACAGAAAAAGAGACTTTAAATTCTAAAGTGTTCACAATTATATTTCCTGAATCAGAACCACCTTCACCATTAATTTCACTTCCAAAATCATAAGAATGTCCCTGTTTGGGTTAATATAACTAATATTCAAGTATCATTGCTTGTAAACAGCACATAAATTGGAAACATGACCTAAGTATTCAAGAACATAAAAGTGAAGTCATATAGGGCCCTGAAAGAAACGGGTCCCTGTGACTGTTGGTGGTGGAAAGTCTCTGAATTCAGTTTCATTATTTGGAAAAGAAACTAAGAAATAATACCTTGGATATATAGGCTACCTGTATTTGTACCAAATTTTAGTCTTCCCCCTGTTGCAATGGGTGAACCATTCATGCACTTTTCTAAGTCATCCCCTCTACTAGCACCTTGCGTCCCACCCCTCTCATCTACTCAGGTATGGCCCTATTAATTCATTTTCTCTCTCTCTCCTTTACACCAGCAATATTCCTTTCTCTATGGGGACAACAGCAGAAATATCCACCATCCAGTGGTGTATCAGGGATGGGGTGAAGGGGACAGTCAGCCCTGGCCAGGCAGGCAGTAACAGGGTGCACTGTCTATCGATAATTTAAATATAATAGGAAACAGACTGAAAGCCAGCCTGTCTTTTATTATCTAAGCAATGTACACATAAAATCCTTGCCCACCTGCCCCTCAATTTATTTACTGGCATACATCCAAACAACTGCTGTAATTACTGCATTCTAATGATGCATATATGTAAGTTTCAAATTAGGATATTTTAATTTGATAAATACTGCTTTCTAACTATAGATTAATTTGGATAATTCCCAGTTATACAGTTGAACCCTCCATGCAAATGAATGAAAAAACATGTACTCATTTGGGGAATAAGTCATACCGGGCCATGATTGTTCAAACTTGCTTCAGGTAGAGTTCATGTCTCCAATTCCTTTGGAACTACATATTCTGGGTTGACCATAGATTTAAAATAAACAATGACAGTACAGATGAAGAAATAGAACTTGTTACTTTGATTCTACCATTCTATGTGACCATTTGGAGTTTTTATTTGTGTCATTAAATTTAAAAGCGTGAAAATAGAGTGTGAATTGCAAAATGTAATATTTTTGTTTGGTTACTTTATACATGAAATATTTACTGTATTTGGATAATAATAGCTTTAAAATAGAAGTTTATTCTCTATTTTAACTTTTGCTTTAAAACTAAAGAATTAAGAAAATAAAACTCTACATAACAGTGTGATTTAGCAGTTGCCTAACTTGTACCTTTTGCAGATATTTTAATTTTACTAAAATTCACTTAGTTACTGGACAACTATTTACATACACTATTATTTTTATCAGACCATAAACAAGAATCAAAGTTCAATCTTTTAGGTAGATATAAAACTATTGAATAAATAGTTGTGCTTTTTTATCTTGCAGAAACTTGGAGGAACTTAGGCATTCACAACATTATTGTAAATTCAGCAACTGGTTCAGAATTACTCTGAATTTCATAACAATATTCAAAGTGGGGTCCCTATACCAATATGAAATGACAGTGTTCCAGTGGTGCAAAAAAAGGATCAAATTGAGCAATGGCTTGATTTATTTTGAAAAAAAAGTAATGCTTTCAATACCACACATATAGTTAATGACAACTCTAAAGAAAAGCAAACTGTCACATCCAAAGAAACACAAGTCAGATAACAAGGGGCCAAAAGATGACAAGGAACCAATTACTATAAGCATTCACAATGAGGAAGAGAGAAAATATCAGCAAGATTTGACATCGGTAGGATAAAAAATATATATATGAAGAAAGAGACACCAGTAAAGACTAAGACCAAGACTTGTGCCTTAAGGGAGAATGGTATTGAAAATATATCATACTCCCAACATCTACTGTCCCAACATCCACATTTACAGAAAAACTCAAAAAAGCCATCTATGCACTGTCTCCACACCCACCAGAGTTGGCTTCTGTGCCAGTTTGAAACTGTTGTATACCCCAGAAAAGCCATGTTCTTTAATACTGATTCAGTATTATTGGGTGGGATAATTTTGATTAAGTTGTTTCCATGGAGATGTATGTGACCCACCCAACTTATGATTAGGTGGTTTCTATGGGGATGTGTCTCCACTTATCCAAGGTGAGTCACTTACTGGAGTCCTTTAAGAGGGAACCATTTTGGCCTTCCGGAGAAGATGTCGGCTTAGTAACACGCGCGGGTCTTAGTTCCTCCTCCAGAACAGCTACTAGAGAAGTAGAAATGATTCAGAACAGCCCCCAGAGCCACGACAGAGACCAAGAAGACAGCGTACCCCATTCTGGAATGGCTGACTGGCTGGGAGAACCCGTTTCGGTGAGATCGCCGAGGGGTGCGGGCTTCCCCGGGCTGGAGTAGCAGGCGGCCAGAGCCCCTCCCTCCCTCCTTCCTGGGCCGGCTGGGAGAAGTGGACAGGCGGTCCCCTCAAGCAGCGGCAGCTGGCACCCCCTGCCCACATGCGGCCCCCCGGACCAGCTGGGAGAATTGGATCGGAGATCCCCAAGCCGCGGAGAACGGCGACCAGGGTCCCTTCCAAACACGTGGCTTCCCGGTCCGGCTGGGAACGGTGCATAGACACTTCCCCAAGCCGCAGCAGCCGGCGCCTCCCCGCCACGCTTGGCGCCCTGGGCCGGCTGGGAAATTTGGACAGGCGTTCCCCCAAGCCGCAGAGGCCGGCGACCCTCCCCGTGCACGGATCCCCGGGCCGGCTGGGAGATTCGGATTGGCACTCCCCCAAGCCGCTTCGGCTGGCGACTCCCCCCTACAGTGAGAGTTTTCCAAAGTTAAAGGGGCCACAGCATCTTTTACTGGTGGGACCCGCAGACAGATGAGCGCCATGAGCGCCACCTACTGGGCAGGATAAGAAAAACAGAGCCCAGAGATTTCACAGAAAAATCTTTCAACCTGCGGGGTCTTACACCCAGGGAAATCTGATTAAATGCCCAGATGCCAGCAGAAGATAACGGATCACGCTCAGAAAATTGAAAATATGGCCCAGTCAAAGGAACAAACCAATAGTTCAAATGAGATACAGGAGCTGAGACAACTAATGCTGAATATACGAACAGAAATGGAAAACCTCTTCAAAAATCAAATTCATAAATTGAGGGAGGACATGAAGAAGACATGGGCTGAACAAAAAGAAGAAATAGAAAAATTGAAAAAACAAATCACAGAACTTATGGGAGTGAAGGACAAAGTAGAAAAGATGGAAAAAACAATGGATACCTACAATGGTAGATTTAAAGAGACAGACGCTAGAATTAGTGAATTGGAGGATGGAACATCTGAATTCCAAAAAGAAACAGAAACTACAGGGAAAAGAATGGAAAAATTTGAACAGGGAATCAGGGAACTGAATGACAATATGAAGTGCACAAATATACGTGTTGTGGGTGTCCCAGAAAGAGAGGAGAAGGGAAAAGGAGGAGAAAAACTAATGGAAGAAATTACCACTGAAAATTTCCCAACTCTTATGAAAGACCTAAAATTACAGATCCAAGAAGTGCAGCACACCCCAAAGAGATTAGACCCAAATAGGCGTTCTCCAAGACACTTACTAGTTAGAATGTCAGAGGTCAAAGAGAAAAAGAGGATCTTGAAAGCAGCAAGAGAAAAACAATCTATCTCATACAAGGGAAACCCAATAAGACTTTGTGTAGATTTCTCAGCAGAAACCATGGAAGCTAGAAGACAGTGGGATGATATATTTAAATTACTAAAAGAGAAAAACTGCCAACCAAGACTCCTATATCCAGCAAAATTGTCCTTCAAAAATGAGGGAGAAATTAAAACATTCTCAGACAAAAAGTCACTGAGAGAATTTGTGACCAAGAGACCAGCTCTGCAACAAATACTAAAGGGAACTAGAGTCAGATACGAAAAGACAGAAGAGAGAGGTATGAAGAAGAGTGTAGAAAGAAGGAAAGTCAGAGATGATATATATAATACAAAAGGCAAAATGGTAGAGGAAAATATTATCCAAACAGTAATAACACTAAATGTTAATGGACTGAATTCTCCAATCAAAAGACATAGATTGGCAGAATGGATTAAAAAACAGGATCCTTCTATATGCTGTCTACAGGAAACACGTCTTAGACCCAAAGATAAACATAGGTTGAAAGTGAAAGGTTGGGAAAAGATATTTCATGCAAATAACAACCAGAAAAGAGAAGGAGTAGCTGTACTAATATCCAACAAATTAGACTTCAAATGTAAAGCAGTTAAAAGAGACAAAGAAGGACACTATCTACTAATAAAAGGAACAATTAAACAAGAGGACATAACAATCATAAATATTTATGCACCGAACCAGAATGCCCCAAAATACATGAGGAATACACTGCAAACACTGAAGGGGAAATAGACACATATACCATAATAGCTGGAGACTTCAATTCACCACTCTCATCAATGGACAGAACATCTAAACAGAGGATCAATAAAGAAATAGAGAATCTGAATAGTACTATAAATAAGCTAGACTTAACAGACATTTATAGGACATTACATCCCACAACAGCAGGATACACCTTTTTCTCAAGTGCTCATGGATCATTCTCAAAGATAGACCATATGCTGGGTCACAAAGCAAGTCTTAACAAATTTAAAAAGATTGAAATCATACACAACACTTTCTCAGATCATAAAGGAATGAAGTTGGAAATCAATAATAGACGGAGTGCCAGAAAATTCACAAATACGTGGAGGCTCAACAACACACTCTTAAACAACAAGTGGGTCAAAGAAGAAATTGCAAGAGAAATTAGTAAATACCTCAAGGCGAATGAAAACGAAAACACAACATATCAAAACTTATGGGATGCAGCAAAGGCAGTGCTAAGAGGGAACTTTATTGCCCTAAATGCCTTTATCAGAAAAGAAGAAAAGGAAAAAATTCAGGAATTAACTGTCCACTTGGAAGAACTGGAGAAAGAACAGCAAACTAACCCCAAAGCAAGCAAAAGGAGAGAAATAACAAAGATTAGGGCAGAAATAAATGAAATTGAAAACATGAAAACAATAGAGAAAATCAATAAGACCAGAAGTTGGTTCTATGAGAAAATCAACAAGATTGATGGGCCCTTAGCAAGATTGACAAAAAGAAGAAGAGAGAGGATGCAAATAAATAAGATCAGAAATGGAAGAGGAGACATAACCACTGACCTCACAGAAATAAAGGAGGCAATAACAGGGTACTATGAACAACTTTACGCTAATAAATACAACAATTTAGAGGAAATGGACGGGTTCCTGGAAAGACATGAACAAACAAACAACTTTGACTCAAGAAGAAATAGATGACCTCAACAAACCAATCACAAGTAAAGAAATTGAATCAGTCATTCAAAAGCTTCCTAAAAAGAAAAGTCCAGGACCAGACGGCTTCACATGTGAATTCTATCAAACTATCCAGAAAGAATTAGTACCAACTCTCCTAAAACTCTTCAAAAAAATCGAAGCAGAGGGAAAGCTACCTAATTCATTCTATGAAGCCAACATCACCCTCATACGAAAACCAGGCAAAGATATTACAAAAAAAGAAAACTACAGGCCAATCTCTCTAATGAATATAGATGCAAAAATCCTCAACAAAATTCTAGCAAATCGAATCCAACAACACATTAAAAGAATTATACATCATGACCAAGTAGGATTCATCCCAGGTATGCAAGGATGGTTCAACATAAGAAAATCAATTAATGTAATACACCATATCAACAAATCAAAGCAGAAAAATTACATGATCATCTCAATTGATGCAGAGAAGGCATTTAACAAGAATCAACATCCTTTCCTGTTGAAAACACTTCAAAGGATAGGAATACAAGGGAACTTCTTTAAAATGATAAAGGGAACATATGAAAAACCCACAGCAAATATCATCCTCAATGGGGAAAAATTGAAAACTTTCCCCCTAAGATCAGGAACAAGACAAGGATGTCCACTATCACCACTATTATTCAACATTGTGTTGGAGGTTCTAGCCAGAGCAATTAGACAAGAAAAAGAAATACAAGGCATCAAAATTGGAAAGGAAGAAGTAAAACTATCACTGTTTGCAGACGATATGATACTATACGTCGAAAACCCGGAAAAATCCACAGCAAAACTACTAGAGCTAATACATGAGTACAGCAAAGTAGCAGGTTACAAGATCAACATTCAAAAATTTGTACCATTTCTATACACTAGTAATGAACAAGCTGAGGGGGATATCAAGAAACGAATCCCATTTACAATTGCAACTAAAAGAATAAAATACCTAGGAATAAATTTAACTAAAGAGACAAAAAACCTATACAAAGAAAACTACAAAAAACTGTTAAAAGAAATCACAGAAGACCTAAATAGATGGAAGGGCATACCGTGTTCATGGACTGGAAGACTAAATATAGTTAAGACGTCAATCCTACCTAAATTGATTTACAGATTCAACGCAATACCAATCAAAATCCCAACAACTTACTTTTCAGAAATAGAAAAACCAATAAGCAAATTTATCTGGAAGGGCAGGGTGCCCCGAATTGCTAAAAGTATCTTGAGGAAAAAAAACGAAGCTGGAGGTCTCATGCTGCCAGACTTTAAGGCATATTATGAAGCCACAGTGGTCAAAACAGCATGGTATTGGCATAAAGATAGATATATCGACCAATGGAATCGAATAGAGTGCTCAGATATAGACCCTCTCATCTATGGACATTTGATCTTTGATAAGGCAGTCAAGCCAACTCACCTGGGACAGAACAGTCTCTTCAATAAATGGTGCCTAGAGAACTGGATATCCATATGCAAAAGAATGAAAGAATGCCACTGATAGCTTCAGCCGGGCCCGCGCGACCGGTACACTGGGTGGGTTTGGGGCGAGCTCGCAGGGCATTAACCTGGGTAAGCTGGAGCCGGCGCTTTCCCCAGCCGGCGGTCGCGAGAAAAGTCTTCACTGAGGCCAGATTCGGGTTAACGCTTTTATTGATACACACCGGGATGGGCCACCCGGGAACCCGAGGAGTGAGACGTCTGGGGTCCGAAGACCCCGGGGCTCGGACGACCCAGAGCTCGGAAAGCGCAGGGCTTAAGTACATTCGGGGAAGGGGTGGAGTTTTGGGCTCACACGTCAGGAGGTGACAGCCAATCACACAAGCTAGGAGGCAGTTGCTAAGCTTCAGGCAGGTGTAGAGCTAGAATTAGGGGTAGAGAAGGGAGGAGAAAAACAGGAAGGGTTGTGGGTTTGTGGTGAGCTACGGAAATGGGTGGTCTACAACAAGAGGGGGAAGGGGGGAACAGAGAGGGGGGTTACAGGTACGGAGGGCAGAGAGTGAATGTAGAGAGGGAGAGAAGGATTAAAAAATTTTAAGCATGGCTAGGCTCCAGTCCCTGAGAAATATGCCACAAAAGAAGACCCATATCTCACGCCCTACACAAAAGTTAACTCGAAATGGATCAAAGATCTAAACATTAGGTCTAAGACCATAAAACAGTTAGAGGAAAATGTAGGGAGATATCTTATGAAACTTACAATTGGAGGCGGTTTTATGGACCTTAAACCTAAAGCAAGAGCACTGAAGAAAGAAATAAATAAATGGGAGCTCCTCAAAATTAAACACTTTTGTGCATCAAAGAACTTCATCAAGAAAGTAGAAAGACAGCCTACACAATGGGAGACAATATTTGGAAATGACATATCAGATAAAGGTCTAGTATCCAGAATTTATAAAGAGATTGTCCAACTGAACAACAAAAAGACAGCCAACCCAATTACAAAATGGGAAAAAGACTTGAACAGACACCTATCAGAAGAGGAAATACAAATGGCCAAAAGGCACATGAAGAGATGCTCAATGTCCCTGGCCATTAGAGAAATGCACATCAAAACCACAATGAGATATCATCTCACACCCACCAAAATGGCCGTTATCAACAAAACAGAAAATGACAAGTGCTGGAGAGGATGTGGAGAAAGAGGCACACTTATCCACTGTTGGTGGGAATGTCAAATGGGGCAACCACTGTGGAAGGCAGTTTGGCGGTTCCTCAAAAAGCTGAATATAGAATTGCCATACGACCCAGCAATACCATTGCTAGGTATCTACTCAAAGGGCTTAAGGGCAAAGACACAAACGGACATTTGCA
The DNA here is from genome assembly GCF_023851605.1 of Tamandua tetradactyla. NCBI lineage: Eukaryota > Metazoa > Chordata > Mammalia > Pilosa > Myrmecophagidae > Tamandua > Tamandua tetradactyla. The sequence continues at coordinate 20,778,877 of NC_135343.1, read as the reverse complement.
CACCAATGTTTATAGCAGCATTATTTACAATTGCAAAGAGATGGAAATAGCCAAAATGTCCATCAACAGACGAGTGGCTAAACAAACTGTGGTATATACATACGATGGAATACTATGCAGCTTTAAGACAGGATAAACTTATGAAGCATGTAATAACATGGATGGACCTAGAGAACATTATGCTGAGTGAGTCTAGCCAAAAACTAAAGGACAAATACTGTATGGTCCCACTGATGTGAACCGACATTCGAGAATAAACTTGGAATATGTTATTGGTAACAGAGACCAGCAGGAATTAGAAACAGGGTAAGATAATGGGTAATTGGAGCTGAAGGGATATAGACTGTGCAACGGGACTAGATACAAAAACTCAAAAATGGACAGCACAATAATACCTAATTGTAAAGTAATCATGTTAAAACACTGAATGAAGCTGCATCTGAGCTATAGGGTTTTTTTTGTCTGTTTGTTTGTTTGTTTGTGTCTTTTTTTTACTATTATTATTATTTTTATTGTTTTGCTCTGTATTAACATTCTATATCTTTTTCTGTTGTTTTGCTAGTTCTTTTCCTAAATTGATGCAAATGTACTAAGAAATGATGATTATGCATCTATGTGATGATGTTAAGAATTACTGATTGCATATGTAGAATGGAATGATTTCTAAATGTTGTGTTAATTTCTTTTTTTTATTTAATTAATAAAAAGCAAAAAAAAAAAAAAAAGAGGGAACCATTTTGGAAAAAGCTTTAGAGCCAATTCAGGCAGAGACATTTGGAGATGCAGAAAGAAAATGCCCCTGGAGAAGCTGTTTGAAACAAAAAGCCAGAAGACCAGCAGTCTCCTGTCACATGTCTTCCCAGCTGACAGAGGTGTGCCAGACCCATTGGCCTTTCTTGAGTCAAGGTATCTTTCCCTGGATGCCTTCATTTGGACATTTTTATGGCCTTAAAACTGTAAACGTGTAACATAATAAATTCCCTTTTTAAAAGCCATTCCATTTCTGTTATATTGCATCCTGACAGCGTTTAGCAAACTAAAACAGATTCCGTTACCATCATGTCACTGACACTCTTTTTGTCAAGGTCACCACTGGTTCCCATATTGCTAAATTTAGTGGGCAATTCTCAGTGCCCATCTTGTGTACACTAATATCAGCATTTGAGATAGCTAATTACACCCTTTTTCACTTGGCCTCTGGGATACCATTCTCCTACTTCTTCTATTCTACCAACTCTTCCTCACTCTCCTTTATAGGGTTATCCTCATTTTCCTTACCTCTAAACTTCAGAGTGCCCATAGACTCAGTTGTCAGACCACATCTATTCTTTATATGCATTCCCAGGTGACCTCATCCACTCCCACAGCTTTAAATGCAGATATCTCTCAAAAATTACATCACTAGTCCAACCCTCATCCCTGCATAGTAGCCTTGCATATTAATTTGCTATTTACTCTTAAATGTCTAATAAGCATCTCAGAGTTATACATCTAAACCTGAATTCCGATCTTTCTCCCCCAAACCTGCTTGCTCCTACAACAGTCTTTCCTTCTCCATAAAAGATAGCTCCTGTTTTAGTTCGTTAATGCTGCCTGAGTGCAATATACCAGAAATGGGTTGGCTTTTATAAAGGGAATTTATTAAGTTATAAGTTTACAGTTCTAAGGCAATAAAAATGCCCAAACTAAGGCATCCAGAGAAAGATACCTTGATTCAAGAAAGACTGAAGGCACAGAACATCTCTATCATCTGGGAAGGCACATGGCTGGTGTCTACTGATATTTGTTTCTGGTTCCTTTGCTTCCAGCTTCTTATTCCAGTGGCTTCCTCTCTAAGCATCTGTGGGCTTAGCTTCTCTGGGGCACAACTGTGGGTTCCATCTTTTAACTTAGTATCTCATGAAAAGGCATATGGTGAAGTCTGCTTGACTCTGGTTCCTGTCTAACTTCTGTTGGCTCTCTCAGCTCCTGGCATCTCCCAGGGCTTCTGCATTTCCAAATATCTGTGTCTCTGTCAGCTCTGAAGCAACTATGTTTTCTCCAAAATGTCTCCCCTTTTAAAGGACTCCAGTAAACTAATCAAGACCACCTTGAATAGGCAGAGTTACATTTCCATCTAATCATAAGTCCACACCCACAATTGGGTGTACCACATCTCCATGGAAGTTATCTAATCAAAAGGCCATGCCCATAATTGAGAGGGTCAATCTCCATGGAAACAATCTAATCAAAGATTCCACTGTAAGCATTAGGTCTGGCCCCACAAGACTGGATCCAGATTGAAAGAAAATGGCTTTTCTGGGGCACATAACAGTTTCAAACCAGCACAGCACCATTCTTTATTTGCTCAGGTTAATAATCTAGAAGTCATCTTTGGTTTCCTTCTTTCCCTCCCATTCCATAGCCAATCTATTATCATAAACCATTAGCTCTATATTTCAAATATGTTCTGAGTCCAACCATTTCTCATTTCCTATTGCCACTCTTTGCCACCATCACCTCTTTCCAGGTTATTGCAATGGCTTCCTAACCACTCGCTTGGCCTCTGCCATGGCTCCCTTTGTAATTCAATTCATGTTATTCCTCTGCTTAAAATCTTCCAGTGGCTCTTATGTCATGCAGAATAAAATTCAAAATCCTTATCACGGCCTACAAAACTCTATGTTATCTACCTACCCTAATTACCCACTTTCTTTCTCATCTCCCAGACCTGTCTCCATTCCCTTGCCAGCACTCTGCTCCAGTCACCCAGCTGCCATCTACCGTTCTTGGTGTTCCTCTGACACACCAAGCACACTCCGATTTCAGCACCTTTGCACAAGCAGTTCTCTCTCTACTGAATAGGTCTTCCCTCAGGGATCTGAGTGGCTGCTTCCGTACTTCTTTCAGATCTCTGCTAGAATGCCATCTTATCAGAGATGACTTCCCTGGCCAACCCATCTAAAATAGTATTCTTCTGCTGCTTTTACTCACTCTACCCTGCTTTATTTTTCTGTATAGGAATTACCACTACTTAATAAGTTATATGTCTGTTTATTATCTGAATTTTGCAATAGTTAAATATCCTCTTTAAGAGCAAGAATTAAATGTTTTTGATGTTGGCTTTCCTCAGTGCCTAGAACAATGCAGGCACTTAATACGTACTCAGCAAGCACCAGAACAATCAAGAAGATGACCAATTGCAGCAATGGTAAGACTGTATTTTTAGGTGACTCAAAGTGGTAAATTGTGAACCCCAATGTCTTAGCAAGCCTTCTGTTCTTCAGATTGTGAAACCCCATATTTGGGAATGCCTCATGTTTCCCAGAACACTCACAAACTTACTCATGTGTGAGGTACTTGAAGATTTTTTTGGAACATACTGTTCTGATAGGTTTTATAAAAGAAAGACAACATCCATGTGTGAGGTACTTGAAGATTTTTTTGAAACATTGTTCTGATAGGTTTTATAAAAGAAAGACAACATCCAACAGAAAAATTTCTGAGAGGAATATCTTGAAAGGACAAGTGCATGTTATTACTTTCTCAAGAAAAAAACAGGGGGAAGGCTTGCCCCAAGTCAAGGTAGCATGGAATTTTCCTCCTCAAGCACATATTTACTTGTTCTTACCTAAGAATCTGAAAGTACAATCTCGGGTTGGAGATTTTTAGAGCCCATATTGACCTTCGACATATACAACTGAAAGCTCAAAAGACAAATGAGTTAGATTAATTAAATTTTACAAATCTTTAAAAGTAAGCAGATTTAGAGCGTATTAATTCCCATTAGAAAATGTTTGTTTGAAATCAGTTGAAAAGGAAGGCACTATTATTCTGCCTCTATAGTAGACAAGCATGTTTAGAGATAAGCACACTATTTAAATCTTTATGTGTAAAATTGTATTTAACAGCATTTTTAGATGAGGGCATTAAGAATACCTTAAGGTGTTTATCTACTGCATTGATTTTAATTATACTCCACTGGACTCACAAGTCTTTGAAATGCTTTACAAAATGACCCCAAGATCTTTTATTAATCACAATATAAGCACCTAATTCAAATGCTAATGTTTCTAAGTCTGGGTAGCAGCAGCTTGCCTGCAAATGCCCTCTTCTGTTTCAGGAGTGTACTGCAAATTACATTTCATGGATTTCACAATTTGGGTAGTACATTTGCTTCTACAGAAAATGTCAGCATCTAATGATCATGTAATTTAAATAAGACATGCTCTCCCCTGAGGTCTGGGAGACAGTGCTGGAGCAGGTACCTGAAGGGAAGATGAGAGGAAAGTAGCAAACTCTGAGTTGTGATAGTGATTTGCATTTCTCCAAACCCTTCCCCAGGGAAGTCGCACAAAAATGAATTTTAATTGTTTTAAACACAGGGCAATTAATTTAATCATTTTCATTTTCCTTATAGATGAAACGTGATTTAAAGGCACAATTTTTTGGTCTTTATTTTACTACTTATCTACCCATACACTGGATAAAGGAAGTGTCAGTCACAAAGTTTTTACAATCGCATGACCACATGATAAAAGCTATATAGTTATATAATCATTATCAAAGATCAAAGTTACTGGATTACAGTTCAATAATGTCAGGTATTTCCTTCTAGCTATTTTAATAAACTAAAAACAAAAGAGGTATCTATATAATGTGTCAGTAACCATAATCATTTGTTAAGTCCTAATTTCTCAGTTACACCTCCTCCCTCTCATATGATCATTCACCCAATCTTCAGGAATATCTGGGCAATGACCATTTTAACTTCTTCATATTGGAAAGGGTAATTTTTATGGGATAGAGAAATGAAACAGGTTGATATTCTTGGAGAGACTGGTACCTCTGGACTTCAGGGATTACCTGACACAGGAACAATCTGGAGGCAATATGTTTCTGAAAAAAACTAAGCTTTCTAAGAAAAACTTCTATGGAATCTTAGATAGAGCCCAGGGTATTCTCGAGGGTTTTCAGAAATAATGTTGGCTGGAGCTTGGCATACTGTGACGGTGTTGTAACATCTGGCTGAAGCTTGCATAAAAGCAACCTCCAGAACAATCTCTCAACTCTAATATGCAGTATCTTTCCTTGTCTCTTATGACATCTTTACATTTAAAGTCTATTTTGTTTGATATTTGCATAGCTACTCCTACTTTCTTTTGGTTACAGCTTAAATGGAACATCTTTTCCCATCCCTTCACTTTCAACCTCTTTCTTTGGTCCTAAAATGAGGCTCTTGTAAGCAGCATATAGATGGATCAAATTTTTAAATCCATTCTGCCAATCTGTATCTTTTAATTGGTGAGTTTAGTCTGTTAACATTCAAAGTTATTAGTGTAAAGGCAGTTCTTAAATCCACCATCTTTTCCTTTGGATTTTATTTGTCAGACCTATATATTCTTTTCCCTCTTTCTCTTTCTATCCTTTAAAATACCCTTCCTGGTACTCTTCAATTCTGTGCCTTCCTCCAGACTTTCCTCTCCTGTCTTTTTCAACTGGCAGAACATCCTGTAGTGTTTCTTGTAGGGCAGGACTTTATTGACAAATTCTCTCAGCCTTAGTCTGTCAGTGAAAATTTTAATCTCTCCCTCACTTTTGAAGGACGAATTATCTGGATAAAGAATTCTTGGCTGGAAGTCTTTCTTTTTCAGGATCTTAAACATATCACATCACTGCCTTCTCGACTCCACAGTACCTGTTGAGTAGTCTGAACTCAGTCGTATGTGGTTTCCCTTGTGTGTGAGGAATTGTTGTTTTTGCTCCTGCTTTCAGGACTTTCTGCTTCTCTTCAACATTTGACGGTCTGATTACTAAGTGTCTTGGAGTAGACCAGTTGGGATTTATTCTATTTGGGGTTTGTTGGGATTCTCTGATTTGCATATCTATGTCCTTTATAAGGATTGGGAAATTTTCCCACATTATGTCTTTGTTCTAGTTTGCTAGCTGCTGGAATGCAATATACCAGAAACAGAGTGGCTTTTAAAAAGGGGAATTTAATAAGTTGCTAGTTTACAGTCCTAAGGCTGAAAAAATGTCCCAATTAAAACAAGTTTATAGAAATGTCCAATCTAAGGCATCTAGGGAAAGATACCTTAGTTCAAGAAGGCCAATGAAGTTCAGGGTTTCTCTCTCAAGTGGAAGGGCACGTGGTGAACTCATTCAGAGTTTCTCTCTCATCTGGAAGGGCACATGGTGAACAGTGTCATTTGCTAGCTTCTTCTCCTGGCTTCCTGTTTCATGAAGCTCCCCGGGAGGCATTTTTCTTTTTCATCTCTAAAGGTCAGTGGTTGGTGGACTCTGCTTCTCATGGCTGTCATTTTGCTCTCTCTCTCTGAATCTCCTTCATTCTCCAAAATGTTTCCTCTTTTATAGGACTCCAGAAACTAATCAAGACCCACACAAATGGGTGGAGACATGTCGTCACCTAATCCAGCTTAACAGCCACTCTTGATTAAATCACATTTCCAGGGAGATGATCTGATTACAGTTTCAAACATACAGTATTGAATAGGGATTATTCTACCTTTATGAAATGAGATTTTGATTAAAACATAGCTTTTCTAAGGTACATACAACCTTTCAAACCAGCACAGTCTTCAACTAATCTTCCTAGTCCTTTACTCTTCTTTCCTTCTGGGACACCAATGATTCTTATATGTATGTGCTTCATGTTGTCTATCATTTCTCTGGGATCCAATTCCAATTTTCCATCTTTTTTGCCATATGTTCTTGGGTGCACTCAAATCCAACTGTCCTGTCACTAGTTCACTTATTATTTCTTCCACCTCTTCAAATTTGCTGTTGTCTCCATATATTTTTAATTTGATCTACGTATTTCATCTGTGTGAATTATTTTTCTATCTATTCATTCAAAGTCTTCTTTATGCTTGTCTAGTGTTTTCTTGATATGCTTTCTGTCATCAGACAACCCATTGAACTTATTTAGAAGAGTTGCATGAACATTTCTGATTAGTTGTTCCAGCTTTTGGGTTCCCTCTAGTGTTTTAATTTGAACATTTGGCTGGGCCATATCTGTGTGTATTTTCATGTGCTTTGTGACTCTCTTTGCCTTCTAAGCATTTGATTATCTTGATAAGGTTATTTTGAAAGTTGATTGCCTCACTCATCTAAGGATTTGTATTTGCTTAAGTTTGTATTGAAGGTTTCCTTTTGCATTTAGTTTGTTAGCAATTCCCTGCCAAACCAAGGCCTAGACTTCATTCACAGGACGCAACTCTACTTGAGAATCTATTAAAAGCTAGGCAGATAAGCAATTTGCCACACTGTGTTTTCTGCTTCTCTCCAACAGACAGCACTCTTGAGCCACATGTTCTGCTCAGGCCCACCTCTCCCCAACTGCAGCAACTGGGTGAGCTGGATGGAGACCTAGCACAATTACAGTCAGGGACACTGGTCTCAGTGCATTCTGAAAGTCATCAAAACTGGGGCTGAGGTGAGCATTGTGCATCTTGGAGTCTGCCTGTGGGCCTGATGGGTCTGGTAGCTGCCGGGCTCTTGCTTGGGATGCCCTTGGGCTGTGAAATTGGGATTTCAGCTACTCAGGTCCAAAGTCAACCTGGAAATGCCTACTGGCTAGTCATGAGGTATGCAGCTGGTCACACCCTGGTCATGAGGCACATAGCTGGGCACATTTCCTCACTCCCACCTCTCTGTCTGTGCACAACTGAGATCTCTGGGCTTTCATGGGGAAAGGGGATGGTTTCGGGACCCAACAATTCTTTCACTGGCCAGTTTTCAGACTGGCTCCACTCTGCATCTCCCCCACATACCAGAGGGACGGTCCCCTAGTCTCTGCCAAAAATCCAGGCTCCCACAGTGGCCTGTCTCAGGGTTTGGGTGCAGGCATTATGCACTAGCACAGGTAAGCATGTCTGCTGGCTTCTGGATTCCTCATAGGAGCTCCCAGCTGCAGAGCTGTAAGGGAAGATCTCCCAAGCTAGCTATGGGGTAGGCTGGAGTTCACGACCGCTCCGCTCCTTCAGGACCTGCACTTTCCTGTGCACTGCCACTTGTCCCTGGTGGAGTCAAAACCAAGCACACTCACCCCCTTCTCTCTGTCCCAATGTCTCCACTTTTTCATCCAGGATCTCCCTATACAGTGTAGAAGACCCTCCCTTGGTCAGTTGCACCCTGGAACTACAGTCCCAGTCATTTTACTATCTCTTCTCTCATTGGTCCATGGAGGAGGGATGAACTCAGCCTATCCTATTCCATCATTTTCCTAGAAATCTCAACCTCTCAACTCTATTTGAAATCACTTAGCCACTGAAACTTTATTTTGTTTCATTTCTTTCCCTTTTTGTCAAGAAGACATTGCCAATCTCATGATGCCAGGGTCAGGCTCATCCCTGGGAGTCATGCCATGTTGCCAGAGAGACTTACACCCCTGGGAGTCATGTCCCACATAAGGAGGAGGGTAGTGAGTTCACCTGCAGAGTTGACTTAGAGACAGAGGCCACATCTGAGCCACAAAAGAGGTGCTCTGAGGGTGACTCTTAGGCATAATTATAAGTAGGCTTAGCTTCACCATTGTAGAAATAAATATCAAAAGTGCAAGCCTGAAGAGCAAGGGCTTATTTTATTAAATTGGGAGTCCTAACGTTTGAGAGAATAACAGGAATTCCCCAGGTGGAGAAGTTTAATGGTTCTATATTTTTCCCTAGTCCTCAAGGGGATTTTGCAAATAGTTTTTTATTCTCTATCCAAAAGACTCTGGAATGTATTAGGGTACTACATTAGCCTATACAGAATAATAAGATCTCATTTCCTATTCTAGGTTCCATGTACTTATGTTGTTTAAATAAGCTGGCCATACAGGTAAAATTAGAAGTATGCTACAAAAAACTTAAATTTTAGACCAAATAAACATCTCATCCTTTGGTCTCACATAGATGAGGTTTTAAAATATAGAAAATATCAACTTTTACACTGTATTCTGATTTACCTTACTCTTAACCAGACCCATTGCACTCATGTCTCTATTTGAAGTCTGATTTCTTTTTCAGCTTCTTTAACAATTGCTGTATGGAGTAATGCTGACTTTCAGAGCTGAAGAACTCAAACTCTGAGTCTCAGGTGACACACAGATACTCAAAGTTCCAGGGAACTACTAGATTATATACAAAGAGCACAGATCTAAGAATTTAGAAATAACAGTTAACACTCAGGAATAGATGCGACTATTTTACAGAGCTTCAAACTAGGAACTTACAATGAGCATTATCAAACATCCTGTACTCCTCAATCATTGATTGCCCAACCTCTGCCCACTTTCTGTTCCCTGATACCCTGTGCTCTCAAAATTCTCAGAGCTTGCTCATTATAGTTAGTTTATATTAGTGAGACCATAGTATATTTGACCTTTGGTTTCTGGCTTATTTCACTCAACATGTCCTCAAGGTTCATTCACCAAGTTGTATGTCTGACAGCTTCATTCCTTCCTCTAGCCATTCAATATTTTGTCATGTTTACTCCTCAGTTTGCCCTTCCATTCCTCAGTCAATGTACCCTTAGGCCACCTCCATCCACTACAAATCAGGAATAATGCCACAAAGGTACAATTTTAACTACAGCTTCTACCTAAAATAGTTTTTGCAATTCAGCTAGTCCATTTTGACCAGCAATTCTCTCTTGCTTTAAAGAATATAGTTAAATTCATATTTCAATGCCAATTCTAAGCAGGAACTTATTGATACAATTATAATAAGAAAAATCATTTGTTCATATAAACCGCAAGTATTTGCAAAGTCCCCTTGGGGGACTGGAGAGAAAGGAGGAAATATTAGACTTCCACATCTGGAGAACTCCTGATATTCTCACAAGCAGTGGGGACAATCAAATCAATAGGCCTAGCCCTCGATCTTGGGGTTCACCTATGAAATTTATTCCTGCAAAGGAGAAGCTAAGCCTACTTATAATCACACCTAAGAGTCACCCCCAGAGAATCTCTTTTGTTGCTCAGATGTGGCCTCTCTTTTTAAGCCAATTCAGCAAGTGAACTCACTGTCCTCCCCCCTATATGGGACATGACTCCCAGGGGTATAAATCGCCCTGGCAACATGGGGTAGAACTCCCGGATGAGCCAGAACTTGGCATCATGGGGTTGAGAAAGTCTTCTTGACCAAAAGGAGGAAGAGAAAAATGAGACAAAATAAACTTTCAGTGGCTGAGAGATTTCAAACAGAGTTGAGTGTTTATCCTGGAGGTTATTTGTATGCATTATATAGATATCCCTTTTTAGGTTATGGTGTATTGGAGTGACTAGAAGGAAGCATCTGAAACTGTTGGACAGTATTCCAATAGCCTTGATTCTTAAAGACAATTATATTACTATATAGCTTTTACAATGTGATCATGTGATTGCAAAACCTTGTGTCTGATGCTCCTCTTATCCAGGTTTTGAACAGATGAGTAAAAAAATAGGGGGAAATAAATAAATAAATGATAGCAGAGGGGATAAGTGGTAAAAAAAAAAAGTAGGTAGAATGAAATAGCAGTGGTCAATGAGCAAGAGAGGTAGAGGGTATGGGATATATGAGTTTTTCCTTTTTTAAAAAAAATTATTTTTCTAGAGTGATGTAAATGTTCTAAAAATGATCATGGTGATGAACACAAAACTATGTGATGATAATGTGAGCCACTATTTGTATATTGTGCATGAACTGCATGTGTGTGAAGATTTCTCAATAAAAGTATATTTTTAAAATCAAGTGGGATCATCCTGGGTCTGCACAAAAGAGAGGGCAGTCTAGAGTGGAGCTGAGACAAAATAGGAAATAAATAATTGATGGGAATTTGGGGAATTTTGCTACAAATATGCTGAGCTTAATGCCACTCAATACTCTTATCGTTCCTGCAGAACTGGAACCAAGTCTTGCTGATTCTAGTCCTGCCTAAAACAGTGCTTGATGATCTTGTCTTGAAGTCCTAATACAGTTTGGAAACTTCAACTTTGATAGCTAGATAAAATTTTAATTTCAACACATAGCAGCTTTCTTATAAAAAGTAGAGCAGGGACATTCTCAAATTGGTGGTTTTTATCAGAGTTGATAACCTTCATATCTAATTTGGCCTCTTCCTGCATATATACACCTTAGCTGAAAAATATTGAACACAACTGTTTAAAAAAGTTTTCTAAACTTTAAAACTTCTGCTTTTAAATGCTTAAAATCATCACCTGTGGACAAAATTAGTCCTCATTGTCAGGAAAATTTGTGAAAGACTGAATAGGGGTGTCCCAGCTCACTTGCTCATTGTGGTTCTCAATGTCTTTCATTATCTTTGAGTTATTTTACTACTCTGTAAATTGTAGGAAAATGACAATAAAGCTCATGATCCTTATCTACAGAAATATAAAACAATTGTGTTGGGGTAAAGAGGTCTTGATTATTGCCCTGTGGATAGTCCTATATTGCAACCATTTGTATATTAACTTCTTACATATGTCTCTGCTCTTTAAATTCTCCTCTGAACCATTAAAACATCTTACTGGTTTCTTCATTAGTTAATAACTTAAATAAAATATTGGACATGTTCATTTCATATTTGAATGAGAGTCATGATTACATCCTCATTTAAAAATCATCCTTTTGCAGGAGACCTGGGTTCAATTCTCAGCCCATGCACCAAAAAAATAAAATAAAATAAAATAAAAAATCATCCTTTGACATCATCAATTGTAGTTTGATGGTGTTTTTGTTTTTCCAAGCATGCCAAGATGCCACATTCACTGACTTCATTAACAGTGAAGCAGTGTACATATGTGTGCTGGTCTGAATCTGTGGTGGACCCTAGAAAGGCCATGCCCTTTGATCCTCGTTCAGTGTTGCTGGGTGGAGCATTTTGATTGTTTCTATGGGGATGTGACCCACCCAATTGTGGGTGGTAACTTTTGATTAGATGATTTCCATGGAGGTGTGTCTCCACCCACTGAAGGTGGACTTGCTTGCTGGAATCCTTTAAAAGAGGAAACATTTTGGAGAGAGTACCTTTTTGGTAGAGCCAGAGAAAGCCAGCAGACGCCGCCATGTTTGCCATGTGCCCTTCCAGCTGAGAGAGAAACGTTGAACGTCGTGGGCCTTCTTGAACCAAGGTATCTTTCCCCGGATGCCTTACATTGGACATTTCTATAGACTTGTTTAATTGAGACATTTTCTCGGCCTTAGAACTGTAAACTAGCAATTTATTAAATACCCGTTTTTTAAATGCCATCCAGTCTCTGGAATATTGCATTCCGGGAGCTAGCAAACTAGAAAAAAAAAATCCTCAGATGTTGTGAAAGGAGGTATAAGTCCACAACACAGCAACAGTCACTTGAAATACATCTTTAATTATAGAAAAATCTATATGCAATTTACAAAATATTGTTACATGATTATTAAGGCTGAATCTGTTTTATATTTGTATTGACATGACATAAAATCATATTTTGAGTAAGACATAATAATACTTAGTTATTGTTAAGGAAGACCTTCAAACTGAATTTATAAGAAAAATGGGTGTAATCCTAAATACAGCTCCAAAATTTAAGGAACCAAATCCATGAACTGTCTCATCTGTAAATCAGGTAAAAAAAAAAATCCATCCTTCATTTATGTATTGCAAAGTATCTTTTTTTCATTACTTTTTTCATGGATAAACTGTTTCAATTCTCACAGAAAAAGGCAATGTCCTCAAAATCCTCAGATCTGCACACTGACCAGGTAACTATCAACCCAAGAAATCATTTCCATAGTTAATATGAACATTTGACTGGAAAGCAGCCAGACAGAACAACTAGTTCCAAACTAATCAACGACCTGAAAGTCTTCCATTGTGTAAATCAAGGACGGATCCCTAAAAGGTCAAGCTCATAAAGGAATGATCTAAAAATTAACTAAATTAAAACGCTAGAAAAGGAGCACTTCCTCCTTCATTCTCTTCCTCTCTCTCTTCCCTCCCTTCTGAGAAGGGGTGTTTCAAAATCATTTACCTTCTGGCAGAGGAGATTCCAATTCTTAATTTGTAAGATTAAATAGACCCTTCGGATTTTTCAGTTAGAGCTCCATTGTCACATTTGACCTCCTGCCATTTCTGAGGCCAGAAGAATTGTATTAAAAAGCTTCTCTTCCCTATACAGAATGTTAATTTAACACTGAGTAATGAATATTTAAAGATCCTAATAGATGTGCAAATTAACAATTATGCTGTAGCACCCCGCTGTTAATGCTATCAACCTTTGCTTTGCCTCAGAAACTCAATTTGGGCTTTCTGGAGCCTTTTGCTAACTATATTTTCAACACTGCATCTTGAGATTGCTCCTGAAGGCTGGTGAGTACACAACCTCAGCAGTGAGGTATGCACAGATACTCATCAACCTGAGAAACATGAGAGGCAATTAATTGAACCCTTTGCTGAATTTATTTTGTGGTGTAAATATTCATTAAGTTCATCTAAATCAGATTCTGAGTTCTTATGGGCATACACCATACAACAAGCTAGAAAGGAAAAGCAGTAATTAATGCAGCTAATTTACCTGGCTGAGGGCTGGGGGCTGGGTCAGATTAGGCCTGCGTCCATATTTGTTCTGAACATACTCAAAACCCTCCAGGATGTGCACACAAGATGATAAGGAAAGATGAGGAATTTTAAAAATAAGACACTCAGAGATTTGCTCTCCTATATGTCAACAGTGGGTCTCAAGCGTATGCTATTATGAACAATTGTATCAAGTGAAATTGAAAGAGCAATACCAGTCCATTTTAACAGTTGATTTTTGCATTCTTTACTGTATAGTAAAATAACAAAAGCAATAATATCTGATTGATACAGATCATCAGAAAAGTCTGTCAATCTTTTTTTTTTGAACAGGTTAAAATGAATGTAACACAATAAATAAAATATGAAATAAACTCTCAAAAAATAAATGATGTTAGAAGAATATGACATTACATTAGTTCTGATTCTATTCAAATTAAGTAGAGAAAAATACTTCCTAATATTTAAAATTCAACATAAATTGAAGGTGTATTAATACCATACGGAGACCTTGTTTTTCAGACTGAAAATACCTTGCCTATAGATTTCATGAATTTGAAAATTCTGAACTTTCACTGTTCATACTAAAATAAAATGACTAAACAGAATTACAACTACTAATGTTGGCTTTTCATTAAAAGCCAGATTACTATAGTTATTTACCTGACTTTGAAGAATAGAAATGTTGCCTCTTGGAAATCAAGGCAGAATAATCTAGTGTCTTTTACTTTGCTCATCTGTTAAAGAAAAATACTCTAAATTAAGAGGAACTACTATAAAATAACATTACAGAACTAGCATAAAATAATCATGATTTAGACTTCTACTCAAAGAGCCTCGTGTTACATACAAATAACACTATATCAAAAACATTCTTAAAATCTGAGAAACAATATTCATGAACCTTAAAAGTTTATTCCTAATGTACATAAATATTTTAACTAGTGTCCAATACTGGGATTCCTTTTGAATGGAATTCCTCCAAGGAAAAGATGACTTCCTTAGTGAATCATACTAAAAACAGACAGACTTTCTTTGTAGCACCCACCATAATTCAAAGACATTTTGGAAATAATACAGTGGGGGAAAGACAAATACCAAATACAGCTGATGATTACTTAGCAATGTGGTCAGAGGAGAGCAATATATATAATTCAAAATCATTGACACTTTCAAATCTCCAGTTTAGCCTGTGATTTCAACATCATTCTACACTTAGCCATGTTTCAGACATGAACAAAAGGGAAAATTAAGTATTTTGGTTTATGTCTCCTTTGATTGCCTCACTTCTGGTATAGACGCTAACGCAGCAAGAAGAAATAGGGACTGAAGGATAATAAATACAGCATGTAGGGAATCCAGAGTGCAAAACAATCAGCCACTGGGTAATCCAAAATCAAAACCCATTAGCCAAACTGACTGCTGGGTCACACATCAAATAACAGTGCCTTTGGGTGCTGATAGAAAGCAAAAACATCACACAAATTATAGATACATTCTAGACCAAACCCCCAGGGTACAAACATACCAAAAGTATAAAATACAATTTGGTTGGTTTCTGGTCTAAACGGCCATTGGTCCTAAGCCCTCTATTCAGAAGTCATTTCTATCGTGCAGTAGCAGAACTTGGCATGGTTTCTATGAATTACACATTTGAAAAGTGGGTCGTTTTCATTTCTCTTGCTACGCCTACTGAGTCATGCAGTCACCAGCTCTGTCTGGGTCTTCTCCATCAATTTTAATCCATTTCTTTTCTATTTCAATCTGTTGTTCAAAAACAAAACATGGACAACATTAACAACTGCAACCTGGCAGTAAGACTTGTTCAGTCCTAATTCATATATTAGACAAGGACAGTAGGAGCTATACAAACCTTTCCCTTCAGGGTTGGTTCTGGAAAAGGACCAAAACCCTCAACTCTTCTTAGTCAAACATAGTTTTCATAAAATGCACACAAAACACAAATATTGATAAGACAATTGCAGATGTGGCTAAAGATATGATTAAAAAACGTGGGCCAATTGCATGTGAAGACTTCATTTATACCTATTTTCCTATTTACAGATGTGCCAATTTTCATGTAGCTTGAACAATCATGTACCAGCCTTGGGCCCACCCAAGACTTATAACTCACCCAAAACTCTCTCTAATTAGCCGGAACACAAAACAGTAAAGCAGCTGGGCTGAACCATCTGCTACCCCTCCTGTTTTGCTTCTCAGGTCAAACATCACCCACTCAAGGCAGCCCCCTGACCACTCAAGATAAGGAAGCCCCCCATCACCCTCTCTCTCTCACCCTGTATTATTCTCAAAATTTGTTACTATTTGAAATATTTATTGGTTTCTTAATTTTTTTGTCTCCACGCCCTAGAAGACAAGCTTCGGGAGGACAGGGACCTCGTCTCTTGTTCACCACTGTGTCCCCAGTTGCTAAAGCAGTGCCTGGCTGGCAATTAGAAATTGCTCAACAGAGACTTATTAAATGCAAGAATACCAATTTGACACTGACTGCCACCAGCCAGTGCAAATCAGTTAGTCCATGCTACTGAAGCTACATATACTTTGTTATATGATTTTGAGCTGTGCTTTAAAATGGTATGAAGCTGGCACATCTGTAAATAGGGAAATAGGTATAAATGAAGTCATTGCATGCACTTGGCCCACATTTGAGCCATATGCAATACTTACATATCTAGCGTTACAGATCAGGTTCCCAAAGAAGCAGACTCTAAGATGGAGATTGTGTGCAGAAATGTACTGGAGAGTGCTATGGGAGTCAACACTGTGGCAGAAGGAAGGGATAGGAAGGAAGCAGAATGGGCAGGGAGAAGTTGGGGTATAATGTAATCACAGTAAAGGGCTCAGCCAATCCCAGCATTATCCCAAGTTGAGGGAAAGGGGTCTTTATACCCCTGCATCCACCAGTCACTGGAGCCCAAGAGGAACATCAGGGGAAGCTCTCCCAGCAGCTGAGACAGTAAGTCCTTCGGTCCAGAAGAGGCACAGCACAGCAGCTACCTATTAATTCTATCAGCAGAAATAAATCACAAGGCCCAAGCAGACTGACTTCTAAACAGATGGCTCAAAATAAAGGGAAAAAACCTCACTTTCATCACCATACGATAGGACACTGGTTGGTTAATGATGTATTATATAATCACACTCTTTTTAACAGGAATAAATGAGTAGACAATCAGGATGGCATTAATCACGGTTGAGATTCAAGCAGTATGTAAATGTAAGTAAGTTTAAAGGCTTCTTTATTGCAGGACTTTTTAGAGCTTTTATTTAGCATTAACAGTGTATAACAGCCTCTAACTTATTTTTTACTTGGATTGTCATACGGCACAAACCACAGAATACGTTTTGTGTAGTGCTATTCTAAGATTCTAATTTTACTATAAATATGCTTCCAAAAGGTAACTTCCTTTTCAGTGCTCTGTTTTTCGTTGAGAGCTAAGTTATTAAGTGCACGACCCTGTATGTTCAGGTTCCCTTCTAAAACAGAGGGGAAGAACAAAGCTCACTAGTGTTTCTCTAAGGCAAATATCAACACACACATGGTCACTTAAGATGGCAAAGTAAATATTTAAAGCCAGAGCGGCACAGCTCTGGAAGCCCCAGCCTGACCCCAAAGGAGGTTTGGGATGTAGTACCTGGATGTTGTAGCAAGCTCGCTGATGGACGTGCTTCTGTGGCTGGACGTCACTCTCCACACCCAGGGACCTGACCTCGGTCTTTGAGGCACAGGTCTCAAGCATGACAAACCGAACAGTAGCAAATGGATACCAATCCGAGGGAATTTCTTGATCCGATCCAAGTTCCAGTTTATATGACAGGCAATGGGGATGATCAAAATCTTGAGGGAAAAAAGCAAATGGTCAAATTATTTCAATGGCTGTTGAACATTTCTCTTGAATATAAAAGACACTCATCTCTCTCTTTATTAAGTAAATCCATTATGTGAATTCCATTTAAACAACGTACTATCTAAATTCACAATTTTGCTCTAAGGAGGAGGGAATTCACCTTGTAACCTAGAGATCAGGATTTAAGGGATGATTTTGATTACTGAATCATTATATAGTTGTTCTTTTTTTTTTTACACGGGCAGGAACCGGGAAACTGGTCTCCAGCATGGCAGGCGAGAATTCTGCCACTGAGCCACCGTGGCCCACCCTAGATATTCCTTTTTGCTTTCTGGTGTACTGGAGCAGGCAGAGGGAAATTCCTGAAATCTCTAAATTGTGATCCAGCTGCCTGGATCTCTGATAATGATTGTATAGCCCTATTCTTCTGCCCGTGATGATAAAAACCTTATGATCAACCTTCATTTGTACCTAGTTATCCAATTTTTCTACTTCCAAGTCTTATAATTGCTAAAGACAGCTACTAATGTTTATTAATGAAGGGTCTTGGGTCAGCCCAGAAGTAACCCACCCCAAATCTAAAGCGGTCTCGATAATCGAGATTGAATCTAACCAATGTGGGCCCGCCTGACATGCGCAGTAGATTAGACTTTAAACTATACCTCTCTGCCATTTGCTTGCATACATTCTGTGACTAAGCATGTATAACCAATCTGCACATGCTCAATAATAGATCACCTCTAATTACATCATCAGAGGCCACTGAGCTCATTATCCTAAATCCTGCCCACCTTATCTCTAATAAAACTATCAGAATTACTGGAGTTCGAGGAGACAGATTTTGGGCTACTAGGCCATCTGCTCTCCAACTATGTGCCTAGTAATAAACTCTTTCTCTCTTTGAAACCCCAGTGTTTCAGGAATTGGCTACTAGTGCATCAGGCAAAAGAATCCACGGTCTTTGTCCAGTAACAACCTGCGCTTTTAAAGTACTAGCTTTAAAAGAAGTAAATAACTTTATATATACTGCATATATTAACTCCTAAAAAGGTTTTCAATTAGTAATTCAATTAGTATTACTAGGTTTTCTTTAATTAAAAGATGAGTAATATTCACGTTAAACATAAATATTTTGCTACAATGTGCTGAGGACCTTTACAAGCCTCTTTCTCTTAAGCTCTTCTAATAATTCTTATATTATTCATTCACTTATCATTCTATTGATTTGCAGATAATGCAATGGTTAACTTCAGCCCAAATTAGGTCCCATTTATAAAATTCTTATTTTTTAAGGTTCAACTTAATAAAATTTTATTACATTTCAGAAAATATTCCAGACCAAGAATTCTTTTTTCAGGAGAACCGATTATTTTTTACTACTATAATTTTCACCTATCCTTCTTAAAAGCTTTGACTGGAACAGTTGTAGAGTGTAGAGTGTAGAGGTGGGTGTATTGAACTTTATGTTTCAATCTATTAATTTTTTTTCATTTGATCCAATTTGCCATTTATTGAGCATCTATTCTACGTCACGCCAGATTCTGTGCTAGGGGTATGAGATTTACAAAAAGATTTTAAGTGGAGTCATGTAAACAAGTGTGTGTGTATGTATCTAGGTGTGTATTTGTGTGCTATAATGAAGTAAAACATATTTTCAATGTAATTCCTGGAGAAGGTTTACAAATGTTCCACAATTCTGTTGTGTCTTTTCTACTTAGTGAACACAGCTGTTCTCTTTACTTAAATAAATATATCAGATGACAGTAATTTCAAAGGCCAGATTAAATCATTATACCACTGACAATACTCGAAAAAAAATTACGTGAGAATAGAGCTGTAAGCACAAAACCAAGATTTCAAAGAATTTCATTTAATTCTTTAAAGATAAATTACCTTTCATCCCTTGCAACCTGTTTCTTGTATAGAGACTAACAGAACTCTAAGTCTATAAAGGGCCTTGAAAAGCCGCCCATCACTTAACCAGCAGATGCTCACTAGCCATCTGCACCACCTACATGGAAGGAAGGACCACAGCGGCCTCTGCTGAGAGCTGCCACCCACATCACGGCAGGAGGGTGACAAATTTTACTTACACACATATACCCAGAGGAGATTCCACAACCCATTTTCTATCTAACCTTTGGTCTACAGCAAAGATACAGTATGTTCATTTAAACTCAATCCAGGCCTTCTTTCTTTCTTTCTTTTTAACGTATAGGGGTTTCTGGCCATAGAGCAAAGAAATCTGGGGACAGCAGTGGCCGGAGACTGGCTTTCAGTTTAGGCACTGAGTTCTTTTAGGGCACAGCAGTTAAGAACAGGGACTCTGGACCCAGCCTGCCCAAGGTCCAATCTCAGCTCTGCTATTTAATAGCTATATAATCTTAGGAAACAACTTGATTTTTCTGGGCCTCTGTTTCCCCATCTGAAAATGGGGGTGGTGATGATAACAACGTGAACGTTCTAGGGTTGTTATGAGATTAAACCAATTGTTACACACAGAGCACTGGAGCTGTGCTAACACACAGGACCACAGGGGTGCTGGATATATTATTATTTTTGCAAAGTTCCATTCACTTATCAATCCACATCATATTTAATTACTACAATTTTGATGACAAAGGGACTGAATTCTACACATTTAGAGGTGAAAATAATACTGGAGATTATCCCATCTGAAATCCCAATTTTATAGGAAAAAATAAAACTGTTTTGCAATGTAAATTCTAACCCAAGAGGAACTCCTAGCCCTCCAAAAAAATAAATAAGAAGGAAAAAAATCTTTCTGTCAGCCTTTCTTAAAAAAAAAAGATAAAGGGCAGCATTTTTCAAGTTTCCTATGAATTTTTCCACAAGGGCAGGGACCTTGTCTACCCCCTGGCAGGTTCGTGGTTCATTTGTTGAATTCATGAATAAATGGGCCTAGAGGGAAATTCTGTTATTTATCCCAGTGCCAACCACCAGGGGGCACTCTCTGGCTTTGCTAACTCTTATTCTCGCAGCCTAACTTCTTATTTTCTTAAGAAAACGAATGCAAATCACAAAATCTACTTAGGTCTAGTTGATATCCAGTCCCTCTTAACCCCAATACTTCACATCTGAAACTGAACAGCCGAAAAGCTGGAAAGAACGAATGATAGGATGATGCCAGAGAAGGAGAGAGAGCAACTGAATACCCTGATGTTGATTATTTATTTTCTTTTCCCTCTCTCCCTCCTTCCTTCTCCTCTCCCTCCCTAACAAAGCCCAAGCTCTGGAAAAGTCATACCTTAGTATGAATGAAGTCCATGAGCTGTGTGCCCCAGGCCTACTTTTATTGTAAAAAGAAAGACTTGACAGTTAAAGAATACTAAACATTGTCATTTGATTAGCAGAGGGTTGAAGGGCAAGTCCCAGCTCCCCTGAAATCACAAGGAAATGATTTCGCCAAAATGGAGGGGTCAAACCTGAGTTCACAAATCCCCAGAAGCAGAGGCAAAAATATATATATATTTTAAAAAGGGGGGGGGGGTGGGCACGGTGGCTCAGCAGGCAAGAATGCTTGCCTGCCATGCCAGAGGACCCGGGTTCGATTCCCGATGCCTGCCCATGTTAAAAAAAAAATAAAAAAAAAAAATTATATATATATATATATATATAATTAATGCACAGTAGACCAGTTCCTATATTGTCAGTTTCCATGTTTGAAATATTTTTCATAATAGAGCAAGTTTTTCAGAAACTAGCTTGAAAACGGCAACTCTTTAAAGATTTTTTCTTTTGAAGGTTTGTTTGTTTTCTCCACACACAACTGATTAAAAAATTCTATAGAAAGGCTGAGTGTGTTCTAGGACCCTGTCATTCTAATGTCCACTGGCCAGTAGCAGCAGCAGGCAGGCACCCGTTAGAAACCATGGGGCCCCACCTCCGAATCTATATTTTAACAAGATCCCAAGGTGATTTGGACACATTCAAGTTTGAAAAGCATTGCTTCAGGACAAAGATTTACGCTCTGCCCCAAACTTTATCTATATGTCTCCCCAAGAGGCAAACTGGGCAGTTGCCTGCTCAGGGCATCCACTTGTTCTCTGAAGTTCCTTCCCCAGCCCCATAATGAAGAAGCCTCATTGATGGGGCCGCAGATCCCAGAAGTGTCCTTCCCCCAGCCCAGCTCAGAGCCCAGTTGGAGACCAGCACGCCCTTAGGGCTGTTCCCAACACTGCCACGCAGGTTCCTTCCCCTGACCTCAGTTCACAGACCGGATCTGAACAAAGAAGCTTTGATCCCAAAAGATTTGTTCGGGGAATTATTGCTGCAAATTTGACTTAAAAGGTTTGTAAAACCTTGTGCAATTGGTGCTCTGGCAGCCTTCCAAAAGAATCCCTGGAGTCTGAGAGAAGGTCCAGCCGGCCTCTGAGAACGTCCCTTCTTGTCACTGTTCCCAGTGAAGTCAACCGCTAGTGAATACTTCATTAAGTCAGATACGATGTGTACTGCACGTGTGTGTGAGCACCCGTGCTTGCACACATGGGGCAGTAACAGGGTTCTGGGAGACCTAGAGATGCCCAGAGCAGGTACAGTCAGTAAAGCCAGAAGCTCTTACCCTGGCTGCATGGGAGAATCCAAACCTGGGCCCCAACCCCAGAGAGCCTGACTGCAGGGAATGGGCATGACTTCAAAGCTCCCTGGGCAATTCTAATGTGCAGCCAAGGTTGAGAAACACTGACCTAGATGTTAAAAGGATGAATGATGAGAGAATCCCAGCCTAACTCAGCTAATGGAGCCACAGCCCATCTATTCACCCAAACCAGAGTTCTCCGTTTCCCCCACGCTCCAAGACAGTAATGGACACGTCATCGTCGTGGGGCCACCTCTTTCGTATGCTCTTCGCCGTGCTCACCTCCCTGCCTCAGTGTTCCCATGGCCACGGCCCTTGCTCAGCATCTCTCACCTCCTCCCAGTCTCCCCTTATCTATAATCTCCTCCTAAACCTCTCCCCACATTCCTTTCCTGCCTTTCAAAGCAAGGCGTGGTTCTGCTGCAGGCATTCCTGAAAACCTTCCTGAGACTCTGCTGGCCACAGATGAAGTCCACACCCCACAGCATGACTCACAAGGCCCGTCACAGGCTGGCCCCTGCTCCCCATCCTCCCCTCTTCCACAAACTTAGGAAGCTCCCCCACCTACACGCCTGTGCTTCTGCTGCTTCTGTCCTTGGCATCCTCATCCTTCCAGGCCAAGCTTAACCACCACCTCTTCAGCAAAGCCTTCCCTCACACGCCCAGGCAGCTCATCCCTCCTTTCTCTGAGATCCCTCTGGTACAGATTTGTACATTCCTGGAACAGAAAACATTTCCATGGGGCACCTGGATAGTTGCTTTCTGTATATGTCTTGCCTGCAAGGCTGTTACATTTGGGGAGAGGCAATAATATTTGTGACTCTGTCTCCCAAACACCCAGCACAAAGCTTTTACCTAGAGGAAACTTTAAGTGGCAGATTGTTAAATAAATGAATGGATGTTGATTGACTACATAAATTGATTGAACCAATTAACCTGGGAACCATTAACTCTGTGAAAACGCAGTGTCCCTTTCACCAGAAGCTTTATAGTTTGTTCCACTTTCAGAATGGGAAAAGAGTGATTTGCACGGGTTCTCAGTTCTGGAAATGTTCCACACCCCTGACCAGGTTTCCAGTCCGGGTGCCGCGTTCCCTCCGGGTGCCGCGTTCCCTCCGGGTCCTGGTGCACCTGCGCGGAGGAGAGCCGCGGGAGGGGACCCCTCCGGGAGCCTAACGTTACCCCTCCTAACCCACCTGGACAAGCCAGCAGCTCAAGCCCTTTGTCCTCCTCTCTCGGGGGCATAATGGTTATTACAAATCTAGGGGCAAACTACATTTGACCTTTTTTGGGGGGTCCTAGGACCAAAGGAAAACGTCAGATCATCACCTAGACCTCAGTCCGGGTCTATGAACCCAACGACGTGATAACAGACATTCCTGCCTACCTGCCTTTTTCTTTTTATTTAACAGAATAAAAGGCAACACTCTTGATTTTTATAACCCCTCTTTTATAACTTAAAAATAGCACAGCAACTTTTAGAAAACATCATTTGGAACCTCAGTTCTCAAAACCCCAAAGTATGTTTCTCTGGAATGAAGATAATTGGAAACTTGCTTCCCAGGCAAATGTATATGCAAAAGGTAGTACACATTATTCCCCATGGATTTCAGCAAGGAAGGGCCCTTGACCCCCTGACACTGGACAGGGCCTGGGGCCGTTAGAGGCCATCCACGGTGATGGACTGTGCTCACACCTGGTCACCTTGCCGGGTCTTCTCGCGGCCGCGGAACAGGTAACCTAATGTAGGTCAGGAGAGTGAGGACGCCGTGGGGCAGAACTTGGAATGAATGAGAGTGTGGGGCATCTGGGAGGTCGGGCCATGGCTTCGCTCCTGCGCGGGGGCCACCAGGCCTGCACTCTCCCCTGCAGGACACTGTCTAGAGCTCAGGCTACTACCCATGGACAGATTCTAAGCCGCAAGCTCTAAGTCGCAGACAAGGTGGTCCCCTGGCCTCCCACAGATCCATGCTGCCTCCTCAAGTCCAGTAGTCTTGGGGTTTGTTTTTCCTACCTGGAACTCTGCAAAGCCTTCAGAGCAGTGCTCCTCAACCCTCACCCCACATCGGATTCTCCTGGGAGCTTTTAAAAAACACTAATGTCTGCACCCCACACCCAGAGATCCTGATTTAACTGGTGTGGAGTGGACCCTAAATGTCAACATTATTTCAAAGCTCCCAGGCTATTCTATATATGCAGTCAGGTTTGAGAAAATGCTTTTATAGGGTAATTCCAAATATAAATGCTCTCTGAAGACCACACCTACAGTACCTAAAGATGAGTTTAAATTTTCCTGGAGGATTTACCATATGCAGTAGTGAGCTATTTGGTAGCAGGGATCAGATCTTACTCATTCCCAGCAACTGATGTGGCACTCTTGAGCACAGTAAGTGCTCAAGAAAGAATGAATGAATGCAACTCAGATCTCCCAAACCTGCCCCCAATTCAGCTCCAGAGCCCAGTAATCTGCTGGAAATAACCCAACTCAAACAAGGAGCGCTTTCAAACATCTGTTTTCCCTCTATTATATTATACCCACTACTAAGTTGTTACCCTAAAATTGATGTGGAGCTAGAATCACCCTTTCAAAGTTCTGAATTTCTACATTAAAATTTTCTTTGCAAAATTAAAAAGATTAACTGAATTCTTAACACTTCGGCTATGTCTACCTAATTCTAAAACAACCAGTTGAGGCAGTTGAATTGGTAAAGTCAGCCAGAGAAATAACCTTTGGTAAAAACAAAAGGCTGCCATATTTGAACTAGTAGGGAGCAAACCTGAAGAAGAAGGTGGGACAGGCTGAGAATATAAGAAAGTTCAGGTAAACTCATGGATGACAGCTCTTAAAAAGTTAATAAGGCAATCTAAATGTTAGCAACATTTTAAATATTTGAGGTTGATGTCAACAAATGTCTACAAATGCATGTTGACAAACTTCACCTCAATGCTGCCATCCACTATAAAATTCTAGCCAAGGATGGATTTTTTCTTTTATGATCATTTTTTTTTTAAAAAGGTTAACCAGGTGGTGAAAAAAAACAACCACCCAGCTGTGTAGCATGAGATGGTAAGTATGGCCTCACATGATCGGAATCACCATCAATGTCAACCTGGTTTCAACCCAAGGAGAAGGCAGAAGCATTTAAGTTATTTCACATGAAAATTAACATAGGGTGTTGAATATTTACTTGAATTTTTATCGGGAAGCCGGTCTATCTTCCACACCACGGCCCGGTAGGCACTCTCATATTTTGCCGACCCCACCGTGACCTGAATGACAGGTTCTGATTCAGGTTCATGTAAACTCCCCAGACATGCCCGGCGGTTCATTCTGGCTTTCAGGGACCTCTGCCTCTGGAGGTTCATGGTCCAGAGGGCCTTGATCCACTGAGCTGGGACAGGAAAGTGTATCATTATATTCTCACAGGACCTCAAGGAACCAGCGTGGGCAGGTCTCTGAGCCAACGCAGCCATGGTGACAAAAGCCTGAAGCTCCACATACGCCCCCTGGACAACCACTACAGACTTCACGGAAAAGGGAAGATCTTCCCCATGATACAAAGTCTTGAAGCGCATCAGCTCAAACCGGCAGGCATCCGGGGGGACGAGCTTAATGATCCTTGACTGCTCAAATTCTTGTGCTTTCACACACTTATGAAAATGGTAGACAAGGATGTCAATCCCCTTCTTCTCTGGGTCTTTTTCAAAATAGCGGTCATCTCGCTTCTGCAGTTCAAGGTCATTCAAGGTTAAAAAGCATTCCGTATTCCCATTCACAAAGCAGAGGCAAAAGATTTGCGTTATCACAGCACTTTCAACCAATTTCCCTTCTTCTTTAGTGATTTTACCCCAAAAGTTGTCCACAATTTCCAGGGAAATTTCTTGCTCCTCATAGCTCCTTTTTTGTTTCGAAACAGCTGGCAGCTTCAGCAGCTCCTCCTCCACGGTTGTCAGAAAGTCGAGGAAGTCACGGTACTCTGTGGATCCCAATTTCAGCATCTGTTCTATGTCGGGTTCGTGAACTACTTCTGTCTTGGAATGGTATTTCCTTTTCTCTGTGTAAGACACATGCTCAATCTTCACAGTATGGATTTTTCTGGCCACACTAAAGTTCTCAACTTTGGGTTCAGAAAGCCTGCAATGCGAATCAAGTTGCAGCTCTTTAAACGGTTTCTCTAACCCCTTCTCATAAAACATTTGCAAAATTCCTCCAGGTAAGACTTTGAGAAAAATTGGTCCCCACTGCCGGGAAGACATCATGTTCTTCTTCTCAGGAATTCTCAGCATGAAAGACCATCCGGCTTTTGGCTGACTCCTGAAGAGGAGATGGGGGACAAAGGAAGAGGCAGTGTCTTCAGCATATAGGCACTGCATAGACAAATTTCCAAGTGAGTCTTGATTCTCAGCTGATTGGAGATGTTCAAGCTTCTCGCAGATGTAGTTGAGTGAACACTGATTTAAGCTTTTCTGATCAATGGGCATCTCCTTGTCTCTTAATGAGAATGTCTTTCTGCTTCCTGGGTGGTCAAAGGTGAACTGGGAAGCACTGTCTTCATCTTTCCAAAACGGACTTGAAAAGGCACAGTCCTCCCGAAAATAATGAAAGTGGGGAGTGTCACTTTGGAACCCAAGGCTTTCAGCCTGGTGAGGGCTGGCTTCACTTGGAAGACCCATTTTGGGAGCCGGATGTGTACACAAGGGGTCACTGGGCAAGGAAGCACGGGACAAACAGGCTGGTTTAGTAGACGATAAGGAAGACCCTGTCCCTGGGGTGGTGAGTGGACTGTTTGAAGATGATTCTGGGATAGGATAAAGCACATGACTTCCTGCTTTGGGGACTCCAGGAAAGCCTGGAAAGTCTTTGGTAGGTGTAGAAAGAGGAGAGTTACTTGGAGGTCCTGGACTGAGGTAAAAGTCCACGATAGGGGAGGAGAGAGGTGTGCTGCTAGTGGAGGAAGAGCCACTGGAGAATTCCTTGGGGCCAGAAAGGTTCAGCTTCAGCCCATTTGGTCTACAGGCACCTTGATTCTCTAGAGGAAAATTCTTTGACTTTTGAGGAGATTGAAAAGCAGAGTCATCATCAAATGTGACCCAGTTGCCTGGGTTTGTGGAACACATCTTTGGGATCAGATTGTGGTTTTGTCAATGGATCAAATATGTTGTCTCTGTTAAAGGAGAAAGAGAAAATAGGAATATAAAAATGAAAGCAAAAACTCAAGTTGTTAGGGATCTTTAGTTCTGAGAAATACTCAATGTAACAACACCCAGATTTGATTCATCAAGTTCAAAGAAATGCTTAATAACTGTGGCACTTTAAAAAATATTTTTAGAGGTGAACTCTATTTTGTTGTTGTTTGTATTTTATTTACACACACTCCATATCCACCAAACATGTACTCACTCTCCCCACCTCCCTCTATCTCCTGCTAAGCCCTAATCCATTTTATATTTCTGCAGATTTGCTTTTTCTAGACATCTCTCATAACTGACATTTCTGTTTCTTGCTTATTTCCCTGAACACATGTTTAAACTGTAGTACTTCAGATTCAATTAAATAAGTATTTGAGTGGTTCCTACATAGCCAGACCTCAATAGTGATGTGGAGAATAAAGGAGGAAAAGGAAAAAATCCAACTTATAATGAATTTATAACCTATTGGCAGCTCAGAAATTTGTGAGGTTTACAGTTAGAAGCATTTTCAAATTCATGATCTCAATTATCAGTGACCCTGTGAGGCATATATTATTATCACTATTTCATAGCTGAGATTACTTGGGTTTATGGTTATTGCCTAAAGTCACATGGTAAGAGCCAGAACAATTATTATTTTAAGTAATAGCTCTATTGATATATATCATAAAATTTACCCTTTTAAAGTGTACAATCCAGTCTTTTCACATCTTCAGAGTTGTGCAACCATTACCACTATCTAATTCCAGAACCTTTTCATCATCCAAGAAAGAAACCCTGTGACCATTAGCAGTCACTTCCTGTTTTCCTCCCCTCCAGGCCTTAGCAATCACTAAACTACTTTGTCTCTATGGATATGGTTTTCTGGACATTTCATATAAATGGAATCATATAGTATGTGACTGTGACTGGATTTTTTCATTCAGCACCATGTATTCAAGGTACAACCCAAGTGGTAGCATAGATCAGAACTTCATACCTTTTCTATGGCTGAATAATATTCTTTTGTGTGGATATACTACAGTTTACTTATCCATTCATCAGATGATGGCAATTTGGATTGTTCCACTTTTTTGGCTATTGTGAATAATGTAGCTATGAACATTGGCATACATGTTTTTGCATGGTCATTTCTATAATTGACATTCCAACTGAAGTTTTTTTCAAAAGCAAAAATAGTGTTGCACCAAGTAGACGAGCCATGGCGCCAGGATTTTTAGCCAAGCTTCCAAAGTGACAGAAAGAAAACCCCTATGAGCTCTACTGATGTGATAAAGTAAACCTGCTGAAATAACACCCATGGGAAAGGCACGTAGCTCTGCCTCCAGCCCACCATCTCGCCTCCCCTTGTGGATAATCACATTCCACAAATGCAATCATTCAAGCTTGGGAAAGAGCCAATGCAAAGAGAAAGAGGGCCTGGGGCTGCACTGGAGACATGGTGCACTCCATGTTGTCATTTGCTATGTCCACACATTCCTGACGGCACAAAAACACACAGCAGAGAAGCAGCTGAGGCTCGCTGGCTCTTCTCCGGAAGGCATTTCACTGTCATTGCCCATTAGGGCCAGAGCTGCCATGAAGCACTTTCCCCCCAAGTGGAAAGAGCAGTGTTTCAGTAGTGATATTTCTTGACCTACCCCATCTAGCCCTCCTCAGAAGGAAACCAACCAGAAAACTCCTCATTTAGGGTAAGAGCTTATGAACATATTAACTTTAGTTGGGTTTATTAAAAAAAAAGGAAGATAAGACCGAGGGAATAATTCAGCTTCAGACTGAATCTTACTCTGATATATACAAAACATTTTGCCTCATCAGTTTTACCTTGGTAGTTTCAAAATTTGGAAGTGATGTCGATTTCTTCAGACTTTCCTTTTTATGAGACAAAGTGATTTCCATAAGCTCAGTAAAGAAATCAATCTCATTACTCTGAAATAGAGCCCTGAACTTTTTCACAGCAGACGCTGCTAGGTCTTAAAACCCAAATCTATGCAAATCGCACACCCCATTTCCTACGTAGAACTCCCTAGAAGGTACCCAGCAAAAATAAGAATTTGACATCCAATAGGCACTCAAACTTTTGTTTCTATTTAAAAGGCTGGCAATTTGAATGTTAATGTATAGATGTAATAATTTAGGAATAATTACCTAGCTTAGAATAAAGGTGGGTATGTTAAAAATGGGTATCCTGTCCTGAGATGATTTTAGGACAAGTTTTCTTACTAAATAACAAAGTGCTTTACCAAATGCACAAATTAAAAGCTAATTTGCACATGATGAATACAGAGTATACTCATAAAAAAAAAAGGGCAGGCATTAGAGACTAAGTGAGTAAGTAGCTAAGGCTCCAATCTCTGGTGTTAGTGGAGGGTTTGTTTCCTCAAGTTTGTCCCATGTTCTCCTCCTTTCTCCGCTTCTCTATCCCTTTTTACACTCACTTCCATTTCTCTGACCCCTTTACCCCTTCCATCTGTATCATGCCATCTTTTTACTCTGATCTCAAAGCCTCCACCAGTTAGCTCAAGGTCAACAACTAGGAACAATTCCACCCACCACTTTCCTTCCCTCCTAATCCTCCCTCCCCCACTCCACAGAGAGGGGTCATGACCTGTCCAGAGCTTTGGTTTGTTGAATGTCCATTTGATCTCTGGAAGGGATGAGAAGGCTCAGAGTTGAGAAGGTAATATGCATCTTCCTTCATTTATCTGTAACTTCGCCCCACCTCTTCAAGACATTGGAATCCAAAAGTATTCAAGCATCAGCATCTATTTCATTTTTTTTTCCGAATTGTAAGTGGGTCTGTGCCTCCCAGTGGAACCATTTACAAAGCCACTTCACAGGCAGCATCTCATTTAAACTTCATAACAATCCCAAGAGGACCAGAGCCTTCTCCAAGGTCTGGAAGACAGGGCAGAGCTGGGAATCCAGGACTTCTGATGCCAAGTCCCCACCTGCTTTCCTCTTAAGCAAAGATTCCCCTGTCTTTTTCCTTAGCTGTGGATTCCATCCCACAATTCGTGCCCAATTCTTTCATTCAGAGTTCTGTTTTCAGTCGATATGGATTGTGCTACAGCCCTTGGAAGGAAACCCAGGCAAAATTTAGAGAAAGGGCAAGACACCAAGACTGTACATGAGGCAGAGATAGAAAAAAAGAAAAAGTATTATGATAAAAATGTCTAGACATCAATATCTGAGGTTTGAATGTTGAATAGTCTTACTCTCCTTAAGACTATTAGACTTCCTTTTCAGCTGGCTATAGTAAATGCAGCATAAGAATACATTTAACTCAAGAACAAATTAAAAGCAATTGTGCATGCCCATTCACACTGGAAATAACAACTATATAGATAAACAGTGATTTTAAATCTTCTACATCAACACACATGACATATTTGGAAGCCAGGCACATTGTACTGGATGTACCCAAATTTCAACAGCTCCCGAAATATTTAGGGAAGTCCCAAAATATTTAATTCTATCCACCATTCTAAAAGGTGGGTCAGCAACTAGATGGCACCAAGCAACAGAAAAATGAGAAAGGAGGCATGTACATACAATTCCTGCATGCCACACCTTTCTTCCAAAGTATGAAATCATTCTTTAGAGTGACATCACCAAGTTGGTTAGCAAGAAAATCTGCTAGCAAAAACTGGCAGAATCATGTTTCTCAGAGTTTGAGGAAAGAGTTAAAGGTGTCCAGTAATTGGGTGAGTGCCAAATCAAGAAAGGGACAACTTTAAAATGATAGGAAATCCTCACGGTGCTATCACTGGCCTGACCACCCATCCCTGGCTCAGTGTGAAGCCAGTCTGCATTATCATGGCAGACCCTTGGTCCTGGTTCTGGAGGAAACAGAGAAACTCCCACATATATACTGAGGTGTGTACACATATATACACACATATATATCTGTGTCACTTTGTCTGGTGGCAGCCTGAAGGACAGAACATTCATATCAACCGAGTCATTGCAGAACTTGCCCTGCACACAGAAGCAGCATGCAGACAGCTAAATCACTATAAGAAATAATTAAACTGCAGTGGTAGAGACAAAGGAGTACCAGGTGTAAAACATACAATAGAGCACTGAATATCAAGAGGGAAAATAGTTTCATAGGGAGAAGAGGGAGCATTCAGATCTGTATAAAAAGAGGAATTCTCGAGGCCATGAACATATACCCAGAACAAGATACATACTCAGAAAAGATGGGAGAGTACCTCACACTTCTGTGTTGGGTTGATCAGGTTCATTATTAGGAGGATTAAACTCAAAACAAGAGCACTTACCAATCTGTAAAGACTGAAAGGTGTTTTTTTGCATTTTTTTTTTTTTGGTTTTGTTAGCTCCTGGCATTCAAAGAAATCTCTGCTATATCACAAGTCAGACACAAAATAAAGGAACAGACACTTCAGAGACTAAATTCAAGAGTGAACATACTTAAACGGTAAAATCTATAATGTGCAACAAAAGATTATAAGGCATACAAAGGAATAGAAAATGATAATCCATTCCAAAGAGCAAGATACAATATCAGCAACCATAAATGAAGAAAACTAGACTTTGCACAAAAAACAAAGACTTTTTAAAAAATGGTCCTAAATATGCTCAAAGAACTAAAGGAAAACATAGATAAAGAACTAAAGGATATCAGGCAAATGATATATCAACAAAATGGGAATTTCAATAAAGATAAATATAGAAATTTATAAGGGAATGAAACAGGGGTACTACAACAATAATTAAACAAAAAAATCCCTAGAGGATTCAACAGTATACTTGAACTGGGAGAAAAAAGAATCAGTAAATGTGAAGATAAATGTGAAATTATCCAGTCTGAGGAACAGAAAGAAGAAAAAAATGAAAAGTGAACAGAGCCTAACAGACCTGTGGAAGCATCAAGCATACCAATATATGCATTATGGAAGATCCAGAAGGAGAAGAAAGAAAGAAAGAAAGAGGAAGAAAGAATATTTGAAGGAAAAAAAGCTGGAAACTTCCCAAATTTAATGAAAGACATGAATATAAACATCCAGGAAGCCCAACAAACTCAAAACAGGATAAATTCAGAGATATACAATCAAACATATTAAATCAAACTGTCACTATCAAAGCAAAAAAGAGAATCTTGACCACTGCAAGAGAGAAGTAATATGTCATGTACAAGTGAAGCTCAATGAGATTAAATGCTAATTTCTCATCACAAACTATGGAGGCAAGAAGGTATCAAGATGACATATTTAAAGTGCTGAAAGAAAATAATTGCCAACCAAGAATTCTATGTATAGTGAAACTGTCAAAAATAAGGGTGAGATGAAGATGTTCCAGATGTAAAAAAGCACAGAGGGGTTGTTACCACAGGACCTGCTTTGTAAGTAATACTAAAGGGGGTCCTTAGGGTAGGTCAAAGCGGCATAAAGATATCTGGTAAAGGTAACTGCATGGGTAATTATAAATACTAGGACTGTTGTATTTTTGGTTCATAACTCCACTTTTTACTTCTTACTGGATTTAAAATTCAAATGCATAAAATATAATTATAAATCCATGGTTTAGGGCACACAGTTTATATAAATGCAATTTATGACAAGAATAACATAAATGTGGATGGACGTGGGGTAGAGGAACATGGCTTCTGGATGCTTTTAAAGTTATGTTAGTATCAAATCAATGTTGGTATCAAATCAGGGTAACTCCATCTCCAGTCCTTGCTTGTCTTGAATGGCTGACTACTTCCATGTTTGGGTAAATTCTCATGTGGGTCTCTATTCACTGGGGTCTCACTTCCTGAAGACGAGATTTTTCCACATCATCAATTTCTGGTTTCTTTTTACCCAAGAGTTCAGTTCTCAATTTATTTCTTTCCTCTTGCAATTTACTAAAAGCTTCAAGGAGCAACCAGGCTTCCATTTCCACATTTAGTTTGGAACTTTCCTTAGCTCAATATTCTGGGTTGTCACCTTTAAATTCCAACCCATCCAACAGCAGTACACAATTCAGCCAAATTTTCCGCCCCTTTAAAACACAGATCGCTTCCCTTCTAGTTTGCAAAAACACATTAATCATTTCTGTTCAAAGCTTTATCGGAGTTATCTTTAGAGTTCATATTTCTACCAACAGTCTCTTCAAATCAATTCAGGCGATTTCTATCAAAATCCTTCCACAATCTTCCCTTATCCATTTAAAAAGTTGTTCTAACGTGTTTGGTATTTGCAAACCACAGCAGCACCCACTCATCTTCCCAAAATCTGTATTAGTTTGTTAATGCTGTCAGAAAGCAATATATCAGAAACGGAATGGCTTTTTAAAAAGGAATGTAATAAGTTACACGTTTACAATTCTAAAGCCATAAATGTGCCCTAACTAAGGCATCCAAAGAAAGATACCTTGGCTCAAGGAAGGCTGATCTGGGAAGGTACATGGCTGGTCTGCTGGTCCTTGTTCCTAGTTCTGTTGCTTCCAGCTTCTGATGCCAGTGGTTTCCTCTCTAAGCATCTGTAGGCCTTCACTTAGCTCCTCCAGGATACGACTCTGGGTTCTGGCTTGCTTAGCATCTCATGGGAAGGCACATGGCGATATCTGCCGGGCTCTGCCCGTGTCTCGGCATCTGTTCTCTCTGTCTGCACCCCAAACATCTCCAAACATCTGTGTCACTGTCAGCTTTGAAGCAACTGTCAGTTCTAAGCATCTGTACCTGAGGTTTCTCCAAAATGTTTCCCCTTTTAAAGGACTCTAGTAAACTAATCAAGACCCACCTTAAATGGGCAGAGTCACATCTCCATATCATCAAAAAGGCACACCCACAATTGGGGGTGTTACATCTCTGTAAAGATAATCTAATCAAACGTTTCCAACCTATAGTATTGATTCAGGATTAAAAGAAACAGCTGCCCCCACAAGACTGGATCAGGAAAAAGACATAGTTTTCTTGGGGTACATAATAGTTTCAAACCAGCACATAAGGAAATTAAACAATACATGCAAAACACCAATGGGTCAAAGAAGAAATCACAATGAAATTAGGAAATGTCTTGAGAAAAATGAAAATAAAAACACAACATACCCAAAACTTATGAGATGCAGCAAAGGCAGTGCTCAGAAGGAAAATTATACCTGTTAATCCTTACATTAAAAAATAAGAACAACCTCAAATGAGATACCTAACTTCATTCCTGGGGGAACTAGGAAAACAAGAACAAACCAAACCCAAAGTAAGCAAAAAGAAGGAAACAGATAAGAACAGAGATAAGTGAAATGGAGACTAGAAAAACAATTGAGATGCAATGAAACCAAAGGTTGGTTCTTTGAAAAAAAATCAGTAAAATTGAAACTTCTTCAGCTAGATTGATAAAGAAAAGAAGAGAGGAAACAACAAAAATCAGAAATGTAAGGGGGACATTACAGACTTCATAGAAATAAAGAGGATTATAACAGGGTACTATGAAAAATTGTATACCAAGAAATAAGATAACCTAGATTAAATAAATTCCTAAATACATTCAATTTACCTAAAATGGCTCAAGAAGAAATAGAAGACCTCAACAAACCTACCACAAGTATAGACTGAATCAATAATCAAAACTTCCTTCAAAGAAAAGTCCAGGACCAGATGGCTTCATTAGCTTTACTAAACCTTCAAAGAAGGATTAACACCAATCCTGCTTGAACTCTTCCAAAAAAACTGAAGAAAAGGGAGCACTTCCTAACTCACTCTGTAAGACCAGCATCACTCTCATACCAAAGACAGATAAAGATATAACAAGAAAATAAAATTACAGATGAATATCCCTTCTGAATAGAAATGCAAAAATCCTCAACAAAATACTTACAAACCAAATCTAACATGACCAAGTGGCCTTTATTTCAGGAACACAAGGGTACAAGGGTAGACTGACATAAAAAAATGAATTAATGCAACAACCACATTAATAAAATGAAGAAAAAAACACATTATCATCTCAATTAATGCAGAAAATGTATTTGACAAAACTCAGCATCTATTTTTTATTAAAAAAAAAAAACTTTAAAAACTAGGAAAATAAGTTAAAGAAGACCTAAATAAATGGAAAGACATTTGTATTCCTGGATGGAAAACTAAATATTGCAAAGGTATTGACTCTACCATCTTGTAAATGGGTAAAACTGGAGAACTTATGCCTCCTTATTTCAAAAAGTATTACAAAGCTACAATAATTAAAACAGTACGGGTAACATCATCAACATAGCAACGTAAGACATTCACTGGAAAAGCCTCCCCGGAGACTTAGCAAACAAAAGGATATCACTTGCTTAGACCCCTGTAAGACAGTAGAGACTTGAGAAGGACTCCATAAGTACAGAATCAAAGAAACAAAAACTCTTAGAAAGGAGAATTCCTTACCAAACTGCCAGTCAGTTCCCATTCCCCTCCCCTCATTCAGTTCCACCCAGCTTGGGAGCTACACAAAGGCAGCACAGCTTGGATCCCTCCAACTGTGGACAGAGACTGCAGGGCAACTCATAGCAGCAAGTTAGAACTCTACGTAAATCCACAGGGACCTAAGTCCACAAAGATCCAGGGCAGAACACAAGCCCCTGAGGAGTAGTGCTACACACAAAAGGGTCCCGTGGAGGTTAGGTGTAGAGAGGCTGTCATAGAAAGGCTGACAAGAACTGTTGCGCCCTCACTCAATTTAGTTTCAGTTGATTAGTCTACCTGCAGCCACAACAGACTTTTCTGAAGTGACCCACCTTTCTAGATTGATCCCATCTGGCTCCCTGGGGTGGTATACCCTAATGAAGAAGAAATTAGAAGCAGGGAAGCCTCATAGAAAAAAAAAATAGGGGAAGGAGGGTTAAACTGAACTACTATAAGATAACACAGACCAAGAACAGAAAAGTTTGATGAAAACATGGTACTGAGTGAGGGAGAGAATTTAAACAAATCATACAGCTGAGGAGACAAGTCTGTCACTAAGATTCCCAGTGAAGGAACAGAGGAAAGAAAGCTCTTTCTTTTTTCCAGGAGATAAAAAATTTGCACAAAAAGAATAATCCTAAAAACTGCATTGCAAATCCAGGACAAGAATCAGATGACAAAGAGTTGAAAATATCTGAACAGTTAAACATGGGCTTTTCAAAACCCCTAGAATAAGTTAGACCAGGAATCAAAGAAGAAGCTTAACACAAAGCTAATCAACACTAAAACCCTACACAAGAGGGAGAAACAGAATGTCAGCGTAAACTCATCAAGATAATCAGATGCCTAGATATCAAAACATAACAAGCAATAATTCATGTTAAGAAACAGGAAGACATGGCTCACTTAGGTAACAAATTTAAACTTCAGAAAAGACTCAGATGTTGGAACAACTAATCAAGATGTTCAAATAAATCTCCTAAATCAATTCAAGGAGATGATGGAAACTATGCATAAAGAG
This sequence comes from Tamandua tetradactyla, assembly GCF_023851605.1. Lineage (NCBI taxonomy): Eukaryota > Metazoa > Chordata > Mammalia > Pilosa > Myrmecophagidae > Tamandua > Tamandua tetradactyla. The sequence goes on along the minus strand of NC_135343.1, from coordinate 20,742,287 downwards.
GTAAAGAATATTAGGAAAACAATGTGTGTACATAAAGAAGAATCTGAAAGTATTTAAAAAACAGAAATTATAGGGATGAAAAGCACAATATGAGAGTTTAGGAATACACTAGAGGCATACAATAGTGTATTTAAAGAGGCAGAAGAAAGAATAACAAACTAGAAGACAGGAATAATCAAAATCATACCATCAAAAGAGCAGATAGAAAAAGCAATAGAAAAAAATTGAGCGGTGTCTAAGGAAAATAAGTGACAACATGAAGCACGCAAACATATGTGTCATGGGTGTCCCAGAAGGGGAAGATAAGGGAGAGGGGGCAGAAAGGATATTTGAGGAAATAATGGCCAAAAACCTTTCAACTCTTATGAAAGACGTAATTATACATGTCAAAGAAGTGCAACATACTCCAAACAGAATAAATCTTAATAGACCTACTCTAAGACACATACTAATCAGAATGTCAAATGCCAAAGATAAGGAGAGAATCCTGAAAGTCGTAAGAGAAAATCAATTTGTCACAGTCATTTATAGATATTTCCTCCCCAGGACTTGAGAGAAAGGCAGTCTGACCCTCTCCAAGGGCTTATGCTATGACCCTGCTCTCTCCAAACACTGGGATGAATGTTTTACCATATCCAAGCATTGGGGAGAACACTTTGTTCTTGGTGCCACCCTCTTCAAACATGAGAGCAACACCTGGACCCTCTGCTCTCTCCAGGGCACAGACTCGGTCTTCAGAACAACTGGGTGGTGGCCAGGCCTTCCCTGAGCCCCAGGAAATTTGCTCCACTTCTCTGAGGTCTGGGAAAGCAAAACTCTTTTTGAACAATGGGGCAGTCAGGCTCTCCTCTGTGAATGCCAGGGCAAACTCACCCTAGCCACATACATGGATGGGTTTGCGCTCCTGGTCCAAAGTGTGCTAGCTCCAGAACTTGGCTTCCATCCTTCTGCCTTTAAAGTCATTTTTCCTTCAATCTGTTCCTTTGCTGTCCCTTTTAGTCCAAACTGGCAGTAGTTCCATTCATACAGATCATACAGATCTCATAACAAACTTGTCTATTTCCCATGCAGCATACAGGGGTTACAACCATCAGACAGTAGGAGTTTCCACAAATCCTTCCTGGATTTCTAATCCTGGCTTATACTGAAATGGTTGGCTGGTTCCATGCTTGATTAAATCCTCATGTGGGGCAATATTCTCTGGGGACTCATCTTCCAAAAGCTCAGATTTTTAAATACTATCAGATTCTAGTTTCTTTGTATTCAAGAGTTCAGTTCTCAGCATTTCCCTTTCCTGATACATTTTACTATAAGCTGCAAGGAGAAGCCAGGCTCCATTTTCTACAGTTAGCTTGGAAACTTCCTCAGCTAGACATTCCAGCTAATCACTTTCAAATGCTGCCTTCCATCCAAAACCATTACTCAATTTTTCCAAATTCCCTGCCACTTCAAAACAAGGGCCACCTTCCTTCCAGTTTGCAAAGAAAGAGTTATAATATCTGTCTAAGGCCTCACTGGAAGTATCTTTAGAATCCATTTTTCTATGAACAGTCTCTAGGCCTTTTCTATCAAGTATCTCATAAGTCTTCCAGAATCCTCCCCTGATCCATTTATAAAGCCACTCCAGCATTTTGGTATTTGCAAATCACAGCACCCCACTATTCTGGTACCAAAATCTGTTTTGGTATGCTAAAACTGCCAGAATGCCAAAGACCTGAAAACAGTTGGGTTTTTTAATGGAGATTTATTAGATTACAAATTTACAATTCTTTGGTCATGAAAATGTGCACATTAAGACATCAAGAGGAAGATACCTTGACTCTGAAGGAACATTGCTGGCATCTGAGGTTCTTCTGTTACATGGGAAGGTACATGGCAACATCTGCCAGTCCCTTGCTCCTGGACTCCATTGCTCTCAGCCACTGTTCCCTGTGGGTTTCTCTCTGAGCATCTGTGGGTCCTTGCTTCTCCAGGGACACCTCTCTGAGCTCTCTGTTTCCTGTGGGTTCCTTTCAACATCTCTGGGGCATCTCTCTCCCTCTGTGTCCTTCACTTAGTTTCATCTCTCTGTTCTCTGTATCGGTTGTGAGTTCTCTCCATGTTTTCTGTCTTTTATTCCCTTTATGCAGGACTCCAGTAAAAGGATTAAGACGTACCTTGAATTGGGTGGGTCACTCTCCATGGAAACGATTTATTTAAAAGGTCCCACCCAACAATATGTCTGTACCCACAAGAATGGATTAGAAGAACATCTGGGATACATAACAGTTTCAAATCAGCACATGGAGAAACAGGAACATTTATTCACTGCTGGTGGGAATGTAAAATGGTTCAGCCACTGTGGAAGACATTTTGGCAATTCTTCAGCAAGTTACGTATAGAACTGCCATATGATCCAGAAATCCCACTAATAAGTATATATCCAGAAGAACTGAAAGCAAGGACATAAACAGACATTTTCACAGTAATGTTCATAGGCTTCCACAAGATAGAATGAGGATAGAGAATGGGGCATTGATGCTTAATTTGAGCAGAATTTTTAAATAAGTTTGATTGCAACTTTTGGAAATGTATAGAGATGATGGTAGCACATTACTGGGTGTGTGGAAATAGAGCTGAATCATATGTGTGATTGTGATTGAAAGGGGGAGTTTAAAGTCATATCTATCACTAGAAGGAAAGTTAGAGGATGAAATAAGGGATTGTGTAACAGTGAATCCTTTGGTGGATGATGAAGGTGGTTAACAGTATAAATAAAATACAATTCTTTGATGAATTAGAATAAATATATGCCACAATTATAAGGTATTTAAAATAAAGTGGTATATGGGAAAAATGTACCTAATGCAAAGTATGAACTATAGTTCACATCAGTAATATCTTAATATTCTTCCATCAAATGCATCAAAGGTATCACACAAATGTATCAAAGGTACCACACAGAAGCTAAGTGTCAATAATAAAAGGGTATAAGGGACATAGAAGTTTTTGCTTTTGCAGCTATGAAAATGTTCTAAAATTGGTTGGGCTATGTAAGCACAGCTCTGTGATTATACTGAGAGCCAGTGATTGTACTCTTCGTTTGGACTATGTGGTGTGTAAATAAAATTGTGTTTTGGAAGGGAGGGAACCTTCCCAACAAAGAAAAGCCCAGGACCAGATGGCTTCACAGGTGAATTCTACCAATCATTCCAAGAAGAATTAATACCAATCCTGCTTAAATGCTTCCAAAAAGTTGAAGAGGCGGGAACACAACCTACCTCATTCTATGAGGCCAACATCTCCCCAACATCAAAGCCAGATAAAGATATTACAAGAAAAGAAAATTACAGACCAATTTCTCTTACAAATGTAGATGCAAAAATCCTCAACAAAATGCTTGCAAATCAAATGCAACAGCAATTGAAATAATTACACACCACAATCAAGTGAGTTTTATCCCAAGCATGCACAGGTGGTTCAACACAAGAAAATCAACTAATGTAATGCAAAACATTAACAAATTAGTGGAAAAAAAACACATGATCATCTCTCCTAACAAAGAAAAGACATTTGACAAAACCCAGCATTCTTTCTTGATAAAAACACTTCAAAAGATAGGAATAGAAGGAAACTTCCTCAACATGATAAAGGGCATATATGAGAATCCCACAGCTAACATCATATTCAATGGTGAAAGACTGAAAGCTTTTCCTCTGACATTTGAAACAAGACAAGGATGCCTACTATCACCACTGTTATTCAATATTATGCTAGAAGTTGTACCCAGAGCAATTAGACAAGCAAAAGAAGTAAAAGGCATCCAAACTGGAAAGGAAGAAGTACAACTTTGTCTATTTGCAGATGGCATGATTCTATATACAGAAAATTCCAAAAAATCTACAACAAAGCTATTAGAGCTAATAAATGATTTCCACAAAGCAGTGGGGTACAAGATCAACAGTAGTGTTTCTATACACAAGCAAGGAAAATCAGAAGAAGAAATTAAGAAAAAAATTCCAATCATAATAGCAACCAAATATCTAGGAATAAATCTCAACAATAATGTAAGGGACGTGTACACAGAAAACCACAAAACTTTGCAAAAAGAAAATTTAAAAAGACATAAACAAATGGAAGGACATTCCATGTTCATGGATAGAAAGACTAAATATTGTTAAGACATCAATCCTATCCAAAGCAATTTATAGTTTCAACAGAATCCCAATCAAAATTCCAACAACCTTCTTCACAGAAATGGAAAAGGGAATCATCAAATTTATATGGAAGAGTAAGGGGCCATGAATAGACAAAACCATCTTGAAAAAGAATGAACTAGTTAGAGTCACGCTTCCTGACCTTAAAACTTACTACAAAACCATTGTAATCAAAACAGCATGTTATGTGTTCATGGCAACAGTATTCGAGATTTGCAAGGGATGGAGGTGGCCTAAGGGTACATCAACTGAGGAACAGAAAGGCAAACTGTGGTATATATATTCAATGGACTGCTGAGTGGCTGCAAGAAGGCATGAAGTTGTGAGGCATACAACAAGGTAAATAAACCTTGAGGACAGTATGTTGAATGAAGTGTCAGAAACAAAAAGACAAATATTATCATGCCTCATTTATATGGACTAACTATAACATGCAAACTTAGAGAACTGATCGAGAGCATAGGTTATCAGGTTAAGGCCTATTGTAAAGGTCCTAGATTGTAAGCTCTTACAACAGTCACATCTATTCTGGAGTTTTAACTGTAATTTCCAAATTCTGAGATGTTGTGCTCTTTGTGTATAACTTGGTCATTCCCTGGAACTTCAGGTATTTCTGTGACATTTGAGACTCAGATTTAGAGCTCTGAAGCTATGAAAGGAAGCAATACCCCATACAGCAACTGCTTAAAAGGTTGAAAAAGTGATCAGACTTCAATTAGAGATATGAATGAAGCTGATCTGGATAGGACTACGGTAAATTAGACTAAAGTATCTTAAAACTTCAACTTCTAAGATGGAACTATTAAACCTCACCATCAGGAAATCCTCTGATACTGAGTCAAAATTCAGGGACACCCAAATCAAGACCATGCCCTCAATCATGAGGCTTACTCTTGTGAAGCTAATGTAGGTAGCATAGAAGCTTAGACTACCTATAGATATGTCTAAGAGTCACGTCCGGAGGACCTCTTTTGTTGTTCAAATGTGGCCTCACTATCTCTAAGCCCAATTCTGCAAGTGAAATCATTGCCCTCCCCGCTATGTGGGACATGACATCCAGAGGTGAAAGTCACACTAGCAGCATGGGAGATGACTCCCAAGGATGAATCTGGCTCAGGCACCATGGGATCAACAATTCCATCCTGACCAAAAGGGGGAAAAGAAGTGTAACTAATAAAGTATCAGTGGCAGAGAGAGTTCAAATAGAGTCGAGAGGCTATTCTGGAGGTTGTTCTTAAGCAAGCTTCAGTTAGACCTTGCTACCTATCATCACCTGCCAACCCCCAACCAGGACCATTCCAGTCAATCCTAAAGAACACCAAGGGCAATATATAAGATTCCACAAGGGTTCCATGCACTAGAGTAACTTTCCAGAAACCTACAACCTCCAGATGGGTCCCTGGTCCAAGTAAGTCCTGAAACCAAAGAGCCCAGCCTCTCCAGAACATCAGAGAGTTCCATCTCCCTACTCCATATTAGTGACAGACCCTCCCAATATGAAAAATTTAGAATGGCCATACCACCAAACACCCCTAACAAGAGAAAAGGAAAGATCAAAGGTGATGGTGGAGTTATACAGTGAAGATACAAATTAATATGAATGCTGAATTATTAAACTGATATCTCTTTTAGTCTCCAGTATCTTAGAGCAGCTAGAAGTAAAAACCTAAAATTATGGAATTGTCACCCACGTCAAACTCTGAAATATGTTCTACAATTAATTGTGCTGCTGTGCTTTGAAATGTATTGTTTTTTTTGTATATATGTTATTTCTCACAGAAAAGGGGGGAAAAAAGTCAATTGAGATTATAAAAAAATATTTATGCCTTCTAGGCTTCTATATCCTGGACCAGCTAGAAGGAAAAATCTGAGCGGGTCGTAAGGTAGCCCATGACAAACTGGGATCTGTCCTGTAAGTACTTGTTGAGGAGTGCTTTGAAAACTACTGCTTTTTTATTTCTTTCCTTTGTATATATGTTATACTATACAATAAAAAAGTTAAAAAAAAATTTCAACTTCTGTGTGAGACCAAAGGAAGAGATGTTTATTTGGTGTAAAATTTATATTTTTGGTAGTACACTATCTAATTTAACTTGTATGGTCAGTTTATTCAAACATCATAATAGCATGGAATCTTGAATAGGGAGAGGGAGCTTGTTGGTTTGTGCAGGCTACTGTGATGCTCTGATACATCCCAGAGTAATTGGGCAGAGAATAAAAAAGTATTTGCAAAGTCCCCTTGGGGAACTGGGGAGAAAGGAAGAAAATTCCCTACCTGGGGAATTCCTGACCAATTTAAAAAGCCAAGCCCTTGATCTTGAGGCTCGCCCCCTATGAAACTTATTCCTACAAAGGAGAAGCTAAGTCTACTTATAATTATGCCTAAGAGTCACTCCCAGAGAACCTCTTTCGTTGCTCAGATGTGGCCTCTCTCTAAGCCAACTTGGCAGGTGAATCACTGCCTCCCCACTATGTGGGACATGACTCCCAGGGGTGTAAATCTCCCTGGCAATGTGGGACATAACTCCCAGGGTTGAGCGAGGACCTAGCATCAACCCCTTCTTGACCAAAAGAAAGAAGAGAGAAATGAGACAAAATAAAGTTCTAGTGGCTAAGAGATTTTAAATAGAGCTGAGAGGTTATCCTGGAGGTTATTCTTATGCATTATATAGATATCCTTTTTTAGGTTATGGCATATTGGAGTGGCTAGGGGGAAGTACCTGAAATTTTTGAACTGTGTTCCAGTAGCCTTGATTCTTGAAGCCATGATTGTATAGCTATATAGCTTTTACAGTGTGACTATTTGATTTTGAAAACCTGTGGCCAATGCTCCCTTTATCCCGGGTATGGACAGATGAGTAAAAAAAATTAAGGACAAAGACACAAATAAATAAAAGGTAGGGATAAGGCGTAAAAAAAATTGGATAGGGTGCAAAATAGTGGTCAATGAGAGGGTGGGGTAAGGGGAATGGGATGGATGGGATTTTTCTTCTCTTTTTTTTTCTGGAATGATACAGATGTTCTAAAAGTGATCATGGTAATGAATACACAACTATGTGATAATATTGTAAGCCACTGATTGTATATTTTGGATAGATTGTATAGTACGTGAAGATATCGCATTAAAATATTAAAAATAGTTTTTAAAAAACAAGTAACACATGCATATACTGTCATGAAAAATTAAAATGCAGAGCACTACATTTAAATAATGCATATCTCCTCCCCACCCTTGCATCTCCCACTCCTTAGGGCTCACAACTGTTATCCAGGTGGTATTTTCATAGACCAGACATACGTAGTGTCATGAACTGAACTGTGTAGCTTGGTTTGGACATGTTCTTGGTCTTGGGCTGCATTCTGGTGGGTGTGGATCCATTGTAAATAAGATCTCTTTAAGATGTTACTTCAGTTAAGATGTGGTCCCACTGAATCAGACTGGGCTTTAATCTGGATACAAGAGTCCTTTATAGGCAGAGTGGAAGTCAGACAGAAAGAAAATCCAGGAGAGGCCTCCAAGTGCATTGCCATGTGACAGAAAAGCCAGGGGTCAAGTATTGCCAGAAGCCAGCCTGGAACACTATTGTCTTCTGGAAGAAAGCATCTTCTTGCTGACGCCTCAGTTTGGGGCTTCTCTTTGCCCCCAAAATGTGAGCCCATAAATTCTTGTTGTTTAAGTAAACAAAAAAAAGCAAAAAAAAAAAAAAAACAACAGCATGGTATACTGGCACAAGGACATGTATAAAAACCAATGGAATCAAACTGAGAGCTCAGAAATCAACCCTCACATTTATTATGGTCAACTGATTTTTGACAAGGGGACAAAGACCAATCAATGGGGAAAGAAAAATCTGATCAACAAATTATGCTGGGAAAACTGGATCTTCATTTGCAAAAGAAAGGAGAACCCTACCTCACACGTTATACAAAAAATCAACTCAAAATTAATCAAAGACCTAAATATAAGAGACAGAACTACGAAACCCCTAGAAAAAAATGTAGGATAGTATCTTTAGGACGCTGTATTAAGCAATGGTTTCTTAGGATTTACACCCAAAGCACAAGTAACAACAACAGCAATAACAAAAAAAAAAAAAGATAATTGGAACCCCATCAAAATTAAAAACTTTTGTGCCTGAAAGGACTTCATCACGAAAGTAAAATGACAACCGACACAAATATAAAAATATTTGGAAACCACATATCCAATATATAGGCTTAATAGCCATGATATTCAAAGAAATCCTTCAACTTAATTATAAAAAGACAAACAACCCAATTTAAAAATGAGCAAAAGACTTGAATAGAAATTTCTCCAGAGAAGATAAACGAATGGCCAGAAAGCACATGAAAAGATGCTCAGTATCATTATCCATCTGAAAAATGGCAAATCAAAACCACAATGACACACCATTTCAAACCCACAGAATGGCCACTATTAAAAAAACAAAAGAAAATCAGTGGTATTAGAGAGAATACTGAGAAACAGGAACAGTCAATCATTGCTGGTGGCAATGTAGAATGGTACAACTACTGTGGAAGATATTTTGCTGGTTCCTCAGAAAGTTAAGTATAGAACTATCATATGATCCAAAAATCCCACTACTAGGTGTTCGGTTTGAAGCTACTATGTACCCCAGAAAACCCATGTCCTTTAATCCTCATTGAATATTGCTGGGTGAGATCTGATTATTTCCATGGAACGTGACCCACCCAACTGGGGGTGGCATCTTTTGATTAGATGGTTTTCATGGAGATGTGTCTCCAACATTTCAAGGTGGGGTTGCTTACTGGGACCCTTTAAGAGGGGAACCATCTTGGAAAAAAGCTTCAGAGCTAGCAGAGCCAAGAGAGCCCACACAGCCTGAGACCTCTGGAGATGCCTAAGGAAAACACCTCCAGGGAATCCTTATGAAATGAGAAGCCAGGAGAAAAAGCTAGCCAAGGTCACCATGTGCCCTTCCAGCTGAGAGAGAAACCCCAAATGACACTGGCCTTCTTGAGCCAAGGTATTTTTCCCTGGATGCCTTAGTTTGGACATTATTATAACCTTGCCTTAATTTGGAGAGTTTCACAGCCTTAGAACTGTAAACTTGCAACTTAATAAACTGCTCTTTTTAAAAGCCATTCCATTTCTGGTATATTGCATTCTGGTAGTTTTCACAAACTAAAACACTGGGTATATCCCCAAAAGAACTGAAAGCAAGGACTCAATCAGATATTTATGCACTCACGACCATCAAAAGATGGAAGCAACTGAAGTGTTCATCCACCAATGAATGGATAAATAAAATGTGATATATACATACAATAGAATATTATTTAGTCATAAAAAGGAATGAAGTTCTGGATCATGCAACAACATGGATGAACCTTGAAGACATCAAGTTGAGTAAAATTAGCCAGATTCAAAAGGATAAATCTTATATGATCTCACATATAGGAAATAATTAGAATAAGCAAACTCAAGGAGTCAGAATCTAGAATATAAGTTACCAGGACAGGGGATGAAGATAGACAATAGGAAGTTAAGGATTAAAATACGCAGGGTTTACTGATTGTATATGTAGAATGGAATGATATCTTAATGTTTTGTCTGTTAATTTTTTAATTAATAAAAATAAATAAATAAATAAATAAATAAATAAATAAATGCACAGGGTTCCTATTTGGAATGATGGAAATGTTTGGTAATAGATGGTGGTGATGGTAATTACACTGTGAATGGAACTAACAGCACTAAAATATATATCTGAATATGATTAAAAGGGGAAATGTTAGATTGTATATATGATAACAGAACAAATTTTTTTAAAAATCCATAGAACTACACTACATAAATAGTGAACCCTAAGTTAAACCATGGACTGTAGTTAATAGTGCAATTATAGATGTGTGCTGTCATCAATTGTAACAAATGTTCCATACCAATTGAAGGTGCTAATAATAGGTTAGTATATGGAAATTCTGTATTTCATGAATGATTGTTCTGTAAATCCACAACTTCTCCAAGAAAGTGAAAAAAAAGGAAAGAAAATAGAGGTATGAAATAAATATTTATTAAGTGATTAATATGTGTTCAGGGTATGCTGGGAGCTTACATGCATGATCTCATCTAATCCTCACAACTCTGTGAGATCACTCCACTATCATCATTTTGCAGATAAGAAAAAAAAGGCTCAGAAAGGTTAGGGTACTTGCCTAAAGTCACAGCCAGTGTGAGGCAGAGCCTGGACTGAGACCCAGGTCTGTTGGATCCCAAAGGCCATACTCAATACCATCAACCACTCCAGAAGTTCAGAGAGAGCTGACGTCTTGCTGGTGTCAGGTCTCCTAAATGTCACTGCCTGGCACTTTCCACCACCTCCTTCAGTATGGAGACAGCCCGGGGTAGGTGCCAGGAACTTTCTAAACCTGAAGGATGCTGTACCCATCTGAAAAGAGCTTCTTTTTCCACAGACACCACCACACGTGGGTATCACGTTGTGTGAAAAGCAAACCCTCAAATCAGTTTTGCCCAAAGGCTACCATAGAACAACAACAGCTTGGTAAGGATTAAGTCAATTTTGAGAACAGCTTTCATAACTCTACCTGCCATTTCCTCTCCCTCCCTGACTGCATCAATGGGCCGTCCAACCCTCAAAGATTAAAAAATTTTCAGAATTGCAGTCTGGCAAATATGTTCAGGTGTGGCAATCTTGATACGTTGTCTAATTCCCCAAACTTAATGTAACTCCCCTGAGAGGTTCTCCCTTCCCATGCCATCCCCTACCCCACTCTATTTTCAAAGGCCTATTGCTGCTGTTCTTTGGAGTTTTCCTTTGCTTTTCTTCAGATATCATTCAAACAAAAGACAAATATAGAGTCTACCTTTTCTTGCAGATTGTTTTTCAAAATCAGATTTGATGCATTTAGTTGTTGAATCAGCATACCATATCATTTGTAGCTGACGATTGTTCTTGCTTTGGCATAGATCTGTGCAGAAAAATGCCCTGTGATATGGTCAGTGTGTCCAGCTTCTCTGTATCTGAGATATTGGGGAGCACTGATGCTGACAGACACTCAGCAGAGCTCAGGGAGACATCGCCAATACCTCTCAGCTGCCTCTTGGTATCAGCCCCAACTAAACTGTCGGGCTGACTCCTACTCAAATTTCATGAACACATCTGGACCCCTAGCAACGCCCATGCTTTGATGGGAATCTCCCCAGCAGAGAGGGCTGAATGTAGTCCTTTATGCCATGACTTTTCTGCTCTGCTAACAATGCTGCATAATCTTGAGAAAGAATGTCTTAATGCCAGTGTCTGTGTAAGTTCATTAGATGTTCCCCAAATGAGGAATTCTCACTCTCCCCCATGACAGACCAGGCTCAAGCTGTATCTGCAAAGCCTCCTTACTGTTTTCATAAAGTCTGGGAGCTCTTCAGTTTGAGTGCCTTCACTGCTATCCAAGGTTGTGCATCCTAGAAACAAAACCAACATGAGGGACAGCCCAGAGTACAAAATGGGCCCATGAAGAATTTTCATCAAGGTTTGTCATCAAAGTGTTTAAAAAATCATTCCTATTGAGTATATCCCTTTAAATGGGAAACCAAAATATCTGAAACAAAAAGTAATCACGAAACAACACAAAATCCTAAGCAACTATGAAAAATCCTGCAGAGTACAGCCTCACCGTAAATCACAGAAGTGCTCACAGGCTGCATGTACCGTACGTACTATTAGCACATATGTTCTGTAGCCCATAATATTTAATCACAAACATGTGTGGTATTTAGTTAGCTATGTGACAGGAAATACCATTTGTAAAACATTTAACCACAGCAAAACCTACCCATTCCTTCAAACACTATCAGTGCTGGTTCCAACTCAACACCCCAAGCCTGCTTCTCCCATGTGGCATTCAATCTTCACATTTCCAAGATCAATTTGGGTCCTGGCTATTTTTCTACCCTTGTTTTAATAATCTGCTCATTTACTAAATTCAGAGAACAGCATGAACAGATGCCAACCCAAATTGGCTAACCCTAGGAGATGGTCTTTACATACCAAAGAAAGGATTTGGGGCTGTACAGGCATCCTGAGTTCACAATTTTGTTATTATGACATTTTTTATAGAGTAGCCAGGCCATGTTCATGTCCCTGTCACAGATGCTATAGAAATTTGCTCAGTAGAGGTCTTTGAGCTTCAGTTTCCTCATCTGTAAAATGATAGTATTAATATCTACCTCGTATGTAAGCTGCATCATAATGAGGTACTCAATATATGTTCATTGTCCTCTCTCCTCCTCTACCTCCTTTTTTGCTCCCCCTTTGCCCCCAACCCAGACCTCACTCACTTTCTCTAGTCAGGAGGAAATTAAAAAGGCTAGATTCTAGAGTTTGCTTTAGCACCAGGTCAACTTGTTAAAAATAATTTTCTAGAACTGCTGCTGTTCTCCCTAGCTCGTGACCATGCCTCCCTGTCCTCCTGAGCTGATCATGGTGTTTCTCTCTTGGGCCCTGTGCCTTAACCCCTGCTCAGGAATTCTCCAGCCAGAGGAAATCAGGGGGTAACCCTGGTGTATAGAGAACTGAGTTTTTACATGAAAGGCCCTATTAAAGGAAGTGAGCAAAGCACTTGAGATGTCAAAAGTAATCAGGAAAAAGACTGATAAAGTGATGTGGGCCCTTCTATGCCTGGCTGACGGACTGAATGGCTAAAACTTAAAAACATGGGATCATGTTTATTGCCCTACAACCCAGACTCAACATCACTCCTTACCAGTGGCTCTCAACTGGGAGTGATTTTAACCCCCAGGGGACATTCGGCAATGTCTGGAGACATTTTTGGTTGTCACAACTACAAGTGTGAGCTGCTACTGGCACCCAGCAGGTAGAGACCAGAGATGCTGCTGAATATCCTACAATGCACAGGATGGCCCACACAGCAAGGAATTACTTGATCCAAATGCCAGTAGTGCTGAGGCTGAAAACCTAGCTCTATGATGACAGCAAAACTGCATGGGAGCTGAGGGCATCCCAGTGAGCTGAGAGTGTGGTACTCAGGGGTGTCCACCTTTCTGGGGGGTACCTACTTTGCAGACAATGAATCAGAGGCTTAGGCTTGATGACTTGCCCGAGGTGGCATAAGTAGAAATCAGTGCTGTTAGAATCAGATTCCATGTCTGGTCCAAAATCTCATGTTCTTTCTACTATACCACTCTGACTCCCAGGGTGGAAATCAGGATAGAAAGAGCAGCCAAAGAAATATGCTTCTTAAAAGGACTGACAGATATTGGAAACCAAATGAGAGCTAGAAAACAAGGGAAAAGGGAGCATTTGGCACTTGGAACCTCAGAGCCATATGTAGGAAAGGCAGGATAAGGAGCTGGTTTTAGACACTGTGCTGGTTTGAAACTGTTAGCACCCCAGAAAAACCATGTTCTTCTAATCCAACCCTGTGGGGGCAGACTTACTGTGGGTGGGACCTTATGATTAGATTGTTTCCATAGAGATGTGACCCCGCCCATTCAAGGTTGGTCTTAATTAGTTTACTGCAGTCCTTAAGACTGTGGACATAGAGAGCTCAGAGCTGGAGATGCTTGGAGAGCCACACAGAGAGCAGAGAGATGAAACCAGACACAGATGTTTGGAGACACTGAGAAGAGAAATGAAATTCAGAGTTTTCCCTGGAGAAGTTAAAAAAGGATCCACAGGTGCTTAAAGAGAAAAAGCCATTGGAATCAGAAGCCAAAAGCAACGAACTGGGAGAAAGGACGAGACGATGCCAGTGTTCCAGATGCCGACTGTCTTTCCTCCACGTACATATCCTCTTGTTGGTGCCTTCATTTGGACATTTTCATGGCCTTAGAGCTGTAAGTTGTAACTTAATAAGTTCTCTCTCTGTAAGCCAATCCATTTCTGGTATACTGCATTCCAGCAGCATTAGCAAACTGAAACAGACACATCGGTCAGGTATGAGGCACACCCTAGTGGAAGCCTCTTGTGAGAGGCTGGAAATAGGAGAGAAAACCAGGGGCTACAGATGTTAAGTTGGCAAACTGCCAGAGTATACCAAGTCCCAAAAGTATTCCTAAAAACCCTAAAGAATAGCCCGGCTCTATCTAAGATTCTATAAAAGTTTTACCTATCAAGTTTATTTTTTCAGAAACTTAAATCTGGCTCGTATGCCAGATAAGCCAGTCTCTCCAAGAACATCAACCAGTTTCACTCCTCTACTGCATGAAGTTGACACCCCTTTCCAGCAGAAGGAAGTGAAAATGGTCATTGCCCAGATATCCCTAAAGACTGAGAGAATGATCAAATGAGAGGGAGGAATTGTAATTGAGAAGTTAGGATTTAACAAATGATTATGACCACTGACTCATTATATAGATATTTCTTTTTAGTTTCTAGTGAATTAGAAATTAGAATAGTCAGAAGGAATTAATGGAAATTGTTGAACTCCAGTTGCCTTGATCTTTGATAATGACTCCATAACTATACAGCCTTCATCTTGTGACCAAGTGATTGTAAAAACCTTGAGGCTGACAGCCCCTTTATCTAGTTTATGGGTATTTAAGTAATAGACATGCATGAAAAATTAATAATAATAATAGGCTGGGAATATAGGGGGAAAACCCTTACATAAACTATGGACAATAGTTAATAGTACTACTTCAACAATCTTTCATCAACTGTAACAAATGTAATTACTGTTTAAAAAAAAAAAAAGAATTGCCAAAAAAAAGTGCTATCATCAACTGTAACAAATTTTCCTTGCCAACGCACATGTTGGTGGTGGAGAGATATACAGGAATCCTGTATTTCATGCATGGTTGTTCTGTAAACCGACAACTTTCCTAATAAATTTTTTTTAATGTCAAGTTGGGGGGTCTTTCAGGGTTAAGCGAGAGTTGAATGCAGGAAAGAATGGGAGAAGCTACAGGGGGCCCAAAGCTGAGAACTGAGTCCCAACAGAGAAAGAAAAAATGGAAAGGAGAAAGGAAAACACACCTGGAAAGGCCAAAGTAAAATCTGGGAGATGCAAGGGCCCAGGACAGGAAGGAGGTCTCTCACACAGGCTGGGGAAGAGCCTTGTTGCTTTAGTGATTCGGTCAGTAGTAACAGGAGTGGGGGCAATTTCAGCAGTGGGTGGGGTTGAGGCCAGGCTGGCAGTCTGGAACAAAAGGAGCATGTGGCCCATTTCCCCCAGTGTGGATGTGGAACACAGGGGCAGAAGCAGGGTTAAGCTTTCGCTGTCTTGCCAAACCCACCCACCCCACCCACTCCACGTACTTGCTCCTGGATTTCCTTCACCACTGGTGTCCCAAGGTACGGTGCTGTTTCCCAGCTCAACCAGTTTTTGCCTCTTATTCCCCATCTATCTTTGGTCTCAGGAGCAGCATAAAGAGGAGCCGAGGGCTTCCCACTCTCCAAAAAATCCAGCCCACGCCTGAATGTGGAAGGACGCAGACAAGCACGCCGTCCTTCAGGCAGGAGCCTGCAAACAAGGCCTGCTTTCAGGGCTGCCTTCTGGTATTTATGTCCCCGTGGGTTCTTGAGTGGAAAGAGCAAAGCACATAGAGATGAGAAAGGGCATTATCCCCACACAGGCCCCCAGAGCAGGGGTGCAGCATCCTGCAATTACTTAGATGATGGCCTCTGAATTTTGATTCTGAATTCTCAAAAGAAAACTATGAAAATGGTTGTGGGATAAAGTTAGCTGAAGGAGGCCGGACTCAGATCATGCATTTTGAAATATGCAAATCCCCCCTTTCCCCTCTCCCCTGCAGGCCCACAGAGATATGCAGAAAGAAGTTTAAAGTACAATAAAGAGGAATTCTCTCTTAAATACTTAGTGGGTAGATAACTAAACTCAATCACTTGACTATGAAAATTGGTCAAATAATTTTTCTTAATTACCATGTAATTGTTTTTAGTGGTTTGAGAAGAGGCAAGTAGCCAGATGTCCCAGAAAGGATATTTAACACTCTAAAATGTAATTCCTTCCCACACACTAAATTCAGATTGGAATGGTCTATATGAGACGTTAAGACCCATCATTTGCCCAGAGGGCCAGAAGCTCTGCTCTTGCTGGGCTTTGGAAAATGTCTGCTAAATGTTGTACCACATTCCCGGCTCATTCAGTCCTCACTTAGTCAGATCTGCCTACGTGAGACACTCGGGCCTGGGTTCTGGGTAAGCACCGTGGAGCCCACAGAGATGAGTACAACCTGACGCGTGTGTTATATGGCGGGAAAAGAAGGGTTAGCAGTCAGGGAGGCTTGTGTTGGACTTCCAACTCTGGGGTATGGAACAAGTGACTTTAACTCCCTGAGCCCTAATAGTAATGTTTGAGGGTTTTTCTGCACATTAAATGCAATGACATATGAAAAACGGCCAGTAGCTGGGGGCAATCAGAAATAGGGGCTATTATTGCCATAAATTCTTGCTCCTAAGGTGCTCATAAACTGGCAGGAAAGACCAGAGAAAACAGTCAACAAATCAAAGACAAAACATGCTCATCTTCCTTGTAGAGGTGCACTGAGAGGTTAGGAAGGACACCACGGGTTTAGGAGCAGGAAAGTGTTCGTGGGGGCAGTGGCATCCGCTCGGGCAAAGACATGGGCAGTAAATCAGGCATTAGCTACTGGACTCCTTACTTGGGTTTTGGCTGGCTTGGGCCATGTGCCAGTTAACCCAAGTGTAAGGAATTTCTCCCCCCTGGATTTATTCACCCAGCAAGCCTACACAAAACCCAGTTACGTACACCTGATCAACACTATGGCAGGTCTCTCTCTGCCACAAACTTCAGAGCCAACCTCAGAGGCAGTCAGGGCTGCATGTCTTCCCCAGAGCCAAACAGAAATTATTTGGGAATCAATTGTTAAGCATTTTGGTTTATCCATGGTCAGTCCTAAGCTGTTGCCAACCACTCAGCTCACCCAGAAATGCTACATCACCGTGGGAAATAGGCAAGAACTACTGAATTACTGAGGAAAAGCATATTTGCTACTATCCACTCCACTACCAAGAAACCCATAGCCATATATGTGCATAAATTTATAACAATCTGAGTGATCCCCAAACTAGGAAAAGATTAGAAAACACATTTGTGGTCCTACTTACAACCCAATTATAAAAGAAGAACATTTACTTGGGGTTGTCATCTCAAATGCAGGTATCAGAACACAAAAATAATACTCATGTCTCTTAAGTCCCCAGACAGTGCTTGCAAACACGTGCAAATTTTCCCACATTTTAAAGGCCCAAAGGTTTTAATGAAGAATTTCACACTTTTAAAGCAAAGTCTGATTAAAAATGTTTAAGGGGGTATGATGAATGGATGGGCCAGCTGACATTCTCGGCAGTGGGCATCACCTATATTAAACCCACATGAGGTATGCAACTAGGTGAATGAAACTTGAGGACAGTATGTTGAATGAAATATCAGAAACAAAAAGAGAAACATGATCATGTCTCACTCATATGGGCTAACTATAATACACCAACTTGAGGAACTGAGTTCAAGAGCATGGGTTATCAGGTTGAGGCCTATTGTAAAAGGTCCTAGATTGTAAGCTCTTACAGCAGTCACATATATTATGGAGTTATAACTGTTATTTCTAAATTCTGAGATGCTGAGCTATTTGTATATAATCTGGTCATTCTCTGGAACTTTGGGTAATTGTGTAACAACCGAGACTCAGAGTTAGAGAACTGAAGTTATAAAAGTCAGCATTACCCCATATGCAACTGCTCAAAAAGCTGAAAGAGTGATCAGGCTTTGACTAGAGATATGAATAAAGCTGATCTGGATAGGACTAACGTAAATCAGAATACAGGGTAAAGGATGATATAGTTCATATTTTAAAACTTCAGCTTTCTGTGTGAGACCAAAGGAAGGGATGCTTATTTGGTACAAAATTTATATCTTTAGTAGTGCATTATCTAATTTGTAGATATAGTCAGTTTATTCGATCATAATTACACGGAATCTTGAACAGTGAGATCTTGTTTATTTGTACAGGTAAGTGTGATGCCCCAATAAATCCCAGAGTAATTTTGGCAGAGAATAAAAAAGTATTTGCAAAGTTCCCTTGATAGACTGGGGAGAAAGGAGGAAATATTAAACTTTCACATCTGGGGAATTCCTCATACTCTCAAAAGCTGTGGGGACAACCAATTCAATAGACTGAGCCCTCGATCTTGGGGCTTGCCCCTATAAAACTTATTCCTGCAAAGGAGAACCTAAACCTACTGAGAATTATGCCTAACAGTCACCCCCAGAGAACCTCCTGTTGCTCAAATGTGGCCTCTCTCTCTAAGCCAACTCAATAAATGAACTCACTACCTCCCCCCTACATGGGACATGACTCCCAGGGGTATAAATCTCCCTGGCAACATGGGACGTGACTCCCAGGGATGAGCTGGGACCCAGCATCATGGGATTGAGAAAGCATTCTTGACCAAAAGGGGGAAGAGAGAAATGAGACAAAATAAAATTTCAGTGGCTGAGAGATTGCACACAGAGTTGAGTGTTTATCCTGGAGGTTATTCTTATGCATTATATAGAGATTTCTTTTTAGTTTCTGGTGCATTGGAGTGGCTGGAGGAAAGCACCTGAAACTGTTGAACTTGATTCTTGAAGACTATTAAATAACTACATAGCTTTCATGGTGTGACTGTGTGACTGTGAAAACCTTGTGGCTGATGCTGCCTTTATCCCGAGTATAAACAAATGAGTAAAAAATAAGAACATAAAATAAATAAGTGGGGTGCAAGGGTAGTTCAGTGGTAGAATTCTAATTCTCGCTTTCCATGAGGGAGATCTGGGTTCGATTCCTGCCTGGCCCATGAACTTTCCAAAAACAAACAAACAAGCAAATAAAAGAAAGAAAAACAAACCAAAAATTCGACAAATGGTGCTGCAGTAACGGGATACTCACATGGAAAAAGAATGAAATGTGACCCCTGCCATACAACATGCAATAAGTAAATAAATAAATAATGGGGGGGATAAGGGGTTTTAAAAAAATGTGGGTAGAGTGCAAACTAGTGGTCAATGAGAGGGAAGGATAACAAGTATGGGATGGATGGGGTTTTTCTTTTTTCTTATTTCTTTTTCTGGAGTGACGCAAATGTAAAAGTGATCATGGTGATGAGTACACAGCTATGTGATGATATTGTGAGCCACCGATTGCAAACTTTGGACGCACTGTATGGTACATGAAGATTTCTCAATAAAAATATTTAAAAACAAACAAACAATAAAAATTACAGATCTCTAAGTCTCCACCTGGCATGAGCCCATGGCAGACTGACCTCCTCCATTTCAACTGAGTTTCACTTAAATGAGTAACTCCCAGTCTCCTCAAGAGCCTGCTCTGAGGCTGAGGCCATGCCAGCCAGGTGTCTGCACAGCCCCGCTGAGGCCCACGAGCTGTAGACAGACCCAGCGGAGCAGACTAAGGTGCTCGGCCAGCCTCGAAGGTGCTGGCAGTTCTCCATGGGACAGGACCTGGGGCTCTCCCCTCTCCCCCCCATACTCTCTCTCTCTGATGGACCTTCACACTCTTGCTTATGGCACACCGCGGGCCCTCTGGGGAGGCATCCACAGCTATGTAACTGGGCTGAAAGCAGGGAGGCTTGTGGGAGGTTCAAGGGCCTTCCTGCAGCCCAGAGGCTTTGGCTTCCGGCTTGAGAGAGCCCTGAACCTCCATGTTAGAAGCCCAGGCCACCCTGCTGGACAGAGAAGCCACACAGAGCAGTCAGGCTGAGACACCACGTGGACATTCCAGCCCAGCCGCTATCTCACTGCGACAACATGCAGACCCTAAGCAAGAACCACCCACCGAGTCTAAATCAACAGGGAAACACAATATTGAGTTGCTGTTTTAGCCTCTATGGTTTGGAGTGGTTGTTGTGCAGCAGTAGATAATAGGAGCAGTGGGCAGTGCAGCCCTGGGACCACAGGGCACGGCTCCCAAAGCAGATGCAGGGGCTGGGAGAGTCTGGCAGAAATAAGAGCACAGGGT
Organism: Tamandua tetradactyla; assembly: GCF_023851605.1. Classification (NCBI taxonomy): domain Eukaryota; kingdom Metazoa; phylum Chordata; class Mammalia; order Pilosa; family Myrmecophagidae; genus Tamandua; species Tamandua tetradactyla. Next base: position 20,722,070 of record NC_135343.1, on the reverse strand, counting down.
CACTAACTCCCAGAGGTCCAAGATGGAGCTCCAGATAGCACTTTTTATTTACACCATCACAGTTCTTTTAACAACAGCTTGGGGGAATCCCAGACCAGGGATGGCCTGGATCTTATTGTGCCTGATCCCCTACCCTGGTCAGTACTGAGGGGCTGAAGCCCAATAAATGTTTGATGAATGAGTCAATGAAAAATGTACCTGACACTAAAACCAAGTGCTGATTCATCCCAGAGTTTCCTCCATGCTTCCTGTTGGGCAAGAACCATGCCAAGGAAAGTACAGGGAAGCAGCTGCTTCTGGCTGGGAAGTGGACAGGCAGAAGCAGAAGGTCATTTTGACAGGGAAAAATTAACTTCCAGGCCCAGGCTCCCAAGAAATCAAGATATTCATCAAAGCACCTATCCGAACCCCAGGCAGCTGCCCGGCCACACAGGCACCACTATCTAGAGATGAGGAAGCCCGATTCAGGAGGGTATTAAGACATCCAGCTGAGCCAAAGGATGAGGTCTCTCCAGAACCAGCCTCATACTGCTTGCTTGCCCAATTTCCAGGGCTCAGGAGCAATGGAGCCATCAGGACTGGGGCAGGGCTTGGGGGCAAGGCCCTTGGTCACAGCACTAACAAGGGGGATAGAGAAGACTTGAATTGGGAGCTGAATTACATATTTGAGCTCCTGGGAGCTTGGGGACAGTGGTCTTCCTTCACTGCAGGAGGAAGTTTGATTGCACTAGTATCCCTGCCTCCTTGTCGATAACCACTTTACCAAGGAAACCCCTACCTATAGCCCAACCCCTTCTCCCTGCTGCACTATGCACCAAGGCACAGACACTAATTTCAAGTCTAAACAGATGTGTTGTATACAAACCATCCAAACGCCCACTTGGATATTAACAAAAGGGGCTCAGGTTGAATTTCAACTCTGCATTTAGGCTTCCAGCCTCCAAAGATAAATGAAAACTTGAGCAGTAACTCCGAAGGTGTTTTTCTCTATTTCTCTTCCAAGCATAGACTTTGAAGACTAGGAACTACTCAACATGTGAAAAGCAGCTATAATTACCAGTAAAATAGATAATAAAACACAGATTTTGGAAGTGGCTCAGCTTCTGATTATCAGACTTTGAGCAAACCAATCACTCCCTTTGGGCCTCAGTTTCCTAATTCACAAAATGGCAGCTAATACTTGGTGTTCCCATAATTTGTGTATGAATAAGGACAAATTTATGAAGTATATATAAAAGGTCCACATAAGAAAAACTATAAATACGTAGAGACTAATTTACGTACAGCAGATGCTTGCTGACATCTTCCGGATAAATGGTCAAATAACCCACAACTGTAACAACATTAACAAGACACATTTGTTAGTGGAGGTCCCTCTCCACTAACTAGCTAAAAGTGGAGGTCCCTCTCTACCTTTCAAAATTCCCGGCTAAAGTACATACCCCCCAAATCCTAGAACGCCACCTCACTCCTCAAAGGGCCACTGCCCACCTTGCCCACGTCTTAATAACTGGCTCCTTAACCCTGCACTCTTACCTCCCATCTGCACTTACATTCTCCCAACTGGTTCAGATGGAACCCAGAGGCCAGGCCTACCCCACCACCCCATGCCCACACATAGAGGGTCTGCAGAGGAGGAGCCAGTACATCTGCTCAGGGCTCTTCCAGGTACAGCAGCCTGGACTATATCCTTAATCTTGACTTTGACCTTCACATGGACTCTCCCATCCATCTCAAGAGGCTGTGGGGAGTATCATGTAAGGGAGGGACTTGAATGTTTCTTTGAAAAACATGACACATTCTCTAAGTTCTTTTTTTCTTACTCCTGTGAATTCATTTCAGTGTGTTCTCAGACTATGAGTCTCTAGAGGCCTGGGATTGCTTTCGGGGTAAATTCTTTTGGTACAATGACCACACAAAGAGAAAAGCTTGAAGCTCTGCACAGCTCCAGTGCTACTAGCTGTGTGATCTCCAGTCTGGGAAGGAGTCAGGGGCCCTAGGTCTGGGTCTGAATCGTTATTGGCTCTGTCAATAAATTAAGCACATGACTTAACCTCTTGGGGCATTTTTCTTCACAGGCACAATGGAGCTTACAAACCACCCACATTCCTAGTCATTGGGACACCAGGAGAGCAAAGAATTTGACAAGAAAAACACTGCACAAGTGGAAATGCTGCAGTATTCAGTACGCATGGAGAATTAAGAAAGAAGAGATGAAAAATAAAAGTAAAATGGGAAAAGAAACAGAAGAGAAAGCAAGCAAGCATTTGGGTAAAGTATGAGGCTCTCAAGAAGGCAAAGAGAAAAGTTCCCAGGACAGAACGTGACCTTCTGAGTCCAAGAGTCAATGTCTGGTCAGAAAATTTAACCCAGAGGCATGTGAAATTTAGCCTCAGAAAAGAAAACTGGAGTGGAAGGAAATGAAGTCTGCTTACTACTTGAGGAGGCACATGCATACACCAGGAGAAGCCAGGGCTCCCTACTGCTTGCTTTTATAGGTCAGCTCAGGAGAGAGACAAATGAGGAACAAATAAGCCCACAACCTGGAAAATTTGTGCAATGTCCCCGGAGAGGTCCAATTCACTAACTCCCTTTGTGCGTAAGCATTCTATACCAAAAAGAGCAAGCCTCAAAGGGAAGAAGTAGGAGCCGATAAGATTAAGAGAGAACTGATACTATCCAAGGTCAGAAAAAAAGAGAAGGGAACAGTAATGAAATTATAGGAGTTCAAGCCTCCAGGACCAGAAGAGTTCATCCCCAGCCAACTGAATTAGAACTTGAATTGTGTGACTGTGGATCAGCTTTGACGGTACACAAATGATAGAAGAAAACCAGCAGACCAGACATAGGCAGATACTACTCCAATTTTCAAAACGGGGAAAACAAAGGACTGAAGAAACTAGAATACCTAATGTTGATTCTTAGAGAAGTTCTAAGCCAGGTTATGAAGTAGATGACATGTAAAAAATTAGACAGACGAGAAGGCAAATGATAAGTTCCCAGCATGAGTTTAGCAAGTTGTACCAAAAAAACCTCAATTCCTTTTGTGAGAGACCAGGAATTGCTGCCAAAAGGGCATTAGTGAGTGCAGATGCTTTCACAGTCAATCTGCAGAAATGAGAGCAGGCTGACGTGCAGGGTAAGCACATTCAGAGCTGGTTGAACAATGAGGCCTGGTGGAGAGACCAACATACACAGAGCGGGGCCTCCGGCTATGGACAATGGGGCTCAATCCTAGGTCCTTTTACCCTTGACTTGAAGGAAGTCAGAAATGAAGTCAAAGTCAAAAAGAAATATTCCAAATGCGGGAATCAAGAATCAAGGACCCATATGTAGAATGAAATGATATATTAATATTTTTGTTTGTTTGTTGTTAATTTTTTTATTAATTAAAAATAAAAATAAAAATAAAAAAACAGAAAATAGAAAATAAAAAACATTTTTAAAAAAGAATCAAGGACCCCCACACTAAAAAGCTGAATCTCATTAACGAACAAAGCTAAAGATCTAGGCATTGGTTCAAAAAATCCAGAGGGTCCATACAGCAGGGAGGAAGCCTGTCTTAATAGCAATTTACATGAAGAGGCCCAAGGAGGTAGAGTTAACAAACTTGCTCTGCATGGCACTCTAATAATTGCAGAGGGAAATAGTAGGCTTCGTTAATGGGAATGTACTGTCCAGACCAGGGTAGGTGTCTCTGCGTGGTCAGTGCTGGCCAGGCCACATCTGGAGGGTCAATCCCAAGCTACACTTTTATGGGAACATACAAAGACTCAAGAGTTTTCAAAGGCTGGTCACCAGGACAGCAGGGTGTGTTGAGATCATCTCACAAAAGAAAGGGCTACATGATCTGGAAGTGTTTACCTAGACATGTGCTAATGACAAAGGCTCTCTTGGCATAAAAAAAAACAAACTTTAAAATCATCCAGTCCAGCATTTGAAAACTCAGGAACCTCCAATATAAAATCCTGATAAGGAATTATCTAGCTGTTGCCAGCACCTGTCTGATGTGGTGAGACTCTGCCTGTCACCCAAATGGGTAGAGTACATTTGGGGCAGCCCATACAGTGTCCTTGGGAGAATGGTAAAAAGGCACCCTTCTCTGTCAGATGGGCAATACACGGCAGCTGTCCTGGTAACCACATGTGCTTGGCAGGGCCTGTGTGTGCACTTAAGTAGGAACATCTGGCAGGAATGTGTGGGTGGGGAGTGGCAGATCCCAACAAGCAGGGGGCCCTTAAAAGCTGTGTAAACCCCATGGGGTGTGGTAGAGAGCCATTCTCACTTGGAGTTTATTGTCAAAGATGAATGATAGAGAGGATGACATAGGAAGCCTAAAATAACAACGTTCTCCTTTGTAATGGGGGAAAAAGTGCTGACCTAGGTAAATGATCTCGGAATTAGAAAACTTTGGCATTATCATCCAGTTCCAAGGATACCGGAACTATCAGGAAAAAGTGAGCATTCACCTTACCCTACACCTTTTTCCTAAATAGATAGCTTTTCTGGAAATCAGACATCCCTGGCCAGCAGTGTGCTACTTAGAATACCCCCAGTGGGGCTCCTTCCACTGAACCATAACTAGTAGAAAAGCGCTGGGGATTTTCCCAAAATTTACGAGACTTCTGATGCAAGCCACAGACAAGCAGCAGGCCTAGAGCTGCACAAGAGAAGGTTCTCAGTTGTAAAGATCTGAGATGAAACTATTTCTCTAAATTTTGCATTAATGCTAAACTGAGGCCAACAAAAACAAGGTTTATAGCCTGTTCTAGTTTGCTACTGCTGGAATGCAACACACCAGAGACGGATTAGCCTTTAGTAAAAGGGGATTTATTTCATTAGTTCTTCAGAGGAAAGGCAGCTACCTTTCAAATGAGGTTCTTTCTTATGTGGGACGGCACAGGATGATCTATGCTGGCCTCTCTAGGCCTCTGGTTCCAACAACTTTCCCTGGGGTGATTTCTTTCTGCATCTCCAAAGGAGTGCTGAGATGAGGTATGCTGAACTGCTTGGGCTGTGCTACATTGAACTCTCTCATTTAAGTACCAGTCAATTAAATCAAACATCATTCATTACAGCAGGCATGCCTCTTAGCTGACTGCAGATGTAATGAGCAACACATGAGGTTCACATACCATTCGCTCATGTCCACAGCAACAGAACTAGGTACCTTCACCTGGCCAAGCTGACACCTGAACCTAACTACCACATAGCTCAATTACTGTCTTTCACCTCCTCCCAACTGACCCTGAATATGAGTTACTGTTAGCAGGGAGCAGGCCGAAGGGGATGAACAGAGGCCAACAAGTCAGTCCTTCCCCTGCACTCTGGGCCACTTCTGTTTTAAATTAGATTCTCAATGCTACTTCCATAAAACTTTTGGCTTAGTGCACCAATGGAAAAACTAATTTTGGGCACTGATATTCATATGGAGAAACATCTATAATTCTAAGTATGTTTTGTTTTCATGAGGTTCTTTTCCTTTATTTAAGAATAGTCACAGCTATTGCTACTATTATTTCTGAAAAGACACTTGCAAAACACAGCATGCTCTGAGCCCAGGACAGATTCCACAGGGCGCAGGTAAATGAGAGCTGTAAAATAAGCAGACTTTAGGTCTTAAGAAATTCTCAAGGAATGTGTTCAGTTCTTCCACTCCTCTGGCACTCTCCTCCACTAGCCCTTCAATCATTCTGGTCCTTTACAATCCTTCACAGCTAGGTCAGATATTTATATCTTAAATCATCTCCCTCTCTGGGGTCGATGCAGTAAATGTAATCTTTAATAATGAAATGAAGGGCTTTCACCTCCTTAAAGGATAGGAGCAAGAACAAGAGAACAGAGACATATTTCTGGCTAAGAGGGGCATGGTTCGGAAGCAGCAACATAGCTATTTTCTAGAAAGTTCTATCCACAAGCTGTAACAGCTACTAAAAGGTAGTACAGAGGCAAAATTAAAATGGTGGTCTAAAAGCTCTGAGTAAATTCATCCAAGAAAAATCTAAATTGATTAAAATGAAAACATAAGAAATTAGAAGGTTTAACCATGGCCTCTCCCCGTAAGTCGGTCTGATCAGACCTTCAAAGCACAGTCCCCGTGTGAAAGAACCAGAGCAGGGGGGCAGAAATGGCTGGAAGAGACTAATAAGGTTTGTGAGACTAATAAGGTTTGTGAACATGTACATATGTCAAGCACCCAGTTCATATTGTTTCATGTTATCGCATTTAACCTTCAGAACAACCTATTGAGGTAGGTTTTGTTATTACTGTTGTAAAGAGAAGGAAACAGCCTCAAAGATGTTAACTAACTTGCCCCAGGGCACATATCATATTTGTAACTGTGATGGTTAATTCTGGTGTCAGACTGGCCAGTTGATGGTGCCCAGTTTTCCGGGCAGGCAAGCACTGGCCTAACCATTATTGCAAGGGAATGTCGTGGCTGTTTTATTAAATCACCAGTCAATTGACTGCAGCTGTAGCTGATCACATCTACAATCAATTAAGGGTGTGTCTTCCACAAAAAGAGAATCTAATCAGCTGGGTTTGCTCTGATCAGTTGAAGGCTTTCAAGGGAGAAGAGAAAATTTTCACTTCTTCACCCAGCCAGCCTTACCTGTGGATTTCATCAGGGATGTTCATCAGAGTTGCAGGCTTCTTGGTCTGCCCTGTAGATTTTGAACACTTGGATCCTCTCTGGTTGCCATGAGATACTTTTATAAAGCTCTTAGTTGGTTCTGTTTCTCTAGAGAACCCTGACTAATACAGCAGTAAAGCTTGGATTCCTGCTTGGATCTGCCCAATTCCACATTCCATAGATTAGGGCTATGGGCTGATATGGGGGTCACAGAGAAGACCAAGGCCAATTGCTGGTTTGGGTTCCTTAAAAGAACAGTGTCCGTCAGGTGGGTGTACAGAGGCTATCTTTGTACAGATTTCTCTAACTTTGAAAACAGGCTCCACTGATATGATCAACATTTCCTGAGATGTTGTCAGCCACAAATACACAGAAAATCAATTGTTGGAGCAAACTTCTCTGTACTGTTTGAGACACAGGTAAACAAGGATGCCCAGCAGAGAGAGAACATCAGCTCCGCGTGCCAAGGGGAACAGGAACTACTGCCTTTCCACAACGGTCTTTTCTTCCAACGTAGATATGGGTGAAGATATTGGTCGGTAGGTAGTTTTAATCTACTACAAAGACTAAGGGACAGCATTTGGAGACTGCAGCAGGGTGTATGGGAAATTCTCTCTGGACTGGGAACATGTGGCCAGACAGAGAGAGATACCTGGGATGGTGGGGCTGCACACCGTGCTGTCAGGTTCTCACCTAGGCTGCATTTGCTCCAGTTGCAGTGCAGGCTCGCATCCCAGAGTTAAAATATGTATTTCCCTGCTTATAGCCTACCTTACACGTAACAAAATAAACTTTAAAAGTAATAACTAAAGACTTCAGTCAGATGATGGACTGAGTTGATACAAACCAAATACCTCAAAACCCTGAACAAAAGTATGATAACAATGTCTAAAACCTAGATAAACAGATAAAAGAAAAATAAATGGAAATCTGCAGGAACCAGAAATGAAGAGGAAAGATTTTTGAAAAGTTGGAAAATTCATTAATCCATGGATTAAAAAGGAAATAACCAAAGTATAAAATATTTAGAGCCAAGTGGTATGGAAGTAACTCAAAACTTCTAAGACGTGGTTAAAGCAGTACTTAGGAGTAAATATACAGCTTTAAATGCATTTATTTGAAAACAAAACTAAGAGTTAACTCAAGTAGCCAGAAATAAAGAAAAAATATAGACAAGAGAAAAAAAGAAATGAAAACCAAAAAAAAGAAAAAAACCATTTATTCGAAAAGACTAAATAGACCTATATTAAGAAATGGCATAAATAAACAACATTTAGAATGAAAAAGGGAACATAAGATCATTTTAGAAAACCATAAAAGAAAATTATGAATAACTGGTTATGATAAATTTGAGAACACATGAAATGGATACTCAAATACAAATTATCAAAATAGAATCACGAAGAAATAGAAAGCCTAAATTCATCAAAAATTATTAATGAACTTGCACTGGTAGTCAGAAACCTGACACACATATTTGATAAAAGACAAGAGATTCTAATGATTTTATGGATAAGTTTTTCCGAACTTCCAAGGAACAAAATTTATCTCTGACAAACTGTTTATGAAACATATATATGAAAGAGGAAAAGCTACTCAATTTATTTAATGGAGTTAACAGAAGCACGATAACAAACAATATAAGAACAGTATAAAAAAAGAAAATTATTGACGATTCCACTTCTGAAAATAGGCAAAAATCTAAGTAAAAATACTAGCCAGTTTCGGTTCCAGGACCCTGCACTTGCCAAAAAACAATACTAGCAAGTGACATCCCACAGAGTAAAAGTAAAAATACTAGCAAATATCCTACAGAATAAAATTATACACACACATACAAACACCTGTGGCAGTATTATAAAATATTATTTATAGTAAAGACTTTGGCCTCCAAAAAAAAGAGGTCTGGCCTTTTGCAGGACTCCTGCGGAGGGTTCCTCTAAATCTTTGGAATTTCCAGTGTTATCAGAGTCCTTTGTTCTTCGGGGTGGACCCAAAACCCCACCTGAAACTTCATATGCTAATGAGATGGCAGGATGGAGAAGTCACACCTGCGGCCACAGGGTGGGGGCTGGCTACCCCAGATCCAACCATGTGACTAAGGAGCTATCAGTCAGATTAGGGGGCAAGTGGGAGGGTAGGTAAGTCGCAGACTGGGTTCACCCATATGGGCAATGATTCCATTGGCTATGTCTACAGAATGAAACCCCACATAAACTCTAGCCACTCAAAGCAGAAAGTGCTTTCACAATTAATAAATACATCGCTGTACTGGGAAAATAACGCCTAATTCCCTATAGAAAGGACACCTAAGTTTGCTTTTGAGACCCTCCCAGACCTTGCCCTATGTGTCTCTTCCTTTGGCTTCTTCTGATTTATATCCTTTGCTATGATCGTTGAGTATAGTATTTTCAGTGAGTTCTAGAAGTCATTCTATTGAATTGTAGAACCTGAGGGGGTGGCTGGAACCCCCAAATCTGTAGCCAGTTGGCCAGAAGTGAGTTACTGAGCTTGGAACTCGTATCTTTCCAAGAACTGCCCTAACCTGTGGGATTTGGCCTGACTCCGGGGAGTTAGAATGAGAATTGAGTTACTGCATATTTGTAGTCGGTGTCAGAAGTTGAAGTTTTTGCAGTCTTTATATGATCACATTGGAATATTAAGGGAGAAAAATATATTATCATCTCCATTTACATACGTTTAAAGCATTAAATAAAATCAACACTTATTCATAACATTTTTAAATTGCTAAAAACTATTAACAGTGGGAAATATCCTGAATTTGATAAAGAATAGCTACCAAAACCTTAAGTAACTTCATGTTCAAGAAGAAACTTTAGAGTACTCACTAAAGAAAATAACAGCACAAGGATGCCCTCTACCCTGTGAAGACTGTGTTAGGGCCTACCCAATATAATAAAACAAGAAAAAGATGTGTTATAGGAAATGAAAAAGAAAAACCAAATTATTATTCTGTGATTATCTGTGCTGGTTTAAAAGGATGTATGCCCCTTAGGAAAGCCATGTTTTAATCAAAATCCCATTTCATAAAGGTAGAATAATCCCTATTCAATACTGTATGTTTGAAACTGTAATCAGATCATCTCCCTGGATGATGTGATTTAGTCAAGAGTGGTTGTTAAACTGAATTAGGTGACGACATGTCTCCACCCATTTGGGTGGATCTTGACTGGTTTATTGGAGTCCTATTAAAGAGGTAACATTTTGGAGAATAAGAGATTCAGAGAGGGCAGAGCAGAACAACATAGCCACGAGAAACAGAGTCCACCAGCCAGCGACCTTTGGAGATGAAGGAAAATGCCTCCCAGGGAGCTTCATGAAACAGGAAGCCAGGAGAAGAAGCTAGCAGATGATGCCGTGTTCACCATGTGCCCTTCCAGATGAGAGAGGAACCCTGACCATGTTCAGTAGGTGCCTTCCAGATGAGAGAGAAACTCTGTGTTCGCCATGTGCCCTTCCACTTGAAAAAGAAACCCTGAACTTCATAGGCCTTCTTGAATCAAGGTATCTTTCCCTGGATGCCTTAGATTTGACACTGCTATAGATTTGTTTTAATTGGGACATTTTCTTGGCCTTAGAACTGTAAACTGGCAACTCATTAAATTTCCCTTTTTAAAAGTCATTCTGTTTCTGGTATATTGCATTCCGGGAGCTAGCAAACTAGAACATTATCTATATAGAAAATTCAAGAAAATCTATATAAAGATTAGAATTAATGAAAGTAGCTCAGCTGGGGTATTGGATATAAGATCAGAATTTAAAAATCAGCAATGTTTCCATCAATTAAAAAATAACTTAAAAATACATTTAAAATATCGACAAAATCTTTGGTATAAATACAGCAAACATTATGCAAGAACCTTACATAGAAAAGCACCAGTCATTATTCAACTACTAATGGAAAGATGTCAGTTCTCTTAGAATATATATAGAACAGAATTTCAATCAAAATGTCAGCATTATTTTCTTCCATAACATTTCAAATATTGTCTACTTATGGAACTAGACAATAGCATTTATATAAACTAGTAAACTCCAACAGGTCAAAAAATTCAGAAACATTTATAAGTAACCATAATTGCTAACAATTATTAAGCACTTTCTTATAAACCAAGCATTGTTCCAGCATTCTACATGATTATCTCCCCACAATAATCCTTGATGTGGATGCTCATTATCTCTCTTTCATAAATGAGGAGACTTTGAGAAGGTATGTACATCGCCCAAGATTACACTGCTAGGAAATCAAAACTGCTCACTGAGTGCTGAGTAGGCTAAACCTCTAAATCCACACCTAGACAAATCTACAGAACATTTTAGAGAAAATACTAAAACTACCAGTGAGAAGACAGATTATAATGAAGTGATAATCATTTGTGTTTGAACAACTTCTTAGTAGAAGTAACAGCTGCAAGAAGACTTTCCTTCTGACAGAAAACAATTGTAAGTGTAGAATTCTATACTGACCAAATTCTCATTTGTGAGCAATGGCAAAATAAACATTTTCAGGAACATGAAAACTTTAAAGTTTACCCAAGACCCCCTTCATTAAAGAACTTCTAAATTTACATTAGCATTAAAAACAAAAAAAGAACCCAGAAAGAGCAACAACCCCTACACTGCAGCAACCCTTAAAATGTAATAAGGGTTTGTCACACACACACACACACACACACACACACACACACACACACACACACACACACACACACACACACACACACACACACACCATCCCCATAGGGCACCTCCCAAGGCCCCAGGCAGTTCGATCCTGAAAGATGTAGTAGCATATGTTGAAGTGTGGTCATCCAATGAAACAGAAAATTGTTCAAAGACAGTTACAAACTAACTTACAGTTATGGAGCAAAGGTTGCAAAACTTTTAACAAGCAAGTAACTCACAGCTGTATTCCAAGATGGGTACCAGAGCACATGGGACAAAGCACAGAAGAAAGGGGTAAAGCTTGTCTCAGTGCTCTGGGTTGTAAAATGCATGAGAGCTGGAGCACACACTGATAAATCATTATTCCTTTCAGGTAATACTAATGAACAATTACTATACCTAAATTTAAAAAAAAATGTATTTATTTCCAAAACACCAGAAAATGATAAAAGACTTCAAAAGAAATTTGAGAAAATGGCTAAAGAGCTACAAAACCAAAAACTCTAGATAATGATACACATGTCCTCTTATTTGAACCTAAGGTTCATTCACGTATAGTCCTACCAATAAAATTAATAGTAATCATCACAGTGCAAAGGAGGAGATTATAAGCGATGGAGAAAAGGAAAAATCTTTCTCTATATCTTCACAAACGAATGAAAAGGTTCATGATAATCTAGCTAACACTGTGTGAAAACACCTTTGAACATTTCGCATGACACTTCTTGTTCAACTAAATCCTCTGTTGGTGTTTTACATTCATCTTTCGATGATCTTTGTGTAAACTCAGGATGCAGAAATCAGAAAATGAAATTGAGACAATTCATTACAAAAATTAAAAATATTTGTATTTCTTCACCCGTATTGAAAACAAATAGCATTCAGTCATCAGCATCTTGCCATTACCTGAATGAGCCAACTCCTCAGAAATTCATGAGTAATCTTTCAAAGGAAAAAAATAAATTGGCAAAGAGATAAGTGAAGTGGTCATCCCTGACAAAAACAATCTGAAGGAACATCTAAGGAGACAATGGACAAGAAATATAGTTTGTCTTCTACTTTATCTACAACAAAAGATCACTCTTAGCTAAATTCAATTCCAAAAAGTTCCTCAGCACAGAGAAAAAGAATGTCAGAGTGCTCACATTCATCTTCAAAAGAAAAATGGCAAAAAAAAAAAAAGTACGGCATGAAATATACCATGTCAAACTTGCAACTTTTTAAAAAGTTGGTAAATAGCCCATAGTTTATGGCCAAGCCTTTAAAGAGGCTCCTGATTGTGGGGAGTCCCCATGTGATGATTATCTTAAGGAAAGGGATCTTCTTTCTGAATGTCAGACAACCTCGAGCTTTGCTCAGCTCAAATGCAGAAGTCCTTCTAATAGTGAGAAAATTAGCACACTGGAAATGTTTGATTTTTCCAGTATTGGTAAAAAATGTAGATCAGTTAACATAACCAATTTAACAGCAAAAACTAGGTTCAGTCTTGAGAAACCTACAAATTGTGAAGGAAATACAACTTTGAGTTACAAGACTTCTACAGAAATATCTGCAGCTGAAGAAACTCCAGTGTGTTGTAGACAAGCTAATCCTCAGAAAGGAAGACGCATACCCAGATGGAAATAACTTTTCCTGTATCACTGATGAACTTGTTCATCAAAAGGAATGCTTAGGGAAAGGGCATCATGGTACTTTAACTTCTTTGAAAGGAAGCACCAGAGAAAATAAAGAATTGATTGATGTTAAAAGCAGGCAGAAAGAAGATACCACTTCTGAAGGTGGAATGCAAAATGATGATAAGCTAAATTTTGTGGATGATTGTAAAGAGGGAAAACCTATACAGAGGGCAAAACTTATGCAGAAGATACAGTGAAAGGATATGAATCTTCTCCAGATGCCTTTGTTATAGGAATATGCAATTATACATCCATATTTTAAATATATCACAACTTTTTCATAATTAAACAAAAAATGTAACAAAGAAAACAAAATAACATTTACCAAAACTAATAATAATAATATAAAACGGGTGAGGAAATTAGAACCAGAGAAAAACATAGGTAGGAAATATAAGGCTTTCACTGTTATTAATTATCCAAACTATAGGCTATAAAGTCCTATGTATATATGCTTAGAAGTGAGCTTCAAAGTTAGCTCTGAGCTAAGTATTGACCAAATGAGAAATGGGAAACACCATTGGTTAAGGGGTTCATAACACCCATGTGCCAGTTTGAATCTGTGGTGGACCCCAGAAAAGCCATGTCCTTTAATCCTCATTAAATATTGCTGGCTGGGAGCTTTTTGATTGTTCCCATGGAGATGTGTCCCACTCAATTGTGGTGGTAACTTTTGATTAGATGATTTACATGGAGGTGTCCACCCACTCAAGGTGGGGTTGCTTACTGGAGCCCTCTTAAGAGGGAACCATTTTGGAAAGAGCTACAGAGCCCACACAGCCAGAGACCTTTGGCGACAAAGAAGGAAAACACACACACACACATACACCAGGGAGCTTCATGAAACAAGAAACAGGGACAAAAAGCTAGCAGATGTCGCCATGTTCACCATGTGCCTTTCCAGTTGGGAGAGAAACCCTGTACATCACTGGCTTTCTTGAACCAAGGTATCTTTTCCTGAACGCCTCAGACTGGACATTTCTATAGCCTTGCTTTAGTTGGGACATTTTCATAGGTTTAGAACTGTAAATTTGCAACTTATTAAATTTTCCTTTTCAAAAACTGCTTCATTTCTGGTATATTGCCCTTCCAGCAGCTAGCAAACTAGAACAACCAACAAGACAAAAAAGGTCAAGTTGCTCATAAGAACTATTCCCGGGCACTCTGACCAGAAAGAAATTTCTCATACAATTAAATAAATTGGTGAGTATGCCCTGGAAAATAAGTAAACAGTTAATTGGTATTTACTAACTAGGTGAGTGGGTCAGGAAGGTAAAAGTGGATCGGGAAGTTAGTACAGAGGTTCAAGTCCACCGGACCTGGGTTTTGAGGCCTGGGCCCCACTTTCAGAACGACCCCCCTTGGCTCTGACCCCTACACCATTTTGTTTCCTGAGGATCATCTGTACAGAGTTCAAGGCTCCGAACTGAGTTTGTGGAGTTATACTCCTGAAAAATAAGCAGTCCAACAATTAGTTGGTGTGTTAGATACAGTAAGTATTTAATGCCTGTTTAATTGATGTGTTCGGTTTTATTAATTGATGCATTACTTAAATATATAGCAAGTTTTAAGTGTCTGTTTAAATTCTTAGTTGGGGTGCTAACTGCATTTTTTTGTTCAAGTGTCCCTAATTGGTTATAGATTACTGAAATTCTTAAAATGACAAATTCTAATTCTAATAGCATTCCTGAATATGGCTCTTTGAGCAGTATTTTGAAAAAACTGGAAAGTTTTTATTTACAAGCCTATGGAAAACCAAAAAATAGTTTATTTCTATAACACAGTCAGCCTCAATATGATTTAGAATCAGAAGAGAAATGGCCTGAGAATGATTCTATTGAAAAAACATCTATATAAATGATTCAGTAATCATAATCATTTTGGGGGGGTGGGGAGTGCATGGTCCAGGAATTGAACCCAGGTCTCCCACATGGAAGGTGGGCATTCTAACCACTGAACCACCCGTGCACCCAATCATGATCGTTTAATTCTTAATTTCTTGGTTTCCAGAAATCTCTTTCCTGAGGAATAGAAGAGATAAAGCCCCTTTCTTAAGGTGTGTTCTTTTAACTGACAGGAGTTTCAGAATGGACAGCACTTCTGGGGACATTTAGGTGTAATCCGGGGACCTCTTGCCTGTGAAGATGGTACTCATGGCGGTACACAGCCCTGTGTTTTCTTCCCAGAGCTACCCCCAGAGTCACTCACACTATTTCCATGTCCACCGAACCAGTTCACTTGCCAATGCATGGGCTACCCACATAGCCAGGCCTACAAAGAAATAGTTTATTATTGTGTTTTCACGGTAATAAGCACCAAGAAGCAATATGCTTTTCTTTTTTTTTCTTTGGCATGGGCAGGCACCAGAATCGAACTCGGGCTTCTGGCATGGCAGGTGAGAACTCGGCCTGCTGCACCACCATAGCCCACCCAATATGCTTTTCTTTTATTCTATCATTTCATAGTAAAATCCTTGACCTATCTTGGCATTCCATGTAACATGCAGATATGCGGGAGCCTGGGTACTTCCACAGGGTCTTCCTACCCATCACACATGCCTGGTACTGCCAATAATAGCAAAACCCCAGTATTCACCAAACTACTTTAACAAATATTGCCTGAACGGGGACTGCTCCAGAATCTCGTGGGGTTCTGGAACCCCAGGTACGCTGGGAGACTTCACTGGAATTCCATATACTTCTGGGTAGATCTGGTTCCAAGAGTAAAGTGATCTACCTCTAAGTCTGGAATAATTCCCAAGGATCTCCAGAATGGGAAACATCACAGTGTGAGCCGGAAGAGATGGAAAGACAAAAGCATTTTGCAATTAATCAAAATATCAGTTCTTATTAAAGTATGAAATATCTCTCCTTTCCTTTTCTATTTTCTTTCCTTACAATTAAAAAATAATAATCACATGTGCAGGGAGACAGTAGATTGTAGAGATTAAAATGCACAGACTTTGGCCACTGACTCTGGCACTTTGCGGTTGTGCAATGCTGGGCAAGTTACCACTCTGATTCATAGTTTCTGAATTTCCATAATGAGAATAATAGTAGTACTTACCTCAAAGAGTATTAAAAGGATTACTAAAATAACACATGTAAGTGCTTATTACTCAAAAATGTTAGCTATCATTGTTGCAGAACAGTTGAGAAATACAGGAAAGCACAAAGAAAATCAAAAGCACCTATACCACCATCATCCGTTTCAACGCATACTCTTCCACTATTTGGGGGATGTACATTTAAAGAGTGAAATTACAGTGCTTTCTACTTTATAACTTACTTTTAAAATTTAACACTATACACCATACATCATTCAGTCTTCCAGTAAAAGATTTTAAAAGGCCACAGGGTATTCCTTTGGGTTATTTTTCTTCTTAATGATCCCTGCCCTCTTTCCTCTCTGCAGGTTCCACACGTCACGTGTTTCAACTCATCTGACCCAGCCAGGTGAGTATTGGCTGCCTTGTCTGGCTATTTGGGGATGCAGCCTTCCTCTCACCATCCAGACCATCTGCTCTTTAGATCAGAGACACCTTGATGGCCTTGGTTACATCCCCAGGATTCACAGCAGCCTACCCTGGGGATGTTCAGCAAATCTCCAGTAATGGCAACCAGCTCACTTGCCCAAGATTTCATGCAGTGGAGCAAAAGCCAAATAAGGCAGAAAGGCAGTTTCTCTCCTAACAGTATTATAAGGTTGACTTACAGGGCATTAAGTACACTATTAAAAATCTCAGGAAGAGGAAGAGACTGAAGATTTTTATCTGAGTGCACTGTATTTCCAAGCAACAGAGCCCAACAAATTCCAAACTCTAAATCTAAGTCAGAACACTTCCTTATCACTGACATTTGAAGACCACGGTAAAATCTTATTAATTCACATTAATGGGGATCTGTCAAACCCAATTAATGGAGAGAAGAGGCTCACTTCGTTTTTAGATAAACTCTTTTATTTCCAATGAAATACACTTTTAAATAAAATCTTCATTTCTGAATAGTTCAATACCTTGACCTGTTTTGACAAGGCTTTGCCAACCATAGGCTGCGCAGCACCTGATGTAACACAATTGTTAGGAGCACATTCATTGATTGTATATAAAATGTGAATGGCTAAACTTCTTGGAAAGTGTGTTATTCTTAAAACCAATAAAAGTTCAACATCCCCTTCAATTCTGCTCACACAGCTCATTCCTTAGTAAAGTTTTTTTCTTCCTAGGTCATGTGGAAGTAAACCCCAGCTCAGGCTGCTGCTCCCTGCTGCTCCATTTCTAAGCGAGCTGGCAGAGGTTTGCAATATCAACACAGATCAAATCAATCCTTAAAGAAAAAAAAAAAATCCAGACTCCAGACTTGATCTGTCCTGACCCATTTGAGAATTAACAAACTCCCTCTCAGCACCCAGAGAACCAAGCCTGTCATGGAAATACTGATTCAACCATAATGAAAACCAACATCAAAACCACACAAATGAACTCAACATTTTCCCACCCAATCAAAGTCAAGTTGAAGCAAGAGCCTCGGGATTAAAAACAAACCAGGCTGTTTTTCCTTTATTGGTCCTGCTCATTTAGCCTCTTCAATTGCCTTGTTTTCACAATTCCTGTTTATGAGAGAAGTCGGAGTGGGAGAGTTGGGAGAGAGATGGAGAACTAGAGGAAGGGCAGAGAAAAGCCGAGTAGCCTTGCCAGGCTGAGGAATGCCAACAAACATGGTTTATGTCAGCAAATTAAAACTTCCAGCCTGCCTGTCTGGGCAGTCTGCAAACAAGCCGGACTGAAGCTCAGTGTGCTTGTGGACTGCCGGTCTTCCCTTTCCAAACATCAGGCTCTGGACACTATTTTTAGCAAGTAGTCCTTTTTTATCTCTTTTTTTTTTCTTCTCTTTTCCTGATTCTCCCTGAATTAAAAAGGCTAATTACATGAAGTACCATTATTAGAAAAAACTAGCTGGAGAGGTTAAAAAAAAAGATGCCAAACGAACAAAAATCGGTACTTTTTAAAGCAAAATCCTAAGGGGAAAGATATTTTCATTTTTCCCTGGACCCACAGGGTTCAATTTGTGGGTCCCGAAAAGCAAAATCCGAAGCTGAAAGATATTCTAATTCTTCCCCGGACCCACAGGACTTGTGGGTTCCCCAAATCCCAGAGTACGTCGCTCCTGCTGGGAAGGTCTGGGTGAGCGTGGCGGTCCCTAGGCTGTGGCCGCTGGGCCGGGCTGGGTCGGCGCCCGCCAGGACTGGAGCCGGGGCCCGGGGGCCACGCACCTCCCGGGGAAACGGGGGTGGCAGGAGCGCGAATTAACAGGAGCCAGCAAGCGGAAAGTGAGAGTCCCGGGGTTGGGGGGATCCAGGCCCCCTAGGAAGGGCTGAAAGACCGAGGCTGGTGCCCCGCGCTGGGGAGGCCGGGGGGGGGGGGGGGGGGGGCGGGGGCGCGTGGGTGTGTCTGAACCCCTGACCCCTGGCCCTCAGAGATGATTCTAGATTCTTTTTGGTCCTGTTTACTCTTTTTCTTCCTCTTTAGAGCGAGTCCCAGGTTCCAGCAGCGCCCCCAGGGCAGGGGTGCTGGGGTGGGGGCCTGCAGCGCCTCCGGGGCGGCGGGGGTGAGGGGATGCGGGCGCCGCGCCTCGCTGCCCGGCGAATCCCAGAGATGCCCGAGCGCGGGGACGCCAATGCTCTGGCCCGCAAACTCTCCCAGCGAACGGGGGGGGGTCCCCACCATGCAGAGAGGGCGCCCCGTGCCTCCCCGCCCCTGTCCCCTGTTCACTTACGGGCCGCACAGCTCCGGCTCCGACTCCGGCCGCCGCCATCCACCTCGCGAGGAGCAGCGGGAGCGCGAGGCCCCGAGGCGACCCGGGCGGAGGGGCGGGGAGGGGGCGGTCACCGCGCCTCGACTCCTCCCGCTCCCACCGCCACCCTTCCCCTACTCCTGCCCCGCCTGGTCTTCCCCTCGCTCCGCTTTCCTGCCCGGGATCCCTGACTTTTTCTGGTGTCTGATTCCCCAATCTCTTTCCTCCAGTGCATCTTCCGTCCGCTGAGGCTCCGGCCCCCAGGAGGCGGAGAAGTTCCTCTCTCCTGCAGAAGTCCGGGTTGGGTCGGGAGGAGAAGGGAAGGAAGAGGCAGTACGGTATCTAACTTAGATTTAGACGTCCCCTTAAGTCACAGCCACTCCTTACACCCCTAGGGACCCAGTCTGGGTGGTGGGATGATGGGGGGACTTTGTGTTTGTGCTTTGCAAGTTACTTTTTGGAGCCTCTATTGAGCACCTCTTCTCTTCCCCTTAGGCCAGACCAACGCTGGTCTCAGGGTGATGAAAGGTAAAGATGGGGTCCCCCCACTCCTCACCCAGCTCCTGAGCAACTCAGTGATAAGGAGGAGGAGAACTCAGCATGACTTAGGGAAGGGCCAAGCTGCATGGACAGGAGGTAGACATTTATAGACGCCTCCTGTGTGCCTCCTGAAGAGTGCGGGAGAAAGAGGCAAGCTGCCTTCCCTAGGAGAGCTTATCTTGGGTGGCTTCTAGTCCCCACCTCATCAGAGCTGTCATTTGGTGTCTCAGCCTCTTCCTCAATTGCAGCTGCCTCACTGGGAGCCATTTAGTATGAAAGAAGGGCTGCCTGTGACCTGTCCCAGGGGACACGCAAATCTGGAAAGGAAAACTGGACCTGGATTTGAACAGGCTCCAGAGGGGAGGGGCATTTCGGGGCCTGGGACATAGTGCTTTGGAGGCTGGCAAGACTGGAAAGATTGTGTAGGAGAAGATGGGAAATACACTTGAATGGGGAGGTAAAGTTGGCCTCCAAGGCATGAAACAAAATAGGGAACTAGTGAAGGTTTTTAAGCAAAGGAATGTTTTAATGCAAGTGGTGACCTGTTTGCCTTTGAATCCCTAGAACCTGACACGTAGTCGGCACTTAATAAATCTTTGTGGACTCAAAATGGTGATTGAGGAATATTGGTTTAACAGGCAAGGTGGACTGCCTGGGAAGAGAGGGCTTAGGCCCAGGGAAAGATGGTGAGCTTGAAGGGCTTGATGGGCTGTGCCTGGATGATGGAAAGGCAGTGAGGGGATTCTGATTGAACACTTCCTTGCTTTTACAGAGCAATGTGATTCTCTTTTAAATGCCCTTGCAGATGTAGTCTTGTTTTGACCTTGGAGTTCTCTGGTGAGTAGGAAAGGCATTCAATACCCCCACTCAAATACCATCCAGTGTTTCAAACCTGTGCCGAGGGCTCTGAGGAAAGTGACATTCAGAGAGGCCATGGGAGTGCCTGAAGTTACACAGCTGAGATCTATTTAAGGCACTTCATATCTCAGATAGCATTTCCAATTGTGCTTATGCTTAAAACACCCTAAACAAACAGAAAAGGGCACCAGGCTTCCTCACCTCCCCATGGACAAATCTCTTCCTCCAGTTACCTTCCAGGAGATGGTTAAAGACTGAGGTCAGGGCAAGTGGGAGCCCAGAGAATAAGAAGTCAACAGACTAGTTGGTTGGTAACTTTTCAGAGCCTCTTCTAGGCAACGAGAGAGGTATTGGGCCAATTCAATCTTCTGGTAAGGAGCTGAGAGGAGCAAAGAGCAAGAACAAAGGAGAGATGGAGGAAGGGAAGGGAAAGAGAAGTGGTGACCTTTTGCCTTTCCTATGCCTTGACCTCAGACCCTCTGGCCATAGCCCCAAAGTGAACTTCCTGTGTCCTGTGTTCAGTCCACCCTTCCCCAGTGGGCCTTCTTGGAAGACCAGGCCATTCAAAAAAAAAAAAGCCACTGCTAACAACTACAGATACAATAATGCACTTTCGGCATTTAAATAAGAGTTCTGAGTACACCTTTTAATTCTGTCATCTTTGAATAAACAGCATGGCCTTGATGAGTAACTATCCAAAAAAAACTCTTTTGGAAACTGACACTTCTGCAAAACAAATAGGCCCATACATTTCTAAAGACAAATACAGTTGGTTGAAAACCATTTGTTTTCTACAAATAATGGGATCTCCTCTTCTGTGTGAGGCAACGTTGCCCCAAACATTGCCACTTTCATGAATGCTGATTTATTTTTTGTAACTCTACCACACATTTCCAAACTACCACTTTCAGGAATATCCCTTTGTATCAAAATCTGGTGGCAAACAGCTCAGCATGGCCTCAATAGCTAAGCTTCCGCAGCCACTTATGGCCAGCTGTGACCTCATTTGCTCCAGTTCCTGTCTTTCCCCTGGCTCTACAATAAGTAGACCCTTAGACTATGTCATTCTCCTTTTATTAACAGGTGTGCCTTTCCTGGCAGCTTTTTCACAGAAACCATGTAGAATTTAATGTAGTCACACTGTTTAAAAAGGCATCCCCTCCTAACACAGGGAGCCCAGAATAAGAATGAGCCCCTTTAATCCTGTATAGCATAATGTAATGCCCGGATACACCCCAGAGTATATTAAGCAGATAATTAAAAAGTATTGGCAAACTTCCTTGAAGGATGGGAGAAAAAATATGGAACTATTAAACTTTACCACCAGCAAAACCCCAGATACTGTGTGAAACATTAGGGACACCCAAATCAATAGGCCAAGCCCTTGATCTTGAGGCTTGCTCTTGTGAAGTTTATGTATGTAGTAGAGAAGCTTAGCCTACCTATAGGTGTGTCTTGAGTCACCTCCAGAGGACCTCTTGTTGCTCAGATGTGGCCTCACTCTCTC
Organism: Tamandua tetradactyla; assembly: GCF_023851605.1. Lineage (NCBI taxonomy): Eukaryota > Metazoa > Chordata > Mammalia > Pilosa > Myrmecophagidae > Tamandua > Tamandua tetradactyla. The sequence goes on along the minus strand of NC_135343.1, from coordinate 20,700,377 downwards.
TAAACCTAACTCTGCAAATGAAACCATTGCCCTCCCCCCTACATGGGACATATCTTCCGGGATGAAAGACTCCCTGGTGGCATGAGAAATGACTCCCAGGTCTGAGCCTGGGTCTGGCACCATGGGATCAACAATGCCATCCTGATCAAAAGAGGGAAAAGAAGTGTAACTAATAAAGTATTAGTGGCTGAGAGAGTTCAAATAGAGTCGAGAGGCTACTCTGGAGGTCACTCTTACTCAAGCTTCAGTTAGAATTGCTACCTATCATAACTTGCCAACCCCCAACCAAAACCATTCCTGCCAATCCTATAGAATACCTAAGGCATTATATGAGATTCTACAAAGGTTCAATGCCCTAGAATAACTTTCTAGAAACCCACAACCTCCCTGGACCAGATAAGACCTGAAATGCAGAGAAGCCAGCCTTTCCAGAACATCAACTAGTTCCATCCCCCTATCCCATATTATCGACAGTACCTTTCAACATGAAAAAGTTAGAATGGGCATAGCCCACATACCCCTAAAGAGTGGAAGAAAATTCGAAGATGGTGGTGGAGTTATATGGAGAAGGTAGAGTTTAACAAATGAGTATGAGTGCTGAATCATTATACTGATATTTCTTTTAGTCTCCAGTACCTTAGAGCAGCTAGAAGTAAAAATGTAAAATTGTGGAATTGTAACCCATACCAAACACTGAAATCTGTTCTACGACTAATCATTGTGATTTTGAAATTTATTGCTTTTTTGTACATATGTTATTTTTCACAAGAAAAGAAAAAAGAGGAGTATAACAGAGAAGATAAGATTTAACAAATGAGTATGACTGCTGAATCATTATATTGATATTTTGTTTGGTGTCCAGTGTCTTGGAGCAGTTAGAAGAAAAAAATGAAAAACTGTAGAACTGTAACCCGTACCAAGCTTTAAAATCTGCTCTAAAACTACTTGTTAAAATGCACTTGGAACTTTATTGCATTTTTGTATATATGTTATATTTCATAGTTGAAAAAGGGGGCCACCTAGACTGTCTATAGATATGACATAATATATTAACTTTGAATTTCTCAAAATCAAGTCAGTCAAAATTGTCAGGACCAACTAGTATAAATTCAAATCATCTTGCAGAAATGCCATATTTGAAAGGTGTCTTGGTTGGGAAAAGTGAGGAGTTCAGAACAAGCTTAGCCTTGAATACTTGATGAGAACATTCCTCTCTAAAAACTTTAGAACAGTAAGTCTCTATTTATATTGCAACATTAATTCCTTTCCATTGATGATAGAGGAAGGGTGTTTTATGAAAACCATATTAAAAAATATATTACACAACAAGAGTGAAAATGAAACAGGAAAGGAAAAAATCACTTTAGGTTCATGAAGCATTCTGGCCTGACCTTTGAAGAATATGCTGCTGATGAACAACTTTCTCCAAGAGGAAACCCAAATACTTATTGGAGGGATGTTTTAGTTTGCTGAAGCTGCTGGAATGCAGCATACCAGAAATGGAACGGCTTTTAAAGGGGAGGATTTATTGAGTTGCAAGTTTATAGTTCTAAGGCTGTGAACATGTCTAAATTAAGGCGAGGCTATAAAAATGTCCAAATTAAGGCATCCAGGGAAAGATCCCTTAGTTCAAGGAGGCCAATGATGTTTGGAATTTCTTTCTCAGCTGGAAAGGCACATGGCAAAGTCTGCTAGCTTTCTCTCCAGGCTTCTTCAATGGCTTCCCTGGGGTTTTGTTGGTGCTGGTCGCTCTAAAGCTTCTTCCCAAATGGTTCCTTCTGAAAGGACTCCAGTAAACAATCCCACCTTGAATGGATAGAGGTACATCTCTATGGAAACCATCTAATCAAAAGTTGCCACCCACAGTTGGGTGGGTCACATCTCCATGGAAACAATCAGAAATATCTCATCCAGCAATATTGAATGAGGATTAAAGGACATGGCTTTTCTGGGGTATATAATAGCTTTAAGGGATATTTCCAGGGATAAAGAGCCCATGTCTTTATGCCAACTGAAATCGATGATATTTAGGAGGATGCCCTCATGCAGAATGACCTAAGTTTGATTGCCCTCTGTGCTGGGGATGAGACATTCTCTGGTGTGACTTAAGCCACATTGGTCATTGCTGCAGTGGGCCGGTCCCTTAACCTCCTCCCCAAATTGTATCCACTTAGCATTTATTGAACAGCTAGTATGTATAAAGACATTCTGCTGAGTACTGTGAAGGACTAGGTTTAAGGCATGGTTCCTGCCTCCATACCATTCAGGGATATGTAACATCCGTGAACATGACTACACGAGATATATTAACAGTTTAACACAACAGAAGGGGGCCCTAAGGAAATACAGTGTTTTCGTTTCCTTGGCTGCCAAAGCAAATACCATGCAATGGGTTGGTTTAAACAATGGGAATTGTGGCTAGCAAAAAGTCCCAATCAAGGCGTCATCAAGACAATGGTTTCTTCCTGAAGACTGGTGTTTTAGGGCTTTCTACCTGTGAACCTTGTCCCTGGGCTCCTCTTTCACAGGGCAGTGCACATGCCTCCTAGTTCTTCCTGTTGAATTTCAGCTTCTTGTTTCTTGTCGCTTTCTCTGTCTGAATTTCCTTCCACTTATAGACTCCAGTAATAGGCTTAAGACCATTCTTGATTGAGGTGGTTCTCACTTTAACTGAAGTAACATCAGAAAAAGGTCCTACTTGTAGTGGATTCACACCCATAGGACTGGACTAGATTTAAAAACATGTTTTACTTGGAAAATACAGCCCCAAACCACCACACGCAGGACAGCCTGAAGAGAGGGAGGACTTTATTTGGCATCTTAACAAGACATAGGTGAGTAACATTTTGTTCTTTGTTAGTTCATCGAATTGCTGTGTTGTTTCTATTCTTGGGCCTCTCAGGTGTCACCACTCAGCTATTCCTCTACTCCCCGGCGTTGACATCAGAGGTGATTAAAGCCCCTGGTAAAACAAGCACAAATTTTGAAGTGAAGAGGTGCTTTTTGAAGCCCCTGCACCAGCAAAGGCAATAGCCTCCAGCATATTTCCACTGCGTCTAAACCCCTACATATGAAAGCAGTTATTCTAATGCTCCCTGGACCTTTTCTTTCAAAGGCTTAGAAGCTCTGTAATGGGTTTTCCTTGTCTAATGCTTTGACTGCCGGTTAATTTCCCAATTTGGAGCTAATTACTAAACTGCTTTAAATTTTAAGGCAAAGAGACAACAAACTTACTGACAAGCTTTCCATTTATCACCATGGTATCTGCGGACAGGGCTTGTAGCCAACAACAGAAGTTTCCTCTCTATAGTTGAACAAACTATTCCTTGTCAGTGTGACTTTGCCTGATGTTTTCATAGCAAATAACAGACTGTGTTGCTATCTTCATATATTAAAGTTTTAGAAGCGTCTGAAGCCTTTAAAGACCTGGGACCTGCTTCCAGATAATAACACAGAAAATAAAACTATAAATTGCACATTTTTCTGTCTGGCGATTTTTATTATAAAAGGCTTAAATTCATAGTCATTTGGACAGAGCCTTTTGCTCCAGCTTTGTGTGTGTGTGTGTGTGTGTGTGTGTGTGTGTGTGTGTGTGCCTTTCTTAGTTGATTCCTCATTTTACTTAAATTTATTTTCCATAACAATTTTGTTTGGAAGGGGCTGAGTTTTTGTTTGTTTGCTTTTTCTCTTTAATGAATCATGAACTTGGAATGTGAGCATGTTGTTTAAAAGTATCTTGTTAGGTTTAACCGATAGACTATTTCTTACCAAGAGTAAGGAAGAACCCACTTCTATCACCTTTTTAAAATGAGCAGTATTACATATGTTGGGTTGTGTTTAAAAATTATATGGGTGATATTTTAAAATGATATGACAGGGGGCAGGCCACGGTGGCTCAGCAGGCAGAGTTCTCACCTGCCATGCCAGAGACCCGGGTTCAATTCACGGCGCCTGCCCATGCAAAAAAAAAAAAAAAAGGATATGACAGGACATGTGCTGTTTATCAGAGCTGCTTAAACTGTATCTGTCTGAAGAGGTTTTTCCCATCCCCCACAGTCACTGGAAACGGTTCCCCCTGCAGTTGTGCTGCTAGATAACCTAACCTGTCTCTTCTTATGAAAGAACCTTTTTTTCTCATGTGGAATTTCCTTTGTATATCAACCCAATTTTGACTAAAACCATTTTTTTCATGTGCATGAAAGAAGAATGAGAACAAAAAAAATGCAACGTTAACAGTTGAATTTCTATAAAGATGTTCCTGACACTTTTCATCATTTAAAAAAATAAGCATATAACATATAAAAGTAGGAAATGTCATTTTAATAAGTTCAGAAAATTCTGTCTTCTCTAAGCAGCAATGCCTGATTAATTTTTTTTCTTTTCCTTCTTTTATCCTTTCACCCCTGTGTGTACTTCAGTCAACTGTCTGAGTCCCTACTCTCTGTCTAGCCTGAGATTTTCCTCTCATTTCTCACTTTCTATGCCATGTGGAGCCTAGTCAAAAGAGACAGCTCTTTAGAGAGGTGGGTTGCAAAGCGAAGTGGAGGGATGGGACAGTCACTGGAAGGGCTTGTGAGTTAAGGGTGACTTTAAGTGTGGGAGAGACTTGCTCCCAGGACGATGAGGAAAGGAGATCCCAAGGTGATACATGCGTGCACTGCCAGCCTGGAGGCAGCCTGCCAGACAAGTCAGACTTTAGCAGAGACTTCTTGGGGAAGACCGAGTTGGCTGAACATTCAGTGGAATTTGATGACATTGAGAGGAGAGTTATAAACCTGGGGTAGAATTTAGGGATAAATTAGTAATGAATATCACAGAAAACATAGACTTTTTTTTTTTTCAAGGCACATATTAACTCCAAGGAAAATAAAGAGTTGTGCAGGAAAGGAAAAATAATCAGCTATCAATAGTATTTGAATAGCCAAAATAAAGTATACACTGAATACTGACCTGATCAAAATGTTGATGTAACTATTTTGAAGAGAAGCTAAGAAAAACGGGGAAAAAAAGCCTATGTGTATATGTGAGTGATGGAGAGCAGGAGGTAGATGAAACAAGCAAATTCTCATCTTCCAAGTGAGAAGTCAGTTGATAACGCTTAATAGGAAAAGTGAACATAGTACACTACTTGAAAATAGGAAGATAGATGCCAAAATAATGAGTAAAAGTGGTCTCCAGGGAGCAAGAAATGGGAAGGAGGATCGGGGACAACTTTTTTATTATTATTATTGTTTTTTCTTTGTAGTAAGTGTTTTTTAGAATGACTTGACTCAAACTAAATTTGTAACTTTGATAAAAATACAGACATTTTATTTAAAAGTATTATAATCCTCATGTATTAGTTTTTGCCTCCTGCCTGTCTGAGGCAATCCCAGAGCAGAAGGGACAATAAATGACAGTTTGTAATTATGCATTCATGTGATCACTTCTTTGTCTCACTAATGGAAGCTCTCAAGGGCAGCTACGTGTCTGTCTTCTCATCTCAGTTTCCTCGGCACTGAGCACAGGGTAGGCACTCGATACACACTTATTGAATGAAATAACACATGACTAGGTCAACTTTAGAAGTCAGTGCTGACCAATTTTGTGAAAGTATTGATGGGGATTGAATCCCCTACAAAAGACTTGTTTGAATCTTAGTCTGCATTCCTATGGGTGTGAACCCATTTGTAAACAGTACCCTTTGAAGATATCCTTATTAGTTAAAGTATGGCCAAATTGAATCAGGTGGGCCTTAATCCGTATGCCAGAAAGCCTTACAAAGAAAGGAAATTCAGATGCAATTAGAAGAACCCCGAAACTAGAAGCCAGAGTGACAGGGGCCAGAGTGACAGGGGCCATGTGATGGAGGACTGCCATCAGCAGAAGGCAACCGACCTTGGGAGAAAGCGTGGCCTTGTTGACATCTTGATTTTGGACTTCTAGCCTCCAGTGAGCCAGTAATGCTGTTGTGCAAGCCAAACCATTGTGTAGTATTTGTCATAGGAGCTTGGGCAAGCTAAGAGAGGTATACAAAACTGAGGTGTTTATGGGTGAATTAACCCAACGTCTTGGGATTTGTCTTAAAATACACAAGGAAAAAAGGGATGGAGAAAAGATGAACAAGATTGGTAAAATGTCCATGAGTTTTGGGATCAGAGACTTCATATTATGCTCTCTACTTTTGTGTATTAGAAAATTCCTACTAAATATTAACAGCATCCCTAGAGTATATTAAGCAGATAATCACAGTATTGGCAAAGTCCCTTGAGAGAGGGGAGAAAGAATATGGAACTATTAAATCTTACCATTAGGGAATTCCCTGATACTGTGTTAAACTTTAGGGACACCCAAATCAATAGGCAATGCCCTTGATCATGAGGCTTACTCTTGTGAAGCCTATGTAGGTAGTGGAGAAGTTTAGATTATCTTTAGGTGTGTCTAAGAGTTACTTCTGGAGGACCTCTTTTGTTGCTCAGATGTGACCTCAGTCTCTCTAAGCCCAACTCTGCAAGTGAAATCATTGTCCTCCCCACTATGTGGAACGTGACATCCAGGGGTGAAAGTCACACTGGCAGCATGGGAGATGACTCCCAGGGATGAATCCAGACCAGGCACCATGGGATCAACAATATTACATCCTGATCAAAAGAGGGAAAAGAAGTGTAAATCATAAAGTACTAGTGGCAGAGAGAGTTCAAATAGAGCTGAGGGGCAACTCTGGAGGTTGTTCTTACTCAAGCTTCAGGTAGATCTTGCTACCTATCATAACCTGCCAATCCCCAACCAAGACCCTTCCAGCCAATCCTAAAGAACACCAAGGGCAATATATAAGATTCCACAAGGGTTCCAGGCACTGGACTAACTTTCCAGAAACCTACAATCTCCAGATGGGTCCCTGGTCCAAACAAGTCCTGAAATCTAGAGGGCCCAGCCTCTCCAGAACATCAGATAGTTCCATCTCCCTAACCCATATTAGTGACAGACCCTTCCAATATAAAAAATTTATAATTGCCATAGCCCTAACAACCCTAAAGAGAAGATTGGAAAGATCAAAGATGATGGTGGAGTTATGCATAGAAGATAGGATTTAACAAATGAGTATGAATGCTGAATCATTAAATTGATATCTCTCTTAGTCTCCAGTATTTTAGAGCAGCTAGAAGTAAAAGCCTAAAATTGTGAAATTGTAACCCAAGTCAAAGTCTGAAGTATGTTCTACAACTAATTGTGGTGCTGTGCTTTGAAATTTATTGTTTTGTATATATGTTATTTTTCACACAAAAAAAGGAAAAAAGTTGATTGTGGAGAAAAAAAATATTTAGGACTTCTAGCCTCCTATATTCTGGAGCAGCTAGAAGGAAACAAATTTGAAAGGATCATATGGTAGCCCATGACAAACTCTGGGATCTGTCCTGTAACTACTTGCTGAAGAGTGCTTTGAAAACTATTGCTTTTTTATTTCTTTGCTCTCTCTATATGTTATACTATATAATAAAAAAGTTTCAAAAAAGAAAAAGAACATGGCTTATGAGCCAAGACCTGGCATCACGGGACAGAGAAAGCCTTCTTGATCAAAGCAGGGAAGAAAGAAGTGAGACCAAAAAAAAGTTTCAGTCGCTGAGAGATTTCAAACAGAAAGGTTACCCTGGAGGTTATTCTTATGAATTATATAGATACCTCTTTTTAGTTGATGGTGTATTGGTGTGACTGGAGGGAAGTACCTAAAACTGTTGAACTGTATTCCAGCAGCCCTGAGTCGTAAAGATGATTATCTAACTATGTAGCTTTTACAAGGTGACCATGTGATTGTGAAAACCTTATATCTGAGGCTCCTTTTATCCAGGGTATGGAAGATGAATTTAAAAATAGGGATAAAAATAAATAAATAAATAGGGGGGATAAGGGGTTAAAAAAAAATGGTTATATTGAAATACTGGTGGTAATGAAAGGGTAGGGTAAGGGGTATGGGATGAATGAGATTTTTCTTTTGTTTCTTTTTCTGGAGTGATGCAAATGTTCTAAAAAGGATCATGGTGATGAATACACAACTATGTGATGATATTGGGAGACATTGATTGTATTTTTTGGATGGACTGTATGTGTGTGAAGATATCTCAAAAATATTTTTAAAAAAGAACATGGCTTTTCTGGGGTACATAACAGTTTCAAACCAGCACAGCCATATCATTCTATCTTCCTTCTTTCTTTCTCTTTCTCTCCCTTCTCCCTCTTTCTATTTATCAATCCATTTCTGAACACTTGAGCATGGGTTGTATACATCATGCTCCTTGAACACTTAATACTGTTAGGTACATTTCCCAAGAACAAAGATGTTCATTTATTTACCACTTTAAATGCTATTGTCAAGTTCAAGAAATTTCACATTGATATAAAACATATCATCTATATTCCAGTTTTTTCATATATCCCAGTAATATCCCTTTGAGCCTCCTCTTCTCCCTTGCTAAATCTCACCTGTGACCTTGTATTGCCTTTAGTTGTCATTGCTCTTTAGTTGCTCTCTCTTTTTAATTGCGGAAACATAAGGTTTCCCGTCTCAACCATTCCCAAGCATACTATTTAGTAGGATTAATCACATTACCTATATTAGTACCCTAACCACCTTCCATTACTAAAACCTTTCCATCTCCCTAAACAGATACCCTATGCTCACTATGCATTAACTTCCCTTTCCCACTGCCCACGGCTCCCAGCAATCTGTGCCCTAATTTCAGTCTCTATGAGCTTGCATATTCTCTGGTATTTTCTTTGCAGTTAAATGGAGCTAAACTATAACATTAGAAATCTTTAATAATGCTGTTTGCTTAATACCAGTTTAACCAGGAATATACACAAATTATGTTACTATAATCCTCCACCCCCCCCACATTTATTAGTTCTTGTCACAAATTATATGTTTATATTTTGAGTTCAAAATCATTCATTTATTATTACATTTTATGCATTTGCCTTTTAGATCCTTTGGAAGTGAAAAGCAGAGTTGCAAATCAAATATACAATAGTGCTGGCATTCATATTTACCTGTATTGTTCCCATCACTGGAGAGCTTTATTTCTCCATGTGACTGTGATCCATTGTCTATTGAACTTTCCTTTTAACCAGCAAAACTTTCTTTAGCATTTCTTGTAGGGCCAGTCTAGTGGTCCCTGAGGTCCTTCAGCTTTTGTCTATCTGGGACTGTCTTAATCTCTCCCTAATTTCTGAAACACAGTTTTGCTGGTCAGACGTTCCCTTATATGTAACGTGTTGCTTCTCTCTTGTGGCTTTCAAGTGCCAAATGTCTATGGCATTTGACAGTTTGATTACAGTATGGTGTAATGTGGGTCTATTTGGGTTTATCCTGTTGGAGTTTATTGGGCATCTTGTATGTATATCTTCATGCCTTTCATTTAATTAAATTTGTTTTCAACCATCATTTTTCTAATATAAGCTCTGTCCCTTTCTCTCTCTCATCTCCTTCTGGGACTCCCCAATGAACGTATGGGGATGCTTGAGGTGTCTCCCATGCTCCTCAGATGCTGTTGTCTTTTATTTATTCTTTTTTCTTTCTGCTTTTCAAACGGAATGATTTCAATTGTCTTATGTTCAAGTTCCCTGGTTCTTTTCTCCGCCAGCTCAAATCTACTGTTAACCACCTCACCCCCCAGAGATTTTTTAATATCTGGTACTGTAATCTTCAGACCTGTTTGGTTCCTTTACTTAATTTCAATTTCTCTATTGATTTTCTCTTTGTGTTCATTTATTGTTTTCCTGATTTTTGTTACTTCTCTGTCCTTTTTTTCCCTTTAGCTCTTTGAGCATATTAAGAACCATTTTTTAAAAGCCTTTATCTGGTATGTCCCAGGTTTGGTCCTATGCATTGATGGTTTCTAAAGCTTTAGTATTCTCCTTTGCTTGGACCATCACTTCTTGTTTTTTCTATGTTTTGCAACCTTTTATTGAAACCTAGACATTTTGATATTTTAACATGTTATCACTGGAATTTAGATTCTAAGGCTTGGATCCTTAAGATTCCTTAAACTTGGATACAGTAGTATTATGATAGAGTTTTCTTTGACCGCCAGGAGGGAAGGGGGGAAACAGCTTTCTAGTCTTTGAAGATTAACCCATTGAGTGCTCTCTTTCAGGGTTTAGCCACATAATGAGTTTAGAGAATAGGTCCAGGCTAAAGCATAGGGGCCTTCCTGATCCGTGCATGTGTCTTCTTGGGTATGTGCATGTGACCCTAGGAATTCTGTTTATATGTTTCTCAATATTTCCTCTTTCCTAAGAAACAGTTTCTTCATGGACCTGGGAACTGCATTGTATGTCCTACAGCCAGTAATTCCTTGCCTCAGGCAGCACAATCGGACTGCTATCACACAGCGTTCTGTATGAGAGTTCCATGACTTACCTTTTACATTTGGGGCAAGTTCTAGGATGGCAAATCCCTCAGGCCACCACCAGACAGAGTGGGCCAGATGTACCCGCTCCCACTACGTGCATGAGGGTGACTCTGCTGCTCTGCTCCTTCTGGAACTGGGACCAGGGGTCTGTACTGGGTATGTGGACTGACTCTGTGCTGAGCCAGCAATGGTGGGGTCAGGGGCCAGCCAGGCACGAGATCCTAGCTACTGCTTTCAATAGCCTTTATCTTGATTCAGTGCTTAAACTGTTACTCCAGCCCTTTAACTGTTTTCTGGAGATTTGAGATTCTTTGCCATACTCAGTGAAAGTGGTTGAATCTTGCCTTGGGGATCTCTAGCAGAGTCAGTTCAATCTCACTGTTTCCACCCTTCAAGTTGCAGCCCCTTTGTACTTTCTTTCATCAATTTTCTGTGCCTTGCCCCTTTCCAGTTCTCTGTCAACTGAACCAGCTGTTTTCACTGCAGCTGTGCCTGACCTGCCAAGTACTGTCAGGAAAACATCAAATAACCATGCTAAGTTCCATCTCCTTCAGGCCTCCTGTTTTAAGTTTCCCAGGCTGCTGAAGCAAATACCATGAAATGGTCTGGATTAAACAATGGGAATTAATTAACTTAGAGTTTTGAGGCTAAAAGAAAGTCCAAATCAAGGCAATGCTTTTTCCCAGAAGACTGTGGCTTCTGGGGCTGGCTGCCAGTGATTCTTGGCCCTTAGTTTGTCACATGGCCAGACACATGGCAGTGTCTCTGTGTTCCAATAATGTTCAGCTTCTGGCTGCTCCATCTGTGACTTTCTCTTTCTCATGTCTGGATTCACTCATTGATAAAGGACCCAAGTATTTAAGACCCATCCTGATTAAGGATCTTAACTGAAGTAACATCAAAAAAAGGGTCCTACCTTACAATGGGTTCACACTGACAGGAATAGAGGTTTAAGAACATGTTTTTCTAGGGTACATACAATTTCAAATTACCACAGCTTCTGTGATGCATATAGTAGTATGCTTGATGATATCCCATATGATTCTCAGGCTCTGTTCATTTTTTTCCATTCTTTTTTTTGCTCTTCAACGTGGACAATTTCAACAGTTTTATCTTCAAGCTTGCGAAACATCTCTTCTGCTTCTGTCAAGCCATCCTTAAACCCCTCTATTGAATATTTTACTTCATTAGTTGTACTTTTAAGCTCCGTAATTTCCATTTGGTTCTTCTTTATAGTTTCTATCTCACTATTGTAATTTTCATTTTGTTCAATATTCTTTTCCTGATTTCCTTTAGTTCTTTGTCCATGTTTTCCTTTAGTTGAATGATTTATGAGAGCTGTTCTAAGATCTTTGATTATTAATTCCAGAGACTGCTTTCCATCAAATTCTTTTTTTCCTATGACTAGGTCAAACTTTCCTGTCTCCTTGTATGTTTTGTAATTTTTTGTTGATAAATGGGCATTCCGAGTACTAATGGAGGAGGAGGAGGAGGAGGAGGAGGAGGAGGAGGAGGAAGAGGAAGAAGGGAGGGAAGGAGGAAAAGGAAAAAAACACTAACAAACAGACAAAACACACACATACAAAAACAAAGGGGAAAAAATGAAGTTCCCTGCCTCTCCCTATTTCTTGTTATGTGCCAGTGGGAAGCCAGAAGGTACTGCTGTTGAGGCCAAAACCTAGGCCAGGATCCTTACTCATTCTTCAGGGACCTGAAAGACCCCACAATTCTAACCAACCAAACAGAAAAAGAGGAGCACCAGCTCTTTGTGTCCCAATAGATGCTAGTGTAAGGCCAGAAGTTGCCACTTCTGAGTGAAACTAAGCCAACATTTGCACTGGGCTCTCAGGGATTCACCCGACTAAGCAGCAAAGAAAGAGAAAGAAGAAACTCAACCAACAAAAAAAGTGCACTGAGTCTTTAAGTCTTCGTAGATGCTGGTGTGAGGCCAGAAACCACTACCATGGAGAGGGCTGAAACCAAGGCCAGAGTCTATGCTGAGCTGTCAGGGACATGCCAGGCTAAGAAATGCCCACACACAGAAGCAAAATCAAAAACAAAGACAAACCCACAAAAATCAGCCAGGACAGTGCAGAAGCTCTTTACATCCAGGTGGATTCTGCTGGGAGGCTGGAAGTACTGCCACACAGAAGGCCAAAAGTGAGGCCAGCTGCTGCATTGGTCTCTCAGGGACTACTCCAACTGACCTCATTCTCACCCCAACTTTTAGAGGTTTCCTCGGTCAGCCCTGGCCCCAGCAGGCTGCTCTTGGAATCTGGGCCATGTTGCCACAGCCATTTGTACAGCCATTGTCATACATGGGGCTGAGCATTGAAGGCTGGCCACTGATTTCTGCTTTCACTCACTAAAGTGAAATTCTTGGCAACCTCCTACTTCTTTTGTACTCCTGTAGTTGTTTTCAATGTCCATTCTGGTTTAAGGTAACCACCTCATTAATTCCAATCTCTTTTTCCAATTCTTTCATTTTTCTAGTGGAGGGAATGATTTATAAAACTTCCTACTTCCTCATTTTGCACCTGTGCTTCAGCATTCGCTCTGCTTGCAGGTACCTGCATGATGCCTTCATCTCCTTCTTTATTCAAATGACACGTCTGTGAGGGCTTCCTGGTCTCTGGATCTAAAAGCACAACCTCCCACCAACTCCATAACTCCTCTTCCTGGCTTTATATTATCTCTTTGGCATTTATAACTTTAATGCACATTTATGTTTTGCTTACCTTGTTTATTAACTATTCCCCACACTAAGATAAATCAATGAGGGCAAGTATTTTTGTCCAGTTTTGTATCCTAGCACTTGGGACAATGTCTGGCATATAAAAGGCATTTGATAAATATTTTTTTAATGAATGAATGAATAAGGTGAGAAACAGGTCTGGAGAGATGTAAATAAGACTAGAGAAAATGGAGAAATTTAGTGAATTTAATATTGAATGAACCTCCTGAATTGTGAGTTGCCTTCATAAGGCTATGGGAATGTAGCTCAGAAGTGGCCAAAGCTATAAAGATCTATTTGACATGTATCAGCACCAACTCACTGAAGTAAGTGAGGACAGAGCCCTGGGGAACATTCACAGTTAAAGGAAGGACAGATGAAAAGGAGACAAAGAAAGAGACTAAGTGGGAACTTTGGGAGGAAAAACAAGAATATAAGAGAAAGAAGTGGTGAAAAAAGCTAAGGGAAGAGGGGAAGTGGCTAAGAGGGTTGCACACTTTAGAAAACTTGGACAAAACACAAATGAAAGAAGCCACTGGTCCTGGCAATTAGGTGGTCACTGGCAACATTTGTTAGAACAATTTTATTAGAATAGAGGGCAAAGGGGCTTGACCACCACAGGTTAATGAACAAACAAGTCATAGTGACGATGGGAAGACAACAAATACAGACTATTCTTCCAAGAAGTCTGGTTGTAAAAGGGAAAGACTATGGACAAAGGGAGGAGAAAGTGAGGTATTTATAGTAGCAATAACAATAATATTACTCATAATATTTATTACTAATAAATAACATTTATACCAGATACTCTTCCAGGCAATTTACCTGGAAAAATTTAATATTTCATTTAATCCTCGCCAAAATCCTATGAGGTAGGTTTTATCATATCCTCATTTTTACAGAGAGGGAAACTGAACACAGAAATACTAAGTAACAGATCTGCAAGTATAAGGAGTCAAACCCAAGGAGTTTGGCTTCAAAGTCTACACTCTAAAACAGAGTCACAGAACGATTTTTTTTTAAGGATAAGGATAAATTCAATCTGTTTGTAAGCTGGGAAAAAGGAGTCTGCAGAATGAGAAACTGAAGATATAAAAATGAAGATCAAGCCCTAGAAAAGAAATGGCAATGTGAGCACTGGGAAAACAGTTGGCTTCACATGTAGCAGGGACACATCGTCCTCTGAAGCAGGAGAGTGCAGCAAGCACAGGGGAAGGTGTAAGCAAGTGTAGGAGGTGGATTAGTACTCACTGCTGACAGGCTCTGTTTTTGATAGTGTAGATCCTGAGAGTGAGGCAGGCAGGGTTTGAGAAGTGCTGTAGCCATTACTGAATTAGGACAACAATGATCTAGAAATGCCAAAGGACGATCATGAAAAGCGCTGGAAACCTGAAGTTTATGATGGAGCTTATTACGATGGTTATTGGATGTTTTTCAGACAGGACTGGGCAGGCTAGGCATAGCTGCAGCAAAAACAGCTGGTTTAGCTGACAGAAGGCTGGGAAGGGTGGAATTGAACTGACTGACCCAGAGATCCCCAACGCAGGATTCAACCACTTTCACTGCAGTGAGGACTGGGCATGTCAAACAATCTTTCTCCAGCAATCAACTGAGGACTCTGGGTAGAGGCCAAGGGGTTTATGCTGAGTCTTTATGCTGAGCTCAGAAGGAAGCCAATGATGGGCTGTCAGGTCAAAAGGATAAAACATTTTGGGGGGTGATTAGCAACTGCCTACAGAGTCTCAAGGGAGACAGAGCTGCAGGTGGGGACAAAGGGGTTTCAGGGTATGTCAGCTAATCTGGGACCTGAACGTAGGGTGAAATGGGCCTGTGCAAGTAACTCAGAAGAAAGGAATAATACATTTAGAAACTCAGGAGTAGGGGTGCTGGGAGAGGCACCCCTGAGGTGTACAGTGAAATAGCATAATATTTTATGAGATAAACTTGAGGAGAGCCTCGAAGGATTCAGTATTCTTGCTTGAAGTGTGATTACTAGCAGCTCTCAAGGCAAAACTCAAGAATTAACTTCACAATTGTTCCAATTTGAGGAACAAGAAAGATTACAGCTAGGTCAATTTGGATTTAGTAAAATTTGTAAATCTTACTTAGATAGGTTTCAGTTTCCTTTATTAAGTTTTCATAGAGACTGAAAGTTTGATATAAGTATGAATTTATTGACATCAATTTCCTTAACACAGAGAGGACTGAAGAGCTGAAGACAATGATAATAAACCCACAAGATCTGAAGTTTGCAAGGACCATTCCTCTCCCCACCGAGAGAGAAAGAAAGGTGAAAGGGAGAAAGGAAGAAAGGGAGAGGAGAGAAGCGGAGGAATCTTCAGAAACAATCTGGAGACTGGTTTCAATTATAGCAAGAAGTAATGACAGTTTTACAATTTAAGCATTTTATCCAGAAACATATATCTATTCCATAGATAGCAAATCGATTACCATATAATTGAGTTTGAAAATATACAAAATATTTGTTGTTCTTACATACTGAAAGTAAAACCTAATTTTAAAAAGTGCACAGTAAAAACAGCTTAAGGAAACTTACAATATCCATGTATATGTATTGTTTTCCATTTTACTGTCAACATCAAATTCTGTATTTGCTTTACTGGTTACAAATATATCTTAAATGTTTCAAAGCCACTGACAACACTGACTATTCGACCAGGTCCAACAACATTTCAGCTTCCCGAAGGCTGAGCCCAGCACTGGACGCTGAGTCTTGGTTCTGCACCCCACGCGCAGCTGCGGCTCTGCAAAGAACAGTCACCGACCAGCTCTCGTAAACTATCGACTCTTGTTCTTTTTAGAATTTCCCTGTACAGAGAAAAATACCAACAATAAGAATACAAATGCCCAGAAAAATAACTCACATAGTTTATAAACCAAGCTGTCTGGAAGCCATACTTCATTATGGGACAGTTTCGCTTCCAAGAGGAACAAGAATAGCTGATGAACTTGCACTGCTAATGTCTATTCAATAATCACAAAGCAGTTTGTTACTTTTAACTCTCCTTGCTCCTTCCTTCCCTGGACCCCAGCCCCATTGGAAACTAGGGTTAGGTGATAAAGAAAAAAAAAAGCTATGTATCAAAACATCAAAAATTCATTTTATTCCAAAGATGAGAGAACTTAAGCTCTCATGAAACAATAAAAAGTTCTATCCCAAACATGTTTGCTTTGTCAACACTTTTTAAAGGTCTTTATAGATACGAATTTTAAATATGTATCAACTAATACACAAATGGCACTGGTTATCTACAAAAGTAAGCTTGAGCATTGGTTGAGAACAAGTTAGAAGGGAGCTGCCTTCATTTATTCCTAATTTCCTCACACATGGAGAATTGGACTTTCCAGTTCTGCATAATTTTCTTCCTCCGAAGAAGTCTGCTTCTTTGGAAAACATTTTAATTAAATTCCTATACTCACAGCACTGGATTATTTATTTGAATGTAGTTAAAATGGGAAATTTTAGGTTGCATATATATTACTACAATAAAAAATTAAAAAAGGAAAAAACAAAACAAAACATAGGACTGTACATTACAATTAACTCTTAATGTAAACTATGGATTATAGTAAACATACAGTTATAATAATATTCTTTCATCTATTGTAACAAATGTACCTCATTAATCCAAGGTATTAATAATGGGGGGTATACAGGAACTCTGCTTTCTGCACAATTTTCCTGTAAACCTATAACTTCTCTAATAAAAATAATTATTTTAAAAAGTCCTATACATAACTATTAGGTACAAATACATTTTTTTCATGTAAGTGGGAAGTGCTTACAGAATACAAATATTAAAAGCAAGATAATAGCAAACAGATAGTTCAGGATGTTTACTTGGTAGCCAATGGAGACAAAGTCAATTCAGCCATAGGATGATGCCATAACAACTGAAATTACTAACAAATAGGGAGGTAAAAAAAACAAAATGCAGAGATTACAGAATGATTAAAGAAAGGTTAACAATAGAAATTATGACTTGAAGAGGGATTTCTTATTCAGGTTTATTAATGGTGGTGTTCTGAGGAATGGATTAAAAATCTTTGACAGGACTTACTTGAAAATTCTCTAACTTCTAAAGTAGCTGTAACCCTTAGCAACGATGAATTTTGCTGTACTCAAAATTTAACCAAAACCAAATACCTTCTGTATCTCTAGAGATGGAAAAGCTTCCCTAGAACACTGCTGCTTCTTTTCAAATGTTAGATGCTAAAACAAGCTTTCTCCTATTACCACTAAAATAAATCATATATAACCATGAGAAACAAAATACGGTCTCTTTAATATATGTGCTTTCTTACTAGGAATGTATAACCCTTGAGTTAGCTATTATTCTGCTGGAATATCAGGGAGCCAAAAGGGTTAAAAGAACAGTCTTCAAGAGGACCTGCCCCTCTAACTCCCCCTAAGCTCAAGTTTCCCTTAGCACAAACCATATTATTTGGTTAAAACCCAGAACCATACATATTATTTGCTTATAATCATCACAAAGATGTCCTAGAGAAACAAAGAAACAACCTCCAAAGTAACCAGAGGTCAACCAATATCATGAAAATATACAGAGAAACGAAATTATATAGTGCCAACTCCAATGCATTAATATGGCATATTTTCCAAGGAGACCCTGGCTGAGCAAGATACTACCCTGCCCACATACAAAGCTACTAAACTAGAGCTTTGCTGCATTCACCTCTATTTCCTCCCCAGTGCCAGGCTATAGCAGGGACTTAATGAACGTCTGCTTAGACAATAACTAGCAGCAGCAGATTCCAAAGAGCACAAAGGCCAGAGACAGTAAGTAAATCCAAATGGAATACACAATGGAATAAAACACTTTTATTTAGCATAAGAATGAAGTCCTGAGACATGCTGCAACAAGGAAGAACCTTGAAAAGACTATGCTGAGTAAAATAAGCAAGGCACAGATAGACTAATATTGTATGAAGTCACTTATAAGAGATGTCTAGAAATTATCAATTCTTTGGAGACAGAAAGTAGATTAGAGGGTAACAGGGATGGGGGTAGGAAGGAAGTGAGAGTGTATGTTTGGTGAATATGGAGTGTTTGCAATAAAATTCATAAGAATAAAAATAGCTTACTTAAAACCATGGGCCATCAGAGATGACTGAGGCACAGAAACCAAGTCTCTGGCCCCATGAAGCTACCTTTCATGGCAAAGAGTACACACATTATGTTAGAACAACAGAGAAATGGCATGCGGATATGTAGTTCCATAGAAACTTACTATCCAGTATCTACTGACCCAGGAAGACAAGCTGAGGTTTTATGGGAAATGAAATCAAAGGATACTTTTGGAGTTAAAAGAGTAAACTTTCCTTAGTTCTATGGATATTTACGACACAAATTCACTAAAGAAGTACTCCAGTAGCACTGTTTTAGAGTGTCATATAAATAAGAGTGGTCTTCATCCTGAACCCCTTTGTGTGTCCCCTATGATACAACAATAGCAGAAAGGACAAAAACAAAAAACAAAAAACTAAAACTAAAAAGCAGCAGACAGTATTAGGACCTCAGAAGACAAATCTCAGAAAGGTAATTTTACTTTTGGATAAGAGTATAAATGATATTAAGGAAAATGAATTCCAAACCCTTCAAAAATTTTAACCTTTTGCTCCTGAAATGCACAGTAAAGACAGACTGTATGGCCAGCCATATTGGATATTTTATTTCAGAAACCACTTCTCCTCCTCTTTCGTACCTTATTGGACATCTTCAGTGTGTCAATCTCTTCTCTCTGTTTCGATAATGTCTCGTTCATGCTGCACAGGTGATCACTCATCATACTTAACTGATCCTCATAACTCCTCTTGGTAGTTGTCAGCTCATCCTGCAAAGCAAAGGAAAAGAGAGAGAAGAGAAAAAGAAAAACCACACTATTCGTACCACTCTAAAGCACTTTTTAATATATTAAGAAACTATGGGAAAACAACCCTTCATGGATACTTCATATAACGTTATCTGCTCAGCTAACATGAAGTAACCAGCAGGCTTGGACTATCAGAAATCAAACAAGAGAACAAAGTTAAAAAAAAAAAAAATGGAAAGAAGTTTTTCTCAGCTTTCAAAATACATTCTGAATTTCTTTCCAAAATGCAAGGGCTACCTGACCAGGGTAGGCATATAATTCTGCCTCACAGAACGAGAGGACTCAATGGTCTTTCTGAGTCCCCAGAACTCCCCAGAGCTCTAGGAGAGGTGAGGAAGCCTGTCTCGGGCACACTCCCACCTCCCCAGGGCTGGGAGGCTCCTGGCCACACCGCAGCACCGCCCTGAAAGAAGCACACCTTCAGCTCTCTTTCCATTTTTCACACCCTCTGGTCCCCCAAAATCTAGTCCTGGTGCCTTGCTAATCTGATAAACTAATCGGAAACAAGGAGGATGTGGGTAACACTGCGTTAATGTGCTTTTTCTTTCCTCCAATACCGTGTTTATATTTAACATGGGCTTTCTGGAGACAATGCTTTAAAACAAAGCAGTGAGTAAGGAGGGATATTTTGCAGCCCTGCTGTTCAGTTTAGGTCAGTTGTTTGAAACAGAAAACAGAAGGAACAAAGTAATGTGTACCGAACAATCCTACAGCCCTTCAGGATTGGTATTTTGTAGAAAAGAGGAGGGAAGGGAAAGATTATGAGTAAATATTATTTAAGGAAAAGCTGACTATTAAACCACTGAAGTCAAGGAAACAAATAATACAACTACTGTTTGCCTGATATAAGAAAAATGTGACTTTAAAATGAGTTAGAAATAAAGTGGCTAGGAAAAAGTATGTATAGAGGTCAAGTGCTACTACTTTGGAGAGGAACAGCTGACTATGCTGCCCAATAAATTTCAGTAAAAATGAAATAAAACTACTAGTAGTTAACACTTATGAACTTACCTGAAGTCTGCTGATATTCTGGCTAGCTAGTTTCATCTCTTCTGTCAATGTCTCTTTAGATTTCTCAGCCAAGGCCAGTCTTTTAGAGAGTGCGCGGCACTATTAAATCAGAAAATATTCCATTAACTCAAATGAGCATCTTCCAAAACCAACTCTACCTGAGGGACGATTACTAGAAAACAATCCCCAGAACCAAAAGCCATTCATTCATTCATTCACTCCTGAATTCAAATATCTGTTGATTCCTACAGGCATTATAACACACATTGGGGTACACATAAGGAAGATGCAGTCTCCACCATTTAAAAGAAATTTTTTTATTAGAGCAACTGTAAGTATATAGAAAAATCAAACAGAAAATACAGAGTTCCCTTATCTTGCCCTTTTTCCCTATAATTAACATTATGCATTAGTTCCACCCTCATTATTTTAATAATAAAAAAGTCTGCTAAGGCACACTCATCAATGTTTTTTCTGCTCCTCTCTAGCCCAATGACTAAAGCTTCTACCATTAATCAGCATTAATTTTTACTCATATTGGAAGAGAATGGAAGTGTTTTTTTAAAAACCTATCAATGGCTTCTGACCATGCAATATGGACCCAAAGACAAACTTTTCTTGTGTTTTAAGTCCCTCGTTAGAGACCACATTACAGAAGCAATAAAGGCTTTCCAGTCTTACCTTGCAGATTATGTTTTATCTACACAGAAAAAAAAAATGAGATCAGGACTGTAGGGAACCTAGCTGTCTTCTTGGAGAGTTCTACCAAAATAGGCTATCCAAAGAAAGATTAGACTATCAGGAGTTAAAAAAAGAAAAGCTGTCTTTCATACTATTGTTCAAAGAGGGTGTACAATTGGATCACTAAACTTTCGGATAAAACCACTGAGATGGACAAAGAGGATCTACAGAGACACATTTAAATGCTGTATCGACATCAGATGCTCAGACTAACCATTCCAGTAAAGTCATACAGTCACCACTTCCTGTTTATAGACAAGGAAAAACTAGGACAATTTAAAAATTCTTGCATCACTATTATGTTGAAGCCATTTGTTAAGATAAACAAATCTTCTCTTGGAAACAAGCAGCCTTAAAAATTCTTTCAGTTATTCATTTCATTACTTATAAGAGTACTTCAGAACAGTTCAGCCAACTAAATCAACCACCCCCTATTAGCCAAACATATTCTATACACTCAGCACTGAACGTGACAAAAAGGAAGAGACTTGTGCAAGACACGAACCCTCACAAAGATGACAATCAAGTTTGGTACACTAACTCAGAAATCAGTTCAGGAACCAAACAAGAAGGATGTGATTATCTGCCGCACTGCATGGCTCCAATAAGAACTATGGCAGTTTCATTGCAAGTCAACCGTTTGCTGTCCTTCCT
The DNA here is from genome assembly GCF_023851605.1 of Tamandua tetradactyla. Taxonomy (NCBI): domain Eukaryota; kingdom Metazoa; phylum Chordata; class Mammalia; order Pilosa; family Myrmecophagidae; genus Tamandua; species Tamandua tetradactyla. Next base: position 20,678,937 of record NC_135343.1, on the reverse strand, counting down.
CTTTCTGCAGCCCAACAAGCACTGCCACTATTGATCAATTTATCAAACATGTATTCAATAGTTGCTTGGCAAACAGCACGGGGCAAGGCACATCATTTATTCTAGCAGGAAAAGAGAGAAGCAAGCCCTCTCAAGTGCTAGCAAGTGACCTCCTACTAACCTGTTAACCTCTTCAGTACAGGAGTAAAGTATAGATGAAGGCAGGCCCCACTAAATAGCGTTGCCCTTTCTTTTTAAATTTATTTAACAATTTTAAACATTATAATTCTCTCTCTGCACCCACAATTGACCCTCTAAGGTTTCAAAACAGACCCCCTTAAAGGTATTCTTGTGTGTAGGACTGTATCCATTCTGTCTTATTCTGTGTTTCTCAGTTTTTGATATCTATACTCTTTCACCCCCCACCTCCACACTATTCTGCTCTATATATCATGTATAATTTTGGGTGATTTTCTTGCATAGTATTTTTTCTAATTCTCTTTAAAAATGAATTATTTGGTGAGGGAAGAAGAGAATTGAGAATCTTACAAAAAGTAAGATTTTATATCTTTTAAAGGTTATTTTCTCATATAGGAATTCACATTCAACAAATTTATTACTTGGAAATCAGAGATAAAAAAAGAGAGGCAGACTTATTTTGCTTTTTAACTTTCCTATATGAGTGCCCTGAAAATTCCTTGATCTGCGAATGTCTAGCTCCTATAGCAAGTAATCTGTAATAATAATGTTCTAAACATAACTCTCCACTCACCTCAGCATAAAAATGCACCGACTTACTGTCAGCCAGCTGCAGCTGAGATGTAAGTTCCACTATCCTTGCCATGTAGTGATTTTTAATTAAATCTTCACGAGATTCCACATCTGGAATCTAAACAGAGAATGCATAAAAAAATAAATGCCAGTGAAATGAGGCACTTAAAAAAAGAAAAAGATGACGACGACATTATGTGTGTTTTCATTTGTAATTTGACAGAACATGATGGAAACCCTGTTTTCCTCCCTTAATAACTTCAGTCAGGGCAAATCAATGTATATTCCAAATGTCTTTTATGCTACCCCTTGCCTATTTCAGAATGAAGTTGCAGCTTCAGAGAATAAAAGAGAAGTACTGGGAGCCTACTGGGCCCAGGTCCCTCCATCTAGCCTGTATTAGCCAATAAACTGCCTTTTAAAATTTCCATTTCTCTGACTCCTATGTCTACCTCTCAGCTGGAAAAGGGAAAGGAAAAAAGGGGTATTTATTAGAACTCTTAAATTCTGAACATTCTCCCTCCTCTAATTATCTTAGAACAGTTCTAATGCTCTTACACATATTAACAAACTAAACTAGTTCTATTATTAACGACACACTGTTTAGTTTAGTTTCAAAATATATGGAGAAATTCAAGCTTATTTAAGTTAAAGTTCAATAAGGAAATCAAAGAATATACCAACCTACTAGAACTATATTTACCAGCTTACCATACAGAGTGGCAAACTGAATGACTTCAGCATTCTTTGGATGGTTATTTATAAATTTACAGCTTAGAAGAATCCAAAATTCAAAAGTACAAACTCATCTGGCAAGCCAAATCTGACCTAGTTCGTGTATGCACTCGAGTGCTGGGAGGAGCTACCAAGTCACTGCACGTCGAGGCCCTGAAGAGTCTTCTTCCTCAGCCTGCCCGCCGGGCACCGAGGTCGCAGGGGCTGGCAGGACTGGCACAGCTCTCAACCCCACATGCACTCCAATGAACCAGTGGCCGAGCTCATGCCACAACTTGTCAAATTGCCAAGTCAAGTCACTCAATGAGGCAATTACAAAACAGGGCTATAATTTGTTGGTGTCAGTTCAAATAGACCAGAGAGAAAAGAAACATGGATCTACCAATGAAGTGGAAAATACCGGCTCCACATTTGTAGGCACTGTCAGAAAATATAACTGGACAAGGATGACTTTTGCAGGACTTTGTCAACAAACACGCTGCCAGATATTTACTAGCAAACAATCCAATGTCAAGCACATTACCTTGCTGCCAGACGTCTTGGTTAAAATTCCAATCTAGAACATAAGGGAAAAAAAATCTTTAGAACAAACTTTTTACATTTCAAAAGTTATTGTTTAATGAATATGAACTGCAAAATACTGCACCTGCAATCCTTTCTTTCCTCAGTTCACACTGAGTTTTCAAGCGCATTGGGAATGGAGCCCTAGAAGGCCACCCCCAGATGTTTTTTTACTACAAGGATGATGTGGCTATGAAACTGCATTTGCTATACCTGTCATGAGGTAGTAATTTCTGCCATGGCATAGTAATGATAACAATCATCACAAGATACTCTATCAAAATGCTAATTAGCCTTTTTCACTGGACCCAACAAATCACCTGGGAAGAGAGAGAGAGATGATCAACTCTTGATCCCAATCTTGTTTTTCTTACACCTATTTCCAAAGCACTAACCAAGAAGGGGTAAAGATGATTTTAGGGTGACCATAATAACTATACACTACGAACAGAAAGCATGAATAATAAATACTCTGTCTGAAAACATCAAAGGGTAAAGAAGAACTACATTTTTGATATACCATCATGACATTAATAAGTATTAATTTCAAATTTAAATGAATAAAAATGCAATTTTAAACACATCAAAATTCTGCCAGATTTTTTAAAGCTTGCTTTCATGGATTAAGATTTCAAAAACTGATAGCCATGAATACTGAACTCAGGTTACTGTCTCATGTGGATGGGCACGCGCTTAGGCACAATGACTTAAGGAAACTACTGGAACTCTGTTTCAGTGAATTCTGTTAATCAGAAATGACTGCCAATAAACAGTTTTCACAGATTATAAACAATACCTTAAGAGTATGTGTGCTGGAAAGAAAGATAGACAATAAAGACTGAAATGGTATAATCTAGGAATGCCTAGAGTGTATAATGATGGTGACTAAATGTACAAATTTGAAAAATGTTTTTGCATGAGGAAGAACAAAGGAATGTCATTACTGCAGGGTGCTGAAAGTAGATGGTAATTAATATTTTAAAATTTTAACTTATGTGTGAGACTAAAGCAAAAAAATGTTTATTTGGCACAAAATTTATATTTTGACCAGTGCATTTCCTAATATAACTTATGTAGACAGCTTAACTGAACACCATAAGTACATGGAACCTTGAGTAAGGCATGAGATTTTGTTGGTTTGTCCAGAGTGATGCCCTGATAAATCCCAGAGTGATGTGAAGTGAATAAAAAACTATTTGCAAAGTCCCCTTCAGGGAATGGTGAGGAAGGGGAAAAATTCAACTTCCCCAAGTTGAATTCTTGATATTCTCACAAGCAGAGGGGACAACCAAAGCAATAGGCTGAGCCCCCAATCTTGAGGTTTGTTCATTTGAAACTTAACCCCACAAAGGATAAGTCAAGCCTACTTAAAATTAGGCCTAAGAGTCACCTCCAAGAGAACTTTTTTGTTGCTCAGATGTGGCCTCTCTCTCCAGCCAATAAAACAAGCAAACTCACTGCCCTCCCCCTGTTTACGTGGGACATGACTCCCAGGGGTGTGGACCTTCCTGGCAACGTGGGACAGAAATCCTAGAATGAGCTGAGACTCAGCATCAAGGGATTGAGAAAACCTTCTCGACCAAAAGGGGGAAGAGTGAAATGAGACAAAATAAAGTGTCAATGGCTGAGAGATTCCAAACAGAGTCAAGAGGTTATTCTGGAGTTTATGCTTACACATTAAATAGATATCACCTTGTTAGTGAAGATGTAGTGGAGAAGCTGGAGGGAACTGCCTGAAAATGTAGAGCTGTGTTCCAGTAGCCATGTTTCTTGAAGATGATTGTATAATGATATAGCTTTCACAATGTGACTGTGTGGTTGTGAAAACCTTGTGTCTGATGCTCCTTTTATCTACCTTATCAACAGATGAGTAAAGCACATGAAATAAAAATAAATAATAGGGGGAACAAATGTTAAAATAAATTTAGATTGAAATGCTAGTGATCAATGAAAGGGAGGGGTAAGGGGTATGATATGTATGAATTTTTTCTGTTGTCTTTTTATTTCTTTTTCTGAATTGATGCAAATGTTCTAAGAAATGATCATGATGATGAATATGCAACTATGTGATATTATTGTGAATTACTGGTTACATATGTAGAAAGGAATGATCATAAGAATGTTTGTGTTTGTTATATATTTTTAAAAAGTTAAAAATTAATAAAAAAGAAAAAAAAAACTGTAAGCTGTAAAAGAACAAAAAAAAAGTATGTGTGCTGGTTTGAAATGATGTATGTACCCTAGAAAAGCCATGCTTTAATCCTAATCCCATTTTGTAAAGGCAGTCATTTCTTCTAATTCCTATTCAATGCCATATGTTTGAGACTGTAATTAGATCATCTCCCTGGAGATGTCATTTAATCAAGAGTGGTTGTTAAACTGGATTAGGTGACAACATGTCTCCACCCATTTGGGTGGGTCTTTAGTTTCTGAAGTCCTATAAAAGAGGAAACATTTTGGAGAATGAAGGAGATTGAGAGAGAGCCAGAGAAGAATGACATAGCCACGAGAAGCAGAGAGCCTACTAGCCAGCAACCTTTGGAGATGAAGAAGGAAAATGCCTTCTGGGGAGCTTCATGAAACAGGAAGTCAGGAGAGAAAGCTAGCAGATGACGCCTTGCTCACCATGTGCCCTTCCAGCCAAGAGACAAACTGTGACAGCGTTTGCCTTGTGCCTTCTCAATTGAGAGAGAAACCCTGAACTTCATCGGCCTTCTTGAACCAAGGTATCTTTTCCTGGATGCCTTTGATTGGACATTTCTATAGACTTGTTCTAACTGGGACATTTTCTCGACCTTATCACTGTAAACTAGCAACTTATTAAATTCTCCTTTTTAAAAGCCATTCCATTTCTGGTATATTGCATTCTAGCAGCTAGCAAATTAGAACAGTATATCAAATGAATGTGTGCTAATGAATGTTACGCCCATCTAACTGTGAAAGAGTTCATTCTTTTTTCTCAAGAGCTGTAATTTTCTACCCACTGAAACAGGAGTAGCAACTACTCTTTCCCTTTCAGTAAAAAACTGCTTACAGTAACTCATCAATCATTTAGCCTTACATATTGAAATATGACTGGGTTTGGTGAAAAAACTGCAATGGTATATCCATTTGGCTTCTTCATGTCTCACCCTCTCAACTTGTCACCCTAGGGTACTGGTTTAAGAGTTCAAACAGCACACAACCTCTCAAAGGTTTATCATGTAAACGGAAGGAAAAGTTTTCCTAGAAATGCAAACAAAATCTTATGAATAAAAATGACATTTATTTAAAATAGCAAAAATTATAACCAATGTCCAAAATAGGAAAACTAAGGTGTATCCATATGAAGCATTATGGAATCAATAATTAAGTTTATATAAAGTCTAATAACAGGATACATGCTCATGTATGAACATTGTGCTCAAAGATTTGAAATGTTATCTTATAAAATCTCAATTTCAACCATGTAAAAAAATTTTGTAAAAAAAAAATGTTAACAGTGGTAACTTGATTATTTAAGAAAATGTGATAATTTTTTTCTCTCTTCACCCTTCCATATTTTTAAATTACCCATACTGGGTATGAATTATTTTTATACTTAAAGATGGAATTTTAAAATTCTATTAATACCAAGTAATACTTTTTGACTCCAGTAAAAGATGGAAGTTTGCATTGCCTGTTTTTTTCTTTCTTAAAGTTACTGCTATCTTTTATATTGACAAATAGTGGGTGAAAAAATTCAAATTACAGTACTAGGTACTTTAATGAAGAAATAGGCATTCAACTTTTGAAATGTTATAGGGTTAGAAATGAAATAACTATTTTCTATCTGATATTACTTTTTCAGCCTTCTGAACCTGAACCAAAGTAATCTGCTGGTGACTTGTAAGATGAGATTCCTTTGCTAAAATGTTACAGACCTGCCAACAATACCCAAGGGGAAGGAGACAGAAAGGAAACTCAGACATACATATATAATACAGCCACACACATAGTTCACTCAAATTCACTTAAGGGGAGGAAATAAAAAGCAAAGTTGAAAAGCAGAAATATCAAGGAAGGCAGAAAACTCCATCTCTTTTACTCTCGCTTGTCTACTATGTGCAAAGCAGCAAGTTACTGTGGGCAGGAATCCATCACATGCAAAAGGGAAGGAGAATTTTATGGTAATACACTTCTCCTGACCTGAAATAGCCTTCTCTTGCCTTGGACTCCTGCTTTTTTTTTTAATATATATTTTTTATTGACAAATTTTCACACCATACAGTCCATACATGGTATACAATCAATGGCTCACAATATCATCACACACTAATGTATTTATTCATCACCATGACCATTTTTGAGAACACTCGCATCACTCCAGAAAAAGCAATAAAAAGAAAAAACTCATACATCCTATACTTCTTACACTTCCCTCTCATTGATCACTAGTATTTTCAATCTACCCAACTTATTTTACCCCTTATCTCCTTATTGTTTACTTTTTATCCATATATATATATATATATATATATATATATATATATATATATATATATATAGCCACTTATCAATGACAAATTAGCAGGGCAGATCAATGGGAAAAAGAAGGGTTATTCAACAAATGGTGCTGGATAATTGGTGATTCATTAGGGAAAATAAAATTTAAGGCCTCCATTTTATACCATACACCCAAATCAATTCCAGGTAGATTAAGGACTTAACTGTGTTTTAGAAGACTATATAGGACAATATGTTTGTGACCTCAGGTCAAAAAAGAATTTACTAAATAAGACTTTTTTTAACCCATAAAGGAAAGAAGTGATATATTTAACTACATTAACATTAAAAATGACTATGTCTCAATAAGAAAGACAAAGAAAGTGAGAAGGCATGCCACAATCAGAAGATATTTGCCTAACTTATAATAATAAGTTAGGAAACAGAATATACATTTTATAAATTTCTAAAAATCAATAAGGAAAAGAGAGACAGCAATGGGGAAAAATGGGCATAGAAATAGCTATTTCATGGAAGATGAAACATGAAAGGCCAATAAACTTGTAAAAAGATCCTTAACCTCATCAGCAATTGGGGAAATGCAAAAGGAAATGGAACAGAGGCATCGTACTCTCATCAGGTTGACTAAAATGTTAAACTGCCTGGGCCATAAGAAAGTTGGTGAGGGTCTGAAGCAAAAGGAATGCTGCTGGTGGTGTTCACTGCTGGTCAACATATAAAGATATAACGTTTATAATGTGACTGTGTGATTATGAAAGTCTTGTGTCTGATGCCCCTTTTATCCAGCATTTGGACAGATGAGTAAAAAAAATAAGGGTAGGGCGGGCCATGGTGGCTCAGCAGGCAGAGTTCTCGTCTGCCATGCTGGAGACCCAGGTTCATTTTCCGGTGCCTGCCCATGAAAAAAATAAAATAAAATAAAATAAATAAAAATAAAATATATATATTTAAATATATTGGTGAAGTGGCAAAATTCTCAAGACTGCTCTTTATTCTCTTATACTGGTTGTCATGAATTTCTATCCTTCCATTTTCCTCTTTCATATCTAGCTGGAAAATGTTTTTAAAAATTTAAAACATTTTTATTTTGAAATATAACATATGCAAAAAGTGATAAATTTCAAAGTATATTTTAACAAGTAGTTACGGAGCAAATTTCAAAGTACTGTATAGTTTACAATTCCACAATTTCAGATATTTCCTTCTAGTTGTTCTAATACATTAGAGACTACAAGAAATATCAATATAGTGATTCAGTAGTCACAATCATTTGTTAAATTCTATCTTCTCTGTTATAATTCCTCCCTCTCCTTTGATCCTTCTCCCAACCTTCAGGGATATTTAGCCAATGACCATTCTAATGTCTTCTTGTTGTAAAGACATGTCGACATTATGGGGTAGGAGAATGTACCTAGTTGATAATCTTGGAGAGACCGGTGCCACTCATAGGAACAATATCAAAGTTTTAAGTTTCTGAAAAATAAACTTAGTGAGTGAAGTTTTTATAGAGCCTCAGACAGTGCCCTAGGTATTCTTTAAGGCTTGCAAGAAGTCTGTCGGTTAGGGCTTTGCTTACTGTGGCAATAAGCAATATCTAGCTTGCTAATTGTAACCTCCAGAATAGCCTCTTGACTCTATATGAAATCTCTTAGCCACTGATACCTTATTTTGCTACATTTTTACCCCCTCTTTTGGTCAGGTAGGCATTGTCAATTTCATGGTGTCAGGGTCAGTATCACCCCTGGGAGTCATATCCTATGCTGCCAAGGAGACTTACACCCCTGGAAATCATCTTCCACATAGAGGGGAGGTAATGATTTTCCTTGCAGAGTTGGGCTTAGAGAGAGAGAGGCCAAATCTGAGCAACAGAAGGGGTTCTCCGGAAGTGACTCTAAGGCACAATTATAGGTAGGCTTAGATTTCTCATTACAGAAATAAGTTTCATAAAAGCAAGCCTCAAGAACCAGGGCTTGGCCTATTTACTTGGGTGTCCCTAATGTTAGAGACAGTATCAGGGATTTCCCGGTTGAGGAAGTTTAACAGTCGCATATTTTTTTTCTTGAGGGACTTTGCCAATACTTTTAAATTATCTGCTCAGCATAATCTGAAATATATTAGGGTATTACATTAAGCTACCTAAAATTACAAGATCTCATTTCCAGTTCTAAACTTCATGTGTTTAGGTTATTTAAATGAACTGGTCAGACAGGAGAAGTCAGATTGTGTGCTACAGGAAAATTTAAGTTTTGGACAAAATAAACATCTCTTCCACTGGTCTCATACAGTAGGTGAAGTTCAAAAATACAGACACCATCATCCTTTACCCTGTATTCTGATTTACCTTAGTCCCAACCAAATTAGCTTTAGTCATATCTCTAATTGAAGTCTGACCTCTTTTTTGGTTTCTTTAATAGTTGTCATATAGAGCAATGCTGACTTTCAGAGCTGCAGAACTCCAACTCTGATTCTCAGGTGTCACATAGTTACCCAAAGTTATCTGGATAATTTTTTTACAATTTTTGTTTTTATTTTCTTTTAAAAATATTTCTCTCTTAAATATAACGTTTTATCCTAGAAAATAGACATTAATGGGAAAACTAGTGACATCCGAATGGTCTAGAGTTTACTTAAAAAAGAAAGAAAAACCCATAAAGTTGTAAAATAACTTGCCAGCATACTGCCTTATAAAACATAATAAATATGAGAGATGTCTGTATTATATGTATGTTATGAAGCTTTATACTGTCAAGGAATATACTGTGTAAATGGCTAAAATTTGTACCTATGGCCATTTCTATAACAAGTTGGGCATTTGGCCCTTGTTTAGAAATATACTTCATATTGTAAATGTGTGTGTGGAAAAACAGAATTGTCTTAAATTTGACTTACTGTAACTTTTCCAGGAACACTGGCCTCACTGTGGGAAGTCTCATATAAAATCACAGGGAATTCAGCTGCTTTTGGAAAAAATCATCCTGCTTACAACTTGCTTTTTCTAGAGCAAATGAATCGTCCCTTTATAAACTAGTGTGTGATTCTGATGGTTCACACTGAACATTTGGTAAACTCCTTACTTACACAGCACTGAAAAAAGAAAACCGAGGGCAAACAAGAAGACGCTCACCAAACTGGTGCTCTGAAGGGGTTCCGACACAGCCTTGGCTGCAGCTTCTTCAAGGCCCGCAGCATTCAAACCAGCAGCACTTTCCTGGGCCAGTCCAACCGACTGCCCGCTACTTGTACTCTTCAGCTTATCTGCAATTCGCTGGTTTTCCTTCTCTAGCTTGATTTTGGCTAACTGTGTTTCTAGCATCCAATGTTCTTTTTCCTGTTCCAATTTCGATATCTTCTCCAAACTCTGCTGAACCTTGAGAAGGAACAGAGAGTTTTATTCTTAGAAAATGATGAAACAAAATTTTATACTTTATAGAATATAAATCAAAACTATTTCACTGAGGCAAAACCAGTAAAGCTCAGCCTTGGAACAGGAAGTGACACAAAAGCACAACAAAAAATTGAGACTGAACTACAGTAAAATTACAAACTTCCACTTATCAAAAGGCATCATTAAGAGTGAAAAGGAACACCAGAGAGGAAGAAAATATCTGCAAAAGATGCATCCAACAGAGGATTTATGTTCAGAACATACAAAGAATTCCTACAAATCAAAAAAAAAAGGTAATAGAGAGATGGGGAGCACAGGGGGTCTAGAGCAGACACTTGCACAAGATTATAAACATTAAAAAGGTGCTCAATGTCACTATTCATCAAGGAAAAGCAATTTAAAATCACCCAAATAACTAAATTTTTAAAGAAAGAAAATATTAAAGGTGAGTATGTTTGTGAGGCAATCAAAACTGTCATATAGTGCTAGGAGGAGTGGAATTTGGGACAAACACTCTGAAAACCTGTTTGGCAGGGTCTTTTAAAGCTGAACATACCATAAGCTATGATTCAGCAATTCTACTTCTAGGCATATACCCAATCGAAATGCATATGTTTACCAAAAGACATGTATGAGAAAATTCATACCATCGCTATGTATAATAGCCAAATACTTAGAACAATTCAAATATTTATCAACAATAAGAACGAATAAACAAAGTATGCACATTAGCACAATGGAACACTAAATAGCAATGAAAATAAATAGGTTACAACCATACATAATAACACGGATGAATATCACAAATATAATGTTGAACGGGAAGCTAAACCTAAAAGAGTAAGTATTGTTTAATCACATTTAATAAAAGTTTGGTATCAGTCTACAGTATTAGAATTCAGGATAATGGTTATGTTTGGGGAAGAGGAGAGTAGTAACTGGAAAGGAACATAAGGAAGGTTTCTGGAATCTTAGTAACTTTTTTAGAGTTATAATTTCTCACATGGAGTAATGTTCTTTTTTTTTAACCTAGGTGCTGGTTACATCAATGTGTTCACTTAGTAAAAATTCATCAAGAAGTGATTTTAATGATTTTTATACTTTTCGGTAAGTATGGTACACCTGAATAAGTTGTTAAAAAAAAGTAATTTTCAAGGCAAGTAAAAGCTTTGAGAATTACATAAAAATTATAGCAATCATATAGTGAATTCTGAACACTTTAACAACTATCATAGTTGAGCAATTATAGTATACCTGGCATTGTTCATGGTACTTCCCCATATTATCCTAGGGAAGCCTCCTAGCAGTCCTTTGATTGTCATTTTCTCAAAGACTACCACTCAGGTCTCAACAGCTCAATCTCCGGCTGTGTTAGCCAAAGGCAGAGCCAGATTTGGGAGGCTCTATTAGGCTCACAAATTTGGTTCTTTTCACTATATCACACTGCCTCCCAATCTATCTTTACAAACCCCTCACTTTAGGCAGTTATTACTTTAGAGGGTGGGAAGTGTTGCAGAGAGTTTACCTGACTAGCCCGGAGCTGGTAAAGAGCAGACTAGGAAAAGCATTAGATTTGAAGTCAGGCAGTTCTGCCCCCTATTACTGTTTTACTTTGGTTTTAAAAATTTCTTAATTTCTCTGGGCCTTACTTTCCTTACATAAAAGAAGAAAATCCAAAATCAATTTTTAAGGTACTGCACTTTGTTGCTTGTCTTAGGATTTTTGTTTTTCAGGAATTATTTAATGAGTTAAATTTTCCGCTCCAACATCCAAGGGCATTAATGTCAAAAAGGTAAATGATATGTTTCCACTGAAAATAAGGTCTACATAGACAAAGAATTGTCTCGGGTAAATTGACTTGTGCTGGCTTTAAAAGAAACACTGCCAAAGTGTAACAGCAAACCAGGTACTGAATAAATCTCTGACAAAAGCTAAACTGGTATTAGTTTGTATCAACTCCTGTAAAAGATAGTATCTCCTGTGCACCCCAAAAATTTAACTTTCATTTTTGCTCATTTAAAAGCAAATAACTCACTGAGTCTCTAACCTTTCCCCATTTTTTTGCCTAATTTTAGCAGACATTTAAAACACTTGCCTAAAGAAAGAAGTAACCACCAGGGCCCAAATGAGCTGATAACTTGGTGGCACTTATAACATTGAATAAATCACAATGCCTTTATTTAGAGTATGAACAAAAGTTTTTAAATAAATTATGCCTGTGGCCTTTTTTGGTATGTTTTAAACAATTAATTTACATGTTTAATCATGTAGCTTTATGATTTGGTCTGCATAGCTTAAAAACCTCCAGGTGATTTAACATTTCTACTGTGTAACAATGACCACGCCTTTTCAGGTATTGTACCTGTTGTGCAAGACCTTCTCGACTTTCTGTAGAGCTCAGGAGGACCCGGCGGTTTGCCAGTGCTTCTTCATAAGGCACAGACTCCAAGAGGGGCTACAGAAAAAAAGCATCATCAGAATTAAAGGGAGAAGGAGGAGTTATAACAGAAAAGATTTAACAAATTAGTATGACTGCTGAATCATTATATTGATAGTTCTTTTAGTCTCCAATGTCCTGGAGCAGCTAGAAGGAAAATCCTGAAATTGTGGAATTGTGACCCATACCAAACTCTGAAATCTGTTCTCTAACTACTTGTTACAATGTAGTTTGAAATTTATTGCTTTTTTTGTACGTTTATTTTGTAATAAAAAAAAATGTTAAGAATATATTGCTCGAAAAAATATTGTACAATTCTCAGTAAAGCAAAGTAGTGGCTTAAGCCCTTGGTGCCTTTAGGATGGGTGAGTGCTCTGCTTATGCTCTCCCTCCAGATCTCTTAAAGAGCTACCAGGAAGCAGGTATTCTGTACCCTCAATGTTGCTTTAATATATAAAAGCATTCGCTGCCATGCAGAAGCAGGCTTGTCATTGCCCAACCCTTCCTGGCCTGTGTGGACAAATCTGCTTACTCCTGGGGTTCAATGTTAGGAGCCTCTTTGTTTCCAAACACCAAAACCATGTCACCCAATATATTTGTCAGCAAAAAAATCTGATATTTGATATCTATATAAAATTAAACAATAAAATAAACAAGAACTAAAGGGTAGCTGTGTGAAGAGGTGAGAACTACCCTCAGACTGACCAAAACCCATGCCCTGTTGCAGGCCAGTGTCAAGCACCTATGTCCCACCGCCCAAGAGAAAGGCTAAAGGGGATGCTAAAGGAGGTGAAGCCAAGGTAAAAGACGAACCACAGAGAAGATCTATAAGGTTATCTGCTAAACCTGCTCCTCCAAAGCCCTTGCCTAAAAAAGGTTCCTGCAAGGAAGGGAGAGAAGGGACCCAAAGGCAAAAAAGGGGGGAAAGGTGATACTGTCAAGGACGAGAATAACCCTGCAGAAAATTCAGAAGCCAAGACAGACCAGGCACAGAAATTCACTGGTGCTGGAGATGCCAAGTCAAGTGTGTACATTTTTGATAACTGTGTACTTCTGGTGACTGCAGTTTGAAATACTATTTTAAGTTTTATTAAAAGGCAGAATCTCATTTTACTTTCTTTTTTTTAAGCTATGGTGTTCAGCATATAGGACACTTTATTGTTGTTTTTGGGGGGAAGGGGCAAATGTCACTAACAGAATGTCTCCAAAGCTGGATTGATACCGAAGAAAACACCTTTCCCTCTAGTTTTGAGCGACTTCATCCTTACCCCCAGGATACTGGATTCTCTGATGTTGATACATATTAGCCACCTTGGCACAAATGCTTTGTGGTATGGAGAAACTAAAATTCGTTTTTATGTCATCATGTCCTCTTCTCCTTCTCAGCCTTTACCATAGACTTGACTCCCTTAAATCTGTTGGGGACTGACCCCCCCCCCAAAATTACCAGAATGTCAGGCAATCTGTACTTTACAGTGATGCCCCTGAGATGGCATCCCACACAAAAGCAGCGAGCCCTTGCTTAGGTTGTGGATCTTCAAATGATAATTCTGCTACTCTTATTTCATTTCCTGAAAGTCAGGGTCGGCTCATGAAAAGCTGTCAAACAACACGCTAAACGTGAAATGTCAACCCTCTCTCTAAACTTTCCCTGTTCAAAGCATCAGATGAAGATTTCACTGGGTTTTATAGTGGTTTCTGATTTTAGTAGTTCATTGAAGAAGGAAGTTGGACAGTTGTTGTATACTGTTAACAACTGTCTGCCCATCTCCTGCCAGAAATACCATAATTGTTTATGAAAAGTATCTTTACTAAAGCTGGATACAGTTTAGCTTGGGAAAAAAAAAAGAATTAAAGGAAAAATACTGCATCACCTGTTTTCCCCTGATCCTATTTACAGAAATAAGAGGGTTAAATGAGTTTTGATAATAGATTCATATGTATGCCAATACAGATTATTTCCTTTAATACATGTGAAAAGGGACTATGAAGGTAAGAGGCAAAAAAATAATGAAGGGGAACTTGTCATACCAGCTACAAGATATATTAACTAAAATCATATGATACTTCCATAACACACGAAGGTACAGAACAGAAAATCCAGAAACAGATAAAAGCGTACACAAAATTTATTATGTGACAAATGTTGCATTTTTAATAGAATGGATAAAGGATGAAATAGATAAATGGCTTGAGGACAACTTGATTATAATTTAGAAAAGTTAACATTTAGAACCCGATTTCAAACCTGTGTTAAAATAAATCTAAGATGGATTAAAGATTAAAATATAAAAATTTAGACTACAAAAATAACAGAAGAATATACAGGTGACTATTTCTATAATTTGAGAAAGTGCTCCTGGTTGAGAATCACCAACATCAAGAAAAAGACTGGCCAGATGACATAAAAATTAGAACTTCTATAATGAAAAAATACCACAGAAATATCAACACAAAAGGTTAAAAAATCTTAATATGGAGGCAACCCCCCCTTTTTTTTCTGGTATGCTGTATGGTAGGGGTCACATTTCACTCTTTTTCCATGTGAGTATCCCATTATCGCAGCAGCATTTGTTGAATTTTTGTGTGTTTGGTTTCTTGTTTATTTGTTTGTTTGTTTTTGGAAAGTACATGGGTCAGGAATCTAACCCGGTCTTCCACATGACAGGTAAGAATTTTACCACTGATTTACCCTTGCACTCCCTGCAGGGAGCTCTTTATACCCTAATTAAGAACATTTATTTAAAAGTAAGTAAAAGAACTGATATAATAAAGAAAGATAAATAATAAACTTAAGAAAGGATGTTCCCTTCACCAATAAGCATGGACATGCAAATTAATATAACAATAAGAAACCATTCCTCTTTGAGATTAGTAAATACTAAATTTATGGGTTAAACATTCCTTCTATTGCTGGTAAATGGTAAATAGGTAACCTTCCCAAAGTGTAGTTTGGCAAAATGTGCAAAAATCTGAAACATGTATAACTTTGAGACAGCAATTTCATTTCTGAGAATGAAATTCTTTATCTTTATCTTAAAGATAAAGTAAACAAAACTAGACAGAATATAGGGAAATAGGTACATTCTGATAAGTGTGAAATAGCATAGCCACCTTAAGAGTAATTTGGCAATAGCTAGTAAAACTTAAAATGTACAAACCAGACAACCTAGAGCATTCCGTCACACAGAACTGACCCCAGAGAAAAAACCACACAAAGGCTCGAAGAGGCATTTACAAAGCTATCCAATGCAGTATAATTTTAACAGTAAAAAAACTGGAAACAATCTAAATTTCCTTCAATAAAAGGAATACCTAGATGAATCAAGAAAAACCCATGTTATAGAATTCCATACTACATGTAATGAGATGGACTGACCTCTAAGACATATTTTAAATGTAAAAAGCAAGCTGTACAATTAAACACACATTTAGGTTAAAAAAAAAAAACAACAACCATATATTGTCTATAAATTTATACCGATATATATTAATGCCCAGAAAGATTCTGGAAGGTTATATATCAAATTGATAAATATGGCTACTTCTGAAGAGGAACAAAAATTAGGGATCATAATCTACCTGTAATGTTCTAATTCAATATATGAATGTGTCTCTGTATTATGTATAATACAAAATTTTTAAGAAACAGAAAGAAAAAAGTAACAAACAAAAAACACAAAGCTCCATATATAAAAATACTTGTTGCAGCATTGCTTGTAACCGAAAAATAGGAAACAATCTAATATCCATTAGCAGTGGATTAATTAATTATTAAATATCTATAGAATGAAATATTAAAGATGAAATATTATATAGCGGCTAGAGTAATGATAGTAATTTATACTTATACCTATATATTTATTGATATATAAAGATATTCACAATGCATTGAGAAGAAACAGATTCTAAAACAATATACACACACACAGATACATTTTGCTTTTTATAGGCTATGTATATATAGATGTGTATATGCATTAAAACAGTTTTTGAAAGATATACTCTAACAAAGATAACAATAGCTAATACCCTTAGGGTGGTGGAATTTAGCGTGACCTTCATTTTCATCCTCATGTACTGTTCTGTCTTCTGATTTTTCTTTACAGTGACCATGTATTCTCAAAAAATCATAAGCATATTTCGATTGTTTTTTCATTTCTACAAGTTTAAGGTTTGCTGAAGTTTGATATTTATTGACTGCCTGGATGCCTCACACCAGACACTCTGCCAGGCACCAAGGACACGTGTCCAACTTGGTCTACACTTCCAGGCAAAGCTGCTTATCAGGTGAGATTTGGGTCTTTGCCATCTTCTCCTCCCCACCGACACCCCCTTCTCTATCAACCAACTACCTACATCCCCAAATTGCATAAAACCTACACAACATGAACTGTGTAAAAACTCTTGCATTTTCTGGACTTATTCCTGATTTTTCTTCTGAAAAAGCTCACAAACCTTTTTCAAAGCCTTCATGTAGGCGGCAGCTTTTTTCTTGTACTGCAGCATGCATTCGGCTGAAAGAGGACTAATGAATCCACTCGCCGCCTTAGGCCCATAGCTCAATGAGGCAATGAAGTAATCCACGTTATTGCTGAAGAAAGACGCAATCTAAATGAAATGTGACAAGAAGACAGATTTTGTTTTCTAATAATATATCTAAAATATATATCTAATAGCTTTCAGAGAAAAGTTTAAAGATGCAGAGAATGGAAAAGAAATTTCAACACCTGCCCAAAAGCTCACATTTATTCATTTTAGAATATCTAAGCAATGATTTATAATAAAAAGTGGGTACTAGTATAAATATTGAGACCAGATTTCTCACACATCCCACTCTAAACAGTTTCTATTCTTCTTGAAAACCAAGACCGATTTTTTACTTATTCTCTGGATGACATTCATGAGGTGCTTACTTCATCAATTTCTGCCACTGTTTTCATCTGTATTTATACAGAAATATATATTCCATTTGTATTTTAACTTTGAGTATTTCCTAGTCCAACAGAAGACATGACACAAGCATCCTGAAAATGTCATCTCTACTTATTTATTCTGTAAATCCCAATTAGTGAATTACAAATATATTAGAAAAAAGAATGGAATTGCAGCAGTCTCTTGTTATTTACAGAGTTAACGTTTGTTACATCTTTTTAACGTTTGTTGACCACAAAGATCAGGACAGGCAGTTTTGCTGAGCCATGATTTTGAATCTCCAGTGCTATGAAATGGTGACATGAATGAAAATGTCTGAGAGGGCTCTTAGCCAGAAAAATTAAAGTAGTGGATCCATTAAAGAGTGTTCTATTCTTATAAATAAGAAAAACTGATTTCTGAAACAGAAAGCTCTGCCTTGGCAAAAGTTACTAAAAAGTAAGCAATTAATCACTAGTAATCTGAAGGGTTCTTTTTTTCACTGATACTTCACTATGACAAATAAAATTATGTTAGGTAATTTTCAAGAAAATTCCAAAAAATTTGAGCTAAATAGTCCTTGTGGGTAATTACATATTCAGTTTTTGCCTTTAGGTCATGGCAGTATGGTAAGCCTTATTTTCTTTTCTCTTTCTAATATTTCTACATTTTGCAAATTTTCATTAATATGCATGCTATACTTTCCTTTTTTTTTTTAGAATTACAAACTATAAAATTTAGTTTAATCAACATTAGCTAGGTATTAAACTGTCATCAACTAACATTAGTTTAGATATTTCTTTTAGTGAAAAAACATTTATAAAAATTCCAGAGTGAGAATCAGATACCTGTCCTTGAGATACATTCCAAGATTTCAGGCAAAGCAAATCTACAATAATCTATGACATTATGCAGATATTTATTATTTCAGAGTTCTCATAAACAGCAGCAAATGCTGAGACTCCTATAAATACCAACAATCTCTATTTGCAGAATTTTTCATAATTGAATAAAGGTGAGGATTTTCCTCAGAAAGCTTCTGCCATGCCTGTAGATAAAAGAGGTAGAGAGGTCATGTGGCTCAGGAATTCCGCAGGCACAAATCTGTGAGCTGACAGAACCTAAAAGGATTGCCTTTTAATTACGGCATCACAGCCCCAAGCTAAAATAAACTGTCACAAAGACCAGCCTGAGTTTGCAAAGTATGAACTGAAATCATTTGTATTTAATGTAAACTACTTGAAAAAAAATGTGTTTCTATTATATTCAACCTGTTTGAAAGATAATGATATATAAATGCAGATATAAAGATAAGCATTTTCTTGGGGAATTACTTTGGGTCTGCTAAAATAAATGGGTAGGTAAGGCAATTCTGAATATGGTCCTTGAGTTTTATACATTTTGGGTTGTTCTCAGAGAAATCTCAATCATTAAAGGTGCTGACAAAAGTCACATGAACAGAAGGTGACTTCTGTCTAAAGCACAACATCCATGACCAAAAGATTTTTCTTTAAAGAAATTGCAGTAATAATAAATGGTCAATGATAATAATTAAATGCTTAATGATCCATACGATTATTATCTAATATTAAGGGCTGAATGAAAAGACACCTGTTGAAGTCACTTTAAAAGTACCTGTTAAGATACAAAACCACAGACATGACAGCATCACAGGTGTTACCAAAAGAAACCCATACAAACAAACAAACAAAATCACAAAACAACTAACAAACTAAAGAAACAGAATCAAGGAAGGGAAAAAAAACCAAAAACAAAGTATTAACTAAAGCTATTTTGGTATTTTTTCTTTTTTCTCTTTTTCTGTATGCTCCCAATATTCTATAAGCCTAATTAGCAAACCTTGGATAAAAACAACAACCTATATTGAGACCATTTAAAATCTTCAAATTATCAAGTCATTGATTCACTCACTCAACCACAAATGCTAAATGGGCAGGGAGGGGGAGGGGGGAAATGGAGACAACTTTATTCTACAAAAACAGAGCCTGATATTCCCAAATCCTTTTACAGACCAACAACTACAAAACCATATGTAATAAGTAAATTTAATGTCAATATAAGCCAGAGAAAAATTACCTTTCCTGCTCCATTTGCTAATGCCACTATTGATGACAAGATACAGTCATTAGTAGTTATCAGCTTCTGTGTTGCTGTGGGAAGTTCACGCTCTATTGTAGCTTTTTGACTATAATGTTTGGAAATATCTATAAATACAATCAAATGAACACTCATTATTGTTTATATTCAAGTCCCATACAGTTAGTCTGTGAACTTCTCAAATTTACTCTTACAAATTTATAAAGAACAGTTATGAAGGATGATTCCAAGTGTGAAGATTATGCTGAATGTCAATTTGCTCATAAATGCACAAGCAAGAAATAGAGAGAACTGAGGAACTGAGGGTCTCTCCAAAACCTTCTGGCCACCTCTACTACAGCCACCAGTTTGTGGTTCTCACTCTCTCTCATCTGAGTATTGGCCTTAATTCTAGGATTAGGTAAATGACCCTGACCAGTACTTACCAGTTAAAAAACTGTGTTCACAGCCCAGCAGGTATTTATGAGAAATTACCCAGTACTTATACAAATAAACCATTAGGATGGAACAGAACAGCCAACAAAAGGTACACTGTCAACAATGCTACTGGACCCTAGCTGGTTCACTAGCATACATCCTAGACATATTCCAATGTCTTGCTATTGCCTCCAGGCCAAGGACATCACAACAAAGGCCTATAGATAGAAAAGCAAAGCAGGGAGACTTAGATATAAAAAGGTTAACAGAAATTGTAGTAGATGAGACTATGACCAACTGCAAAACTTTGGGGTTTTCTGGGTCACTGAGAGAAAAATTAATTTTGCCCTGGAAATAAGGGAAAATGGGGGGATCATTAAGACAATGCCTGATTTACAAGGAAGGGTAATGCTATTTTTAAATAATAAAGCATAAAACAATGCAGCCTCCTTTGAGTTTTTTAGGGTCATTCAGTTACAGAAGCACTAATTATGATTAGTAACAAAGCTTTAAAAAAAAAAAAATCACATTGTGGGTAGGCCACGGTGGCTCAGAAGGAAGCGTTCTTGCTGCCAAACCAGAGACCTGGGTTCGATACCCGGTGCCTGCTCAAGCAAAAAAAAAAATCACAAAACATGTAAATTAATTTAAAGCAGGAGTGTATGCAATAAATTTCCTTTATTTCGAATCAAGAAATTTAAGTGATTTTAGACTATAAATAATTTTTTAAAGGCCATAAGACTATTTGAGAAGAAACAGTATTGAGTTTTAACCTGATACGATCATGATATTTTAAAATAAAATTACCATGCTCTATAAGGAAGATTATTTTTACTGAAGTTTTAAAATTATGGAATTGTTTAATTTATTTATTATATACATATATACATTATACACAACTTTTAAGTTTAGAATAGTTCCTAGATTCATAGAAAACTTGCAAAGATATTACAGAAGAGTTTCCATATACTTCTCACCTTGTTTCCCTATTGTTAACATCTTTCCTTACTATGGTACATTTGTCACAGGCTAAGGACTAACATTGGTGAATTATTATGATGTCTCATATTTTAAAATAAATTATTCTCTATATATTCATAAGATATCCTGAAGTATATAAAAATTCAGTCAGAACACTGAAGATTTTTGTGTACTGAAATGCTAGTCCCTAAAATAGACATTTTTTTCCCTACATGTCACAGATAGTTTATTTTACTGGCAGTATACAATATTGCAGTTAAGACAACTTGATTAGTAGGCAATCTTCATTTGGTAGATAACTTGAGATACTTGTGAAAGAGGTACAATATAAGTGCTATTGTAGTTCGATTACAACAATTTTCCAAATCCAACAGCTTATTCTTTATTGAGTCTAAATATTTTAATTATTTAGGGTGTTCCTTGACATTAATTTTTTTTTGTTTGCTGCATGGTGGGGTCACATTTCATTATTTTTCCATTGACATTAAATTTTAACTCCCCAAATAACAAAGAAATCAGGTGATCTAGGCCAATAACTATGTTTTTCCTTTTCTGTTTCCTATGAGTCTACCTGCTTTAGACCTTTCTGTGAGACTAAATATCAAATAATTTCCACTTTCAATGTCACTTATTAAAAAGATTAATCCACTCCCACATTAATTCCATGTGGGATACACATTTTTATAAACCTCTATTCCTCTTTTCACACTGAAATTAATTTCCCTTCCTTCCTTCCTTCTTCTTTATGTCTTTTCTCCTTTCCCTCCTTGCTTCCAACTGAGACCCAACAATTATTAATTCAGGGCAAAGCTGGAAAGGAAGATGTTTGAAATAATAGTTTTCAATATTCTTGCTAGTTAATACTCAGAGTCTTCATGAGAATTCATAATAGTCTTCCAAGCTAAGTAAGATGACAGATTTTAACTGTAAACCTAGCAACAGGGTTTTATCATCCCACTTGCCACATATCCCTCATGTTTTCCAATACTCTTTCTTTATATTCCGTTCATCTTCAAGGGTCAGAAAGAGAGATGCAAAGGGGTCTTACAGGGCCTCTGACCCTCCCATGATCTCCATCACTCATGCCAAATAATAGCAAAAACTGATTTGGACCAACTGATAGCTTCTCAATCATAAGTAATACAGGAACAAAAGAATCTTTAGAAAACTATTATAGAGTAATTAAAATATCAATATAAGACAAGATATTTTAATTCCCCCTTTCAGTGGATAGGTTTCTTCTAACATTTTCACTTTCGTACCTCCTATATAGAAACTCTGGAAGAATTACTAGCTGTAATAAACCATGATATTTTAATATCAAACTATTATTTTCTATAAGTGAGATTTTTACTGAAATTTTAAAATTAGGGAATTTAATTTATATATTATATACATATATACATTACATATTATATACAACTTAAATTTAGAATAGTTTTAGATTCATAGAAAAGTTGCAAAGATATCAGCATAAAACAATTTTTAAAACAAAATACAATAAAAAAATTTAAAAACATAGCCACAGAGCTACTTATGATTTAGATGGCCTAGTTATAAGGTAAGCAAAATTCTGGCATGCAAGACTACAGCTAAGTCTTGGCTTTCCAAACCAAAAGCTGCGTAGGAAAAAGGCACCAGTTCCTTGGATTTTCCATAGTTTAGACTGGGCTCTACAGGGTTGGAGTTGACTCTTGTCAGCTGCCACTTAGGCTGCCTATCCAAGTTGTGATTCTTTCAACCAGGGCTAGCTCCAGAAGGACAGTGATTTTTAAAGTTCCTAGTAGTTGAAAACAAGCTACAGGAAGGTCCTTTCTTCACACTGAATGTTAAGGTGGTACTCAATAATACTGCTAAAACTAAGAATTATTCCCAGTGCCAGAGATTATGTGCCAATCTGTAGGAGGACCCCAAATATACCTATACTATGCAAAAAAATTATACAATGCAGTATTCAGTTTTTAAAAATTCTTTTCTGTGAAATTAGCAATTGGTCACTGTTTACTAAACACCATCGTGAATAACCTAGGCCCCTGGGGGCTATTTCCAACAGTCCCTCCTCCCACTCCTTCTCGCACCTCAAAGGTCTCTAAAAGGAAAAGAAAGGAGGGGAAACCTAGAGGCAATGCAGTCCTGCAGTCCTCTAAAGGACTCTGAATCACATGCTAAGAAGCATATGACATGTGTTCAAACACTTCCCTTTGCCCTACAAACTATTCCTATGAGCACACAAGCAGATGAAAACTGATCCCTTAAACTTTAAGAACAGACCTTCATTTCTTAAGGCTAAGCTAACCAATACAGTATTTAAAATGGGCACTTTGAACATAAAAACACACAGGATGGCAGAACAATGTTACACTCTTTCTTTAAAGTTAAGGACTTTAAACCTTAATTTCTTCAATTGCTTTGTGCTTATGCTCCAAAAAGTACAAAGTATTTTAACAAAGGCCCCTGAATATCAGACCTGGTTTGGTAGAATTCACACACCTGCCTTAAGTCAGGGTGATTTTGGCTAAAGTATCCTGCACAAGAATTTATCTTCACTACTTTGTTTACCTTCAGAGACGAAGCAAATGGGGAAAACAGAAGGTACTGAGCTGTGCACTTCAACATAAGCCAAATGCTACTAAGTCTTTATCTGTGGTTTATTAGCCTTGGCAGTATTTGTTTAACTCTCATTGAGGCAGATACAAGAACGTCGGACAAAGGTTTTAAGCTTATTTAGGTTCTTTTTCAAGCCTCACCTTTCACTACATCATGAAATCCGTGCAGGGCAGCACCGACGTTTGTTAAGACAGAACTATAATTTGTCCGAAGAAGTCCATCTGGCTCTGTACCTACAAAAACAAATCACAAGCCTAAATATTTTCCCAGGATACTCTGCCTGAAAAAGTGTCAGCCTACCATTTCTCTCTCTTTTAAGAAGAGAGAAAATGAAGACTGATTGTGATATGTTGAAAACAATGGCTCTAAAAACCTTTGCAGACACATTCAGTTATAACTGTGATAAACTTGGCTGTTCTTTGATTTGCATTCCCCAAGTCCATAAATATTTTCAATGGTTAAGAATGAAAATTAAATTGCTAAGCATGATTATGTTTTTCACTATCCTATTTGAAATGAAAAGTCTTAGTGAATTTTAGCCTTTTACCATACACCATTTCTCATTTTATTCTTTTTCTACACACTGGTATTTGTTCAACATCACTAAAAACACTAAAATTTCGACATCACAGAGTGCCACTTTGGCATAATGACATGAAGAGCTCTGCGAACCCACTCTCCACAGAAAGTGGTGAAAATGACTTAAAAGAAAAAAAAGACCCGAACAAACAAAAAACAACTGCCACCATTTAAAGTCTCTGGAAAGGTCCTAAAGGTATACACCAAATGAAGAAACATTTATTCAAGAAAATCTCTAAAAGCTCAGTAAGAACAGCAAGAGTCTATGGTATTTGGACCAAGACCTTCCCCCTCTCTCTGCCCTACCAGCTCAGTGAGAAGAAGCTCTACTCCAGACTGGTGAAACAAAGAACACAAGGCTTCCTCTTTCCCCAACTTGGAGAACTATTTTTAGCAGGGGTAGGGGTGGAAAAGAAACAGGCCTTAAAACAATTCTGAATCTCTTGCCAAATAAACTGTCACTTGCAAAAGAGTGTACAGAAGTTCAAACCTCAGGGTGTTCTAAAAAGCAATGGAGGTTGTAGTGAAGAGGAGATCGGTAGATTCAGAGGAGATCTAAACTAAACTTAGAGAGAACCAGGGATACAGACAGGTAAGGAGAGTCTTTTTAGTGTCAGAACAAATCTCAAACAAGATCTCAAAAACAATACTGGCTAGGTATATGCTAGGTCTATAGCAAAGGAGTAGGAATTTAATGGGATCAGTCTGTGGAGCAATTTATGCACCAGGGCACTGGTGAAAACTTAGAGCAAGCATCCAGTAATTAGGATTAACAGCAGGACATGGATAGGAAAAGAGACCATGAGAGCCCTACCAAAACCACTGCCATCCCAGGGTAACTGTGCACGTGCCCAAGGCTGAACACTCTGAGAAGCAACATCAGGGTGCAAAACTCATCCTCTGAAAACTACAAAATAGTGTTCTGCTTCTAATTTAATAAGAAATTAAAGAAGATGTACCTAAGTGGGAAAACATATCTTCTTCATGGATTGGAAGACTGAATATTGTTATGCAATACTCCCCAAACTGATTGACAGATTCAACACAATCCTATCAGAATCCCAGCTGACTTCTTGGTGGAAACTGACAACCTGATACTAAAATTCATATGCATTGGAACGGACACAGAAAAGCCAAAATAATCTAAAAAGAACAGATAAGAAGACTCACACAATATCAAAAGTTACTACAAAACAACAGTAATCAAAACAGTGTGGTATTAGCATAAGGACAGATACATGATTAATGAAATAGAATTGAGAGTCCAGAAATAAATCTATACAACTATCATCAATTGATTTTTGACAAGCGTACTAAGACCAATGAGGAAAGAATAGTTTCTGCTGGGACAATTAGATAAACACATGCAAAAGGATGAAGTTGGAACCCTACCTCATACCATATACGAAAATTACCCTAAATGTAAAGCTAAAACTATAAAGCTCTTAAAAGGAAACACAGAGGTAAAACTTTATTGCCTTGGATTTGACAATGGATTCCCAGATATGACACCAAAAACACAAGCAACAAAAGAAAAAATAGACAGGACTTCATCAAAATTAAAAACTGTCATTCTACAAACAATACCATCAAGAAAGTACAAAGACAACCTAAATAATGGGGAGAAAATATCTGCAAATCATATATCTGATAAGGGACTTATACCTAGAATACATAAAGAACTCTTACAACTCAATAATAAAAAGACAACTCAATTAAAAAAATGGACAAAAGATCCAGCAGACATTTCTCCAAAGAAGATATACAAATGGCCAATAACAATGAAAAGCTACTCAATATCATCAGACATCAGGGAAATGTAAATCAAAACCACAATCCTACAACAAGTAGGATTTTAAGAATGCTGTGTATTTCCTGGTACTATTTTGTTGTTTGTATAGTTTTTTGCTAATAGCTTTAATTGTGACATAATTTACATACCATATGATGCACTCATTTAAAGTATACAGTCCAGTGAAGTATAGTATATTCACAGAAATGTGCAACCATCCCTACAATGTTAGAACACTTTCATCACCTCGGAAGGAAACTATCCTTTAGCTGTCACTCCTCCTATATCCCCATGCCCCTCTGGCTCTAAGCAACTACTAACCAACATTTTGACTCTAAAAATTTGCCTGTTCTAGACATTTCTTATAAATGTAATCATAATGTGAGGCTTTTGTGATTGGCTTCTTTCACATAGCATAATATTTTCAAGGTTCATCTACACAGTAGTTTGTATCAGAACTTCATTCCTTTTTATGGCAAAATAATATTCCATTATATAGATAGACCACATTTTGTTTATCCATTCATCAACCGGTGGACATTGAGTTGTTTCACTCCCTCTAGGATGGCTAGAATCAAAAAGTCAGATAAGGGGAGATGAGGAGAAATCAGAACACTCAAACAGTGTTGAGTGTTTTACAGTGGAATATAAAATGGTACAGTCACTTTAGAAAAGAGTCTGGAAGTTCCTCAAATGGTTTAACACAGAGTTACCATATGACCCAACAGTTCCACTCCTAGATTTATACCCGAGAGAAACAAAAACATGTCTACACAAAAACTTGTACATGAATGTTTATAGCAGTATTATTCATAATAGCCAAAAGGTAGAAACAACTCAATGACCACTGGCTGATGAATGGATAAACAAAATGTGGTCTATCTATATAATGGAATATTATTTTGCCATAAAAAGGAATGAAGTTCTGATACAAACTACTGTGTAGATGAACCTTGAAAATATTATGCTATGTGAAAGAAGTCAATCACAAAAGCCTCACATTATGATTACATTTATAAGAAATGTCTAGAACAGGCAAATTTTTAGAGTCAAAATGTTGGTTAGTGGTTGCTTAGAGCCAGAGTGGCATAGGGATATAGGAGGAGCGACAGCTAAAGGTTAGTTTCCTTCTGAGGTGATGAAAGTGTTCTAACATTGATTGTAGGGATGGTTGCACATTTCTGTGAATATACTATACTCCACTAGACTGTATACTTTGAGTGAATCATATGGTATGTAAATATCACAATTAAAGCTATTAGCAAAAAACCATACAAACAAACCAAACCAACAACAACAACATAGTACCAGGAAATACACAGCATTCTCAAAGCATCATTTGAACTGAGATCTATTCAATTATCTGAAAACACTTTTCTCAAATTAAGACAAAGGAAAACAAATGGCAGTTTACTACTAAAGCTCCCTTATGCTACTTGTTGGATAGTTGATGCAAATTCTTTTGATTTGCCCTTCCATTTAAAAACAGGAAGGAGAGGGAAAGGTTTTAATATTTAGTACATGTCTTCTATGCCACGTATTTTACATGTTCAAAGTTTAACTTAATGGCAATATTTACATCCCTTTCATAAAGTGGGAAATAAAGGTGCAGAGAAGTAAAGTGATTTGTGCAAGGTCATACATGTATTATAAGGGGATGGATGATTGAATTCAAGTTTTCTCATTCTAGAGCCTAGGCTCGTCCCACTCTACCAAACAAAGCCATCCGTCTTTTTCAACTTCTTGTACTCTATGTCCTTCAAGTTGGACTATGAAAGACAAAACACACTCACTTGGCAAGGCGAGAAGAGCAACATAAGTCTGGAGCTTCTCAAACACAGCCGTCATCTTCTTCATGTCCTGGGACAGCTCTAGATTCCTGGCTCTCAACGCAGATGTGCAAAGAGAAGATTCACATTCTTCTTCTAAACTAGGGATGGGCAGATTTTTAAAAAGTAAGTTTTCCGGATGATTTTCTATTAGTTATAATAAACCATCTAAATACCCAAACAACTATAACCAAAGACAGACTTTGCAGAAAAAGGAACTTTATCTCATTTACAAGGCTTCATATTTTTTTTACACCATGATACACATAACTGCTTGCTGCAAATGCCAGTGGAGTAACAGAGGACTCATCTTTCCATCCTGAGGGCAGCACAGAAATGTGTCCCCTAAAAGTATTTACAGGAGAAAAAGACTTCAGAGACTGAATTCCTAAAAAGAATTAAACAGGAAGTGATACAGTTGCTACCAATGCTAGTGTTGAAAGAATCATTAAGAAACCTTTTTCAAGGTGTGTGTAGTTTCAAGTCAAACACTGGGGGAAAAATACGGCTTCAAAATTAAAAATAAATGCTTAACATCCATAAAATACATTTGACCATTTTCAACTTTAAATAATTACTTGAGAAGTCTTAATTACAAGGTAAAATAAAAAAAAAAATGCACTCTTACCCACATTTATAAAAAATGTGCAGTTAATCAAGTAAAATGTTTTCATACAAAGGCATAAAAGTTAGGATAGAAATCATAATCATTTCTATTCCCTTTCTACTTTTCGTCTTTTACTTTATAGCAGACAGTTTTTAAAGACTAAGCCCATTTACTAATAAAGAACAAGTCATCTTGTCAATCAAAGTGGCATTTAAACCAATGCCCCCCATACTGCCTAAAAACGTGAGTACCTCAGGAGGTAGGGCTGAAAGCATATGGGTCAGGGTATTCCAAGAATAGGAATCCTAGATCAACAAGGGACTTATCCAGTGTTTCTAAAAACGTAATAGTGAAAAATAAAGTAAGATAAAAGTGTCTAAGTGTTTCACTAATAAGTGCCATTTCTGCAATGTTCTTAATCAGATCCTTCTTAAATAAAAGCCGAATTAATACGGTCTATTCAATTTTAGCATTATTTAAACTTGCAGACTCTATTTAAAAACAAAACAAAACACTTTACACTGAACCAGAGCATATAAGGACTTAAATGAAACTATAATTCATAATTATTAGTTTAAATCATAATTTCCTAATTCCTAAAATTTTGTCATATGCAGAAATCACAGAATTTAAAATACTATACATAAAAAATATATTATACATAGAACTTAAAATACTATACATAGAATTTTAAATCATAGAAACATAAGATACTTTGTTAAGTTAGAACTGGGAAATTCAATGACTGCTAATGATTATTAATTAAAAAAAGAAATTTTATATTTTTGTAAAAAACTAAAACCTAATACTTAAGTTTTATAAGTAAAACTGACTATAATTAGTACTCAAAGAACTACAATTACTCATTTATCTTCAATACCTATAAATTTTCTAAACTTTATTTTGTAATATACTTTAATAAATATATATCCTTATTTCTCTAATGTTTCAGCTTTATTATTCTTTTAATTATTTAAAAAATACTACATTTGAGGATGAAAAGATTTAGATAAATTAGGAGTTTTGGTAGTTCTAGACCGCAAGTGTCTATAACTTAAAAGCAGTATTATCAAATTTCTAGTTACATATATTATTTTCTCTGCCTTTCCAGAACAGTCAATATTTAAGATTATTTAATGAGATATCCTATCAGGGCTTGAGTAGATTAAGTTTTTAGTTTAATAAGTTAAATAAATAAGTCACCTATTAAATAATAAAAACAAGAATATGGTACTTTTTAAAAACCTAAGGATCTTTGAGTTTCATGCTTTTATAGTCATGATTTTCCTTTTTCACAGAAGTCCAAATCAGCTATGATGCAAAAAGGTCAGCCAGATCACCGGAGGTACGCATTTCTATTTAATTCACTCCAGAGCAGGTCAGGTTACACCCCACAACTCCTAAAGGTCACTGGCCTCGAGAAGTAAGTACCTTCTTAACTGATAAGGAAGAATCTTTCTAAGAAAACATATGTAGGAGGTTAAATGTTCTGAAAAAGTTTTCAATTTCACAGTTGTTTCCTGGAAAAGA
Organism: Tamandua tetradactyla; assembly: GCF_023851605.1. Classification (NCBI taxonomy): domain Eukaryota; kingdom Metazoa; phylum Chordata; class Mammalia; order Pilosa; family Myrmecophagidae; genus Tamandua; species Tamandua tetradactyla. Next base: position 20,649,210 of record NC_135343.1, on the reverse strand, counting down.
AGAACAATTTTAAGATTAATAGTGTTATTTGAAAAAGAGGAGCTCCTGCTTCCAGAAGTAACACAGAGAAGAAAATTACCAGAACAGTCACAGTATCCTCAGTAATACTTTCAAATAAATGAAGCATTCCTTCCTCAAGAGGGCGAACAAAGGACGCATTTTCATGAAGGTATTGTGAGAACTACATAGGAGAAAAAGAATCAAGAATTAAATCACTAGAAAATAACAGGTATCAACATGTTTGTTATTGGACCCACTGAAACCGTCTAGAAACTTTTTTGGGACATTGGGCTTTTACACAGAGATATTCCCTTCTAACAGTCCCAGATAAATCCCCAAATCCCCATCCTATTCCTCATTATGAAAAGAGGGGTTGACACGATTAACAAGGGGATGCTGTATTACATCCCAGCTCCAACAGGCCTCTGCCCTGAACAGTTGCTCCTGCAGTGTGTTTCAGTTTAAAAATAAAAAAGATTTGAAAATTGTCAAAACTGTGTGATACACGATTTTTACCAACCTCATTTTTTTGTTAGAGCATTTGTAAGTTTATAGAAAAATCATGCAGGAAGTACAGAACTACCATAAACTGCCGCTATTATTAACATTTTGCATTAATGTGGTAACTTAGTTATAACTGATAAATCAATATTATTAAAACAATACTACTGACTATAGTCCAAAACCTTACATTAAAGTTCACTCTTCATGTGTGTGCTGGCTTGAAAGTGCTGTGTACCCCAGAAAAGCCATGTCCTTTAATCCTGATTCAATACTGTAGGGTAGAAAACGTTGATTAGATTGTTTCCATGGAGACTGACCCACTCAGTTGTGGGTGTGTCCTGTTGATTAGATGGAGATATGACTCCACCTAGTCAATATGGGTCTTAATTGGTTTATTGGGGTCCTTTAAAAGGGGAGACATTTTGGAGAAAACACATTGCTTGAGAGCCAACAGAGATGCAGACATTTGGCGATGCTTGGACTGCCAACAGAGAGAGCAGACACCTGAACAGGGACATTCGGAGATGCAGGGCCCGGCAGACATCACCATGTGTCTTCCCATGAGAAGCTAAGCAAGCAAGAACCCAGAGTTGTGTCCCGGAGGAGCTAACTGAGGGCCCAGAGATGTTTAGAGAGGAAACAACTGGCATAAGAAGCTGGAAGGAATAGAAGCTGGAACAAGGACCAGCGGATGCCAGCCATACACCTTCCTGTGTGACAGATATCAGCCTTTCTTAAGTCAAGGTATCTTTATCTGGATACCTTAGTTTAGATACTTTTTATGGCCTTAAAACTGTAAATTTATAACTTAATAAGTTCCCTTTATAAAAGCTGTCCCATTTGTGGTATATTACATTCTGGCAACATTAGCAACCTAATAAAGTGTTGTCATGTTTGGGTGTAAAGTCTAAGACATCACTGCCAAATACAGCATCCTGAAGATGCTACTCTATGTTTTCCCCTAGAAGTTTTATAGAGTTCATCATTATATTTAGGTCTTTGGTTCATTTTGAGTTATTTTTTGTATATGGTGTGAGGTAGGGGCCCACCTTCATTCTTTTACATGTGGATACCTAGTTTTCCCAGTACCATTTCTTGAAGAGACTATTCTTTTCCTATTGACTGAATTTGGCACCCCTTTCAAAAATCAACTGACCAGAGATGATAGGTTATTTCTGAATTCTCAATTTGATGTCACTGGTCTACATGTCTGTCCTAATGCCAGTAGCATGCTGTTTTGATTACCGTGGTTTTGTAATATGTTTTTCAAATTGGGAAGTGTGAGTCCAAAAACTTCATTCTTTTCCACAATGGTTTTGGTTATTTTGGGCCCCTAACCGTTACATATAAATTTGATGACTGACTTTACCATTTCTGCAAAGATGGCTGTTAGAATTTTGATTAGTACTGCACTGAATATGTAAATCACTCTGGGTAGTATTAAAGTCTTAACAATATTTAGTCTTCTAATACATGAACATGGCATGTCCTTCCATTTATTTAGGTCTTCTTTAATTTCTTTCAGCAACGTTTTCTAGTTTTCCACGTACATGGCCTTTATATTCTTGGTTAAAATTTATTCCTAGATATCTGATTCTGCTAGTTGCTACTATAAATGGAATATTTTTTCTTCATTTCCTTTTCAGATTGTTCATTACTTGCATAGAGACACCAATAATTTTTGTATGTTGTTCTTCTATGCCACCTCTTTACTGACTTTATTAGCTCTAGTAGTTTTGTTGTAGATTTTTCAGGATTTTCTTATATATAGGATAATATCATTTATGAATTGGGAATGTTTTATTTCTTCCTCTCCAATCTGGATGACTTTTATTTCCTTTTTTTTTTTTTTGCCTAATTGCAACTTCCAGTACAAGGTTAAATAGGAAGTTTATTTACTGAAAACTATAAATTTATATGGCCTTGGGCAATGTCTATATTTCAACCTTCAGAGATATAAAACAGATAAGCACTACACTAACATTACTAAAAGTCTATTTTATGATTCTATGAACAAGTCTAAACACTCTAGTCATCTTTTAATAAAATGGTTTCTAAATTTCCTTCACTTTTACAGACTTATTAGAAAAATCACATAAGACCATTCTTTCATAAGTCAACACTTAAGTGTAAAATATTGAGAAATACATGAATTCTACAAAGTAATAGAATATTTCTGAAAAATTAAGATTAATAAATTTGATTCTCATTGTATGGGCATAATATGGCATGAAGCCAAACTTAAATTTTAATAATGGTCAAAGAACCAGTATTGTGTAGAAAATATTTTTTGATATTACAGGAAGTGTAAAGGAAAGTATAATACATTGAAATGCTGCAGTACTGTTTTTCCTACCCTGATCTTCTGAAATCTTTCCACACAGTAATATTAAAGAATATTTCAAATGACCCAAACTTAATTGCTATGAACTCAGGGAGACTGTGGAGTCAGACCACAACTGATGAAAATCCAGCATCTACTGAAGGCTTCCTATGTGTAAGGCATAATGATGATAATATATTTCTACTGAGCACTTACTATGTTCTTACAGTTTTTACTTGTATTATCTCATCTCATCCTCAAACACATGTACGTACCTGGGCGGTAGGTACTCTATCCCCTATTTTACAGACACGGAAACTGAAAAACAGAAGGATTAGCTATATTGCCAAAAGGGACACAGCTAGAAAGTAGCAGATTGGGGTTTGGAACCCAAAAGTCTAACTCAATCATTGCTATACTGATAGGAATTTAAGAAATCCAAAGATAAAGATTTTTCCTTTAAGAGCTCAAAATCTAGTGAACATAAACACTATTCAAATACTGCATGGCACAAAAATGTAAGCCAGGAAGCAGAATCAAGTATATAGGAAGAGAGACATGATCATTCCAGCCCTTCACATTACGGAGTACGTACAGCACACATGTATATATACCAAGATTTCTCAATTTCCTGTCTTTGGGGAGTCTGACTCTTAGTCAGTCCCCAGTAATTGCCATCTTCTGGTATTCTTGGTTTTGTGCAGACCCTCCCACAGTGTTTTAGGGTTAGTCTATGTGACAAATACTATATGGCAAAAGGTTGGTATGTGACTAACCAGGCTAAGTCAGAGGAGGCAGTGTGGCTTCTTCCTTGCTCTCTCTTAGATCACTTGTTCTGGGGAAAGTCAGCTGCCACGCTGTGAGGGCATTCAAACAGCCCCATGGAGAGGTCCACACAATGAGAAACCAGGACCTCCTGCCAACAACAGCACTAACTCACCAGGCATGTGTCAGTCACCTTGGAAGTGGACCCCCCAGCCCCAGTCAAGTCTTCTGATGACAGCAACCTTGGCCAACATCTTGACTGCAACTGTGCAAGACCCCAAGTTAGAAGCACCTAGCTCAGACGTTCTGGAATTCCTGGCCCACAGAAAGTGCATGTGATAATAAATGCTCTTTGTTTAAAACTGCTAAGTTTGGGGGTGATTTATTAAAGAGAAATACATAAGTAATATAGTCACTAACATTTTTTTCATCCCTTGAAATTAAATGCAGTTTGGTAAGTTACCTTCAACACTATTTTAGAACAAGCTGGAGAGAAAAACGAAAGAAATAAAAAAATTTTGCAAGGTACATGAATTGAAGGAAGTGATATTTAAACTTCTTATTTCTTATTTAAACCTCAGGAACTTTGAAAATGCCCTGGAAGCTCAAGTGAATAAGGAGTTTCATACCCGTTCTAAAACCCAGTTGGAAGGAAAAACGTCAATTCTAGTACACAGGTTTTATGGTTTTTAAACATACCCTATGATGAAAGTTACATAGTGAATACAAACAGGAAGAGAGAAAAACCCCAGCAAATTAACCTTTCTAATGATAAAATGCCACTTATTAGAATGCCACACGCTGGTGAAAAAGCTACAAAAGTCTCGATTCTATTTTCAAAGAAAAGGTCTACCACTCCGCCTGCCCTTAGGGGCCATCCAGAGTCTGGAGTCATTTTCTCTTTTAGCCTTACCTCCCATTCCTTCCAGCCAAAACAGGCTTAAAACACGTGCCACTATTGTTCCCCCCACCATCACACACTCCCTATCCTTCCTTACCTCCATGATTTTGTTCGTGTCTCTCCTTCTGGTGCAGAAAGAACCTACCCTGCTTCTTTTTTCCTTTTTAAAACCTGCTCATTCTCCAAGGCTCCTTCAATTCCGGAAGAATCGTTCCCAAACGCTACTCCCAACAGCAACTGCCCCCTTCCCTAATGACCTCATGTTTGCTTTTTTGGCTGTTCCACTCATTCACACTAAGGGTGCTCACAACTCCCCAAGTACTGGATTTCTCAAGGATTTCCATTTTTGCCTCATTTTATCATGAAGGTAAAGTCCTAACTTAATAGTTTTCTATGTCCTGCATAGCACCTGCCCAAACTTCTTATTCAGATTGGTAACTTCTTATTCAAAAATGCATTTCTGATGCAAGAAATGGCCCGATAACAAATAACATGTCTAGTTATTCAGGGCAAACAAAAAAAGTATTCTGACTTAAATTTACCTTTTGATTCAATGGAGATACAGTGTCGATGGCAGAATCAACAGGAAAAATCTGTATCTTCTGTTCTGTGTAAGTGTGGAAGTTCAGAAGAGCCGTCACAAGATCTTGAACAAATGCCAGGGCCTGCCCAGCAATATCCCGCATCTTCAGCTTTAATACGGAAATACACAGTGAAAGTCAACAATCAAAGCATTATCTTAAAACAAGTTTATTAAGTCTGCCTCTGGAGAAAATACTTGAATTCTAAAGTAATTATTCCTTAGCTTAGATTCATTTCCTCCCACAGGAATTTTAATATTCCTATCTAAGTAATTATAAAGCCATAAATTTTGGCAAAAAAATCTCCTCCACCTTACCTAGTTTATTTAAGTGCAATGTTTACCTACCTAGAAGAAAGTATATTTCAACAAATTAGTACATCCTATGCTTCTAGTGCCGTCAGTTAAGGCAGACAGCAAAAATCTATGTTACTTATGAATTTAATAAACATTAAGTTATACAAAGCCAAAAGAAACATATAAGAAAATGAAATATGAGCAAAAGACTTGAATAGATATCTGTCCAAAAAGGTATATATACAAACGGCCAGAAAGGACATGAAAAGATGTTGAACATCAACAGCCATCAGGAAATTGCAACTCATAACCTTCATGAGATACCAATTCACACCCATTAGAATGGGTGCTATTAAGAAAAAGGAAAATAACAAGTTCTGGAAAGGATGCAGAGAAATAGGAAAACTCATTCATTGCTGGTGGCAATTGTGATTCCTCAGAAAGCTAAATATAGAACTATCACATGACCTGGCAATTCCATTACCAGGTATATGCCCAAAAGAACTGTAAGGAACCTGAACAGATATTTACATGCCAATATTCAAAATGGCATCATCTGCAATGGCCAAAAGATGAAAGCAACCCAAATGTCCACCAATCAATGAATGTATAAACAAAATGCAGTATACGTGTGTGTGTGTGTATATATATATACACACACACAATGGAATATTATTCAGCAGAAAAAGGAACGAAGTCTTGATTCATGCAACAACATGAACCCTGAAGGCATCATGTTGAGTGAAATAAGCCAGGTACAAAAGGACAAATACTGCATGATCTCACTGATTTGAAATTATTAGAATAAGTAAATTCACAGAAGCAGAATCTAGAATACAGGTTTATAAGGGAATAGGGTGGGAATAAGGAATGTGAAATTAAGGCTTAAAATATGATTTGGTTCCTATTTGGAATGATGGAAACGTTTTGGTAATGGATGGTGTTGATGGAAACACAATACTATGAACATAATTATAAACAGCGCTGAAATATTTTTTTGAATGTGATTAAAAGGGGAAATGTTAGATTGTACATATGGTAATAGAATAAATATTTTTGCAAAATCCATGCAACTACACTACACAAACAGTGAATCTTTTTTTTTAGAGAGGTTGTGGGTTTACAGAACAATCATGCATGAAATACAGGATGAGTTTCTGGTCATCAAGATGACAGAGTGAGCCACTCGACGGCCGCATTCCCCAACAGAAGTTTTAAGCAACAAACAAGAGCTGGCAGAAACAACTGAAATCATCCAGTCTAAGGAATAGAAAGAAGAAAGAATGGAGAAAAGTAAACAGAACCTGAGGAACCTGTGGGATACCATTAAGCATACCAATATACACATTATGGGAGTCCCAAGAGAAGACAGAGAGAAAAGGGAAGAGAGAATATTCAAAGAAATAATGGCTGAAAACTCAAATTTAAGAAAAGATATGAAAATACACATCTAAGAAGTTCAATAAATTCAAAACAGGATAAACCCAAATAGCCCAAGACATATCACAATCAAATTGCTGGATGCCATAGATAAAAGAATTTCGAAAGATGTAAGAAAGCAGGCAACATGTCATGCACAAGGGAGCCTCAATAAGATTAAGTGCCAATTTCTCATTGGAAACCACAGAGGAAAGAAGGCAGCATGATGACATTTTAAAGTGTCCAAAGCAACAAACTGTTAATCCAGCAAATCTGTCTAAACGAGAGATTAAGATATTCCCAGATTTTTAAAAAAGCTGAGGGACTTCATCACCACTAGACCAACCCTCTAAGAACTGTTAAAGGGAGTTCTGTGATTGAAAGGAAAAGACATTAGGCAATAGATAAAAAGTCACATGAAAAAAGATCTACGGTAAGGATAACAACATGGGTAAATATAAATTCCAGTGTTATTTTATTTTTGGTTTATAACCCTCTTTTTACTTCCTACAGGATCTAAAATGCAAATGCATAAAAAAGTAACCATAAATTAATGGCTTTGGATTTATAATGTATAAATACATAACTTACAACAAGAACTACAAAAAAAATGGGGGGACAGTGGCATATATGAACATATATGTATGTGCTATTAAAGTTATCAAACCAAACGAGATTGTCATAGATTGAGGATAATAAATTTAAGCCCCATGGTAGCAACAAAGATATAGGAAAAATAAGCAAGAAAAGAGATAAGGGATTCTAAAAGGTTCACTACAAAAAAGGGCAAAGGACTTGAATAGACATTTCTCCAAAGAAGATATGCCAATGTCCAATAAGCACATGAACAGATATTCAACATCATTAGCCACTGGGGAATGCAAATCAAAATCACAATGAAATAGCCCTCAGAATGGCAATTATTTTTAAAAAATGAAACATAACAAGTGCTGAAGAAGATGCAGAGAAATGGGAATTTTAGTACATTGTTAGTGGGAATATAAAATGGTGCAGTCACTGTGGAAAACAGTTTGGCAATTTCTCAAAAAGTTAAATATAGGATTACCATATGACCCAGCAATCCCCCTTTTAGGTATATACCTAAAAGAACTGAAAGCAGGGACTTGATCCAAGTATTTGTACACAAATGTTCAAATACCCAAAAGATGGAAGCAAACCCAAACATCCATCAGCAGATGACTGTATAGATAAAATGTGCTATAGGCACACAATGGAATATTATACAACCACAAAAAGGAATGCAGTTCTGATAAATATGGCAACATGGATGAACCCTGAAGACACAGGTTGAGTGAAATAAGCTAGACACAAAGGGACTAACAAATAGTTAGAATAAATTCATTGAGATAGAAAATTTATCGAGATAGAAAGTATATGTTATTAGGGTAGAGAAGGGGGAGGAGGAGTTAATGCATAACTGATACGAGTTTCTCTTTGACATGCAAGGAAAGTTCTGGTAACAGATGGTGGTGAGGGTAGCATAACACTGTCAGTGTCATTAATCCTTCTGAACTGTGTGCATGGATATGGTTGTGATGGGAAAGCTCATGTTGTATATATTTCCACAACTAAAAAAAAGAGAGAAAAAGATTTAAAGGACCACAACAACTAAAGGTAATATGTGATCTTCATCTGGATTTGCAAACTAGATCTAATATTAGTGGAAAAAATGCCTAAAAGAACATTATTGGGACATACAAAAAATTGGAGTGCAGATTGTAAGCTTTATGTCAATGTGACATTTTTGAACTTGATAACTATACTTAAGGTGGTTAACATAAGTGACTATCCTTCTTCTTAGGAAACATACATGGAAGTATTAAGTATTCATGAAGTATAATGTATCCAACCTACGCTCAAGTATTTATAAAACGGATAAACAGACAGACAGATAGAAAGAATGATACAACAAATGTGACAAAAGGTTAAAAGCTGGTGGATCTGAGTGGGAGTATGCTGGAATTCTTTGTATGCAGTTGGTATTATTTTTGCAACTGTCCTATGAATTTGAAATTATTTCAAAACAAAAAAGTTAAAAAATAAAATTTTAAATTAATGATTTAGTGCACTAATCAGAAGCCCAATCGATTAATTCTCTAGTCATTTCTGAAAAATTTGACATGCACATTGCTGAAAATAGAAGCTTGCATTTCATCCTTTACCTGATGTCTCCGATTGTGCAGTGGAACGTTCAGAGCGTTATAATGACTATATCCTACAAAACAAAAATGGATGTGCATTTAAGTCTATCATTTTACATGAAGAATTATAAAAATAGCTTAACTGCAAGTTAATTCAAAGTAATGAATGCCCTACAGCAAAATCAGTTTTAAATAACAATCTAAAATGATAGAAGCCACAATCACAGTAAAGGAGAATAATGGACTTTACAGAGAATCGGTGCCTGTTTTTTGAGATTAGAAAAACACATAAAAACTGTGTTTCTGTTTCTAAGAAATCATTTCAAATACATTTCCTTAAGATCTTCTGCATGACCCCTGATAAATTAGCTCAAGCCTCCATGAAGGCAGGCGTACCAGGACTATCACCACAACAGTCTTGGCCTTCTGTTCTCTCATTCTAGTGTAATCGACACTCTGCTGCCAGATTAACTTTGGGAATCTCTCAGAAAACCGCATCATGACATTCCCTGGCTCAAAAACTTCTACCACTCCCCGCCCCTGCCACTGCCTTATGACCTGTGTGCCAAGACTTTCGTCTCAAACTCCACAGTCCTGTCCGACCCTCCCTTTCAGACCTTACTCGTCTCTGCCCCTCACCTCCCCACCTACCTTCTCCTTCTGTTGTACTAAATTAAATATCATCCCCAGACCATGATGGCACTTTTCATCCCAACATACCATGTTTCATGCAATTCCCTGTCTCACTCTCCCTCACTCTGTCCAATAAACCTACTTATGAATCAGGCCCAGCCTAAATAAAGCACATTTATTCCAAGAAGACTTCCATCAACAAACTTTCTATCCTCTGAAACTCTAAGAGTTCTTTATGGAAGAGACTATCTTCTATTTTAGACATTTCCGCATGCTACCTTTGCTCTCTTGGACTATAATCCAAGAGAAGAGATTTTGGTCTTATAAATTTTTGCTCTGTCTATGCTACCAAACCATTTGGGCACTCAGCAAATGGTCTCTAAATATTTCCAGACTAAAAGCATAGCCTACTTGTAAGGTGATAAGAACCTAAAACAGGGTGGACAACTTGTATTAGAAACAAAAGGCTAAATCAAAAGAGATTCTGAAGAAAATTATTAGAAGCTGATGACTAATAGACGTGAGGATTAAAGGAAAAATGAAACACATAGTTTTCAAGTCTAATGGACCAAAGCATGCTGGTGCTATTCTTTTCAAAGAAGAATTTAGGATTGAGATAATAATGACGTATGTTGATTTTCTTGTTAGATTAAAATGCTGTTTCTCTTTGGTTTCTTTTCTTTCCCCTTTTTTTTTTATATCTCCCCCAAGAAAAACTTAGGGGAAGCAAAAATTAATTTCAATCCTGTGGTTGTAGAAAAAGGAAACACATACTGATCTAAATATAAGTTTCAAAAATCTAAACAATTAAGTATTTTCTTTGCTTTTAAGTCTTTGACTTAATTAATGACACACATGCAAGTTGATTTTTTTTAAAGGTCTTTTTTGTTGCTACAGAGTGTGTAAGCTTACAGGCTATTCACAAGCTGAACAGGAAGCAGGGCTTGCCCAAGGCAGCTTCCTAACCGACACTGGGGATTGGAGGGAGGAAGAACAAGATACCAGGCTGAGACCATCGACCTCCTTAGCCCCACCATGAGCAACAAATTTACCTATACAAATATTTACCTTATATACAAGCTGGTTTTTAGCTTGGGATATGCTAAATACATGCAATTTAAAAATGTGGATTTGGGTTTTCATCAAGAAAACTGGCTTTGAAGTAGGTATACATTACTTTGATTAGAAATCAATTAGTTGTGCCAAAGAAGCAAATAAAGGAAAAGTGGAAAAGTGTACACAACACCTACTTGTATCGTTAAAAGGTACTTTTTCATTGATGATTGATAAGGATTCCTCTAATCTACCTGATAAATCTTCATGAAGAGTCTTTAACTGTAATTGACTGAAAAAAAAAATACAAAACCATATTATCACCCATTAGACAGTGAATTCTCATCTGCTTGTATCTCAATAACGACTATCAGGGAAGTGTGCTGACATCCAGGATACCCTGGTGGCAGACTACAAAATGAAGACAAGAAAAACATCTAGTCTCCATTCTTAAAACCCAAGACTTCTGTTAAATGATGTGTTCATTTGGAAGAATATATCACAGTTCGAGCATCTATACAACTTAAGTTTATTTCCGTAAGCTTTAGACCAATTTCAAAATCATAAACTTTCTTTTTATAACAGAAAAATGTTTAAAGTTCTTTTTTTTTAATATTGGAGCAGAGCTTTCCCTTGAGCAAAAAAGCTCATTTTTCTTTTTATGATTCAATTATAGAATAGGTATACATTTGAATCATGTATGTAATTTTGCCAGTACAACTAAATGAAATTAGAAATTCACTAGAATTGATGCTTTTACAATCTAAACTATTATGTTATCTGCTGAATAAATGTTGGAGTATGCTTGATCACCAACCAATAAATAACATTTTAATTTTAATATTTAGATATCTCCAAATTAAATCACATAACCTTTATTTTATTAAAAAGTTGTCATTAAAAGGTTGGCATAGAGATTTTGGCCAGCTTTTCTGCCTGGGACTACCAAAGGGTTCTTCTCTTTAGAACAGTTTGAAAAAGAAAGTATCAGTACAGAAACCTTGAATGGTATTGGCCACAGCCCAAAACATCTGCAGGCTGAGGACTAATACATAGACCACTCTATCAAGAGTGACTTAACTCTGAACAACTAGTAAAGACTGAAGAACCATTCTTCCCCAAAGCTCAGAAAATAGCTAAAGGGTTGCATTAAATGGGCAAGTGCCAAATCAAGAAAACCCAAGGCGATTTATAGATTCAATGCAATCCCAATCAAAATTCCAACAGCCATCTTTGCAGAAACAGAAACGCTAATTATCACATTCATATGGAAGGGTAAGGTCCAAAAGAGCAAAATCCATCCTGAAAAAGAAGTTGGAAAACTCAAACTTTCCAATTTTAAAACTTATTACAAAGCTATAGTAATCAAAATAGAACGGCACTGGCACAAGGACAGACATATAGACCAATGGACTTGAAGTGAGAGTTCAGAAACTAATCCTCACATCTATGGCTTATTGACTTTTGACAAAGGTGCCAAAACCACTCAATGGAGAGGAAGAGAGAGGCTGTCAGCTGCTGGGGAGTCCTGGCCCCAACTCAATCCCCCAGTATTGTGAATCACCCATCCTCCACAGCTTCCATCCAAGGCTCCCTGAAGAAGGAGAGGGACTGAGAGCGCTACCTTGTCATGTACCATCAAAAAAGTAAACCCAGCCAAAAAAAAAGATGAAATGGGACTTCATCAAAATTTAAAAACTTTTTGCATCACAGGACTTTATCATAAAAGTAAAAAGACAACTGACAGAATGGCAGAAAATATTTGGAAACCACATATCCAACAAGGATATCTAGAATATATAGAGAAATTCTACAACAATAACAAAAAGACAAACAACCCAATTTTAAAAATGGGCAAAAGACTTGAACAGAAATTTCTCCAAAGAAGATATACAAATGTCCAATATTCACATGAAAAGATGTTCAACATCATTAGCTATTAGGGAAATGCAAACTGAAACCACACTTTAATTCCATTTCACACACAATAAAATAGCTACTATTTAAAAAGTGGAAAATAACAAGTGTTGGGGAGGGTGGGGAGAAAAAGAAACACTCATTTGTTGTTCAATGGAAATGTAAAAAAGTACAACAGCTGTGGAAAATCGTTTGGTACATCCTCAGAGTCTGAAGTACAGAATTACTACAGGACCCTGCAATTCCACTTCTAGGTATATAAACAATAGAGCTGAAAGTGAGAACTAAAATAGATAACTGCACTCTGACATACATATTAGCATTATTCCCAACTGGCAAAAGCTGCAAGCCACCCAAGTGTCCATTACCAGGAGAATGGATAAACAAAATATGGCTATTATTCAGCCATAAAAAGGAATGAAGTTCTGATACATGTGACAACATGAATGAACCTTGAAGATATCATGTTGAATGAAACAAGCCAGACACAAAATGATAAATATTGTATGACCTCACTAAAATGAAATACTCAGAATAAGCAAAGTCATAGTCAGAAATCAGAATACACAATACCAGGGGCTGGGTGGGGACAAGGGAATGGGGAGTTAACGCTTAAAAGGTGCAGTTTCTGTTTGGGGTGATGGAAAAGTTTTGGTGATGGATGATAGCTATGGGAGCACGACATTGTGAATGTAATTAACTCTAAGAAATCACATATTTGAATGGGATAAAAGAGGAAATTGTAGATTTTATATATGTTACTAGAATAATCATTTTTAAAAAACCATAGGACTGGGGTGCACAAGTAGTTCAGTGGTTAGAATGCCCACCTTTCATGCAGGAGACCTGGGTTCGATTCCTGGACCATGCACCCCCCCTCCCCCCAAAAAAACAAAAAACCATAGGACTGTATAACACAAACAAGGAAGTCTAACGTGAACTACAGACTATAGTTAGTAGTATAATTATACTGTTTCATTAACTGTAACAAAAGTTCTACACTAATGCAAAGTGTTCGATAACAGAGAAAACTGGGTGTAAAGGGGGTATATGGGAACTGTGTGTTTTCTGCATGATTTTTCTTGTGAACCTATAATTTCCCCAATAATTTTTTTTTTAAGAATTGCTTAAAATTCCAAACATTAGAGGACTGAAAAGGACCCCAGAGATTAACTATTCCTATCTTCTCATTTTTAACCTAAGAAAACTTAGAGGAGCTGAGAACAACAAAACCCAGGTCTTAACTTCAGGGCCCCCTTGGAATTCATGTCCCACCTACCACTCTTCCGTTCGGAGTCGACATTCCTTGGCCTCCTTTTCTAGAGTCTGAGATTTTACCTGGATTTTAGAAGAAACAGAAAAGTAAATGGCTCAGGCTGCAGATGAAAATATTTCCAGGAGGCACTGCAGGTAACAGTCTCACCTGGAATACTAATGCAGTATTCTCTAAAGCACACAGGTGAGTTATAAGGCCTCGACTGTCCTCTAACATGCTCTCACAAATAGGGGGGCCTTACTTCCAGCTTAGCCTTGTCGTTCTGCAGTTTCTCGATGGTCTCCATGTACTTCTGCGTCAGGCCGTCAACCACAGCCTGGCGCTGGGCCGCCTCTGTCTCCAGCACAGCCAGCCGACTCCTCAGCTCAGCCTCCAGATGCTTGTGCTGCTCATCGGCTTCAAAAAACTGAAAAGAAAAGACCACTTTCTCATCTTAAAATATTCTAATATAGGGTGGGCCACGGTGGCTCAGCAGGCAGAGTTCTTGCCTGCCATGCCAGAGACCCAGGTTGGATTCCTGATGCTTGCCGTTGCAAAAAAAAAAAAAAAAAAAAAATCTAATACATATGAACGAAGAGGGAAACAACAGTAGCAAGTATCCGCTGAGCACCTTCTGAATAGTAGGTGCTGTGCATTATCTCATTTAATCCTCACTGTATATCGGAACTTTATCTTCCCTTTACAGATATGGACACTGAAGCTTAAAAAGAGTTATAAGTCTATCTAATGTCTCACAGCTAAAATAGAGTAGAAATGAGATTTGAATGCAGAAAATCCTCTCCAAAGCTACTGCCTCCTTCCTCTCAAACTCATGAATTTCCTATTTCCCACAATTTCTGGCACATGGAGAAGACAACTGATTAGGGCATAGCTTTTCTAGTAGGCTAACTTCACAATTAGATCATCACAATTAAAATAAATATTTTCCCTAAAATAGGTAAAACTTTTTCCTTCAGTGAAAGTTCATTACCAATGTAGAATTATAAATACTTAGACACAAAATGCATTAAGGTCAAAAGTTCATTTTTTAATGTTTTCAAAGAATTAGCACATGTTTTTACCCCACCATCAGATTACGTCCAAACAAAAAAAATTAGAAGATATAATTGGATACACTATACTATAGCTCTTACAATATGTTGAGTAGTTTGGGGGCAGTCATTCATTATTCAGCAACATTCCAGAAATAAATATGAGTGCTACCATGAGCGAAGGCCCGTGCTGGGGCTGCGCCTACAAAACAGACAGGGCCCATACTCTTATGGACCTTACAGTCCAATGGGGAAACAGAAAAACCAATTAAACATTAACAAATTAAAAAGCAAACTACTTATCGATAAATAAGCCCCTATCTAAATGATCCACCCAATCATGTCCTACATTCAACAAATACTACTCAGTATATTTCTGTACTGTTATGTTAAAAAGTTATTCTGTTGGCCTCTGAACAAATAAATGCATACTTCAAAGCACATGTTGGGCCACAGTGGCTCAGCAGGCGGGAGTGCTTGCCTGCCATGCCAGAGGACCCGGGTTCGATTCCCAGTGCCTGCCCATGTAAAAAGAAAAAAAAAAAGCAAACCAAGAGAGATAAACCTGGTTCAAGTGTCCCCCCACCCTCCCCTAAAAAAAAAAAAAAAAAAAGCACATGTCCACATTAAGGTGTGTCTGAGCTTTTAAACATGAATACATGACATATGATTTATATACATACCTAAAGAACATAGAAGACATTAAAACACACATTCACAAAACTCTCTCTGCACTGGTTCTTCAACATTCAAAGTCATATAAGCTGTGTTTTTAATTCATCAGGAAAAACAGAAAGATAAACTCACTTGTATATGCAAACGTTCATTCTCTTCTATCTTCTTCTGCAGATCTTCATCAAAGACACTCTTCTGCTCTTGACTCAACTGAGAAGAAGATTCCCCACTTTTCTGATGGAAAGAATAAGTTATGTCCACATAACTTTCATCCTTTAGAGAAACATCCTAAGGTACACAGATTTGCTATCACCTTAGTAGCTTGTCTCTTCTATGTGTTCACCATTCTCAAACAATCCTGCAAAAGGTATACAGTCCATCATTTAACTTTTCCTATGTGACACAAGGTGGAACTGCAAATATTGCAATGGGCAGGAAAGCTTAAAAAGAGAGAGAGAGAAAAGAACAGGTAAGACTCACTATTCTTTGTAAATGAATTCAGGAGTAGTTCTGTTGGAGTACAGACCTGACCCAGAAAGCCAGCAATATAAAAATGCTAATAAATTATCATTTTAATTTGATCATTTGATTTGGAAATGACAGTTTTAGCAAGTCCATGAATCTGAGTGATTAAAGTCCTTTAGGAAATTTTAATAAATTAATCAGCAGCATTTACCATGACAAGTTTATACAAAATTCACAGAAATACTAATTTTTTTAAAAATATGATATAAAATAGAGCAGTTAATAAAAGAAAGTTCAAAGATTATAAAAAATATCTTCCTTTTGCTTTTTTATTAACTTTTTCTAAACAGAAGAATAGCATTATGTAAAAGATCCAACAGTGAACATTTGTTTTCATGTAATAATAGAACTGAGATTACTCAAGACAGTCTAAATGAATCTGTGTTCATACATCAGTCACCACCCTTCCATGTCTCTCGTACTCTCATTCCTCAAGTAAAACAAAGTCACCATCTCACACAAAATGATCCAATGTGAACCAATGATTTAAGAAACTCTTTGAAAATGGAAATGCTATATTAAAAGCAAAACAAAACATGAAATATCCACTGTGTTTGGAACACAAGAGGTATGTAAGGAACAGTGCCAAGTAACAATCTGGGTCCTCTGCACTTCCAAATATAGAGAGCTCTAATTAAATTTATTCTCAAGTCCCAGGAAGGAATCTTAATAACCTGAAAGCATGTCTGAAGTACAGATGTTTATTACTTCCCCAAGGACTTACAGAATTCTAGAGCATGTGTAATCTGACAAAGTTTTCCAAGGGATTCTAATACATACCTGTTTGGTTCTCTGGTTGCCTTTTATTTGAAAACAACCAAGCTAGAAAATCCTCCCATGTGGTGGAAATTCATAAGGGAAGGGAACTAACATACAATCATATGGCAAGTACATTCTTAAGCACTCTTCCATCTTCTCATTTAATCCTCATAACAAACTAGAAAAACTGAGGTTATAGGCTAAGACATTTGCCTACAGTCAGACCTATAAATGACAGATCTGGATTTCAAGCCTGGGCTTAACTCTGAAACCTGTGCTCTCACCTTCTACACTGTTCTCCTTCAGTTCCTTCTTTTGGAAGTGTGCCTTCTTTTGCTCCCTCCTATCCATTCTATTATTACTGCCCCAATCTACACATTTATAGAGCATTACTCTAAAGACTTAATCACTAATCCCTAAGCTTTAAAACAAAACACCAAACTTCTTAATCATAGAATGTTCAAAAGTACCAGATCATCCATCTGAGAGCAGTATGAATCTTGCATAGTTATATAAAACCATAAAGGAAAAACTTATTTTTAAATCTCAGGACAAGAAAACCACATCAGCCTCAAAAATAAAACACTTTGAAAATGTATCTGCAATGGACTTCCAAACCTAAGGTAAGTATTGTGCATGATATGTACAGCAGTTACGCTTTAGCAATAATTTTTGCCCTACCTTGTGTTAATGGCAACCTGGCAAAGATATCAACATTTTTGACCAATGAGAGATATTCCATAAACTTTTCCCAGCCACTAACACAGCCATGTACATGTCTGCCTAATAAACTCTTTAAAACTGACTTTCATGTAAAAATGCCTCTAATACCTAGTATATATTTGTGGTAAATGTCTGCTTTCTTGATTCAGCATCCAGGTATAATAATGGGACATCAGAGAACTTGTGTCTTCCATTAAAACCAGGGCAGACTGTATACAGCTGTACCTAATGACAAAGTCACACCAAATTGCTTTTATTTGAATTTACCTTGTTTTTCTTGCCTCGGGGTTCACTTAGAGCCAGCTCATCTTGTAGTAGTTCTACCCTCTTGGCAAGCTGCAGATTTCGAAAGGTCAAACTGTCCATTTCCTGTTGTAGTTTTCTCAATGACTGATCCTTCATTTTCAGTTGTTCCTATATCAAAGTGAAAACAAGCCATTATTCACAATTTAGCCTTAAGGTTTAGAAATGATGAAAACAATTACTTTTGTTTCACCCAAATATAATCAGGACCTCTTGCTTTAGGGAATTTAAGTTGCATATCTATCATTTCAGTTCTTATGTTTATACCTATTTGCAGACAAAATCTTTTGGCCAAACTAAATAAACAAATAAAAAGTAAATATACAAAGGAAAACGTAAAAAAAAAGTAACTATACTGAAGTAACAGATAGCCATCAAATTAAAATAAAATATCCACAACTACATGTTGCTAAACCTATGACAGTCAACAGATATAAAGTCTTAGGCTAAAAATTCATAAACTTGGATGTTTAAAGTGAACCTCATACACTAATGATAACCCTTCGATGAGCAAGAACGGGAAAAATATATATATTTTTATTCATTTCTTTTCAATAAATCCTCTCTGAATTTAAATCAGTAAAAATGAAATATTTTCAACAAAATTAATTTTAAGTATTCTGTGCGGTCACCAATAAAAACCAATCTTAAAAATACACAAAAAAATTTTCAGGTATTCTGTTTCAATTCACTTTAAAGCTAAGTGAAAACAGAAACAAGATCTAAAATCTAAACAATACACCTTCCCCTGACTGCTCTGTACTGTTTATATAGTAATGGGACAAGAAAATGTCAAACTAAAGAGAAATATTTAGTTTCACTCTAGTAAAAAAAAAAAATTCGAATCATATTTTGCTCAGGAAGTTTTAAACAAGCTTGAGTTTGTTGGTAAACACAAATGGCCATTTTCAAACAAAAGGATTCTGACTTAAAATCTATCACTATACATTTAAAGAACTATAATTTTATTATTTTCACTGAAACAATCAATTATAAAGCTAAGAAGAGACCATGTTTTAAGGAACAGGTGATAAGGATATCTAAACAGCAACCTAAAAACCATGGCCATCTCCTGACATTATCTGCAGGTCAAGAGGCTGCCTAGAGGGCAGTATGTTCTCATTGAGTAGATTAACATTTTCCTTTTCTATTTTTTGTTTAGCAGACCCTTGATTTTTACTTAAAGATCAAAGGTAGACTTCGACCCAGACTGCATCCAAATTATCATGTATCTCAAATGAAAGAAATTCAAATCAATGAATGTTACTACACCCAACAAGTAATTAAAGGGGCAAACTCAATAAAATCAAGTAGAGGCACTATATAATAAAGGACAACCTAGCATTTCCTTTCAGGAAACTGGTAAACTATTATTAGTACTGTAATTATAATGATCACCAAAGTAAACAGTAAACAAAAACAATTTATTTACATTCTTATATTTAATCTGTAGCTGACTAACACTCCAACTCCATTAACCAATCATTATTTTCAGAACACATTTCTCCCCACCTCTTTAAACCCCAGTTTCTGCAATGGAGATAATGTTATCAACTCTTACAGAAGTGTCGTGAAGGCTAAATGCCTGTTACACAGTGAGTGCTCATAACTGGAACCTACTGTCACAGTCACCACCACCACTGCAGAGTTAATCAAACATAACCAGCAGCAGGAGAGGGTCAAATACCAGAGTAGGCTACTAAAGATGTGTTAAGAAATACTTTTCCCAGTAGGAGGTTTAAACATCATTGGGAGAGATAATCATCAATTCTTCAATGATTTAGGTAAAATAGTAACTGACTAACAACCATTCACTATAAAGCTCCTTTTTAGTAATCTTGGACTCAGAGAGGTGTGGAATTATGACTAGGGTATTTTGAGATATCTCAGCCCTGGGTCTGGGGGAACAGCACCTGAGGGGAGCTCTCAGAGACAAGCTTCTCTTGTGTAGGTTTCAACATAGGCCGAGGACAGGAACATAATTTCTGGATCTTGATTACCTGATTGGCCCCACCTGGGATAAATCACTGGGTGGAGCTATTCCAGAAAGAGACAAGCATAAAGGAAATCCTTTTTTTTTTTTCTAAAGAGAAGTGAGGGAGCTAGGGAAAGAACAAGAAAAGGAAGCAGTATATTTAACTTAAACTAGGCCAAGGAGGAATCCATATCCTAGAGTTAATTTATCCATTAAACAAAAAAGATCACTCAATCACCCTGGGCCCCATCCCCATCAAGATGGCACAATGAGAAATCGCAGGGCTTTGTCCACCCACAGCAAGACTAGCAGAAACATCTTTCTCAAAGCTTCAGAAATCAGTTAAAGGATTACAGTAAAAGGGCAAGTGCCAAAGCAAGAAAAATGCCACTCAAAAGCAATAGGATCTCGGTAATGTCATCAAGATGGTGGTCTAAGACATCCTTGAAAAAGTTCCTCTTAGAGACAGCTAAACAAAAGTGCAGATTCGACTTGCTTAGAATTCTGGAGAACGATAGAGGTTAGAGAAAGGCTCCATAAACACTGAATCAAACAGCTACCAAAATAAATAAATAAAAGGTAGTCAATCTATGACTTGGGGGTGCCAATCTGGGTCCCACCTCAATGTCTGATCCTTTGCAGCACAAGAGTCATACAGTGATAGTGCCCTATCTATCCCACGCAGCCCTGGGAGTGCTGATCACAGAGCCAGCACGGCAGCGACTTAGAGTCCCACACATATTCAGGAATGGAGATCCAAAGCCACGTGGACAAAGTGGGGCCATAGCAGTCAGCGAGGGTGCGTGTACAAAGAGGTACCTAGGAAACATAAGCAAACTGTGGTAGAACTGTGGGCAAGCTGTGTACACTTCCAGCCCACCCCCTACCTGCTGATACACAGAAATGAAAAATCAGGCGCTTTTAATAGTGACCCATCTGGCTCCGTGGGGTCTGATCCCCTAATATACAAGTTATTGAGGCAGAAAAGCCACCCAGAAAGAAGAAAACTGAACTGTGTAAGGAAGGGTGGACTCAGGACTTAAAGATGTAGTAAAAAGGCATCCCTGAGGCATTTGAAAGCAGTTGAGGAAATCAGAGCTGCTGGGGTGGAAAATCTGCTAACGTCAAAGAGAAAAGCCCTGGACTCCCCAGAGAAGGAAGAGAAGAAAGGAGAGCCTCTCCTTGGGGGGAAACAGGATAGTGTTGTCTTAAAAGCTGCTGTGCAGGTACTGGGAGACTAGGAAAATCTGTACTGTTAAACACGGGCTGCTCTAAAGGTATGTGTGGATCTGGGCATCTAGAGGCTGGAGGATGTCAGAGTTTTCCATTTGGAGTTTGCATTATTTTTGTAACTGTCCTGTTGGTTTATATTTCAAAACAAAAAGTTAAAAAAAACCACTCAAACAATATTTTTTAGGCTAACAGAATGAGGCAGAAGCAAATTCCTTAGTTTCCTATTGTTTCGCCCCTCAGTAAACACAGGTGCTACTGATGAAATCTATTAGTCCTGATTAACATAGTTTATTACTATTAAATAGCTCAAGCCTTAGGCAAGATTAATAGACTAAATGAGTCACACATACAAACCCACTTCTTAGGGGCCTACCATGAGCTGAATGCTGGGGACAGAAATGTGAATACGGCACAGCTCCCTTCAGAGAGCTCCATTTCGTGATGAAGACAGGTAAGAAACCTCATTAATCCAGAGGAATTTAGCTAAATACAGAGCTTCAGGTATAGGAGACATGCATTAAGGTCAAATAATACTCTTCGGTAATTTTTAGCTAAGGAAATCAAAATATCACATTCATATCTAAGCAAATGGGAAAGTTAAACATAAAAAGCTGCATCACCTTCCCCTATCCTTTGTGAATCAGTGTCAGAGTTAGGACTTTAATCCAGAAAACTGGCTGACTTCTGCGTCTTGGGCCTCACAAAACACTAATTTAACCCTCACAACACAAATACCCTGTTGCATACCTTTAAAGCAGCAGAATTTGCTTGTTCATCCACAACACCTTTTTTCAGGACCTGATTTTGAGCTCGAAGCTGAAAATAGAGGAAACGATAGCTAATTTTCAATATAAGCAATCAGCAAGGAAATCACCATTACTTTATTATACTGGCTAAATATCTCACATATAAATGAAAATAAAAAATATTAACCCCCACCAATGTTATAATGTTAATTAATCATAAGGAAAACTGTGTGTTTGAAGAGGGGTATGTGGGAACTTGGTACTTTTTAAATTATTTTTCTGTATACTTACAACTTTAATAGTTGGAAAAAAATGGAAAAATATATTAGCCTCAAGAATATCAGATAAAACATTTCTGTAATTTTACAGATGAGGAGGCAGAGGTTGAGCTGCCCAATGAAAAAGAAGTTAATCAGTGACAAAATTGGGACTAAAAGCTACACCTACCAACTTCTGGTACATCATTGTTTCTATGAAAGCAATTAGCTTCCTAAATAAAATTAATACAGTAAATAAAATTTTAAAATAATACAATAAATTCGTAAACACATAAAATTGCACTAATCAGGAATAAAAAATGTAGGGTGTCAATGCACCTGGTGGGATAGTGTGACTAATACTGGACAGTAATATTAGACAGATGACAATAATGTCATCACTGGCAACAGCCTCAGGGACAGTAGGCTTCTTATGAGGCATCAACTGATAGAATATGCAAAGAAAACAATTAACAAGCAGGCACAATTCAAATATTAATCATATTTATCTCATTAGGTACCGGATACTGTCCTAAGTGCTTTGCATGTATACCTCATCCAATCCACACAACCTCTGAAGTAGGTACTATAATTACGTCCATTTTACAGATGAAGAAACTGAGGCACAGAGAAGTTAAAAGGCAATATTTAGATTCAAACCCAGCAGTCCTGACTCCAGAGTCACAATGCCAATTAGACAATACTGGCTACTATTTTACAATGCTATGTTTAAGTGAGAAAAACAGTGGGTTAGGGAGATGGGGTTAGCCTTTGGAGAAGAGGTAGGAGTTGAGCCTTTATTTTTTTTCTCATGGTTAATTTATTTTTAATGAGGTATAATTTTAGTAAAGTATACAAATCAAATATTCCATTTGATGAATTTTTACTTATGTACACACTTGGACAACCACCACTAGCAGAATTTTTACAGATAAAAATCCAGTTCTGTAGAAAGAGGACCATATTCCCAGCAGGAAGAATAAAGAGCATATGAGTAAACATAAGTGAATATGATAAGTAAAAGACCAGGTTCTTCTCTGAGAAACTCAAAAAATGGGACAATCTATGAGCTTAAAAGAAAAAAAAAATCCACTTCTAATTCTGCACAAGAGCACAGATCTGTCTCCTGAGACCAGAGAACAGAAACGGCCCTTTTCTGAGTCAAGAGTAGGGATATTTGAATGCTAAACCTTAAGCTGAAAATATGAAACTCAATAAAAATTTTAGCTAAGATTCTAAGGCGTGAAGCAAGACAGTCAACAGCGTGAGCCAAAAACAGACTAAAAGGATAAACTTCTCCTATTTTTAGGAAGTTAATGATCCCTAGTTTGCTGCCACAGCAGAAAGAAGATCCAAATCTTGTAACAGGCATATAAACTTAGGAAATTCACTTAATGTTGCTAAGCCTCAGCTATCTGACCAGTAAAATGGGTTAGTACACCTGCCCTATCTTTTTTCTTAGGTTGCTGTGAGAACCAGATGAGAAATTATTGTTGAAGCACTTTCTAAACTGCAAAGAGGCCCACAAATGAAAGTAGAGTTTTTATTATAAGAACAGAATCAATGGGGCAACAGATATATTTATTATAATTTACCTTGTAAAAGGCATTGTGCTAAAAGATGCGGGGAAAGAAAGGAGTAAAAGACGTTCCTGTTTTCAAACAGCTTACACTTTAGAATGGAAGATAAAATAGTAAAAGATAACTTGCAATATTAGTATTTCCTGTTTTGGGTTTGTTTTTTTTTTAAGTGGCATTAAATTCTCTAGAACAGGAATCAGTGAATTAAGGCCCATGGGCCAAATATGGCCTGCTGCCAGTTTCTGTAAATGGAGTTTGACTGGAGAACAGCCACCCTCATTCAATTATGTGTTGACTGCGGCTGCTTTTGAACTACAAGGACAGAGCTGAGTAGTTGTAGCAGAAACTATATGGCCCCAAATCTAAAATATTTGTTCTCTGGCCCTCTTCAGAAAAAGTTTGGTGACCCCTGCTCTAGAAGGTCACAAGATCACCACTTTAATCCTGCCTTCCACCATGTATTATTCCACTTTTTATTCAATATCAACATACACTTTGAAAAAGTGCTGCCTAGACAACAAAATTCAAACCCAGCTAGCCAAAAGACAGTAATAGTATTTCAGCCTTCCCATTTCATTTCATACCCCTCCCCTAAGGTTAATATGTAATCTCTTACATAGCTTCTTTGTGTGATATTTAAAAGTTCCTAACGACTGCTTCAAGGAAAACAGATCAAGTGTGAAGCCTCCTGAAATAGTAATATCCTATAGGACCAGAACTGCAACAATTGTTAAAAAGGCTTCTTAAAGCAATTTGAAGAGCCAAGACTTTGTTAAAAAAAAAAAGCAAAACAAAACTTTCAAATTACAGCTGTTAAGAATTTGAGTGGTAGTAACAAAAAGTGATTTGGATTTTCCCTCGGAAAGTATTGTTTGCTCAACTGTTAAAAACTCAAATATGATTCAAATGAAGCTGCTTAACAGAAAATGTAGCTCTTTTTGAAATGTTTACCTAAATCACTGTTTTAATCATACTTTGTAACCGGTGATGTTTTCCTGTGTTGTTTCCTGCTTGTTTACAGTATTACTGAATGAGCAGCTTGTCAAATGTTGGAACTACTGTGGTCAGTGTGTTCTTTTAGAATCTATCTTTCCAACCTCACCAGAATTCACAACAGTGGGGAGGGAATGCACAGTGTTTCTGTTTTAGAAAAAGGTACAAGATCACCAGATGGTCACCAATGCCTCTAGGAGACAAGCATGGAAATTCCAAAGTATATGGACATAACTGAGAAACAAATATCCTGAAGTCATTAGTACAAAAAAAAATACTCTCTAGAAGACAATTATTGCCTATTTCCAGATCATTCAGAGGAATACCTCTGACTCCCAACCTTTCAGTCCTTTTAAAATCTATTTTTTGGTCCTAGAAGAGGGGTGGGTGTATGCCTTAATGCTGGAAAATAGCAACTCTGGGGTTGAATTTCCTCGAATGGATTAAAAATTGCATTGTTACAGAGTAGAAAAAATTTATGTATGAAAAATAATAGCCTTACACTGAGTACAAATATACTTAAAAGTATGTGAAGATGTGATTGTTTGTGATGTTACTTGCTAAAAAAAGTATATATACATATCTTTTGAAGTGCTGAAAGGAAAATAGTACTTCATATTCTTTATCACATTATTTTTTGTAAGTGTTCAATATATTTGTTTATTTTTCTTTTCTTTTTTTAAATTTATTTATTATTAAAAAAGATTAAGAACAATTACATTAACATGTAATTCCGTTCTACATATATATTCAGTAATTCTCAATATCATCACATAGTTGCATATTCATCATTTCTTAGAACATTTGTATCAATTCAGAAAAATAAAAAGACAACCGAAAAAGAAAACAATAACAGAAAAAAAAAAGATTATACATATCCTACCCCTCATCCCTCGCTTTCATTTACCACTAGCATTTCAAACTAAATTTATTTTAACATTTGTTCCCCCTATTACTTATTTTTATTCCATATGTTCTACTCATCTGTTGACATGGTAGATAAAAGGAGCATCAGACACAAGGTTTTCACAATCACACAGTCACATTGTGAAAGCCATATCATTATTCAATCATCATCAAGAAACATGG
This sequence comes from Tamandua tetradactyla, assembly GCF_023851605.1. Taxonomy (NCBI): domain Eukaryota; kingdom Metazoa; phylum Chordata; class Mammalia; order Pilosa; family Myrmecophagidae; genus Tamandua; species Tamandua tetradactyla. The sequence goes on along the minus strand of NC_135343.1, from coordinate 20,623,491 downwards.
CTACTGGAACACAGCTCTACATTTTCAGGCAGTTCCCTCCAGCCTCTCCACTACATCTTGAATAACAAGATGTTATCTACTTAATGCATAAGAATAACCTCCAGGATAACCTCTCGACTGTTTGGAATCTCTCAGCCATTGACACTTTGTCTCATTTCACTCTTCCCCCTTTTGGTCCAGAAGGTTTTCTCAATCCCTTGATGCTGAGTCTCAGCTCATTCTAGGGTTTTTCTCAATCCGTTGATGCTGAGTCTCAGCTCATTCTGGGATTTCTGTCCCACGTTGCCAGGAAGATCCACACCCCTGGGAGTCATGTTCCACATAGACAGGGGGAGGGTGGTGAGTTTACTTGTTGTGTTGGCTGGAGAGAGAGGCCACATCTGAGCAACGAAAGAGGCTCTCTTGGGGGTGACTCTTAGGCCTAAATTTTAAGAGACTTGACCTATCCTTTGTGGGGTTAAGTTTCATATGAACAAACCCCAAGACTGGGGGCTCAGCCTATAGCTTTGGTTGTCCACACTGCTTGTGAGAATATCAAGAATTCAACTTGGGGAGGTTGAATTTCTCCCCATTCTCACCATTCCCCAAAGGGGACTTGCCCACTCACTGATCCAATCACTCTGGGATTCATCGGAGCATCACTCTGGACAAACCAACAAAATCTCATGTCCTACCCAAGATTCCAAGTACTTATGGTGTTCAATCAAGCTATGAACATAAGTTATATTAGGAGATGCACTAGTCAAAATATAAATTTTGTACCAAATAAATATTTTTTGCAAATAAATATTTTTGTTTATTTTTCTATGTTCTGTTTCGTAGCCTTAAGAAATGTTTCAAACATATCTGAATGTATAAAATAAGTAAATGCCCTACATGGTGTGATGCTACATTATACATATAAAACTGTGTGCATATATTAAATTTTCTCTCTTGATTTAAAAAAAAAATTTGATTTTTTGGGCTGGCAACAGCGGCTCAGTGGCAGAGTTCTCACCTACCATACCGGAGACCTAGGTTCAATTCCCAGTGCCTGCCCATGCAAAAAAAAAAAAATTTTTGATTTTTTTGTATTTCATTTTGTTGTATTATTCTGATTAACTTTATACTTACTCTGAAGGCACAGCCCTTCCTCATTTTAACTACCCAATTCCATCTGTTCTAGGAACTGACTTCCTACCTCTGGCCCCACTTCCTCCATAAACTTTCTCTAACCACTAGCTGTGGTCCACTCCAGTTCTCCCTCAGTGCCTTCAGTCCTTACTAGTAATAAGGCATCTTTTATTAAACCATTCTGTTTTAATTTTACTTTCTAAAGTATCATACTGTTCATTTACTAATTTATACATACATGTTTTCTATACTCATCTCCCATTTGCCAATGAAACTGTCCTTTAAGGTAGAAACTATATAATATACTTCCTTGTATCTCCTGTCTATAATGATAGCTCAATGCTATGGATAGAAAAGGTACTCAATAAAATTTTATATAATTAATCAAAATAAATACAGTCTATAAAAGGTACTAAAATATAATATATTTTACAGCTGAAAGGTATTGATATATTTTTTTAACAGTTCTTTCCAAGACCCTTCTCCAAAGGTTTTAAATCTCATGGTCCTTTTGGAGACCAAGAATCCTCAAAAGCACTGAGCTACCGCTCTGAGGACGGACATCCCAGCCTGCTATGCATAACTGATTCTGGATCAGCTTGGCTCAATCAGGCCTATCACAAAGCTGTTTCACTAGAGGAAGAGTGGTGGTACACCAACTTTTGTCACACCACTTTGACAATCTGTGACAGGATAATTGGCCAGGATTAGGAATTTACTACTTTAGCTCATTTACCAAACTCTTAGGAGGGTTTGTGGGGAAATAAGGATGAATCATCTATATACATTTTCTTACCTAATCCTCAACAATCTTCTGAGAACCATTCTGACTGGCTTCTTTCATGCAAAGAATATTCTGACATTTAGACATGTTTTACAACCCTATTAAATATATAGCTTTTTCTTATAACAAAGAGATGCAACAGGCAACACTAACCCCATCCCTAAACCTGACTCTAGGCTTCAGAGGTGAGATGGAAGCGTATGGTCCTGAATTTTAGGGTTTAATGGTTCGTATTTTAGGTGATGGCAAAACCTAAATTTAACGCTTCCCCATTTTACAGAAAGGAAACTTAAATGAGAAAAAGGCGAGGCTAGAATTCGAACCTATCCATGCCTGTCTAACTGCTAAGGCCAGTGTTCTTTCCACTACTGCCTCCCAGGGAGCCCGAAGTCCCAGGGCAAGCCGCAGGGGACTGCCATCCACAGAATCACAAAAGGAGAAATTCTATACATGCAGAAGAATTCTTTTTTTAATTGACATCCATACAGTTTGTTAATCCTTTCCAAGCAGCTTAAAGGTTTCACGGGACATCATCAATAAAACATAATCTACTCAGTTATTAAATGGGTGGAGAAACATGTTAAAATCTGGAAAATTCTATACATTCTTTCCTCTCATGGCCTGGGGTTTGGAGACAATCTTACTGACAATAAACCTCACCCATAGGTGAACAAAGTCTACTCTGATCTTATCGATTTAGGAAAAAAAATTATCCACTGGTTAAGGGAAAAAAAAGAAAACAATTAAAATAATTTCACAATTCAGGTACATTTGAGCTAATCTCCCATCACTCAAAATTTGTAGAACTCTGCTCTCTTTGTGATTCTGTAATGGAAATGCTCTCATAGTAAAGTCCTTCAAGAGCTAAAGGGTCAAAATTAAAGGTGTCTTTGTAGGTAAGTCTCTGTAATTCATAATGGACTTAAACCACAGCTGAATGAACTGCAGATGGCTGAATCCCCAAATATTACAAACCAGTCTTCCACACAGAGAAAGGTCAGAAATTATACATGCTGTCACCAGTGTAACTTAGGACAAGTCACTTCAACTTTCTAGGCCTCAGTCAACTCATTCACTAAATGAAGGGTTAGCCTGGAACCATAGTTTTAATCTCGTTAGGTCCTGGAAACCCTTTGGGATCTAGTAAGTTACGGGTTTTTACTCTAAAAAAAAAAATGTACTTAGGCATATAAACATAAACTCCTGCATATGGTTGGGGAGGGGTGTGTCCAGAGCATCTGAAGTCATCTGTGCACCCCACCTTAAGTGTTCCTGGCCCGAATGAACCTAAAACCCCTTCTAGTTCTAACATTTTGAGTATTCCAAAGTGCTGGGAAGACAGCCTACACTTTCTCTATGCCTATTTATTTGCTCTTTCCTCAAGAAGGTATACAAAGTATCTGCAGATGGTATCTGTATAGCTGTACTAGTAGCTGGGGTTACTTTGTCACTGAGGTAGGAAAAAGCTTCTCCTCTCAGACCTAGCCTCAAAAGGAACTCTCTCCTGCTCTTACTCCCATGCCAGGGAAACTCACTAGGACAAAACCCACCACCCGATCCTTGCAATTTAGCTGCCCCATGAGTGACTGGATGGGAACGTGGGCTGATTAAAGAGGAAAAGAGTATGGCACTAGTCTTTCTAGGGCCTTGTTACTCAAAGTGAGATCTGCAGACAGCTGCAACTTCACTACTGGGAGCAGCTCTCAGGCCCCACCCAGACCTACTGGATCAGAATTTGCAGTTTAAAAAAACCTTCAGGGAAGACAGCCAACCCAATTACAAAATGGGAAAAAGACTTGAACAGACACCTCTCAGAAGAGGAAATACGGATGGCCAAGAGGCACATGAAGAGATGCTCAATGTCCCTGGCCATTAGAGAAATGCAAATCAAAACCACAATGAGATATCATCTCACACCCACCAGAATGGCCATTATCAACAAAACAGAAAATGACAAGTGCTGGAGAGGATGCGGAGAAAGAGGCACACTTATTCACTGTTGGTGGGAATGTCAAAGGGTGCAACCACTGTGGAAGGCAGTTTGGCGGTTCCTCAAAAAGCTGAATATAGAATTGCCATACGACCCAGCAATACCATTGCTAGGTATCTACTCAAAGGACTTAAGGGCAAAGACACAAACGGACATTTGCACACCAATGTTTATAGCAGCATTATTTACAATTGCAAAGAGATGGAAACAGCCAAAATCTCCATCAACAGAAGAGTGGCTAAACAAACTGTGGTATATACATACGATGGAATATTATGCAGCTTTAAGACAAGATAAACTTATGAACCATGTAATAACATGGATGGACCTAGAGAATATTATGCTGAGTGAATCCAGCCAAAAACTAAAGGACAAATACTGTATGGTCCCACTGATGTGAACGGACATTCGAGAATAAACTTGAAATATGTCATTGGTAACAGAGTTCAGCAGGAGTTAGAAACAGGGTAAGACAATGGGTAATTGAAGCTGAAGGGATACAGACTGTGCAACAGGACTAGATACAAAAACTCAAAAATGGACAGCACAATAATACCTAATTGTAAAGTAATCATGTTAAAACACTGAATGAAGCTGCATCTGAGCTATAGGTTTTGTTTTGTTTTGTTTTGTTTTGTTTTGATTTTACTATTATTACTTTTATTTTTTTCTCTATATTAACATTCTATATCTTTTTCGGTTATGTTGCTAGTTCTTCTAAACCAATGCAAATGTACTAAGAAATGATGATCATGCAGCTATGTGATGATGTTAAGAATTAATGATTGCATGTGTAGAATGGTATGATCTCTAAATGTTGGGTTAATTTCTTTTTTTCCGTTAATTAAAAAAAAAAAAGAGAGAAGGGATAATTGGAGATGAAGGGATACAGACTGTACAACGGGACTGGATATAAAAACTCAGAAATGGACAGCACAATACTACCCAATTGTAATACAATTATGTTAAAACACTGAATGAAGCTGCATGTGAGGTATAGGTTTTTTGTTTTTGTTTTTTTTGTTTTTTTTTTCTTTCTATTATTGTTTTAATTCTTATTCTGTTGTCTTTTTATTTCTTTTTCTAAATCGATGCAAATGTACTAAGAAATGATGAATATGCAACTATGTGATGTTATTAAGAATTACTGATTGTACATGTAGATTGAAATGATTTCTAATTGTTTTGTTAATTCTTTTTTTAATTAATAAAAAAAAAATGTTTCAAAAAAAAAAAAAAAAAAAAAAAAACCTTCAGGGAATTCACATAGATAATATTTAAGTTTGTGATGCACTGATCTAGGGCCTGAGTTAGCACTGCTCCATTTGGTAGATATGGCTATAATGTGACTATTTAAAGTTAAATGATTTCAAATGAAATAAAATATAAAATTCCATTCTTGCACAAGGCATATTTCAAGTACACAACAGCCACATCTGACAATGGCTACCTACTGGACAGCATATATCCTTGATAGCACTGGATCACACTGGACCTAAGCTGTTTTCCAATCCCACTTTACTCATGAACCCTTAAATTAGGTTAAAAATAAGTAAATAAAAAGCTGAAATCAATTTTAGTCTTATCCAGCTCCTGAGTCTATTTATCCTAAGGAAGGGGATGATTAATCAGGATCCCCAAATCCCTGCTATTTGGAAAGCAAATACAATAAATCAAAACAGACTCATCTCCAATTTGAGTAGCTTTGTACTAAAAGCGTAAATCTAAAAAAGTTTCCAAAGGCAAAGATCTCTGTAGTAACTAAAAGAAGCACCAATGGTAAACTGTAAGAGAATTAAAGGCTGTTTGGCTTCTCAATGGTTTTCACTGCCTGAAAAGGGGCTTTAAAAAAACTATCTTTGAGCAAAAACAACCATACTGGAGCTGCTACTCCTACCTTGAACAAAAACTCTCATTTGAGCATGCATCTGAAACAATGGAGAACTCTTACTACACATATTGCTGGGTCCCACCCGCAGAGTTCCAGATTCAGTAGGTCTGTGGTAGGGCCTGAGAATGTGCATTTCTAAGCTGACCCCAGATGATGTCCCAGGGCCCAAGGCCCAAACTTTGAGAACCAATGACCCAGAGTAACAGAAACGCTGGGAAGACAATTACAACTTGAAACTTGCTTATACACATACCATGGTGCCAGACAGGAATTCAGAAGCCCCTGCAAAAAGAGCAGGCGGAAATCAAATGAGCCAGGTCTTTTATTCACTCTTCTCTTTTGAGACATACCAGAGATTCAGAAGTAGCTCAGGCCATGGAAGAAACACCAAGTAAGAGAGGGTCTTTAATTTTTAACCCACAATGTAGCGACTGAGGAAACCTTGGTTAGCTTTCCCTTACTTCCCAAAGAAGTTTCATCTATTACCTATTAAGTCCATAAACCTCTATAAATCTCTGAAAACGAGCCTCTCTTATTCTTCCAGCTCTACTGAGGAGAAATTTCAGAAGCCTCCCGTGACTCTCTCATTGTCCAAACCACCAGGGTCTTAGTCTCCACTCTTTCCATAACACTTTAAGCTTTTATGCAACCTGTCTGCCTCAGACATTCTCCTCTACCTTGGTCTTCTTGGCTCACCTTTTGTCTAACTAGGCCCTAAGACTCTTTTATGGGAGTTCCTTAGACCCTTTTTCCTTCTCAACAGGAAAGAAGATTATGACTGCAGTTCTTAAGCAAGAAACACAGGCTGAGATCTCCATTAAGGAATGAAGATTCTGTAAATATCCTTTGTTTGAGGATCATGTTTGCTGCTTTCCTGATATACAGGCTCCCTTCTACAGATTTAGGGGAAATCTTATTTCTTTTTACCCTAAATAGGGCTAAAGGAAGATGTAACTGGATTTCAACATCAGGCCACAATTTCTGCCCCAGGGAGTTATAAAAAGGTAGACCATCCCTTTCTTTGCCAGAATGGCCATTCTAGCAGCAAGCTAGAGGCAGCATGAATCCTATCTAGAAATCGCTTAGCGTCAGAATCAACACGGAAGAAAAAAGACAAAATCTTTTGAGCAGTCTGTTCTCTTAGCGTTTTGAAATTCCCATCATATTACAATTAAAAGAATTTTTAAAAATGGTCTGGCCTGATAGGGGAGCCACTCCCAGGTTTGGGAGCCACTCCTAAAGTCTCCTGAGCATCTCCTCTTTCACCTGTCATACTCTCCCGCAGGTATTCCCCAAAGCGTTCGGGCCTAATTAACTCTAGCAGTTCAACTATCACCTCCATGGGGAATGTTACAGAAGTTCTAGCCTTTGTCTTGACTTTAGCCGGTCTGCATTTTGTTCAGTGCCACTAGCGGCCCTGACCTCACAACTTCAGTCAGCTCTGATTCTCTCTCACTCACCACATCTAATTAATCACAACCTTCACAGAATGAATGAGACACAGGATGGGCGGCTTATACTTCTTTATAGCCTTCATAAATGTAGTACATACACAAAGCAGGCACTCAAAAACGAAACATTACTAAAAAGTAACAACATAATCTTTTAAACATAATTCCTAAATCTAGTCCCTCTTCTCCAACTCAAGTCACGAACTTTATTTAATCCTATGCTACTCTCCCCAAAACTATCCAACTGCTTACTGTATCATCTTTTCACCACTCTTTCCCTATTTCAATTCAACCTCCACACAGTTAAGCGTCCTTCCTAAAAAATAATGTCACTCCCTGCTTGAAAACCTTTGCTGTCTCCCCACAGCACAAAAGATAAAGTTGAAACTTATTTTACATCCTCAACCCTTGATGATCGAGTCCAAATAACCATTTCAACTTCCCATCACCACTCCCTGCCACGTAACTTAAAGCACTTTCATGTCAGCAAACACAGGCTGTTCCCCTTGCGGGGAATGCTACTACCCTGCCTTCCCTCCTCCCTAAGCCCCAGTCTAAGTAGCTTCTAATCGATCTATCACCTCTGTGCTCCCACTGAACTTGCCATACTGAATTATGGTTATGTGCCGTGTCTGAACATTCTATTAACAGTGGACTCTTTACGCTGAAACCCGTCTTAACAGACCCTCGCGGAAGGCTCACTGGAGGCACATAATAAATGCCTTTTGAACAAATGGGCTTACATATCCAAAAGAATAAAATCTTTCAAAGTTTTTATTACTTTGGGAGGCCACACAATTATTTCAACAATGTACTCATAGCTCAAAACATTTTTTAGCTTTTGCCTTTTAGAGTTGCCTTCTGAGCTTGTTGACTTAATGGAGAAGAAAATCAGTCCCCTAACTTCATACCCAATTCTATATTTTCAACCAAAAGTGGAAGAGCCAAGTTAGAGCACTACCACTGCTCCCAGTCCCTTCATTTTAAGGATTTGTTCCAAACAACTTCAGGCCCTTTTAGACAAGAAAACCCTTCTTCCAAGGATGAAATCTTGCCACCGCTGAAGAGACAGAAAACACCGCGTCACAGGCTCTTATGATAATTTATGTAGAATTGTTTAAAAGTGTTGCCAAAGGCAGCACTCTAGAAATAAGTGCATCTCAATGATGGAGAAAGGAATTTAAATGCGTATGTTTAGGGATACTCTCTTTTTTTCTTCTTCAAAGAATGTTTCTTTTCACCTTGCTAAGTATTTGTTGAATGAAATCAACATTTTCTTAAAAAAAAGTCTCAGTTTCTCCAAACTGTAAAAGGGGGACTAAGTATTACAGTTGTCTCCATGAATGCCAAGAATGAAAACTCTAGGCTTCAAGGCTGTTGAATCACTTCCACAGATGTAACATTCTGCTTCAATAAGTTCGTTTGACTATTCTTAAGGCAGAAACATCCTATCCAGAAGCAGCTCCGCCCTTTTCCATGTAAAGGGTTCCATCCATTAAAAGATTGAGGCCAAAAGCACGACAAAGGGGCAGATTCCTATTTTGCTTAATTCAATTAATTCAACATGTACTAAGCACCTGCTGTATGCTCTACCCCACTGCAAGTGCCTAAGGAAAAAGGAGAGAAAAGGACACAACCCTAGCCGTCAAGCTTTCGAAATCATTCTAGACAACATCTTGCCAAAGCCTCTAACTATCCGTAGCCGTCCAGTTCTGGTGAAGCAGTTTACATGGATGACGCTATTTCCCCAACTGAATTGATTCGGGGGCAAATAATGTCTCTTTATCCTCATGACATCCCTGTGGGGTGGGAGAAAGGTTGATTTTCCCCACCACTGGACTGACAACAGAGAAAGCAGAGAGGGAAGAGGTGGTGCTCACCTTTCCCTTTCCCTCCTGGCTAGCACAAGAGGTAGAAGCCGGGATTTCTGACAGACCACTCCCAAGCCTGCTAGTTTAGGGGGAAGGAAAAAACCAAACTCCAGCTCCATCCCGCAGAAACGCACAGGAACCCAGACACCGCCCGCCCCATCCTCTGGGAGCTGCAGGTGGAGAGGCACGGTAATGGTGGACAGAAAAGGCGGAGGGCGAGAGAGGAACGCTCGCTTGCCCGGTGCGCCGTTCCACTCAGTCCAGAGAAGTCGCTGCCAAGGTAACCTGAGGCCACAGGGCCAGGGACCCGTACAGCACACCGCCCACGACGGATACCTTCGAGTACTCCTGAGCCAGCTTCTGGTACTTCCCCTGCAACTCTGCCGAGGCCATGGCCTCCCCCGCCCTGTCCAGGCCAGGCTGCCCCGGCTGCTCAGCCCCGCCCCCCGCCCCCAACCCCAGACACGTTCCCGGCTTCGGCTCCGCCAGCTCCCGCCCGCTCAGCCACCGACTCCGGCCGCCGCGCCTCCTCCTCCACTTCCGGGTTCGCTCGGTGGGAAGAAGGAGGAGTGGGGCTGGGGGCGGGGCGACTACAGGGGGCGGGGAGACGTCGTGACGTCACCAACCTGCCCTCCCGCGCCCGGCACTTGCGTGCGCAGCCTCGCTGAAGCGCCTTGACTCTGCCTCAGGGCGCCATCTTGACGCATGGTTCAAGATGGCGACGTGGAAGGGGACGAGAGAAGGCGAGAGATTAGAGTCCACAGAATGGGTGGGGGACGAAGGAGAGGCGCGGTGGTTGCGAAGAGCCGGGAACCGGAAGAAGAAACATTCTAAGCGCGTCAAGAAGTCTGGCGGTCTTCCCCACGCTGGTTCCCATGGCAATCGCTTGGCGTTTGATGTTATAGCTTCCAGAACGAGGATGGAGAGAAAGACCTCTTTTTCCGCTATCGCGTTATCCCAATATGGTAGCACAGGGCACGCCCTCACTGTAAATTCTCAGCTCTCCAAATTTATAACCCTTGCTGCCGCCACCTTTCCCTGCTCCAGATCAGACAAGTCTTCATTGTCTTTTGTATTTTGAAATTGAGATTTTTCAACTCCATCCACGGACAGCCTGCCCCAATACGCACATCTCATCAGAGCTTTTTTCCGAGACTTAAAGGAAATTCCAGGGAATGACTTCTGCTACGCGTGCAGAATAGAGTGGCCATTAACAGCAAATAACTGGGGAGCTGAAGCAAAAACAAAAAAAAAAAGTTTGCCTGAGATATCTTACACCCTTTTGCATGAATGAAAAACCTCTTACCACTCATTAAATAGTATTTGAAGACCTCTTATACATCAGATGTTTTTCTAGGCATTGCATTCATTCCAGCATGAAAATGTTCATTGATAGAGGAATGGATAAATAAATTCAGGTGTGTTTTTGTTGCAAATTACAACATGGCAGTTAAAACTATGTGATGGCAAAACACACCGTGTTGAATGAAGAAAGCAAATTTCAGAGTATAGTAATATGAAAAGATACCTTTAAAAAGCAATGTAACATTTGTATTGTTCATGATCACAGGAACATGTACTAAAAATACAGAAACCACGAACTGGAAGGATACACATCACATTCTGAATAGTGGTTCCCTCTAGTGAGAAAAGAAGGGGGATATATAATGAAACTTGAGAATACCTTTTCTTCACGTTTTAAAAAGGAAATATGATAGAATGCTAACGTTTATAAAATGTGGGTAATTAGATACAGAAATGTTAGTTATGTTGACACTTCAGCATTGAAATTTTTCGTGATTAAACAACTGTTTGTACTAGCTTGGTTCCCTGTAACTATAAGTCTGGGCTTTTTATGGTTAAAAGTAGAATTTGTATTCATTTCCAGCCATTGTGATGTGTAAAAGAATTACAGTCTTCAAAAAATGATCTTTGTATTTGTTTGCTAATACCCAAGTCCTACTGTCCAGTAAACTGTCAAAACGATACTTTTTAATTATTACTAGTTTCCGTGGCACATCACACAGATTTAAAAATTGTAAGTGCATTTCTGTGGTTTGTAACACAAAAGAATCAACAATTATTTAAAAATAAAAAATGCTATCCCAGAAATATAACTCCAAAGAAAGAATGTGTAGCTTTGGCCAGAGAGCCAAAAGCTGTGTAAGTACCAACTTTCTGAATTGAGAACTTTATTTTCCAGTACCTAATCTGATTATTCAGTCAAGTGCCTTATTTAGAAAGCCCAATTAATAAATCTGAGCACATTAAAATAAGAATCTGTTCCTCAAAAGACACCATTAAGTGAGTCAAAAAACAAACCACATAGTGGAAGAAGATATTTGCAACATATATAACCAACAGAGGTCTCATATACAAATATGTAAAGAACTCTAACAAATCAAAAAGGAAAAAGACAGGCAACCAAATATACAAATGAACAATAATTCTTAATAGCCACTTCACAAAAGAAAATAGGCAAATGTCCAATAAACATGCAAAAGGGTGTCCAGCTTCATTCATAATTTGGAGGGAATTATATTAAAACCACAGTGAGATGCCACTCTGTAGATAAGTATTAGGTTATGGAACAAGAGAAACTTGTTAGTTTAAGGGATTGGTTAGATAACTGATTGAACAGTCACATTATAGAATATTAAACAGCAATGATAATAAGGGGAATACAGCTACAAGTCAATTAGATGAATCTCAAAAATAATCCAGACTGTGCAGTGCGATGGTGGCTCAGTGGCAGAGTTCTCACCTGCCATGCAGGAGACCTGGATTCGATTCCCAGTGCCTGCCCATGCAAAAAAAAAAAAAAAAAAAAAAAATATATATATATATATATATATATATATATATATATATATATATATATATATATAATAATCCAGAGCTAAAGAAGTTAGATCCAAAAATTTATATTGTGCCTTTTCAGTTATCTAAAGTTGAAAAAAAGGCGAAACTCAACTATAGGGTCAGGGATGTGCCTTGCGTGATGAAGCTGGAAAAAAAGTAAGGAGGTGATAACCATAAAAATCGGGAGAGTCATTGAAGGATTGAGAAAGCCTTCTTGACCAAAAGGGGAAAGAGAGAAGTGAGAAAAAAATAAAGTGTCAGTAGCTGAGAGATTTCAGAGTTAAGAGGTTATTCTTACGCATTATATACATATTGCTTTTCAGTTTATGGTGTATCTGAGTGTGTAAAGGGAAGTACATGAAACTGTAGAGCTGTGTTCCAGTAGCCTTGTTTCTTGAAGATGAGTGTATGAAGATATAACATTTACAATGTCACTGTGTGATTGTGAAAACCTTGTGTCTGTTGCTCCCTTTATCTAGGGTATAGACAGATGAGTAAAAAATATGGATTTAAAAAAATAAACAAATAGTAGGGGGAACAAAGGTTAAAATATATTGGGTAGATGGAAATACTAGTGGTCAATGAGAGGGAGGGGTAAAGGGTATGGTATGTATGAATTTTTTCTTTTTTTCCTTTTATTTTCTGGAGTGATGCAGATGTTCTAAAAAACGATCATGGTGATGAGTATACAACTATGTGATGATATTGTGAGCCATTGATTATACACCATACATGGAATATTTGTATATTAAGAATGTTTGTGTTTGTATGTTGTTTTATCAATAAAAATATTTTAAAAAATCAGAACAGTGATTACTTTTGGGAAGAGGCAATGGTAGTGATTGGAATGGAGTATGGGATGGACTTCTGGGGGTATTGGCAATGTCCTATTTCCTGCCTTATCATGATTACATAGATGTTCATGTTGTGGTAATTCTTTTCAAAGTTTATTTTTGTTTCATGCATTTTTTTGTGTGGGTGTTATACTTTACAATAACAAAAATTTAAAAATCCCAATTGTCTCATATGCTTGCCAGCAATAGTTCCCAACCTGTAAAGACAATGTACTTAGGGGGAGTGGAGTAAAGTGAAGGTCGCTTGGAATTATTGCAAATATGCAAGGGCTCTGGTGGTCATTAAAGCATTTAAAAGCATGACTGTTTTATGATTTTGTCAGCTGCAGGTGTCAGAGACTAAGCTCAGACTAGCTTGGGCCCAAAGGGAGAATTTACTGAAAGGATATGGGGATATCTGAAGAAAAAGATGCTGCAGGGTCTCTGGCACAACCTACGTAAGGGATCTGAAAGTTTCCGCAACTCTCATCTCTGTCTCTGTCTCTTCCTGCAGGTCTGCTCCTACTTCTACTGCTTCTTTGAGGTAGGGAGCATAGAGGCACAGGGGGCCTGAGCCTCCCATCTTATAGCTTTGCCTCCGGAGAGGAACTAAACCAAGTCTAGTTCTAGTCTGACCTTCCTTGGGTCAGGTGTTCATCCCTGTGTCAATCAGCTCTAACATGATATCTGAGTCACCTAGGACAGGTATGTCAGCAGGAAGAACCCAGCCAAGAGAGACTACACTACGTTTTCCCCAAATGACTATTCCTGCAAATACCAGCAGGGTAAGCAAGGGACACAACCACCACAGATACCAGTGAGGGCCAGGAAGCAGTACCAGGACCTGCTTGCTGTTGATCCATGGTTCCCTGCCCTGCTCTCGACCTGGGGCACTGTCCACGCACCCATCTTGGGAGGTGAGGGGGAGGAGATAAAACTCAGAACAAATGAGCGCTTCCCGAGTAGAGGGACTGCTGTAAATGAAAAGAAACCCATTTTCACTGGGAGAGACCAGAACATTATTAAGTAACAAGTCCAGCTTTTCACGTCCCATGGACAGGAGACTTGTGAGGATAACTAATACAGAAAGGAAAGGCTTTGTTTTTCTCTGCACATCTAAACATAGCATGACTCAACTGCACTCGCACAGGGTGAATAAGAAAAGTTTTTGTTTGTGTTGTTCATATTTCACCCTGAAAAATAAAAGATCTGTGCTTAAACAGGACTTGGGACTTCCTGATGCACAGTGGAAAGATAATGAGGGTGAACAGAACTTGCCAGCTGTGGCACAAGAGCCTGTGCAAATTAAAGGGGGGGTCTGGGGCAGAAAGGGAGACTGAGGCAGGAACCATCCAGGTGTTGTTTGAAAGACAACCTCCCCTTTGTATCCAGTAGATTCCATACCACAAATATTGGATCGTTTTAAAATAATACCTGGTGTATTATTTTAGAGAATGGCTGAGGCACAGATGAAGAAAGGTTAGCAAAATCCAACTTTTGCCCTTATTATGTGAAGTTTTAGAGATATGAGAGGACCCTGGGAACCAAGATTTTTCTTGGGTCTCAGATCTTTAAGCTAGCCAAGCTAGTTAAGATTGAAAACTAGCTTCTGACTTGAGAACCATGTTTAATGTAATACCATTCCCTAAATACCTAACCAAATCTCATAGCAAGTAACTCATATTTGAACACATTACATATTTAACCTCTCACGTCTCTAAAAATTCACATAATAGGGGCAAAATTTGGATTTTGCTAACCTAAAGCAGGCATTGGTATGTACTTTTTATATAGATCGAGAACAATGTGGAACTTCCGTTGGCAATACAGACAAGGACCAATTATGCAATCAATTTACATAGATGATATTGTCAGCCTGTGAATGAACATTATTTCATGGCACAGTTACAACCATTTGTTTGCTGTCTTTGCTGTGGGATGTGTTTCCCATCTTTGGATACAGCTGAAAAATCAAGAACTTCTTTCAAGCATCAATGCTCTATTCACATCCCTTACATAATACATTCCACGCCACTCAGCTACTACAGAGATATTGGAAGATCGGCGAATGTCACCAACACCTCCCTACACGGTCACTAAGACAATAAGAAAACATCCTTTCTAGCTGGTTTCACAATCCCCATGACTGCTCACCATTACTGGGATAATGGACAATAAAAATGTTGATATGGGTGGACATAGGGGAAGGATTAAAGAAGGCAACTGGTGGGCCTTTAAGTATATAACATACTGCCCTTTGTTTGTTTATTTTTTTGGGGGGGTTGCATGGTCCAGGAATCGAATCCAGGTCTCTCACTTGGCAGGTGAGTATTCTACCACTGAATCACCCATGCACCCTGCCCTTGTTGTTTTTATTTTTAATGTAGTGGGATTAAAACAACATTCTACATAAAATTTTTTTTAAAAAAGCAAAAAGAAAGAAAAGGAAGGAAGGAAGGAAAGAAGGAAGGGAGGGAGAAAGGGAGAAAAGAAACATTCCTTCACATAATTTTCTCTTAAGTAGCCAACTTCAAAGTTCAGGTCTTATCATAAGTGCTCAGTGAGGCAGAAACTGAACAGAATCTGATGATTTGCAACTTTGAGAAGCTTAACTAAATATAGCAATTCTGCGCTTTGAAGTTTTGCAACTCTGTCCTTTGGCGGCACCCCAAAGCTTTGCCTCTCTCAGTCACAGCAAGACAAGGGAAAACTGACAGGAAGGGTGCAGAGTCCAGACCTACCCCATGTCCAAGGATGCATGGCAGACGTTGGCAGAAACAAAACTAGAACTTGGGTCCTTTGCCTCGACCACTGGCTGTATTTTCCCTAGCTTGCGTTATGTGCCTACATATGGGAAACCCTTTACTATCTAGCTTAAACAGTCAGAAAGTAAATGAGTCCTAGACTAGGGGTGGGAGGGCCAGAGGGTGCATTATGCCTTTTGGTAATTGTTTGGACCCATTCCTTCATGAAAGAGATATATTAGAGCTGCTTGAAGGGTTGGGGGTTGCGGGGTGGGGAGGCGGGGGGAGCTGGTATAAGTATCCACAGGTGTCTCACATAATCCAAGGGCAGGGTACGGCCAAGCCTTGGTGGGTAGAAGGGAAGCAGAAACAACATTTTAAAGGTCATGTCTCGTCTCTCACCCCTGCTCCCCTCTGTCATCTTTGCTTCAATAATTTTTTTTTAATTCTCCCAAGACTCATGTTCTCTGCCTCCCAGTCTTAAGAATGGCAGGAAATGGCCACTTAAAGTATCTAGATTTATATAAACAAACCTACTGTATTTTTTTTTTAAGTTTATAACTTTTTATCATGAACACTTTTTAAAACACATACATGGTGGAAAAGAAATTAATCAAAATGAAGTTTCAGTGGCTAAGAGATTTCAAATAGAGTCAAGAGGTCATTCTATGGTTACTCTTATGCGAGCTTCAGCCAGATATTGCAAACTGCCACAGAATACCAAGGTCCAACCTGGAAATCCTAAAGAATATCCTGGAGTTTATCTAAAACTCTGTAAAACTCTTTCTTAGTAAGTTTATTTGTTCAGAAACTTAAGGCCTCCACATTGTTCCTATGCTAGATAAACCCAGAGGTACCAGTCCCTCTACGAATATCAACCAGTTTCACTCCCCTACCCCATAAGATCTGCCCCCCTTTCCAGCACAAAGAAGTTAAAATGGTTATTATCCAGATATCCCTGAAGATTGAGAGAATGACCGAGAGAGAGGAGGTGTAACTGAGAAGTAAGGATTTAACAAGTGATTATGACTATTGACTCATTACAGAGATTTTTTTAAAGTTTCTAGTGTATTAGAAAAACTAGAAGAAAATATCTGAAATTGTTGAACTGTAATCCAGTAGCCTTAGTCTTTAGTTATACACAGTTAGTCTGTATAACTGTATAGCTTTTGTTGTGTAACCATGTGATTGTAAAGGTCCTATGACTGACACTTCTCCGCCCGGTATATGGTAAATGAGTAATAAAATAAAGACAGATATATATATATATAACAGGGGGGGATATGGGGTATGGGATGTTTTAGGTGTTCTTTTTATTTTTATTTCTTTATTTGGAGTAATGAAAATGTTCTAAAATTGATCGTGGTGTTGAATGTACAACTATATGATCTTGCTGTGCCATTGATTGTATACTTTGGACCTGATTATATGATGTGTGAATATATGTCAATAAAATTGTATTTTTAGAAAACATACAACAGTCGACATGAACTCCCATGGAGCCATCATCCAGTGGTTATCTACTTCTGGCTTATAACATCATCCATCTGGTCCCACCCCACTGGATCAATTGGAAATAAATCCCAGACATCCTACCATTCCATCCTTAAACATTTCAATATGTATTTCTACGAGAAAGGACGCTTTTTGCTTTTTTTAAGACATTATTAGTAACTAAAGTTCATACTTTCATTCAGATTTCCTTAGTTTTTACCTAATGCCCTTTTTCTGTCCCAGGATCCTACCCAGGACATCACATTACATTTAAATATCTCTTAGACTCGTCTTGGTTGTGACAGTTTCTCAGATTTTTCTAGTTCTGATGACCTGGACAGTTTGGAAGAGTCCTGGTCAGGTCTTTTGGAGAATGGCCCTCCACTGGGGCTTGTCTATTGTATTTCTCATGATTAGACCAGAGTTTTGGGTTTGGGGGACGAAGACCATAGAGGTAAAGTGCCATCCTCATCACACCTATCAAGGAGCATGCTATCAACATGATTTGATGTTAATCTTGATAACCTATTAGATTTTAATGATTATGAGTTGGATTTTCTTAAGCATGGTACAGTTCCATTCTTCCATTGGCAGCAAAACAAAGAAACTGTATTGAGAAACAATGGGCAATAAGACTAGATATGGGAGGCCAGGATGCACCGAGCTTTTAGGTATGGCGTATGAGGTAAGAGAGTATTAGAGGAGGTGGGGAATGAAGATGTAAATTGTAAATTTTTGGAAGTCCCCTCCTGAATTCGAGGGTATGGGAATCCTCAGAATTTGAAGACACTTTACCGCTGCCCATTGTTTACGTGCTTACTCTGTTGCAAATGGCACTGTCTGTTCTCTGTTTGTATCATAGGAAGGGCACAGACCTTTTGGGATAGGCTTCTTCTGTCTTTTTCTACAGCCCTACAAATAGTACCAGTTTCAGTCCCCTCACCACACTCCACCCTACAATGCGGGTCATTTTAAAATCAGCCTCCTAACAACTGCTCTTCTTGCTACAGATCACTAGCTTCAGGGATTAAGATGTTTAAAATAGGAATGTTTCCTATTCCTCTAGGAAGAGATCTAGATTCCTAACCCCATCCACATTTTGCAGCTCATCTCCAGGCTGCTAATATTCCCTCACTTCCCAGCACCCCGCTGTTTGCACACACCATCCCCTTGCTTTGCTTGTCTGCTCTGTTCCCACCACAACAAAGCCTGTCCAGCCTTCAAAAACTGGCTCAAACATTTCTTCCAGCTCTTCTCTATCAGTGTGCTTCCTCTGATATCTAGCATTTAAAAAATTTGGACTGTTATTGGTACTGATTTTCTCATTTTGTTAATTGCCCAATAAACATGGTTACTCAAGTGGCCTTAATTAAAGTGCAAGTTCCTTAGGATGAAAAGGATGAGGGCTATCTCTTACCCCTTTACGTTCAGTGGTGTATGGGAACAAGCACACTTCCAGGTAATCCCCCAGTGGTACCTACAGCATCTGGAGAGATGTGCAGGGCAATCCACCACCAGAAAGATGGCTGTCACCTCCCACTCTCACAAACACAAAGTGCTTCTTTACTTTATCCATTGCACTTCTGCCCATTTAGAGATACCGAATGGGTTTCCAGTTTTGCCTTCAACCTCTGTTCTCTCTTCCTCTTATCCACTTCCTGTATCACCCCTCCCCTCAATGTCCCACACCTTCCTACTCTCCCAAAGACCCTGGTTCCATTCTGGGGGGTCCATTCTGTTGGGGCAACCATTTTTTTCCATGGGTCCAGGTGGAATCTTTTGGCCCATCGGATCCTTCAGAGTCGAACACTTACAAGGCAATGAAACCTTTTTATTTTTGTGTTGTGGACTGTCTCCAAAACATAACTCCAGTGCTTGTCAGACTACCAAATTTCTGTCTCTTTCTTTACTTTGACTTGTGAAGGACCTTCCCAAGGCAGGGGTGGGGGTGGGGGGGTGGGGTGGGGGTGGGGTGGAGCAGGGGGAAGGGGAGCAAGGAGGGAAAGTCAAAGACACAGACACACAAAAGTATGACCTGTCATGTACATAGTACATGTATTATATTGCCCTGAATTACAAGGAAGAAGATTGTTATCTACTGATTCTTTCCCAGCCCATTCCATTAGCAGGACCCAAATCTGTCCACTGTTCTTTATCTCTGCAGCCATCATCTCTCGCTTTCATGCTCACAACAACCTCCCAGCTGGCCTCCCTGCTTCAATTCCTGGCCAGCTGAATCCTTTCTCTGCACAGTACCCACAGTGATGTTGATTAGCCAGAGTGAGAAGTTGTAGTTTTACAGAAAAATTAGGCAGAATATATAAAGTCCCCATATATACCCCAATCCCTGCCACAATTTTCACTATTATTAACACTTGGCATTAGTATGGTAGCTTTGCTATTATTGATGAGATATTATTATAATTATACCGTTAACTAAAGTCCATAGTTTACATTAGGGTTCATTGTGTTGTACGGTCCAGTGGTTTTTAAAAAGTCTTTATTTTAGTAATACATATACAACCTAAAGTTTCCCCCTTTTAACTGCATTCAAATATACAATTCAGTGCCATCAATTACATTCACAATAGCATACTACCATCACCACCATCAATTACCAAATCTTCTCCTTCACTCAGAACAGAAACCCAGAGTGATCTTTTAAAGCACATCTCTCTTCTCTTAAAATCCTCATGGTTCCCAGAGCATTTAGAATAAAATCCATTCACCTTCCCACAGCTAATAAGCCCTTTCAAGATCTGGTTCCTATGATCTCCCCACCTCATGTAACAGTTATCTACTGCTGTGTAACAAACCACTCCAACACTTAGTGACTTAAAACACCAACACTATTATTTCTCATGGTTTTATAGGTTCTTCTGCTGGTCTCACCTGGGATTGCACAAACAACTGCAGTCATCTTGAAGCATGACTGTGGCAGGAGGGTCCAAGTAGCCTCACCCACATGTGTGGCAGCTGGTGCTGGCTGTGGGCTCCTCATTTCTCCTGGATGTGGTCTCTCATCCTCTGGTACGCTAGACTGAGTTTCTTCACAGCATGACAGGATTCCAGACAGGGAGACCAAAGCTATGTGGTCTCTTATGACCTAAGCTCAAGAATATGTACAACACCACTTCTGCCAGATTCTGTTGATGGAAGCAGGTCCCAGGGCCAGCTGGGATTCAAGGAGGTGGAGATAGAGGACGCCTCTTGATATTACATTGTAAAAGGGTATGGACATAGGGAAGCCTGATTCACCAGGGCCCATTATTATCACAGTCTACCGCCCTTCTCCTACACTGCCCTTCTTCGGTTCCTCAAATGTGCCAATTTTCAGGAACTTTGTGCTTGTTCTTTTCCATGGCATTCCAGAATTTCTACTTTGCAGGGACATAGAGGAGAGATCTGAATAGGAGACTTATCTCAAAGTTGAGTAGCACAGTGAGCCTACAGTATTTGGGATGGTCCGAGGGAGCTAAGCCTCAATTCCACACCAGCTACCTTTGGTACTGCTGCAGCTCTTTATACTTGGCCTGACCTTTCCCAGGGCTCCACATGGTGGCTCCTTCTCACCATTCTGGTCATACCCTGCACATCACCTCTCCAGAGAGACCTTCCCCAACCACCTACTAATAGATCCCTCCGTCCCCATCACTCTTTGCCCTATTATTTTATTCTCTTCATAACCTATCTCCACCTGAAATTATCTTGGTTATTAATTTGTTTACTTGCTTATTGTCTGTCCACCCTATCCCCCAGAATGAAGCTCTACAAGAACAGAGATCTCATCCTTGTTCACCACTCTATCCCCAGGGTCTAGAGCTGTACCTGGCACACAGAAGCCCTCAGTTAACGTCTGCTGAGTGAGCAGACTTTTGGTTGACTACACCCAACCACACACCCCAGCTCCTCTTCTCCTTGGTTACGGTTCCCTTTTGAGGCATATCAGCAGCTTTCATGGGATCCTCATCACATCTTACCATCTAGGGCTCTAAGCACCTTCTCCAGAGGGCCCTCAGGACACCATCTGTACAGATCCAGCTGGAGATATCTTTTAACGCTACTACAGTAGGCAGGATAATTGTCCCCTAAAGTTGTCCATGTCTTAGTCCCCAGAACATATGAATGTGTTAGGTTACATGACAAAGGGAAATTAAGGTTACAAATGGAATTAAGATTGCTAATCAGCTGATACTGACATAGGGAGATTTTTCTGGGTTATCTTGGTGGGCTTAATGTAGTCACAAGGGTTCTTAGTTGTTGGCTTTGAATGGAGAAAGGAGGCCAGAAGTCAAGGAATGCAGTTGTGTCCCAAAGCTGGAACAGGCAAGAAGACACATTCTTCCCTAGAGCCTCCAGAAAGAAGGCAGATCTATCAGCAGTTAGCCCAGTGAGACCTCTTTTGGACTTCTGACCTCCAGAAATGACATCATAAATTTGTGTTTTAAGCCACTGAGTTTGGACTAATTTGCTATAGCAGCCATCCGAAACTGAATAATCCCCATTGCTGAGATAAGGAAATAACTCATAATGCTAACCCCAGCTCCTCTCTTGTACATTGTCCAAAGCCATTGGCCATCCCTGGCTCATTGTCGTTCCAGCTGCATTGCTCTAAGTCTCCAGCCACATGTTGGCTATTTACTGCAGCATTGCAAGGGGTATAAGCTGTGATGTGCTGGAGTAGGCACATACTGGCATGTGCGAGCTGACTTAAATTTTCAGGAATTATGTGAACCAGTTGTTAAGCACAGCCATCATTTAAAATTAAATTATATAACCTTGCAATGAAAAAGTTATATCACAAAGAAAATAAATACTTAAAACTTACCACTTCCTTATTTTGCTATATTTAACTATGATCTTTTGAAGTCATTTATATTTCTTGTGTCTATATGGTGGTCATCTATTAATGGTATACGTCCTGTTGGTAACTTGAGATTGGCCATGATGGGAAACAGGCAAATGCCACAAATCAGACCCCAGAGCCAGCTGTAGATATTTGCCAGCACAGCCTGCATATAGGGCTGGTAATGTCAGAGCCTGAGGAGTTACCAACAACTTAAAGGGTCTTCTTTGAATATCCCATCTGTATAAGTTAGGTCCCAAGAACAAGAAAGGCAAAACTCATTTGTTAGGCCCCTTATGGCCTCACAGGGTCTGGATGTAATTCATCTTTGTTTCCCCAACAGAGCAAGGGCACAATAAATATCAACTGAAAAATTATTTAAATTTAATCGTTATTAATTAATTAATTTAAATCAACAGGAAATGTTCCAAAAGTGTTTGTAGTTATATCATTAAAATTATTACGATTTAGCCCATGGTCTGTCCAAATCCATTGATATGCCAATGCTCTTTATATTATGTATCTTCTTAAAGCAAGCCAAGGGAGCAGTTCCCATATTTGTATTTTGAATAATCCTTTATTGCCAGAGTTTTTCTTGTGTTAGCTTTTCAAAAAAAAAATTTTTTTAATTAAAAAATTTTCTTTCAATGTAACATACAAACATGAACATTCTTACCATATGATCATCCCATTCTTGGTATATAATCAATAACTCACAATATCATCACATAGTTGTATATTCATCATCATGATCATTTCTTAGAACATTTGCATCAATTCAGAAAGAGAAATAAAAAGAAAAAAGAAAAAAAGTTCATACATACCATACCCCTTACCCCTTCCTCTCATTGTCTGGCTAGTATTTCCATCTACCCAATATATTTAGGCCTTTGTGTCCCCTATTTTTTCTATATCCCTTACCACTCCCTTTCATTGATCACTAGCATTTCAAGCTACTCAATTTATTTTAACATTTGTCCCCCTATTATTTATTTATTTTTAATCCATATGTTTTACTCATCTGTCCATAATATAGATAAAAGGAGCATCAGACACTAGGTTTTCATAATCATGCAGTCACATTGTGAAAGCTGTATCATTATACAGCTTTCTAGAAACATGTTCTAGAAACATGGCTACTGCAACACAGTTCTGCATTTCCAGGCACTTCCCTCCAGCCTCTTCATTTTACCTTAACTAAAAAGGTGATATCTATAGAATACATAAGAATAACCTCCAGGATAACCTCTCAACTCTGTTTGAAATTTCTCAGTCATTGACACTTTATTTTGCCTCATTTCTCCCTTCCCCTATTGGTTGAAAAGGTTTTCTCAATCCCTTGATGCTGAGTCCCAGCTCATTCTAGGATTTCGGTCCCATGTTGCCAGGGAGGTTTACACCCCTGGGAGTCATGTCCCATGTAGAGTGGGGGAGGGCAGTGAGTTTGCTTGTCATGTTGACTGAGAGAGAGAGGCCACATCCAAGCAACAAAAGAGGTTCTCTGGGGGTGACTCTTAGGCTTAATTTTTTTTTTTAACTTTTTTTTATTAATTAAAAAAAAATTAACAACCAAAACATTTAGATATCATTCCATTCTACATATACAATCGGTAATTCTTAATATCATCACATAGTTGCATATTCATCATTTCTTAGTACATTTGCCTCAATTTAGAAAAAGAAATAAAAAGACAACAGAAAAAGAAATAAAATGATAATAGAGAAAAAAAAGACTATACATACCATACCCCTTACCCTTCGCTTTCATTTACCACTATTTCAAACTGAATTTATTTTAACATTTGTTCCCCCTATTATTTATTTTTATTCCATATGTTCTACTCTTCTGTTGATATAGTAGCTAAAAGGAGCATCAGACATAAGGTTTTCACATTCACAGAGTCTCATTGTGAAAGCTATATCATTGTTCAATCATCATCAAGAAACATGGCTACTGGAACACAGCACTACATTTTCAGGCAATTCCCTCCAGCCTCTCCACTACATTTTGAACAACAAGGTGATATCCACTTAATGCATAAGAATAACCTCCAGGATAACCTCCCGACTCTGTTTGGAATCTCTCAGCCATTGACACTTTGTCTCATTTCACTCTTCCCCCTTTGGTCAAGAAGGTTCTCTCAATCCCTTGATGTTAATTCTCAGCTCATTCTAGGGTTTTTCTCAGTCCTTTGATGCTGAGTCTCAGCTCATTCCAGGACCTTTGTCCCACATTGCCAGGAAGGTCCACACACCTGGGAGTCATGTCCCACGCAGAGATGGGGAGGGTGGTGAGACTGCTCGTTGTGTTGGCTGGAGAGAGAGGTCACATCTGAGCAACAAAAGAGGCTCTCTTGGGGGTGACTCTTAGGTCTAAATTTTAAGTAGACTTGACCTATCCTTTGTGGGGTTAAGTTTCATGTGAACAAACCCCAAGGCTGGGGGCTCAGTCTATAGCTTAGGTTGTCCACACTGCTTGTGAGAATATCAAGAATTCAACTTGGGGAAGTTGAATTTCTCCCCACTCTCACCATTCCCTGAAGGGGGCTTGCAAATACTTTTCCAGTCACTGATCAAATCATTCTGGGATTCATCAGGGGATCACTCTGGACAAACCAATAAAATCTCATGTGCTACCTGAGATTCCAAGTACTTATGACATTCAATCAAACTATCTACATGAGTTATATTAGGAAATGCTCTAGTCAAAATCTAAATTTTGTAACAAATAAACATTTTTTGCTTTAGTCTCACACTAAGGTGACATTTTAAAGTATTATCATCTATTTTCAGCACCCTGCAATAATGACATTCCTTTATTCTTTCTCATGCCAAAACATTTTTAAAAATTGTACATTGTACATTTCACTATTATTATACACTCTAGGCATTCCTAGATTATACCATCTCGATCTTTAACATCTTTCTTTCTGATTTCATTGATGTCCCCAGCCCTCCTGCCTCTATCATTCTCACATGCAGCTTCATTCAGTGTTTTAACATAATTACATTATAGTTAGGTAGTATTGTGCTGTCCATTTCTGAGTTTTTGTATCCAGTCCTGTTGCACAGTCTGTATCCCTTCAGCTCCAATTACCCATTATCTTACCCTATTTCTATCTCCTGATGGTCTCTGTTACCAACGACATATTCTAAGTTTATTCACTAATGTCGGTTCATATCAATGAGACCATACAGTATTTGTCCTTTAGTTTCTGGCTAGTCTCACTCAGCATAATGTTTTCTAGGTCCATCCATGTTGTTACATACTTCATAATTTATTCTGTCTTACAGCTGCATAATATTCCATCGTATGTATATACCACTGTTTGTTTAGCCACTCATCTGTTGATGGACATTTTGGCTGTTTCCATCTCCTTGCAATTGTAAATAATGCTGCTATAAACATTGGTGTGCAAATGTCCGTTTGTGTCTTTGCCCTTAAGTCCTCTGAATAGATACCTAGCAATGGTATTGCTGGGTCATATGGCAATTCTATATTCAGCTTTTTGAGGAACCACCAAACTTCCTTCCACAGTGGTTGCACCATTTGACATTCTCACCAATAGTGAATAAGTGTGCCTCTTTCTCCATATCCTCTCCAGCACTTGTCATTTTCTGTTTTATTGATAATGACCATTCTTGTGGGTGTGAGATGATATCTCATTGTGGTTTTGATTTGCATTTCTCTAATGGCCAGGGACATTGAGCATCTCTTCATGTGCCTTTTGGCCATTTGTATTTCCTCTTCTGAGAAGTGTCTGTTCAAGTCTTTTTCCCATTTTGTAATTGGATTGGCTGTCTTTATGTTGTTGAGTTGAACAATCTCTTTATAAATTCTGGATACTAGACCTTTATCTGATATGTCGTTTCCAAATATTGTTTCCCATTGTGTAGGCTATCTTTTTACTTTCATGATGAAGTTCTTGGATGCGCAAAAGTGTTTAATTTTGAGGAGCTCCCATTTCTTTCTTTCTTTCTTCAGTGCTCTTGCTTTAGGTGTAAGGTCCATAAAACCACCTCCAATTGTAAGTTTCATAAGATATCGCCCTATATTTTCCTCTAACTGTTCTATGGTCTTAGACCTAATGTTTAGATCTTTGATCCATTTTGAGTTAACGTTTGTATAGGGTGTGAGATACGGGTCCTCTTTCATTCTTTTGCATATAGATATCCAGTTCTCTAGTCACCATTTATTGAAGAGACTGTTTTGTCCCAAATGAGTTGGCTTGACCGCTTTATCAAAAATCAAATGTCCATAGATGAGAGGGTCTATATCTGAGCACTCTATTCAATTCCATTGGTCAATATGTCTATCTTTATGCCAGTACCATGCTGTTTTGACCACTGTGGCTTCATAATATGCCTTAAAGTCAGGCAGCATGAGACCTCTAGCTTCGTTTTTTTTCCTCAAGATACTTTTAGCAATTCGGGGCACCCTCCCCTTCCAGATAAATTTGCTTATTGGTTTTTCTATTTCTGAAAAATAAGTTGTTGGGATTTGATTGGTATCACGTTGAATCTGTAAATCAATTTAGGTAGAATTGACATCTTAACTATATTTAGTCTTCCAATCCATGAACATGGTATGTCCTTCCATCTATTTAGGTCTTCTGTGATTTCTTTTAACAGTTTCTTGTAGTTTTCTTTGTATAGGTCTTTTGTCTCTTTAGTTCAATTTATTCCTAAGTATTTTATTCTTTTAGTTGCAATTGTAAATGGAATTCATTTCTTGATTTCCCCCTCAGCTTGTTCATTGCTAGTGTATAGAAGCACTACAGGTTTTTGAATGTTGATCTTGTAACCTGCTACTTTGCTGTACTCATTTATTAGCTCTAGTAGTTTTGTTGTGGATTTTTCCAGGTTTTCGACATATAGTATCATATCATCTGCAAACAGTGATAGTTTTACTTCTTCCTTTCCAATTTTGATGCCTTGTATTTCTTTTTCTTGCCTAATTGCTCTGGCTAGAACTTCCAACACGATGTTGAATAACAGTGGTGATAGTGGACATCCTTGTCTTGTTCCTGATCTTAAGGAGAAAGTTTTCAATTTTTCCCCATTGAGGATGATATTTGCTGTGGGTTTTTCATATGTTCCCTTTATCATTTTAAAGAAGTTCCCTTGTATTCCTATCCTCTGAATTGTTTTCAACAGGAAAGGATGTTGAATCTTGTTAAATGCCTTCTCTGCATCAATTGAGATGATCATGTAATTTTTCTGCTTTGATTTGTTGATATGGTGTATTACATTAATTGATTTTCTTATGTTGAACCATCCTTGCATACCTGGGATGAATCCTACTTGGTTATGATGTATAATTTTTTAATGTGTTGCTGGATTCGATTTGCTAGAATTTTGTTGAGGATTTTTGCATCTGTATTCATTAGAGAGATTGGTCTGTAGTTTTCTTTTTTTGTAATATCTTTTTCTGGTTTTGGTATGAGGGTGATGTTGGCTTCATAGAATGAATTAGGTAGCTTTCCCTCCACTTCAATTTTTTTGAAGAGTTTGAGCAGGGTTGGTACTAATTCTTTCTGGAATGTTTGGTAGAATTCACATGTGAAGCCGTCTGGTCCTGGACTTTTCTTTTGGGGAAGCTTTTGAATGACTGATTCAATTTCTTTACTTGTGATTGGTTTGTTGAGGTCATCTATTTCTTCTTGAGTCAAATTTGGTTGTTCATGCCTTTCTAGGAACTTGTCCATTTCATCTACATTGTTGTATTTATTAGCATAATCTTGTTCATAGTATCCTGTTATTACCTCCTTTATTTCTGTGAGGTCAGTGGTTATGTCTCCTCTTCCATTTCTGATCTTATTTATTTGCGTCCTCTCTCTTTTTCTTTTTGTCAATCTTGCTAAGGGCCCATCAATCTTATTGATTTTCTCATAGAACCAACTTCTGGTCTTATTGATTTTCTCTATTGTTTTCATGTTTTCAATTTCATTTATTTCTGCTCTAATCTTTGTTATTTCTTTCCTTTTGCTTGCTTTGGGGTTAGTTTGCTGTTCTTTGTCCTGTTCTTCCAAGTGGACAGTTAATTCCCAAATTTTTGCCCTTTTTTCTTTTTTGACATAGGCATTTAGGGCAATAAATTTCCCTCTTAGCACTGCCTTTGCTGCGTCCCATAAATTTTGATATGTTGTGTTTTCATTTTCATTCACCTCAAGATATTTACTGATTTCTCTTGTAATTTCTTCCTTGGCCCACTTGTTGTTTAAGAGTGTGTTGTTGAGCCTCCACGTATTTGTGAATTTTCTGGCACTCTGCCTATTATTGATTTCCAACTTAATTCCTTTATGATCTGAGAAAGTGTTGTGTATGATTTCAATCTTTTAAAATTTGTTGAGACTTGCTTTGTGACCCAGCATATGGTTTATCTTTGAGAATGATTCATGAGCACTTCAGAAAAAGGTGTATCCTGCTGTTGTGGGGTGTAATGTCATATAAATGTCTGTTAAGTCTAGCTCACATATTGTAATATTCAAATTCTCTGTTTCTTTATTGATCCTCTGTCTAGATGTTCTGTCCATTGATGAGAGTGGGGAATTGAAGTCTCCACCTATTATGGTAGATGTGTCTATTTCCCTTTTCAGTATTTGCAGTGTATTCCTCACGTATTTTGGGGCATTTTGATTCGGTGCATAAATATTTATGATTGTTATGTCTTCTTGTTTAATTGTTCCTTTTATTAGTAGATAGTATCCTTCTTTGTCTCTTTTAACTGTTTTACATTTGAAGTCTAATTTGTTGGATATTAGTATAGCTACTCCTGCTCTTTTCCGGTTGTTATTTGCATGAAATATCTTTTCCAAACCTTTCACTTTCAACCTATGTTTATTTTGGGGTCTAAGATGTGTTTCCTGTAGACAGCATATAGAAGGATCCTGTTTTTTAATCCATTCTGCCAGTCTATGTCTTTTGATTGGGGAGTTCAGTCCACTAACATTTAGTGTTATTACTGTTTCGGTAGTACTTTCCTCTACCATTTTGCCTTTTGTATTTTATATGTCATATCTAATTTTCCTTCTTTCTACACTCTTCTCCACACCTCTCTCTTCTCGCTTTTTGTATCTGTCTCTAGTACTCCCTTTAGTATTTCTTGCAGAGCTTGTCTCTTGGTCACAAATTCTCTCAGTGACTTTTTGTCTGAGAATGTTTTAATTTCTCCCTCATTTTTGAAGGATGATTTTGCTGGATATAGAATTCTTGGTTGGCAGTTTTTCTCTTTTAGTAATTTAAATATATCATCCCACTGTCTTCTTGCCTCCATGGTTTCTGCTGAGAAATCTACACATAGTCTTATTGGGTTTCCCTTGTATGTGATGGATTGCTTTTCTCTTGCTGCTTTCAAGATCCTCTCTTTCTCTTTGACCTCTGACATTCTGACTAGTAAGTGTCTTGGAGAACTTCTATTTGGATCTATTCTCTTTGGGGTGCATTGCACTTCTTGGATCTGTAATTTTAGGTATAAGAGTTGGGAAATTTTCAGTGATAATTTCTTCCATTAGTTTTTCTCCTCCTTTTCCCTTCTCTTCTCCTTCTGGGACACCCACAACACGTATATTTGTGTGCTTCATATTATCATTCAATTCCCTGAGTCCCTGCTCATATTTTTCCATTCTTTTCCCTGTAGTTTCTGTTTCTTTTTGGATTTCAGATGTTCCATCCTCCAGTTCTTAATCCTAACCTCTGTCTCTTGAAATCTACCATTGTAGGTTTCCATTGTTTTTTTCATCTCTTCTACTGTATCTTTCATTCCCATAAGTTCTGTGATTTGTTTTTTCAGACTTTCCATTTCTTCTTTTTGTTCATTCCTTGCCTTCTTCATGTCCTCCCTCAATTCATTGATTTGGTTTTTGATGAGGTTTTCCATTTCTGTTCATATATTCTGAATTGGTTATTTCAGCTCCTGCATCTCATTTGAACTATTGGTTTGTTCCTTTGACTGGGCCATATCTTCAATTTTCCTGGTGTGATTTGTTATTTTTTTGCTGGTGTCTGGACATTTAATTACTTTAATTGGTTTATTCTGGAGATTGCTTTCACTTCTCTTACCTAGGGTTTTCTTGCTAGATGAGTTTGTTGTCTATCTGTTCTTTGACCTTCAGTTCAGCTTTTTCTGGGCCTCTAGCTTAAGTTTTGTTTAACAGAGGGTAATTTTTCAGTTCGTTTCTTTTCCTGCTTGTAAGGTGCCTTTTCACTCCCCACCCTTAGGATGGTCTACATAGGTATTACAGACTCCAGCTGGGTTTTCCCGTACTAAACTGGCCTCCTTTCGGGGAGAAGGAGTCACCTGCGTCAGTTTTCCCTGAGGGTGAGACCCAGCAGGTTGAAAGACTTTCCTGTGAAGTCTCTGGGCTCTGTTTTTCTTATCCTGCCCAGTATGTGGCGTTTGTCTGTCTGCAGGTCCCACCAGTAACAGATGTTGTGGCTCCATTAACTTTGGAAGGCTCTCCCTGCTGGGGGCATGGTGGAGACAGAAGAGAGGTTGTAGGCTTGTTTTAATGGTTTCAAATTCCCAAGTCCTGGGGTCTGAATTCCTTGAGAGAGGGATTCCACCTGAGTTGTATTTCACCCCTCCCCTGGGGAAGGCTCAGGCAGGAGACAGCCCTGAAAGCAGCCCGTTTCTGCGCATGCCTGGGGCAGTTTCAGCCTGTGTAATCCTGCCGCTGAATCCAGAGGCAGCCAATCCTCCGTAGAAACAGCCACAAAAGCCTCTGTTTTGTCCCCTTTCCTCTTTTTCAGTTAGTCCAATAGGTGACCTCCGCCTTGACCAGTTTCACCTGAGCTGGGGGCCTATTTTTAGTAGTCAGAATTTGTTTATTAATGCCACAATTGATGTTTGGTTGGACTCAGTCCCTGCTACTGTTAGAGTCTCTTTCCTTTCCCTCCGGGAAGCCGCCTGTGGGGGAGGGGCGCTGGGCGCTGGCCACCGCGGCTTGGGGAACTCATGGTTCCGGAGACTCGCAGCTGGTCCAGCTGGTCCAGACTGGGGTACGCTGTGTGTGCGGTCACTATCGTGGCTCCGGGAGCTGTTCTGTACTGTTTCTGGTTATTTAGTAGTTGTTCTGGAGGACGAACTAAAACACGCACATTGCTAAGCTGCCATCTTGGCCCCTCCTAATCCTTAGGCTTAATTTTAAGTAGGCTTAGCCTATCCTTTGCAGGGATAAGTTGCATATGAATAAACCCCAAGACTGAGGGCTCAGCCTATTGCTTTGGTTGTCCCTATTGCTTGTAAGAATATCAAGGATTCTCCACTTGGGGAAGTTGAATTTTCCCCCTTTCTTGCCATCCCCCCAAGGTGACTTGGCAAATACTTTTTTATTCACTGTTCAGATCACTCTGGGACTTATCAGGGAATCACTCTGGGAAAACCTACAAAATCTCATGCCCTATTCAAGGTTCCATGTACTTATGGTGTTCAATTAAACTGTCCACTTAAGTTATATTAGAAAATGCAGTAGTCAAAATATAAATTTAATACCAAATAAACTTTTTTTGCTTTAATCTCACACATAAAGTTTTAAAATATGAATTATCATCTATTTTCAACACCCTGCAGCTCTTCCTCATGCAAAAACATTTTTAAATTTGTACATTTAGTCACTATCATTAGACACTCTAGGCATTCTTAAATTATACCATCTCAGTCTTTATCATCTATCTTTCCTTATGAT
Organism: Tamandua tetradactyla; assembly: GCF_023851605.1. Classification (NCBI taxonomy): domain Eukaryota; kingdom Metazoa; phylum Chordata; class Mammalia; order Pilosa; family Myrmecophagidae; genus Tamandua; species Tamandua tetradactyla. The sequence goes on along the minus strand of NC_135343.1, from coordinate 20,591,926 downwards.
TTCATTTGTGTCCCCAGCATTCTTCCCTCTATCATTCTCATATTCAACTTCATTCAGTCTACTAACGCTATTGTGTTACAGTTAGGTAGTATTGTGCTATCCATGTCTGAATTTTTACAATCAGTCCTGTTGCACAATCTGAATCCCTTCAGCTCCAATTACCCAATATCTACCCTATTTCTATCTCCTGATGTTCTCTGCTCTTAACTGAAATTATCCAAGTTCATTCACTAATGTTAGTTCATATCAGTGAGATCATACAGTATTTGTTCTTTTGTTTCTGGCTAATCTCACTCAGCATAATGTCCTTAAGGTCCATTCATGTTGTTACATACTTCATAATTTATTCTGTCTTACAGCTGCATAATATTCCATCATATGTATGTACCATAGCTTGTTTAGCCACTCGTCTGTTGATGGACATTTTGGCTGTTTCCATCTCTTTGCAATTGTAAATAATGCTGCTATAAACATTGGTGTGCAAATGTCTGTTTGCATCCTTGCCCTCATGTCCTCTGAGTAGATACCTAGTAATGGTATTGCCGGATCATATGGCAATTCTACACTTAGCTTCCTGAGGCACCACCAAACCGCCTTCCACAGCAGTTGTGCCATTTGACATTCCCACAACAATGGATAAGTGTGCCTCTTTCTCCACATCCTCTCCAGCACTTGTCGTTTTCTGTTTTATTGTTAATGGCCATTCTGGTGGATGTGAGATGATAGCTCATTGTGGTTTTGATTTGCATTTTCCTAATAGCCAGGGAAGTTGAGCATCTTTTCATGTGCCTTTTAGTCATCTATATTTCCTCTTCTGAGAAGTATCTGTTCATGTCTTCTGCCCATTTTGTAATTGGGTTGTCTGTCTTTTTGTTGTTGAGTTGAACAATCTCTTTTTTTATTCTGGACACTAGACCTTTATCTGATATATTGTTTCCAAATACTGTCTCCATTATGTAAGCTGCTTTTTTATTTTCTTTCTTTCTTTTTTTTTTTTTTTTTTACATGGGCAGGCACCAGGAATCGAACCCGAGTCCTCGGGCATGACAGGCAAGCATTCTTACCTGCTGAGCCACCGTGGCCCTGCTCTTTTACTTTCTTGATGAAGTTCTTGGCTGCACAAAAGTGTTCAATTTTGAGGCATTCCCATTTTTTTCTTTCTTTCTTCAATGCTCGTGTTTTGGGTGTAAGATCTAGGAAACTGATTCCTATTATAAGATTTACAAGATATTTCCCTATGTTTTATTTTAAAAATTTTATGGTCTTAGATCTGATGTTTTGGTCTCTGATCCATTTTGAGTTAATTTTTGTATAGGGTGTGAGATATGGATCTTCTTTCATTCTTTTTTATGTGGATATCCAGTTTTCTAGGCACCTTTTATTGAAGAGACAGTTCTGTCCCAGGTGAATTGGCTTTTCTGCCTTATCAAAGATCAATTGTCCATAGATGAGAGGGTCTATATCTGAACACTCTATTTGATTCCATTGGTCAGTATATCTATCCTTATGCCAGTACCATGCTGTTTTGACCACTGTAGCTTCATAATATACCTTAAAGTCAGGTACTGTGAGACCTCTGACTTCATTTTTCTTTCTCAGGATATTTTTATCTATTTGGGCAACTTACCCCTCCAGATAAATTTAGTTATTGGTTTTTCTATTTCTGAAAAGTAAGTTTTTGGGATTTTAATTGTATTGCATTGAATCTATAAGTCAATTCACGTAGAATTGACATCTTAACTATACTTAGTCTACAATCTATGAACAAAGTATGCCCTTCTATTTATTTAGGTCTTCTGTGATTTCTTTTAGCAATTTCTTGTAGTTTTCTTTGTATAGGTCTTTTTTATCCCTAGTTAAATTTATTCCTAAATATTTTATTCTTTTGGTTGCAATTGTAAATGGAATTTTTTTCTTGATTTCCCTCTCAGATTGTTCATTACTAGTGTATAAAAATATTACAGATTTTTAGGTATTGACCTTGTAACCTGCCACTTTGCTATACTCATTTATTAGCTCTATTAGTTTTGCTAATTTCTCGGGGTTTTTGAAATATAGTATCATATCATAGGCAAATAGTGAGAGTTTTACTGCTTCTTCTTTTCCAATTTTGATGCCTTGAATTTCTTTCTTTTGTCTAATTGCTCTGGCTAGAGTTTCCAACACAATTTTGAATAACAATGGTGATAGTGGACATCCTTGTCTTGTTCCTGATCTTAGGGGGAAAGTTTTCCATTTTTCCCCATTGAGGATGATGTTAGCTGTGGGTTTTCATATGTTCCTTTTATCATGCTGAGGAAATTCCCTTCTATTCCTATCCTTTGAAGTGTTTTCAACAGGAAAGGATGTTGAATTTTGTCAAATGCCTTTTTTGCATCCATTGAGATGATCGTGTGGTTTTTCTGCTTTGATTTGTTGATATGGTGTATTACATTAATTGATTTTCTTATGTTAAACCAGCCTTGCATACCTGGGATGAATCCTACTTGGCCATGTGTATAAATCTTTTACTATGCTGCTGGGTTCAATTTGCAAGAATTTTGTTGAGGATTTTTGCATCTATATTCATTAGAGAGATTGGTCTGTAATTTCTTTTTCTTGTAATATCTTTTGGTATGAGGGTGATGTTGGCTTCATAGAATGAGATAGATAGTTTTCCCTCCTCTGCAATTTTTTTAAAGAGGTTGATCAGGATTGGTACTAATTCTTTCTTGAATGTTTGGTAGATTTCACATGTGAAGCCATCTGGTCCTGGACTTTTCTTTTGGAGGAGCTTCTTAATGACTAATTCAATTTCTTTACTTGTGATTGCTTTGTTAAGGTCTCTATTTCTTCTTGAGTCAGTTTTAGTTGTTCATGCCTTTCTAGGAAGTTGTCCATTTAAGCTACACTACCTAGTTTATTAGCATAAGGTTGTTCATTGTATCCTCTCATTATCTCCTTTATTTCTGCAGTGTCAGTGGTTATGTCCCCTCTTCCATTCCTGATTTCATTTATTTACATCCTCTCTCTCCTTTTTGTCAACCTTGCTAAGGGTCCATCAATCTTATTGATTTTCTCAAATAACCAACTTCTGGTTTTGTTGATTTTCTCAATTGTTTTCATGTTCTCAATTTCATTTATTTCTGCTCCAATCTTTCTTATTTTTTTCTTTTTGCTTGCTTTTACTGTTCTTTCTCTAGTTCTTCCAAGTGGACAGTTAATTCCTTGATTTTTGTGTTTTCTTTTTTTTTGATATAGGCATTTGGGGCAATAAATTTCCCTCTTAGCACTGCCTTTGCTGCATCCCATAAATTTTGATATATTGTGTTTTCATTTTCATTTCCCTTGAGATATTTAGTGATTCTCTTGTAATTTCTTCCTTGACCCACTGGTTGTTTAAGAGTGTGTTGTCAAACCTCCATATATTTGTGAATTTTCTGGCCCTTTTCCTATTATTGATTTCCAGCTTCATTCCTTTATGATGTGAGAAAATGTTTTGTATGATTTCAATCTTTTTAAATTTATTGAGACTTGCTTTATGACCCAGAATATGGTCTATCCTTGAGAATGATCCATGAATACTTGGGAAAAAGGTGTATCCTGCTGTTGTGGGGTGTAATATTCTACAGATGTCTGTTAAGTCTAGCTTATTTATTGTATTATTCAAATTCTGTGTTTCTTTATTGATCCTCTGTCTAGATGTTCTGTCCATTGAGGAGAGTGGGGAATTGAAGTCTCCAACTATTATGGTAGATGTGTCTATTTCTCTTTTCAGTGTCTGCTGCATGTATTTTGGAGCATTCTGGCTTGGTGCATAAATATTTATGATTGCTATGTCTTCTTATTGAATTGTTCCTTTTATTAATACATAGCGCCCTTCTTTATCTCTTTTAATTGTTTTACATTTGAAGTCTAATTTGTTGGATATTAGGATAGCTACGCCTGCTCTTTTCTGATTGTTGTTTGCATGAAATATCTTTTCCCAACCTTTCACTTTCAATCAATGTTTATCCTTGGGTCTAAGATGTGTTTCCTATAGACAGCATATAGATGGGTCCTGTTTCTAATCCATTCTGCCAGTCTATGTCTTTTGATTGTGGAGTTTAATCCATTAACATTTAGTGTTGTTACTATAAGGGCAGTACTTCCTTCTATCATTTTGCCTTATGGATTTTATATGTCATATCTACTTTTTCTTCTTAAATTAGACTAATAGTCTAATTTAAGAAGAAAAGACTTAAATTTAGACTGATAGTCTAATTTACTACTGATAGTCTTCATTTATACACTCTTCTCCACCCCTCTCTCTCTTGTCTCTTCATATCTGTCTCTAGTGCTCCCTTTAGGATTTCTTGCAGAGATGGTCTTTTGGTCACAAATTCTCTCAGTGATTTTTTTTTGTCTGAAAATGTTTTAATTTCCCCTAATTTTTGAAGGACAATTTTGCTTGATATAGAATTCTTGACTAGCAGTTTTTCTCTTTTAGTAACTTAAATATATCATACCACTCTCTTCTTGCTTCCATGGTTTCTGCTGAGAAATCTACGCATAGTCTTATTGGACTTCCCTTGTATGCAATGGGTTGCTTTTCTTTTGCTGCTTTCAACATTCTCTCTTTTTCTTTAACATCTGACATTCTGATTAGTAAGTGTCTTGGAGTACTTCTGTTTGGATCTATTCAGTTTGGGGTATGCTGCACTTCTTGGATCTGTAATTTTAAGTCTTTCATAAGAGTTGGGAAATTTTCAGTGATAATTTCCTCCATTAGTTTTTCTCCTACGTTTTCCTTTTCTTCTCCTTTTGGGACACCCACAACACATATTCATGTTCTTCATGTTGTCATTCAATTCCCTGAGTCCCTGATCACATTTTTCCATTCTTTTCCCTTTATTTTATTTTGCTTGTCGGATTTCAGATGTCCCGTCCTCCACTTCACTAATCCTATCTTCTGCTTCTTGAAATCTAACATTGTAGGTTTCCATTGTTTTATCATCTCTTCTACTGTGCCTTTTATTCCCATAAGTTCTGTGATTTGTTTTTTTAAGACTTTTTTTTTACAATGGCAGACCTTTTTTTTTTTATTAATGGAAAGAAAAAAAATAAATTAACACAACATTTAGAAATCATACCATTCTACATATGCACTCAGTAATTCTTAACATCATCACATAGATGCATGATCATCATTTCTTAGTACATTTGCATCGGTTTAGAGGAACTAGCAACACAACAGAAAAAGATATAAAATGTTAATATAGAGAAAAGAAATAAAAGTAGTAATAATAGTAAAAAAACAAACAAACAAACAAACAAAAAAACCCTATAGCTCAGATGCAGCTTCATTCAGTGTTTTAACATGATTACTTTACAATTAGGTATTATTGTGCTGTCCATTTTTGAGTTTTTGTATCTAGTCCTGTTGCACAGTCTGTATCCCATCAGCTCCAATTACCCATTATCTTACCCTGTTTCTAACTCCTGCTGGACTCTGTTACCAATGACATATTTCAAGTTTATTCTCGAATGTCCGTTCACATCAGTGGGACCATACAGTATTTGTCCTTTAGTTTTTGGCTAGTCTCACTCAGCATAATGTTCTCTAGGTCCATCCATGTTATTACATGCTTCATAAGTTTATCTTGTCTTAAAGCTGCATAATATTCCATCGTATGTATATACCACAGTTTGTTTAGCCGTTCTTCTGTTGATGGACATTTTGGCTGTTTCCATCTCTTTGCAATTGTAAATAACGCTGCTATAAACATTGGTGTGCAAATGTCCGTTTGTGTCTTTGCCCTTAAGTCCTTTGAGTAGATACCTAGCAATGGTATTGTGTTTTTTTTAGACTTTTGATTTCTTCTTTTTGTTCATTCTTTGGCTTCTTTATATCCTCCCGCAATTCATTGATTTCATTTTTGATGAGGTTTTCCATGTCTGTTCAAACATTCTGAATTAATTGTTTCAACTCCTGTATCTGATTTGAATTGTTGGTTTGTCCCTTTGACTGGGCCATATCTTCAATTTTCCCAGTATGATTCGTTATTTTTTGCTGGCATCCAGGCATTTAATTTGCATAATTAGTTTATCATGGAGATTGTTTTCACTTTTTTTTAACGTAAGATTTTCTTGTTGGATGACTTTGTTGTCTATCTGTTCTTTGACCTTCAGTTCAGCTTATGCTAGACCTCTAACTTAGGTTTCGTTTAACAGTTTTCTTGTTTCTTGCCCTGCCTGTATGGTGCTTTTTTTTTTTTTCCCCTTAGGAGGGTCTACTTAGGTATTATAGACCCCAGCCAGATTTTCCCAGACCAAACTGGCCTCCTCTCAGGGGGAAAGAGTCACCTGTCAGTTTTCTCTGAGGGTGAGACCCAGCAGGTTGAAAGACTTTCCGACGAAGCCTCTGGGCTCTGTGTTTTTCCTATCCTTCCAAGTATGTAGTGCTTGACTGCCTGTGGGTCCCACCCGCATAAGATGATGCGGTACCTTTACCTTCAGCAGACTCTCCCTGCTGGGGGCATGGTGGAGAAAGAGGAGAGGTTGCATGCTGGCTTTAATAACCTCACTTTTCCAGACCCTGGGGTGTGAATTCCTTGAGGGAGGAATTCCACCTTAGCTGGGCCCCACCCCTCTCCTGGGGAAGGCACAGATTCCAGACAAACACTCAAACAAACTTAATTCTGCCTATGTCTCAGGCAGTTGGAGCCCGAGAAGCCTTGCAGCTATCTCCAAAGAGTAGTCAAGCCATAGAAACACAGCCACAAAAAAGAAAAAAACAATCATTTTCAGAGCAGGACCCCCATTCCTTGGGTTTACCAATCAAGAGCTTAAGTTGGTGTGTTGCTTTGTGTATCTCCAGGTCCAATGTGCTGCCTCCTTTCCTGCAGGGCCCAGACCCTTTCAAGTATTTTGTGTTGTCTGATCCAAAAAAACCTCTGTTTTTTTTTTTTTTTTCCTTTTTTCTTTTTCCATCAGCCCTGCACCCTCTATACCGGGGCAAAAAAACAGCAACCTCAGCTTTTACTTGAGGTTCAGCTGAGCTGGAGGCCTATTTTCAGTAGTCAGAATTTGTTAATTAATTCCACAGTTGGAGCTTGGTTGCACTCAGCCCCTGGTGCTGGTAAAGTCCCTTTCTTGTCCCCTCTGGGAAGCAGCCTGTGGGGGAGGGGCACCGGCCACAGCGGCTTGGGGAACTCACAGTTCTGGGGGGACTTGCGGCCGGTCCAGCTGGTCCAGACTGGGGTACGCTGTGTGTCCGGTCACTGACGTGGCCCCAGCAGTTGTTCTGTACTGTTCCTGGCTATTTACTAGCTGCTCTGGAGGACAAATTAAATCCCACTCCTCACTAAGCTACCATCTTGGCCCCCTCCTCCTAAAAATTTTTTTGACAACCAATAAACCAAATTAAAATTTCGTATTTGCAATGAAAGACAAACCAGTATCTTGCTGTAAGTAAAAAAAAAACTTCTTCTTTACCATAGAATTCCAACTAATAAAAGTGGAGAGATGATAGAATTAGAAAATCACCATTTTGCAATATCTAATAAAATAATCAATTCAAAGCAAAAATCCTCTGAAACCAATAGACGAAGGGTTGATGGCGAAGTTCACAGTGAGGGGCTCATGCCACCCTTCCCCCTTGACTTCATACAGCAGCATTAACAGTGGGTCAACTGTGCCACTTATGTGCCTTCCCGTGAGCGCTAGGATAAACTACAAAGCAGTATTTCTGAAGGATTCTTGCCAAAATCTTTAACCTGGATCAATCGGGTTTCAGAGCATACTTGTGGTTTATAAAAAACCCTGAAATTAGAGGGACAAGTTAAATGACACCACAAAGAAGCAAATGGACCCATACAAAATGTAGAACTATTGGATAATTGAAAAAGTGGGGGAGCAGAGACTGCTTTAGATGAAGAGATTTAAGATTTTCTCATAAAATGAAACGTCCATGTAGAGTATGACTGGCATGTCTACTCTTGGGAATTTACTAAAGAGAAATGGAAACATAGGTCTAGAAAAATATTTATACAAATGTATTCACAGCAGCCTTGTTCATAGTAACCCAGACTGGAAGCAATCCAGATGTCCAGTAACAGGATAATGCATAAATAAGCTATGATATGTGCATACAATGGAACATACCTCAGCAATAAAAATGAACACACAACAACATGGGTGAATCTCAAACATATCATGCCGAGCAAAAGAAACTATACACAAAAAAGTTCATGTGTATAGTTTTATTTTTCCATTTTCCAAATCTATTTTTCCATTTTAGATGAACTCTAGAATGGGTCAAACTTGCCCATCGTGAAAGAAATCACGATGATTAGAGGTAGGGGAAGTGTTGACTGTAGGCACAGGAGGAAATTTCTGAAGTGATGAAGATATCCTTTCTCTTGCTAAGGGCGGGAGTCACAGGTGTATGCATTTGTCAAAACTCATGGAACTGTAACGTTAATACATGAGCATTTCACGTCTGTAAAAATAACTCAACCAAGAAAGATGACTTAGGAAACATAACAATCAAATGCAATATGTGTTGAATCCTTATTAAAACAAAAAAACTGCCAAAAGGCAGTTGTAGAGTCAAAGAAACTTGATGGTAGACTATCATTTAGATGACTTAAAGGAATTTTTAATTTTTGGATTGTGATAATGGCATTGTGGGTATATGGGACAATACCTACAAATTTAGAGTTGCACACTAAACCCTTTAGGGTAAAGTGACATGATGTCTGAGTTAAAATACTTAATAAAAGAAAAGTAAATTTTAAAAAGCAGGGGTGGGATGGGGTGGATATATATGAAACAAGAGTAGTAAAAATTGTGATAATTCCAGAATCTGGGTGGTAGTATATGGGGACTTATTGTTCTCTTTCCCTTGTTTATGTGAAATTTGAAAACTATCATAACGAAATTTAATTGTCCTGGGTAACCACAAACAGACTATAATACCCACCATGTAAAAGCAGTAAGTATAGAGAAGTTCTCAAAGTGATGTTCGTATTTCTTAAAGCAGAGATCTACTCTCCCTGCTTTTTTTTCTGCCTTGGATGGGTTTTTTTTTTCACTATTTATTAAAATTCGTACATTATTGAGAAATAAACATGTATTTGCATCGCTGAGAGATTTACCAAAACACGACCTACGCTCACTTCTCTTTTTCAGTTACAGGAGTCACTCATCAGCAGACTAGTTCTTTCTGCCTGGTATGTCTCATATTGCCACAAGGGGGCGCGCACTCACCGTATTAGCTCGGCCAGGACTTTTGCAAAGAAAATCAGACCTACAGGCTGTGGATTGCTGATTACCGGCGCGCCCATGCCCAGTATTTGTAACTGTTTAGGCACGTCTCTGGTGACCTCATCCTACTACACCTGAGTCTTTTAGAGGAAACAATTAGCCTGTTTGAACAGAACAGCTAAGGAAAATAAATTAATAACTGGAAAATTACTAGGTCGGTCTACAGGACATGTTGGGACACCCTGTGCCCTGGAGGCTTAAAGTTAGGGTGTGGACCCTTCTCCCTCACTTGAAGGCTCGGAAAGGGAACCACTCACACCCCCTATGCACACGGCGCAGCCCCTTCTTGGTCCTGGATCAGCTGGACAAGCAGAGCAGGAGCTGGGCTATGGAGGGATTCTGCTGGGGACAGGTGTGGGTCCTCATAGGTCCAGACTTAGTCCTCGAGCTGCAGCCATCAGAAGCCTCGGTGGTGGGGAAGACCCCAAAGAGGTGGGGACCTCTCCACATTTCCACACGCGCTCTGCACGCCAGGGACCCAACCCTCCAGCACATCCTTTCGGTCGTCGGTTGCTTGTCACTGGGTTCCAGGCCACGTTCCAGCTCCGTGAGCAAGGCCTTCTGAGGACACCAGGCTTGAGGGAGGGGATGAGAAAAGGAGAGACCTCTCCCTGCTGCGGATTCTGAGTGGGTTTGGAATGATGCACGTTGAAATCCACTTGGATTTCTTGGCAGATTGGATGTGGAGTAGGAGAGACAGGGCAGTATAGGATGGCCCCACGGTTCAGTAAGAGGTTTGGGAGGAATGAAAGGAAAGGCATTCCAGGCACAGGGAAGAGCATGTGAAAAGCAACGCATCTCAGAGTAATAGTTTGAAACTGTTGTGTGCCCCAGAAAAGCCTCTTCTAAACCAGCCTTGTGGGTGCAGACCTGTGGTGGAGAATGCCTTTTGATTAGGTTGTTTCCATAGAGATGTGACCCACTTAGTTGTGGGTGGGACCCTTTGATTAAATTGTTTCCAAGAAGATGTGACCCACCCAATTCAAGGTGGGTTTTAATCCTTTACTGGAGTCCTGTATGAGGAGAATAAAGGGCAGAAAACAGAGAGAGCTCAGAGGCGACACAGAGAACCATTTTGAAACCAGCCTAGGAGAGAAGGGCCAGTAGACGTCACCATGTGCCTTCCCATGTGACAGAGCAACCCCGGACTTCATTGGCCTGTCTTGAGTGAAGGTATCCTCTTGTTGATGCCTTAATTTGGACATTTTCATGGCCTTAGAACTGTCAATTTGTTACCTAATAAATCGCCGTTGTAAAAGCCAATCCATTTTTTTTTGCACATATCATATTTGGGAAAAAGAAACGAGGGCACACGGCAGATGAAGCAGCTGCGTGGGGTGGGATGCAGACAGCACTGGGGAGGAGATGCAGGTGCGCAGCCCTGGAGAGCCGCTACTGGGGCTTTACAGAGAAGTGTGTGACTGGGTTTGTTCTATAAAAATTAACAGGGGAAGCTGGAGGCAGGGAGACCAGTTAGGAGGCTGGATCGATAGTCCAGGAGAAGGAGCAAGAGTGGACGATGGACAGTGGAGGAGAGGCTGGAGAGAAAGGGAAGAGCGCAGTGGGTCCAAAGGTCGGCACAGACCCACCAGCGCCAACTTGCACAGAGACCATGGAGTGCAGTGGGCACGTGCCATACATGTGCATGACTAACTAACTAATGAGCTCGTTGCTGGCAGGCTGATCCTTACAAATGTCCTCCTAGCCCTCTGCTTACCTCCCAATCTAAAATGTCTTTTCCAGAAGCCAAATAAATTTCTTGTATAAAAATGGGGTTTAAATGCACATGACCCTGAGAGGGAGCTGGAAATGTTCTCAACTCTTGGTCTGGGTGGTGGTTTCCTGGGTGTTTGCACTCAAAGATTCATCAGGGTGTCCAGTTCGGGTTTGTGCACCTGATCGAACGTGTGCTTTAACCCAATTCATTAACAAATATATACCTCTCCTAGAAGTAACACATTGGCTGGCCATGACTCACTCTACCGTGTAAATGGCAGAAAACAGGGCCCCACCTTAGACCCAGTTCTCATTTCCAGTTGGGAGAAGAGGCCAGAGGTGTTGGGGCTAGGACAGAAGTGGGAAACAGGGATTAGACAGAGCACAAGAAGCTATAAATAGTACCCAGTTGTTTGCCTTTGAAAAATTCATGTGGTTAGGGTTATCTGTAACATCCAAAGCTTCCGATGTAAGTAATGCCTTGAGGTGTGCGTAGTGGGAATGGAGAGAGGACACCCAGCGAGAATGGCTGGTTCGACAGAGGACACACGGAGCCCAATGTTGTTTCCTACCAAAGCCATGCAAGGCCATCTCAAGGGGTCACTTCTTATAGGACCATAAAATCCCTATCCTCCATCACAGAGGAAGATGACAATTTGCGTCTTTCAAATAGCTTCCCACTCCACAAGTGCCTTCTCTTCTCCAAGGCCCAGGCATCAGGCTCTTGCTTCCCAGAAGGTTTCCTGCACTGCCCTGCACTCCACAGGCCTATGGACTCTTCAAGATGGATCATCAAGTCCAAACCCACTTACCCCACAGAATGCAGCTATGACTTATTCATGTATAATCTTGGGTAATTTTTTCATTCTCATGAGTTTTATTTCCCCCGTTAGCTGGAAGTATGAATTTGGGGACTGACCTTCCATAACCAGACTCCCAGAAGCCCTCAGGGATATTTTCTGACCTCAGATGGCCCATGCTCCAAAGAAGCTAAAAAATACATGACCAACTTTCATGCTCAGATTTTGAAGAGAGTATTCATCCGTCTCCACCAAAGTTGACTCTGTGTAAAGGACCAGAAGTGTGTGTGTGTGTGTGTGTGTGTGTGTGTGTGTGTGTGTGTAGCCATGTGTCTGATTTTGAGCGTAAACACTGAAATAACAACTCTCATTTATTAGATACCTACTGGGTACTAAATACTTGATGTTCTCCTTGAATCCTCATAACCACTCAGTGAGGAAAATGCTATTATAGAATCTTTGATTAATTAATCAGTTACAAGCTGGTCATGGGAGACATATGACTCCCTGAATCATTTTATCTATGCAACTGTTCAGTGATTTTTACAGCTCAGCTAAATTTATTCCATTTACCATTTTTATGGGATCACAGTGTCTGTAATTCAGATTAAGCTATGCATGATGACTGAGTTTAATAAGAAAAATACAAATGCATTTCTGCATTTAAACATTTTTAATGAATGGTGGTATTACTAGATGAACAACTCTAAGCCAAATGACTTTACTAAAAGAAAACGTTTACTAAAGAAAATAACAATGTCAGCTGCAAACGTAACTGCATCCTTTGTGCTTTGGTAATCTGTCCTAAACTTTCCCTTAAGAGCAGAGTTGCAAAACCTCAGTTGCTGTTTTAATACTCAGGGAAGTAAAGAGATTTGCCAGGGTTCACGCAAGTTCGACTCTCAACTTCCTTTGTCTACCTCTTGCCCCACAGGGAAAATCATGCAAGAAATACAGTCATTTCTGCCCTCCACGTGGGCGCGAGCTGGGGCACAGGGCTCCTTACAGATCACGGTGGAATTCCCCGGGAAACAGTCATCACAAACCAGTCTTACACCAGGAGGAAATGAGAATGAATCTTTCCAAGGGAGATGCTATTCCAAGAGCTGACCGTGGAGAGGGTTTGCTGATGACCCTCATTTTCCTTCTGGCCCTAAGTGCATTTCACAACCGAGGGTTTTCTAAGAATGAAGATCCCGAAGAGTAGCTGGAAAAGAGCTCCTGGCAGTCATGGGGATGTCAGCAGGCAAATGCTTCACTTACCCCAATCTCAGAAATAGTGACACCTCGGCTAGTGCTTGGTTTCTGCTGTCCTCACAACAGCCGCCTCTAAATAGTCCCTCCCCCAGGCAGAACCTCTGAAGGAGGGCAAAGGGCTGGGGCCTGAGGTTTACCCAAGATGTTTCCCAACCTGAAGGAAAAGTCACTCGACTTTTATCTGGGGCGAAGGTGGAGATTTAAAATGTCCTGCAGGGATTGGTTATATTTGTTTTGCACCCCTCTTACTCCTAAAGGCACTTAAAGGAAGCAGGCGCAGCTGTTGGTACAGTTCTCCCCGCAGGGTGGGCATTTGAGCAGCATTTCTGGATTGGACGGAATGGAGTGACCTGGTTCTAAGAGGATCATAACATTTTTTTTCCTCAATTGTTTTAGAGATGAGGAAATAGACAGAGAGGTTAGACTGATTGCTCTTAACCACCGAGCCATGAGCTCCGGTGCTCCCAGATCCTCCCAGTTCAGTGTGCTGGGGCTCCCAAGGGCAAACTCGCCTGTGGGCTTCTCCGGAGCTCTGCATTCCCCTGCTTTGCTGCCGCCTTTCTCCAGAGGGGACGCCACTGCTTTGTGTCACCCTCCTTGGCAGAAGATGACATCAGGTGGCCCCATTCTTCCTGTTCCACTCCGCCAAATCTGTGAACACATTTCCTCTTCACAGAGCCTGCTTGCCGATTATCTGCTCCAATTAAGACAGCGAGACGTGGCTAATTCAGTCACTCCCTCCCGCCGGTGGAGCACGGAGAGCCATGAGGTTGGCAGTGCTGGTGGCAGATCCTCTCAGCGTCTCTACCCGAGTTGTTTCCCCTGGCACAACTCTCACCCCTGAAGGCCAGTGTGTTTCTGCACCTTGCCCCACCTTCCCTTTCTGAGACCCTGGACTTCCAGAGCTGTGTCTTACCCCTGTCTCCCTTCATGCGGACAGAGGCCCAATTCTGGGTTCTGATAAATAAGAACTACAGAGTTCTTAGTGGAACATCATGGATGAATGCTTCCCTCTCCCAGAGAGAATTAGCTTGCAAATGGCATTGCCTATGAACATCTTCTGCATTTATGCTCGAAGCCAGTGTCTTATCTTCCCAGCTGCTAAGTAACACCACACCGTGGGCTGGCTTACACAATGAGAATTTATTGGTTCGTGGTTTTGAGGCTAGAAGACTTCAAAATCAGGCGTCAGCGAGGCGATGTTTTCTCCCTGAAGATTGTGGCATTCTGGGACTCGCTGCCTGCAATCCAGAGTCCTTGGCTTTTCAGTCACATGGTGGCATACATTGTGGTGGCCTCCCCTTTCTCTTCTGGGTTCTGTGGACTTCCAGCATCTCACTGCTCCCAGGGGTTCCTTCCTGTGGCCTTCTCCATAAGCCTCCCGTGATAGGTTTATATCCCATTCTGAGTCACTCAGCCATGTCTTAACTAAAAATAACATCTTCAAAAGGTCCTAGTTTTAATGACTCACACCCACAGGAATGGATTAAGATTAAGAACAGGTTGTTGTTGTTTTCCCCCTGGGGGTACATAATTCAACTCACCACAGCCAGGGTTGCAAGGGATGAATATAAAAATTCACGCCTGTTTTGCTTTGAAGTACAGACCCCAATCACTCAACTTTCTATTATCAGTCCTTTCTGCCTCCTAGCACTGAAACAAAGAAGGCAGACAAAGGCTGAGTGTGTACTAGGCTGTATCAGCTAAGACAATGGGCGCTGTTAAGACCAATGTCTTCACCCCTTTCATAGAACAAATACTGCGTCATATCCCTTTATAATTGTGAAATAATATTTATAGGTCATATAACCTACCATCATACATCTTTTGAAAAATAAAATCAGCATAATACCTTAACTGGAAAGATTCAAAGGAGAAATAAAATGGAAGTAATTCATAATAAAGTAATACGTATTTCAATATGGAAATGCTTGGAGACAACTACACTAGAAGACACAATGAAGGACCCAATTGCTGTATTCATTCATGTATTCACCATGAATAGGTCAACCATACACACAGATCAATACAGCTGTGCAAATTGGATACCTAGGTTGCAACTGGTGACATAATTTTGTGAATGGTGAACAAATCCTAGTAAAGTTCTAGAAATCAAAGTGCATTTCCTTGTTTTACATGTCAGTTGAATTCCTGGAAAAGTAGGTGCATCTGAAATCATGCAAATATGGTTAGGTTTGAAGTACAGATAATTATCAATGTATGTTGTTGTGATTTCAAATCTACATAAATGTCTGGGGCAAGACATCCCAGGCTTCTCACATGTGCTAGGTACAGTTTATCATGCCAACAAAAAAGTGCCCTTCCCCGAAATTTCCAAAATGCTCCGAAGGAGTAGTGTTGCACCCATCACTCCATAAGAAGCCACTCCATTAAAAATGACTTTGGATCACTACAAACAGAGTTCCCAAAGAACAGTGACTAAATAAGATATGGGTTTGTTTTTCTCTCAACTGAAATAAGCCAGGAGGCAGCCAGGTTTGAGCTGGTTTGTCCCAGGCTCTATCTTCTCTGTTCTACCATCCCTAGTACTGGCTTCCATTCTCAAATCCTTACCACAAAATAGTTGCAGAAGCTCCAGCATTATGACTGTGATCTAGGTAGAAAGAAGGAAAGGAAGTAGGAAGAGCAAAGTCACCTAATGGATAAATATGCCCCCTTGAGGAGCTTTACTGGAAGTCCGGTCCAATAACTCCCATCATCTCAATGGCTGCCCCATCTGCAAAGAAGGCTGGGAATGTAATTTGTAGTTGGGTGCATTGCTGCCGCCTACAATATAGCATTCTGCAGTGAAGATGCAGAGGGTGAATGCATGTTGGGTAGGCAACTAGCTATCTCTGCTCACCGCTTCACCCACTGACTATGTCCAGGTAAACTGCTTGCAGCCCCAAATGCAAACTTAACACACAGGTCCTAAAGTGGCAGGCAATCTTTTGGGCTGCTGGGTTCAACTTATGTGAGCTTCAAATTTTGGCTGCTTTTCCATGCAAGGGAGCAGAGTGAAGCTTCATCACAGTGATCTGTTCTGACTAGAACCAGGTAACCAAGCCCAAGGACAAAGACTGATCTGGGGAGTGCAGGTTCAAAACCTGAACACCACTTGTGCTTCTAGTGTGAAAATCAAGATGCAGTGGTTTCGTGCCTCACATTTGACATTAGTCATTCAATGTCTGTGTGTGTGTTTTCCTGAGAGTTTGTGGCAACCCTCTAGAGTTCTCCTAGGGGAGTTCAGTTCAATTTCCTAGACATGCGATGCATTTACTGCTTTTCTCGTGCTGCATACCAAGGAAAGAAACTTGTCCCAAGTTGAAGGGACAAGTTCCTTTCCTTGAAGGGCTGCATTTGGAAGGGTGGGGTGGGAGCAGGGAGCACATAACAGAGACAGACAGATGTGCTGGGCATTGTCTGTTCATAACAGTCAGCACGGTTTGTATACAGTTATATTTTGACTTTAGTTCTTCTCTGTGATGCTTGGAGACACCCATTCTCTTCCAAGCTGAGGCTTCTTTGGCTGAGGACTCAGCGCGGCTTCTATTGCTGAATGTTTTGTCGCTCTTCCTTCTTCATTCAGTCAACTGAACTAGGCTCTAGAAAAAATTCCCGAAATATATTTTATTTTCAACCCTGCAGAAATCCTTCTTGGGCTAAAGCCATACCAAAACTGTTGAAACTGGGAAATATCCACAGGTGTGCAGAGGTAATAAAAATAATATTTGTACACTTGGAGATTTCTAATTCTTCCTTAACCACAAAACCCCTCCAGAGGGCAATTTGGCAACAATTTTCAAAGCTTTAATAAAATGTTACTACCCTTTGACTAAGTAATTCCTCTTCTAAGAATTTATACCAAGAAAATAATTAAGGATGCACACAAAGCTGTAAAAATAAGGATGCTCATTAAAGGTCAGTTTATAATAATGAAAGATTGAAGCTGCCTGGATGTGGTCGTTCTGATGTATTTTAACCAATAGCAGGAGATCGATGAATAAATATGGTACATGCCATACAAGAGAACACTGCATCCACCTGAAATGATTCATTTAACATCTATTTATTGATTATCTGCTATGTGTCAAGCATTCTTGCAAATAGGATACATTAGTGAATTAAGCAGACATAACATTCTAATTTGCCATATTTGTACTTATGGACATGAAGATGCATTTAGGATATGGCTAAGTATAAAAAAAAAGGTAGGTTACAAAACCCTAATAATAACAACAGGTAACACTTGTACAACATTTATTATGTGCCAGGCATCTAGAAGCAGAGTCTAGAAGCCTTACATATATCAAGTCAGTTTATCCATATAAGAGCCCAATATAACCCAATATATATATTTAAAAACCTATGTATTTCCCATGCACTTCCAAGACAAACAAAGAAACCAACAAAAACAAACAAAAAGTTCAACAAATGGTGCTGCAATAACGGGATACTCACCTGGAAAAAGAATGAAATGTGACCCCACCATACAGCATACAAAAAAAAAGTGTAAAAAAAACCTATATATTTAAATTGTCACTATTTGATTGTAAAAATCGGACACAGGTGCAATAATAAAGAGCGTTTTTCTTTCTCCCACATTTACTTCAAACCCACTTTCTGGATTTGACCTCTTCCTGCATCTGGGTGAAATCTCTAGCAGATCTCAAACCTTCCATGGACGGTGTCAGCCAGTTGGACCATCTCAGTTCAAGAATCAGAATGTCCCATCCAATCTGAACTTCGGCCCACTGAAAGCATCCCTCCTCCTACAGGTCAGCCAGCCTCAAGTTTGGCAATCTGAAGCCGGGGAGATGGGTTAGTGGTGCCATCTTCCCTCTCGTAGGGCTCCCTCTCCCCTCTCCCCTCTCCCCTCTCCCCTCCCCCCCACTTTGGTGTCTAACCCTTCCAGGATTAAGCCCCAGGGAAGGGTGCAGTCTTCCCTGATAGTTACAGGCCCGGGCTACACTGGTACCCCTGCAGGCTCTTTCTCTGGCAGCGCTTCTGCTTCGAGATCCTTTGTCAAGGATGCTGCCTCTCCTCCCGCTGCAGCCTGCCCCTCTCACCTCCGCGCACGGGTTCCCAGCAGTTCCTCCTTAAGTTCCATTGTCCTTCCTTCCTTTTCCCCTCGTCCCCCCACGCCACCCCACATCCTCAGAAGTCCTCTTGTGTGTTCCTTTTCCAACACCCCAGGCCAGCTCCCTCCCCGGGGCCACGTGGCCCACAGGAAAACTCACACGTCTTTGCCCCCCACTGTGGGCGCGCAGCCCTCGCTCTCTTTGCGGACTGGTGGGCTTAGTTCCAGCCGTAGTCTCTCGCCCCAGGCTTCTCGTGCCAACAGGCAGACGCCAGACCCCAACCTCCAGGGGACACATGTCCCGAGAGGCTCTCGAAGGAAGACCCCCTCACTTGGTTTGAGATGAGAGGACACACCCTCTTCTCAGCCCCCTGGGGTGGTGGGTGCTGGTGGGGTGAAAAGGAGGTGGATGTGGGATCGGTAAAATCCTCTCACCACTCTTCTCCCCTTCCTTTTTATAGGCTGGAGGTGGTGATTCCTAATGATGCAGAACCAACTTCATAATCTCTCGGCCTGGATGACCTAGGAAGTGTTGTACCTCAATTTGACTACTAGGATGTGAGACTCCTTGGGGCACACACGGTATTAAGGTCAGCCTTTAGGGCTTTAGCTAAAAAAAGCAGAAAGTATCACATTTGACCCACCTCTTTCACATGTACATGCATTATCTGAAGGCTTCACCTCAAGATGGTATCTGCGGTTACCTTTGGTTTATGAACTTTTCCCTCCTTTCTGTTTGTCTGTGCTGTATTCATCTACATTGAACAAACATTCGAAGAAAAATAATTCTGAAAAGCAAACATTCTTCCAGGAAAAATTTCTTCCAGAAAAATGATTATTTACAGTCATTTATTTTCTGCTTCTTCTTGAGTCAGTTTCAGTAATTTGTGTCTTTCTAGAAATGTGCGCATTTCATCTAAATCATCTAATTTATTGGCACGCTGTTGCTCGTGGCTTTTCCTTTGCAAGTCCTTTAATTTCTGCAAGTTTGCTAGTGAGGGCCCCACTTTCATTCCTGATTCCGGTAATCTGTGTCTTGCTCCTTTTTCTTTGCTTCGTCAATCTAGCTAAAGTTTTGTCTATTTTCTTGAATCTTTTCAAAGAACCATCTTTTGGTTTCAGTAGTTTTCTCTACAATGTTTCTATGTATTCGACTCTTTATTATTTCCTTCCTTCTGCTTTGTTTTGGACTTACTGTGCTCTCCTTTTTCAGCTTTCTTAAGGTGGAAGGTTAGGTTATTGGTTTGTGTTCTAGTTTGCTAGCTGCCGGCATGCAACACACCAGAGATGGATTGGCTTTTAATAAAAGGGGATTAATTTTGTTGTTTCTTCAGAGGAAAGGCAGCTAACTTTCCACTGAGGTTCTTTCTTACGTGGAAGGCACAGGATGGTCTCTGCTGGTCTCTCCAGGCCGCTGGGTTCCAACAACTTTCCCCAGGGTGATTTCTTTCTGCATCTCCAAAGGCCTGGGCTGAGCTGCTAGTGCTGAGATGAGGAATGCAGAGCTGCTTGGCTGTGCTACATTGTGTTCTCTCATTTAAGCACCAGCCAATTAAGTCAAACGTCACTCATTGCAGCAGACACGCCTCTTAGCCGACTGCAGATGTAATTAGCAACAGATGAGGTTCACGTACCATTGGCTTGTGTCTGCAGCAACAGAACTAGGTATGCTCACCTGGCCAAGTTGACAACTGAATCTAACACAGTTTGAAATATTTTTTAATACATGAGTTTCCCTCTGTACATTGCTTTAACTGTATCCCAAACATTTCAGCACATTGCATTTTTATTTTATGCATTCATTTTCTTACCTTCTTTAAGAGTTTTGTTTTTAAAAAAGCATAGTTGATTCAGAGAGAGCAACACTACGAAGCAGAGTCCACCAGCCAGTGACCTTTGAAGAAGGAAAACGCCTCCCAGGGAGCTTCATGAAACTGGAAGCCAGGAGAGAAAGCTAGCAGATGATGCCGTATTTACCATGTGCCCTTTCAGCCAAGAGAGAAGCCCTGACTGTGTTCACCATGTGCCTTCTCACTTGAGAGAGAAATCCTGAACTTCCTTGGCCTTCTTGAACCAAGGTATCTTTCCCTGGGTGCCTTTGATTGGACATTTCTATAGACATATTTTAATTGGAACATTTTCTCAGCCTTATAACTGCAAACTAACAACTCATTAAATTCTTCTTTTTAAAAGCCATTCCATTTCTGGTATATTGCATTCTGGCAGCTAGCAAACTAGAACAGATTTTGGTGCCAGAGAGTGGGGTGCTGCTGCTGCAGTTTGCAAATACCAAACATGTTGGAAGGGCTTTTTAAATGGATAAAGGGAAGAATCTGGAGAAGTTGTGAGAAGCTTGACAGAGAAGGCCTAGAATGTTTTGAAGAGACTGTTGGTAGAAATGTGGACTCTGAAGATAACTCTGATGAGGCCTTAGACAGAGATGAGGTCCATGTTATTGGAGACTGGAAGGAAAGTGACCCTTGTTTTAAAATGGCAGATAATCTGGCAAAATTGACTAGTGGCTTTGGCTGGAAGGCAGATTGTAAAAGCCATGAATTTGGATATTTAGCAGAGGAGATCTCCAAATTAAATGTCGAAAGTGCAGCCTGGTTTCTCCTTGCAGCTTATAGTGAAATGTGACAGGAAAGAGATAAGCTGAAAACTGAACTCTTGGGTACAAAGAAACCAGAAATTGAAGTTCTGGAAAAATCTGGGCCTCCAGGAAGGGAGACCCCAGAGTATAGCACCCTGTGTGAGGATTTAAACAAATGTGGAACCAACCAGCCATTTCAGAGAAAGTCAGGATCGGATACGGAATTATCCAGGAAAGATTTGTGGAAACTCCTTATGTCTGATGGGCATGATCCAACACTATTGCATAGAAAGCTGACGAGAGTGCTGTGGGACCTGTATAAACAGAGTCACTGCCAGTCCAGACTGAGGGGTTCAGAGAAGGGACACATTGGAGGAAAAATAACTTCAGAGGCAAAACCATGGAGGCTGAGGTCTGAAGTCAAGAAGGCTTGGGCCAGGAGAGCGGAACCACCCAAGCCCGTGGAGAGGGTGAGTTTGCCCCAAAGGCAGAGGATGGGTCTTCCACCTCTTTGCAGTGGAAGAGTCATGCCGCCTCAGGCCTTGGAGAGAGTGAAGCATGTTCCTTGGGATGTGGGGAGAGCCTGGCTGCCACCATATGGAGGGGTTGAGTGTGTGCCCTGGAGATGGCAGAGAGCCTGGGTGCAGCCCCAATGCTTGGAGAGGGTGGAGTCAAGAAAAAGGTGGTCTCCCCAATGTCCCCCAAGGTTGTATTCAGAGAGAGGCAGGCCTCTGTGTAGGCCCTTGGAAACGGTGGGACTTCTGCTTTCTAAAGCCCTGAGGATAAATGACTTTCAGACTTTGAAATCTAATGGACTTTTGCCCTGCAGGTTTTTGAAACTGTATGGGTCCTGTACCCCTGTGTTCCTTCCTCCCTATGGAAATGTGTATATGTACACTATGAATGTTCCTCCTTTATATGTTGGCAGCAAATAACTTGTTATGAGTTTTCAAAGGTCCAGAGCAAATGGAGAGAATTTTGCCTTAGGACAGACCATGCCTGTAACTGACTTGATGAAATTATATACTGTCTCTAATTTTGTACTTCATGTGTATTGCTACTGAAATGTTTAAGGTTTCTGATGTTGTTATGGAATGAATGTATTTTATATATGGGATAAACATGTCTTTTTTAGGGGCCAGAGGGTGGAATGTGCTGGTTTGAAAGGAAGTATGCCCCCTAAGAAAAGCCATGTTTTAATATAAATCTCAGTTCCTAAAGGTAGAATAATCCCTATTCAATACTGTATGTTTGAAACTGTAATCAGATCATCTCCCTGGATGATGTGATTTGGTCAAGAGTGGTTGTTAAACTGGATTAGGGGATGACATGTCTCCACCCATTTGGGTGGGTCTTGATTGGTTTATTGGAGTCCTATAAAAGAGGAAATATTTTGGACAATGAAAGATTCAGAGAGAGCAGAGAATGCTGCAGCACCACGAAGCAGAGAGTCCACCAGCCAGTGACCTTTGGAGATGAAGAAGGAAAAAGACTCCCGGGGAGCTTCATGAAATAGGAAGCCAGGAGAGAAAGCTAGCAGATGACACCGTATTCACCATGTGCCCTTCCAGCCAAGAGAGAAGCCCTGACTGTGTTCTCCATGTGCCGTCTCACTTGAGAGAGAAACCCTGAACTTCATCGGCCTTCTTGAACCAAGGTATCTTTCCCCAGATGCCTTAGATTGGACATTTCTATAAACTTGTTTTAATTGGGACATTTTCTCGGCCTTAGAACTGTAAACTAGCAACTCATTATATTCTCCTTTTTAAAAGTCATTCTGGTTCTGGTATATTGCATTCTGGCAGCTAGCAAACTAGAACAATTTACAATTTAATAACTTCAGCTTCTAGAAATAAAGTAACATTGTTATTTAAAAGCTAAAACACTACCATTTTCTCTGAATATGAGCCATAATTTAAATTCATGACTTCTGTATTATTCATGCATCCTAATTTAATATGAACAGTGTTTCTGATGTTTGATGTTTATGAAGAGTATGTCTTGAGGGTATACTGAGCTTTATAATAAAAAGATGCTAAAAGAAAAAAAAAAAAAGCATAGTTGATCAAACTCAAATGAATGAAGCCAGTAGACTTCGTAGAAGGCAGTTTCCTAGGCTGGGTCATAGCATGTTGGCTGTCCAGGAATATCCTGAGATCAATTTAGATACTGGGTGCTGTTTTACACATCTGCTTGCTGCTTGAATGAACTCTCAGGCCTTTAAACTACTTTTTGTCCACTTTCTCACATGTTAGCTACCTCTCCAGTACTGAACAGGTGTGTCTCCCATGTAGCTTTGAAAAGTTAATAGACACAGTTTTGGGTCTATTCCTTTATTTTTCCCTTTTGTTCTTTTAACAAATATTTATTAAGCACCTACCATGTGCCAAATGCTGCACCAATCCCTGGAGACACAATGACCACATTCCCTCAAGAGGATTTGTTTGTTTGTTTGTTTCTAGCATTGAGAACCACTTTTAAATACTTCAATTGAGCTCATGAACTTTAAGTGTCTAGCACATTTATTTATACTTCTACATGTAGAAATCTGGAAAAATTCTCCTCCAATCCTCTTTCAGAGGGTATAAGTTACAGACACCACAGAAATTAGGCAGTTTGTCAGTGCTTTCCATAAACACGTAGTTTTGGCTGTACAAGGGTAAAATATTTCAATGACATTCCCATAAGTTATCTAAATATTATAGAGATTGTATATACAAAGACATCACATGCTAATTCATCCACTACACTATCCAATTACAACCGTTAAATGCAAACAGTGGAGTGTACAGGCCAGGAAATGAGGTGCTCTGGTACGGTGTGAGATTGTCATGTCAGGGTGCTGAGGGGGCACAGAGAAGGATGCCTCGCCAGACTTGTTAGAAAGGAAATAACATCTACTTGAGATCCTCAGTTGATTGAGAGTCGGCCCTGGGAAAAGGCCATGGGAGTATGGCATCCTTCTAGGGTCCACAGGTGTCCCCTAGAGACAAGCAACTGGACTTCTCTTTAAAATACGCGCACATCTCCTCCTGGAAGCCCCCAGTGAATGTGTTGGGGGCCCTGATCCTGCACTTCTACCCTTACCCTTTGATGAGGAGCCCTGGGTCAGAGGCAGACTGGGTGGGTGCGGTGTAGACCTGGAGGCTTTCCTTCTTTTGGTGTTGCGCCTCGTGTTTCCCTGTGCCTGAGCCCTTGCCTGATCAACCTAGCACCCCATGGCTCATCCACCCTAGCTCTGCAATAATTCCATAGGAGTGGAGGTCCTGATTCATGCTGGCTGGCTCTCCCTCATGCTTTGGTCTGCCCAGATCTTGACTGAGCCTCCAAAAACTACTGATCCTGGAACAACCAGCGAGAATAGGCAAAAACATCTTTCTCAAAGCTCCAGTAAACAGCTAAAAGATTTCAGTGACTGGGTGAGCACCGAAACAAGGAAAAGGCCACTTGACAGCAGTAGGATCTTATGGAGCCCTAGCTGCACCCTCACCCACTCCTCACCCACTCGGCATGGAGCCAGCCCACACTCCCAGCTCAGATCCCTAGTTCCGGTTCCAGAGGGAGTGGAGGAAACCTGTGTACATACAGAGGGAATGTAGATCTGGCCCAGTCTGTCTGGTGGTGGCTCGTGGGACTTGCCACCCCCAGACTTGGCATGTATGTAAAAAGCAGCTCACCCGGCTCACCCACAGAATGCTGTGGGAGGGCAGCAAGTCATACTGCCTGGAGCAAGAACCTGCTGGCGGCAGGACACACAGTGCAGTGCCTGGGCCCATGTCCAAACTGTTTCCTAGGGAAGAGGGGACATTTGGATCTGTGTAAGCAGGAGAATTCCCAGGACCACCCGCACATGCTCAGCCATGAAACAAGATGCATGTGCAGAAAGGATCAGGGAGGCCCTACACTTTGGCCTAGAGCTATTCTCAAAATTCATTGTATGGCTAATCCCTGAAGGAGCGCACTCACACAATCTGCAAAGACTGGGAAAGGTGTTTTCTTTTTTTTCTTTCTTTCTTCTCCTCCTCCTCCTCCTCCTTCTTCCTCTTCTTTTTTGTTAGCTTCCGGCAATTAAACAAAGCTCTATCATAACACTAGCTGGATACAAGCTTAAGGAACAGATGCCTCAAAGTTTAAGTTCCAGTCATAACACATCATTAAAATATCAAAATGTTCAGGTTTCAACAAAAGTTTATAAAATCTACAAAAAAAAAAAAAAAAAACAAAACCACAGGAAGTGGTCACCAGGCAAAGGAGAAGATTAAGGCATTAGATATCAACAATGAAGAAGACCAGACCTGGGACATACCAAACAAAGATTTAAAGACAAAACAAACATGGGGTGCAAGGGTAGTTCAGTGGTAGAATTCTCACCTGCCATGCTGGAGACCTGGGTTCAATTCTCAGTACCTGCCCATGAAAAAAAAAAAGGGGGGGGGGAATTAAATATTCCCAGATAACCAAAAGCTAGTGAGTGAGTTAATCACTACTGGGCCAGCCCTACAGGTGTTGCAATAGAGAGTTTTGTAGGTTGGAAGGAAAGATCAGTGGGCAATTGACTGGAGGTGCATGAAAAAAATAAAGCTCTTTGGCAAAGATAATGACATGCCCAGATATAAATACCAGTGCTATT
Organism: Tamandua tetradactyla; assembly: GCF_023851605.1. Classification (NCBI taxonomy): domain Eukaryota; kingdom Metazoa; phylum Chordata; class Mammalia; order Pilosa; family Myrmecophagidae; genus Tamandua; species Tamandua tetradactyla. Next base: position 20,566,562 of record NC_135343.1, on the reverse strand, counting down.
GTATTCTTTATTTGTAACTCCGCTTTTTACTTTCTACAGGATCTAAAAGGGAAATGCATAAAATTTAATGATAAATCAATGGTTTAGGGCCCATGATGTATAAACATGTAATTTGTGACAAGAACTACATAAAGAAAGGGGGATAGTGAGTTATAGAAACATGACTTATTTATGTTATTGACGTTAAGCTGGTCTCAATGCAAATGAGATTGTTATAAATTTAGGATGTTAAATTTAAGCCCCATGGTAACTACAAAGAAAATGTCAGAGAATATGCAAACTGACAGAGGCAGAAAGTAGGGCACAGGTTACCAGGATTGGAGGGCAGGGACAATGGGGCATCAATGCAAAATGAGTGTCGAGTTTCTGTTCTGGGGCAGGGAAAATTATAGTAATGGATGGTGGCAAGGGTACTGCCACACTGTGTATGTGGCTATCCTTGCTGAATGGTATAACCACCATTGAGAGGGGCTGGGATGCAAAAATTTATGTTGTATATATGTTTCCACAATTAAAAAAAAGAAAGACAAACTAAAAATGTAATGATAATTATGATTGTGATGATAAGAAAAATATTTATTCCTTCTAGTCTCCCATATTCTGGAGCAGCTAGAAGGAAAAATCCGGCAGGATGGTATGGTAGCCCATGACAAACTCTGGAATCTGACCTGGAACTGCTTGTTGAAGAGTGCTCTGAAACTATTGCTTTTTTCTTTCTTTGCTTTGTATATATGTTATATTATACAATAAAACAAGTTAAAATGAAAAAAATGTAATGACGATTAATGCAATACACGATACTGGATAGGATCTACAAATGGAGGAGAAAAGGTTCAAAAAGACATTGTTCGGACATAACTGGAATATGGTTTAAATTGTATACTAATGTTAAATTTCTTGAACTTGATCACTGCACTTAAGACTACGTAAGTGAATATTCTTGTTTGTAGGAAATGCACATGGAAGTATTATGTGCTCAAGGAGTATGATGTGTGCAAACTGCTCTCAAATATTCAGAAAATAGATTATAGAAAGCGACAGAATATGGATAGATATCTAGAATGATAGGAAAAGGTGGCAACATGTTAACATTGGTAGATCTGGGTATCTTGGGGGAGGCATGTTGAAGTTCTCTGTATGGGATTTCTGTTATTTTTTGCAACTTTTACATTTGAAATTATTTCAAAGTAAAATGTTAAGAAAATAAAAGAATGTGATGCTGATTCACATACCCTGTGGGTCCTCAGCCAGGCCCACGTCAGCACCTTCTTGTCGAGGTGGGCGTAGAAGGGGCCGTGGCCTTGTAGAAAGGACAGTCCTTATGTCACAATTTGGATGATCCTTGTATGCTGTTAATCCTACCTGTAGGTAAACTGATCACTAATCTCATTTGGATGAAGTGGCAGACACACTGCTATGCGTGTTCACACTCTTCACTAACTCACCCAGGATTCGCAGCCTTTGCCTTCCCCAAAACTGACCCATGCACCAAACCCCTAGCCTGGTTCTGACAGTTCTTGGTCCATTTCACAAGAGCCTATTTAACCACAGGTTAAGATACTTAACTTAAATCCCAATAGTGTGGGTTTGTCTTCCAGGATCCTGAGAGCAAGAGAACAAATGGTACAGAGCTGAAATAAGGAAGAAGAGACTATAGAAAAGATTTCTGTCCCCACTTCATGGCTGCTGGGCCAGGCAACCCAGGGTACATTTTAAAAATAGGCAAATGCTGCCATTGAATCCCTCTATCTCCCCTCTTTATATCCACATTTCATCTCCAAAGGATTGGAGCCCTGAGGCGCCCACACTATGCCATGCTTCTCAAACTGGCTCAGTTCAAGTTGCTCCCCACCTCCCACTACCGCCTGCCTTATCCCCTCCCTAGTAATGTTCCCATGTCCCTCACTATCCCTGGTCTCTACTCAGTTTTGGGAGGACACCAGTCTGAGCTTAGAGCTTCTCAACCTTCCTAGGGGTCAACTATATGCTAAACATGATACCAGGCAGTGAGTCTGCAAAGGTAAACACCACCCCTGCTGCCCTGCAGGAGCTCACAGCAGATAGCTGCTGCAGCATTCCGTCTGGTAGAACTACTTGGCTTTCCAGTGGCCAGTAGTTGGGCAGTTTTGCAGGAGGTAAGGAGGCCTCCACTGGGTGACCAGTCCCCTGTGGAGAGTCAGACCCCTCAGCTGGTCTTCCTTTGCACAACTTTGTTTCTTTTTGACTCCTGAATGTACTTATTCTCTAACAGTTCAAAATTCTTTCCCTGTTCATCATGAAGGAGCCAGGCATGAAGGAGACCTTGTCTATAATAAAGTTGTTCATTGGCTAGGTTTTCTGTAGGCCTGAATCGACTTATGGAGCAAATTAAAACTAGCCTGGAAAATAGGCCACAATTCTGGAGATACTTTGTTCCAGAAAAAGGAAAGAGAAATAAAGTTAGATCTGTCCTCAAACCATATCTCTTTTCTTCACCAAGAGGAATCTACTCTCATGAAAGGATATGATAAATGTATGCATTAACAGGGGACAATGTCCTAAAGCAGTGCTTCTCAACAGCTGTAGACTTTCATGAGGTAATTGGTGACGTTTGAACATTGCCTAGATATTTGATAATTTTAAGGAGTTGCCCTTAACTTTTTATCTTTTGAAGTTATATGGCATATGGTATGCATTAAAAAGCCCTTCCCTTTTAGCTCTCCCTAATGAAGTACATAGAGATGGGATGTGATATCTGGAATTCACTTGATGGTGACCCAGAGTGGAGGGGGTGGAGCATGAGAAGGGTCCATCTGAGACACGACGGCTCCTAAGTTGATCATTGTTGATGCTGACTTACAAATGTATGACGGTTTATTATCCTATCTTTTTGTACCTTACTTTTGAGTTTGCTTGGAAAAAAAGAATAAAATAGAAAAACAGAAAAAAAATCACACTGAACTTCTCATCCTTCCCATTAGCTACTCCTCATCACACAGGGGTGCAATGGTAAATGCCCCAGAATGATTCGTGAATGTACTTATGAAGTAGTCCTCATGTAAAGAAGTTATTTATTTGAGAGGAATTTCATATTCTACTAAATTACCATTTACTTTAAATGAATTTTTTTTTTAATTTAAATTACTTGGGTAGAGGAAGAAAACAATTGTTGTAGCAAGCTGACAGAAGATTCGTTTGAGGAAGAGATATGTCTTGGAACACCCCTTCTTGGGCCAATTTTGCTAAAAAGATAAGACTCTTGTAAGGTAGCTGCATTGGCCTAAGGTGAAACAGAAATATGGGTGCATACTGTCCTTAGCTGCTCCAAGACACTGGAGACTAAAAGAAATTTCAGTATAAAGATTCGGCAGTGATACTCATTTGTTAAATCCTATCTTCTCTGTTATAACTCTTCCTTCTCCTTTGATCCTTCTCCCAATCTTTAGGGATACTTGGGCTCTTTCTAACTTTTTTCCCCCTTTTTTGTGAAGAATAATATATTTCCAAAAAAGCAATAAATTTCAAAGCACATTGCAACCATTAGTTGTAGAACAGAATTCAGAGTTTGGCATGGGTTACAATTCCACAATTTCAGGGTTTTACTTCTAGCTGCTCTAAGCTACTGGAGACCAGAAGAAATATCAATATAATGATTCAGCAATTATACTCATTTATTAAACCCTGCCTTCTCTGTATAACACTATGGTAGTTAGATTCAGTTGTCAACTTGGCCAGGTGAGCATACCTAGTTCTGTTGCTGCGGACATGAGCTAATGGTACGTGAACCTCATCTGTTGCTGATTTACATCTGCAGTCGGCTAGGAGGCGTGTCCACTGCAATGAGTGACGTTTGACTTAATTGGCAGGTGCTTAAATGAGAGAGCACAATGTAGCACAGCCTAGCAGCTCAGCATTCCTCATCTCAGCACTAGCAGCTCAGCCCAGGCCTTTGGAGATGCAGAAAGAAGTCACCCCTGGGAAAGTTGTTGAAACCCAGGGGCCTGGAGAGAAGACCAGCAGAGACCATCTTGTGCCTTCCACGTAAGAAAGAACCTCAGTGAAAAGGTAGCTGCCTTTCCTCTGAAGAACCAACAAAATAAATCCCCTTTTATTAAAAGTCAATCCATCTCTGGTGTGATGCATTCCGGCAGCTAGCAAACTAGAACAAACACCATCATCACTTTCGATCTTTTTGTCCCACTCTTTAGGGGTATTTGGGCTATGGCCATTCTAACTTTTTAATGTTGGAAGGTCAATAATATGGAGCAGGGAAATGGAACTAGCTGATGTTCTGAAGAGGCTGGCCCCTCTAGGTTTCAGGATTCTCTGTGTATTTTTAAACTCATTATTTTAAATTTCTTTTTTTATACTTAATGCATGTAGCATAAATAAATAAACTGGGGACTTGAACATTGTAGTCTTGATCTGCATTTCCCTTATAGCTAAAGGAAATGAACATCTCTGCATGTCCTTTTGAGCCATCTGTATTTACTCTTCAGAAAAATGCCTATTCATCTTTAGCCCATTTCGTAATTGGGTTGTTCGTTCTTTTGTTGTTGAGTTAATATGATTTCTTTATGTATACAGGATATCAAACCTTCATCTGAAGTGTGATTTCCAAATATTTTCTCTCATTGAGTGGGCTGCCTCTTTACATTTTTGACAGAGCCTTTTGAGGCGCAAACACATTTGATTTTGAGGAGTTCCTATTTATCTGTTTTTTCTTTTGTTGCTTGTGCTTTGGGTATAAAGTTTAGGAAGCTACCTCCTATTACTAGGTTTTGAAGACCTTCCCTGCATTTTCTTCTAGAAGCTTTATGGTGCTAGTTCTTATATTTAGGTGTTTGATCCAATTTGAGTTAATTTTTGCATACAGTATAAGGTAAGTGTTCTCTTTCATTCTTTTGGCTGTTGACATCCAGTTCTCCCGTACCCATTTATTGAAAAGACTGTTTTGTCCCAGTTCAGTGGATTTGGGGGCCTTGTCAAAAATCAGTTGACTATAGATTGGTGGTGTATTTCTGTGCTCTTGATTCAATTCTGTGTCAATACTTCTATCTTTACACCAATACCATGCTGTTTTCACCTCTAAGCCTTTATAATAAGCCTTAAAATCAGGAAGTGTTAATCCTCCCACTTTGTTCTTTTTTTTTTTAGGATGCTTTTAGCTATTTGGGATCTCTTTCTCTTCTAGATGAATTTGGAAACTAGCTTTTCCAAGTCTTCAAAGTAGGTTGTTGGAATTTTGATTGGTACTGTGTTGAATCTGTAGATCATTTGGGGTAGAATTGACATCTTAACTATATTTAACCTTCCTATCCATGAACCGGGAATGATCTTTGATTCTACCTATTTAGATCTTCTTAGATTTCTTTTGGCTGTGTTGTAAGTTTTCTATGTACAAGTCTTTTACTTCTCTAGTTAAGTTCAATCCTAAATACTTGATTCTTTTAGTTGCTATTTTGAATGGGATTTTTTCCTTAATTGACTCCTCATTGCTTGTGTGTAGAAACATTACTGATTTTTGCACATTAATTTTATATCCCACCACCTTGCTGAATTTGTTTATTAACTCAAGTAACTTTGTTGTAGATTTCTCAGGATCTTCCAAGTATAGTATCATGTCATCTGCAAATAATGAAAGTTTTACTTCTTCCTTTCCTGTTTGGATGACTTCTATTTCTTTTTCCTGCCTGATTACTCTAGCTAGAACTTCTAAGCAATGTTGAATAATAGTGATGACAGAGGGCTCCGTGTCTCGGTCCACATTTTAGGGGGAATGCTTTCAGTCTCTCTCCATTGAGTACAATGCTGGCTATTGTTTTTTCATTTATGCCCTTTACCGTGTAGAGGAAGTTACCTTTGATTTGTACCTTTAGAAGTGTTTTTATCTGAAAAGGATGTTGAATTTTGTTGAACGCTTTTTCAGCATCAGTCAAGATGATTATGTGATTTTTCCCTTTTGATTTGTTAATGTGTTGTATTATATCAATTGATTTTCTTGTGTTGAAATAGGCTTTCATTCCTGATAGAAGCCCCACTTGGTTATAATTCTTTTAATGTGTTGCTATATTCTATTTGCTAGCATTGTGTTGAGAATTTTTGCATCTATGTCCATTAGGGAGATTGGCCTGTAGTTTTCCTTTCTTATAGCATCTTTACCCAGTTTTAGTATTAAAGTCATGTTAGCGTCATAAAATGAGTTAGGTAGTGTTATTTTTTCCTCAATTTTTTAGAAAAGTTTGAGGAGAATTGGTGCTAGTTCCTTTTGGAATGTTTGTTAAAATCCCTCTGTGTAGCCATCTGGCCCTGGGCTTTTCTTTGTAGGAAGATTTTTGATGACTGATTGAATCTCTTCACTTGTGATTGGTTTGTTGAGATCTTCTGTTTCTTCTTGAGTCAGTGAAGCTTGTTCATATGTTTCCAAGAATTTGTTCATTTCATCTAAGTTGTCTAGCTTGTTAGCATATAGTTGTACATAGTATCCTCTTATGATTTTTTAAAAAATTTTTTCAGGGTCTGTCATAACCCCCCTCTCATTTCCAATTTTGTTTTCTTGCATCCTCTCTCTGTTTTTCTTTGTCAGCCTTTCTTTGGGTCATCAATTTTATTGATTTTTCTCAAAGAACCTACTTTTGGTTTTATTGATTTTTTTTCTACAGTTCTTTTGTTCTCACATTCATTAAACTCTAATCTTTGTTATTTCTCTTCTTCTGTTTGCTTTGGGGTTAGTTCTCTGTTTTCTCTGAAGTTCATCAGCTCATAATCGATTTGAACATTCTAATTGATAGGCACTAAAATTATTCCAAATCTTCTCTATTGTAAACTGTGTTGCAATGAACTTTTAAAAATATGTATACATTTTCACAGCCTTATTCAATTATGTTCTTGGGAGAAATGCCTTAAAACTGAACTTCTAGGTTAAATGTAAACATCCAAAAATTGCTTTGACAGATAAGGGTTAGAAGGGTTATACTCTGACCAGCATTTGAGTCAATAACAAATTACGTAAACCTTGTAAATCTTTGCCAGTTTTACAGATGAAAAGAGTATTCAATCGAGATTGATCTATAGCATTTTTGTACTCTTGTTAGTTTTGATATCAGAAGTTGCTAACCTTGTAAAATTAAGGTACTTTCCCTTTCCCCTCTGCTTAGTCTTTGGAATAGATGAAATAAGAGGGGAATGTTTACTCCATGAAAGACTGGTAGAATTGACCCGGTAAATCTTGGAACCGGGGTTGGTTTTGTTGGGGGTGAAGATAAGTAGGTGTTTGATAAACTTTTCAACTTTATTTATGGTTATTGGTCTATTTGGATATCTAATTTTTCTATTAAGTTATTCACTTTTATCTACATGTTCAGATTTACTGATATATACTCTATTAATAAAAAATTTGTTGTACCTATTATTATACTCCCTTTACACTTTTAATGTGGTATGTTTATGATTTGCTCCTGTTTTCATAATCAGACTTGCAAGCACTTTCTCTCTTTAATTGTCCTTCAGAGTAACAGCTCTTATTTTTATATATTAAGGGTATATTAGTTTTTTAATAAATAGATTCTGCTTTTTATTAAATCTTAATTTCTCTTTCATATTATTTTCTAACTTCTTTATTTCAGCATTTCATGTTTATTAGCAAAAGAATTTAACTTTGTAAATTCTTCCATAAATATACAGTTATATAGTCATATACAGCTATTTAGTTATACAGTCATCTTCAAGAATCAAGGCTACTGGAACACAGATCAACAGTTTCAGGTACTTCCTTCTAGCTGCTCCAATACACCATAAACTAAAAAGGGATATCTATATAAAGCATAAGAATAACCTTCAGCATAATCTCTTAATTCTGTTTGAAATCTCTTAGCCACTGAAACGTTATTTTGTCTCATTTCTCTCTTCCCCTTTTTGGTCAAAAAGGCTTTCTCAATCCCATGATGCCAGGTCCTAGATCACCCTGGGAATCCTGTCCCATGTTGTCAGGGAGATTTACACCCCTGGGAGTCATGCCCTATGTAGTGGGGAAGGTGGTGAGTTCACCTGCCAGGTTGTCTTAGAGAGAGAAGCCACATCTGAGCAACAAAAGCGGTTCTCTAGGGGCGACGTAATTCTAAGTAGGCTTAGCTTCTCCTTTGCAGGAATAAGTTTCATGGGGCAAACCCCAAGATTGGGGGCTCAGCCTATTGAATTGGCTGTCCCAACTGCTTGTGAGAGTATCAGGAATTCCCCAGATGGGGAAGTTGAATATTTCCTCCTTTCTCCCCAGTCCCCCAAGAGGACTTTTCAAATACTTTTTTATTCTACCCGTATTACTCTGGGATATATCAGGGCATCACACTAACCCATACAAACCAAGATCTCACTTGCTATTCAAGATTCCATGTAATTATGGTGTTCAAATAAACTGACGATACAAGTTAAATTAGATAATGTGCTACCCAAACTATAAATTTTGTACCAAATAAACATCTCTCCCTTTGGTCTCGCACCAAAGTTGAAGTTTGAAAATATGAGCCATAGCATCCTTTACCCAGTATTCTGATTTACCTTAGTCCTATCCAGATCAGCTTCATTCCTATCTGTGTTCAAAGTCTGATCACTTTTTTAGTTTTTTAACAGTTGCTGAATGGGGTAATGCTGAATTTCACAGCTTCAGTGCTCTAACTCTGTGTTTCTGTTATATGTTATGTTTCTGTCTGGGAATCTCCCTGCCGTCAGGTGTCTTAACTGGGGAGACAATTATGTAATGTGGTGACTTTAGCTCATAGAATTTTGGCCTTAGGAGTTTATCTAATCCAAGCTGCTTTCTGATAGATAAGGAAACAGAATGATGTGAGGGCATGTCATTTAGTGACAAAACTGGAACTAGCTGCTAAATTTGAACACAAACGGTAATATCTAATATAATTTCATGAAGATCTTGCTAGGATCAAATGTAATCAGCACTGGCTTCCCAATTTTCGACAACAGATAGCATTGGCTGGGACTTGATTATGTTAATGTCATTGTTCATGTAAAAATATGGTGTATGGCAGTGTTTCCTGTGGATTGGGGCATGTGCTATAGAAGGAATAATATGATTTCTGTGGCACACAGATAAATATTCTTAATTTTAATAGTTATATACTTATTTTAAGTACATTAGGAAAACTCATGTATCTAGCACAACCTTTAATTTTAGTCAATACTAAAACTTAAAATAACATTAGGATTAACAAGTAGTCAATTTACAAGCAAAGCAATAGGCTGAACCCTCAGTCTTGGGGTTTGTCATATGAAACTTATCCCTGCAAAGAATAGGCTAAGCCTACTTAAAATTAGGCCTAAGAGTCACCCCTAGAGAGCTTTTTTTGTTGCTCAGATTTGGCCTCTCTCTCTCAGCCAACACAACAAGCAAACTCACCACCCTTCCCCTGTCTATGTGGGACATGACTCCCAGGGGTGTGGACCTTCCTGGCAACATGGGACACAAATCCTAGAATGAGCTGGGACTCAGCATCAAAGGCTTGAGAAAACCTTTTCAACTGAAAGGGGGAAGAGAGAAATGAGACAAAATGAAGTGTCAATGACTGAGAAATTCCAAACAGAGTTGAGAGGTTATCCTGGAGATTATTCTTACACATTATATAGATATCACCTTTTTAGTTAAGGTATAATGGAGAGACTGGAGGGAAGTGCCTGAAAATGTAGAGCTGTGTTCCAGTAACTATGTTTCTTGAAGATGATTGTATAATGATATAGCTTTCACAGTGTGACTGTGAAAACCTTGTGTCTGATGCTCCTTTTATCTACCTTATGGACAGATGAGTAAAACATAGGGATTAAAAATAAATAAATAATAAGGGGAATGAATGTCAAAATAAATTTAGTAGATTGAAATGCTAGTGATCAATGAAAGGGAGGGGTAAGGGGTATGGTATGTATGATTTTTTTTCTTTTTTCTTTTTACTTATTTTTCTGAATTGATGCAAATGTTCTAAGAAATGATCATGATGATGAATATACAACTATATGGTGATTGCGGAAAAAAAAAACACTCAGATTTCTGATGGACTGGTTACTTGATAACCATCACTACTATCTTGACCCCTAAGACTTTCAATTACTGGCTCAAACTTCTGATACGCTTAAGTTCATTAAATCTAATGAATTTTTCTCGCAAGCAGTAGGGACAGCCAAATCAGTAGGCTGAGCCCTCAGTCTTGGGGTTTGTTCATATGAAACTTATCCCCACAAAGGGTAGACTAAGCCTACTTAAAATTAGGCCTAAGAGTCACCCCCAGAGAACCTCTTCTGTTGCTCAGATGTGGCCTCTCTCTCTCAGCCAACACAGCAAGTAAACTTACTGCCCTCCCCGCTGTCTACGTGGGACATGACTCCCAGGGATGTATACCTCCCTGGCAACTGGGACAAAAATCCTAGAATAAGCTGGGACTCAGCATCAAGAGATTGAGAAAACCTTCTCAACCGAAAGGGGGAAGAGCAAAATGAGACAAAATAAAGTGTCAGTGGATGAGAGATTTAAAACAGAGTCAAGAGGTTATCCTGGAGGTTATTCTTACACGTTTTATGGATATCCCCTTTTTAAGGTACATTAGAGTGGCTAGAGGGAAGTGCCTGAAACCATAGAGCTGTGTTCCAGTAGCCATGTGTCTTGACGATAATTGTATAATGATACAGCTTTTGCAGTATGACTGTGTGATTGTGAAAACTTTTTGTTTGATGTTCCTTTTATCTACAGTATGGATAGATAAGTAAAAAATATGCATTAAAAATAAATAATAAGGGGAACAAATGTTAAAATAAATTGAGTAGATTGAAATACTAGTGATCAATGAAAGGGAATGGTAAGAGGTATAGAAAAAAATAAGGGGAACAGAGGTTAAAATATATTGAGTAGATGGAAATACTAGTGGTCAATGAGAGGGAGGGGTAAGGGATATGGTATGTATGAGTTTTTTCTTTTTCTGGAGTGATGCAAATGTTCTAAAAAATTATCAAGGTAATGAATATACAATTACGTGATGATATTGTGAACCACTGAGTGTACACCACGTGTGGAATGTTTATATGCTAAGAATGTTCGGGTTTGTATGCTGTTTTGGTTTGATGATAAAAAATAAGAATAATAAAAAAATAATTATAATCATAAAAAAAGAATGGAACGATCATATGGTAAGAATGTTCGTGTTTGTATGTTGTTATGCTTAAAAAATAAATAAAAAGAAAAAACTAGGTCAATTTAAAGAAAAATATTAAATAAATGATTATGTAGGTGACACTCAGATATGAAAAAATGTCATGAATGCTTGTGAAAGCTGATTTTAAGATGAGGAAAGTTTTGAGATTTAATAACTGTGAGTTCATTCCTAGATCTGTCCCTTGGGGGAGTAAATAAAAAATGTACAAGGCCTGGCTTAGTAAATCTTTGGCTGAGCTAATTTTCTAATTCATCTCTTGTTAGTCCTGCCTCCTTAGATTGCACAATTCTTCAGTGACAGAAAAAACAAGCACGCACACACACACACACATACAAACACCTACTTTGTAAACACAGTCATACACCGTGTTTTTAAATAAACAATGACTTTAAATATAATCAAATGCCAGCCAAGTCTATGGATTATCAAAAAGGGGAAAGCCAGTGCTGACTGGAGTTGATTACATTTGATCCTGGCAAGATCTTCATGAAATTATGGTAGATATTACAATTTGTAGTCAGATTTAGTGGCTAGTTCTAGCTTCGTCACGAAATGATGTGACCTCTCACTGATCTGGTTTCCTCATCTATACGAAAGCAGCTTGGATTAGCGTTATAAAATGGGATTTTTATGTTCCAGAAGAAAAGTGACCCAGATGAACAAAAAAGGGCCTGTTTATTTCTGAATCAGATCTGAGTTTTATTTTTTCAACCCTATTATAGTCATTAAATGTATTAGCACCAACAAAGGGGATGGATTTATTGAGACTAGACAAGGTCAATAGAAAGATCTTTGGCTTCTAGGGTCTAAATTAGTTTCCATGGTGACCTGATTAATGGGAAACCCTGCTCTGCTTTTCATGAGGTGCATGAGTTGCTTTTTTGGGTCTCAGTTTCTTCGATAACAAATTGAATACTATACTATAACACCTGGTTTCTGACAAGTCTAACTTATAACCTTATTATACAGCTTGTATAAGTTATACATTGCAACTTCTTATGTCTCCTATTGGATCCCTTAAGTGGCTACTGTTCTCTCATCCATTCATTCATTCATACATAGACATATGTGTACCTACCAGGTGACCCTCAGAGAAAACATGGTAACTGCTGCCCCCCAGGAAGTTAATAAACCTCTGCTAACTGATTTACTATCTGGCTTAAAAACAACAAAGAGTTCTCTTCTTAAGGAAGCCATTATACTGATAACTGTTTGGGGGCAGAACTTTTTTTTTTTTTTTTTTTTTTAACTTAGCTCTCAAGTTAACAGCATCAATAATAAAGGGTCATGAGAGAAGTTCTAAATTTAAGTCATTTTTCTGAAAACATACCCTAACTGTCTGAACTCAGTGAATTTAAGAAATCTAGTTTGGAAATAATACCACCCACAGCTGGGTATATCCAGCCCTGAGGTAAATTCTCCAGTGGAGTCATGTACGAAAGAGGAAGAACTGTCTTGCAGAACTTTCTGACTAGTTGCTATAATAAGATATATTCGCAGGGTCTCCCTGCCCCATAACTCAAACAGAAACGTATGCAAATTAGGAAAAGGTACCCCCTCCTGGCGGACATCACAAGACAGCACCCCGTCAGGGCAACAAATTACACAAAGACGCCCTTTCCCAGACTGGCCTCACAAGGGTGCATCTTGGCAAAGGGAGCTCAGGCTGAATTCAGTCGCTTTCACCCCTCTACCCCGTGACTTTGTGCGGGACACAGTGGACACAGCTGGATGTGGCAGTGCAGCCAAGGGGAACAATTGTTTATTAGAACTAAACACAATGAGGAGACAATGACAATCATGTGGCATGCACTGTGGCCCTTGTGAAGAAGAGGTTTTTACAAATTTCTAACTTTACAAAATTTTTCAAAAGTGTTTAATATCCTTAGCCCAAGAAGAAAGTTTCCTCACACTGCTTTCAGGAAAATAGCTTTAGGAAAAAAAAGCTGCATTATTCAGATTGAGCCCTTTTGTCTAGAGGTGACTGCCATACCAGCGACAAGAAGCCCTGACAGCGTGAGGGTTAAATGTTTTAAAATTCTCTTCCACCGAAAGCGCTATCGTGTTGCCTAGTGACTGTGGCATTGCTTGCAGCTGTCACTCACCTTGTCTCCAGAGAGTTATCCTCCACTCACACAAGGAAGGTTATGATTGGACAAAGGTGACATCATAGTGCATAAAGGAATGGTTTCTCTTTGTCAAGACAAGCGCCAATAGGATGATTCAAGAGTTGGTACCAAAGTGTTTGGGTTCTTTTGTTTTGTTTATTTAACACACACAGAGCTAAGAAAATTTGATGAAACATTTTCTTCATTTCTTGCTGGGTCAATATTGCAGATGTTAGAAGTAGATTTCTGCCCATAAAATATCTCTTGACGGCAAGTTGATTATCCTCACGTCCCTTTCATCAATGCTAGCCCAGCCAAAACCTTTTCCCCTCAAGCACTTGGTCAGTACTTGAGAAGCTGAATAGATGACAGGCAGAAAATGACTAGCCTGCGTCTCATTTTCATACCATGGGTTGTAAGTGGAACTTCACACAAGGCAGGTTCTTTTTGGTCCTTATCTGAGAAGTACGTGAAGTGGTTCCAGAACACCAATTTTAAAGACAACCTTATGATAAAACTTCAGGGCACATACATGGAGCATCAAAAGAGTTAAAAAAAAAAAATTACAGGCCAAAGCAATTGGAGAAATCACAAACATTTTAAATAATAAACAAGCTCTTTGATTGCTTTTGAAATTTACATCACACATGTTTGCACTGCTTTAAAAATCAAGACTGATAGTCTTTATTTTATTTTATATTTCTGCATGATTTTTGAATATTTCAGCCATTGAAGACATTATCAGGGTGATTGCAGTGTCAGTTGCAGATTCATTATGCCAGGCTGCTATATTAAATCATCTCTAAACGCTTTCTTTTCTTAGTAAATATTCAATGTACAGCATAGTCACAGCTGGTATAATTGGATAATTGCTTCCAATTAATGCTCTATTTCAGAAGCTGTAACTCCATATAAAGCTTATAGTTGAGCAGTAACAAAGGCAAACCCCCATGGGAAACAGAAGAGGGAGTGAGAATTCTTTCTGCAATTCTACTGGAAAGCAATTAGAGAGAGAGAGAGAGAGAGAGATATCTAATAAATTATATATTGCCCTTTTACCTCCAGTGATGAGAAATCTGTTGTGTGCCAGCCAAAATGTGTAAGCACACCACTGCCAATCCCAAAAACTAACCACAAGTATTTGAGCATTATAATTTCTCATTTGAATAATCAACACTATCCTTAAAGTGAATTAAAGCTGACCACAACGTATCGTGGGAGAAAATTCATTGAAAAGAAGGAAAAGATAGTATTTAAAAAGAGTCAAGTTATGACTCATTCTCAGAATTAGAATCAAATACTTTCTTTCCAGAAAAATCAATTTTAAATATAATTTCCTTTACGAACTCAGGTTGCTGTGAAGGCAGAAAGTGGGTGGGAGTTCTTTTAGGCGAAATCTTACTAGATGAGAGGGGGATGTTTGGCTGCTGACATGGGTCTTGGTCGCTTGACTAGAAAGATACAAATATCTGTTTCTTTGGTAGTAGTTATTTGAAGAGTCAATAAGTGGGTAAGCTATAGAATAGCCAAAATTCTGTAACAGTATTATAGAATTGATAATATTAATTTGATCAAAGTTCACTTTTATATATACTTTTACTCTACTTTAAGAGATTTAATACTGTAAAGAAGATTGTAAGAGAATGTTTAATGAATTACTTAATGGAACCTGCCAGCCAGGGTTACTATTAAATGATCCATCTCTATTTCCCTAATGTCCTAAAAAACTTGGATGGCTGAGTTCCCATTGTGTTCAAAAGTAGTAAATATGTATTTTAATAGACTTCTCAATAATGTAAGACTGAAATTTTTACTAATCAGAATATGTAAGATTTTACCCTAAGAAACAACTTGTTAATTAGATGTACTGATATATGTACCAGTTGAGAGAAACAATCCTTTCTTTCTTAAATTTCTGAACTTATTTGGACTTGAAGTGCAACCATAACAGGCCATAGTATACTGGATATACTGTTTTGTCAGACAGTATTTAAGAATCTCTATTTATCTCTAAATCTCAAGCTGTGATAGTGATCTGTTAAAAATGTAATTTGATCCCATCTCTCCCCTGATCTTGGATTCTAAGTTCTTATCATGGTAAGAGCTCTGCAAGACAAGCCCCCTGGAACCTCAATACTTCTCAGACCTCATCTCCCACAGGTTTTTCCTTTGTGTAATCTGTTCCAGGCACCACAGCTAGCCTCTTTGCTATTTGCTATTAACTGAATTGGGTCCCTTCAAAAGACATGTTCTAGTCCTTACCCCATAACCCTAAGATGTTATTGGCTAAGATGAGGCCAAACCAATATGACTGATGAGGAAAAGAAAGGAAGGGGAGGGGAGGGGAGGGGAGGGAAGGAGGGGGGAGGGGAGGTAAGGGGAAGGGAAGGGAGTAAAAAGGAAAAGAAACCATAGACAACTATTCTTCTGTGTCTGGATAATCCTATAACATAGAGACAGTACAACCTGGTAATGAGAGCACACACAGATTGAAGAATTAAACTGGGGTTTTAATAATTTACTAATTAGTGTCATCAAGGGCCACTTATGTCCCTTGGGTCTTCAATTTTTCCCCATTGAGGATGATATTAGCTGTGGGTTTTTCATATATTCCCTTTATCATTTTAAGGAAGTTCCCTTGTATTCCTATCCTTTGAAGTGTTTTCAACAGGAAAGGATGTTGAATCTTGTCAAATGCCTTCTCTGCATCAATTGAGATGATCATGTGATTTTTCTGCTTTGATTTGTTGATATGGTGTATTACATTAATTGATTTTCTTATCCTTGCATACCTGGGATGCATCCAACTTGGTCATGATGTATAATTCTTTTAATGTGTTGCTGGATTCGATTTGCTAGAATTTTGTTGAGGATTGTCCCTGAGTCTTGATTTCCTCACTTCAAATTAAGAACATTCACCTCATTAACCTCAAGGGTTTCTGAGGTGTGACCATAGCATGAAATAAGAATACATAGAATGCTTAACTTAGTGCTTGCCATGCCTGGCAAGCAGAAAACACTGAATAAGCAGTTATTATGGCATTCCAGATAATATCCATCACAGATGCCAAAATCAATTTTTTAAAAAATCATTTAATTCCTAGCAATTGTCCCCACATGGTCCCAGAATTTTTTTTTGTGTGTGTGTAGTAGGAGTCACATTTCATTTTTTTCCTTGTGAATATTCTGTTTCTGCAGCACCATTTGACAAAAAAAATTGGGAGGTAGTGCATGGATCGGGAATTGAACCTGGGTGTCTTCCATGGCAGGTGAGAATTCAACCACTGAACTGCCCATGCACCTGTGCCCCCCCCCACCCCCCCGCCACTGCCCCAGAAATCTTTCAGTGTTTCTTTCTCTCTAATCCATCTCATAATCTACATGGGAGCCATCAGTGTGACTTGAGGGTTTTAAATTCGATTATCAACTCTGAAACTAATAGAAACTGTCCAATTTATTTCAATTTCTCATCTGTTACTTACTAATACATTTTTATTATATCCCTTACTCTGAAAGTCCAAATAGGACAAATTATTTTTGTTTTGCAAAAAAACCCTAAAATACCAAGAAGCTTCCCTCCCCTTGTATGTGTCTTGTTCTTAACTCTTCCCCTGCACCCGAGCCCTAGGCAACCACTGATTTGCTTTCTGTTCCTACAGAGTGGATTAGATTTGTATTTTCCATAATATATGTAAATTGGAGTCATATAGAATGTATTCTTTTGAGACTGCTTTTATTCACATTGCTTGGAGAATCGGTAACTTATTTCTTTTTATTTCTGGGTAGGAATTCACCATAATGTTTTTATCTGTCATTCAACTATTGATGGACATTTAGGTTATATCCTGTTTGGGACTATTATGAATATTTGGTTAGTCTGGGGCTATAAACATTTGCCACTTTGAACATTCATGTACACATTTTTCATTTCTCTTTGGTAAATGGCTAAGAGTGAAATTGCTGGGTCATGTTTAACTATACAAGAAACTGCCCAACTATTTTCCAAAGTGGTTGTACCCTTTTACATTTCCATCAGCAACATGAGGTTTCTAATTGTTGTACTACATTGAAAGAAAAAAAAGACAAACAAAACACAATATTTTCAATCTTTTAAAGTGCAAACTTTCTAATGGATGTGTAATGGCATGCCATTGTGGTTTTATGCACTTCCCTAGTGACTAATGATGTTAAACATCTTTCCATGGACTTATTAGACATTCATGCATCTTTCATGAGCTGTCTGTTCAAATCTTTTTACCTATTTCTTTACTGAGATTTTGCCTTCTTAATATTGAGCTGTAGGAGTCCTTTGCCAGATATATGACTTGTGAATGTTTTCTCCTGGTATGTTGTTTGCCCTTTCATTTTCATAATGAAGTCTTTTGAAGAGCAAAACTTCTGAATTTTGATGAAGATCAGTGTCTTAGATCTCTAGGGTGGCCATAACAAAGTACCATAAATCAGGTACTTAACAGAAATTTATTGTTCTGAAGTTCAGAAGTACACAGTCAAGGTGTGGACAGGGCCACGTTCTTTTTGAGACCTGTAGGGGAGAATGCTTCTTTGCCTTTTCCTAGCTTCTAGAGTTTTGCTGCCAATCCTTGCCATCTCTTGGTTTATAGCTGTAGCTCTTCAATCTCTGCCTCCATCTTTATCTAGCCTTCTCCACTGGGCTGTCTCTTCTCCAGTCGTATTGGATTAGGCATCAGTCTAATCCATTTTAGGCTCCTCTTAACTACTTATATCTTCAAAGATCCTACTTCCAAATAGGGTCACATTCATGGGATTCAGTGGTTAGGGTATGAGCAAACCTTTTGGGGGAGGACACAATTAAAACCCTGACAATCAGTTTATTAATTTTTTCTTATGGCTTGTACTTTTTGTGTCTTATCTAAGATATCTTTGCCTGCCTCAAGATTAGAAAGATTTTCTCCTATATTTTCTGAATTCTTTCACTCAGCAATATTCATGAAAGTTTCCTCCATTTTTCTGTGGCTTGATAGTTCTTTTTATTAACTGCTGAATAATATTTCATTGTATAGATGGCCATGATTTGTTAATCTATTCACCTATTGAAGGATATCTTGACTATTTCCGATTTTGGGTAATTATGAATGCTACCATAAATATTTCTTGTCGAGGTTTCTGTGGGGATATAAGCTTTCAATTCATTTGGGTAAATACCTAGGGATGTGATTGCTGGATCATATAAGTCAGACTATGTTTAGCTTTGTAAGAAACTGCCAAACTGTCTTCCAAAGTGCCATTACCATTTTACATCCCACCAGCAATGAATGAGAGTTCCTGTTGCACCACATCCTCACCAGCATTTGGTATTGTCAATGTTTTGGATTTTAGCCCTTTTAATAGATGTGTAGTGATAGCTCATTGAGTTTTAATTTGCAATTCCCTAATGATATATGATGTTGAACATCTTTTCATGTGCTTATTTGCCATTTGAACATCTCCACTGGTCAGGCGTTTGCTCAAATCTTTTGTCAATTTTTTAATTGGCTTGTTTTTTTATTGTTGCAAGTTTTAAGGGTTCTTTGTATGATTTTGGTATAAGCCTTTATTCAGATATGTGTTTTGCAAAGATTTTCTCCAGGTCTATATCTTGCCTTTTTATTTTTTTAAGTGTCTTTTGCAGATAAATTTTATTTAAGTCCAACTTATCAACTTTTCTTTCATGGACCATGCTTTTGGTGTTGTATCCAAAGAAACTTTCAAATCTAAGGTCACCTAGATTTTCTCCTGTTATCTTCTAGAAATATTAGACTTCTGCATTTTGCATTTATGGAATTTTTGTGGAAGGTGTATTTGTATTGCCTTCTCTAGAGTTGTTTTGCATATGGGTATATTTGTTCCAGTGCCATTTGTTGAAAAAAACCTATCCTCTCTTCATTGAATTGCCTTTGCTTTTTTTTTTTTTATCTCCATTTTGTGCAGTCATTTATGACCAGCCAGCAAAATACTTCAGAAACCTTGGGTTTCATTGGAAAATTATTTTGCCTTTGCTTTACAGTCAAAGGTCAGTTAACTATATTTGTGTAGGCATATTTATGAGTTCTCTATTCTGTCCATTTATAACTGAGAAATTAGGATTACTGAATCAAATTCCTTTTTGCTTTCTGGGATATTGGAGTAGACAGGCAAATACCTGAAATCCTTAAACTATAATTCAGCTGCCCTGATATCTGAAGTGAGTGTAAAAGGGCTTATCTAGTGCCTTTGTGACTGTAAGAGCCATTATGCCCTTTATCTGGTCATTTTCTTGTAGGGCAAAGGCCCTAATGCTACTGAAGTCAGCTGTAGACTGGCCTCAGCACTGGACATTTGTAAAGCATATCAGCTAGATTCTGCTACTGAAAGATAATTTGTCCTCCTTCCTTTTGGCTTACACCCTTAGTTCTGAAGTGATAGCTCTGCCTCCCCTCCTTTCAGTTTATGTTCTCCTGTTGAAATGATAATAACATTGTCTCCTTTTCTGCTTTGACCTTGCTATTCCAAATGACCTCATCTCCCCTTGTTAAAATCCTTGAAAACTTTGAAGCCTGGTGCACAGGTGGTTCAGTGGTAGGATGCTCACTTTTCATGCGGGAGACCCATATTTAATTCCCAGACCATGCACCAAAAACAAAACAAAACAAAACCTTGAACCCCCTAAACTTGGGGAGACGGATTTTGGGCCGCTAGGCCATCAGCTCTACTACATGCCTAGTAATAAACTCTCTCTCTTTGAAACCTCAGTGTCTCAGGAATTGGTTATTGAGTGTGTGAGGCAAAAGAATCCATGGCCTTTGCCTGTTACCACTGATCTTTTTGTTTATTCTTTCACTAAAAGCATACTGTCTTGATAACTGTAGCATATTGTAAGTTTTGAAGTCAGGTAGTGTCAATCTTCCAACTTTTCTTCTTTAATATTGTTGGCTCTTCTGCATCTTTTACCTTTCCATATAAACTTTAGAATTGGTTTGTCAATATCCACAAAATAACTTGCTGGGACTTTTATTAGGATTGCACTGAATCTATAGATCAATTTGGGAAGAAATTACATCTTAGCAATACTGTTTTCCTACCCATGAACACTGTAAGAATAACATTAAATTTAGCTTTTACACAAGATGGCGCAGGATGGGGCAAGCCACGGCGGCTCAGCTGCAGAGTTCTCGCCTGCCATGCCGAAGACCTGGGTTCAATTTCTGGTGCCTGTCCATGAAAAAAAAAAAAAAAAGATGGTGTAGGATGAGAGAAACAGAACTAACTCAACAAAGGGCTGCAAGACAGCTCAGACTTGTCTTGCAGGCTGGGAAAGGAGAGGGTCTCTGATGCAAGCCTAGAATTGGCACCGAATCCTTTTATAGGTAAAAACAAGTTTAATAGTAGCCAGGGTCACTAAAATGTAGTCAAAAGCAGGAAACATTGGTAGGAAATTTGAATTAGACTATCCAGATAGGCTGTAACCTCTGGAGTATCTAATCAGCGGAGAAACAGGGAAAGTATCTGCATGCTAAGCTTAGTGTACAAAACCTGTGGCATTCTATCATTTGGTGTGCCAGCCACCACATTTTGGTAGTGCACCTGTTCTTGCAAGACCGTGAATAAATTATTTTCTTCTCCATAATTCTGTGAGCATTTATTCTCTTTCAGGTACAGCTCTCTTTCTTACAACACGGACTGTTTATTAATTCAATTAAAAATAGATATAGGGCTATTCAGATTTCTTTCTTCTTGATTCTGTTTTGGTGATTTGTCTTTTAAGGAATTTTTTCGATTTACCTAAGTTCTTGGACTTATTGGCATAAAGTTGTTCACAGTATTTTTATCATCTTTTAAATGTCTATAGAATCTGTCCTCGTGTCCCATTTAGTTCGCTCCTGATTTTGGTAAATTGGGTTCTTTTATTCTTTCAGTTACTTTATCTGGCTAATTAATGTAATTCAGTTAATTAACCTGGCTAATTAATGTAACTGATCTTGTAAAAAATGTTGTTTATACATTTTGTTCAGTTTTTTAATTGTTTACAGAGGAGCTTAAGTCTTCCATTATGTTGCAAGTCAAAGTGTCGGGGTGATCATTTTGACTGTGTAACACCTTCAATGGTTTTCCCAAATTCATTTTTTTTCCCCTCAAGTTCTTAAAAGCCCAAATCTTTAACTAACTCAAATGGCATTGCAAAATCTGGTCCCTGCCCATCTTGCATTGTAGCCACACTAGTTTTTTTTATTAAGTTCACTGAAAATCTCATGTTTTCTCCTTTCACAAGAATCTTAGTGTATGCTTTACTCCTGGTCAGAACAATTCACATGCTTCTTTCTCAAGTTAACACCTCTGCTTCTTTCAGATTTGTTTACATCACTTCAGGGTAGCCTCCCCTCAAACCTCAGATTAGGTGTTACATGCTGTCATAGTTTCCATGTTCTTGTCTTTCATGGCAATCATCACAATTAGTAATTGTAGAGTTCACATTTTCGTGAGAGGGATTGTCTATATTTGCTCCTTAGGGGCACACTTAAATTACAATGCTTACGACTAGGCACTCAGAACACTTGAGTGAAAAGATGCTCAGATCATCAAGGGTGAGGAAGTTTTCTCTACCCTTCTCCAAACATACAAGATTATAATATGAACTTAGTTAACATTGCAGAGTACTTGAACCTGGCTGCATTCTCAACTCCCTTATCCTGGTAGACAGCAATTTTGCTTTAGCTTTTTAAGCTAAATTTAGTCTCCCTAAATTAACACTTTCTACAATTTTTCTCTTGTCTAACTCCCAGTTTCCTCTTTACTAAACTTTACCAAGAATGACTCAATACAAATATTTACTTGAACCAAAATCTTGAGGTTGAAGTAAAACTATAATTGAAGCAAACTGGCATACAAACATTTTTTTGCCACTTTCAGGTGAGGGATTATTGTTTATCCACTATATTCTAAGGTAAATAAAGGTTTTATAATGTGTCTTGAAGTTCCTACTTTGCAAACAACCCATTTGTAAACAAATTTTCAGAACATAAACTATTCTTTTCTTTTTTTTTCACATGGGCAGGCACAAGGAACCGAACCCGGTCTCCAACATGGCAGGTGAGAACTCTGTCACTGAGCCACCGTTGCCTGCCCCACGAACTAACTATTCTTAAATATAAGAATTGAATTATCCCTATATACAGAATTTAACAATTTTCACTTGACAGCTTAGGCTTCAACTTTCATGCAGCATGATAATGTTGGTATTTTTAAGTCAAAAATCAAGTTTTCATTCTTAAAGATGGTCAACAAAATTAAATCTAGGTTCAAAAGTTCTTTTTTGCTAGTTTTACCTCAAGTTTTTAAAAAGCTACTACTGTGGTGAATTGAAATATGTACCCCAGACAAAAACATGTTCCTAATTTTAACCCATCCCTGTGGGTGTGAGTCCCTCTCTATTACTGGAGGCTCCATGAAGAAAAAGTCAGGTGAAGGAGAAGCTAGAAGTCAACTTAACTCAGAGAAGAAAAGAGAGGACACCATCATGTGACAGGAAAACCGAAGAACTTTACCTCCCCAAAGAACAAAAGAATAATGCAAAAATGTTATAAAACAAAGTTTATTCTGCAATATTTTATCATAACGAATTGCATCTCTTTGGTAAAAATAAATTTTATAAACATTTTAATAATCAGAGGTTAGGTACAAAACTTAAACATTTGTTAAGTTGCTTTTAATATGAGTAAAAGACTGGCAACTGGTAAGTGGTTCCCTCATGTCTGGGTCATCTACTGGCAGTTACAAATCAAATTGAGGACAGTTTCTGTGCTACATCAGAAAGGAGGATAAGGAAACAGTTCAATGACTCAAAAGTCTTGAGTTAGAAAGAATTCTTACACTTTCATTAAAAAATAAATAATAGTTACAATGAGTTGGCAATTATACATTTTATACACTATATGCTGGCAACATAATACTTTAAAATTAAGCACTTGGTTTAATAAAAAATGTACAACAATTTAAAAACAAAGTTTTGGCAATGGCACTGGCAGTTAGATGCAAAGAATGTGCTTTAAGAAAAAATGGCAGGTGCAACGTTAAAATATTCTACTTTGTCTTTCAATAAATATTTTGATTACATCATTAACAAATTGAAGTAAACTTTATTTTAATCAAAGCTTATGCATTTCAAACTAACAAAAAACAAAATATATGCAAACCAGAAAATCTCAAAATTTCATAATTAAATGAAATTTAATTTTGCGGTCTCCACAAAAGGTTAAGTTGCTGCACTACTTAAGATGATAGTCTCTACAACATCATGAATTATTCAATCTGTTGTTTAAATTGCTGAGAAAAGCCTCCTGCTTTACCAAGACACATATATTCCTCCTTAACATTTCTATAGCTTTGAATTCATGCTAACACATATTTAACTGTCCACCTAGTATGAACCCTTTACATAATGCCTTAGAAAGTAGCAAAAGAAAAAAAAAATATATATACTAAATTTTACTGTATACAAAGGATTCTAAATTAAGAGACATCAATCATACTGGCAAGGAGGACAGAAAGGTTCAAAGGTGGAAAAAAAAGGAGGTGGTTCACCAATAGTTACCTTTTCCATTAATATAGGTTTCCTTTCTCTGAATTTGAAAAGTAAAATAAAATATTAAGTAATTTTGTAATATATTGCCCAAATAAATTTCAAAAATCTATGTTCAAAAACACAGATTCTATTTGGGATGCAACAGATGAAGATTAATTGTGCTGAGTTAAATTTTTACTAGGTATCTATTAGGAACTGCAATCAGATACAACACAATTTATACTATTTGATTTAGGCAAATTATAGGTTAACTCAAATCACAGTTTGAAAATATGTTTGAAAAATCCCCATATATGTAGTCTTTTCAGGGTTTCCAAGTTGTTTTTGTTGTAGTAAAATTTGTTATTAATATATTATTAGAAATACAATTTCCAATTCATAGGACTTGGAGTGACTTTCATTAATTGGGTGTCATGTTTCTCAACACCCCTGAGAAATGGGATCATAATCTTTATGGAAGTTATAATAGGGGAGTAAGGAATGTGTAATTACCAAGGTTCTTCCCCTTAGGGAGTATCTGCCTCATATATTAGTAAACAGAAAGTAAATCACTGAATTGTGTATGAGTTAAGTGTAAAATATTGTGTAGTTTCTCCTTGTTAGCTTTTAGTACTTATCTTCCTTGTTATTGATGAATGTAACTTGAACATTTTTATTTGTAGTAAGAGAACATAAAGAGGGAAAGAAAATCAAGGAATTTAAAGAGAAATCATTACTTATATTAAGACAAAATAATTGAAGATCCCTGTTACAGCTGGGAATGACTTCTTCCCATCTTTATCTCAGGTCATTTTCCTTTACTTATACAAATTATCTAACGGACAGGAACCAGATCAATGAAACACTGTTACTAAGGTCATCCAGGAGTCCATGATAAACAATTAAAAAATGTATGCTGAAATATTATTAAGATGATTTTTATAATCTATTTACTATTTATACTGTGATGAAAGCATTTACTGGTTTTATATTTACTGCCTATAGTAAAACGTGTTAACTTGAGTTTGCAATTTCTTTTGGTAGTAGATGTGACATACATGAAGAACAAAAAAAAAATCCAAACACTCCATCTTGCATGTTTAAGGACTACTTTTCGTTATCAACAGATTACTATACTATAACAGCACCAATTTTATTTTAATGTGGCTACCCAGGTCCAATCACAATAACATGGAAACAGAACAGAGAACATTGATGTTATTATTGCTGGCTCAAAGTCTTGTCAATTGAAAAACACTTTGTTTCTCTATCATACTTTTCAATTGACAGTTTTGCCCTAAAAATTTTCAGATATAAAGCAGGAATAGTTGTTGCTTAGGGGGAAAAAAAAAAAACAAGAAAATACTTTTTGGTTCTAAAAACAGCTGAAAGCAGCAAACCAACATCATGAGCCTGATTCTGTATACGTATGTGTGTGGGCAGATATAGGAAATTACCAGAAAAAAACAAACGAGGTTATTGTCTATGAAACAGGATGTAGCATGAGGTAAGACTGAACTTTTAGAAACTTGCTTCCATCACTACACACACAAAAATATAATAATTGTTTAGTTTTGCTAATATTCCTTGTTCTTTCTAATATAGTGAAAAAATGTTTTACAGAAGCAGGTTTGTACAAACACTTAAAACACCTTAGTCAACGTACTTTTGAAACATTAATATATGATCTTTTAACAAGGATTAATGGCACATATAGTTATTACACTGCCCCCCTCCAAAAAAACCAATGTATTGTATATGACTTAATTTTACATGAATTTTGAAATCCATGAAGGTATTTTGTCTCTACAGTTTTTGTTAACCCTTTTAATCAGGTATATATACAAATTTAATTCACACAAAGCTGGGAAAGAAGTTTTTTCCTAAATGAACTACTTTTATTTGTGAGGACATAAGTAAGAAGCATTCAAAGCGTTTATTTTAGATTATATGCCACTCCTATTACAAGGTTGTCTGGATGCAGTACATTTAACAAGCAAATGAAAGATTCTGTTATTGCAAAAATGTGTTGTCAAGATGGGTGTTACTCCAAACACCCTCTATGCCTATCTCCTTTCACCAGATAGTTTCTACTAACAATGACAGCCAGAGGCTAAAATGTGAAACAATGGTTGCAATGCACTTTGGGAGAGAATAAAGGGCTCCAATAAATGCTATGTAATATCTGTGAAGTAAAAAAATTCCAGAGATAACATTGTAATAGGAATTGAGGTGGTCTTAGCTACAAATTATACAACAAAATTGTATTTTCTAAATCTTAGAACTCTTTGTTGTATTCTCTATGTAACCAGAAAGAACTTTCTAGTCATTTAGGATTTTTTCCAATTTATATTTGAGTTTGTTCATGCCTCAACAAAAAATAATTAAAGCAAAAACTAACACAAAATAGAAAACCAAATCTTATCCTACTGGATTGTATGTGTCAGGGGAATACTTGAGAAACACATTAGCAAAAATTTTAGCCAGATCAGTGACTATCACTAATTACGGATTTTAAAAACAAAATGAAAAAGATAAAGAGTTGCGAATTCTCACAATTTGACATATTAAAAGAAAAGATTTTTCCTACAATTTTAAAACAGAGGCTAGGGATTTTCTTATATAAAAATTTCCAAATCTTGGAGACACTTATCACAAAAACTATGCTTTTAGGACTTCACATCATATGATAATGATTGGGCATGATCCTAATAGCAACTACTTAATAGAAATAAAACAAAAATGTTTTGAAATAAACAGGTAATTAGCACCCTCCCCCACCCCCAAACTAAAGAAAGTCCATTATGGCTTTGATATCCCTTGTAAAGAATAATGTAGAAGAATATTGCCACACTTTGAATATTAATTTCACCCAAGAAAGTATTTCTATTTTTTTCGCTGCTTTTGATTTTGTGTCTTTGCAGTACTTATTAGAGAACCCAGGCATGTACGAATTCCAGCAAGGTGAAGCAGAGATCCAGCTGCCTCTTTGAGTTCCTCATCAATTTCCTGGCATGACTGTTTTCGCTTCTTTTTGCCTGGCTGCTCTTTTTCAGAGGTATCTGCACAAGCCTGTGATACATAGCCACTGTCTCCAAGAGGATCATCTTCATAATCAACGTCTGTATCTTCTTCACTATGAAATCCTTCACTGCCATCACTTCCCACATGGCTATTCTTTGGGATAAATTCATATACCTCATCCACAGAAGACAGGGAAGATACACTAGACCTGGATGCGCAACGCTGTGTGACCATGCTACTTGCACTGTAATTGTGATCTTCCTTTGGATCAATGCTGGTGGCTAAAGAATCGCTATCTTGTAAACACACAGCACTGTTATGATTAAATGCACTGCCATAACTTCGTTTTTTTTGCAGTGCTGCTTTAAGAGGAAGAGGCTTCTCACCTGTGGAAAATAAAACTTCATCAATAGGTCAAATCCACGTAACTGCAAAATCAGGCCATTTAAAACTACTGTATTACCCCTAAGCTATAAGTGTGTCAGATTAGTAATATTTTATAGTTTTTTTCTATTTATCTAGAACATACCCATTCTGTAGATATCAGTCTGAAATCTTTAAAAATCACATAATAATATGTCTTGACCTTTTCATGGAAAATATAATTATTTAAAACTTCTTGGGGGCATGGGTAGTTCAGGGGTAGAATGCATGTCTGCCATGTGGGAGACCTAGGTTTGATTCCTGGCCCATCCACTAATACCCAGTTCCCATATACATTTTCAATCATTTTAATTTTTGATAATCTGATGGACAGAATTAGTATTTCAAGCTTCTAAATATATTTTCTACTTTCTAATTTATAGCTTTGATTTTTACTTTGCTCTTGAAACTTTTCTAAATATGCTATATTTCACTATTTTTTGGATAATGTAAAAAGACCTATCACAGCATTAACCACATTCTCTCAATTGTTCACATAAATTTAATGAAAATATAATAAATGGAAATAGAGTTCTTCAGAAGAAAACACAATTCAGTGGGAAAGAGGTAACTTTGTTCATAAGAAAACATATTTTAATTTTATGTTACATGTGAAAAGGCACTCACAAAAATGTATTTTAAAAATAAAAGCATGATTGCTTACATTCTAAAATTCCTTGTTCAATAGAAGTATTTAAAAGCATCATTGCAGTGGCAGCATCAATATCAGATTCTGAAAATGGAAACAATGGTAATGTTAATGCTCCTTATAAAAGAGAAAGATATTATCAAGTATCTGCATGTACCCAAATATAACCAATGGTAAGATTCTGGTGTATATTTTTGGACTTAAAAAGCAAGAAATATATTAAACAAAAATGGGATTATGTTATACATATTATTTTGCCATCTGCTTTTGTTCACTTCAAGCTAGGAAACAGTTTTGTGAACAATATTGTATAAAGGAGAATGGAGAAGTACTAGAGATAATAATAGTTCCTCTATTCATAATGAAGACAAAAACCTGATACATTTCAATAAGATTTGCCTTTAGACAGATTAAATTAGCTAAAATATACACTAAGGCATTACTACTTTTTAGCATAATTATCTTGAATAATATCCTTATCTACAGATATCTACAGTTATGAAATACTGAATTAATTACACACTTAACTACAGGAGGTAAACATGTAATTGGTCATTTTATGTTACATGAAATCTATAAATGGTAAATGAATAATTATTGCAGGCACAAAACTTAGCATTTAGTCGCAATTACACAGGAGCCTATAAAACAACTACAGAGTTCCATGATACTCAAGAAATCAAACATAATAATGAGTATTCTATGAGAAAAAAGAGCTTTAAAAGGCTAGTAAAGTCAGCAGGTTCCACTCCAGATAAGGACATTATCCTCTTATATCTACATATATACTAATACTGAATGTTTTTTTCCACATAACTGTAATCTATGAAAAGTGAAACAGCATAATCTAAAATGTGAGGAAAAATTAAACTGTTTATAAATTTTAGATATAAAGGATGAATTAAAAATAAGATTCAGATATGAAGACGTCCCATCTCTATCTCAACGCTGAAAATTTTTATTAACCCAAAATTTTCCATTTTATTTGCAATATCCAATTCTAAAGTTATGATAGATAATAAAACCATGAAGATATTGGCTTGGATTTTCTCCAACCTGAAGGTAAACTCTCTGAAGGCAGAAAATGTTACTGTTATTGATTTTAATAAACAAGTTTAAATAAATCAGAAGACAGTTGCTATGAGAGAACACATAATATTGTAAGTTCATCTCCATCAAATAAAATGTGATGTTCATGAAACAACAGTGTATCTACTTCAATGTCCTCCCAATTAGTCTGTAAATTTCTTTAGGGGAGGAATAAGGGCCAAAACTCCCTGAGGTAATAAAAAGATAAATTTAACAATATCTAAATGTAAAGAGAAACTATGTTAACATAATGCCTAGAACACCGTGGGTACGTAATACATGCATACTGAATAAGGATATTACATTACACCTTTGCCATCTTTTCCTTAGATTAAGTTGATTATCACCAACTTAATAATTAACATCGAGTACTTTCAGAGGGCCTGGCAAGTTCTAAGTATTTTCCCTGCTTGAGCCTGACAATGTTCTAGGCTGTGAGAATATTCAGAAAACAAAATGGGCAAATCCCTAACCTCTCAGAACAGAAAGAACTCAACTAAAACAGAATGTCAGATACTGATAAGCACTAGAGAGAAAAATTAAGCAGAAATTTTTTGTCTTGGGAGACAGAGTGCTGGGGTGGTGGTTGCAATTTTAAATATAGATGCCAGGGAAGGCCTCACTGGAAGGTAGTATTTAATCAAAGATTAGAGGAAGTCTGAGAGAATGGAGTCATGTAGATATCTGAGGGAAGAATATTTTGGGCAGAAAGAACATCAAGTACAATGGACTTGAGATGTCCCACATATTATAGCAAGAGCCCAACAATTCAAAGACTTCTTTAATGCCTGTTTTTAAGAATGAGACCTGAGTATAATTTGATAGAGTTCAGTATTCTAAAATGTTTTTGAAGAAAAAAGTACAGCTGCTAGCCATATGGTCTCTCTGTGTGAACTGGAACACATCCTCAAGGTGAATGCTTCCCTACATTAGGGCACACAGCTTGGATAATGGAGTGTGAGCTAGATTTCAGATCCCATTCATTGTCTCGCCAGGTGTCTTTTTAGGGCATAATTTGCATAGCATTCTGCAAGGGTCCAAACAGAGGGATTCTAGCGCTATGAAATATCTTGTCTTTAAATGAAAAATTCTTTACCTTGCTTCCAATTTTACTTAAAAAAAAAAAAAGGAAATGGTGCTGAAGAAAAGAATAGAAAATGAAACACATTACAATAAGGAACCAATTACATGAAATTTATAATCTTAAAATTCTTCTTATTAAAAAAAAGAGTATATCTCTAACGTGACTTTTAGAAGAGGTTTGAAATAAACTTCAGAATTCACAAAGAAAATGTATACGTCCAAAGAAACAAACAGTTGAGTATATTTTCATCAATAACAATGTGCATATGAACTGAGCTGACAGAATAAGGGCCAAAACCCCCTGATGTAACAAAAAGATACATGAACGTCAGTAGTATCTAAATGTAAAGAAAAACCGTATTTAGCCATGCAGGTAACAGCAAAATGGATACTTGCCTTATGCTAAGCAAGAACATTATCTGAAACAGCCTCCCTGCCAACCGCAGTTCTCTAAAGCTTTTACATTCTTTCCCTTCCTTATTTTTATAGACATCAACATGCTGTATCTGAGACTCTGCTTTGTGTAGGTCCAAAAGGGCCAAAAAGTTTCTGATATACAGAAAGACTTTTAATCTGAGAATTTCTATTTTTAAAGTTCATGAAAATATCTCTAGGCTCCAAAGCAATAATCCATGAAAAATTTTCTTTAATATACTACTAATCTATGATTATGAACAGGAGAAAATTGTTAAAATGATTTTTTATATGTTCCAGGAAAAAAGCCTTAAAAAAATTCCAAAAGTCAGCTTACTGGGAAATAATAATAATTTTTTTTGGTAACCACATTCAAATACGTATATTTCAGTGCTGTTAATTACATTCTCAGTGTTGTGCTATTATCACCACCATCCATTAACAAAACTTTTCCATTATCCCAAATAAAAGCTGTGTACAATTAAATCATTAACTTTCATTGCCCACTCCCAGCTTGGGCCCTGGCAACTTATATTCTATTTCCTGACTCTATGAATTTGCTTATTCTAATTATTTCATTTCAATGAGATCATACAATGTTTGTCCTTTTGTGTCTGGCTTACTGTACTCAACATGATGTCTTTAAGGTTTATCCATGAAGTTGCAATGTATCAGAATTCCATTTCTTTTTTTTGTGGCTGAATAATATTCCATTGTGTGTATATACCACATTTTGTTTATCTATACATTGGCTGATGAACACTTGAGTTGCTTGTATCTTCTGGCAATTGTGAATAATGCTACTATGAACGCTGGAGTGTTTTTGACTTCTTAAATTTAAACCCTTTATACCTACTCCATATAAGAAATGTTCTAAACTATATATTCTAATTCAGGGGTTGGTAAATTTTTTCTGCAAAGGACCAGAAAGTAAATATTTTAAGCTTTGCAGGCAAAATGAAGCATCTAATATACATAGGTTTCTGGTGCCACTACTTAAATTCGCGGTTATAAACTAATTGAGTGTGGCTGCTTTAAAAAAACTGTATTTCTGGACACTGAAATCTGAATTTTACTTAATTTTCACGTCTTTGAAATATTATTCTTCTTTTGATTTTCCTCCCCATAAACACATAAAATTGTAAAACCATCTCTGGTTCATGGTCTTACAAAAACAGGTGGCAGGCCAACTATGGTCTGTGGGCAGTAGTTTGTTAACCCAAGACAGACATGAAAAGGTAAATCTACTCATGATATTACTAAGAAATTAAAACCTAGCAAAATAAAATGAAAAAAAAAAAAAAGGATGTAAAGTACCAAAGGAACTATATCAAATTCTACATGTTAACATAGAATAAATGGTGACTTTTACTTTCTCTTTCATAACATGTTTTTATTTACCCAATCTACAATGAACATTTATTACTTTTATAATTAGAAAAAAATTTTTAATTCTGAATATCAATCTGAGTTTTTATGATTTAAAATACTGGTTTCAATACATACCTTTGAGGGTTCGCACTTGATTCTGCTTTAGTATAGAGGTCAAATAGTGAGGTGATAAAGAGCCACTGAAAAACAGAAAAGACAAATGTGCTCATAAAAATCTTTATTTTACTATTTACAAAATTTATTCACAAATACAGCTAATTTGTACAATAAAAAGTCATTTTTATCTTTTTTTTTGCCAATACTACTAAGTTTAGGGAGGGTCTGCCAAAGCAGAAAGAGTATAGGCTTTATAGTGGAAAAGATCTGAGATTATATTAAAACTATTTACGATGATCTTACATAAAATGATTAATCTCTAAGTTTCTTCATCAGTAAGTTAGGAATAATTATATCTCCCACACAGAGAGACTCACATATCCCATATCCCTTATTGACCCTCTCACTGATCACTGATATTAAAGAAAAATTATTTACCTAATTATTTACCATTTATTCCCCCAATATTTATTTGTTTATTATCTTTAATTTTTTGCTCATCTGTCCATATTCTAAATAAAAGGAGCATCAGACACAAGGTTTTCACAATCACAGTCACACTGTAAAAGCTATATAGGTATACAATCATCTTCAAGAATCAAGACTACTGGAACACAGCTCAACAGTTTCAATTACTTCTCTCTAGCCACTCAAATACATCATAAACTAAACTGAACTAAAATACATATATAATGCAAATAAATAACCTCCAGGATTACCTCCTGACTCTGAAATCTCTCAGCCACTAAAACTTTATCTTGTCTCATTTCTCTCTTCCCACTTTTGGTCAAGAAGTCTTTTTCAATCCCATGATGCTGGGTCCCAGCCCATCCCTGGGAATCAGGTCCCATGCTGCCAGGGATATTTATACCCCTCAGAGTCATGTACCATGAAGTGGGAGGACAGTGAATTCACCTGCTGAGTTGTCTTACAGAGGCCACATCTGAGCAACAAAACAGGTTCTATGGGGGGGTGTGTGTGTGACGTAAGTAGGCTTAGCCTGTCCTTTGCAGGAATCAGTTTGATAGGGGCAAACTCCAAGATCAAGGGCTTAGCCTATTGAACTGCTTGTCTCCCCACTGCTTGCAAGAATATCAGAAATTCCCCAGATGAGGAAGTTTAATATTTCCTCCTTTTTCCCCAGTCCCCCAAAGGGCTTTTGCAAAAAATTTATTCTCTCTCAAATTACTCTGGGATATATTAGGGCACCACATTAGCCTGTACAAACCAACAAGATCTCATGCCCTATTTAAGAGTCCATATAATTACGGTGTTCAAATAAACTGACCATCCAAGTTAAATTAGATAACGTGCTACCTAAAATATAAATTTTACATCAAATAAACATCTCTCCCTTTTGGTCTCACACAGAAGTTGAAGTTTTAAAATATGGGCCATATTATCCTTTACTCTGTATTCTGATTTACCTTAGTCCTATCCAGATCAGCCTCATTCATATCTCTAGTCAAAGTCTTATCACTTCTTCAACATAGCTTCAGAGCTCTGACTCTGAGCCTCAGGTGTCACATAAATATCCAAAGTTTCTGGGAATGATCAGGTTATACACAAATAGCTCAGTATCTCAGAATTTAGAAATAATAATTACAACTTCTGAAGAGATATGACTACTCCAAGAA
This sequence comes from Tamandua tetradactyla, assembly GCF_023851605.1. Lineage (NCBI taxonomy): Eukaryota > Metazoa > Chordata > Mammalia > Pilosa > Myrmecophagidae > Tamandua > Tamandua tetradactyla. Next base: position 20,532,906 of record NC_135343.1, on the reverse strand, counting down.
CTTACAATCTCTGACCCTTTACAAGAGGACCCAACCTGATAACTCATGCTTTCAATTTTAATTCTTCGAGTTTGTACACTATAGTTAGTCCATATAAGTGAGGCATGATAATATCTCTTTTTGTTTTTGCCATTCATTCTACATACCGTCCTTAAGGTTCATTCACCTAATTTCATGCCTCACAACTTCATTCCTTCTTGCTGCCACTCAGTAGTTCATTTGTAAGTATACATCATAGTTCCCCCTTCCTGCCCTCACCCTTTGTACTCTTAGGTCGCCTCCTTCTACTGCGAATCTGAGCACTGCTGCCAGTGTGCAAATGTCCATTCATGTCCCCACTCTCAGTTCCTATATAACTAGATATGGGGTTGCTGGATCATATGGCAACTCCATCCCTTGCCTCCTGTGAAACCACTACAATGCCCTCGGGAGGGGCTGCACTTTCAGCTTCCCTACCAACAGTGAATAGGAAATCTCTTTCTTCACATTTTCTCTAGCACTTGCTTCTCTCTGTTCATTTTTTTTCTTTTTTGGCATGGGCAGGCTCCAGGAATTGAACCCGGATCTCCAGCATGGCAGGCGAGTCTCTCTGTTCATTTTTAAACAGCTTTATTCACACATCATACAGTCCAACCTTATTATATAGATATGCCTTTACCACCATAATCTATATGAAGACATCTCCTTTTCTTCTGTCTGAAGACTTCTTTAGTAAAAGGAAAAAAAATTAGATTTAAGGAGGTCATATCATTTTCAGATTTAACTTAAAATGAAAAAGCCATATTGATCAAGAGGAGTTTGAAAAAAAGCCAAGGAATGTTATAAGAAAATGCATTATGATTAAATTTACTAGCAAAAAACAATACAAACAAAAAAACCCAAAGTAATTTAACTTGTCAAAATTTTTAAATTTAAGACTTGGACCTAATTTTAAAGATAACTTTAAAAATAATTTTTAAAATATTAAAAGTGCTATGAAAGAGAAAAAAACTAAAATAGGAAAAGAATTATAAATGTGTACACAAAAAATGTTACTATGCCAAAAACTGCTAACCATTTTATTTAAAACTATTAAATAAACTTTTTAATCTATAACTTTAGGTCAGCATTAGTATTGCAGACAAAGTGACTTAATTTTTTTGTAACTGAGATCATATTACAATTTTCTTTGGACTTTAATTACACTATAATTATAGTATTAGCTACATTTTCTAGAATTTATGCTCTCACCTATTCAATTTCATAACTGGCTTCTAGAAACACAAATTATCGACTGTAAGTTAAAATCTTTTAGGCTAATATCTTATCCATAAATACACAAAACAATAAAAAAACTAATAACCAAAAAAACTCACAACCTTAGTTTCTCCATTTCACACAATGAAATTTTACTAATTACCACTAACAATTATTATGGAAGATGCCTTACCTTTGTGGAGATGCAGGAGGGGTGTAAAATGTTAATGCTGAGGAAAAAGGTTGCTTCTTCAGTGCTTGCATAAGATTTGGTTTATATTCTGGATCCACACACCATAATGAACCTTTTCCATTAACCTAGAATAAAATATATAAGAATTAAATATATACATATATATAATTAATGACCTGGAAATTTAAGACATATACAATTTGTGTTGAATGTTTTTTAGTACATGTATGTATGTGCATGTGTTTGTGAGCTCAAATAGTACCTTTTGAGTACAATACATAGGTTGAAGTGAGCTTTAGTCACTGTAGTGACTAAAAGCTCCAGAACCAGACAGGTTGAGTTTTTACTCTATCCTTGCTTTGGAGCTGCTGTGTAGCCTTGGGAAAGTTACCTAACCTCTATCGCTGTGTGGTATTATTTGTTCATTTGCAAAGTAAGGACAAGAATATTATAATAGACTAAATCAGAATATGCAGAGTGCTCTGGACAGTACCTGGCACACAGGGCTAATAGCACTGCACAGTCCTAGGACATGCCATTCATATCAGAATCTGTGAGAATGACATAGCCTAGAGCTGTGCACTGAACAGCCCACATGGCCAAATGTGGCCCTGACCATGGTAAGCTGCCAATAAATGTTAACCATTATTATTATTGAAAACCAAAAAAGAAACAAAATATTAAAGTTTCTGTATAGCAATATGTCCCCCAAATGATAAGCAATATTACTGGTGATGCATCGAAGAATAACTTTAATTTCATTAGTTATTTTAAATAATTATTGTTAATTACATTAATGGTTTCATTTATAGTACATTTAAAGTTAAAAAGTAAGCAATTTAATGAAAAGCTTGGCAATAATCACAAAGGCTAGTAAGGCAAATAAGTGAGGAAGGAAGAACACTTCTGTAAAAGATTTTTAAAAGAGGAAGAAGCATCATACTTTCTTAAGCATCATACTTAAAGTTACAGAATTGTGAGGGACCTCTGGATAATATGACAGTGACACACAAGTCCAGATTCCCATGAAAATAATCAACAGAACTTTGATACTAGAAAAACCTGAAACTGTTTCAGGTGAAGGGCATATGGGAAATACCTAAGATGAAAAAACAGCTTACCAGGAAGGTGAGCAGACGAGATACCTGGAAGAACCTTACTAATATTATCTAACATGCATGGTAAAGGCCATGCTATGGAAGGGCTGGAGGGGCATATCTACTGGAGTAAATAAAAGTTCTTTCCATAATGGAATGGTTTAGTTGAATTTACGCTTGCAGTGTGAAAGCTGAACTACATATAAACATGTTGCTATACTTTGAAGCATGTTTTTAAGTATCTAGGTATCTTTGACTAGATATATTTCATATATTCATTTTCATTTTGCTACCTGAGATATACAGTACAAATGATAACATTGCAATTCAAATACTTCTACATTGCTCCATGGCAATGAGCAAAATGGGGTTACTAAAGAAGAGACTCTTCAAACAGGTAACCTTTGCCTGGGGATTCCCCATCTTTTCTCAGAACCATACTGCATTTCCTACTCAATCCTTCCTCCCTGCTTTCCTTTCACTTATTGTCACATATGCTTCACAGTCTGAAAACTCTTATCTTCTCCTGCTTATCAATAAATCCCATGCACATCTAATCCTGACACAGAATTCTCAGACAACCTGAAATGACATGGCAGCCTAACACATCTGAAGTAGGGCCTGGATGAACAGTATCAACTGGCTCCACAAACCTTGAGATAGAAGATGTTTACTTGATAGAAGTCTGAGGCAGTTGTGTTATTCAAACTTTTTTCACATGGACATAATCTATACAACTGAAATGTGTTCATGAAGTTCTAAAATCAATACCCAATTTTTGTCAACCAAAAATACATATTCCCTCATATTCTGTGTGCAAAGCAGCTCACAAACAAGTCTGACCCAGGATAAAATCCAGGAAACAGATGAAGTTATGATGCATCTAGACAGTGTACCACAGAACTAGAGTTTGTTCTGGTCCATGACCGCAATTTTATCCAAATGTGATTTTAGACACATAAGGAAGCCCAACTAGTTTGTCACCAAATTTTAAATCTCTGGATACAAGTATTGTCACAACAGTTGTGCTGGACTGTTTATACAAGTACGGGCACTACTGCCATATTGTACTGTTTACAGAAAAATGAATCATGTTCACAGAATAATCTTGTTTGAGTTTTCCTTTATTACCAATAAACCATATATTTATTGGAAAAGATATTTTTTAGATATGTTAGAAGTTCCCAATAGCAACTCTGGGACATTTGTCAGGTGCCAGAAGTCTACACATCAAGAAAGGAATGCAAGCTGGCACTTATTGCCAATTTACAATGACCTAAATAGTTATGCCAATCAAAGAGCAGGAACATGTCCCTAGCCAGTTTCTAAAGAGGATAGCTGTGGCAGCCATAGGATATAAACACAGCTTAAGTGAGCTTCTGGCTGCCACACAAAACACATAACGACATGCATCAGCACAGAGGCAAAACACTGCCTCTCCAGACTGTTAGTGAAATCTATTTTTTCCTTATTACCTTGGCCTGAAATTGAGACATGACATAGTTCTACTCAATTTCTGATAAACACTACCTCATTTTCTAATTCGGGATAAATACAGCCCACCCTCTGAGAATGAGCAGAGGATGCAAGGGGGATCTTCAAACCCACAAAAGATATTACAGTTAAAAAAGAAGGAACTATCTTGAAGGAAAAGAATTAAGCTTTTTTTTTTCTTTTTTTTATAAGAGAGGGTAGTGTTGATCATATGAGGTTAGAAGGAAGCCATGAAAAAAGACCAACCTCAAATCAGAAAATTCAATGTCCAGATATTACCAAATTAAAATTGCAGTGGGTATTCATGAGCCTCAACAAACAAATGAGAGAACACCTGAACAAACACTAGTGAAAATTTTTAAATGTCTGTGATTAGAAAACAAAACAAAAAAGAACCTGCAAATTTCTAGAGAAAAAAACAGGTTAACTGATTATACATTAATGGTTAGAATATAAACTGACACAACCACTTTGGAAAGCTATTTGTCAATACCTAAAAATCAAGGATGTATTTATCTTATAATACAGTAACTCTCCTTCTATAAGTACTTCTGATTTTGGAGTAACTCTCAAACCTGTAGATAAAGACAAATAAGGATGTTTCACTGCAGCAATGTTGCCAACGGGGGAAAAACCTATCAAACTTCATTAAAGAAAGGGATATATAAACTATAGATTATTTACATAATGGAATATTAGAATAATTTTTTAAAAACTGGGATCTACAGCACAGTTCTTAGTCTGCACAAAGTAAAATCTAAAAAATAAAATAAAAAAAATCTAAAATCTAAAAAAAAAAACCAAACAAACTGAGATCTATGGTTTTCAGCTTAGATAAATCTCAAAAGCAGTGTAAAATTAAAAAAATGTATTTGCTCTCATGTCAATTTTTAAAAGGTCACAGAGCAATGATACTGTTTAAGATTCGTGTATCTACAGAAAAAGTATAAAAAGATACATAAAAAGGAGACTCCAGAATAGTGAATATCCCAATGGGGGGAGCTACTGGATGAGAGTCTGCTATATACATAGTTTTGTTTCTTTAAAAAAACCTGAAATTACCACAGTTAAGGTGATAGGTATATGTGTGACTATTATTTTTTGTATGTTTAAAAACATTCATAATTTTAAAAAACTCTTCTAAAAAGGAAAAAAAGTTAGTCACAGATCAGATTTCTCCCCTGCAATATAACTCCAAAATATAAAGGGGTAACACCTCCTGAATTTGGTAGGATCCAAGAATTTTATAACTTGTAAAATTATTGTTTAATGTTTGAGAACAATATCACACACAATAAGGGCTTAGAAAACATTTAACCCTACGTCTTTCTTGAAAAAAATAATCACTTGAATTAAATACTACAGTCAAGTGAGACATTTAAAAAGTTCAAGATTGGCACTGACTTTATTTTAAACCAATTAAACATGTGAAGTCTCAAAAACTGGAGAAAAATAGGTTCATTTCCTCTCTACCTGCCTAACTTTTAAAAGTAAACCACCTTTTCATGAAAACGGCACTGAAAGTGAAGAAGGAAGCCCCTGCCCCTCCTAAAACCAAAGCTAAAGAAAAGGCTTTGAAAGCCAAGAAGGCAGTACTGAAAGGCATCCACGGCCACCAAAAAAAAAAAAAAAAGAAAATTCACATTTCACCCACATTCTGCTGGCCCAAGATGCTGCACCTCAGAGGACAACCCAAATATCCTCAGAAGAATGCCTCTAGGAGAAACAACCTTGACCACCATGGTTTCATGAGTTCCCCTGGCCAGTGAGTCAGCCATGAAGAAGACTGACGACACAACACACTTGTGTTCATTGTGGATGTCAAGGCCAACAGGCATCAGATAAAACAGGCTGAGAAGCAGCTCTATGACACTTATGCGGCCAAGGTCAACATTCTGATCAGGCCCAATGGAGAGAGAAGGCATATGATTGATTGACTGGCTTCTGACTATGATACTTTGGATGTTGCCAACAAAATTTAGATATTCTAAACTGAGCGCAGCTGGCAAATTTTAAATACAAGTTTCTTGACCATAAAAAAAAAAAAGCAAATGCAGGATAAAAAGATGATGAACACTTCAAATAAGTAGAGAGGGTAAAAAAAAACCCAAACTCATAACAATAACAAAAAGAAACTCAATCAACAGAATGAAATTCAGGGAGCAAGGTAAAGACAAAGGAAAAATGAAGGATCAATAAGACAGAGACAAACATATCAGTTATAAAAAGCAAAGCAATAAATGTGATGGATAAAGACCTTTAGACTGGATCAAAATACTAAATCAACCACAGCCTATTTCCCAGATACAAACCTGTAGAAAACATAGGCTCGACCAAAAATGGGAGGAGTGAAATGAGACAAAGTGTCAATGGCTGAGAGATTCCAAACAGAGTCGAGAGGTTATCCTGGAGGTTATTCTTACGCATTACATAGATATCACCTTGTTAGTCAAGATGTAATGGAAAGGCTGGAGGTAACCGCCTGAAAATGTAGAGCTGTGTTCCAGCAGCCATGTTTCTTGAAGATGATTGTATAATGATATAGCTTTCACAATGTGACTGTGTGATTGTGAAAACCTTGCATCTGATGCTCCTTTTATCTATCTTGTCAACAGATGAGTAGAACATATGCAATAAAAATAAATAATAGGGGGAACAAATGTTAAAATAAATTCAGTTTGAAATGCTAGTGATCAATGAAAGGGAGGAGTAAGGGGTATGTGGCATGTATAAATTTTTTTTTTCTGTTTTTGTTTTATTTCTTTTTCTGAATAGATGCAAATGTTACAAGAAATGATCATTACAATGATCATTTGCAACTATGTGATGATATTGTGAATTACTGATTATATATGTAGAACGGAATGATCAAAATAGGAATGTTTGCATTTGTTAGGTGTTTTCTGGTATCTAAAAAAAAAAAGGATATCCAGAGGTGATGTCATCAACATGGTGATGCAAGACAGCTATTGAAAATCTCTCCCCAGAAATTCAGCAAAAAACAAAAACAAAAACCTTACAAATTTCATTTGTTCAGAACTGTGGAGGAAGGGAAAGACTGGAGAAGGATCCCACAAACATTGAATCAGAGAAATATCAGGTGGGAAACTTCTGTCCCAGACAAGCTGGTCTGCTCCCCTCCCACTCACTTGGTCCCACACAGCTTGGGAAGTACCCAGAGGCAGCAATTGGGACTCCTCCCATCTCCCACGAGGGATAGAAACTATAAAACCTCTCACAGCAGTGAGACAGATCCCCACTTATAATCAGATATAGAGACCTAAGCCCACAGAGACACATAGAAGGACTTCAAGCCAGTGATGGAATACAAAAGTGCAGCAAGGAAGAACTTCCAAATGGAGGAATAGGGGAGGGACCAACAGAATCTTCCCTAAAAACAGCAAGGTTCCGGCAGAAACAATCCAAACCAACCGTTTTGGAATCCAGGAATTGGAGAGGACATTTCAAGGCCTGGTCAGTGAGGGATGAAAAGTCTCAGAAAATGTGGACAGAGACTATAACTCCAGCCAGAACACCTGGAGCCCATCCCCCATCCTTGAGGGAAACAATAGTAAGTGGCCTGAACCTTGCCTTAGGAACAACTGCAGGAGCCCTCCAGCCCAAACACAGAGAGAGACACAGCCCCACACTGAGTGAGATTTTGGCCAGTGAAGTAAGAGCACAGGAATCCCACAGTTTCAGCCCCACTCAGCCAGACAATAAGGGGATCTTGGAGGTAAACAGCTTCTGAGGATGAATAAGAAATCAAAGAATGTCATTGGCTGGCAGGCGGGAATGTGCAGGCAAAGACAGTAGGACTTTTTAGAGTCCCTCCAGACCCTATTTCAGGCCCCTTGGATCTGGTTTACACCCCATATATGGGTATCCAGTCCTGCTTTAGCTAGAAATACAGACAACTCGATTGTCAAAACAGTGGCCTAATACAAACTCAGGCAACAACTAAATCCTAGACAAGAGAGAGAAACTGACCTTCAGAATAGACCCATTAAGATGATAAGATGACCAGATATCAGCAAAAATCACAAGGCACAGTAGAACACAAGAAGAAATGACAAGAAAAGTTGAAGGAACAAATCAAAAAGTCAGAGGAGACAAAGAATCTGGAACAACAAATCAAAGATGTGCAAATAAATTTCCTGAATCAACTTAAAGAAATGAAGGAAAATGCATATAAAGAGATAAAGGATATTAAGAAGATAGTACAAGGGCATAAACAAGACTTTGAAAGAATACATTGAAAATAACTGACCATATAGAAATAAAAGACACTGTAGATGAACTTAAAAATTTCATAATGGATGGTGCCTGCCCATGTAAAATTAAATAAGTAAATAAGAGCACCATTTTAGGCAGGCCATGATGGCTCAGCAGGCAGAGTTCTCACCTGCATGCCAGAGACCTGGGTTTGATTCCCAGTGTCTGCCCATGCAAAAATAAAAATAAAAATAAAAATAAAGAAAAGAAACTTCATATGGGAGATACAACAGCAGATTTGAAGAGGCGGAAGAAAGAATCAGCAAGATAGAAGACAGAACAACTGAATACAAACGAACAAAATTACAAATGGAGAGGAAAAAAAAAACAGGAAAAATTTGATCAGGGCCTTAGAGAAATGGTTGACATCAAAAAGCACACAAATGTATTCATCGTGGGTGCCCAAGATGAAGTTCTTCCTTGCTGCGCTTTTGTATTCCACCACTGGCTTGAAGTCCTTCTATGTGTCTCTGTGGGCTTAGGTCTCTATATCTGATCATAAGTGGGGATCTGTCTCACTGCTGTGAGAGAGTGAAGAGAAAAGAGCCAGGAAAATTATATGAAGAAATAATGGTAGAAAATTTCTCAACCCTTATAAAAAACATAAATATGCAAATCCAAAAAACCAAATGTACTCCAAAGAGACCCAATCCAAGACATATTGAATATACTGTCAAATGCCAAAGAGGAGAAGATTCTAACAGCAGTAAAAGAAAAGTGATTCACCACATACAAGGGAAGCCAAATAAGACTAAGTGCTGATTTCTCATCAGACACCATGGAGGTGAGAGGGCAGTTGTATGATATATTTAGGATACTGAAAGAGAAAAATTGCCAGTCAAAACTTTTCTATACAGCACAAATGAGGGGCAATTTAAAATATTCACAGATAAACAGAAGCTGAGAGAGTTCATTAATAAGAAACCTCCTCTACAGGACCTACTAAAGTAAGTTCTGCCTGCTGAAAAGAAATGACAGGAGAGAGAGTTTTGGAGAGGGTACAGAATTAAAGAGTATAAGGGTAACTAAAAGGATAAAAAGAAAAAAAACAGATCTGACAAAAACTGGAGAAATTGGGGAAAGAAATAACAAGGATGAGAGCAGAAATTAATGGAATGGAGAATTAAAAATAAATAAATAAAACAATAGAATTTTAATTTGTCCTCTGGGGCAGCTAGTAAATAACCAGAAACTGTCTGGAACAACTATTGGGGGGAACTCCCATGACAGAATACACATTGTACAACAGTCTGGAATGGGTGAAAAGGCCAAGATTATAGCACAGAACTGTAAGTCTCCTGAACTGTGGAGGTGTGGCAGGTTGTGGAGTTATTTCCTCATGGGAAAAAGCAGTTTCTACAAGGAGCAAGGGAAGGTAGCTCAAACAAGCTCCAGTTGCGGAACTTAATTAACTAATTCAGACTGCAGAATATAAGCTCCAAGCACAGAGAAACCTGGAGCAAACATGACAGGAACATGGAGGCTTCTACCTAGTGGAAAGGAGGCAGGGTGACAAAAAAGAAAAAAGAAAAATCAGAAGCTTTTGGAGTTGGATGAGTTCAGAATACAAGAAAAGGGTTGTGTCCCAAGAAAAAAGGCACACAGAGCCAGGTACCAATTCTAGCTCTTGGCTGGCAAACTGGCAGGGACTGGGGTCCAGCTCTGAAAAGGATTTTCCCCCTATTGGTCTCTGTCTCTGTCTCTCTCTCCTTTTTTTTTTTTTTTTAACTTTTAGCTGCCCATTAAATTAAGCTGCAGGCATTCTCAGGTTTCAGCACTATCCCAGCCAAGGGTGGAGTTAAGGAATATCTGAGAGGCAAAGTAACCAGTCAGGCAAAGAAGATAATTCCCTAAAGGACAAATCTTCCCAAAGTGGGGGCAGGGCAAAGCATAAGTGGCAGCTCTCATTTAGAGCATTCAGACACCTGGGCCTGGAAAACAGAAACTGTTTAGGCCTGCCTTCTACCTCAGCCTCTGTTTCAACCAACCCCCTGGCAGGAACAGAGTCTGCTGAGAATTAAAGGCAGTGCATCATTTTATGCTGCTGTAGAGCTGCAGGCTGACAAGTGTCACCTGCTGGACAGGAGAGGGAAAACAATGATTCAAGAGGACTCGGGAAAGACTGGCAGCCTGCTGGGTCTCATCCTCAGGGAAAGATGATACTGGTAACACTCTCATCCTGAGTCCTGGTGCTGTCTTGTCTGGGAAAATCTGGTTAGGGCAGATCCTATAAGGCAGTGCAAGATCCAGAAAAACAACAGTTGAAAATTCTGACCAGTTGAACAGAAACTAAGCTAGCAGACTGGATGTCAAAGAACAGAGAGAAAGCAAAGCCAACCAACAAGAGAACCTGAGGTAAAAAGAGAGAAAATGACTTGCACAATAAATTAATCAAGGAAATCATATGCCCACACACTAGCAAAAAGCCACATCATACTAGGAAGAAAGAAACTATGGGCCAGTGAAAGGAACAAACTGGCACTTTGAATGAGATACAGGAGTTGAAACAACTATTAAAAGATGTTCAAACAAATCTTCTAAATCAAATCAACAAGTTGAAGGAAAATATGTCAAAAGAGATGAAGGATATAAAGACATTGGGCAAGCATAAAGAAAAATTCATCAGCTTGAAAAAACAAATGGCAGAACTTATATGGGAATGAAAGACACAACAGAAGAGATGAAAAACAAAATGGAGACAACAGAAGATTTGAAGAGGCAGAAGAAAGGATTAGTGAACTAAAGGACAGGCCATGTGAGATCTTACATCCAAAAGAAAAGATGGGGAAAAGAATGGAAAAATATGAGCAGGGTCACAAGGAGCTGAATGACAACATGAAGCAAATGAATACACGTGTTATGGGTGTCCCAGAAGGAGAAGAAAAGGTAAAAGGGGCAAAAAGAATAATGGAGGAAATAATCACTGAAAATATCCCAACTCTTATGAAAGACATTACAGAATCAAGAACTGCAGTATACCTAAAACAAAACAGATCCAAATAAGCCTACTCAAAAGCACTTTCTAATCAAATTGCCAAAAGTCAAAGACAGAGAGAATTCTGAAAGCCGCAAGAGAAAAGTGATCTACCACACACAAGGGAAGCTTGACAAGACTGTGGATTTCTCAACAGAAACCATGAAGGCGATAAGGCAAAGAAAGGTATGCAATATTTAAGATACTGAATGAGAAAATCATCAGCCAAGAATTCTAAATCTGGCAAAACTGTCCTTCAAAAATGAGGGAGAGTTTAAAACATCTTCAGAAAAAACAGACACTGAGAGAATTTGTGAACATGAGACCTGCTTACAAGAAATACTAAAGGGAGCACTACAGGCAGATAGGAAAAGGCAGAAGAGAGAGGATCAGAGAAGAGTGTAGAATAGAAGACTATCAATAACGGTAAAAAGAAATCACAATATTGTAAGTACAACGAACAATGCTGAGTTGAGTACAGTTGAATAAGGAAGGGCAGGGGCATGTAGAAACTAGAAGGAAACATAAGAGGATAAAAACTGGGACTATATAACTTAACAAAACTTAGAGTTGATAATGATGGTGATTAACATCAACATAACGAGGTGTTGAAAATGGGATGCTATATGGAAAAATACAATCAATGCAAACTAGGGTCTATATTTAACAGTAACACTAGAATATTCTTCCAATAATCATAACAAGGGCAATATACCAAAGCTAAGTGCTAATAAGACGGGGATAAAAGGTAGGAGTATAGGACTCTGGATGGTGGTGTATTTTATTTTATGTATTGTACTTTATGCTTTATTATTTTTATCCTTCATATTTTTTCATCTTTTTTGCGGAAGAAATGGAAATGTTCTCTTGTAGACTGAGGTGGTGAATGCAAAACTATGTGATTATTCTGAGAGCCACTGAGTATTTACTTATGTTCGATGGTATGGTAAGTGAATGAAACTGTTAAAGAAATGTTGGAGAAAATGTGAAGGGAGGGATGTACCTATTCACTATGGGTAGAGAAGCAGAGTGGTGTAGTCCCTCTGGAGGGCAGTTTGCTGGTTCCACAAGAGGCTAAGTATAAGGTTACTGCATGATCCTGCAACCCCTTAGGTATATATACTTGGTGGAACTGAAAGCAGGGTCATAAATGGACATTTGCACACTGGTGTTTGCAGTAGCAGTACCCATGATGTGCAATGGAATGGAACCTTAAGTGGCCTAAGGGTACACTGACTGACGAACAGAAGGGTGAACTATGGTATATACACAGAATGGAATACTGACCAGCTGCAAGAAGGAATTAAGTTGTGAAGCATGCAACTAGGTGAATAAAACTTGAGGAAATTATGTTGAGTGAAATAAGCCAGAAACTTTGACAAACATTGTAAGGCTCATTAATATAGACTAACAGTTCATATTATAATGTGCAAACTCTGAGAACTGAATTCAAGAGCATAGGTTACCAGGTGATAGAACATGGGCAGAGATTGGGCAACTGATGATCAAGGATTACAGAACGTTCAATAAGGCTTATTCTAAAGGGTCCTAGATTATATGCTCTTACAGCAGTCACATCTGTTTCTGAGTTTTCCCCATTATTTCTAAATTCTGAGATTTTTGAGCTCTTTGTGTATAACCTGGTCATTCCCTAGAACTTTGAGTATCTGTGACACCTGAGTTTTGCAGCAATGAAAGTCAGTATTACCCCACATAGCAACTGTACCAAAATAGCTGAAAAACAAATCAGATTTCAATGGGAGATATGAATGAAGCTGATCTGGTTAAGGACTAAGGGAAATCAGACTAAAGGGTATAGGATGATATTGATTGTATTTTAAAACCTCAACTTCTGTATGAGACCAAAGGAGAGAGATACTTATTTGGTAGAAAACTGACATTTTCTGTAGCATACCAACTAATTTAGCCTGTATAGTCAGTCCAAAGGACATAATTACATGGACCCTAGAATGGGGAATGAGAATGTTATTTTGACAGGTTAATGTAATACCCTAATACATCCCAGAGTAATTAAATAAAATAAAAAAGTATTTGCAAAGTCCCCTTGAAGGACTGGGGAAATGTGGAAATATTACACTTTCCCACCTAGGGAATTCCTCATATTCCTACAAAGCATTTAGGGACTACCAATTTAATAAGCCAAGCCCTTGATTTTGGGGCTTGGCTTTACAAAAACTATTCCTGCAAAGGAGAAGCTAAGCCTACTTATATTATGTATAAGTCACCTCCAGAAAACCTGTTTTGTTGTTCAGATGTGGCCTCTCTCTCAAACAATCACAAATAAACTCAATATCCTCCCCTGCTAAATAGGACATGACTTCCAGTGATGAGCCTTGTCCTGGCATTGTGGGATTGAGAAAGCCTTCCTGAACAAAACAGGGAAAAGAAGTGAATCAAAATGAAGTTTCAGTGGCTAAGAGATTTCATATAGAGTAAAGAGGTCATTCTGTAGGCTATTCTTATGCATTATATAGATTTTTTTTTTAGTTTCCAGTGTATTAGAATAGCTAGAAGGAGATATCTGAAACTGGTGAACTGCAATCTAGCAGCCTTGATTCTTGTTGATGAGTATAAAACTACTATATGGCTTTTATGGTATGAACATGTGATTGTGAAAACCTTGTGATTGATACTCCCTTTATTCATTGTATGGGCACACAAATAAGAAAATAAAAACAACCCACCACTCCCTGCCCTCTCAAAAAAAAAAGGCAAGTTAGCCACACAAGAGAGTATTGGACTAGTCTTCTGAAATTGTATTACGCTTCCAAGCTGTACTGAGTTCATACAACTCGAGCAGAGAATTTTGGAAAACCTAGACACACAATACATTTGTGATAATGGTTACTTCTAAAGGAAAATAAAGGGAAAAAACACAATAGAAAGAATCGACAAAACCAAAAGTTGGTTCTCTGGGGTAAAAGCCAAGACTACTTATAATTATGCCTAAGAGTCACTCGCACAGAACATCTTTTGTTGCTCAAATGAGGCCTCTCACTTTAATCCAACTTAGCAGGTGAACTCACTGCCCTCCCCGACTACATAGGACATGACTCCCAGGGGTGTACATTTCCCTGGCAACATGGGACATGATTCCTGGGGATGAGCCGAGACCCAGCATCATAGGATTGAGAAAACCTTTGTGATGAAAAGGGAGAAGAGAGAAATGAGACAAAATAGTTTTCGTGGCTGAGAAATTAGAAACAGAGTTGAGAGGTTATCCTGGAGGTTATTCTTATGTTTTATATAGATATCCCTTTTTAGTTTATGGTGTATTGGAACGACTAGAGGGAAGTACCTGAAATGGTCAAACTATATAGCTTTTACAGTGTGACTATCTGATTGTGAAAATCTTGCGTCTGGCGCTCCGTTTATCCTGTGTACAGACAGGTGAGTAAAAAATAAGGACAAAAATAAATAAATAAAAAATGGGGGGATAAGGGGTAAAAAAAATTGGGTATGCTGCACTACTAGTGGTCAATGAGAGGTAGGGATAAGGGGTATGGGATGTATGTGTTTTTTATTTTTATTTCTTTTTCTGAAGTGATGCAAATGTTCTAAAAATGATCATAATGATTAATATACAACAATGTAACATTATTGTGAGCCACTGATTATATTTTGTATGGACTATATGATGCATGAAGATATTTCAAGAAAATATTTTTTTTACAAAAGTTGGTTCGAGAAGATCAATAAAATCAACAAACTAGCTAGACTGACAAAGACAAAAAGAAAAGATGCAAATAAATAAAATCAGAAATGAGGGGGAGGCATTACCATGGACATCAAAGAAATAAAAAAGATCGTAAGAGGTTACTATGATCTTTCTTTCTAATTTGATTACCCTTTTTTTCTTGCCTAATTGCACTAGCTAGAACTTTCAGCACAATGTTGAATAAGAGTGGTGACAGTGAGCATCCTTGTCATGTTCCTGACTTAGGTGGAAAGCTTTCAGTCTCTCACCATTGAATATGATGTTAGCAGTGTGTTTCCTGTATATGCCCTTTATCATGTTCAGGAAGTTTCCTTCAATTTCTACCTTTTTTTTTTTTTTCTTTTTTACATGGGTGGGCACCGGGAACCGAACCCGGGTCCTCGGGCATGGCAGGCAAGCACTCTTACCTGCTGAGCCACCATGGCCCAATTTCTACCTTTTGAAGTGTTTTTATCAGGAAAGGATGTTGCATTTTGTTAGATGACTTTTCTGTGTCAATTGAGATGATCATATGGTTTTTCCTTTTTGATTTGTCAATGTGGTGTTTTATATTAATTGATTTTCTTGTACTGAACCACCGTGCATACCTGAAATAAAACTTAGTTGGTCATGATATATGATTCTTTTAATAAGATTTGACTTGCGAGTATTTTGTTGAGGATTTTTGCATCTATATTCATAAGAGAGTATGATGTTAAATTTCCTTTTCTTGTAGTATCTTTATCCAGATGTTGACTTCATAAAATGAGTTAGGTAGTGTTCCCTCTTCTTCGATTTTTTTGTAAGAGTTTGAGCTGGAGTAGTATTAATTCTTATTGGAATGCTTGCTAAAATTTGTCTGTTACCTACTGTAGAGGATCCTGGATTGTAAGCTCTTACAGCAGTCACATCTCTTCTGGAGTTGTAATTGCTATTTCTAAATTCTGAGATAATGAGCTATTTGAGTATAACCTGGTGCAAAATTTATATTTTGGGTAGCATATGATCTAATTTAACTGGTACGGTCAGTTTATTCTAACACAATAATTATATGGAATCTTGAATAGGGCATGAGATCTTCTTGGTTTGTACAGTTTAGTATGATGTCCTGATATTTCCCAGAGTAAATTAAGCCAGAGAATAAAAAAGTATTTGCAAAGTTCCCTCAAAGGACTGGGGAGAAAGGAGGAAATATTCAAATTCCCTACCTGAGGAATTTCTGATATTTTCAAAGCAGCGGGAACAACCAATTCAATAGGTCAAGCCCTTAATTTTGGAGTTTGTTCCTATGAAACTGATTCCTGCAATGTTGAAGGTGAGCCTTCTTATAATTATGCCTAAGAGTCACCTCCAGAGAACCTTTTTTTTGGTCATATGTGGCTTCTCTAAACCAACTCAGCAGATGGACTCACTGCCCTCCCTCATATGTGGGACATGACTCCCAGGGGTATAAATCTCCCTGGCAAAGTGGGGCATGACTCCTGCGGATGAACCAGAACCCAACATCATGCAATTGAGAAAGGCTTTTTGACCAAAAGGGGAAAGAGAGAAATGAAACAAAATAAAATTTCAGTGGCTGAGAAATTTTAAAGAGAATTGAGAGTTGATCCTGAAGGTTATTCTTATACATTGTATAGATATCTTTTCTCAGTTTATGGTGTATCGGAATGGCTAGAGGGTAGTACCTGACATTGTTGAACTATGTTCCAATAGCCTTGATTCTTGAAGACAACTATATGATTATTTAGCTTTTACAATGTGACTGTGTGACTATGAAAATTCATCTGTCTAGGCTCTGGATAAAGGGACCATCAGCCACAAGGTTTTCACAATCTCACAGGCACATTGTAAAAGCTATATAGTTATACACTCATCTTCAAGAATCAAAGCTACTGAAATACAGTTCAGCAGTTTCAGTTACTTTGCTCTGACCACTTCAATACACCACAAACTAAAAAGCAATATCTATATAATGTATAAGAATAACCTGCAGGATAACTTCTCAACACTGTTTGGAATCTCTCAACCACTGAAACTTTATTTTTTTCATTCATCTGCCCACACCATGGATAAAAGAAGCATCAGACTCAACAGTTGTAGGAGAATCCTACAACTCAACAGTAAAAAGACAAATAACCCAATTAAAAAATGGGCAAGAAATGATGGCAAAAAATAATAATAATAATAATAATAATAATGTGAGGGGCAGGAATAATGGGTAAAAAAAATTGGGTAGACTGAAATACTAGTGTTCAATGAGAGGTATGGGATGTATGGACTTTCTTTTTATTTGTTTTCTGGAGTGGTGCAAATGTTCTAAAAATAATCATGCTGATGAATACACAATTTTACACTGATATTGTGAGTCACTGATTGATACTTTGGATGGACTGTGTGTACAGGAAAGTATCTCAATAAATATATTTTTAAAACATACTTTTAATATTTCCCTCTATTATTTTAAAAAAACACTTTATTGTAAACCTTAACAAACAAACATATAAACATTCTTGACATACAAAAATTCTATAATTGGTATACAACCAATGGCTCACATCATCTCATGGTTGTATATTCATCACCATGATCATTTAATAAAAATACTTTAAAAAGTATGGTACTGGCAAAAAAGATAAATATATTGGTCAATAGAATAGAATTGAGATCTCAGAAATGGACCCTCAGATCTAGTCAACTGAATTTGACAAGACTCCCCAGCCTACTCAACAGGGACAGAACAGTTTCTTCAATAAATGGTGTGGGGAAACCTGGATATCCATAACCAAAAGCATCAAAGAGGACCTCTATCTCATACCCATACAAAAATTAACTCAAAATGGAATAAAGACCTAAATATAAGAACCAGTACCATAAAATTCCTAGAAGAAAATGTACAGAAGTATCTTAAAAATCTAGCGATAGGCAGCATTTCTGAGACTTTACACCAAAGGACAAGCAATGAAAGAAAAAATAGATAAATGGCAATCCTCAAAATCAAGTATGCCAGTGCTTCAAAGGACTTTCTCAAAAGGGTGAAAAGGCAACCGACTCAATGGGAGAAAATATCTGGAGACCACATATTTGATAATGGTTTGATATCCAGAATATATAAAGAAATCCTACAACTCAACAGTAAAAAGACAAATAACCCAATTAAAAAATGGGCAAAGGACATGAGCAGACATTTTATCCAAAGAAGAAAAACCGATTGCTGAAAAGCACATGAAAAGATGCTCAGCTTTACTAGCTATTAGGGAGATGCAAATCAAAAGAACAATTAGAGATATTATCTAATACCCAGTAGAATGGCTACTATTAAACAAATTGGAAACTACAAGTGTTGAAAAGGATGTGGAGAAATTGGAATACATATTCACTGCTGCTGGGAACATAAAATGGTACAACCACATGGAGGATGTTTTCGTGGTTCCTCAGGAAGCTAAGTATAGAGTTGCCTTACAACTTTGCAATCTGGCTACTTGAGATATACCCAAAATATCTGAAAGCAGGGACACAGACACTTGCACACCAAAGTTCATGATGGCATTATTCACAATTGCCAAAAGATGGAAACAACCCAAGTGTCCAGCAACAAATGATTGGATAAACAAAATATATATATAGCAGTAAGAAGGAATGAAGGCATGAAGCATGCAACAACATGGATGAACCTTGGGGACATTATGTTAAGTGAAATAATTAAGACACAAAAGGACAAATATTATATGATCTCACTGATATGAACTAATTATAATATGTAAACTCACAGGCATGAAATACAGATTGTAGGCTATAAGAATATAGAATGAGATTAAAGAATGATAAGTGAGCACTTACTATGTGCAGAATGTTTGACTAGGTTGAACTTAAACATTTGGAAATAGACAGAGGTGATGGTAGTATGTTATTGTGAGAGTAATTAACACCACTGAATGATGGATGGATGTGGTGGAAAGGGGAAGTTTAGAGTCATGCATGTCACCGGAAGGAAAGTTGGAGGTTAAAACATGGGAATGTATAAAACAGTGAATCTTGTGGTGGACAAACTTTGATTAACTGTACAAATATTAAAAAGTTCTTTCATGAACTAGAACAAATGTACAACATTATTACAAGGAGTTACTAATAGAGGGGTGTGTGGAAAAAGGTACCTACTGCAAAGTATGAACTAGAGTTAACATTAATTCTTTAATCATCATTAGTAAAAATCAACAGTAAAAAATGTACCACATCAATATTATGGGTCAATAATAGAACGGGAAAAGAGGTATGGGAGGATTTGGGTTTTCTTTTTCTATTTTTATGTCTTTTCTGGAGTAAAGAAAATGTTCTAAAATGATCATGGGGATGTATGCATAACTATGCAATGATACTGTGAGCCTAATGGTTTGTATGGTATATGAATATTTCTCAATAAAATTGCATTAAAAATACTCAAACTACAATTTTAGATTATCTAGTAAATAAAGGACATGAGAAACATCATTATGTCAAAATCTAACAAATGTGGCCATAGCTCTACTTACAGGTAAATTTATATTCTCAAATATTTTTATCATTATTAAATAAGACTTGAAATATCTGGAATGTGCTTTTATCAAGTCTAAGGATGGAAGGAAAAGGAAAAATCATACACTTATATAATGTAAATACATAAAAATAAAATAAATAAATTAGAAATGAGGAAAAGAATTGAATTGATAAAAAATTCAAGATAATATTGCTAAAAAAAACTAAACAAAATAAAGCAGAGCTAGTCAAACAAGGTAACTGAAGGACTTCAGGAACTGTGATATTACCTGCTAATTCTTCTTTTAGGATCAATCTTTCCCACTTTGTTGACTGAACATCTCTACTTGTACATTCTAACCAAAAACCCAACTACAGGCTTATTTCCACAAATGTAACATACCCACATATAAGCCACACACAGAACTCCTCAACCACTAAAGGAGGAGACCCAATAGCATTTTCATCCCAGAATACCAAAAATTAAATGTTATAACTATTATAACCGGCCCCCTCCCACCATATGATGTACAAAACTTTCTTAGATCTAACTCACAAGATTAGTGAGACTCAGTTAATAATTGTTTACTTTATGCCTTTTCTGTTTTAAAAATCCTTAACATTATAATCAGACTTTACAGCTACATTATTAACAATCATTCAGAGACTAATAAAATTTACTTGTTTACTATTCCCCCACCTTTTTTCTTGTATAAAATCCTTCCTTTTTCTAACTCTTTCAGAGAGTTAGGAATCTTTTCATTTCCTAACTCTTTCTTCAAGGTAATATTAGTCTATTATCAAGGCTCTTTTATCTTTTAATATTAAATCATAATTTTTATAGCAGAATGGTATAATGAAAGAACACTGTTCCACAGGTATAAAAACTGAGGTCCTAACCACTGCTCAGTAACTGGCTATGTATTACTAGGCAAGTCATTTATTTCCAAGAGTCAGTCCTCTCATTCATATTTTATCAATAAAATAAAACACCAATCCAATCCACTTCACTGAGTTGTGATGAGATTCAAATTAAGGTAATTTATATTATTTTAATCTACGGCTACAAAAAAATAAGGGAATACTAAGGGGTTACTCTGAAATTGGTATATAGTAGAGGTTTATTGAATACTGGGTGAATACACTTCAAAGAGATGAGGGAGTTAAAAAGTCTATAAGAACAAAAATCAATTAATTATGAACAAAAGAAATGCTAGATAGTAAGGGACAAGATAAACTAAATTTAGAAGGTGAAAAAATCAATCATGTCTGAAAAAAGGTATAATAGTTGGATATAGGTACTTTTTAATATCCTAGCAACTTAAATTAAGAAAAATCGTGGGTTTCCTATCACACTGTTATATAGAAACAACCAGTTTATCAGGTGAAACTTTTTCTGGCCTTTAGCAGGAAGATATCATCTGAGTTATACTAATCAGGTATTTGAAATTTTTGTTTTTCAAAAAAATTCAAGTTTTACAAATGTGTTTTTTTTTTAATTCAGATACAATTTCCTAAACTAGATTTGCTTTCAGTCACTTGGCCCAACTGATAAATATATTTTGATAACAGGAAAACAACATTAAAATGTTTTCCTCCACAATATTATTTCCCCCAAAGCAATTTAGTTTCACACAGAAGAGATGCACTAATTTATTTTTCTTATCTTGACTAAGACAATTATTTTAGTAATCCTAGTCATCTTTTACCTTCGTATTCCTGAGATTACACTCCCAGAAAGTGTCCAGCTCAAGTCTACTTTTCAAATTCTATTACGAGAAAATTGCAGATTACTTTGATCACAGTAAACTGGAAGAATCGTTTGAAAATGTGGAGTTTCAAAGCAGCTAAATATTTTGAATACGTTCTCAACTAACAGTCTGGTTCATGTTTCCACGGTAGCACTTCCTTTCACTGGGTCTGTTCATGAATTATTAGTAACAAAAGATAAAACTATATGTTTGCTAATCTATGTTTTAGAGTCTACAGCAAAACGGAACCTATTTTTAGCTAATTCTTACTTTAAAACCTTGCTTACTATCACTTAAATGACAGACTATAAATGAGTTTTATATGTTAAAAATTGTTTTAAACTATATTTGCCCATAAAATAAGATAAATATTTTGTGTTATGGAAATAGGAAACATGTATTTTCACAATATATTTTGTATTTTGGAACTCAAAGGCTTCTGAGTTTATTTGGCAGAGAATGAACATTTTGAAGAGGTGAGGAAAATACTAAAAGCTGAACTTTAAAATGATCTTAATGGAACTTTTAAAGAATAGATTGGGAAAAGAGGCAATATCCACTATTCCTGAAATATTTCATGTATTTGCCTGTACATTTTAATAGAGTTATCACCCTGACTACCTTTTGTTAGAGGTTTTTTTTAATTTATTTATTTTTAATTTTTTTAGGATAACTGATTTAAAAGAGCTTTAACAACTCCTGTTTATAACATGAACTTTCATAATGTGGTCAGCATGATTGTTTTTCCTGTGATTCAGATATTAAAGAAAGTGATCACTACCCAAATGCACAGACTAAAATTGTAGCAAACGACAAAAGATTTCATTCCTTGTTTCCCAGCTAAAATCTTACAGTTATAAAATTTTAGGTTTGGCTTCACAAAAATTTAGAAAAATAGATACAAGACTTGGATGTTAAAGTTTAAAGCATAAAAAACACACCAAGTCTAACACTTGTAATTTTAAAATCCTGGGGTAGACAAATACCGAGTCAAAATTTTAAGACCTATTTTTTGAGAGTACCTATGGTTTGGATAATGGGTATGTGTGTGTGAAGCAAGGGGACTAATCAGCAGGTACACAAGCTGGCTGGGTTTCATTATCATTTTGTACTTAAAGCTGGACCTTGCCATCTTGCCTCCTTAAGAACAGCAGCTCTAGGTAAACCTCAGAAAAGTGCTGTCAAGGTTGCCAAATTCAGTTCCAACATTTAATGGAAGTAACTACAACCTACTTGCCTTCCACAGATTGGAAGAGAAATATTGTCAATTTGAGGCTGCAATTCAAATAGTGTTTTATAAAAAAACAAAACTAAACTCTACAAGTATTACCAATTCTACTTGAATATATCTACTTCTGTAAAAATCTCAGTAAGCACAGTTAGATTTTTATGAGGAGCATATCCTACAAGTTCCTCCCCTCCCATGTTGATTTGGATACCCTTGGTGATAGATAGCTTGCTAATTTTTGTCCCAATATAGTATAATTTCTATTTTTATCCTCATATTCTTTCTCACCTCATAAGATGACTTCTCTCCTTCTCTTTACCAAACTCTACTTGTATCCTTTCCTATTCTCTAGCTCTCATTTTCTTAATTCTCTTATTTCTCTGGTAGGCATTTCCTATTTTCAAAAATGTTCAGATTAAGTACAAAAATAATACATACATTAAAACATTGTAGATAAGATGGAAGCCCTTTTGATCACTACCACAGATGTTATTGTACTGGGTCTACTGTTCAGCAACTTATTTTTTAATTTGTTGTTTTAAACTTTTAAAATTATATAACATATATACAAAGCAAAGGAAAAAAAGCAATAGTTTTCAAAGCACACTTCAACAAATAGTTACAGGACAGATCTCATAGTTTGCCTGCATACTATCATCTCATATTTTTCCTTCTAGCTGCTCCACAACATTGGAGACTAGAAGCAATAAATATTTTATCATCACAATCGCCTTTTCTTTTTTTGTGTGAAAATAACATATATACAAAAAAGCAATAAATTTCAAAGCACAATGCATCAATTAGTTATAGAACAGATTTCAGAGTTTGATATGGGTTACAATTCCACAATTTTAGGTTTTTACTTCTAGCTGCTTAAAGATACTGGAGACTAAAAAAAATATCAATATATTGATTCAGCAATCATACTCGTTTATTAAACCTACCTTCTTTGTATAATTCCACCACCATCTTTGATCTTTCTATCCCACTCTTTAGGGGTATTTGGGCTGTGCCCATTCTAACTTTTTCATTTGGAAGGGGCCATCAATCATATGGGATAGGGAGATGAAACTAGCTGGATGTTCTGAAGACGCTGGTCCCCCTAGGTTCCAGGAATTATCTGGTCCAGGAAGTCATTTGGAGGTTGTAGGTTTCAGGAAAGTTACCCTAGTGCATGGAACCTTTGTAGAATTTATATTGCCCTAGGTTCTTTGGGAATGGCTGGAATGGTTTTGTTTAGGTTTGGCAAGTTATGATATGTTACAATGTCTAACTGAAATTTGCAAAAGTGTGACCTCCAGAGTAGCCTCTTGACTTTTTGAAACTCTCTCAGCCACTGATACCAGCAACTTATATTTTATTATGAACAATACCAGAGTGAAAATTCTTACACACAAAAATGAATTTTACTCTAGGGGAGAAATCAGAATCTGAGCTGCTGGTTAAAGGACATGCACATTTTAAATTATAACTAATGTCAAGTTGCCCCCAAGAATGGTATACCCTACCAATAGGATATGAATGATAATGTGTCATTCATACCCTATCAGTGACACGAAATTATCAACATTTCCCCATCTCCTCACTTAATTTGATATTATCAAATATTTTAATTTTTGCATTCTTATAGATAAAATCTGTTTTGTTTTTAAATTTGTATATACCTGGTTATCAATGAGTATGAACATCTTTTATCGGTCACTTATATTTCCTTCTCTGTGAACTGCCTGTTCATTTTTTCTATTTCCTGTGCATATTCTTATTCTATTAGATTTTTTTGCTATTGAATTATAGAAGCAATTTATATATAAATTACTTTATATACAGTGTCATGCTAATTGTAAACATCTTTTCACCTCCACATTTAATGACCCGATGTTGGTAGCTTGAAATTGGCCATGATTATATTTATGATTATTTTATTTATGGCAATCTGCAAAAGCTACAGGCCCCCCTCACCCCCAGCCAGTTGTTAAACATTTACCAGCACAAAATGATTATCTATTTTGAATCCTAATTCTTTGCTTGCTATTTGTTTCAATGACTTCCTCTGAGCCAATCATTTTCAAGTTTTCTGCATACTGTTGCTTATTCACACTTAAACATGCTTTACTTAGTTCTACTGTACCATACCTTTCCTACATTTCTGCTTTATCACCTTTGTCAACAGTCCTCCTTTAGCTAATTTTTCAATGTTCCTGAAATTTTTTTTAATTTGCTCAAATCACTCCTTAATACCCCAAATTGATGCTGTGACTTAGAACTTTAATCTCATCATATCACATCTATACTTTGTCCCATATCTGTAAACACCTATTAGACATTTCTCTTTTATGCCCTACCATATGCATAAATAATTTAGGTCTAAATCCAGAAAAGAATTAAATGATACAATTCAAAAAATAATACGTAACAATGCAATTGCAAAAGGACATACCTAAAATTTCCAACACTAAAGAGGAATTCATATTAACCTTCCAATCTCCTCCCCTACTTCCAATTATCCCACTACAAAACATCACCTCAGTAGGAAAATTACAAAGGCAATTTTTAAAAATATAAAACTTCTAATTTTGATATACTTTTAAACCTACAAGGACAGTACAAAATGATGCAAATTCCATATAGAGAACTCAAATATACCCTACTCCAACCTCCCAGATACCCAGATCCAATTTTAACATTTTGCCATTCTTTTTAACAATCAATCCATCTATCTGTACATGTCTCTTTATCAATCCATTTTCTGAACACTTGAGTGTAGGTGTACACATCATGCTCCTTGAACACCTGAACCTTGCCACCATTAAGTACAGTAATCAAGTTCAAGAAATTTAACATTGGTATAAAATTTATAGATTATATTCCAGTTCTTTCAAATGTCCCAATAATTGTCCTTTTGGGTCTTCTCGATACCCGTGTTAGATACCATCCAGGATCACGTATTGCCTTTAATTGCCATTGTCTCTCTCTTAAGTTGCTCTTTTTTTTTAATTGTGAAAACATACATACAACATAAACTTTCCCATCTCAATCACTCCCAAGCATGCTTTTCAGTAACATCAATCACATCATTATTTTGCAGAATCCTGACCACCTTCTATTACAAAACCTTTCATATCTCCCCAAACAGAAACTTCATGCCAATTTTGCTTTAACTCCCCAGGCCTTCAGCCCCCACCATTGGCAACTTGTACTTTAACTTCTGTCTCCGTGAGCTTGTATATTCTCCAATATTTTCTTTGTAGTTACCATGGGGGTTAAATTTAACATCCTCAACTATAACAATCTCATTAGCTTTGATACCAACTTAATGTATCAATGTATATATAAACTATGTTCCTATATACCACCCCCATGTTATGTAGTTCTTGTCAGATTACGTTTGTACATTATGAGTTCAAAACCATTGATTTATTATTACGTTTTATGTACTTGTCTTTCAGATCCTGTAGGAAGTTAAAAGTGGAGTTACAAACCAAATATACAATAATACTGCGACTTATATTTAACCTTATTACCCTTACTGGAGATCTTCATTTCTTCACACAGCTTCACTCCATTGTCTATTGTCCTTTCCTTTCAATCTACACAACTCTCTTTAGCATCTCTTGTAGGGTCACTCTACAGGTGATGACCTTCCTTAGCTTTTGTTTATTTGTGAAAGTCTTAATTTTTCCCTCATTTTTCAAAGATAGTTTTGCTGGATACAGAAATCTTTGTGTCAGGCATGGATGAGACAGAGGTCACATGCTTAGTGCAGAGATATGCTCTGTGGGAACAGGCACCTGATGTCCTGAAAAGACTAAAGTGTTGCAAAGCTGCTTGAGTCTGAGAGAAAGGAAGCCTTGGGAAATGTGTAACTTCTGACTCATTGGGGCCCAGGGAAGCAGATGGTTCAGCTTCCTCCTTCCTGTTCTTTAGTTACACTTCTGTTACTTTCTTTACCTCACAGCCCTATAAAATAAACAGTACTGAACATCTTGGGGTCTTTGAGTCACCATCAGAGCTCAGAGTCCCACCTGGTCCTAGCTTTAACTATATTTTTGTCTCTTGTGTTTCTTTCTCAATTCTCCCTCACTTCCCTTCAGTCCCCACCTGCTGGTTGCAGCACTTGATAGGTTTTTTGTTTGTTTTTACTTTCAGCACTCAAAATATGTCTTCCTACAGCCTTCTTGCCTCTGAGGTCTCTGATGACAAATCAGCACTTAATATACTGAGGCTCCCTTGCACATGAGCCTCTCTCTTGAAGCTTTCAGAATTCTTTCTTCATCTTTGGCATCTGACAGTTTGAATATAATATGTTCTGGTATGGGCCTATTTGGGTTTATCCTGTTTTGAATTTGTTGAGTGTTTTGATATGTATATTCATGTCTTTCATTAAATTTGGGAAGTTTTCAGTCATTATTTCTTTGAATAGTCTCTCTCTAACCGTTTCTCTTCTCCTTGTGGGAGTCTCACAAGATTGATATTGTTATTCTTGGTGGTATCCCACAGGTTCTTCAAGCTCTTCACTTTTCCTCATTATTTCTATCTTCTGCTTCTCAGACTAGATGATTTCAATTCTTTCATCTTTAGGTTCACTGATTCTTTCTCTTTCTCTGCAAGCTTCAATCTTCTGTTGAATCCCTCTAAGGAAGTTTAAAATTCTGTTACTATGCTCTTCAACTCTTTTGGTTCTTTTTCATAATTTCCATCTCTCTATTAATATTCTTTGTGTTCAACTACTGTTTTCCTGATTTTCTTTAATTCTCTGTCCATGTTTTCCTTTAGCTCTTTGAGCATACTTAGGCTCATCTTTTAAAAGTCTTTGTTTGGTATGTCCCAGGTCTGGCCCTCCTTGTTGATGCTTTCTAATACTTTTATCTTCTCCTCTGCCTGAGCCCTCACTTCCTATTTCTCTGTATGTTGTGTAATCCTTTGTTGCAAGCTAGACGTTTTGGTATCTTAATGGTATGTTGTCACTGGGTATACTCTGAGGATTCAGCTCCTTAAGCTTATATCCATCTAATGTTACAACAGAGCTTTCCTTGATTGCCAGCAGGTAATCAAAAGAAAAAAAAAGAAGAAGAAGAAGAAGAAGGAAAAATAGATAACACTTTTCCCAGTCTTTGCAGATTGATTTAAGTGTTCTCCTTCAGGGCTTATCCATGCAATTAATTTATCAGGATAGTTCAAGGCCAAAGCTTCGGACCCTCCTGATCCTTTCATGGTTCTGAATGACCCTTCTTCCCTAGGAAACAGATTTCTCATGGTCCTAGGCACTGTACTATAAATCCTTCAGCTAGCACGATTTGACTGCTCTTCTACAGCATTCTATAGGAGAGTTCCATGTGTGGACTTCTACATGTGGAGTTAAGTTTTAAGACAATGAGTCCCTCTGGCCATCACCCCAGAAAGACTGGGCCAGATGTACATGTTCCCTATATGTGCACAAAGGTTACCCTGCTCCCTCCATAACTGGCACCAGTGGTCTACACTAGTACATGGGCCTAAACTGTGCACTGAACCAGTGAGGGGTTAGGTTGGAGTCAGCCAGGGTGCCCCAAGATCCTACCACTTTTAAGTAGCCTTTGATTTGATTTGATATTTGCCCTTTTACTGTTTTCTGGAACTTTGAGAAAGATGTTTTTTGCCAGTTCTTGCAGGTTGTTCAAGCTTCTGGGGATAGGGGGTGGATGGAACCCTGAAGCACCTCACTTGGCTATTTTTATCAGGGCTGCCAAAGGCAATTTTAAAACTCTTTTGCTGTGTAGATATATTTTTTACTCAGATGTTTTATTATATATAGAAATTATTTTTACCCAATAATACATCCTAAAACTACTTTTATCAAAGGAAGAATAACGGTAGGTCACTTACTACAATTAGAATTTTGCTGGAAACATAGGGCTAATCCTCTAAGAGAGAACAGATTTTGATGGTCCTGAAAATATAAAAATAAGTCCTTAAAGCCAAAAAGAAGGCTATGTCTATTATAATGGAATACTAGATTTCCTCTACAGCCCCACATAAGGAAGATCATACAGAAAGAGCACTTACTTTCATATTCTACTACATTAAAGATACATTAATTGAGGCCCACTTTGTATGAAACCTGATACTATATGCTAGAGACACAAAAATGAAGAAATGGGTACCTGCCCTCAAGGAAAATGTTTACAATCTAACAAGGGGGCAAACACCTAAACATACTCTGGCTTCTTATGGGCTTCTAATTTGTTTAAATATTCATAATCAAACTTCTTCATTCTTGTTTATCTATTGTTTCAGCTTCTGTTCAGCCTGTTTCATCTCGTCTCACGATTTCTGATAAAAAAAATCGAGTTATATGGTCTGAAACTAAACTGCACTTCTGTTTATAGCTACATGATAAACAGATAATCTGATGGACTTCCTCACTGAAAATAACAAAAAATGGTGAATAAAATTTTAAAATGTTATTGAGCGGGCAATGGTGGCTCAGTGGCAGAGTTCTTGCCTGCCATGCCAGAGACTCGGGTTCAATTCTCAGGGCCTGTCAATGACAAAAAGAACAAAATTTTTTAAATATTTTTTATTGCATACTGGACTTGTAGGGCAGTGAGAAATCTACAGAAGCCAAAAATAAAATGAAAGCAGGAATTGTATGGTATCTGAAGTTGGCTTAGCCATAAAAATGTCTGCCAAAATACAAAGAACTTGACCTTCCATTATAATAGCTCATGGAACAGGAAACCCAAGAGATAAAGGAAGAAGAGCCAGCAGAAATAACAGATGCATTATCTGAAAGAGTTCAGAAATTAAAATCATAATAATCAGTATATAAATGTTTGATATTTTGTAAAATTAAAAGTTTGAATATCATCAACAGTCAAAATAATATTGAAAATAATCAAGCATGAGTGTTCAGAAATAGACCCTTTCATCTAATCTTTGATAAGGGGGTCAAGCTAACCCCAATGGGACAGAGCAGACTCTTTAGTAAATGGAGAACTGAATATCCACATGCAAAAGAATGAAAGAAGATCCATATCTCACACCCTACACAAAAATTAACTCAAAATGGATCAAATGGATCAAAGACCTAAACACTGGAGTTAAGGCCATAAAACTTTTAGAAGAATATGCAGGGAAATATCTTATAAATCTTGTGATAGGAGGTGGTTTCCTAGACCTTACGCCAAAAGCCCAAGCAATGAAAAAAGAAATAGATAAATGGGATCTCCTCAAAATATAACACTTCTGTGCATCAAAGAACTTCATCAGGAAAGTAAACAGGCAGCCTATTCAATGGGAGACAATAGTTGGAAACCACATATAGGGTTTTAATATATAGAATATATAGAGGTTCTACAATTCAACAACAAAAAAGACAACCCAATTTAAAAATGGGCAAAAGACATGAACAGACATTTCTCAGAAGAGAAAATATAAATGGCTAAAAGGCACTTGAAAAGATGCTCAACTTCACTGGCTATTAGGGAAATGCAAATCAAATCCACAATGAGATATCATCTCACACCCACTAGAATAGCCATTATCAGAAAAACAGAAAACGATGAGTGCTGAAGAGGATGTGGAGAAAGAGGCACACATTCATTATTGGTGGGAATATAGAATGATGTAACTGCTCTGAAGGTAGTTTGAAGTTCCTCAGAAAACTAAGTATAGAATTGCCATATGATCCAGCAATCTCATTACTAGGAATATATTCAGAGGAACCAAAGGCAAGGATTCAATGGACATTTACACACCGGTGTTTGTAGCAGCATTATTTATGATTGTCAAGAGAAGGAAACAGCCCAAATGTCCATCAGTGGGCAAGTGGCTAAACAAGCTGTGGTATATAAATACAATGGAATATTACACAACTGGAAGACTGAATAAAGTCATGAAGCACGAAACAGTGTGGATGAACCTAGAGGACCTTATGCTGAGTGAAATTAACCAGAAACAAAAAGACAAATACTGTATGGTCTCATTAATATGAACATTAATGAGTGGACTTTGAGAGTTAAAGTGTGGGACACAGCTATCAGTAAGACAGAAAGAGGGTAGAGATTGGGCATTTAGTGCTGAAGGAGTACAGAATGTGCAAGAGGACTAAATGCAAAAATTCAGAAATGAATAGCACATTACTATCTGATGGTAGTACAATAATGTAAGTACACTGAATGTAAGTATGGTTGAGGGAGAAGGGCTAGGGGCATGCATGATACCAGAAGGAAAGACAGAAAACAAAGACAGACAGTATACTTAGGAATGCCTAGAGTGGACAATGATGGTGATTAAATGTACAAATATGTTTTTGCATGAGAGACAGCAACTGAATATCAACATTGCAAGGTGTTGGAAATGGGATGGTATACAGGAAGAAAAACAAACAATACAAGCTAGGGTCTATATGCAACAGGAACGTTGTAATATGCTTCTACTGAATGTAACAAAGGCATTGTGCCAAAACTAAATGTCAACAAGCAGGGTATATGGGGGAGGGATATGGAATTCTTTGAGGAAGAAAAGGAAATGTCTTCATATAGACTGTGGTGGCAAAGACATGGTTATGTGATTATACTAGGAATCACCGATTTTTCACTTATGTTGAATTGTACACTGTGTGAACAAAACTGTTTAAAATTAATAGAGAGAAACAAGTGCTAGATAAAATGTAGAGAAAGAGATTACCTACTCATCGCTGGTAGGGAAGCTGAGAGGTACAGTCCTTCTAGAGGGCAGTGTGGGGGTTCCACAGGAGGCTAGACGTACGGTTACCAGATGATCCTGTAATCCCACTGTTAGGTATGTAACAGGAGGAACTGAGGGTGGGGGACAGTAATGGATATTTGCACACTGGTGTTAATGGCAGCAGTGTTCATGATTAGCAATGGATGGAGCTGTCCTAAGGGTACAATAAAGGAGAATGGAAGTGGGAACTGTGGTATATACATACAAAGGACTACAGAGCAGCAGCAAGAAGGAATGAAATTGTGAGGCATGCAACTAAGTGAATAAATTTTAAGGACTACGTGTTGAATGAAATGGCAGAAACAAAAAGACAAATATTATCATGCCTCACTCATATGGACTAACTATAAAGTATAAACTCAGAGAAATGAAGTCAAGAGTGTGGGTTATCAGGTCAGGGCCTATTGTAAAGGGTCCTAGATTCTACAGCAGTCACATATATTTAGGAGTTTAACTGCTATTTCCAAATTCTGAGGTTCTGAGCTATTTGTGTATAACTTAGTTCTTCCTTGAAACTATGTGACATTTGAGATGCAGAGTTAGAGTCCTGAAACTATGAAAGTCAGCATTAGCCCACACAGAAACTATGTTAAGAGTTGAAAAAGTTATTAGACTTTGACTAGAGATATGAATGAAGCTGATCTGGATAGAACTAAGGTGAATCAGAATACAGGGTAAAGAATGATTTGGTCCTTCATCCTTTCAACTTCAACTGCTGTGTGAAATCAAAGGGACAGATGTTTATTTGGTACAAAATTTATATTTTTGGTAGTACATTATCTAATTTAACTTGTATGGTCAGTTTATTTGAACACCTCAGCTATGTGGAATCTTGAACAGAGCGTGAGATCTTGTTGGTTTGTGCAGGTTACTCTGATGCCCCAATATATCCCCCCAGAGTAATCTGGGCAGAGAATAAAAAAGTATTTTCAAAGTTCCCTTGGGCGACTGGAGAGAAAGGAGGAAATATTCAACTTCCCCATCTGGGGAATTCCTGATATTCTCACAAACAGTGGGGAAAACCATTGAGCCCTCAATCTTGGTGCTCACCCCTATGAAGCTTATTCCTGAAAAGGAGTAGCTAAACCTATGTATAATTATGCCTAAAAGTCACCCCCAGAGAACCTCTTTTGTTGCTCAGATATGGCCTCTCTCTCTATGACAAATTGACAAGTGAACTCGCTAGCCTCCCCCCATATGTGGGACATGACTCCCAAGGGTGTAAATCTCCCTGGTAATATGGGACGGGGCTCCCAGGGATGAGCTGGGCCCAAGCATCATGGGAATGAGAAAGCCTTCTTGACTAAAAGGGGGAAGAAATAAATGAGACAAAATAAAGTTTCAATGGCTGAGAGATTTCAAACAGAGTTGAGAGTTTATTCTGGAGGTTTTTCT
Organism: Tamandua tetradactyla; assembly: GCF_023851605.1. Classification (NCBI taxonomy): domain Eukaryota; kingdom Metazoa; phylum Chordata; class Mammalia; order Pilosa; family Myrmecophagidae; genus Tamandua; species Tamandua tetradactyla. Next base: position 20,500,309 of record NC_135343.1, on the reverse strand, counting down.
TATCCTGGGGTATTAGAGTGGCTAGAGGGAGGTACCTGAAACTGCTGAACTGTATTTCAGTAGCCTTGACTCCTGAAGACGAATGTATAACTATATAGCTTTTACAATGTGAATGTGTGATTTTGAAAACCTGTGTCTGATGCTCCCTTTATCCAGGTATGGACAGATGAGTTAAAAAATAAGGTCAAAAAATAAATAAATAATAGATTTTATCTTTTTATTTCTTTTTCCGGGGTGATGCAAGTGTTTTGAAAATGATCATGTCCATGAATACACAAACAACTATGTGATGATGTGAAAGCCACTGATTGTATACTTTGGATGGACTGTATGTATGTGAAGATATATTAAAAAAGAAAAAGAATAGCTTAAAAAAAACAATCAACAGATTTGAAAAAGAATCAAAGGAAACATCTAGAAATAAATATAGTAACTAAAATGAACAATTCATCATTAGGCCAACAATAAATCAGATGCAACCGAGGATGGAATGAGTGAACCAGAAGATGGATAAAAAAAATCAATACAGCAATTTCTGCCGCCATCTTGGTTCTGTGTTCATCGCACAAAATGCCCAGTGAAGCCACAGAAACCATCCCTGGAACAGAATCTGACAGTGATGAATCAGTACCAGAGCTGGAGGAACAGGATTCTACACAAGCAACCACACAACTGGCTCAGCTGGCAGCAGCAGCTGAAATTGATGAAGAATCAGTCAGTAAAGCAAAACAGAGTCAGAGTGAAAAGAAGGCATGGAAGGCTATGTCCAAACTGGGTCTTCGATAGGTTACAGGAGTTACTAGAGTCACTATTCAGAAATCTAAGAATATCCTTTTTGTCATCACAAAGCCAGATGTCTACAAGAGCCCAGCTTTGGATACCCACAAAGTTTTGGGGAAGCCAAGATCGAGGATTTATCTCAACAAGCACAACTAGCAGCTGCTGAGAAATTCAAAGTACAAGGTGAAGCTGTCACAAACATTCAGGAAAACACACAGACTCCAACTATACAAGAGGAGAGTGAAGAGTAAGAGGCTGATGAAACAGGTGTGGAAGTCAAGGACATAGAATTGGTCATGTCACAAGCAAATGTGTGAAGAACTAAGGCAGTCCAAGCCCTGAAGAACAGAACAACAGATGATACTGTTCATGCTATTATGGAATTAACAATGTAACCATCTGAAAATGAGGAAAGTTTTTTGGTGTTTCTAAAGAGTGGCTTGCAGCTTTGAAATCTGTACTGTCTCTATCATTAATAAAGTTATGGCTTCTTGTTGGATGAAAAAATATCAATATAAAATGAGCTGAAAGAGATAAAAAGATGAAAAATATGAAAGGAAGATTTAGATACACGGAGGAGACAATGAAAAGGCTCAATAAAGTCTAATTACAGTTCCAGGTAATAGAAAGAATGGAAAAACAATTTTCAAAGAAATGATGGTTGAAAAATTTTCAGCATTGCTGAAAGACAGAAAAGAGACATTACTACTAAGAGAAAGGGGTGGCTGATTTCTCAAAAGCAATAATGAGTGTAGGAATGTATATATCCACCTAAACTATCCAAGAGCAAGGCTAAAATAAAGTTAATTTTCAAACTAAAACTGAGAATGTCTACTATCAAAAGACCCTCACTAAGGAAATACCTAAATGCTAAACAATAATTCTGGAAGGAAGGTCTGAAATGCAAGAAGAAATGTTAAACAATGATACAAGTAACTGAGTTACGGTAAATCTAAATGAAAAGTGACTATATAAAATAATAATGAAAGTCTGTATATCAAGAATGTTTGTATGTTTACTGTTTTTAATAAAAATATTTTTAAAATAATGAAATATGTAATTTGTAGTGTTAAAAAAAGAGTATAACCTGGTTAATAGCATAACAAGAGTGTGTGTGGTGGGGGTAGACTAACATTAAAACATTATACAGAACTTGTATGGTTCCCACAAAGGATACGAATATGATTTTCTTATTTCTTCAACACAGATATATATTAAAATACTCACAGTAACCACTAAAAGAGAAGACAGAGGATAACATTACCAAAGTAATAGAGGAAAAATAATGGATTTAAGGGGGAAAAAAGAACAATTCAAAAAAAGGCAAGGAGAAGGATAGAGATTAGTTTAAGATAAACTGAGCAGGAGATACCTCTGGTTGCAAATTTAAGTCTGGAGCTTATTTGCCTATGAGAGACATTTGGGAGTCATCAGAATATAGATGATATATGAAACCATGAGAATGTATGAGATTATGCAAGAAAATACTAAAAATAAAAAAAAACACAAAATAGTGACCACTGAAGTTTAAAAGGTAGTTGGAAGAAAAGAAAATACTGAAAGGGACAGAGAATCCAGGGAACTAAGTATATTGTTATATAAATCAAGGAAATGATGACTTCAGGGGGGTATAGCTATTTATATGTGCTACAGCTTTAGGTTGGATGAGACAAGAAAGTCAATGGATTTAGACACAAGGAGGACAATAATGATTACCAATTATTTAAATCCCTCATCTTCCTTGAAACTATCTTTCCACATTTGCATGGTATTATTACTGTAAAATTCCTATGGCAAGTCATCAGATGATACTGTTTGAAGTAGCTCATATTCCTCTGTCCTCCATACTGTCACAAATAAAATGCAGGTAAATCCCAACATGCCCCTGCTTAAAATATTCACTCATTTGCCCTCAAAATTGAAGTCCAAACAACTTAGTATGATATTCACTAACCTTTATATTATAGGCCACTCTACTTTCGCACTCTGTACTCCTCTATTTCTTATTCATAATGAATATGCCTTCTAGTCCAAGCTGCACGTAGAACATTCTTTTAGCTTATGTTGCCCTTCTGTATCTTCTTTACTCTCCAGACAACCTATTCTTTTTTCTTTTCCAAAGTGCACTTCAAAGGCCAACTTTCCCATAAGATTTCCCCAAATTTACTTGGTAATAATAATTTCCTCCTCTGTAACTAGATAGCATTTTTTGCTCATTGTACTGGTTTGAAGCTGTTATGTACTCCAGAAAAGGCTACGTTCTTTTAATCCATTCCTGTGGGGGAGAACTATTGTGGGTGGGAACTTTTGACTAGGTTGTTTCAATTGAGATGTGACCCAGACAATTTAAGGTGAGTCTTAATCGTTTATGAGAGGATAAAGGACAGAAATACTGAGAGAATGAGAATGAGAATGAGAGAGAGAGAGAGAGAGAACCACTTGGGATCAGGAAGAAAGGACCTAGAGAAACTGTAAGAGTAAGAATCTGAAAGCAAGAATACCCTGGACAGAAGGATCAGCAGACACTGATGCCATTGATCTTTCTTCAGAGAAGGTATCCTCCTATTGAGGCCTTAATTTGGACATTTTCATGGCCTTAGGACTATAAATTTGTAAACTAATAAATCCCCACTGTAAAAGTCAACCCATTTCTGGTATATTGCATTCCAGCAGCTTTGGCAAAGTGAAAACACTCATCTTGCCTTTTCTTTCTGTTTTGGTGCTATGGGTTAACTGGTTGCCTCCTTACCTACTAAAATGTATACTCCTTCAAGCCAGGAACCATCTCTGAATGCCCACTATACTTTACACATACTGGGCTTGCAGTAAGTTTACTTATTTTATATACTGTGTCTCTTACCTGGAATATAGTACTCTTCCAAACTCCATCCTGTTCAATCAACACCTGATTCCAAAGCGTACATACTTTTATCCACTGTAAGTTTCAGCAATACTGGCTTTTTTACAAATTCTATTATTACAATAGAGTACAAAATCAGTATAATTATTTTATTCATTGGACTATCACTTAAAAGTTCTTCTTTAGAAAATATCTTTACTCACTGTAGACACCAATGATGAGGTGAGCTCATAATATACATTAAGAAATGAGGTACACTGAGCTTACAAAGTCAGTAAGATAGGGCGGGCCACGGTGGCTCAGCAGGTAAGAGTGCTTGCCTGCCATGCCCGAGGACCCGGGTTCACTTCCTGGTGCCTGCCCATGTTAAAAAAAAAAACAAAAAACAAAAAACAAAGTAAGATAAATGTCTAATTTATAAGTTTCTAATTCCTAGTTCATTGTCATAGTTTCCATTTATGACAAGTAATGAGACAAGTTTTTTTACTCAAACAGGATTTAATATTTATAATTGTTTATACAAGAGGAATCATGACTCTATTCTACATAAGAAGAGAAAAACAATCTGTACTACTGTGGTAAGAAGCTACTTAAAATGGTTCCTGAGGATCCCCACTTCCTGGTATTTACACCCTCCAAAATCTCCTCCTCTCAAGTGTAAGCTGGACCTAATAACTTGCTTATAGTGAATAGAATACAACAAAACTTAGGATATCATTTTCAAAATTAGATTACAAAATATTGGGACTTTTGTCTTATACTTTCTCTGCATCTTTTCATTTGCATGCTTTGATAAGCCCGATTGCCATGTAGTAAACTGACATACAGAAAGATATGTGTGGCAACTGGCCAGCCTCCAGTAAACACAGGGAAGAACTAAAAACCTCAATTCAATAGCATGTGAGGAATAGAATCCTGCCAGCAACCACACGAGTGAGCTTGGAAGCAGATCCTTCCCTAGTTGAACCTTGTGATGACTGTAGATGGCCAGCATCTTGATTGCAGCTTACCGGAGACTCAGAGCCAGAGGACCCATCTAAGCCACATGCAGACTCCTAACTGTGAGACACTAAATGCTGTTTTAAGCCATTAAATTTTGGGGTAATTTGTGACATAGCAAGAGATAAGTAATACAACTAACTCTAAGTAAGATAAGACGATTGCGTATCCTAATATCTTGCTTCTCAGTGAGTGTTCATAGTTAAGCGGCATTAGCATCACTGGAGGCCTATTAGAAATTGGAACCTCAGTCCCCATCCTAGATTTGCTGACTCAATCTGTATTTTAACAAGATCCCTAGGTGATCTGCATGTACATTCAAGTTTGAACAACAGTGTCCAAGAAAACCCTATCAATCACCTGAAAAAATAATTTTGGCTCTTAAAGTTTTTATTTTAAATAATAGGCGAGTTCTGCTAACACTTAGGATATAGAAAGCCACAGAGTATGACACAGTCATGTACAAGATCACCCATAGTCTCCCAACATGACAGGGAAGAATAAGAAAGTGGGTTGAGCTCTAGAACAATGCTGTCCAATGACACTTTTTATAATGATGGAAATATTCTATGTCTATTCTAGTCAATATATTAGCCACTAGCCATATGTGGATATTTAGCTGTGGAATAGTGTAGCTCTAGGGTGTGTGATGAGAAGATGGGAGAGACTGTTCACCTCTGGGAAACGCAGGGAAAGCTCCACCGCTGAAGTACAGGCATACAGGGCCCGCCTAAGACCAAAGCTAGAGCAGAACAGCTGAGGACCTGCCCTGCCCCACCAGATCCTTGGACTAACTAACAAACAAAAGCAATTTATTGTTTATTGTTGTAATAGAGAGATGCTCAAACCACTTCAGCTGCCAAATGTGGCATAAGTTGAAAGATGAGCAGGAATGTTAAGAAAAATCAAGGGTAACTATGGCAACCACAAAATCCAAGCACAGCTCAATTTTAACTAAATTGCCAATACCTGTCCACACTAAAACCTGACAGAAGAGGTTTCTGGGTGGAAATATTATTTGCCTCAGTTTCTATCATTTAAACAATATCTGGCATCCATACTGGCAGTCATAAAGAGAAAATCTTGAAGACAGTCTCGAAGAAACATCACACAGAGGAATAAAGATAAGAGTGACAGCAGACTTCTCATCATAAAGCATGTAAGCCAGAAGGCAGAGTAATATCTTGAGAGCACGGAAAGAAAAATTGGCAACCTAGAACTCTATTACTCATCCGCCACTCCCCAAAAAAGTAGAAAAAAAAATATTGCCAACAGATCTGTACTAAAGAAGTGTTAAATAAACTTTCCTAGGCAGAAGGAATTAATACCAGAAAGGTTATCAGGGTCACCACATTTTTTTCTTTGTAAAGGGCCAGATACTAAATATTTTAAGTCATCCAGGTAATACTGTCTTTCAACTCTACTGTGGTAGCCAGAAAGCAGCCACGGACAAAATGTAAACAAATGGGTGTGGCTTTGTCCCAATAAAACCTTATTTGTAAAAGTAGGTGGCAGGGGGTGGGCCACAGTGGCTCAGCAGGCAGTGTTCTCACCTGCCATACTGGAGACCTGGGTTCAATTCCCAGTGCCTGTCCATGTAAAAAAAATGAAGGTGGCAGGCTAGATTTGGACTGGAGGCTGTAGTCTGCCAATCCGTGATCTACACAAAGAAATAAACAACATCAGAAATGGTAAACCTGTGAGAAAACAAAGATATTTTTTCTTAAAATTTCTTTAAAAGATAAAATTGACTGCTTTAAGCAACTATCATAATGTATCATGTGGTTTATAAAATGTATGACAATGACAGCAGAAAGGAAGGAGGGAAAAGGAAGTATGCAGTTGTATGGTTCTTATAATCCAGGTAAAGTGGTATGATAATATTTGAGGACAGATAGTGATAAATTAAAGAGGTATACTGAAAGCCACACAGCAACCACTAACAGAAGTAAAACAAAGAGGTATACCTAATAAGCCAACAGCAGAGATAAAACTTGTGCTGGTTTAAAAGGATGTATGTACCCCAGAAAAACCATGTTTTAATCCTAATCCCATTTTGTAAAGGCAGCCGTTTCTTCTAATCCCTATTCAGTACTATATGTTTGAGACTGTAATTAGAACATCTTCCTGGAGATGTGACTCAATCAAGAGTGGTTGTTAAACTGGATGAGATGGAGATATGTCTCCACCTATTTGGGTGGGTCTTGATTAGTTTACTGGAATCCTATAAAAGAGGAAACATTTTGGAGAAAAAGAGAGTCTGAGAGAGCAGAACGATGCAGTCATGAGAAGCAGAGCCCACCAGCCAGCGATCTTTGGAGATGAAGAAGGAAAATGCCTCCCGGGGAGCTTCACAAAACAGGAAGACAGAAGGGAAAGTTAGCAGATGACACTGTGTTTGCCATGTGCCTTTCCAGATGAGAGAGAAACCCTGACTATGTTCACCATGTGCCTTATCACTTGAGAGAGAAACCCTGAACATCATCGGCCTTCTTGAACCAAGAAGTATCTTTCCCTGGATGCCTTAGATTGGACATTTCTATCGACTTGCTTTAATTGGGACATTTCCATGGTCTAAAAACTGTTAACTTGCAACTTATTAAATTCCCCTTTTTAAAAGTCATTCTGTTTCTGGTATGTTACATTCCAGCAGCTAGCAAACTAGAAAGAAACTGAATCATAAAAAACACTCAACCCAAAAGAAGACAGAGAAACCAGAAAAAAGGGAAAAAGAAGAGATACAATAATTAGGAAACAAATAGCAAAGTGAAATATTTAAATCCAATTATATCAATTACACTAATTTAAATGGTCTACATTCCATTCACAAGGCAGATTGTCAGACTGAGTAAGATTAATATATTGATACAGTTATAGGAGCACTAAAGAAAATAAGAATAAATTCTTTCTCAGAGGTTCTTGGCTCTGTGGACACTAAGAATGTTTAAAAGAATAATTTATGTACTATAGTAGACTAAGCATAATACTGTTTGACATATCAATATTTAAGAAATGTTAAAACAATTCAAATGATAGTAAATGCTGAAGTAATATAATTAAGACTAATAATACAATTTGACTATTTTTAATTCCTTTGATTTCCTCATATTTTAAAGGCTAAATGGTAGTTCCCCCCACTTCACCAAATATAGCAATGTTCATAAACACAGACCTTTCCATGGCTTCTTTCCACTTTCTGAAAACATTTATTCAGGGACAGATTATGCCGAACAGAATTCTTCCAGCCTGTTGGTGCAGTAGCAAAATATGGGAAGCGGTCCAGAATCCAGCTATAAATTTCTTTGACGGGCAAACATTTATTTGGAGAGTGTTCGATAGCCATATAAATGAGAAGGCTAAAGGAATAAGGAGGCTTTGAAGTCGCTGATTTTTTTTCTGGTTTCTGGTAGCAAGATGGTTCAAAGGATGGCACATCATCTCCCTCGATGTCATACAATGGACTAACACCAGGAAGACCCTCACTCCCAAGGCTGAAGTTTGTCAGAAGATTAGTACTTTCATGAAGCCAGTTCAAGTTTGTAAGTTCATCATCTGCTGACTCACTGTCCATGAGAGTGGCCTTTGGCCTAGCAGCATCAATAGCTTCAGGCAAGCTTCCCATTTTGTAAATCAGGCTTAATCCTGCAATCTTTTCAACTCCTGGGGTTTCAGCTCTCTTATCTGAAGTCATTCCAATTACCGGACCCATTTAATCTATAGATCTGCAATAAAGGAAACAATTATCAATCAATGTAATTTTTACTGAGAGTCTTAGTAATTCTTACTGAGGTTCTTACTAAGGAAAAGAAAATACATATTTAAATATTCCAAATCAGAGAAATTTTACAATCAATCTATATAATGCTTAAGTACAATATATGTATAATAACGATATCAATGGTTACATTACAAGGAACAGAACTTATTTCACATTAGTTGAAATGGTTATAAATAAAATATAGTATAGTACCATATGCATGGGTGATATTAACAAAATTAAATAATGAGTTTTAAATATTTGGTTAAGAACCTTGTCCTCAGTAAACCCCTAAATAAATAATGGTTACTATTATTAAAACTAAAATGACCACTTCTTTGATTTATAAGACTTTATTTATAGTCTAAGTATCTTAAGGATCTATGATTTTTCTGTTATAGTCACACATCAGACTTAATCCTGAAAATAACCAAATCTGAAATACTGTCTAAACAATAAGTCCAAATAAGCTTTTCCCTCAAATATTGGAAATTTACAATAAAAAAGGATAAACAATTTAAATTTTTTATATCATATTAAAAAGTGGTAACATTTATTATTCACTAGAATCATTCTCAGCAAAATTAAATCTAACAATATTATTTTTAAAAAGTTTATTATTTTAAATTCTGCTCTAGATCAAGTATTGACACTTTGAAAGGCTGACATTCTCTTAGGCTTTGAACTCGCACTATTTTCAAGGAGGGGAAAAAAGCTGATTTTAAGTTATACTTTTATTTTCTTTGTATCAAATGACTTTGTTTTGTGTCCACTTAAAAAAAAAAAGACAGGAGAAAATAACTGACTAGAGAAGGTGCTATTTAATTCATTTGCAATGGTTCATAAAGATACCTCTAAATTTCTGAATCGAGTGAAAAAACATCCGTGTCTTCCATTATTCTAATCAATCTACTTATGCATATATAATTAAAATAAGGGCAAGTATCTCCACTGTTTTATTGTACTTAAAACATACCTGGTAGAATGGAATGATTTCTAATTGCTTTGTTAATCCTTTTTTTAATTAATAAAAAAAAACTATTAAAAAAAAAAAACATACCTGGTAACTTCAAGACTTATGAAGACTAGACAATTTTAAATGTAGAACAATCAATCTGAGGTCCTAATAACTTACTACTAGATGTAATCTCAGAGCACTCAATTACCAATAGTAATAGATAAAATTTTTTGAGCCAGTCATGGTACTAAACACGTCACATTCTAAATCTCAGTTAACCACCAATTAAACCCTATAAAAAGTAGGCACTGTTATTAACCCACTTTTATAGATGAGGAAAATGATTCAGAAGGGTTAAGTAGCCTATTTAAGGTTATCTGGCTAGTAAGTAGAAAACCAGGATTTAAACCGAGATTATCCTGGCAATAGTATATACACATCATTTATGGGTAACCAATGATCTGAATCCTATCTATTTTAAATCTTAATACTGTTCTCTCCCTATCCAGTCCCTATCTCTGTCACCTAATAACTTGCAACCACAAGACATTATGAAAAAAATGAAAAACTCAAACTATAACAAATTTGGTTTCCATTTCAGTCTACTGTAAAACCACGCACAAACACGTACATGTATGTGCATACAATACATATCAGAGCTGACATCTTGTCAGATGTAACTGACCAAGTTATTTATTCATTCTAACCACCAAAATCTCTCTACCCACAGAGAATTCAAAAGTGTGATGAATGAGAAAAAATCTTGCTTCTTTAAACACACACAAATTTCTCTCTTCCCCCTCTCTTTAGCACCCAGTGTCCTATTAAAGAAGGGAGTAACTAATTTCTAATGGTCCACTCTTGCCTTATCATCCATACTTTCTTTTATTCAATTATATTCAGAACCCAAAATTACAAAGTACCAAATAGTAGTGGCAAACATTTACTGAGATTTTACTATATTACAGATTCTATGCTATGGTTTTTAAAACACATCCTGCATCCTCTCTACTTGCTCTAAATTACACTTAGTTTTATGTATAGACCTTTCTTCCTGACTGTGAATAAGGGATAAAAGTCTTTTACTTTTGTTTTCTTAATTAATCTTATCAAAATGTTGGGCATGAATAGACACTCAAATCATAATGACTTCAGACTGATATGAACTCTAAAGCACGTTGTACTAACTGCTTTTAAGTGTTATTTTATTTAAGAAACAACTACGTAAAGGTAGGAAACATCAACACCAGCACAAATCAGAAAAATGAAATTCATTGTTACAGAAAGGAAAATGGAAGGGAAAAGAAGTGTAACTAATATAGTATCAGTGGTTGATAGAGCTCAAATAGCATCCAGAGGCTACTCTGGAAGTCACTCTTACACACACTTCAGTTAGACACTGCTACATATCATAACTTGCCAACCCCCAACCAGAACCATTCCAGCCAATCCTAAAGAACACCTAGGGTAATATATAAGATTCTACAAAGTTTCCAAGCACTAGGGTAACTTTCCAGAAACCTACAGCCTCCAGATGATCAGCTCTTTCCCTACCCCATATTATTGATGGTCCCTTCCAACATGAAAAAGTTAGAATGGCCACAGGCCAAATACCCCTAAAGAGTGGGACAGAAAGATCAAAGGTGATGGCGGAGCTATACAGAGAAGGTAGGGTTTAACAAACAAATATTATTGCTGAATCATTACACTGATATTTCTTTTAGTCTCCAGTATCTTACAGCAGCGAGAAGTAAAAACCTAAAATTGTGGAATTGTAACCCATACCAAACTCTGAAATCTATTCTATAACAGATTTCTTTTGTGCTGTGCTTTGAAATCTATTGTTTTTTGTATATATGCTGTTTTTCACAAAAAAGAAAAAAAAAAGTCAATTGAGATGACAAAAAAAAAGATATATCTATTCCTTCTAGCCCCCTATATTCTGGAGCAGCTAGAAGGAAAAATCCAAAGATGATGGTATGGTAGCCCATGACAAACTCTTGGATCTGTCCTGTAACTACTTGTTGAAGAGTGCTTTGAAAACTATTGCTTTCTTCTTTCTTTGCTTTGTATACATGTTATATTATACAATTAAAAAAAAGTAAAGTCAAAAGTATAAATCAGATAGAGTTCAATATTCAAGTTTTTTGACATTAGAGTATACTCAATTTCTTAAGGAACTTATATTTTTAGCAATAAAGATTCAAACTAATATTATGGCAGCAATTATGCCAAGGAGTTTCAAAAAGTGTGCATACAAAGTTAAAAACAAAAAAGGACTGGCATTAAAAGGCTACAGTGTATTAGTAAGATCTGGTTACTGTATTTTCAAGGAGAAAAAAAGAGCTGTTTCTAAACTATCTTTTTAGGAAACCACTAAACACTTAGAACACTAAGACCACCACAATGAATAAAAGAAGCAAATGATCTTTTCTCACAAATTATATACAGCAACAAACATATTAGAAAAAAAATCACCAATGATGAAAGAAATGCAAAGCAAAACAGAAGTGTGGTATTCAAGATGTAATCCATTTAGCATATTGTGTAGTTAGCACAAATATTAGTAATAAAAATGATATCCATTTTTCCCAATTAGCAATAGTTTTGAAAAATATCAAATATACAGTTTTAGGAAAGGATCTAGAGCCATTCTGGAAAGCTAACTGGTAATATGTATCAGGAATCAGTAAAATTTTCAAATCTTTTGACCCAGTAATTTCACATATGAATAACCTTGATGAAAATAATCCTATGTATGGAAATAGATCTTTTACACACACACACACACACACACACATACACACACACACACATAGACATTCACCATCCGAGAATTATCAAAGATAATGGAAAACTATAAACTACATATCCAATAATAGAGAAATGGTTAAAATAAACTAAAGTACATCTTTTCAATTAATATTTAGTAGCTATTAAATCTGATTATCTTGAAGACTGTGAATAAACAAAAAAAAATCTTATAAAAACTTCTTGGGAAAAGTAGAAAATATACCCCCTGCCCCAAAAAGCCATGAGTGTTTTCATTAGCAAATTGGCAGTTTTTCTTTGTTTTCTTTTCATGTGTCTAATATTTTTATAGATTAAAAGTAAAACTAATATTAAGGGAAAAGAGATTGTGGCAGATTACTTTTAGATGTAGTATTTCCATTTCACAAAAAATCAAATTACAAAAAGATCATGGACTACTATTAAAAGGGCTCAAGTCTAGAACAGAAATCACCTCTTGAATTCTCAGTACAGCCTATTCTGTTACAAGACTCTTCTGCAACATGAATTAGTACACTGAGAAATGGGGGGTGGAGGGTAATCTTAGTATAATGTGAAAATCACACTGATTTTGATTTGTATGTGATTTTTCCAAGCCTATTAAGGTTTATGCTACCAAGTAACAACAGCTGAACCCCAAATAGACTAATAATGGAAAACAGCAAGCTGCTGAAAATACAGTGCTATACACAATTTTCATTCAACCCATGTTCTTCCTCTTGGCTCAGTGTGACCACATGCTCTTTCTTGGAAGTGCTTAATGAGTTCTTCTCTTCAAATCTATGTGCCTTTTACTCTTGCTTCCCTTACACTGCTGCTCAACCCTCCCTTGCACACCCTTCTATTAGGCTAACTTCATGTATTTTTTTCCCCTAAATTGACTCTAGTATTACTTTATTTGTAACAAATTTAATATGTCTTTTAAAATATTCTAGTATATTTTTTAAGATTCGTTTTTGTTACTCTTTTGTTAGCATTCTAGTTACAAAGTTGCATATATTTTGGTTGAGTTCACCCATGAGCTGTGCACAATTGTAGTGTTTTCAGAAAACTGTATAAAAATGAGAGAAAACGTTTAGAGTTTTACATATTTTGAAAATTCTAGTTTTTAGGGGGGAAACCATGTCATAAAATGAATCAAAACCATGTAGTAGCAGAGCATGAATAACATGCACAGCAGTTTGCTTCATAAGGCAAAATGAATAAAGACATAAAAGGAACTGATGTAACACTTCCTTTTTTTACTAATCTTATAAGGACAATACCTCAACAAACCACATATAATCATTACATAAAATAAATGTCACTCAAAATAAGCTTTTACGGCCAAAAGACTATGGTATGGGAATTGAAAAATACTAATGTTTTAGGCATGTAACTACCATAATCCAAGTGATCAACACATATATAAACTAATTTCTAGAACCAAGATATTTCTACAAAATCAACTAGATAAATAGACTAGGCAATTTAGCAAAAATACACATTTGTTTTAAAACTCCAAATTTTCTACATTACATGAAGAACAGAATTTCTTCCCCAAAGAATTTTTAAAGTGGTAAGTCTTTTAATAAATACAATACAATCACTCTGGAATCACTATCTAGAGCTCTGCTTTGTATCCTGTCATGCTACTTTGAGAAGAGGGCTCAGGGTTAAAATGCACCATTTTTCACAGCTGTGCAACTCATATATCTTCCAAAGGTATTTGAGATCTGTACATGTGCATATTATGTTCTATACTACAGTGAAATTCCACTCTAGAACAAGAAAAATAAAATTTCATACTGAAATTCACAGAAGGTCAGAAAAGAATTTTTGCTTAGGCTGGTAATAACAATGGTTTGAGAGGAAACAATGTACAGACTAAATAAGACAAGGGAAACTAAGCCACATAATATTCAGTATTATCTAAAGCCTAATACACAGCGTTACAGGGAATTAGAAGCTTTGCTTTGATAGCCTTTTGCCTGGTTGAGAGAGGAAGGCTGGGGGCATATGTGATAGCAGACGGAAAGAGAGTAAGGACTGGGATGGTTTAACTTAGTGACCCCTAGAGTGAGCAATGATAGCGATTAAATGTAGAAATGTAGGAATGTCTAGCATGAGGGAGAACAAATGTCTATCAACGTTGCAAGGTGTTGAAAATGGGATGGCATGCTGTCTGTGGGGGGGAATACAATCAATGTAAACTAGGGTATCTAGCTAATAGTAACAACATGGTATGCTGCCACTGAATGTAACAAAGGCAACATGCCAAAGCATGTCAATAAGTGGATATGTGGGAGGGATATGGGATTCTTTGCAGAAGAAATGGAAATGTCCTCATAGATTGTTGTGGTGAAAACATGGTTATGTGATTATACAGGGAACCACTGATTTTTCACTTAGGTTGGATTGTATGATGTGTAAATAAAGCTGTTTAAAAATGAACAGAGACATGCAAGTGCTGGAGAAAATGTGGCGAGATGGACCTATTCACTGTTGGTAGGGTAGTAGAGTGATGCACCCCTCTGGAAGGCAGTGTAGTGGCTCCACAGGAAGCTAGGGGTGGGGCTGCCATATGATCCTGCAACCCCATAATTAGGTTTATACTTGGAGGAACTGAAAGCTGACATGAATGGACATTTGCACACTGGTGTTTATGACGACAGTGTTCAAGTGATTTGCAATTGCAATGGATGGAGGTGGCCTAAGGGTACATGGACTGGGGAATGGAAGGGGGAACTCTGTTGTGTGCATACACTGGACTATTGCATGGCTTCAAGAAGGAATGAAGTTGTGGGGCATGCAACTAGGTGAAGAATCTTGAGGACAGTATGTTGAATGAAATAAGCCAGAAACAAAAAGACAAATATAATACTTCACTGACATGCACTAACTATAATGTGCAAACTCTGAGAATTGAATTTGAGAGCATAGGTTATCAAGTGAAGGCTTACTGTAAAGGTTCCTAGACTGTAAACTCTTATAGTGGTCATTTCTATTCTGGAGTTACAACTGTTCTTTCTAAATTCAGAGATACTAAGCTCTTTATATAACTGGTCATTCCCTAGAATTTCAGGTATTTGTGTGACATCTGAGATTCAGAGCTAGAGTTCTGCAGCTAAGAAAGTCAGCATTACCCCATATAGCTACCATTAAAAACACTGAAAAAGTGATCCATTAGGGATATGAATAAATCTGATCTGGGTAGATCCAGGGTAAATAAGACTAAAGGATAAAGGATGACACTAACTGTATTTTAAAAGTTCAACTTCTAAAAAATAAAACAAAAAACTTCAACTTCTGTGAGACCAAAGGAAGAGATGTTTATTTAGCGAAACAATTATATTTTCAGTAGCATGCTATTTCATTTAACTTGTATAGACAGCTTATTCGAAAATGATAGCTTCACGGAACTCTGAATAGGGAGTGAGATCTTGTTGCTATGTACAGAGTGGTGAGATGCCTCGATACATCTCATAGTAATTTGGGCAGAAGATTAAAAAGTATTTGCAAAGTTCTCTTGAGGGACTGGGATAAAAGACGGAAATATTAAACTTCCTCAACTGGGGAATTCCTGATATTCTCCCAAGCATTAGGGACTGTCAAGTTGATGGGTCAGGACATTGATTTGGGGGCTTGCCCTTACGAATTTTATTCCTACAAAGGAGAAGCTAAGCCTACTTATGATAATGTCCAAGAGTCACCTCCAGAGAACCTCTTTTGTTGCTCAAATGTGGCCTTTCTCTCTAAGCCAACATGGCAGGTGAACTCATTGCCTTCCCCCCTACATGGGACATGACTCCTAGGGAAATAAATCTCATTGACAAAGTGGGACATGACTCCTGGGGATAAGCTGGGACCTAGTATCATCAGAATGAGAAAGGCCTCTTGATCAAAAGGGGGAAGAGAGCAATGAGACAAAATAAAGTCTCAGTGGCTGAGAGATTTCAAATAGAGTCAAGAGGTTATCCTGGAGGTTATTCTTATACATCATATAGATATTGTTTTATAGTTCATGATGTTTTGGAGTGGCTAGAGGGAAGTACCTGAAACTGCTGAGCTGTTTTCCAGTGGCGCTGATTCTTGAAGATGACTATATAACTATATAGCTTTACACATATATGATGTGACCATGTGATTGTGAAAACCTTGTGTCTGATGGTCCTTTTATTCAGGGTATGGACAGATGATTAAAAAAATATTATAAAATAGGGATAAAAATAAATAAATAATAGGGGGAGACAATGGTAAAAATTGGTCAATGAGAGGGAAGAGTACAGGATGTGGGATATATGAGTTCTTTTTTTTTCTTTTTATTTCTTTTCCTGGAGTGATGCAAATGTTCTAAAAATTATCGTGGTGAAGAATATACAATTATGTGATGATACTGTGAGCCACTGATTGTATAAAGTATAATATAGCTGGACTGTATATGTAAGGATATTTCTCAATGAAAATATTTAAAATCAATTGTGATGATGAATGCACAAATATATGATGATACTATGAACCACTGATCATACAACTTGGATGATTATATGGAATGTGAATATTTATTACATTTCAATAAAAATTGCATTAAAAAAACAAAAAAGCAATTATGTGACTTCTACTAAAGGGGACAGTGGAAGTGGTGAGAAGAGGTCAGATTTATGATAGACTTAAAAAGGAGACCAGACATACCACACCAAAACTATGGGTTAATAATGAGAGGAGTTAAGGATGTGGGAGGATTTGGGTTTTTATTTCTTTTTTGGAGTAATGAAAATGTTCTAAAACTGATCATGGGGATGCACAACTATGTGATGATACTGTGAGCATATGATGGTTTGCATGGTATGTGAATATATCTCAATAAAATTGTATTTAAAAAAATTTGCGGTCACAGAGTATTCTTATCTAACTTTGATGACAAACTGCTTTCCAAACTGGATGGACTTATTTAATCCTCATCAGGAGTGTATATATACATACACACACACATATATATGTATATATTGATTGTGCCCTATCTTGCCAATAATTCTTTTCTTTTTGCCAATCTGATGAGATTGTAGCTCCTTATGGTTTTAATTTGTATTTCCCAGAATTGTAATAGTATTGAACACCTTTTTTTTGCCATTTAGGTTTCTACTTCTTCTACTTGAAGTGTTGATTAAATTCCTTTGCCCATTTTTCTACAGGGTTGTCCTTTTCTTAATGGCTTATATTATTTGGATTCTAATCCTTATACATGATGCAAATGTTTTTCTTTAGTAGATGGCTTATCTTTTTAGTCTTTATTAGTTGCCCTTTAATGAAAAAGTTCTTAATTTTAATGTGGAATTTATTAACGCTTTTTTAAAATTTTTATTAACAAAACCAATCGACATACAATATGAACATTCTTTTTTTCATCGCATAGTTATATATTCATCATCATCATCATTTCTTAGAACATTTGCATCAATTCAGAAAAAGAAATAAAAAGAAAAAAGAAAAAGAAATTCATACATACCATACCCCTTATCCCTACCATTCATTGATCAGCAGCATTTCAATCTACTAAATTTATTTTGACATTTGTTCCCCCTATTATTTATTTATTTTAATCCATATGTTTTACTCATCTTTCCATAAGGTAGATAAAAGCAGCATCAGACACATGGTTTTCACAATCACACGGTCACACTGTGAAAGCTATATCATTATACAATCATCTTCAAAAAACATGGCTACTGGAACAAAGCTCTACATATTCAGGCAGTTCCCTCCAGCCTCTCTATTAATGCTGTAACTATGGAATCTCTCAGCCATTGACACTTTATTTTGTCTCATTTCTCTCTTTCCCCTTTCGGTCGAGAAGGTTTTCTCAGTCCCTTGGTGCTGAGTCCCAGCTTATTCTAGGATTTCTGTCCCATGTTGTTAAGAAGGTCCATACCCCTGGGAGTCATGGCCCATGTAGAGATGGGGAGGGGAGTGAGTTTGCTTGCCATGTTGGCTGAGAGAGGCCACATCTGAGCAACAAAAGAGGTTCTCTTGGGGGGTGACTCTTAGGCCTAATTTTAAGTAGGCTTAGCCTATCCTTTGCAGGGTTAAGTTTCATATGAACAAACCCCAAGATTGGGGGCTCAGCCTATTACTTTGGTTGTCCCAGTGCTTGTGAGAATATAAAGAATTCTCCACTTGGGGAAGTTGAATTTTCCCCCTTTCTCAACCATTTCCCCAAGGAGACTTTGCAAATATGTTTTTATCCACTGTTCAAATCCTTCTGGGATTTACTGAGGCATCACTCTGGACAAACCTACAAAATCTTATGCCCTACTCAAGGGTCCATGTACTTAACGGTGTTCAATTAAGCTATCCATATAAATCATATTACAAAATGCACTAGTCAAAATATAAATTTTGTACCAAATAAACATTTTTTGCTTTAGTCTCACACATAAGTTAAAATCTTAAAATATTAATTACTATCTGTTTTCAACACCCTACAGTATTGACATTTCCTTGTTTTTCCTCATGCAAAACATTTTTAAATTTGTACATTTAGTCACTATCATTAACACTCTAGGCATTCCTAGATTATACCATCTCAGTCTTTATTGTCTATCCTTCCTTCTGATTTCATTTGTCACCCCAGGCCTCCTCCCTCTACCATTCTCACATTCAGCTTCATTCAGTGCTCTAACATTATTGTATTACAGTTAAGTCGTATTGTGCTATCCATTTCTGAATTTTTACAATCAGTCCCGTTGCACAATCTGTATACCTTCAGTTCCAATTACCCAATATCTACCCTATTTCTATCTCCTGATGACCTCTGTTCTTATTACTTTTCTTAATGGTCTGCAGTTTTGTGTCTCATTTAAGAAATCTTTCCATATTCCAAAGTCATTTTTTATCCCATATTATCTTCTATAAATTTTATAGATTTTTACCTTTCATATTTAAATCCTTAATTCACAAAAAAAATCAACGTAAATATGCATTTTGACCCAATTTCATTTTTTGCATATGGATACACAACTGTTCCAGCACCATTTATAAAAATTCTGGCCTTTAACATTCTAGCACATTTTTGCTGGGGACACCAAGGATGTAAAAAGTCTTATACTTAGGCCAGTTTTCAGAGTTATATTTGTAGCAAGTAAACATGAAAGACGAGGTGATGTCTTCTCCCAGACAGACAAGAGTAGGCCAGTCACCATTATCATTTCTTTTTTTGATACATGAATTAAGACTTTTCTAAAAATAATTTTCTTATTAATTTCTAACTCAACTGAATTGATATCATATATGGCCTACGGGCTACCAATCCTTTGAAATGCATTAAGATTTGTTTAATAGTCTAGTATGTGGTTGATTATCATAATGACTCAGCTGATGTTTCAATAGTGATTGGATGAAATATAATATATATGTCCATTAGATCAAACTTGTTAATCATTGTTTAAATTTTCTGTATTCCTAATGAATTATTTTTTGCCTCCTATTACACTGGTAAAAGTTGTCAATTTCTCCTTGTAGTTCTGTTAATTTTTTATTTTTGGCTATGGATATTAGTTGCATTCAAATTAAAAATACTTATATCAACCTAGCAAAATGAACCATTTACCATTATGTAACAATATTTTTTATCTCTTGTAATTCTATTTGTCTTAAAGTCTGTTTCAAATAATATATAAGCTTTCTTTCCATTAATTTTTGCCTGATATAGCTTATCATCAAAAGCCAAAGTTATTTTCATTTTTATCCTGAAAAATTTTCGAAAACTCTTCTGAATGCTAGCTCCATTAATACCCTTCTCATTTATAAAATATTAACAAGTACTTTAGTTCTAGCTTTCCTTTTTAACCTGACACTATTATTCTTTATAATGTCAATTTTTTATGAATTTATTCACATATTACTGTCTTTGATCATCATTCCTACTTGAATCTCAGATCTTCTATCTATGACCATTTTCTTTTCTACTTAAAAAGTACATAATTACAATTTCCCCTTTAGTAAGGGTCTGCTAGTGAATTTTCCAATTCTATTTTTCTAAGCATGTCATTATTTTTCCCCTTGTTACTGAAAGATATTTTTTGCTAGCTACAGAATTCTATGCTGACCATTATTTTCTCTTGGTATATCATTCTACGGACTTCAACTTCCATTATATTTACTGAAATCTGATACTTTTAAAGGTAATCTGTGTTTTCTCTTATTTTTTTCTTAATTAACCTCCTTTTTTAATTTTCCATTTCTTTGCCGCTTTGGGCTATATTCTAGATTAGTTTCTTCATATTTATCTTTCATACTACTAATTTTTCTTCAGTGGGTCTATTTGCTTTTATACCTATCCACTGAATTTTATTTCAATGACTATATATTTTCATTTCTAGGACTTCTGATTCTTTTTCAAAATGTTCATTCTTTTCTTTGATTTTAAGCTTCTCATTGAACTTATTAATGCACTTATTTTATATTTTACTTCTGATAATTCCAAAATATGAATATTTGCAGGTCTGATTTTACTGATTTTCTACACTGTGCCCTTCCTTCAATGAGCTACAATTTTTATATGTCAATAATACTCCTTGAAACTTTACCAATCGAAATTCTTTGAGATTTGGAATGAAATTAGGTTCATTCAGAGATGATCTGTGTTTGCTGGTCAGGCCCCTAAGGATACTAAGAGTCAGAGATCACTTTAAATTTTTAGCTTCAGGCTTATAGTGTAAATTCAGGCTACAAACCTAAAGGCTGGTTAGAGGTACCAAATTTTCAGTGAAATTTTATTTTCTCCCTTAGCAGCAATACTCTAAAAAGGATAATTTTCTCCCTTAGCAGCAATACTCTAAAAAGGGGCCATAAAGGGAAAGATTTTCTAGATCTCTTATGTTTCAAATCACAGCCCCATTGGGTTCTGAAGAATAAGAAAACCTATTTCCTGCTGTGCCTGGGCTTTACTTCCTGAGCCCTGCCCCTGAGTCCCACAATGCCATGAAAACAGAAGCTCACCTGGTCTGGCAAACACCCATAAGGCAACAGCCAGTTTCAGTACTCCAGTTTCCTCATTGAGTTTCCAATTAGCGTCTGGCCTAAGTATTCTTTACTTTTGTGCTGGTTTATATTGACGCATTTAAGATTTTATTTCATCCAGCATTTTATGTTGTTTTCAACATAAAATTTACCATGCTGCTGGAAACAGATATTGAAATTTGTGTCAGATGGCAATATTCCCAAAATATATTATCTTGTACTCTGGAGTACTGCTTCTTAAGTTTTTTTCTGCCTTGAAATATATGAGCAAACGGACATCTTCCTGTCAATAACAGTGGCACATTATGACAGTAGTTCCCAAAGGCAAGTAGGTAGAGAGCATGTCCCTGGAGGTGGAAGGTAGATACCAAAAATTTTATATACATTGTTCAAAAGAAGGTGATTTTCTCATCCTTTTAAAAATCATATTCATTAAATATAGGAAACATTTTAACTACTTAATTATGGTCCAGGCTTATCATTATAAACATGGAATTGCTAAAGAATAATATATGTACAGGGATTGCAAATAAAGGCTATTTGCCATTATGTCACTGTTTCTCAAATCACTGTCCCATGGATACATTATGGGGTCTCAGGTCTTGCAAATTTTCATTTTGTGCTTTCATTTTTGTAAAAGTATAAAAAATGTATTTTACCATTTCAAACACAAAAGTGAGAAACAGTTATAAAAAGCACTACTTCAGTAGACTAAAGTTGTTCTGCAAAATGAAAACTATAATTTTCCTCTTTATACAAATTTGAGAAGCCCAGCTCCATTATAAAAGACCTCACATTGCTATGCTTAAACACTAGATTCTTTGCTCTCTATATATGCTATCCTCACTTACACTGTAGTTAGTGTACCTGATTATATAGGTCTGTCATGGTCAGGTTCATGTGTCAACTTGACCAAGTGGTGGTACCTGTTTGTCTGGTTGGGCAAGTGCTGGCCAGTCTGTTGCAATGAGGACATTTCATAGAATTAAATCATGATCAAATCAGTTGCATCCATAGCTGATTTCATTTGTATCAGCCAAGGGGAGTGTCTTCTGTAATGAGTGATGCTTAATCTAATCACTGGAAGCCTTTTACGATTTTTTTTTCCCCACAGCTACACAGGAGTCCCTTTTTGTAGTTTAAGACACAGGATAAGCAATCTCCAGATAAGCTAGAATGTATATATCATACTGTGAATTACCAGAATATCAGAAGTATCTTAAGGTATATAGGAATTTAAAATACATTCCAAAATTAAACTATAAGCTATTTTGGAGTAGGAATTCAATATCTTTACATCTAGTGTGCTGGTTTGAATCTATGGTGGACCCCAGAAAAGCTGTGTCCTTTAATCCTCATTCAATATTGCTGGGTGGGAGCATTTTGATTGTTCCTATGGAGATGTGACATACCAATTGCGGGTGGCAACTTTTAATTAGATGATTTCCATGGAGGTGTGTCTCCACCCATTGAAGGTTGAGTTGCTTACTAGAATTCTTTTAAAAGAGGAAACATTTTGGAGAGAGTCCTTTTTTGTAGACCCATGAGAAGGCCAGCAGATGCCGCCATGTTCGCCATGTGCCATTACGGCAGAGAGAGAAACACTGAACTTCATTGGACTTCCTGAACGAAGGTATCTTTCCCTAGATGCCTTAGATTGGACATTTCTGTAAACTTGTTTTAATTGGGTCATTTTCTCAGCCTTAGAACTGTAAACTAGCAACTTATTAAATTCCCCTTTTTAAAAGCCATTCCGTATCTGGTATATTGCATTCTGGCAGCTAGCAAACTAGAACATCTAGCAATATAGATAAAGGTAGAAAAAGAGAAATACAGAGACATACCATTCAAAATAACCTCTCCTGGACCTTTTCTAAAAAGCTTCAAGGCACTTAGGCTGGACTGTATGATACGTGAATAAAACTATTTGAAATGATCAGAGAGAAAATGCAGAAAGAGATGTACCTATTCACTGTCGTTAGGGATGTGAGGTGCAGCCCCTCAGAAAGCAGTGTGGTGGTTCCATAGGAGGTTAGGAGTGGGTGTGCCATATGATCCTGAAACCCCGTTATTCAGTAAATACCAGGAGGAACTGAGTATGAGGACACAAATGGACATTTGCATACTGGTTTCTGGCAGCAGTAATCATGATCCACAATGAATGGAGGTGACTGAGGAATGGAAGAGGGAACTATGGTGTATACATACAATGGACTACTGAGTAGCTGCAAGAAGGAATGAAGTTATGAGGCACGCAACTAGATCAATGAGCCTTAAAAGCTGTATGTTGAATGAAATGTCAGGTACAAAAAGACAAATATTAATGTGCCTCAATTATATGGACCAACTATAATATAAAAATTTGGTGAACTAAAGTTGGAAGCATGGGTTATCAGGTTGGGGCTTATTATAAAGGGTCCTAGATTGTAGGCTCTTACAGTATTCACATATTCAGGAGATATAATTGTTAATTCTAAATTCTGAGACACTGAGCTGTTTGTATATAACTTGGTCTTAACCAGAAACTTAGCGTATTTATGTGACAGCTGAGACTCACAGTCAGAGCTCTGAAGCTATAAAACTGAGCAGTACCCCATACAAGAATTGCTTTTTAAAAAAAGTGGAAAAAGTGATCAGAATCTAGAGAAATGAATGAAGCTGATTTGGATAGGACTAAGGTATATCGGAAAACTTGGGAAAGAATGATATCAACCCTATCTTAAAACTTCAACTTATATGTGAGACTAAAGGGAGAGATGTTTATTTGGTGCAAAATTTGTGTTTTGGGTTTCTTAATTTAACTTGCGTGGTCAGTTTAATTGAACACCATAAGTACAGGGAATCTTGAACAGGGCATGAGATTTTACTGGTTCGTCCAGGTTAGTATGATGCCCCAATAAATTCTAGAGTGATTTGGACAGTGAGTAAAGAAGTATTTGCAGGGCACCCTTAGGCAAATGGGGAGAAAGGGGGAAAGATACAACTTTCCCATTTGGAGAATTTCTGACACTCTCGCAAGCAGTGGGGACACCAAATCAATAGGCCAAGTCCCCCTCAATCTTGGGGTTCTCCCCTATGAAACTTATTCCTGAAAAGGATAGGCTAAGCCTACTTCCAATTAGGCCTAAGAATCACCCCCAGAGGACCTCTTTTGTTGCTCAAATGCAGCCTCTCTCTCTCTCTGTAAGCCGACACAGCAGCTCTCTCTCTTTAAGCTGACATGGAAAGTGAACCCACTGCCCTTCCCTCTATATGGGACATAGAGGGTATCAATCAGGGTGTAAATGTCCCTGGCAATGTGGAACAGAAATCCTGGGATGAGCTAGGGCCCAGCACCAAGAGATTGAGAAAATCTTCGAGATCAAAAGAGGGAAGAGAGAAACGAACAAAAATAAAGTGTCAGTGGCTGAGAGATTTCAAACAGAGTCAAGAGGTTATCCTGGATGTTATTCTTATGCATTATATACATATCCCTTTTCAGTTTATGGTGTATTTGAGTACTAAAGGAAAGTACCTGAAACTGTAGACCTGTGTTCCAGTAGCCTTATTCCTATTTCTTTTTGTACATTCATCATGATCATTTCTTAGAACATTTGCATCAATTCAGAAAAAGAAATAAAAAGAAAACAGAAAAAATTCATACATACCATACCCCTTACCCCTCCCCTTCATTGATCACTAGCATTTCAATCTACTAAATTTATTTTGACATTTGTTCCCCCATTATTGACTTATTTTTAAACCATATGCTTTACTCATCTGTCCATATCATAGATAAAAGGGTAAAAGGATTGTGAAAGCTGTATCATTATACAATCATATTCAAGAAACATGGCTATTGGAACACAGCTCTACATTTTCAGGCAGTTCCCTCCAGCCTCTTCATTACACCTTAACTAAAAAGGTAGTATCTATATAATGTGTAAGAATAACCTTCAGGATAACCTCTCGACTCTGTTTGGAATCTCTCAGCCATTGACATTTTTTTTTGTCTCATTTGTCCCCCTTTTGGTTGAGAAGGTTTTCTCAATCCCTTGATGCTGAGTCCTAGTTCATTCTAGGATTCCTGTCCCACGTTGCCAGGAAGGTCCACACCCCTGGAAGTCATGTCCCACATAGAGATGGGGAGGGCAATGAGTTTGCTTGTCATGCTGGCTGAGAGAGAGAGGCCCCAGTAGCTTTGTTTCTTGAAGATGATTGTATGAAGATAAAACGTTTACAATGTCACTGTGTAACTGTGAAAACCTTGTGCCTGATGCTCCCTTTATCTAGAGTATGGACAGATGAGAAAAAATGTAGATTAAAAAATAAACAAATAATGGAGGAACAAAGGTTAAAATATATTGGTTAGATGGAAATACTATTGGTCAACGAGAGGGGGGGGTAAATGGTATGGCATATATGAGTTTTTTCTTTTCTCTTTTTATTTCTTTTTCTGAAGTGATGTAAATGTTCTAAAAAAAGATCATGGTGATGAATATACAACTATGTGATGATATTGTGAGCCACAAATTGTATGGAATGTTTGAATGTTAAGAATGTTTGTGTTTATATATTGCTTATTAATAAAAATACTTTAAAAAAAGCTTCAAGAAAAAACTTCTTGTTCCTAGTATAGTGTGGCTGTTATAGCTATTAAGATTCTATGGAAAATAATGTATAACTGTAATACAAAAGGCTTATTTTTTGATAAAGAAAATGACATGTAATACTAAGATTCTGAGCAGAATCTAGGGGGAGGTACATGCAGAATATTTGAAGTTAAAATTGTGAAGGATAAGCAATAATATGTTATATAAAAATCACAAAAGTAAAATTTAAATCATCACTTTTGATATCATTAATCATATCTGGAGGCAGTGAAGCAGAGGATAAAGAGCATGAACTGTGAAGAGATAATGCCTGGGTCCAAATTCCAGCTCTGCCACTCACTATCAGTAAGAACTATCAATTTAGAATTATACTGGCACCTACTTTCATAAGATTGTTGGTATAAATGAAATAAAAATAAAGTATTTAGAACAGAGGTACTGAGTAAATACATAAACAACATTAGCTGTGGGAATAGTAATACTTATATTACTGTTGTTATTAATTTTTTAAACTGTAAGCTTTCTTCCTAAAGTAGTAGATTTACATATGTCATATCCCTCAAATACAAAAGTTATGATAGAAAACCAATAACAATATGTTTTGAAATTTAAAAAAAAATTCCAGTATTAAGGATTGGTCTTCCTCATGACCAGACACACACTAGGCAAGGCAGCTAACTGAAACGAGGACTTCTCAGAAGAGTTTTGCAAAAATGGTTTCATCATTTTCTTTATGATGTGACTTTCACTTCCTTATTCTATTTGTACCCATGCATTTTGTTATGTTGCTGTTTTGCTAAACAGTACATGATAAAACCTTTCTTCAAATCTTGTAGTTAAAATAATCTAAAATAATTTAAAGCATATAAACTTTCAGAACTTTTAGCATTTTGCTATTAGTAATCTAAAAAAATGTCTAAGTTCTTTTATTAACACCTCTCGGCCTGATGCCAACATTCTCATACACATAAGAATATAAAAAATAACAAAGAAAATAGCTGTACTACCTCTGAAATAAAAAATGTTGAGTTTTCACCTTAATGCCATTCTCAACAACAAAAGAAGATTCAACAGCAAACATGCTATAACCAAAACAGGACAGAAATATAAATATCTACATATATATATTTACATTCATCTGTATCTAACTAATTCAGAAACTACTATTCTGCTACAGAATTTTTATTAAGTTAAAATGTTCAAAATAATTTCTTCTCTACTTTCAAAATATTGCTTACACTGTGAATTTCAGCATAATAGCTGTAAGTACTTTAACACTATGGATTCATGAATATAAAAATTAATGACCACAAAATCAAGCTCTCAGTTCAGCTACTATCATACACATATAAGTTTCTTTAGCATATACTTTAATAAGTAATATAGATCTATGGCAAATAAAGAATAATTACAATTAATTCAGTTCACTTTATTGTTTAATACCTTATACATTTTTTAAATGTATATTATTGAATGTCTTCATACTACATGCAACATCTTCAACTTTAAGTTTTTACCTTACCTATATTATAATTCTTAGAGCCCTAACTCTGTAAGTTTATTGTTTAATATAATTTTTTAGTTGTTAAGAATTAACAATTACTCTATTGTCTAAGAATCTTATTAGAAAATGAAAATTAGTACTAAAAAAAAGATTCAGATAAAAATAAACTACTGTCAATTCTTGATACCCCAGAACAAGCACATTCCAATTTATTTTTTCCTTGCACCTTAAGCCACTTCATTGAATACTTCTTTCCCCGTTACCCAGAGTTTGTCTTTCATACAGTTTATCCTACACGGCAGTATCTGACTTACAGATAAAGTTGTTTCTGACCATTTTTACCCTATTATTCTAGCTCCCTACTTAACATGAATCACATGAAATACTTACTTTAAACATCTGAATTCCTGAAACACGTGACAAATGAGATTTTTTTTTGGTTACACTTAAGTGAATGCGATTACAATTTTTAGTTTCTGTCTTTTTAGTTGATCTTAAGACATTTGGAAACTTTTTTCATTGGAAAATATTAGTGACAGAGCTAAGACACAGACAGAAATCCATATGTTTGTGAATTTATTGAAACTGCCTGGCAATTATCTCAAGTCATTTTAATTTAAATTTTGCCTCTGATTAAGATTTACTATATCATGAAAAGAAATTTCCATTCAGTTTCTCTCCTTTCCTCACCTCCAATCCCTTTAGGAATTAAGTCATTTTTATTAATTAATAATATAAGGTACCATTTTTAAGACTGGAAGTCATAGCATTGTACTTCCTAGAGTTACTCAATAGTAGAATAAGATTATAACAAACTTGACATAAAATATTTTAACAGTTTAAAGATACGAATTCTTTTCTAGATCTGAATAATTCTTAATTTTTAAAAGAAGAAAACAAGTTTCTTCCTGTTCATTTATAAAGAACATTGGTAGCAAAAAAAAAAGTACTATTTTTGAAACACTGTATTTGCAAGGCATTGTGTGATAAACCCAGCAAATACTAGAGCTTTAAAATATTCTGTCATCTCAAAGTTTCTGAAAACCTTGGTAACCTGTAGGTAAAAACAAGATATACAAAAGGTAGGAAGTGATAACAGGTCCTATTGATTTAACAATACATTCTTTATTTTGATTAAGATTCTCCATTTTAAATACTGTCCATCCCATAAAACTCGATACTGAGATTAGAGGATCGATTCAAATCCCAAATGTACTGCAGAACGATGTATATTTGATTATAATGCCACATGATATCATGTATCCAGGACAACTGAAGCATTATGGTCTCTTAGGGATAAAACTGCCTCTTGGTCATAGATTTAGGTGACATACCATGTGATCCATTGTTCCTAAACAAAAATTGTGTGCAGTTGCATTTTCTAGTCAAGAAGGGGGGTGGGTAAGGATAGAATACAAAAGGGTCAAAGATATGTTTCATAGGAGAACTGATTCTAAAATGAGGACAGAGAAATAAAACTGAGTAGAGCAAAAAAAAACTTTCCAACTCATACTAAAAGCCAAAATACCCTAAACTCTGAAAAAAAAAAATCCATCACGGCAATCCTCCACAGAACACATTTCTCCTACTCTACCTTGCCCAGATACACTTTGTAAACCATGGTTTAAGTTCCACTTCTATGTAATTAATTTTGTGCTGCATGTGCACAGCAGATAGAATTCTCCTTCACATTGTACAGCACTTATCTCCAAAATGTTTCAGTCATTCATCAATTTCTTGGGGAATATAAAATGACGCTAATAGCTTTAAAAGTTAAAAATTAAACACGTTTGTCTCTAATCAGTAAACATGAAACAAACTTAGTTTACATATGAAGACCAAATATTACACAAATAATCCCTAGCACCTGTACCCTGCCTTTAATACAGAGAAATAAAGGTTTCAAATGCAGTACCACAAAATAATTGAGTAATAATTGTTATATAATGGCTAACTTTTTTTTTTTTTTTTTTTTTTTTTTTTTTTTTAAGAGAGAGGGAGGAAGGGAAGGAAAGACAGAGAAGGAAGGAAGGATGGAAGAAAGGGAAACATTTTTTAAACATTTTCTTGTTTTATTATATTTTGTTTGTTTGCTTGTTTTTTACATGGGCTGGGGCCGGGAATCGAACCGGGGTCCTCCGGCACGGCAGGCAAGCACTCTTGCCCGCTGAGCCACCGCGGCCCGCCCATAACTTTTAATAAATGTTTCTGAAAAATGTTGATAAAAGAATTTGTAAATTTCCACTACTATCTAAAAAAAATTTTAAATAGCACTAATATACTGTTCTAGTTTGCTAGCTGCCGGAATGCAACACACCAGAGACGGACTGGCTTTTAATAAAAGGGGATTTATTTTGTTGGTTCGTCAGAGGAAAGGCAGCTAACTTTCCACTGAGGTTCTTTCTTACGTGGAAGGCACAAGATGGTTTCTGCTGGTCTTCTCTCCAGGCCCCTGGGTTCCAACAACTTTCCCCGGGGTGACTTCTTTCTGCATCTCCAAAGGCCTGGGCTGAGCTGCTAGTGCTGAGATGAGGAATGCTGAGCTGCTAGGCTGTGCTACATTGCGTTCTCTCAGTTAAGCACCAGCCAATTAAGTCAAACGTCACTCATTGCAGCAGACACACCTCCTAGCTGACTGCAGATGTAATTGGCAACAGATGAGGTTCACGTACCATTGGCTTATATCCGCAGCAACAAGATTAGGTATGCTCACCTGGCCAAGTTGACAACTGAATCTAACTAACACATATACCCTGCATGTTATTAAACGTAATAATAGAAAAGAAGCACAACTGGCTCTGAGAGTAAATCTAGCTTAGAAAACCCATCTTCTCAAACTTTGAGATAGCAATCAATGCTATGTTCAAATAAAAATGTGTGAAAGGCAGAAAATAACTGACAGGACAGAAATCAAAGAACAAAAATAACCACTATTGGAGAGAAATGTCCTTACTGTGTAGAAGAAGTAATATCACCTGTACTCCAAATATACTGTGGTTCTTTGAAAGCCTTGTATTGCACTTGACAAGTTATGTTGAAAGGTACAAAGTTAAAGAAACCTGGAAGTCAATAGATCTGATGTTCTAAAGTACAAGGGTAAGTTTGGTTGACATTAGAATATGAAGAGGAATATTCTTTCATAACCAAATTTATTTATGTGTAATATGATTTCAATTTCTTGAATATAAGCCAAAATAATTAAATGGACTGAATTTCCTGAAATGATTTCATTGCTGTACTGGAAATAAGCATCTTTTGAAAGAATGTTCATAATCATAAGTACATTTAATAAAGGGAAATGATAACATCTTATCTTAGTAATAGCCTCTGATGTCAAATTTGGAAAGTAAAAAGACTTAAGACTCTAAACTGCTGATTCAATATGTAGTTCTTAAAAAAAAAAAGATTAATTTAACAGAATTACATCAACTTCAAATAGGGCTATACTAATTCTGATGCTCACTTAAAATCTATTTATGCTAAAAATTATAAAAGATACTTAGGCTGTTAAATAGACTCTCTCCAAAGCATTTTAGAATGTAACACCTTAATAAATCTGTAAGTTACTAAATAAACATATGTGTAATAAAACCTAAATTCTAAGTCATCATATCAACTGCAACTATATACTGCTAAATAGACTAACGGTCACCATACTACTATATGGGGTCAGCTACCGAGTGGATGCTAGTACCATGTGATAACATAAAGAATATTATTGGAAGAAAAAATGGTGGGTTTTTTTTTTTGTAGTCTTGCTTTCCATTTTAGGAATTTACTTTTGTCTTATTTATTTATTTAAAAATATTTTATTGAGAAATCTTCATAAACATTTAGTCTATACATAGTACACAATCAATGGCTCAAAATATCACCACATAGCAATGTATTCATCATCATGATTTTTCTGAACATCTGCATCACTACAGAAAAAGAAATAAAAGGAAAAATACATCCATCTCATACCCCTACTGCTCCCTCTCATTGACCACTAGTATGTCAATCTACCCAAATTTTTACCCCTCCATTATTTATTTATTTTTAATCATTTTTACTCATCTGTCCATACCCAGGCTAAAAGGAGCATCAGACACAATGTTTTCACAATCACACGGTCACAGTGTAAAAGCTCTATTATTATACATTATTTTCAAGAATCAAGACTACTGGAATACAGTTCAACAGTTTCAGGTATTCTCTTCCATCCACTCTAGTACACCATAAACTAAAAACGGTTATCTATCTATTTATCTAAATCCAGGATAACCTCTTAACTCTGTCTGAAATCTCTCAGCCACTGAAACTTTGTCTCATTTCTCTCTTCCCCCTTCGGTCAAGAAGGCTTTCTCAGTCCCATGATGCCAGGTCCTGGCTTATCCTGGGACACCTGTCCCATGTTGCCAAGGAGATTTACAACTTTGAGAGTCATGCAGGGGGGAGGGCAGTGAGTTTCCCTGCCAAGCTGGCTCAGAGAGAGAGAGAGAGAGAGAGAGAGAGAGGTCAAATCTGAGCAACAAAACAGGTTCTCTTGGGGTGACTCTTAGGCATAATTATAACTAGGCTTAGCTTCTCCTTTTCAGGAATAAGTTTCATAGGGATGAACCCCAAGATTGAGGGCCCTCCAGAGGGGCTGCTCACTTCAGTACCAATAGCGAATAGGTACATTTCTTTCTCCACATTTTTTTCTAGGAGAGACTTGATTCTCTCTGTTCATTTTTAAAGTTTTATTTGCACATCATACAATTCAATCTAAGTAAATAGACATGCCTTCAGCATAATCTCTATGAAGACATTTCCTTTTCTTCCACAAAGAATCCATACCTCTACCCCATACCCCTTGCTTGCTGACATTTAGTTTTGGCATAATGCCTTTGTTATGTTCAGTGGAAGCATATTACAATGTTACTGTTGACTATAGACCCTAGTTTGTATTGATTGTGCTATTTCCTGTATACCATCTGTGCAGGTTAGAAGCTATTATGTACCCCAGAAAAGCCATGTCCTTTAATGCTCATTCAGTATTGCTGGGTGAGATCTTTTTTATTGTTTCCATATAGATGGGACCCACCCAATTGTGGATAGTAACTTCTGATGGTTCCCATGGAGATGTGTCTCTACTCATTCAAAGTGGGGTTGCTTACTGGAGTCCTTTAAGAGGGAACCATTTTGGAAAATGCTTTAGAGCCAAGAGAGCCCACACAGCCAGAGACCTTTGGAGCTGCAGAAAGAAAATGCCCCTGGGGAAGCCATGAAGAAGCCTGGAGAGAAATTTAGCAGATGTCACCATGTGCCTTTCCAACTGACAAAGGTATTCTGGACCCATCAGTCTTTCTTTCTTTTTTTATTTTTTTAACATGGGCAGGCACTGGGAATCGAACCAGGGTCCTCTGGCATGGCAGGCAAGCATTCTTGCCTGCTGAGCCACCGTGGCCCACCCCCATCAGTCTTTCTTGAGTGAGGTTAACCTCTTGTTGGTGCCTTTGTTTGGACACTTTTACAGCCTTACAAATGTAAACTTGCAACTAAATAAATTCCCTTTTTAAAAGCCCTTCTGTTTCTGATATTTTGCATTCCAGCAGCTTAACAAACTAAAACACCGTCCGTTTTCAACACCTTGCAATGTTGACATTCATTTGTTCTCCCTCATACAAAAATGTTATTTTATTTGTATATTGAATCACCATCACTGACCACTCTAGACATTCCTAAGTTATACCATCTCAATCTTTATCCTCTATCTTTCTTTCTCATTTCATATGTGCTCCCAGCCATTCTCCCTCAACCATACTCACATTTAGCTTCACATGTACTTATATTAATGTGCTACAATCAGGTAGTATTGTGCTATCCATGTCTGAATTTTTACAATCAGTCTTGTTGCACAATCTGTGTTCCTTCAGCACCAAATGCCCAATCTCTATCCTATTTCTATCTCCTGATTGATAACCTGTGTTCTTACTTTTAATTTTCAAAGTTCATTCATTAATGTTAACTCATATTAGTGAAACCATACAATATTCATCCTTTTGTTTCTGGCAAATTTCACTCAGCGTAAGGTCCTCAAGGTTCATCCATATTGTTACATGCTTCATGACTTTATTCTGTCTTACAGCTGCGTAATATTTCATTGTATGCATATATCACAGCTAGTTTAGTCACTTGTCCATCAATGGACATTTGGGCTATTTCCCTCTCTTGGCAATTGTACATAGCACTGCTATAAACACTGGTGTGCAAATGTCTGTTTGTGTCTTTGCCTCAGTTCTTCTGAATATATACCCTAGTAATGGGATTGCTGGATCATATGGCAATTCTATATTTAGCTTCCTGAGGAACCATCTGGCTTTATTTTTTATTTTGACATGCTGAGTTTGAGATGCTTGTGAGATATCCAAGTAGGTAGAGTGGACATTTTCTATACACATGACAGGGTTCAGGAGAGAGGTCTGGTCTCAAGATAGACTTAGGAATATTTAAATAATCTGAAATCTTTGAATTCTATCCATTTCTCTCCCTCTTCACTATCACAACTGTAGTTCAAGTGAATATTATTTCTCATCTAGACTACTGCAATCATACTACATGAATGGTGCCTATATGGCTGTGTTCTGTACCACATAACCATACATGGTGGCCCTGACAAGATCTTCTTAAATTAGTCTCTCTGTATCTATGCCTGACGTCTCTTAATTAGTTTTCTATATTATAGCAAGAGTGATCTTTCAAAAATGCAAATGTCTTTTTCCTACTTAATCCATTGAGACCCTTAAGTCAACCTAAAGTCCAAAAATCTTAACATGATATAGATAAACCCTGCACAATTTAGCCCTGCCTAACCTAGCTACATATTTTGCCACTCTTCCCTTATTGTCTCCACTCTATTTCCTGAATTGTGACCTTTGTAAAAGCTAGTGCTAATTGCTATTTATTATTTCATTTCTCAGCGCAGTATCTTAAGGGAAATGTTCTCTAACATCCCAGAGTAGGAAGAGCCCCCAATTCTATTTGTCCATAGTATGCTGTACTTTTTGGTAACATCCATTACACCTGAGATGGTTTAATATATATCTTCCCTAAAAGAAAGCTCCATAAAGGTAGAGTTAGTTGCCTGCTTTAGCTTACTGCTTTACACTCCAATATTTGTTGTCTGACCAATCTTGGTTCTAGCTCTGATACAATACAACTTTCAACATCTATAAAATGATAGTTGAGTTCTCCTGCTATAAAAATCTGAATGGTAATTAAAAATGAAATTCCAATATTACTAGTCTTCCTATAGACACATATATGTATAACCTATCTTTCCTACATTTTTTACAGATCTACACACTCTTCATTAATACTAGCTGTCTTCCTGCCTAGATGGCTCCATGAAGTCAAATAAAAAGACATTTAAAAAGTATATACTCTGGGTGGTTCCATAGTAGAATGCTCACCTTCCACGCGGGAGACCCTGGTTTGATTCCCGGACTATGCATATACATACACAAAAAGTATATACTCGCATCAATATAACTAATTCAGCATCCAACTCTCAAGCTAATACTTCTCTACTTAAAATTAATCCAAACTATACTAATCCTGTTCAAATGCTTTCTGTGCATTTCTCTTTTAATATGCTTGCTTTCGTTATTTTAGCATCTGGATTGTCTACGTTCCCTACCACTAATCTAGTCCCAAATCCTAACATTTAAAGCTAAACACAACTCCTCTGTGTAATTTCCACCCCAACTTGATATTTTAGGGATTTTTAATCTCTCCTAACTATGAAGTTCCTGTAGCATTTATGTCTTTTTTTTAGTTTAGTTATTTGTGTCAACAGCTCAAAAGAAACAATCTGAAGTTCTATACCTTATAAAATACTTAATCCAGTCTAAATTAAAAGGAATGTTAACAAGAGGAGAAAGCAATGAACTTTACAACCCTAGGTAGAGTACTTCAAACAAATATAACCCAGCTTTAACTTGATGTGAACTAGATTAGAAATGCAAAGGGGAAATTATATCCAAATTAGACCCCATAAATAACCAAACAAAGGAGACACTTTAATCAAATTATGTGAACACAAAGTTGAAAGGTGAAATATGATAATTGTTTAAAAAATATTTACTGAGCAATTTACCATTCAAATACACAATACTATGCCAGATAGTAAGTTTTCCATTCTGCTTTGTGATTTTTCCACTTCCTAAACATCAGTTCTTCACTTCAGATATTTGAAAAATAGTACTATCACAATGGAAAACTTCAAAAAATATTAACTATTTTAATTCTACCTGAACAATATGCTATTTTAAAGCCTTTTAAATTGTAGGAAGTCTACAGTAAGTCAATTTGTATGAAGCACTACTAATGAGAAAGATTTTAAAAACAGAGAGAATGAGTTTGTTAAAGGTAAGGACACTTTATCGTTACTTGACCATTAAAAAAGTCATATATAAGCCTCCATTATGACAAACAAATCTATCTTCCCCAATCCCCGCTCCTTAGGAAAAATGTTAGTTCCTGTCCCTCTGTGTTACCACAGTACACTGGAATTTATGTCTAGGAATGTATATCGCACACTGTAATTATTTACTTATATACATCTGATTCCTAGCACATAGTAAGTAAGCATTTAATATTTGGTAAATGAATATCTTCACCTTGGAGAAATTATTAACTCCTTTTGTTCTCCGAAGCATCTAGAGAATTCCCCATTAAGCTTTCAGATTGCTTAATTCATAAGTCTAAATTATTAGTTAAATAAAGTAAATTAAGAAATCATCAAACAACTCCCAGAACTCTAACCAATCCATATTTTAAGCTATTCATTCCTTCTCTTTAATGTAAGAATGGCCCTAGGTACCCACAAAAATGCAGGTTAGCTCTTAAATGCTGGAAAGAACTAGAGTATTAGAACTCAAAGCATTAATGTTCAAGTACATTTGCAAAAGAAAGGTAATCCTATAATCCTTTCACATTTCCCAAAGGACCTTTAATATTTTTCCAAAAAATGCTTATTAGAGAAGTTCTAGGTTTACAGAAAAATCATGCAGAAAATATAGAGTTCCCATATATCCCCCCCACCTCCATTAACACTTTACATTAGCATGGCACATTTATTACAACTGATAAAATAATAATATTATTATTATAATGGTACTATTAACTATAGGTATGATTTACATTAGGATTTCCTGTTTGTGTTGTACAGATTTATGGTGTTCTTAAGTTTTTATTCTCGTAACATATATATAACCTAAAATTCCCCTGAACTACATTCAAATATATAATTCACTAAGAATTACACTAAGAACGTTTTGCTACCATCATCATTACCAAAACTTTTCCATCATCAAACAGAAACTCTGTACAATTAGTTCCCCATGCCCTACACCCACCCCAGCCCCTGGTAATCTATAATCTAGTTTCTAACTATATGAATGTACTTATTGTAATTCTTTCCTTTTTTTCTCTTCTCACGGGCAGGAACCGGGAATCAAACCCGGGTCTCCAGCATGGCAGGCGAGAATGCAGAATTCACTTTTCTTTCTTTTTTTTTTTTTTGGTGGTGCATGGTCCGGGAACTGAACCCGGGTCTCCCATATGAAAGGCGGGCATTCTAAACACTGAACTACCCATGCACCCATCTCTAATTATTTCATATCAGTGACATCATACAATGTTTGTCCTTTTCTGTATGGTTTATTTCACTCAATACAATGTCTTTAAGGTTCAAACATATTGTTGCATGAAAATCAGAACTTCAGAAATCAAAATGACTAGAGGCAGCAATATAAGGCCTGACAGTGAGCATTATACATATGGCTATGTATTGAGCTCAGACTAAATGAGGTTAGAAGGGAGAGACTATAGCATGCCTGACTATAATAGCACAACTCTTTTTTTTTTTTTTTTTTTTTTTTTTTTTTTTTTTTTTTTTTTTTTTTTTTTTTTTTTTTTTTTTTTTTTTTTTTTTTAAAGGAAAGACAGAGAGAAGGAAGGAAGGATAGAAGGAAGGAAGAGAGGAAGAAAGGGAAACATCTTTTAAACATTTTCTTGTTTTATTGTATTTTGTTTCTCCGTTTTCGTTACATGGGCTGGGGCCGGGAATCGAACCGAGGTCCTCCGGCATAGCAGGCAAGCACTTTGCCCGCTGAGCCACCGCGGCCCGCCCACAACTCTTTTTTAAATGAGAGGAAAATGAGGATAGAAGATACAGGGAAAATTAACTTATCAGTAAACAAAACTGGTGGTGCTAGTATTACTACTGTTACTCTGAGACTACTGAATGTGTAAAGTGTGATAAAGCTAATTAGAACTGATGAAATTCTAGTTGTATGATCCTCTGGGTCCCTGTGTTTCAGAATTACTAGTGTAAAAGAATGAAAATTCAGATACAATGAAGAAAAGGTTAAGTTAAAGCTCTGAAGTTTTGAATTTGAAACTCTGTCCAGTAACAATGAAGAGCATCCCTAGCATTCATACTATATGGTCTTGAAATATTTTTTCCCATTAAAAAACTAGGGCTTCTTGGAAAAATGGTTGATTGCAAGTCTGAAGCACAGATGGAATGATGGGTCTAAAACATCCTGACACTTCAGATAGCAAGGAAGCTAAAAAGATATCAGGGTCATGTCATAAAGTCTCTGAAGTTACTGGAAAAGGCTTTTAAACTAGACAATTTGAGCTTAAATAAAGACAAAAATTTCAATGCATCAAGACCCCTAAATTAACAATGATAAAAAAATAGTCTTTCTAAGGATTGCTAACCAATTCACTATCTTGAAAACTGGCTAAATAAATATTCAGACTTTACTATATGATCCATACACTGAGTAACCAAATAGTAGATTTTATCTATTCATAAAATTTTTCCCATAGATAAATGAAAAAATAATAGAACTGAAAAATTACCATTTTATAACATGTAGTGAAATGGATCTAGGCGCTGAGCATCAACAGCAGTAAACATCAAAGGAAGAGCAAAAAAACCAGACACTACATATCTCCTATGGGGAGAAAAAAAATTGCACTGCCAATTATAGTTTTGGCAATGGAATTAAACCCCAAATCTGATCATGCCTTTGGATTCAGCGGTCAATCTGAAGGAAATACAAGGACAGAGGTGCTAGCTGCACCACTCCATGAGTACTCAAGGAGTAACTATACGCATCAAAAGACCCAAACTTCCTTGACAACAAACTATAAGGAAAAGAGAATGGAGGAAGAATACGTAGACTTAAAAGATCTCAGAAGTCTGAGGGAGAGAGGAAGACTTAACTATAGTGTCTAAGGGTGCATACTTGGGTAATAAAAAAAAAAAACATAATTAAGTGATTTTCATAAAATTTAGAATGGTGGCTACCTTTTTTAAGGATAGGGGCTGTAAGTGGAAAGGGGAATATGGAAAGGCTTCAAAGGTAGCTGGCAAAATTACATTTCTTAACTTAGAAAGTTGTTACAAGGGTGTTGGCCTTATATTAATTCACTAAGCTACATACTTGCTTGCTTTCTGTAGTTTTCTGCAAAACTATGTTTTATTTTCCAATAAAAAAGCATAAAGAAATAATTTTTGAGAAATGAAAAACTACAACTGATATTACTTCAAAACTACCTTTAGGCCAGGAAGAGGAAACAAAAATGTGCTTTAGAAGTACACTGAAGCCAAGGGTTTTCCTCCCTTTCTTTCAATGTTTAAAACTTTCCTTGGTATGGAAGCTGCAATATGGGAAGAGAGGTAGCTGACTTCGTTTAGATCTTAAAAGTTTAAAGGAAAGCATACTTAATGGAAGAGGAGAGGAAGACATGGAAAGGGGGTTTTAAATATACAAATCTTTCGGGATTTCTGGGAAGATGGAAGAATAGAAAAGGCTGAGTTCACCTTGGAACAACTAGAGAACTGATAGAAAGACAACTAGGACAGCAGTTCCATGGTGTGAGAAGGTTTCTACACTATATAAGAAGGTCCTGACTGAATGAAAAAGTGGAGAAATTGGATGGAGAAAATGGGGTGAGTGTGCTCAGTCAGAATTCCATCTAGGGCAAGTGGCAGTGCACAAGAAGGCATGGGTCCCAAAGACGTGGAGCACTCCTACACTCCTGCCTGAGTTTGCAGGTAGTTTGGGAGATCTTTCCTCTCAGCAACATGGTTGGGAGCTCCTGTGGGGGACCCAGAAGCCAGCAGACACAGAGATCTTTAACCCAGTGCATGCTGCCTGCCCCCAACACCTGAGGCAGGCCACTGAGGGCACCTAGTTTTTTGATGGAGACTGGAGGCCCTCCCCTGGAAGGAGTGGGAGATGTAGCGTAGAGCTGGTCTGACTAATGGCCAGCAAAAGAGACTCACTGGGTCCTGATACTACTTTCCTTTCCCCATGGAAGCCTAGAGACCTCAGGCTGCATGGGCAGGGAGGCAGGGATGAGGAAGTGAGCTACATCATGGTGTGCCGAGCCACCAGGCATTTCCCGGTTTAGCTATGGGCGGGGGCAATTGAAATATGCAACCCCACAACCAAAGGAAGGTCATTGTAAGCAGAAGCTTGGGGACTGCCAGACCCATCAGGCCCACAAGTGGAATCACGGCGGAGGTGCATGCCGCTTATCCGCCAACCCCAGACTTGGTGACTTTCAATGCACACCAAGACCAGCAGCACTGGCTGGAATTGCAACGAGTATTCATCCAGCGTAGTCAACTACCACAGTCAGGAAGAGGTGTGCCTGAAGGGAAGAAGTGTCCCAAGAGTGCCATCTACTGGAACCAAGGGGAAAGTACAGCCTGACAAACTGTCTACCTGCCTAGCTTTTAACAGATCCTCAAGTAGAGTTGCATCCCCTACATGAGGTCCGAGCCTGGGTTTGGTGGAGAAATACTGACAAACCAAGTGCGAAAGGAAACGGTCAATGAAACCCAAGCAAATACAAAATCTTAGATGGGTAAGGGAAATGAACTTTCAAAATAACCTTATCAAGTTAATCAAATGCCTCAAAGCCAACAGGAAATCACAAAGCATATGAAGATGCAGGCAGATATGGCCCAGACAAATGACCAAATTAAAACACCAGGAGACACAGAATTTAGAACAATTAAACAAAGATATTCACATAAATCTACTAAATAACTTCAATGAGTTACCTAATGGCATAAAGGATATAAAAAAGAAACCAGAAGAGAAAAAGAATAATTTAAAAGAAGATATAGAAAAATAGCAGATCTCACAGAGATGAAAGATACTTTAGACCAAATTAAAAATATACTAGAAACACAAAACAGCAGATTTGAAGAGATGGAAGAAAGGATAAGTGATCTACAGGACAAGACAACTGAACATGACTGCACAAAAGAAAGATGAAAAAATTGGGATTGGATTTCAGGGAAATAATGGACAACACAAAATATGCAAATAGTAAGTATGACTGGTGTCCCAGA
This sequence comes from Tamandua tetradactyla, assembly GCF_023851605.1. Taxonomy (NCBI): domain Eukaryota; kingdom Metazoa; phylum Chordata; class Mammalia; order Pilosa; family Myrmecophagidae; genus Tamandua; species Tamandua tetradactyla. Next base: position 20,459,661 of record NC_135343.1, on the reverse strand, counting down.
AAGAAAAGAGAAGAGTAAACGACTAGGAACATTAGTTGAAGAGATAATGGGGGAAAATGTCCCAACCGTTATAAAAAGACATAAATATGCAAATCATACAAGCCCAACAAATCCTAAATAGAATAAATCCAAATAGGCCTACTCCAAGACACATGCTAATCAGATGGTCAAATGTTGAAGAGAAGTAGGAAGTCCTGAAAGCAGCAAGAAAAAAGGGATTCACCACATACAAGGGACAACACGTAAGTCTGAGTTCAGACTACTCAACAGGCACCAAAGAAGTGAGAAGGCAATGGTATAATATATACAAAGTCCTGAAACAGAAAGACTTCCAGCCAAGAATTCTTTATCCAGCTAAATTTTCCAACAAAAGAGAAGGAGAAATTACAATTTTCAGAGACAAACAAATGCCAGTAGAATTTGTCAGCAAGAGACCAGCCCTACAAGAAATACTAAAGAGAGTTCCACCAGCTGGGAAAAAAAAAAAAAAAAAAAAAAGGCAGGAGAGGGAGATTTGGAGGAGGGCACAGAATTGAAGAGTATTAGTATTAGTAAGGGTAACTTAAAGAATAAAAAGAGAGGGGGAAAGAATATATAGATATGACAAGTAAAAAGCAAAGGATAAGATGGTAGATTTAAGAAATACCTTTAGAGTGATAACTTTGAATGTTAACAGATTAAACTCACCAATTAAAAGATACAGACTGGCAGAAAAGATTTTAAAATATTTTCTGTCTATATACTGCTTGCAAGAAATTCACTCTGACCCAAGGATACAAATAGTTTGAAAGTGAAAGGACAGAAAAAGATGTTCCATACAAGTTGTTACCAAAAGAAAGCAGGAGTAGCTATATTAATATTAGACAAAATAGACTTTAAATGCAAAGACGGCATTACAGACAAGGACGCTACATATTAATGAAAGAGACAATTCACCAATAAGAAATAACAATCATAAATGTTTATACTCCTGATCAAGGTGCTCCAAAGTATATGAGGCAACAATGACAAAACTGAAAGGAGCAACAGGTGTTCTAATAATAATGGTGGGAAATTTCAATACACCAATTTCCTCTATACATAGAGCAACCAGACAGAGGACCAACAAGGAAATAAAGAACTTAAAGTTGCGATAAATGAATTAGACCTAACAGACATATATAGATCGTTACACTCCAGAATACCAGATATATATTCTTCTCTAGTGCTCATGGAACATTCTCCAGGATATATCATACTCTGGAGCACAAAACACATTTTATAAATTTTAAAAGACCAAAATTATTCAAAGCACTTTTCTCTGCTCACAAGGGTATGAAGTTGGAAATCAATAACCACCAAAGAACAGGAACCTTCACAAATATATGTATATTTAGTAACACATTCTTTTTAAAATTTTATTGACAAATCTTCACACATATACAGTCCATACATGGTACACAATCAATGGCTCACAATATCATCACATAGTTGTGTATTCATCATCATGATCATTTTTGGGATATCTGCATCACTCCAGAAAAATAAAAGTTCATACATCCTGTACCCCTTACCCCTCCTTCTCATTGTCCACTAGTATTTCAATCTACCCAGTTTATTTTACTCATCCCCCTATTATTTATCTATTTTGTATCCACAGTTTTTTACTGATCTGTCTATACCCTGGATAAAAGGACCACCACACACAAGGCTTTCACAAGACACAGCAACATTGTAAAAGCTACATTGTTATACAATCGTCTTCAAGAATCAGGGCTACTGGAACATAGTTCAACAGTTTCAGGTACTTCCCTCTAGCCACTCCAATACACCATGAACTAAAAAGGAATAATGTATAAGTATAATCTCCAGGATAACCGCTTGACTCTTGTTTGAAATCTCTTAGCCAATGAAACTTTATTTTGTTTCATATCTCTCTTATCCCTTTTGGTCAAGAAAGCTTTCTTCATCCCATGATGCCAGGTCCCAGCTCAACCTGGTAGTTCTATCCCATGTTGCCAGGAAGATTTATACTCCTGGGAATCATGTCCCACATAGAGGGGAGGACAATGAGTCCACCTGCTGAACTGGCTGAGAGAGAAAGAGAGAAGCCACAACTGAGCAACAAAAGAGGTTCTTTGGGGATTACTTAGGCATAATTATAAGTAGGCTTAGCTTCTCCTTTGCAGGAATAAGTTTCACAGGGGTGAACCCCAATATTGAGGGGTCAGCCCATTGATTTGGTTGCCTCAACTGCTTATGAGAATATCAGGAATTCTCCAGATGGGGTAGCTGGAGCCAGATGGCCTTATGGGAGAATTTTATCAAACATCCCAAAAGAATTAATATCAATCCTGCTCAAACTCTTCTTAAAAAATTGAGGAAAAAGGTACACCACCTACTTCATTTCATGAAGCTAACATCATTCTAATACCAAAACCGGATAAAGATGCTACAGGAAAAGAAAACTACAGATCAGTCTCCCTAATGAATATAGATGCACAAATTTTCAACAAAATGCTAGAAGCCCAAGTCCGTCAAACTTTAAAAATCCATGTTCTTTGTACTGTGACCTGGAGTCTTCTTAAAAAAAAAAAAAAAGAATCTTAAAAAAAACTTGCCAGGGTGAGATGCTTGCATCTTACTTTGTCTCAGGAAAGAGTAGGGGAGACAAAAAGGTAGGGTGAGGAAACCACTATCTGCAGAACAGTTGCAGTGTGGCAGGGATGCTGTTACAGTTATTCCTTTGACATCACAACTTTCCCCATCGCAGTTCTGATCTGTCTGGGTTGGCATAAGAAATTAAATGGGAAATCTGGGGGGCGAGTTTTGCGGAAGCCACAGGTGACACACAAGGGCTAGGAATGTAGAGAAATCTTTAAAAGTTTAATAATTCATAAGTACATAAAATGTATTACTGTTATATAGAATATTACCTGTATAGTACTGTTTAATAACATAGATGAACAGCTACACAATTTTTTTTCTTTAAATCTGTAGTTAAAAGAACTCCAGTTTAAGGATGCCATGTATGTTTGGGCATGCCACTCATGTTTATGACAATCTCTCATGTGGCATCTCATGGTGATTTCATAGTAATCTTTGCATTTTGTCTCTTCTCTCATTTAAATGCCAGTAACACTATTAAAATAATGGGTCCCAAGTGTAGTGTTCTTAGTCGTTTGGAAAGTGCTCCCAAAAAATAGAGGAAAGTGATAAACTTGAAGGAAAAAAGAATTGTTAGATATGCATTATCCTGGTAAAACTGTTATTGTAGCTGGTCACCATTACAACATCAGTGAGTTTACCCTAAGGCATATTAAAAAGAAAAGGAATTCTTGAAGTTATTGCTGCAACTACATCAACAACTACAAAGCGTTTACATAACCACCATCCACATCTCTCTCATGTAGAAAGTGCAATATTCTTTTGGGTGCAGGACTGTTATTTAAAAAGGCATTCTGATAGTCTCTGGCATTATACAAAATTAGGCTGTCCTTACATGATTCCCAAGGAAAATGAAGGTGAAGGGTCTACCTCTATGAATTTTCAGGCCAGCCAAGGCTGTTTTGAAAAATGTAAAAGAAAGGTTTAGCAGACATAATGTAAAAGTAATGGGAGAGAGCCGATCAAGAGGCAGCTAGAAAGTTTTCTGAAACTTGGGACAAAAAGTTTTACGTGGATTTTCCAGATCATGGTAGCACCATGTCCCTAACCATCACAATATGGAAGAGATAACTATACTTTGCTGTTACCATGAGTTAAGTAAGCAGTGTTATTCTCTGGGACTCTGAGGTCAGGTAGTCATTTGCCATGTTGGAAAGGGGTGTCAACAATATGGGATGGGGCATGGAACTGGTTGATGTTCCTGGAGAGATTGGCACCTCTGGGTTTCAGGATTTATCTTGCCTAGGAACCCTCTGAAGGTTTTAGATTTCTGAGAGGTAAACTGAGTGCATGAAACTTTTGTAAGATCTCAGATAGAGCCCTGGGTGTTCAGGAATGATGTTCGTTGGGGTTTGGCAAACCTTGGCAATTAGCAATATCTAGCTGAAGCTCATGTAAGAGTAGTCTCCAGAACAGCCTCTTGACTCTACTTCATCTCTCTTAGCCACTGATACCTTATTTTATTACATTTCTTTTCCCCCTCTTGATCAGGAGGTGTTATCGATCCCACAGTGCTAGGGCCAGGCTCATCTCTGGTAATTATGTCCCACAGTGCTAAGGCCAGGCTCATCTTTGGGAGTCTTGTCCCATGTTGCCAGGGAGACTTAAACCCCTGGATGTCATGCCCCATATAGGGAAGAGGGTAATGATTTTACTTGCAGAAAGAGAAGTCACATCTGAGCAATAAATGAGATTCTCTGGAAGTAACTCTTAGGTATAATTATAGGTAGGTTTAGCTTCTGCTACAGAAATAAGTTTCATGAGAACTAGCCTCAAGATCAAGGACCTGGCCTATTAACTTGGGAGTCCTTAGTGTTTGAAAGAGTATCTAGGGTTTCACAGTTGGAAAAATTTAATAGTTTCATATTTTTTCTCCAGTTCCTCAAGAGACTTTGCTAATACTTTTAAATTATTTGCTCAGCAAATCTAGGATATACCTGGATATTATATGAATCTATATAGAATTATAAGCCCTTGTTTCCATTCTGGGCTTCATGTGTTTGAGTTGTTTAAATGAACTATCCAGACAGGTTGAGTTATATTGTGTGCTACAGAAAATTTAGATTTTGGACAAAATCAAGCTCTCTTCCTTTTGTCTTTATGTAGTAGGTACAGTTCTAAAATACAGACACTGTCATCCTTCACTCTGTGTTCTTGTATACTAAGGTATTAGTCCCAACCAAATCAGCTTCATTCTTATTTCTAATTGAAGCTTGATCTTTTTTTGTTGTTGTTTCTTTAACAGTTGTTGTCTGTAGCAGTGCTGACTTTCAGAGCTACAGAACTCCAACTCTGAGTCTCAGGTGTCAAAGAGATACCTAAGGTTCTAGGGAAGTACCAGGTTATAGACAGCATCTCAGAATACAGAGATAATACTTAATGCTCAGGAATAAACGTGCCTACTTTAAGAGCTTACAATCTAGGCCCAAATTTTCTTTTAAGTATTCTTTAAAAGAGAACATACAATATTTGTCCTTTTCTTTCTGGCTTATTTTATACAACATAATGTCCTCAGGGTTCATTAACCTTGCTGCACTCCTCACCACTTTGCTCCTTCCTATAGTCACGCAATATTCCATCATATGTATAAACCCCAGTTCACCTTTATCCTTCTCAGGCATTGTTACATTTTGGTCACCTCCATCCACTAGGCATTATGGATTATGTCCAAAATAAACAATCCATTTCTCACAGTGTCCTCACTGAACTATACAGTCATCATGACTCTCAATTTGCTCCTAAGAGAAAAATAACACATAAACACACCCTGTCCAAAGAGAAAATCCAAACCTCCCCTTAACTCTTGTTCCTCTGCTCCCCCTCCCCCCCAATTATTTATCTCTAGTATTGCTGCGGTACTGGTGATGTCGTTCTGTTAAAATATAGACCACAGCAGGCAACAGTAGTTTTCCTACTATACCCCTTTATTATTGACTCTGTACAAAATTCACACCTTTGAAATAGTTCACGCAGGAACTTATTTATATTTGTAGAATTAATTGGTAGGATACATGATTCTGTAAATCCCTTTCAGTTATATTCCCCTTCAATATGGCATATTCCTTATATTACTTATAACCACACTAATGAACTACCATCTCTTCTCTTTTTTTGGATGAATAATGGTACAGACTTTATTTAACTATCATCACTTCTATTCATTCCCTCACATTTAAGTTTTTTCGACCTCATTAAGTAACTGTTCATCCATCTCTAGCTTCTGTGTATCTCTAAGTCTCCTATATTCCACATTATTAGCCTCTGAATTTACCTTTACCAGGGTTGTAATAGTGAAATCATACAGTATGTATCCTTTTGGGTCTGGCTTATTTCACTCAGCATTATGAGGTTTAACCATATTGTCATATGCCTCCGTAATTCATTTTGCCTTACTGCTGCATAATATTCCATCATATATATATACTACATTTTGTTTAACCGTTTGTCTGTTGACGGGTACCTGAGTTATTTCCATCTTTTGGCAATTGTGAATAATGCTGCTATGAACATTGGTATGCAAATGTATTACTGCTTTCAGATCTTCTGGATATATACCAAGTAGTGGTATTGCTAGGTTGTAGCACAACTCAATATTTAGTTTTCTGAGGAACTGTCAAACTGTACCATTATATATTCCCACCTCCAACATTTGTAGCTTCCTGTTCAATAGCAGCCATTCTTATGGCTATGAGGCGGTATCTCATTATGGTCTCATTTGCATTTCCCTTTTAGCTAATGAAGATGGACATCTCTTCACGTGCTTTTTATTTGCTCTTTGGAAAAACGTCTCTTCATATCTTTTGCCCATTTTATAACTGGATTGTTTGTTCTTTTGCTCTTGAGTTGTATGATTTCTTTATGTATTCAGGATATCAAATTTTATCCAATATGTGGTTTCCACGTATTTTCATCCATTGAGTTGGGTGCCTTGTCACCTTTTTGACAAAGTCCTGAGGCACAGAAGCATTTGATTTTAAGGAGTTCCCATTTATATATTTTTTCCTTTGTTGCTTGTGCTTTGGGTGTAAAATTTAAGAAGTTATCTCCCTATTACTAAGTCTTAAAGATGTTTTCCTATAATATCTTCTAGGAGTTGTATGGTACTGGCTCTTATATTTACGTCTTTGATTCATTTTGGTTAAATTTTGTATAGGGGTAAGTTAGGAGTTTCTCAGATGTGGCCTATCTCTCTCAGCCCACACCCCCTCCCCCTGTCTACGTGGGACATGACTGCCAGGGGTGTATACGTCCCTGGCAATGTGGGATAGAAATCCTAGAATGAGCTGGGACTCAGCATCAAGGGAGTGAGACAACCTTCTCAACTGAAAGGGGGAAGAGAGAAATGAGACAAAATAAAGTACCAGTGGCTGAAAGATTTTAAACAGAGTCAAGAGATTATCCTGGAAGTTATTCTTGTACATTATACAGATATCCCCTTTCTGGCCTAAGGTGTATTAGAGAGGCCAGAGGGAAGTCCTGAAACTGTAGACCTGTGTTCCAATAACCATGTTTCTTGAAGATGATTTATAATGATAATACCTTTCTCAATGTGACTGTGTGATTGTGAAAACCTTGTGTCTGATGCTCCTTTTATCTATGGTATGACCAGATGAGCAAAACATATGGATTAAAAATAAATAATATGAGGAACAAATGTTAAAAAGAATAAATAATAGATGGATACATGGGGGAAAATGTACCTATTGCAAACTATGGACTATGGTTAACAGTAATATTATAATGTTCTTTCATTAACAGTTAACAATTTTACCACACCAGTACTACCGGTCAATGGGTGGGTGGTGGGGGTGGGATAAGGCGTATGGGAGGATTTGGGTTTTATTTTTTATTTTTATTTTCTTTCTGGAGTAATGAAAATATTCCAAAATTAATCATGGGGTTGTATGCACAACTACGTGATGACACCGTGAGCCAGTGATTGTATACTTCAGATGGTGTGTATGGTATGTGACTATATTTCAATAAAATTGTATAAAAAAAAAAGAAGACGATTCCAAGTCATGGTACAAAAAACATGGAGTTTTAAAGTCTGACGGACTTGGGCTCTAGTTGCCAACACAGCATTTACTCAACTTCCCAGAATCTGTTTCTTTATCTATGAGAATGGAACACTCCTTTAAGGGCAGTTATTAAGAATTAAATTATGCACTCACGTGTCTAACATGTATGATACAGTGCCAGTACTTAGTGGGCACTTAATGAAGGGTAGAAATGATTGCTATGATTACTAATAAGTGTTTTTCAAACAGCACAGGGGGTAGCATTTGAGCTGAGCTTTTTTTTTTTTTTTTCCAACGCTTCTTAATCTTTTTTTTTTATTAAAAAAAGAATTAACAAAACAATTAGAAATCATTCCATTCTACATGTACAATCAGTAATTCTTAATAACATCACATAGTTGCATATTCATCATTCCTTAGTACATTTGCATCGATTTAGAAAAAGAAATAAAAAGACAACACAATAAGAATTAAAACAATAATAGAAAGAAAAAAAAAAAGAACCTATACCTCACATGTATGAGCTGAGCTTTTAAGGAGGGATGATCTGGACAAGGCATAGTACAGGCAAAATGAACAGTAAAATCTTAATTTATAAGAAATCTCTTCCCTTTTTTTCAGTATTTCCTCTTTTAGGACAAAGAAACAAAGCAGAAGGACATAAATTTATCAATTTCCTCACCTCCAAAGCTATATATAAAACTAAAAACTACATAACCCAATCTCAATGCAAAATTCTAATTTAATTTGTTCAATGGGATATACAATATAAAGTATATTAATATATTTTAGAAAATTTTTCATTAGCAGTTCAAAGTAAGAGTGCTTTGTAGTTACCCCATTAACTACAAAAAAAGTAACTGGAATCCACAGTCAATAAATCTTTGGCTGATTGAATTTTCTTCTCTGATAAAATTGGTATTGGTTTAATAACATTTCCTATAACATTCCCAACGTTAGAATGTCATAATTCTTCTAAGTATAAAGTGATCTCCCTCCAGAAAAAGTTTACCACCACGTTCAAAACTTTTATCAATATATTTTTCATTTTTTTTCTTTCCCCCTAAATAAACAACCACAACTTTTCATAAAAAGAGACCAGGGTCTCTGTTCTTTCCCCAATGTATTTTCTCCATATGCCTTCAAACCACTTTTCAGGGAAAAAAAAAAGCTCCTGAATAGCAGAAACACCAAATACCAATGCAAAGACTATTCATAAAGCCTTTATTTTCTGAGGTTCACTCCTACTTTTATCAAGAATTTTCTTATATCACCTGCAAACTTTATAAGGTAAGACAAATAAGACTTACAAAATTACACTGGTTATTTAACAGTAATATTTAGGAAGAAATCAAAGTAATTGTCCATTATCTGTATTGATAGTAAAAGGAGTTATTTTTAATGTACATACTTAGCCTTTATGATAAAAGCACATCTTCTAGATGGCAACTTAAGTAAACAGTTTTATTTAGCCTTTTAAGCCTTAGAGTAATTTTATGTTTATAACTATCAATGAAATCAAGATCTATGTAGGTGAGGGAATAGTACTGCCTTGCATTTAAATCAGGCAGGTTCCAAAAGAGTAGGAATAATGTCTCTTGCCTATCACTGTATTTTTACACCTAAATATAGTAGGTGGTCAATAAATCTGGTGAAGTTTGGATGTTGATTTAAAGAAAAGAAAATCAGGTCAAGAGATATAAAAAATACATGAATATGATATCCAGGGGTGCTAATCTCCCTGGCCGCATGGGAGATGACTCCCAGGTATGAGTCTGGCCCTAGCACCATGGGATCAACAATGCCATCCTGACCAAAAGGGGGAAAGAAAGTATAACAAGTAAGGTTATCAGTGGCTGAGAGTTCAAATAGAGTTGAGAGGCTACTCTGGAGGTTGCTCTTAGGCAAAGTTCAGTTAGACATTGCTACATAACTTGCCAAACCCCAACCAAAATCATTCCAGTCAATCCTAAAGAACACCTAGGGAAATATATAAGAGTTGACAAAGGTTCCATGCACTAGGGTAACTTTCCAGAAACCTACAACCTTCATATGGGTCCCTGGACCACATAAGTCCTGAAAACTAGAGGGCACAGAGTCTCCAGAACATCAGCTAATTCCACCTCCCTACCCTGAATTACTGACAGCCCTTCCAACATGAAAAAGTTAGAATGAGCATAGTCCAAATAACCCCAAAGAGTGGGAAAAAGACCAAAGGTGATGATGGAGTTATATAGAGAAGGTAGGGTTTAACATATGAGTTAAGTATCACTGCTGAATCATATTGAGATTTCTTTTCATTTACAGTATCTTAGAGCAGCTAGAAGTAAAAACCTAAAATTGTGGAATTATAATCCATACCGATCTCTGAAATCTGTTCTAAAACTAACTGTTGTGCTATGCTTTGAAATTTACTGCTTTTTTGTATATATGTTATTTTTCACAAAAAAGAAGTCGATTGTGATGATAAAAAAGTATTTATTCCTTCTAGTCTCTAATGTTCTGGAGCAGCTAGAAGGAAAAATCTGAGACGATGGTACGGTAGCCCATGACTGGGTTCTGTCCTGTGAACTACTTGTTGAAGAATACTTTGAAAACTATTGCTTTTTTCTTTCTTTGCTTTGTATATATGTTATATTATACAATAAAAAAAACAAAAAAAAAAAGAATACATGAATAAAAATCAGGTTAAGGCTTTGAGCATAGGCAGTGCTTAATGGCTTGCTCCCAAGCAGACTATGGAAGTGGTGGTAGGGGGCAGTGGTGGGTAGAGATGATGGGGTTGGGCAGGGTGGGGGGAGGGGGGAGGGAATAACTATAATGGAGAAGCCTAGCAAACATGACCTCAGTCAGGTGATCAAGGTTAACATCATCAGTGATAAATCATATTAGTAGCATGTACCTTTGATAGGATGGGATTAGAATGGCACTTCACCTCTGTCCTCTTCCTCCCTAAAACTTATGACCTCAATATAATCATGACAAAAACACCAGGCATATCCCAGTTAAGGGCATTCTACAAAATTCCCACAAAATTCCCCTAAAACCTGTCATGGTCAGGTGCACAAGTAGTTCAGTGGTTAGAATGCCCATTTTTCATGTGGGAGACCCGGGTTCAATTCCTGGACCATGCACCCCACAAAAAAAAAACCAAAACTGTCATGGTCATCAGAAACATGGCAAGTCTGAGAAACTAGGATTCTGGATCAGAAAAAGGACATAAAGGAAAAAAACAGTGAAAACTGAATAAAGGTTAGGTAATAGTAATGTAACTATTTTATTTCCTTGGTTGTGATAAATAGTAATGTAAAAAATTAATAACAGGGGAGACTCTGCACTATCTTGCAACTTTTCTGTCAATATAAAACTATTCTAAAATTAAAAAGTTTATTTAGGTAAAAAAAAATTAGATTAGGAGAAATAAGAAATATTTTAATTAAAACCCCAAATATGAAGCAAATGACGATAAACATTCTTTTAATCCCTTTGAATGTGATAGTAAGCAGAGATAGTAGTGGAAACAAGTTATTAAAACAATACCATAGGCATTATACAAGTCCATAGTGTTAATTATGAAGTCACATATGACCAAAGCAAAAGCTACTTGAATCTTAGTTTCCCAAAGTGTTATCCTTGGTCTTTAAAACTTCAGGTATAATTGAAAATCATAAGTACATGGAACCTTGAGTAGGACATGAAGTTTTGTTGGTTTGTCCAGAGTGATGCCCCAATAAATCCCAGAGTGATCTGAACAGTGAATAAAAAAGTATTTGCAAAATTCCCTTGGGGGATGGTGAGAAAGGGGGAAAATTCAACTTCCCCAAGTTGAATTCTTGATATTCTCACAGGCAGTGTGGACAATCAAAGCTATAGGTTGAGCCCCAATCTTGAGGTTGTTCATATGAAACTTAACCCCATAAAGGATAGGTCAGGCCTACTTAAAATTAGGCCTAAGAGTCACCCCCAAGAGAACCTCTTTTGTTGCTCAGATGTGGGCTCTCTCCAGCCAACAGAACAAGCAAACTCCAGCCAACAGAACAAGTCATGTGACATGACTCCCAGGGGTGTGGACCTTCCTGGCAACATGGGACAGAAATCCTAGAATGAGCTGAGACTCAGCATCAGGAGATTGAGAAAAACTTTTCGACCAAAAGGGGGAGGAGTGAAATGAGACAAAATAAAGTGTCAATGGCTAAGAGATTCCAAACAGAGTCAAGAGGTTATCCTGGAGGTTATTTTTACGCATTAAATACATATCAACTTGTTAATCAAGATGTAGTGGAGAGGCTGGAGGGAACTGCCTGAAAAATGTAGAGCTGTGTTCCAGTAGCCATGTTTCTTGAAGATGATTGTATAATGATACAGCTTTTGCAATGTGACTGTGTGATTGTGAAAACCTTGTGTCTGATGCTCCTTTTATCTACCTTATCAACAGATGAGTAAAACATATGGAATAAAGATGAATAATAAGGGGAATAAATGTTAAAATAAATTTAGAGTGAAATGCTAGATCGGTGGGGGTGGGGGTGGGGGTATGGTATGCACGAATTTTTTTCTGTTTTCTTTTTATTTCTTTTTCTGAATAGATGCAAATGTTCCAAGAAATTATCATGATGATGAATATGCAAGTATGTGATGATACCGTGAATTACTGATTATATATGTAGAACGGAATGATCGAAAGTTATGAATGCTTGCATTTGGTGTTTTTTAGTATTTAAAAAAAAATTAATAAAAAAAAGAATGCAGCAACAGATGACTAAAGAAATAAGGATAAAAATTAAATAAGGTGGGGTAAAGGGTAAAAATTAGGTAGATTGAAATACTAGTGGTCAATGAGAGGGAGGAGTGAGGGATGTGGGATGTATGAGTTCTTTCGTTTTTCTTTTTCTGGAGCGAAGCAAATGTTCAAAAAACGAGCATGGTGATGAGTGTACATCTATGTGATGAAATTGTGAGCCACTGATTGTATACCATGGATGGACTGTGTGTGTGTGTGTGAAGATTTCTCAATAGAAAGATTTTTTAAAAAGAAAAAAAAAACTTCAGCTAATACTTCTATGACAAAAATTCACAAAAGTGTCACCTCTACCTCACCGACATCTTCAGTCACTTCAGGTCATATTTACCTTGATATCTCCCAACTCACCTTACACTCAACTAATTAACTCATCTTTCTTAATGTTACCCTCCTAAACTTCCCTCTCTCAGTTATTCATTTTTTCTCCAATAGACCCCTCTCCTTAGCATTCCTCTCCATTCCCACAGCTCATAATCAGAAAACAGTGCGATCAAATAAATCTTCCACAAGTAAGGATTTTATCATATCATTCCCCAGTTCAAATGCCATCTTCCTTTTGTACTAAGCCATATATAAATTCAGAAGCAATGCTTCCAAGTTCATCTACAATGAGTTATTCTATGGTATGGTTCTCCTTCCTTGTCAAGAATGATATCCATCTCTCCATATCATACCAGAAGTATGCCTTTTCTTTAGTCAAAAATAATCAAATAGTAACTAACACATGTCACATATGTAGGAGAAAATAAAATTTCTTTAGGTGGTCAGAGACCTTATAATCTAGTTGGGATAATAAACCTAAAAAGATAACTAGTGAGAAATATGGAAGTGTGTCTTGACATAAGATTATACTAAAAAAAATACATTTATTAAATGAAAACAGGGCCTAGAGTTGAGAGGCTACACTGGAGGCCACTTTTATGCACACCTCAGTTAGACATAGCTACCTATCATAACTTGCCAAACCCCAAACAAAACCATTCCTGCTAATCCTAAAGAATACCTAGGGCATTATATAAGATTCTACAAAGGTATCATGTACTAGGGTAACTTTCCAAAACCTACAATTTCCAGATGGGTCCCTGGACCACGTAAGTTCTGAAATGCAGAGGAGCCAGCCTTTCCAGAACATCAACTAGTTCTATCCCTCCATCCCATATTATCAACAACCCCTTCCAACATGAAAAAGTTGGAATGGGAATAGCCCAAATACTCCTAAGGAGTGGGAGAAAGATCAAAGGTGATAATGGAGTTATACTGGGAAGGTCAGGTTTAACAAATGAGTATGAGTGCTGAATCATTACACTGATATTTCTTTTAGCCTTTGTGGTAGTTAGATTCAGGTGTCAACTTGGTTAGGTGAAGGTGCCTAGTTCTATTGCTGTGGACATGAGCCAATGGCATGTGAACCTCATCTGTTGCTGACTACATCTGCAGTCGGCTAGGAGGCGTGCCTGCTGCAATGAATGATGTTTGATTTAATTGGTTGGTGCTTAAATGAGAGAGTGCAATACAGCCCAAGCAGCTCAGCATACCTCATCTCTGCACTTGCAGCTCAGCCTAGGCCTTTGGAGATGCAGGAAGAAATCACCCCAGGGAAAGCTGTTGGAACCCAGTGGCCTGGAGAGAAGCCAGCAGAGATCACCCTGTGTCTTCCCACGTAAGAAATAATCTCAGTTGAAAGTTAGCTGCCATTTCTCTGAAGAACTAATGAAATAAATCCCCTTTTATTAAAAGCCAATCTGTCTCTGGTGTGTTGCATTTCAGCAGCTAGCAAACTAGAACAGCCTCCAATATCTTACATCAAGTAGAAATAAAAACTTAAAATTGTGGAACTGTAACCCCTAACAAACTCTGAAATCTGTTCTACAACTAATTGTTGTGATGTACTTTGAAATTTATTGCTTTAAATACATGTTATTTAAAGAGGAGTAGTTTAACAGAGAAGACAGGATTTAACAAATGAGTATGACCACCAAATCATTATATTGACATTTCTGTTGGTCTCCAGCATCTTGGAGTAGCTAAAAGAAAAAATGAAAAATTGTGGAACTGTAACCCATACCACACTTTAAAATCTGTTCTATAACAACTTGTTAAAATGTACTTGGAAATTTGTTATTTCACAATAATAAAAAAAAGTAAAAAAAAAAAAAAAAAGAAAGAAAAGAAAACAAGGCAGCATAGAATGCTACAGCCCCCAAAGAGTTATATGCTGTTAGAAAAGGGGAAAACGCTCAGTTGAGAGATGAAGGCAGCTCTAAAATTTCAAGGCTTCTCAGGGCAATCAAGATTTCAGTCAGGTGTGCAGGGGCACTTACAATACAATAAAGGTAAAAAAAAAAAAAAACTTGACTATAAGAACTACTCATTATTTGCTATTTTAACACAGTATTATATTATAGTGAAGATGAGAGGTCAGAAGGCTGAGGCCAAAGTTTGAAAAGTCTGGAGAAGAAATTTGGTATTCATGATCGATATGAATGATTTTGGTCATAAGAGTGGTAGAATTTTCAGGAAGATTAATCTAATGGGAGTAGCATGAAAACTTTAGAAAGCAAGAGCCTTACTTTAACCAAAAAGCCTTGCCATCTACTCTAAGGGCTCCCTTTTCTCTTACCTCTTACAGCACCTTCCTGCTTCATATAATCTAACACCTAATCATATCTTCTTACACTGTAAATTCTTTTTTTTCCATGTGTGTTAATATTATCTCTGCAGTCAAAGAATAGGGACTAAATCTTAGACCCTTCTTATTCCCTAAGAAATCAGTAAAACACTGGGCCCTTAAAACTATTTTTGAGGACCTTTGTGTATTTGTTATTTATGCAAAACCCAGTTCTAAAATGGCATTAATCAAAAAGCAACAAAAAAAGACAATACACACACACACACACACACAAAGAGGCGCTAAGCAATAAATTGCCATAAGAACCAGATTAGGTTTTGTATGAGCAGCACTTTTTAAAGTTTCATTTTGATTGTCAAATCCCTTAACTAATAATTTAATCTTCTAGCATGTTCAGTGTTCCCTGCTTTATATAAGTATCTCAATACCTCATTTACACTTTTCTTTCTCAATTAAGCATTGCTTCCAGTGGGTAGCGCATATACTCATTTCTCAATTGTATTATCTTTTACTCCAATATATTATCTATTAACTTCACTAATTGAGCACAATCGTTATGGTGTAATTTTTAAATTCTAATAAATGGTGCTGCTATCTTAAATTCTCTACACAATTCTTTTACACATTCTAAATGTTTCCTGTGTTTTAACATTGTTCAGGTAAAACTGATACAAATAAAAACATGTTACAGAAATAACTGGAATACACCAAAGCATTCACAAAATGAAACCGGATGCATTAGTAATCAAGTATTGTACTTAAATGCCCAAGTTCTCCAAACTCCTTTATCTTCAACTCTTTGACCCCTGACTTTTATATACCCCCAAATTTAACTCATTCCCTTAAAACAAAATCTGCTCGTGTTAACGTTCGTATTAACTGTTAACACTTTCAAAAAACGTTTAAGAAAGAACACATACACAAATCAAATGAGTATTTATTTCATCCCACAATAGTATTTTCACTGGTATACATTTATTTCTCTCAGGTCACAATTTTTATGTAAAAAGAAAAAACTGAGTGTTATAAGGCAAGGAAACCTCGAGAATGTGATTTCTGATTACATTTGAACCAGTCATTGATATTTTTGAATGTCAAATTATTTTTTCCAGAGTTGGTAAAGCCCATAATGTATTATTCTATTTCCCATCACTCCCAGGTGGTACCTAATACTGCTGAGATTTTAAAGATAAATAATCAAAAGAGCAGAAAAAGTAAAAATGTCAATATAAACCTTTATAAGACTGCAAGTAGACAAAGATAGGTCCTAAAATTCGGATGGAGCAGGGATATACATGTAAACGGTTCAACTTTTTCTACTTCCTCATCTCGGAAAGCAACAAAGTAAATGCGAATGTAAAGCTACAACAGGGTTACAAAAAGCCCATGGCTATCAGTGAAACCTCAGACCGGAGAGCCACTAGAACACTACAGTGTTCTCAACTGGCCACGTGGCTGTCACAATCAAAAGACAGGAGAAACAGCATAAATCAATCTGGAAACAACCGCCCTCCTCCCCTCACCTCGGATTTGGGGTAAAAGAAAGTCTAAATATTTTTTTGTTCTTTTTGTTTTGTTTTTTTGCACGCTAAGACTTCTTCCTGTACAGAGGAAACCAAGTATAGGGGCTGTTTTAAAGAGATGTTAAGGCAGAAATCAGTTATCAAGACCCGAAGAGTGTGGCTGCCGGGTGAATTAGATACCCCAACTCGGAAGCGCTGCGGTGGAAACACAGACGTTTAGCAAACCGGGAGAGGGGTGGAGTGAAGAGCGGGGAGAGAGCATTACAGCACACGGGCCGCTTTGCCCCTGACTCCCACTGTCCTCGTGGATTCTAGGCACGCTGCTGGGACTCAGAAGGGTGAAGGGCCGCCCATACGCCCTCACGATCTCCTTCTACCTGGCTCCCACCGCAGACCTCGCATCCTGCCCAAAGAGCGGACTGTAGGGCAGCGGTAGCCACAGCCCCAAAGGAGGCGGCAAACAGGAAGTGTCCATATGGCAGCGCTGAAATACTAACTCCCAAACCACATGACAGCCACCCTCGGAGGCCCTGGGGCGCCTGCCGGAGGAGGGGCAAGAGGGTGCCGGGGCCGGCCACCCCCACATCCGGGACCCGCCCTCCTCACCCCGGCAGCCCGTCGGTCCGAAGTTCAATCCGGCAGCGCCGGGCCGAGAGTCCCGCCAGGGGTTGAGCGAACACCCCACGCCCTGCACGTCTCACTCCACTTCAAGTCGGGGGAAGGGGCGGTGCAGGGATTCCCGAGGGGCTTAGGGACGTCCCCGAGCCCACTCAAGTCCTTCCTTGAGAGCCGGCACCTCTGGCGGCGGTTTCCGCCACACGACAGCCCCTGCCGGGCGTGCAATACCTTTCAAGAAAAACTCCTAACTCCCCTCAGCTCGAGACCGGCCAGGAGCCCCTACACGACCCCAGCCACAAGGAGTGAGACCCCCGCACCAGCGCCAATTCCTCACAGAACAAAAATGTCCGGACACGTCACGGGACAGCCGCCTCCGCGCCCCACGCCCGGTGCCGATCGCACGCGCTGCCTCGGCTCCCGGGAGCGGCCCCGGGCCGGGAAGGAGAGCGCGGTCGCCGGGTAGCGCCGACCCGGGAAGGCGCCGCTCCACCGGAACTCACCGTCAGCTTGGCCGCCGCAAGGAGGAGGCGAAGGACAGGCAGGGGAAGACACAATATGGCAGAGCCCCGCAGCTGCTCCTTGCGGCTTCCAGCAGCCGCCTCCGGGAAGAAGCGGCAACGAGCAGGCAGCGGCAGCTGCGGTGGCGGCCCCGGCAGCACCACATCCCCCTCCCGCTCTCTTCCTCCCTTCCCTAAACCCTCCCCCCACTGCCATGGCAACGCGGCGCCAGGGAGATTAGCCCCGCCCCTCCCTGCCGTCCCCGCCTCCGGCGACCCCTCGAAGAGGGTCTCGGCCCGCTCCTCCCCGTCCCCGCCCACCTCCAATCCGAGGGGCCGACTCCGAACCCGGCGGGCTGCCCAGAACGGCGGGTGAGGGGTGCGGTGTCCGGAAGGGCGGGGCTGGCCCGGAAGGCCGGGCGGAGACGCTGTGGGTTAGTGCGGGTTTCGGCGGAGGAGGGGCTGGGAAGGCGGGAAAATGAAAAGGCCTCGCCCGTTCGGGAAGGACCTATAGGAGAGCGGCGGAGGCGCGTCGTGGGCTCCGAGTGGCCGAGACTGGGGGAGGGCGGAGCGGGGCGAGGGTGGCCACCCCGGCAGGTCCGCGGGCGGTGCCTCGGCTGGGTTTGCTGCGACGGCCCACGGCAGCCCTGGGTTCCGCGGGTTTCCCCAAGAGCTTCCACCATTGAGCAGCCTTTGAAGGCACTTTATGAACCGTAAAGCATTAGCCGCTCCTGACTGAAACTTGACGTGGAAACTGCACTCAGCGTGTTTGTGGTAAAAGTAGACGGACTTTGGAATTAGATCCGAAATGTAATGAGTATGCATTTATTGAGCGCTTACTAAGTGCGAAGTAGTGTGCTATGCCCTTTACATGCATTATCAGAACCACAGTCATAGAGTAGCCAGATAGAATACTGAAAGCCCAGTTCACCTTAATTTCAAATAAACGTAGGATAATTTTTCGGTGTGAGAATGTCTCATTTGAGATATGCTTCCAGTTTTGTTTCGTTTTGTTTTTTGCTAAATCTGGTAACTCTGTCCTAACCATTGTGTGTTCCCGTTTTAGAGATAAGGAAACTGAGACTTAGAAAAAAACTTGCCAATATATATGGTACAGTGGCTAAGGTAGAACGCGAGTTTACTGCTATCATTTAGATCCCAATGATTAAATCTCTGAACTTTTATATACACATCTTCAAGTACCTATCTCACAAAGGTGTTGAGTAGATGAAAAGAAAAGGGTTATAAAAGAGACTCCACAGTGGCTGCGGTATAGCAGATGCTCGTAGAAATAGGAATTTCCTTCTTCACAATGTGCCAGGCCCTGCATATAAAGTGAGCTGAGTATGAGGAAAGTTATCTGCTGGCAAAACAAGTCAAGCCGTGGGGATAGCAGAGACACAAAATAATTGTAAGCCCTAAGATATATAAAAACAAACAAGAAACGTTCAGTCCCCTCATTACACAGATGAGAGCACTGAGTTTATATGATTTGTCCATGGTCATCTACTATTGCCATTTGTTTTTCATTACACTGCCCTGGGCGGCCTCCTGGCTGCATTCAGAGTGAGAGGCAACAAGACAATTAATTGTACAATGTGCTTCAGTTAGAGCAAGAAATGCTGCAGTTCTCCCCAAAGCAGTCATGGTTGCCCCCTCATGTGGACTAATTGAAGGAAGTTCCAGGAGGAAGAATTAGTGTGAAGGGAGTAATGGAAAGAAAAGAAAGAAAGGTTGAAAGAAGGTAGCTTCTTGGGAGCCACAGCATCCTCAAACTTCATCCCCATGTTATCTCTGCTGGCCACTGTCACGGTGGCTACTAACATAAATTAGGCCTTCATCTTAATATATTGAACTTTGATTTCTCTTTTTTCCTTCATTATGCCTACTCCTATCAAGGTTAAACATTGGTGGCCAAACAAGTCCTCCTTCACTCTGAAAGAATCACAGAATTTGAGAGCTGGAAGATATTTTAGAGGTATATCATCCAGGGCTCAATCCATCATAGATGAGGAAAGAAATCTAGAAAATGTTATGTAACTTGTACAAGATCAAATAATGAATCTATTTCATCCTCATCCATTAAGTTATCTCTCTTGATGCTCTCTAATACTGATTCAACCCAAGAAGGCGAGGGACATTTAAATAATCTCTGTGGCGAAGCTCAGGTCTCTTAGCCAATAAGTCATATGCTTGGTTTACAGTCTAGGGATACTTGTATCTCTAGAGGTTCTTTTAAAGAACTTTGAACCACAATTTAAGGAAAAGCTCTTATTAAAGATCATGATGATTCAGGGTTAGTAGCTTCTTTTCAGGAGTTTACAAGAGTAGAAAGGCTAGGAAAGCTGAGCTTAACTCTTTAGAAAAAAGAGGATCCTGGCATTTAAGATCTTTTATAAAGCTTGTATTCTTTCTAAATATTTTGAAGGAACATACTCAGTGAGGAATCCTATTGGATGACAAATGCATTAGAAAATATGTATTTTTAAATGCCCTCATGTTTAGGTTGAAAAGTGATAGAAACTAAAATATGTTTTTAATGTATTTGTCGTTATATAGTGCTATGTATATTTACAGAAAACTTTGTAATCGTGAATTGATGATTCTAAAAATAATCAGATTACCAATAAGGAATCTAGACTTCAAGCTCCTTGAGGTCAAGAACCATGTTTCATTTTTGTATTCTAATTTCTTAGAACAGCATCTCGTAGAGAGGGGATGTTCAATAATATTTGCCAATAAAATAAGTAGCTTCCCTCAAATTATATGACACCAGAACTAGATTATAGCATTTCTAAGTAATAGTCTGCCACTTGGGCTAGCAAGTTAAGAGTTATGAGTAAAAGTCTAATTTATTTCTTTAAGGAGTTTTTTCAATGCATTTCTTAAAAGCACATACCTATATTTAATAATATCTACATTTCAATAATCCCTGGTATGGCAATAATTTAGACAAATTAACCTAATGAGGACATAAGAGAAGCTCAATAAAATATTAAAAATTGCTTGAAAACATTAGAAAGGAGAAATGATTGTGAGGAATTACCAGGCCATGTTCTAAGGAATGCTGAAGATCCAGGAGGTAAACCTTTCATTCACTTATTCCATAGGTTACTAAGAGGATAAGCAGGACTGGGAACAGAGATTAGAGTTCAGGTCATGACAAAGGAGAAAGGAGAGAAAACCCTGTTGAAGCCCCTTTGCTTTGGACTGAGAATGCAAATGACTACATCCAAAAGTAAAGAGGCAACTACTCAATTTCAAATCATCTCAGCCATGAAACTGAATTACGGTAATTCCTTTGAGTTGACGCCTCTAAACACCAGGCAAAAGCAAACTAAAATACTCTCTGAGTAAGATATCCTAGGCTCAAATAATTTCTACAAACAATTTTGCAAATATAATACCTAGTACACAGCTATTGGGCACCCACTAATGCATGCTATGGGAGACGGAGCCCTGACAGAGGAGACTGAAGTGGAGCTGGTTTGGCATAGTTACGCGACAAGTGAGAGAATGAGTTGGCTCCATAAATATATCAAAATATAGATACAAAGCAATCGTTTTAGAATGATGCACTTTAGAGCCATCCCAATGGAAATTGCTTCAACAGGAACTGTTGAAGTACCTGGAAGCCTTCTTGATGGCTGTCATTAGCCAGTGTCAGATGTCTGATCCTCCCAGCAGGACTGAAGCCATGTGGGAAGATTTTATTACATGCTTAAAGGATCAAGATCTGATATCTTCTGCCCTGCTTGAGACCCAGTCTTGCCACCTCTTAATGAAGATTTCAGTTTCCAGACCTTTGGTTTGACAGCTTTTATTATCAAAGCATGAGATACGAAGTCTACCAACTGGCTTGGAAATATTCACTAGGCTTTTGCTAGCTCTTTTTAGCTTGTCATGTTGAAACCTGCTTACAGAGGAATGACTAGAGATCAAGAGCACTGCCTGCTGAGACCATTCACCTCATGGGAAGAAAGACAGAAAAGCCCAATCCTGAGAAAAATGCTTGGGAACACAACAGCCTCACAATCCAGAGTCCAGAATGTTCTTCTGAAGTCAGCCTGGAAGTAACTGATGTATTGCTTACTGCTTTGGAAAATCCAGCAAAATATGTTGAGGACAATATGGAACAAAAAGAAACAGAATTATTTATTCAACTGTGCTGGTTTGAAAGGATGTATGTACCCTAGAAAAGCCATGTTTTAATCCTAATCCCATTTTGTAAAGGCAGCCGTTTTTTTTAATCCCTATTCACTACTGTATGTTTGAAACTGTAATTAGATCATCTCCCTGGAGATGTGATTTAATCAAGAGTGGCTGTTTAGCTGGATTAGGTGGAGGCATGTCTCCACCCATTTGGGTGGGTCTTGATTAGTTTATTGGAATCCTATTAAAGAGGAAACATTTTTGAGAAAGTGAGAGATTCAAAGAGAGCAGAGCAGAATGACACGGCCACGAGAAGCAGAGTCTACCAGCCAGCAACCTTTGGAAATGAAGAAAGAAAATGCCTCCCAGGGAGCTTCATGAAACGGGAAGCCAGGAGAGAAAGCTGGCAGATGATGCTGTGTTTGCCACGGGCCTTTCCAGATGAGAGAGAACCCCTGAACTTCATTGGCCTTCTTGAACCAAGGTATCTTTCCCTGGATGCCTTAGATTGGACGTTTCTATAGACTTATTTTAATTGGGACATTTTCTTGGCCTTAGAACTGTAAACTAGCAACTAATTAAATTCCCATTTTAAAATGCCATTCCATTTCTGGTATATTGCATTCCAGCAGCTAGCAAACTAGAACATCAACCAACATTCTCCATCAAGCTGATCAGACACTCCAAAGAATTGTCTCTCAGGCAGTGAATGAAGCAAAAGAAGAACATATGCTTCCTTATAACTTGAAGCTTCTTGCAGAAGAACTGAACAAGCTCAAAGCAGTGCTTTTGGAAGATCTAAGACAAGGGAACAATAAAAAATATCTGTGCTTTCAACAAATCACTGAATATCAGATAATTCCTTTTTTCATTATGAGAATGGTAACATTGTACAGAGGTGTTTTTCAAAACAGCATTAAAATTTCTGAATTTCCAAAAAAAATCTAGTACACAATAAAAAATAATGAGTCACACGTACAAAATAATAATCAGTCACACAAGAAATAAACAAGTAAAAACAAAGCAGAATAATGCTGCTGTGAACACTGACACAAAAGTATCTATCAGAGTTCCTGTTTTTATTTTCTTTGGGTATATACCTAGGAGTGGAATTGCCAGATTAGATGGCAATTCTGTATTTGACTTTTTGAGGAACCTCCATATTGCTTTCCACAGTGTCTGTGGTTTATACTCCAATATTCATTCATAGCAACATTATTCCTAATAGCTAATAGGTGCAAACAACCCAAGTGTCCATCATCAAATGAGTGGATAAACCAAATATAGCACACATACACAATAGAATATTATTCAGCCATAAGAAGGAATTAAATTCTGAGACATGCTGCGTCCTTGAAGAACCTTGAAAATATCCTAAGGAAAATAAGCAAGGCATGTAAGGACAAATGTTGTTTGGTATCTGTGCTGGTTTGAATCTGTTGTGTAACCCAGAAAAGCCAAATTCTTTAATCCTCATTCATTATTGCTGGGTGGGATCTTTTTTATTGTTTCCATTGAGATGTGACCCACCCAATTGTGGGTGGTAACTTTTGAGTAGTTGGTTTCCATGGAAATGCATCTCCACCCATTCAAGGTAGGGTTGCTTACTGGAACCCTTTAAGAGAGAACCATTTTAGAAAAAGCTTTAGAACCAACTGAACCAACATAACCAGATACCTTTGGAGATACAGAAGGAAAATGCCCCTGGGGAAGCCTTATGAAATAAGAAGAGAAAGCTAGCAGATGTCACCGTATAACTTTCCAGCTAACAGAGGTGTTCTGGACTCGTAGGTCTTTCTTGAATCAAGGTATCTTTCCCTGGATGCCTTAGGTCAGACATTTTCATGGCCTTGGAACTATAAACTTGCAGCTTAATAAATTCTCCTTTTTATAAGCTGTTCTATTTCTGGTATATTGTTTTCCAGCAGCTTACAAACTAAAGCAGTGTCACTTGTAAGATATATCTAGAAATAGCAAATTTTCAGAGATGGAATGGGGGAAAAGGGAGTTTTTGCTTGGCTGGTATAGCTTGTTTGCAAATAAAAATTATTTTTAAAAAGCAGAAACAACAGAGGAAAAAAACAGACTCAAAAGGGATTCAGACAATGAAATTATTAGACACATATTTTAAAATAACAATACTTACTATGTTCAAAGAAATAAGACACAAAATTAAAAATTCTGGCAGACAATTAGATACTTGAACATAGAACCAAACGGAAATTTTAGAACCAAAAAATTCACTATCTCATACTAGGAACTCAATAGATGAGTATAACAATATGTTAGACACAAATAAAGACATAATTAGTAAACCAGTAGATAGTTCAGAAGAAAATATTCAGAATGAAGCTCAAAGAAGAAAAATGGTGGAAACTACAAAACAGAGGGTAAGCACATAGAAGATACAGCAAGAAGGTTTCCTACGCACATAATTGGAATTCCAGAAGGAAAACAGAGAGAGAATGGGACAGAAACAATATTTGAAGCCAAGGAATACCAAATACGGTAAATAAAAAGAAATCCATATAATTGCCATGTAGACACATCATGAAAATACTGCTAAAATCCCAAGACAAAAAAAAATGTTAAAAGCAGCCAAGGAAAATAAGACAGATTAACATCAAAGAAACAACAATTAGAATGACTACTGTCTTTTCAACAGAAATAGCTTAAGCCAGAAAATGATGAAATGTTAACTTTAAAAAGTTGAAAGCAAACGTATTTTAAGAATGAAAGTAAAATGAAGAAACTTTCAAACAAACAAAACAATATTTGTCAACAGCAGACCCACAGAGGCATTATTCAGGTAAAAAGAAAAATGATCCCAGATGAAAGGAAGGTCAGAGATACAGAAAGGAGTAAAGATAAAGGTCAACAAAAATGACAGATATGTGGGTAAATCTAAATGAATGTTTGCTATAGAAGACAATAAGAATGTCTTTTGTGTTTAAAAATATGCAATAATAGTGGCGTATAAGTTAGAAAGGGGCAAATTGAATTAAATATTCTAAAATCCATGCATTGTCTGAAAGGATGTGAAAAGAGGCAATTAATTGTAGACTCTGCTAAGTTGAGAATGCATCCTGTAATTTCTAGAATAATCATTAGGAGAATAGTAAATTACTATGCAATTTCCAATCTAAAAGAGGAGAGAAAAAATATAGTAATAAAAAATCTAAATGCAAGACAGGAAAATAATAAGAAGATATGATAGGTAGGACAAATAGAAAGTCCTTAATGTGGTAGATTTAAACCCAAAGATGTCACTAATTACATTAAATGAAAACAGATCCTAATTTAATGACAAAGATGATTTTGTTTACCAATTGCTATGTAACAAACTGCCCCTAAAATTGAAATTACAACCATTTTATTACTTTTCATGATTCTGTGGGTCAGGAATTTGAATAGGATAGGGTGGAAATGGCTTTATCTCTGCTTTTTTGCTGGGTCCAACACATCCCAGATAGCTTCTTCACTCACATATCTGGCACATCAGCTAGGATGGCTCCAATGGCTGGAGCTTAGCTGGAACAGTTCAACTGAGATCATATATGTGGGGCTTTGGTTCTCCAAATAGTTCAAGGGCCTCTTCCTCACCACGTGGTCTCTCTAAGTGGTCTCTGTAAAGAGGTAAGTAGATTTCTTACAAGAAAGCTCAGGGCTCCCAAAATGATTAGTATTGGAACTACCACATTGCCACTTTGTTTTAGTTTGGTAATGCTGCCAGAATGCAATATACCAGAAATGGGCTGGCTTTTATAAAGAGGATTTATTAAGTTACAAGTTTACAGTTCTAAGGTCATTAAAATGTCCAAATTAAGGCATACATAGAAAGATACCTTGACTCAAGAAAGGCCAATGGTGTCTGGAACACCTCTGTCAGCTGGAAATCTGCTGGTCCTTTGGCTTCTTGTTTCAAACAGCTTCCCTGAGCATTTTCTTTCTGGCACTCCAAACATCTCTGTCTGTGTAAACTCTGAGCTTTTTCCAAACTGGTTCCCCTTTTAAAGACTCCAGTAAGCAGATCAAGACCCACTCACTTAAATGGATTAAGACCCACATCTCCATGGAAGCCACACAATCAAAAGGTCCCACCCCCAATTGGATGGGTGACATCTCTGTGGAAACAACCTAATCAAAACATCTCACCTTAAAGAGTAGACCTGGCCCCACAAGGCTAGATTAGGAACAGTCTCAAACCAGCACACACTTCTTCCACATTCAGTTGGTTAAAACAAATAACAGGCACTTCCCAGAATCAAGGTTAGGGAACTACATAAAAGCGTAAATACTAGTGCATGTGGGGTTAACCTAGGGCCACCAATCAATGTAACCTACTACCACAGATATGTCATTCTGGATTAAAAAAAAATCAAAACCCAGATATAAGAGACATATTAGGACATAAAAAATGGAGCAAAACTGAAAGTAAAAGGATGGAAAAAATTAAACTATGCAATACTAACTGTTATAGTCTGCAAGTTGCCAGAATGCAGTACACTAGAAATGGAATGGCTTTTAAAAAGGGGAATTTATTAAGTTGCTAGTTTACAGTGCTAAGACTGTGAAAATGTCCAAATTAAAACAAGACTCTATAAATGTCCAATCTAAGGCATCTAAGAAAAAATATCTTGGTTCAACAAAGCCGATGACATTCGGGATTTCTCTCTCAATAGGAAACGCTCATGGTGAACATGGTAACATCCACTAACTTTCTCTTGAGGCTTCTTGTTTCTTGAGGCTCCCCCCAGGGGCCTATTCCTTCTTCTTCTCCAAAGATCTCTGGCCACTTGGGCTCTGGTAGTTCTTGTGGCTCTCCTGCTGCTCTGTTGCTCTCTCCAAAATGCTTCCTCTTTTGAAGGATTCCAGTAAACTAAGCAAGACCCACCTGGAATGGGTGGCACCACACCTCCATGGAAATAATCTAATCAAAAGATTGCACCTACATTGTTAAATAAGGATTAAAAGAAACAGTTGTTCCCACAAGATTGGGTCAGGATTAAACAGGGTATTTCTAGGTATATAATCCTTTCAAACCAGCACACTAACCAAAAGAGAGCTGGAATATTGTTAGATTAATATCAAATTAACTTGACTAAAAGACCAAAAGTAGTACTAGAGATAGAGTTCATAATGAAAAAGATCTTATTTTCCAGGAAAATACAAGAATGGTAAATGTGTATTCCTCTAATAACATAGCCTCAAGGTATATAAACAAAAAATTACCCAACTTCAACGAGGAATAAAAAATCCACAATTTTAGCAGATTTTAACATAGTTACTGACAAAACAGGCAGACAAAAATTCAGTAAGAATATAGAGAGTTTGAACAGCATTATTAGCAAACCCAAGTGAGAGGATATACAGGGTACTTTTTTTTTTTTTTAGGGAGAGTAAAGTTATTTTGTTAAATCATGCACATCATGTGTGTTAGTGCAAATAGTTTAATCCATGCTCCAGAAATTCTATTGTACCTTATATCTTTACAAAATAGATTTAAAACAATTATTTACTTTAAAAAATGTAATTCTGAAGTTAAGCATTTCAGAACGATATAGGGTACATTTTTATTGTCCTTTTACATAGGAACAAATTCATCAGTTTATGTTATTTTTTGTTTTGGTTCATAACACTTGAAGGGATATCAGAAGATCCTGAACCTTCAGGTAAGTTATAGCCTATCCTTATTTTATAGATTTGTTTACCATTATGTACTTTGACCTTATTCATTAAATAAATAGAAGTTTCTGTTATGTGCCAGAACCTGCACTTAGTGCAGAAATGAAAGCTATGATTAAAACTACAAGCACATCAGAAAATATAATGTTATATATAATATTATAATATAAAATTATAAGGAGAAATGGGAACCAAGTCCTAACTCATGGATGGCTTCCCTGAGTAGATCATGTTTGAGCAAAAATTAAAGAAAGAAAAGAATCTGAAGTGGAAATAAGGAGGGGGGGGGGGTGATATAGAATTGTACCTAGCAAAACCTAGTGATGTGAGAGCATGCCTGTTAGTCTGAGAACTGCCAGGAATGTCATGAGGAATGTCTAAAGTATAGAAGGTTGAGTTAGGAGTTATCTGCTTGCAAGAAACAGAAACTTATGCCAGCTGGCTAAAGAAGGGAAAAAGAAATATAAAAATAGGCAGGGATTATGTGGGACATAACTGTGGCAAACACAGCGAACATTCACAAGAAGTCTCCTTTCTTCTTTCTCTCTCTTATCGACTGGTGTCTAGTCTCAGCTTTTCTTTGTGTGTCTGCCTCATTCTCTCTGCAGACGGGTTCCCCTCGCTTATCTGCTTGCATTTGGCCTATTATGGCCTCGGCTATAATAGTGACCTCAGTTCTTCACAGCTCCTCTCCACTCAGTCTGCCCAACTTTATTACTTAGCTCCCCACAGTTATTACCTGACATAGTCTCACGGTCCCAATTCCAAATTCCTAGAAATTATAATTTTACTGGTCCAGCTTCTACATGCCTATAGATCAGGGGCTAGCAAACCATAGCCAGAGGACCAAATTGAGCTTGCCATCAGATTTTGTAAATACAGTTTTAATGGAACACAGCCACACATATTATCTATATGTGCTTTTTTTTTTTTTTTTACACATGGGCAGGTATCAGGAATCAAATCCGGGTCTCTGGGCATGGTGGGCAATAACTCTGCCTGCTATTTCCTAATATAACTTATGTAGACAGCTTAATTTAAGACATAAGTACATGGAACCTTGAGTAGGACACGAGATTTTGTTGGTTTGTCCAGAGTCATGCCCCGATAAATCCCAAAGTGATTTGAACAGTGAATAAAAAAGTATTTGTAAAGTCCCCTTCAGGGAATGGTGAAGAAAGGGGGAAAATTCAACTTCCCCAAGTTGAATTCTTGATGTTCTCAAAAGCAGTGTGGACAACCCAAGCTATAGGCTGAGCCCCCAATCTTGGGGGTTGTTCATATGAAACTTAACCCCATAAAGGATAGGTCAAGCCTACTTAAAATTAGGCCTAAGAGTCACCCCCAAAAGAACCTCTTTTGTTGCTCAGCTCACCACCCTCCCCCTGTCTACGTGGGACATGACTCCCAGGGGTGTGGACCTTCCTGGCAATGTGGGACAGAAATCCTAGAATGAGCTGAGACTCAACATCAAGGGATTGAGAAAAGCTTCACGACCAAAAGGGACAAGAGTGAAATGAGACAAAATAAAGTGTCAATGCCTAAGAGATTCCAAACAGAGTCGAGAGGTTATCCTGGAGGTTAGCTTATGCATTAAATAGATATCACCTTATTAGTCAATATGTAATGGAGAGGCTGGAAGGAACTGCCTGAAAATGTAGAGCTGTGTTCCAGTAGCCATGTTTCTTGAAGATGATTGTATAATGATATAGCTTTCACAATGTGACTGTGTGATTGTGAAAACCTTTTGTCTGATGCTCCTTTTATCTACCATATCAACAGACGAGTAAAACATATGGAATAAAGATGAATAATACGGGGAACAAATGTTAAAATAAATTTAGACTGAAATGCTGGTGATCGGTGAGGGGGAGAGGTGGGGGATATGTATGAATTTTTTTCTGTTTTCTTTTTATTTTTTTTTCTGAATAGATGCAAATGTTCCAAGAAATGATCATGATGATAAATATACAACTATGTGATATTGTGAATCACTGATTATATATGTAGAATGAAATGATCAAAAGTTAAGAACGTTTGCATTTGTTTGGTGTTTATTGGTATTTAAAAAAAAATTAATCAAAAAAAAAAAAAAGAGAACTCTGCCTGCAGAGCCACCATGGCCCGCCCTGTTTATATGCTTTTGTGCTATAAGGAGTTATGAAAGGGACTGTATGGCCTGCAAAGTTGAAATCTTTACTGTCTGGTCTTTCACAGAAAGGGTTGGCTGACTCCTGCATTAGACAGTTGGATATAGAGATAGGGACTCTATAGAGATTTAGGGGGTGTCCACTATGGTAATCAAAGCTCTGAGAGTGGATGAAACCTCCCATTTCTGCAAAAGAGGCATTAGTGGGGAAAAAGAATTGAGGAAGTATTTTGAGAAAAAGCTGTTTGAAGGCTCTAACACAGGGAAGAGAAGAATCATTCTCAAGTATGTACTGAATTTTTTTTACCAAAGGGGTGAAAGGGTACAGGACAGTTACTTCTCCTTAATTGGAGAAGTTCATTAAGATGCTAAATTTAGAAGAAAGTGTCACAACTCCCTTTAAAAATAACTCACTTGTGGCAAATTTCCCAGATCCTCTGTAGTTAGTTTTTGCTGAGATGAACTGGCTGGGGGCATAACGTTTACTACGTGTACAGATTTTCAAATGCTTGCCCAGAAAGCTAAAATATTATTTACCTTTCAAAAGAGAGAGAGAGAAAAGAAGCATTGAGAGAATGAGACAGATGCTGGAAAGACAGCTGCAAATGGACTGAGACTTTGGTGGAGATGAAATCTAGAATTTACCCTGTTGATAAACTTGAGATCATCATGAGAAAAAATGTTTCATAATCAAGGTCTATTTGGGTGAGTGGGGAAAAATTAAGGTTTTAAAACCATAGAGATTATTCTAGTCCCTTGCTGTTCAAACTCTGGGTATGAGAGCTACTAGCTTTGGCATCACCAAAGGATTTACTAGAAATGCAGAATTTCACACTGTACACCAGAGCCGCTGGATGAGAATATGTATTTTACAAGATCATGCTAAAAGTAGGTGAATTAGAATAGTGTTTTCAGACTTTTTTTTTTTAGTTTTCACACTTTCTAATGCAGTGGAACAGTTGTTTGGTTTTTAGTTTTGTTTTGTTTTTGTATGCTGTATGGCAGGGTCACATTTCATTATTTTTCCGTGTAAGTATCCCTTTATTGCAGCACCATTTGTTGAATTTTTGTTTGTTTGTTGTATTTTGTTTGTTTGTTTTGCTTGTTTGTTTGTTTGGTTTTGGGGAAGGGCATGGACTGGGAATCAAACCCAGGTCTTCCACACAGCAGGCGAGAGTTCTACACTGAACGATCCTTGCACCTCTGTTTGGTTTTGTTTTAATTAAACACTGTAGTGTTGCTTTTAGAGACAGGAATTTCTAGTGACTGTGGTCAATTGCTTCATTCCATCCTGTTGGTTGTGCAAGCCCCAAACCTTGGAGTCATCCTTGGTCCTCCCTTTCTCTCATAACTTCAAAAGATATCTAGAATCTGACCCTTCTCCACGCCTCCACTGCTATCACTTGGTCCAAGCCAAATCATTTCTCATCTGAATTACCTCCTGACTCCCTGCTTCTACTCTTGCTGCTATACAGCAATTTTTTCAACACAGTAGCCAGTGTGATCCTTCTAAAATCTGTCAGCTCATGTCACACCTCATATCAAAACCCTTCAATAACTTCCCATTTCAGTCATAATAAAGCCAAAATCCTTATAATGGCCCACCAGGACTTACACGATCTAATCGTTCTTCCATTCCACTCTTGGCCTTCCTACTCTTTCTTGAATGTGCCAGACATGTCCTGCTTTATGATCTTGGCTCTTTGCATGATAACTGCTTAGCTAACTCTCACCTTCTTTTAGTCTTTTCTCAGATTTTACTTCTCAGTGAGGCTTGCTTTGACCTCCTTATTTAATGCTGCAAAGTACCCCCCAACCAAATCCCAGAAATCCCAATTCCCCTTACCTGTTGTACTTTATTTTTCCCATGGAAATCACCATCTTCTAACACACCAGATAGCTTGTCACCTCCCACTAGAATGTGAGTTCACCCAGGTAACAGTTTTTGTTTATTCATTGATGTTTTCCAAACATCTAGAACAGTACTCAGCATGTAACAGACACTCAACAACTATTTGTTGAATGAATTAATTAGTTTTGTGTGGATCTGTTACAGTGTCTTAGTGGGGCAAAGGCTAAACCAATTTTATAATCATCTAACAAAGCAAATAATTGCATAGGTTGGGGGCTTTCTACAATTTACCAGAAATGGAATGGCTTTTAAAAGGGGAGTTCAATAAGTTTAGAATTCTAAGGCCATAAATATGTCCTAACTACAGCATCCAGAGAAAGATACCTTGGCTCAAAGAAGGGTGATCTGGGAAGGCTCATGTCTCCCATCTGCTGACCCTTGTTACCAGTTTGTTGCTTCCAGCTTCTGATGCCAGTGGTTTCCTATCCAAGCATCTATGGGCATTCACTTAGCTGCTCTAGGGCAAAACTCTGGGTTTTATCTCTTAGCTTAGCATGTGCCGAGGCTGGAGATTTCTTCTCTTCAGATTCTGGCTATTTCTGTGAGTCCTTGTTTAGCACCTGGGCTATTTCTGTCTTTATCTCCAAAAAGCTCTGAACTTTCTCCAAAATGTTTCCTCTTTTAATGGATTCCAGTGAACTAATCAAGATCCACCTTGAATGGGCGGGATCACATCTCCATCTAATCAAATGTCACACCCAAAATTGGGCACGTCACATCTCTGCGGAGATAATCTACTCAAGAGTTTCTACCCTACGATATTGAATTAGGATTAGAATAAACAGCTGCCCCCACAAGATTGGATAAAATTAAAACATGGCTTTTCTGGGGTACATAATACTTTCAAACAGGTACAGTTAGGAACCCGTCTCTCAAAAACATCTCTTTTAAATATATAAATGTTACCTAATAGAAATTGGTAGGGTCCAGATTATCTTTAACTTGTTGAGGTTAGCTTCCTTAATAGACAATGAGCAGAGCCTTGAGAGAAAAGGAAAGAGGAAAGTATTCATAGTGAGCATGGAACAGGAGTTTTGGAAATATTTGGGAGGTAAGGTCTACCACCAACAGGATTAAACAGACAATGACCCTAGAGTATACGTCCTAGAAATGGGGAGAGGATGTAGTAGCAGCTACTGGTATTTTGTGTGAGAGGGTGGACCATGTTCCATCCAACCACTTCATATTTTTGTTTATTATCATTCCTGAACTAAGGTTTTATGTTCACTGATATATCCATCTCTCACTTAAGGAAGATTTTGCTCTCATTTAAGCAAGTTCTTAACAAAGACAATTTGGAACCCAATTTTTTTTTTTAATGTTGATTAAGTATTGTTCTAGTTTGCTAGCTGCCGGAATGCAACACACCAGAGATGGATTGGCTTTTAATAAAAGGGGATTTATTTTGTTGGTTCTTCAGAGGAAAGGCAGCTAACTTTCCACTGAGGTTCTTTCTTACGTGAAAGGCACAGGATGGTCTCTGCTGGTCTTCTCTCCAGGCCCCTGGGTTCCAACAACTTTCCCCGGGGTGGCTTCTTTCTGTATCTCCAAAGGCCTGGGCTGAGCTGCTGGTGCTAAGATGAGGAATATTGAGCTGCTTGGCTGTGAAACATAGTGCTCTCTCATTTAAGCACCAGCCAATTAAGTCAAACGTCACTCATTGCAGCAGACACGCCTCCTAGCCGACTGCAGATGTAATTAGCAACAGATGAGGTTCACGTACCATTGGCTTGTGTCGCAGCAACAGAACTAGGTATGCTCACCTGGCCAAGTTGACAACTGAATCTAACTAACACAAGTATATACAATATAAGGTAGCTCATTAGGCCCTGAGTACGGAGATAAGCAAATATAAAGCACAGAAAATACTAGAGGATACTAGTTTTCTCCTTAAAGAGTGTAAATTCTGGCTTGGAGACACAACGTATGAATCCTTAGGAAGAAAATGAACAGTGTCAGTGGTAAATAAGAGACAAGCAAACCATAGATCATTTGGGGGCAGTTGGGAAAGACCTTAAGGCCTTAAGAAAAAGATGGAATTTGATTGGGCATTGAAGATTAGAGAGGATTGTTAAGTGAAGTGCAGAAGAGGAAAAGAAATTATATGGTTAGCGGAAGAAATTGATGGTTCCCTGTAATTGAAGTCTTGAAACCCTTCAAAATTTAGACATTATAATTATCTACATTTTGTATGATAGCTAAAACTTCTTTAAAATTTTCAAGTATTTTGTACACAATGTTTTCCTATCTGCTTCCTTATCAAAGCTGCATGATGATTTTGGAAGAATTACCTTTATTGTTTTGACTACTTGGCACCATAACCAGACTTGAATTTTACCAGCAATAGCTTTTTCATTTAAAGAGACATTTCAACACAAACGTAAACATGTACAACCAAATACACACAGGTATTTATTATTTCATTTGTGGCATGCTCTGGAAGTAACTATAGTTCTGTAGGCAGAGCTAGCTTCATAGGTCTGGGTACAGTCTCATAAAGCCTATTGCTCAGAAGGGCCTGTATTTGGGGTTTAGCAACAGTAATCTCCTCTTGCAATTCTTAATAATTTTATCTTTACAATTTCATTTTATAAGTAAGTCCAATTGGACAATGGAGTAGGTGTGGGCGCTTGGAGGCTTGGCTCAAATGTTGTCCCACCTCCCACCATCTCCCTATTTCTAGAATGAGTTCTCAGCTATCAGATCCCCATTCCCTGGCACACTGAGCCCTACCTGACTTTCCTCTTTTTTGTCCCTACTCAGTGACCTCTTCCAGCCAGGGTGGAAACCAGGTAATGTCATGGGGGGAGAAGGGGACCTGTGTCTCTCTTAGCGCTCCCACTCCAGCAGGGATATGGGTATGTCCATGGGAGGGTTAGGTAGGGCATTACCCAGCAGCATCATTCTCTGATGGCCTAGTTTGGCAATTGAAGGTTGTCTTGGCAGGGGTGAGCCTTTTACCCACCTAGATCCAAGTACCGGGTGCATTCTGATGTGGAGATTGCACTCCTCTGGGATTGCCTGACAGCTGTGGATTGG
This sequence comes from Tamandua tetradactyla, assembly GCF_023851605.1. NCBI lineage: Eukaryota > Metazoa > Chordata > Mammalia > Pilosa > Myrmecophagidae > Tamandua > Tamandua tetradactyla. The sequence goes on along the minus strand of NC_135343.1, from coordinate 20,424,989 downwards.
AGTGGTGAGTAGTGGAAAGGGGAGGCTGACTTCCCCCCCGTCAGGGCAGGGTACAGTGCTTCTGTCCTACATCTAGTGAAAAGGTGAACCTGGAAGCCCATGGAGCATGCACATACACCAAGTCATGGAGTGGGCCTCTTGGCACCTGTGAGAGTCTGCACGAGCCCTGTGTGAGGGACCCTGACATTAAATAGCAGGTTGAGAAAAAGACAGTGGAAGAAAGGGAAAAGTTCTATATTTTAGTACATTTAAGGGCACATTTCCCCCCTGCTATATGAACAAGGTACCCACATTTTCATCATTCCCTGGGTCTGGCAAATTATGTAGCTGATCCTGTCTGTAGTCATTCTCCTTCTTTCTCCTTTCTAGGTAATAGACTATAACATCAGAAGTGGCGATATGTCTTCCATTAGTGAAAATAAGGCAATTTTTTACTACACATAGTATTATTAATCTTCAATTACATTTAATGGGTTTAGCAAAGGAGAAGCAATTTTCCCTGTACCCATAAGGCTCACTGTATCATTAAATTCACTTTCTTATATGGTGTAAAATTAATAAGCAGGGAAGCAAATTTAGTGGTTGTCAGTAAAATTCCATTTTAAATTGCAGTAATTTTTTTCCTGGATGTTCTTGATGTCCAGCAATCATGATATAAAATGTTGCTTATATATAGATATCATATTACATGAGAGAATTTATTTTCAATACTGTGGCAGCCAAGTCATCTAAAAATAAAATAAGCATTAAAAATAATTGAATCTCTGAAATATGCATTTCTTGTGGATATGATTGCTGTCTCCTCTTATGTTAGAGAGTAATTACCTTGGTAAAAAAAAAAACAAAAAGCAGGATTCTGAGTTAGATGAAGAAAATGGGCAAGTTATTTAATTTTACTGGCTCTCAATTATCTCTTTGTAAAATGAAGTCCGTCAACTAACTAGAACATTTCTAAGATTTCTTCTAACCCTGAAGTTCAATAAAATTTGAATAGCATGCTTTGAATACACACACATGTATCCACCCATGGGCACACACACAAACACACTTTATTTATTTGAGTGAATACTAGTACTATCAAAATACTTTTAATAACTATGAGTCTTGGAACATGTTTGTATGAAAGGAATAGAAACCCTCTATATTAGCTCAAGTACAACTTTTTTTCCTGTTGTGAATCTGTGCCTTAGAGAAAAAGAGTGTATAAAACACATATGTACATGTGTGATGAATACAGCACTGGTGTCTATTTAAGGGCCACTTTGGTAGTTGTGTATCTGCTTGTGTATGTGATTTGACAAACCAATTTTTAAAAATAAATGGCTTAAAATATATATATATATATATAAACACCCATACACATGTAACCTAAAAATAGTTGTAAAGTTATCACCACCCAAGCTAGGAAATAGATTATCCCCATACAGTAGAAGTCCCTCTCTGATAACATCTCCCTCCTTTCCCTCCAGAAGTGACTGCCTTCTGAGATAATCTGTTCCTTTTCTACTCTTAGATTTTACCATCTATGTATGTCCTAAAACAATATGTTATTTTAAAATGAGTTGCATTATGAAAATATCTCACAGTCTACAAAGAAATAGGGAACAACCAAAGCTCAGGAAGACCAGCAGTCAATATAGTTCTGGACGGTCAGTATCAAGAGTTTAGAGTGTATGGGTTGTTCAGTGGTGGAATGCTCACCTGCCATGCAGGAGACCCAGTTTGATTTCCGGACCATGCACCACCCCAACCATCCCCAAAATAAGAGTTAGGTATCTTTGCTCCAGTGCTCCACCACCTAAAGTGACACAGTTACCAAAATATTGAGACAGAGAATCTGATTGGCTGAAATAGCTTGTTTATCCCTGGTCAGGCGTCTGCCTTCCATCCAATGAACTGTGGCTGGGAGGAATACAGTGTAGTACAGTGCAGCTAGGATACTAAGTCTCAGGCAGGATTCATTTGAAATCTGTAGATTGTGTAGGAAATAGCTAGATACATTATATAACTCAGCCAATAATAATGTTACCTTGAACAAGTCTGAACTACCTTTGGCTTTATTTATCACTAGTCAATACTGCATTTCACATTCTTTTAAAGAACACTCTCAGATCCCTACAAGAAAAAAACGTTGATCTTTAATTCAGCTAATCTAGCAAATGAAATTGTCTGTTTTATTTACTGGGCATCTCTTGAATGTCTGTGTTTCCACTTAACATAAAAGTTTATTGAGGTGCAAGGGTAGCTCAGTGACAGAATTCTCGCCTGCCATGCGGGAGACCTGGGTTCAATTCCTGGACCATGCACCTCCCCGCCATAAAAAGAAGAAGAAAAAAATGTATTGACCATCATTCATTGCTCTGGATTGAATTTCCGCTCTCTGGACAGGCCCTGCTTTCTTTCTTTCCCAAACCAATTTGGAAGCTCAAATGTAACATATCCGATAATAAATGCAATGAAGTGAAATGCCTTCTTTTCTGTTTATTATTATATAATTTTAAACACAAATTCCTTATTAGAGAAGCAGATCATTGATTCTATCCATTCTTCATTCTAAAAAATTCTGAACCTTGCCTCTATCACAACAGGGCCCTTGATGGGCTATTTGTACCATGTGACCGGATTTCTTTCCTAGATTCAGACAAATAACTCGTGATTGGACATTTGGCTAACCCAAGAAGATGTATACCATTGCTGACCTAAGCCAATCAGAGTCTCTTTGAACAATTGAGAGAGAAAACAGAAACCTAGGGAGTGGGTAGCTGAGTCACTTTCACAGAGGAGCTGCAGAGAGTGAAAACCCTGTTCTCACTTTTGCTTTTTCCTTGAATTCTCTGAGGTCAGTATTCTTAGAACAGATTAAAAGTATAAATAAATGCTTGAACTAATTTGAGTAGGTAACTTGAAATCAAACTTGCCCTAAGACAAATGGAAAACAATCTTTTAAATACTTTTCCATTAAAAAAAAAAAAAACCTAAATTATTTCCTAGAACAGTGGTTCTCAAACTTTAGCATGCATCAGAATCAGCTGGAGGGTTTGAAAAAACACAGATTGCTGGGCCTACGCCTGGAGTTTCTGACTTAATAGGACAGGGCTTGGCCACCATAATTCATAGTTCTACCAAGCTCCCAGGTGATATTGATGTTGCAGGTCCTGCTACATCAATGCTAAGGAAATGCTAAAAATAATCACCTAAGATTCAAATTTAATGTGGCCTTTCTTTAAAAAAAAAAAAAGTATGATAATTCAGAAGAGCGTAGTGGAAAAAGCTCATGCCATGGTTGGAGCCCGATAACCTAGATAAAGATCCTGGCTCTGCCACTTACAAGCTTGCTGAGATTGGGCAAGATACTTAACCTGTGCTTCTTGGTCTATAAAGTTGAGAGGGTGGTAGACAATGCCACCAGGTAGGCTAGCACTACCCAAGTCCAAGGACCCATTCACAAAGATCACAATTAAAATGGCATCCCCTGAGAATTATTTCAGAGAGTAAATTTCACTCAGGCCTATTGCTAGTAGAATAGGCAGCTGTAAAAGCACAAAGTGTCTAAAAAAAAACCGTGGGTATAGGTCAGATAAAATCAACACTGTTTAATTTGTTCAGAGAAGATAAAAGAACACAATGAAAGGAACATTGAGGGCAGAGAAGAAAATTGTTTGGGAAATGTGAATGAGCACATTTTCTCCTATCTTTTTTTTTTATTATATAATTGTTATAAAAACAATTATGAATATTGGTGTCGTCTGGGGCGAATTGTGTTGTCATTATTGATTTTGTGGGCTCTCTTTCTTGGTATTACTTTCCATGTTTTGAAATTTTGATATGCAGACTCATTTTGAAGGAGGGGCTGGCCACTACTACTCCTGTCGTGGTCGCGTTGTCATCAAGGTGAGGTTTCCTCTTTCTCTCCCTGTCAATGCTCCCTTGCTGCTGTGAATCAGATTTTTTTACGTTGTGTTTTCAAATTGCAGGTTGAATATATAGGAACCCAATATATATTTATAGACTTCTCATATCCTACAGCTTCTATGAGCACATTTATTCTCTTTGGTTATTTGGAAGTTTATATTCTTTAGCTTTTTTTCATTGAAGAAACTGACTTTTATTTTGTTTTCTTATATTTTATAGCTCTTTTTAAATTTTCCTCCTTGAATAGCTATTTCTAGCATTTCTAATACTTTCTCAGTAAGGGCATAGTCAGGAAACAGCAACTACAGGAAGAATTTAATATGAGTCAGCTAATCGGTCAAATGGTGTTCAAAGGACTGAGAATGCAAGAAGGAGATACTGAGGTACTATGGCGATCAATGGTGACAGCATGATTCGTTTCAGATGACATTAATATAAAAGAAAAAAAAGGCATCCCCTGGAATTATGCAAAGGGGCCATCCTTTTTCAAGCACCTATCTTAATAGAATTGTGATGACAGATTGTTGTAAAGAGCAAATAATGTGTAACACATGTGAAAGGATTAGACTAGTGCCTGAAAAATGGCAAGTTCTCATTAGATGTTAACTATTATAAAATGGTCTATGTCTTGATTATGCAAAGAAAATTCTGGACAGATGGTCATGATAAATGTATCCTTAATTAAGAGGTAAGGCAATGCAGGTACCACTTTGCAGGTGTGGTAGATTAAAAATGCTTTTCCTAGGAGATGTATGCTTTAGAGAACAGGGAAGTGGGAAAGGAAAATATGATCTTCATTCTTCCAGGGCAAAAAACTACCTTCCACCCCATATACACATATGTCTATTATAAAATTAAGTAGTCATTTTTGTCCCCAAATTATATTTTAATGCAATACCCTGACTATCAAGAATTTAGTGCTTTATATGACTTGGGCTCTAATGGTTTTTTAAATTAAGACAATTTACTTCAAATACTGTGCTCTGATATAAGATACGGCTAAAGGGCATAATAAGTGGCAGCCTGCGCATGATTAGAAGGTACTTTAAACAAATAAACAGTTAAAAATTCCAAAGTTGTATTTTGACCTGTAGGGATAGTATAACCAGGTGAGCTTGGTGCAATGCAAAAAGCCTGTGAGATATATGTGAATGTTCGTGGCAATATTATTCTTAGGAGCTCCAAACCAGATGTCATGGTTAAGGACACGTGTCAACTTGGCCAAGTTGTGGTATGGTACCTGTTTATCTGATTGGGCAAGCGCTGGCCTGTCTGTTGCAATGAGGACATTTCATAGGATTAGATCATGAGCACGTCAGCTGCATCCACAGCTGATTCCATTTGTAATCAGCCAAAGGGGCGTGTCTTCTGCAATTAGTGATGCTAAATGTAATCATGGGAAGCCTTTTAAGGAGGACTCAGAGGAGACAGGTTCCATTCCTGCTTTGGCTGGTGAGCTTCTCCTGTGGAGTTTATCCAGGCCATCCATCGGAGTCATCGGCTTCGCAGCCTGTCCTGTGGATTTTGGACTCTGCGTTCCTGCGGTCACGTGAGGCACTTTTATAAATTTTATATTTGCAAGTGTTCCCTGTTGATTCTGTTTCTCTAGAGAACTCTAACTAATACACCAGAGCTAATACAAGTGTCCATCACCTGGTAAATGAATACACAAAATATGGTATATTAGTTTTCTATTGCTAAGAACAAATTACCCCAAAATGTAGTGGCAGAAAACAACAAACATTATTTTCTCCCAGTTTCTCAGTGTCAGGACTCTGAATGCTGCTTAGCTGGTTAACTCCAGCTCAGTCTCTCGTGACGTTCTCCTTCCTTGGCTTAAGCTTCCAGCAAGAATCAAACACAACAACCGCCAAAAATAAGAAACTCAACTGGAGAAAGAAGGAAACAAATTATTTTTGAACTTCTATTGCTTGTTGGAGGCTTTTATTTTTCTTTGTTTTACCTAATTCTCATAACACCCCTTAGAATACCGGTTCTCGACTTGAGCTGCACATTACAGTCACCTGCAGCTTTAAAGACTCCTTAGGCTCTGGGTACAACCAGACTAAGGAATTCCCAGTCATGAGTATTTTTTAAAGTTCCCTGGATGATTTCATTGTGCAGCCAAGGTTGAGAACCACTGCTTTAGTGGTAAAACTTTATTATCTACATTTTACACATATCACTTGCAATGGTTACACAGTTTGTGGAAATGGTAGCAAGGGTAGGGCTGGACACTGACACAGAGGGTGGTGGGTTGATGGGGCCCCATTAGCCAGTTCTCTCCATCAACCTTCTTTCCTCACTAGGCTTTCATTTGGTCTGCGGGCAGAGAGCTGAGTTGGATACTGCAAAATACAGTCAGATCCAAATTTTAAGGAACTTATGAAAGGATCAAGAAGATGTAAAAGCTAGCAAATATGAAAAATTCTATAAGGGAACAACATAGCAGCTTTGTGAGAGGGTGAAATGAGGTGTTAGGAGTAGGTTCGATCAAGAAAGGCTTGCCTGCTATGCCAGAGGACCCGGGTTCGATTCGATTCCTGGTGCCTGCCCATGTAAAAAAAAAAAAAAAAAATAGATAAAATCGATAAATTTGACTTCATCAAAAAAAAAAAGAAAGGTTTCTTTGAGTAAGGAACTGAGAAAAAGATACTGACATCTCTAAACATTTCTTTCACTTCCTTCTCATGAAAACGTTATCTTTCAACCTTTTTTTCTCTATGATTTCCCTCCTTGTCTCCTCCTTAAATTTCCTTCAACTAGAGAATTCAAAACCTACTTTTTTTTGAATTGTGAAATTAGAAATTGTTAAAAGACTTCACTCCAAATTTAGAATAATTAAACATTTGTCTCCTTTGAGCCATGTTTCTTGGTAACTTGTGACTCCTTAAGAATTATGTCGTATTTTAATTTAGTTCCATTAATTGTTCATAGTGCTCAACAGATAATGTTCATGTAATAAACTTCAACTGTTGTTGCTCTTAACATTTTCCAAACATTTAGAAATAAACCCTTTTCAAGTGCTATTTAAGCTGAAGAAGGGGAAATCTGACCCATAGTTTATCACTCACTGCATTAGCATTCTAATATGATTACAATTTGCATTTGACTGGGGGTTGTTCTTTCACTGCTGTAATCTTGTTGGCAGAATATCACAGTTTTGTGATGATTTTCAAAACAAATTGTCTATGTACACTGGGGAAATAAGGTGGTGTTAATACAAACTGCTTGAAAGTGAAGTAATTGCTCTGAAACAATCCATGTTGGTTGAGCCCCTTAGGTGGTGTTATTTGCACAGCTCTCGCAAATGCTAATGATCAATTCACATTGGCATTTAAACAAAATCAACCCTAAAACGTTTCTCACAATTCCTAATGAATGATTCCTCTTTTCTCAGTCTCAAGTTACCTATATCCTGTGGTGATCTAGGATGGCTGAGGCTTTCCAATACCATTTTTTTTTGTCTTTTTCCAGTAGCTTTTTAAGGTTCAGAATGAACAAGCTCTTTGCTAGCAGCCATTCAAAGCATTCACCTTGATGGGGATATACATAGCAAGGAAATTAACACTGGACCCTACTGATGGCAAACTTATTGGCAATAGGGATTTTAATTATAAAAAAATGTAATTAAATATTTTAGGTAATAACATCATTCAAGTGGAAAATATTTTAGATGGCCTGTGGTAAAAAGCTTACTCTCTATATTCTGTATAGAGGAGGGATATCTTTGGTGTAATGATGCCATTGTTTTCAGTATGTGTACCAGTATAATTGTCCAAGAGAAACATTCCTCTTTTTAGGAGACATCAAATACTCAATAGGTCCCTCAGTTCAAGTGGTAAGATTGTCTTGGTTGGATGAGAGTGTGGCTTTCAGTGTCTGGCCATACACTTTGGCAACAGATCCACATTAGATTTCTTTGTCCTGGGATAAAGTGCTTAATAAATTCTCTTATAGTCAAACAAGGGACTTATATCTGTCAATTAGGAGAGCAAAATAATCAATTGGTATGGCTAGAATGTTAAAGGAGAAATCATTTTTGTTATCAAGCTGTACGTGAGGTCTTTCCAGTCACATACTGATATTTACCTAAGAGGAAGTAACCCTGACAGTAATTCAGAGGGAGAATGAAAGGGGAATGATACTAATGGTTATTAAGTGCCTACTATATGCAGGATGCTATGAGAAACACATTCCCTATCTTAACCCACTTACTTCTCACTGCAGTCTTAGGAGAGAGGCACTGACATCCCTACCTAACAGATGATGGAGGTTTAGTAACTTGCCTGGTATCACACAGTGAAGAGATAAAGCAGAAATTGAAACCCAGGCCTATCCACTCCAAAGTCCACTTTCTTTTCACTACACCACGCTGCAGTCATGAAGAAATAAGGTTCAGTAAAATCTGATAAAATAAATCTGAATATTTGAATCCTATTAAGGGAAATCCAACAAGGTTAGGGAGTAGATATTTCAGGGGAAAAAAGGGTGTATTGCTCAGCACTTGGAGGGAGCAGACTGTAAGATAGACAATAATGGAAAACAGAAGAAGAATCCAAGATTCTCAAATGTTAAATAACACACATAGGCCCAAGATGGATGAGCTCATTGTGCTGGGTTGAAGCTGTAAAGTACTCCAGAAAAGGCCATGTTCTTTTAATCCATTCCTATTTGGGCAGAACTATTGGGGGTGGGAATTTTATATTAGGTTGTCTCAATTGAGAGGTGACTCCCCCAATTCAAGGTGGGTCTTAATCCTTTACTGGAGTCCTTCATGAGGAAGGCCAGAGAGCTTAGAGAGGAACACCCAGAGAAGTTTAGAGAAAGCTGAGACAGAAAAGTCCTGAAGATGCTAAAAGAAGACTCACAAAAGCTAGAGAGGAGGCCACAGGTACCAGGAGCTGAAAGCAATGAAACCCAGGAACAAAGGACCAGCAGACACCAGCCATGAATCTTGCTCTGTGACAGAGGAATGGATGTCACATTCTGGATGTGATGGATGCCAGCAGTCTTTCTTCAGAGAAGATATCATCCTATTGATGCCTTAACTGGGACATTGTTATGGTCATAGAACTGCAAATTTGTAAACTAATAAATTCCCATTTTAAAAGCCAACTCATTTCTGGTATATTGCACTCTGGCAGCATTAGCAAACCAAAACACTCATGCTAAGCCTCACTTCAGCAGCAAACCCAAACTTAACTTAGTTGCTGCTCCCTTAGTTGAGTTAAATGCTCAACTCTCCCAAAACCTGAAACCTAGGGACACCCAGTTTAGCTCGTGTTTCCCAATTGCTCTGGCTTGGTGTTAGCCAAATACGGAAAATATCTTGATACAACCAATGGAATCATTTGTACTGTTAGCTTCCTTGTTCACTGTATAAGCCTGCATATATAAACCTGCTCTTTCTAGTACTCTTCTGAGTTCCCTTATACTTTCTGAATGGGATGCTGCTCAGTTCATGAATGGTTCAATAAAGCTCTGAGATCTTACATTTCATGTTATTGCAAAGTTTTCCTTTAACACAAAGCCAAGATAGAATGTAGTTGAGTAACTGTGGAACTGAAGACTCTCAGTAAATAAATATCTTCTAAGTTGAAGGAAGAGCTGTGAATCTATTTGCTGACCTACATTTGGCTTTGTTTTTCAAAGAATGGGTTCATCTCTTATAGTGGCTTCAAGAAGATTAGCCTAATTAACACAAGTTGTGGTTGAGAATTTACTAAGAGGAGTGTAAGAAGAAGAGTTTCATTAAGGTATTGTCTTAGTTTCCCCTCCTGCTAAAACAAATACCATACAGGGTTGGCTTAAACAATTGGAATTTATTGGCTCAAGGCTTTGAGGCTAGGAGAAGCTCAAAATCAAGCCCATAAGCAAAGGGATTCTTTCTCCCAAAGATTACAGCATTCTGGGGGCTGGCTACTGGCCATCCTTGGACTTTCTGTTACATGGCAATCACCTGGCAGCAACTTCTTTCCCCTCTGGTTCCACTGACTTTTGGCTTTCCCCCATGGCTTTCTCTCCTATTTCATTCTGCTTATAAAGGACTCCTGTTATCCAGAATAAAGTCCAACTTGATTCAGTAGGGCCATACCTTAACTTAAGTAACATCTTTAAGAGCTCTTATTTACAGTGGATCCACACCCAGCAGAATGCAGACTAAGAACAAGAACATGTCCAAAGTGGGATACACAATTCAATCCATCACAGGTACATACAGAGGAATGAAATTGAAAGAGGATAGCTATTCCTGGGAACTCACTTCAAGAATATGATCTGGGCTTCCTATGGGAAGGAAAGGAAACTGCCTTCACTCCATCAGCAATTTGCCTAACTTACTAGGAACCCATTATGAGTGTGTACTTGCCAGATGCTAAGAGTTTGCAATAAGTCCTCAGAATGGTTCCTGCTCTTAAAGATCTGGTTGTCTATTGTGGAGCCAGACCACAGAATTCTGCCACACTAAATACACAAGAGAAAATGAAGTGGTGAACGTATGGTAGGATTTCCCTATGGGAATCAGGGAAAGGAGAGATGTGTGGAACCTGGCCAGGGGAAGACTTCCTAGGGGGCCTGAGTGGAGCTTTGAAGATAGAAAGGTGAGAGGAATTGGGTCAGGGTGAAGAAGAAAAGGAAAATAGATCCAGGTGAGAACATCCAGGCTTGAATCTTCTAAACTCTGATAGAGAGCATGACAGACACACCATATGCATGTGACACATCTTTGCCCATGAGGGTGGGTGTATATATATTTTGTATGCTGTATGTTGGGGGCCACATTTCATTCAGGATTTCTCTCTCAGCTGGAAAGGCATGTGGCAGGATCTCTTCAATGGCTTCCCCAGAGCTCTCTCTGTTCTGTTAGCTCTGTCAGCTCTGGTGGCTCTCAAGCCTTTTCCAAAATGGTTCCCTCCTAAAGTTGCTCCAGTAAGCAACCCTACCTTGAATGGGTAGAGACACATCTCCATGGAAACCATCTAATCAAAAGTTACCACCAACAATTAGGTAGGTCACATCTCCATGGAATCAATCAAAAAGCTCCCACCCAGCAATATTGAATTGGGATTAAAGCACTTGGCTTTTCTGGGGTACACAACAGATTCAAACTGGCACACATGGTGTGGTACTTAGATTCAGTTGTCAACTTGGCCAGGTGAAGGTACCTAGTTCTGTTGCTGTGGACATGGTCAATGGTACATGGACCTCATCTGTGGCTGATTACATCTGCAGTTGGCTAGGAGGCATGCCTGCTGCAATGAATGATGTTTGACTTAATTGCCTGGTGCTTAAATGAGAGAGTGCAATGTAGCACAGCCCCAGCAGCTCAGCATACCTCATCTCAGCACTTGCAGCTCAGCCCAGGCCTTTGGAGATGCAGAAAGGAATCACCCCAGGGAAAGTTGTTGGAACCCAAAGGCCTGGAGAGAAGGCCAGCAGAGATCACCCTGTGCCTTTCTATGTAAGAAAGAACCTCAGATGAAAATTAGCTGCCTTTCCTCTAAAAAAACTAATGAAATAAGTCTCCTTTTATTAAAAGCCAATCTGTCTCTGATATGTTGCATTCTGGCAGCTAGCAAACTAGAATACTTGGGTATATGCTTCATCAAAAATTCATCAAATGATACACTAATTCCATTGTATGCATGCAAATTTTACCTAAAAACTTTAGGTTTAGAAATATATTGAACTCTAATAAATGATATGCATGGTGAAGTGTTTAGAGATAAAGTATACTGATGTCTGCGAATGCATCAAATATATGATTGAAAGCATGGCTATGTGATTATACCAGGAATCACTGACTTTTCATTTAGGGTGGATTGTATGATGTGTAAATAAAACTGTTTCAGATTATCAGAGGGTGCATGGGTGGTTCAGTGGAAGAATGCTCACCTTTCATGAGAAAGACCAGGGTCCAATTCCTGGACCATGCACGCAAAAAAAAAAAAAAAAATGATCAGAGAGAAACAGGTGCTAGAGAAAATGTGGAAAAAGAGATGCACTTATTTACTGTTGGTAGGGAAGCTGAGATGTGCAGTCCCTCCGGAGGGCAGTGTGGTGGTTCCATAGGAGGCTAGGGGTGAGGTTGCCATAGGATCCTGCAATCCTGTTGCTAGGTATATGCCTAGAGGATCTGAGAGGGGGGACAGGAATGGACATTTGCACACTGATATTTATGGTGGCAATGTTCAGGAGGTGGCCTAAGGGTACAACAACTGAACAATGGAAGGGAGAACTGTGGGTATACATACAATGGACTACTGAGCAGCTGCAAGGAGAAATGAAGTCAGTGAGACATGCAACTAGGTGAATGAACTTGGAAGACAGTATGTTGAATGAAATGTCAGAAACAAAAAGACAAATATTATTGTGCTTCACGTGTATGGACTAAGAATCATATACAAACTCAGAGAATTGAAGTTGAGAGCATGGATTATCAGGTTGGGGCCTATTGTAAAGAGCCCTAGATTGTAAACTCTTACAACAGTTACATCTATTTCAGAGTTGTAACTGTTATTTCTAAATTCTGAGATAGTGAACTATTTGTATATAATCTGGTTGTTCCCTGAAACCTTGGGTATTTATGTGACACCTGAGACTCTGAATTAGAGCTCTCAACCTTTGAAAGTCAGCGTTACTCCATACAGCAACTTTTTAACACGTGAAAAATAATGAGACTTCAACTAGAGATAGGAATGAAGCTGGTCTGGATAGGAATATGGTAAAGCAGACTACAGGGTAAAAGATGATATGATCCATATTTTAAAACTTCAACTTCTTGTGAGATCAAAGGGATAGATGCTTATTTGGTGCAAAATTTATATTTTGGGTAGTGCACTATCAAATTTAACTTGTATGATCAGTTTATTTTAACACTATAATTACATGGTATCTTGAATAGGGCATGAGATTTTGTTGGTTTGTACAGGTTAGTGTGATGCTGAGATATGTCCCAGAGTAATTTGGGCAGAGAATAAAGAAGTATTTGCAAAGTCCCCTTGAGGGACTGGGGAGAAAGGAGGAAATATTCAACTGCCCCATCTGGGGAATTCCTGATACTCTCACAAGCAGTGGGGACAACCAATTCAATTGGCTGAGCCCTTGATCTTGGGGTTTGCTCCTATGAAACTTATTCCTGCAAAGGAGAAGTTACCCTTCTTATAATTATGCCTAAGCATCATCCCCAGAGAACCTCTTTTGTTGCTCAGATGTGACCTCTCTCTCTCTCTCTAAGTCAACTTAGGAGGTGAACTTGCTGCCCTACCTGCTTCATGAGACATGACTCCCAGGGCTGTAAATCTCCCTGGCAAAATGGGACAGGACTCCTGGGATGAGTTGGGACCCAGCATCATGGGATTGAGAAAGACTTCTTGACCAAAAGGGGGAAGAGAGAGATGAGACAAAATAAAGTTTCAGTGGCTAGGAGATTTCGGTTGAGAGGTTATCCTGAAGGTTATTCTTATGCATTATATAGATATCCATTTTTAGTTTATGGTGTATTGGAGTGGCTAATACCTAAAACTATTAAACTGTATTCCAGTAGCTTTGATTCTTTATCTCCATATGTATTTTTAAAATATTTTTGTTGACAAATCTTCACATACACACAGTCAATACATAGTATACAATGACTCACAGTATCATCACATAATATTGTATTCATCACCATGATCATTTTTAGAACATTTGCATCACTCCAGAAAAAGAAGTAAAAAGAAAATCTCATGCATCCCATCCTTAGCCTTGATTCTTGAAGATGATTGTATAACTATATATTTACTATATATTTCACAATCACAATTACTGTGTGATTGTGAAAACTTTGTCTTGATGCACCCTTTATCCAGGGTATGGACACATAAGTAAAAAATAAGGGCAATAAATAAATAAATATTAGGGGGAATAAGGGGGAAAATTACATGGATTGAAATACTAGTGGTCAATGAGAGGGAAGGGTAAGTGTTATGGGATATGAGTTTTTTCTATTTTTTTTTTTTATTTCTTTCTCTGGAGTGATGCAAATGTCCTAAAAATGATTGTGGTAATGAATACATAACAATGTGATGATGTTTTGAGCCATTGATTACATACTTTGGATGGACTGTATGGGTGTGAAGATAACTCAATAAAAATATTAAAAAATATATATATATGTCGAATTGATTGGTAGATGAATAAAGGATGGATAGAACATTATATGAAAAAGCAAATACAGTAAAGTGTTAATTGTAGAATCTAGGTGATGGTTATATGGTTATAATGGTTATATATCCATTGTATGATTCTTTCAACTTTTCTGCATGCCTTATATGACTCATAAAAAAATGCTTAGGGGGGAAAGTGGCAGAACAGATTTTCCTTAGCCATCATGGTCATTTTACAGATGAGGAAACTTAATGCTAAGAAAGTATGACACATCACATTATTCTACCATTTAAAATTCCAGAAAGCTCCCTATTCTCTTTACAATCAAATCCAAACTCTTTGGCTTGGCACACAGGCTCTTTACAACCCTTCCTCTTACTCTTTCTTATACTCTCTGACCACATCTTCAATCCTCCAAGCATAAGAGCAGGGCTGTGATAAGAAATGTGGACAGTCTAAACATTTGGTGCCTGGGAAATCTGATTTTTTTTTTCCTTTAAACTTTTTATTTTGAAATACTTTGAAAATTACAGGACATTTATGCAAAAATAAAACAAACCCCATATAGAGAACTCCAATAAACCTTCATACCCCCAGATACCCAGATCTACCAATTTTAATATTTTTCCACATTTACCTTATCTACCTATCAATCCATCTATCAATTCATCCGCCTATCTATCTATCTAGCATCTGTCAGACCATCTGTCAATCTATTTTTTAAACATTTGAGGGAAGGTTGCATAAATCATGTTCCTTGAACACGTAACACTTCCATATACATTTCCTAAGAACAAGGATATTCACTTATGTAACTACTTTAAGTGCAGGTATCAGGTTTAAGAAATTTAAAATTGATATAAAACTTACAGTCTATATTCCAGTTTTTTCCTAAGTCCCAACTTTTGAGCCCTTTCTCCTCTGATATTAGATCCCATCCAGGATAATAAATTGCATTCAATTTTCATTATCTCTTTAGTTCTTCTTTTTTATTTTGCATGCTGTATGGCAGGGTCACATTTCATTCTTTTTCCATATGTGGTTATTACAGCACAATTTGTTGAATTTTTTGTTTGTTTGTTTTCATTGGTTTCTTTTGTTTCTTTGTTTTGGAAAGTGCATGGGCCAGGAATCGAACCCGTGTCTCTTGCATGGCAGGTGAAAATTCTACCACTGAACTTCCCTCACATTCCCTCTTTCATTTTTTTTTTAATTGGGGAAACATACATGCAATGTAAATATCCCTATCTCAACAACTTCCAAGCATACCATTCTGTGGCATTAATCACATTCATATTGTTGCAGTACCTCATCACCATCCATTACTAGAACGTTCCCATCTCACCAAACAGAAACCCTACACTCATTATGCATTACCATTTCCTTTGATCCCTTCCCCTGGCAATCTGTACTTTACTTCCTGTCTTTATGAGTTTGCATGATCTCTGACATTTTCTTTGTAGCTACCATGTGGCTTAAATTTAATAATCTAACTCTCATTTGCTTTGATACCAACTTAACTTCAATAGCATATATTAACTATGTTCTATACCCTTGGGTTCCTTCACCTTTATGCAGTTCTTATCACAAATTACATATTTATACATTATGAGTCCAAAGCCATTGATTTGTCATTACATATCATGCATTTGCCTTTTAGATCCTTTGGGAAGTAAAAGGTGGCATTAGAAACCAAAAAAACTGCAATAATATTGGCAATTATGTTTACTCATGTCATCACCCTTACTGGAGATCTTTATTTTTTCTTGCAACTTTGGTCTATTGTATAGTGTCTTTTTCTTACAACATGCAGAACTCCATGTAACATTTCTTGTAAGGTCAGTCTACAGGTGATGTAGAATGCACACCTGGGAATGTCTTAATCTACCTTTCACTTTTCCAAGATTTAGAATTCTTGGTTGGCATTTTTTTTTTGTTTTGTTTTAGCACTTTAAATATGTCTTCCTGCTGACTTCTTGCCTCCATGGTTTCTAATGAGAAATCAGCACTTAATCTTATAGATACTCCTTTGTATATGACACATTGCTTCTCTCTTACAACTTTCAGAATTCTTTGGCTTTCAGCAGTTTGATTATAATATGTGGGGGAGTGGATCTATTTGGGTTTATCCTATTTGGAGTTTGGAGAGCATCCTGAATGTGTTTATTTAAGTCTTTCATAAAATTTGGGAGGTTTTCAGCCATAATTTCTTTGTGCTCCTTTCTCACTCTTTTTTCTTTCTGGGACTACCACAACGAGCATATTAATACACTTGTTGTCCCACAAGTTTCTCAGGCTCTGTTCACTTTTCTTCACTTTTTTTTTCTTTCTGCTCCTCAAACTGAATGATTTCAATTGCTTTATCTGCAAGTTTATCAATTCTTTCTTCTGCCAGCTCCAATGTATTATTGAACCCAGCTAGGGATTATCTTTCCTTTTTGTTACTATACCATTTCTTTTTTTCTTTTATTATTTATTGGCATGATTATATATACAAATTTCAAAGAATAAAAATATCCACTATTGTATTTATCTTCTGGTCATTATATGATTCATTTCATTTTATTACATGATTACTTCTGAGAACAATTCTATCATAAAGACACATGGTTAAAAAATATTCCCTCTAGGTGTCAAGTCATTAGATATTCCACTGCTCTTTACAACCTAGTGTGTATTACCCAGATTGTCCTAGGCCAAGCTCCTGTCCTGAAAGAAAGACTATGATAGAGGAACAGTAAAAGCCATGAAGGTGATCTCATTGCACTCCCTGGAGTGCCGAGAGCCCACCTGGCCATATTTGTGGTGGCAGCATGGGACCTGGCAGTCTCATCAGTGGCTTCCCTCCCTTGTTGCACTGTGGAGTTCTCCATCAGCTTCAGCGCAGACATCTTCAAGAACTTGGCAAATTTTGGCCCAAATACAGCCTGACCAGCAGTCAGAATCCCAGAAAGCTACAACAGGGCAGGGTGGGGGGTGGGGGAGAATGGTGATGCCCCCTGGAATCTGGGAGAAGCCAGCTAGGGAATTTTTAATTTCTATTACTTTGGTCTTCAGCACTGTTCTGTTCCTTTTCATAACTTCCACCTCTTTATTGATATTCTTTTTGTGGTCATCATTTTCCTCATTTCCTTTAGTTCTTTGTCCATGTTTTCCTTTAGCTCTTTGAGCATGTTTAGAACCATTTTTAAAAAGTCTTTATGTCCCAGATCTGGTTCTCCTCATTGATGGTTTCTAAAGCTTTAATCTTCAAGGCCATCACTTCCTGTTTCTTTGTATGTTTTGTAATCTTTTGTTGCAACTTGGACATTTTGATATCTCAGTGTATTATCTCTGGATTTAGACTCTGTTCCTTCAGCTTGTATCCAGCTAGTGGATATGACAGAGCTTTCCTTGAATGCTAGGGGTTAATGAAAAAAAAAAGATTAAAAAGTATATACCTTCCCCGGTCTTTTCAGATTGACTCTACAATGAATTTTTGGAATAGCTTAAGTCAAAAACGTAGTGTCTTCCCCGATCCTTTCTGGGCACATGTCTTGTCCTGGGCATGCACGTGTGACCCTAGGAATTTCCCCATTTATGCAGATATGATGTCCCCTCTTTCCTAGGAAACAGCATTTCTTTGCAGCCGTGGGCATAGCACTGTATGTCCCACAGCCAGCAAACCTTTGCCCTAAGCAACTGTAATTTGACTGTTACCCTATAGCATTCTGTAAGAGAGCTCTGTGACTTGCCTTCTACGTGCATGGCAAGTTCTGGCGTGGTGAGTCTCTGATGAGTGTCCTGGTTTTGTCCCTGGGTTGCCATCAGATGGATTGACCCTCACATTCATGCTCCTAGTGCACAGGGGTTACTCTGTTCCCTCTGGAACACAGGTCAGGGAGCGCAGGCCAGCTCCACACCCAGCTAGTGAGGGGTTACAGCAGGGACAGCCTGGGTAGCACGATAGCCTATTGTTTCTAAGGTGCCTTATTCTTGATTCAGTGCTTGACCTTGTAATCTTTTAACTATTTTCTGGAATTTTGAGAGTGGTGTTTCTGCCAGTTCAAAAAGATTCAACATATTTCTAGTTGCTCAAAGCTTCTGTGAGGAGATGGTGCCCTGGAGCTTCTCATTCTATTGGGGTGGGCTCTGATAATTTTTTTTTTTAATTATCAAAGAAAAATATGCACATAGTTTAAAAGGTCAAGTGCCCTTTCCTCCATTCTCCCAAAATTGTTACATCATAATTCTGTGTTAAATCTATACTCAGTGTTTATTATTATCTATACTCAGTGTAAATAGTGGTTTCTGATGAATCAAGAAGCAAATTGTGATTACATTTCCTTTCTTGTGTATCTTCTAGTTTTGCTTAAAGTTGCTAATACCTCTGCTTTTTCATTTGCTTAGATTTCATTGAACTAATTTAAGTCTTTCCCATATCCACCAACGGCTCAATAAAATGTTTCTCAATAAAATTTTCTCATGACCAGGCCTATTAGATAATCTAGGAAATTATTAGATAATCTGGCAATTCCATTTTTTTGTTCCTCCTGAAAGCATCCTTCCTGGGGCCCTCTGTTCCACTTAATTCACATAGGTTACTTTCTAAGCCTTTCATATAGCCTAGTCTTTTGTGTCATCCTGGACATTGATCCCACTCTTTGGATTCCTTGTTTCCTGGATCCACTGTGTTTGTCTAGGAAAATTTCCTCATTGGATGGAGCATGCCATCCAGTTTAGTTCCCTGAGAAAGAATATGTGAAAATAAATACTTTCTGAGAGTTTGCATGTATGAAAATATTTTTATCCTATCCTCACACATAATGGATAATTTGTGTGGGTAGGCATAGAATTCTAGGATGAAAATCATTTTACTCAGACTTTTAGTGGCATTATTCTCTTCCCTGATATTCTGTTTCTCCATAGAAGATTCTTCAGTCTCCCCAGGTGGGGGGTAATTAGAGCACCACAGGGAAGTGGACCGAGGTTTTCACTTTCCTCTACCACCGCACCACCTACTCGCCTCTGTATTTGGTTTCCTGACACTACCTAGCTCAATTTCTCCCAAGATCCTCAATGTAACTTCTGTGAGGGTGGGAATAGTTGCCTGCCTTGCAGAGTGGTTAGGAGTCTAGAGGTCCATATGCTCCTTATACTCTTTGAAGTGTCCCTGCCTGCCAGAGTACCTGGTACCAATTCCTGAGCCTGTCTGCAGTTCTAAGTAAGATTCAGCTCTTTCTGATTAACATGGTTATCATCAGGTTCTTTAGTTTAACCTTCTTCCTCTTTGGTTCTGAGTTAAAATTTTCTCCTAGTTTTACCAAACATGGACTCTATGTTTCTGATTCTTGTTCTCCTTGTTTTAGGGCAGTTTTTGAGGGGAGAAGTTGCAGAACTGTCTTTATTCTGCCATCTTAAAACTGGAAGCCTTCCAAATGGATATTCTTTATTTGTTCAAGAAAGTTTTTGACGAGAGATTGGTTGGTGCAAAGGGAAAGTGTTAAGAAAGAGCCAATAGTCGTACGGAGGCTGAGCTCTGCCTCCTTTAGACTTACAACTTGAGCTAGCTTAGGCCATGCTAGCTTAGGCCAAACTGCAGACAGGACAGGGCTAGCTGGGTCTTCCTAAAACTAGACACTTGATCCTTTCAGGACTCTGCAGAATTGGCTCCATTTTCCAAGGGGTGGGGAATGACTTAGACTTATACCCTTCTATCACTGCCATCAAAGAAGAAAGAACAGCTTTGACCCAACTATTGAAAGAAAAATCCTAAGGAAATTCTTTGACTATCCAGTCTTATATCATGGATTCATCTCCCTTTAGCCTGGGAAGTTCTGATTGGACCACAAAAATGTGGGGAAAACGTGGCAGGTCCCTTAAAGTAGGGGAAGCAACAAATATCACGTGGGAGCATCTGATTGGACTGCTGATGGGCAGCTCACCCCTACCTCTAAATAGTTTTCCTTCTAAGCAGTGCTTAGAAGACATAATGTTCATTTATTACTCTATTTCCCAAACATCTACTGAGCACTTACTGTATGCTATTGGGTGCTGGAAATAAAAAATAATAAGATCAAGTTCCTGACCTCAAAGAGCTTATAGTCTAATCATAAAGAAAGCCATGTAGACAAATAATTGTCATACGGTGTGGTGAATAACCATCAGAATGCTTAGAAGACATAGAAAGAAAAGAGGCTGTAATCTCCTCTTAAGGAGCAGCATCTTTGGGGTGGAGATAAAAGGTAGGTTTTGACTTCACCAGCCAAATAAGAAGTGGGACAACATTCCAGATGGAGGAAAAAAATCATGTGCAATGGGTCATTTATTCATTTATTCAAAAAAAATTTATTAAGCACAGCTATCTACCTTGCACTAGGTGGGCACTGTAGGTACAATTCTGAACAAAATGAAATAGTCCCTATTCCTGAAGTTTACAATATGCTAAAGAAGTCAGACAATCAAATTATCACATGCATAAATATCTAATTACAAACTGTGGTGAATGCTATGGAAAAAAGTATACCATGTTGTGAGAACCCAACTAGGTTGATGAGAATAGGATGTGGAGGGGTCATAGCATTTCATATTCAGAGACCCATAAACGGTTTCATGTGGCCAGAAAGTCCAGCTGCCTTTCATGGGACAACAAGCCCATTACTCCCTTTCGTTCTTAGGGCTATTCCACATCTATAAATAATTCCTCAAGCCTAGACAGAGAATTATGAATTCTAGAGTTCTTCACTTCTTTTGGCAAGCTTGGCTTCTCTGATAATTTCAAACTTCCTTTTGAAAATGATGGATATTCAAGTCAAACCTAATTCATCATACTGTTACTTGCTGATTCCCTCAACATATACAAGTCCATTTGGAATTTCTCAAAATCCTTCCATGAGTTTTTTTCACTTCCCCAAACAATTTAGTGGCATCAGCTCTCTTTCCTGACTTAGAATTCACCTCTTCTTGTTGAATACATTAAGAAAAAAAAGCCATTGGAAACATTTTTAGAAGTTAACTATGGATGTGTACTCTTTTCTACTTCAAAAAGTGACTAGTGATTTTGGCTCCCATTTAGCAAATCAAGACTGCCAAGATTTGTCATTGTGTGTGATATTATCAAGTTGTGGTGAGTCACTGTTCTGCCCTGCAGAGCACTGACTTCCTCGTTATGCCAACTTGGATTCCTCTGATTCACACACTTCAACATCAGCAGCATCCGGATTCACATTTACACCCACTTAAAGCAGCCTATTAAATGCTTCATTTGGAGATCATGCCCAAGGCACCTGGACCAACTATAATGACCCCTCAGCACAATGGCAAAGTATGGTTTGTCTTTAGTGCCTTCTCATACCCCTCATCTTTGCTTCTTCCCAAGTCCTTTCTCCTCAACCCCAGTTTTTCTGCTCTTAACTCTACTGGAAAAACTGTCCTGGGGCAGCATGCAGAAGGCATTGAGAGGGAAGAAGGGAACTGACCTGGAGTGACTCTGATAGTAAATGATCTGGGAGGAGTGGAATGTCTACATGTCCCCACCCAAACTGTATTTAATCATCTTGAAAGAGAAGCCCTCAGGGAAGGAGGAAGGGGTCTGTGGGAATAAGATAAGGGAGGCAAGAGGTTTAGAAAGGAGGAGTTTTGATGAGAGCTCTACACTCAGAAGCAGAAAAGGAACAATTTGCATTTAAGGGTACCAGATAAGGATAAAGTTAGACACTACATAAGGTTTTTAGAAACTTCATAACTTCTCAAGTTGTTATTTTTGTCATCCCCTGCTGTTTCCCCATTGTAATTAGCTCCCAAAAAAGCTCTTAATACTGAAAGGGACTGTATGCTTCTTTTGGTGGCGCAAGAAGGGGATTATCACACTTCATATCCACTCTCGGAGAAGAAGAACGAAGAAATAGAGAAGGTGTTAACAGCTCAGAAAAGAAAGTAGTCTCAATTTCTATGACTTATGGCAATGAGAAAAGAGGTTCAAGGAGTCAGGACACAGGAGGTCTAATGGGAGGGCCTAGCATTCCCTAACAATCCCTAGAGCAACACAATCCTTCTTATTCCCAAGATTTGTCCTCCCCCAAGTGCTCCTTGTTTAAAAGTTTCATTTTCTTCCTTACCTTTAGTCAGATCTTCCATTTGGGCAGAATATAAAGAGGGAGTGCCAGGACTCCCTTGGCAAAATCCAGAAAGTTTCATGGAAAGAGAAAGATGCGTATAAGCTGAATCTTGGAGAATGAGGAGGAAGTGGAGGAAGCATTTATTAGGTAGACTGAGAGGAGAGGGCATGGGTCAGCAAGTTCAAAGCCAACAGGAGCAAGAATGGCATTGGGGGTAGAGGGTGGGGGAATTTTCCTGCCCTTTGGCGTGCTCAGCACAAATTCCAGTGGCTCTCCCACGATATGTATTTTTTAGGAGGACTTTCATCAAAATGCCTCATCCTTCTCAGTTAAGGGGTGGCTCATAACTCAAGTTGGGTCAGTCGGACTCCCCCCAGAAATTAAAATCTTGAGTGAAATGCAACCAGAATGACTTGGGTACAACCATTTCATTACAGCAGCTCTAGCAAGGCACGGCAGTTTGCCTCGTTTGGCTTCACTGCATTTCCTTCAAGCCATACACTTTCCTTCAATACAGTTTCTGAATAACTGAACCACAGAGGACTAAATGTACAGAAATGCAGTAAGCTCTGAGGCTCATTACCAGGCCATTCATTCTTAGGGATACCAGACTCAAATGTAAAGACATTTTTTGGAATATAAAAAAAATTGGGGGGTTGGCGGGAGGTAAAGAATCTTATCTGAAAGTTTGTCAAGCAATGTGTCAAACTAGAGTGATTAGGCATAAAAGAAAATGAAGATCTGTTGATAACCAACAGTGGTCAGAAAGAAACTGAAAGGAAATGGGTGCTGGAGTAATATCGAAATTAATTCTCTGAATGTGGCACAAATGCTGAAGTACTATTCTTAATAACGCTAGAATGCACAAAACAATTTTTATCTGTTTCTATCACTATTATGGTCCCAGCGCCTAGATCAGAGTCTGGCACATAACAGGTGCTTGATAAATATTTGTTAAAGGAATGAATAAATATGTGGCTCAGCATATTTCAAGAGGAGGGGATAAATTTAGAGAGACCTGTTATTTAGATGCACATACAGATTTATTTTCTAAAATTATACAGCTTTTATTCACACTGTTTTGAGGAACAGTTTCCCAGATAGCTTAGTACTCAACATGCATTATGTCCTCCACTTGGAGACTTGGTCAGGTTTTGAATTCTTCCTGTCCTAAGACTTTGAGCCCTGTATACTTGTCAGACAAATTAGAAAGAGTTCTGTTGCTTTTTAAGCTGTGGAGACAGAAGAGCTGGCTGTTTCAAATCTGTTATATAAGAAAATAATGGCTTGAATTCACAGGTTAATAAAGAAACATATTAGCATAGAATTAAGGATTGTTCAAGGATTGTAAGCTATCATAAAGATACCTCAAGGATTGTAAGCTTCATAAAGATAAGGTGTAGAAATACTTAGCTGGCTGTCTAAAATATGGGCCTCCAAATGATCTAAACTTAGGAAAATGCTTTAGTAAGACCAACTGTTCAACTCAGCCTAAGACTTTACGGGCCACTGTACTGACTGTTTCATTTTTATGACTTAGGAGGAAACCTAAGTGATTTTAATATTTTCTTTGCCATTCCTGGTATGGAAAAGAGATGTGAGCTGCACTTGTTTGCCTCGAGTCCTTTAGCCTGTATATTTAGGACTTTGAGTTGTTCAGGTAAGGTAAACAAACCTCTCTCCACAAAGAAGAGATAAAGCAGCATAAAGTTCAGATCTGACTCTCAGCAGTTACCCACAAGTTTCACTCATTGTTTGTCCATGGAGAACTTCCTCAGAACTTGACTTAGGAACAGTACAGTCATCCAGAGCCAATCTGTGCTGAATGACAGCCATCTGCTTCCCAAGTGCCCTTTCTAATTGGACAAATTAAAACCATCATCCCACATGAAAACTGAGTAATTCTTAATCCTTAAAAGACACTCAGTCTACCTTGGAGCAGTAATACCTGATAGCAGTTCTTTGGGTATCAAGAATGGATCACCCAGAGCAAACTCTGGAAATACTGAAAATGTACAATTCCAACATGGAAAATACTCCTGATTCCTTTTTTCAAAAGTTTTATCTTCCCATCTGTCTGTAATCGTATTACTCAGATGATGTACAAAGAATGGGTGAACAATTGTTTACATGAGCCCTGGATTAAAGCACTAAATTTTGGCAATAGTGATACTTGTTAGAAATGATGCAAGATTTATAATAATCCTATTATTTATATTCATAACATGTTTCCTATCTTTGTAAATAATCTACTTTCTTAAGTATTAGGAGATTGGAAGTGGTAAATAAAAGAAGTGAATTTAACTCATTGACTCAACAAGTATGTATTGTGCCTGCTGTATATTGGCATGGGGTTCACACTAGGAACAAGGGATGATTTTAAATTTACTGAGGGAAGACCCTGTGACTTTTTCACTTTTTACTCATTCAGAAGGTACCTGTATCTATATAGTTATCAATTGACTTTTTGACATTATCTATAGCATTGTATGAATTTGCATTATACTTATTCTTTAGGGCCAGAACTTTGTTTTTTGCCCAATGTGCATTATAAAATTTGAGCAGTTCACCTGGCACAAATAAATTCAGCTTTTTAGTGCTCCCTTCTGTCAAAGATTATTTTGTCAAAACAAATAAAACCAGAGAAACACAGAGTTTGAGAACCAATGCCACTGTTGTAAATACTATGATAAAATTTGCCACTTCAACACTATTGATGAAATAACCATGCTCGAGAAGTAGCCAGATTCCCAAGTGTCCATATGCCATTATTTCTTAGACAAAAAGAGTGGGTGGTGAGAAAACTCCAACATCAAAAAGAGAATCACGAAGGCAAAGGTTTGCAGCTTTGGCACTTCCCTGCTCTCGAGAAATCTCTGTTGAGGACAAAGAACAGTAACTGGTACTTCACAATAAAAGTCACTCTCATAACATTAGGAACACAAGGAAAATAACATATATGTAATATTTTTATATATAAAGTACATTATATAAAATGGCATATGTCTGAGGAAAAGTAATGGTGAGAAGCAAAGAAGTCAAAAGGAAACTGAATCCACACCACTTGAGCATTTTGTGAGGTTCCACTTGGCTCTTTGAAGTTAAGTACCTCACTGAAGAGGAGAGTAATCAGCAAGACTTTACACCTGCTAGATTTGTTTTTGTTTTATTTTTTGTGTGTGCCTACCACTAAGCAGAGGAAAGGGCTAGGGACCCTTTATACACAGAGTTATTTACCCCCTGCTGCTGCTGGAAGGTTAGTCATTTTAGGATCCGTTATTTGGAAAAGAGAATAAAGGTAACCTAGGGTTTTCCTTAATTCCAACCATAAAACTGTAAGTTTCATGAGAACTTACTCAACAGCTATATCCCCAACATCAAGGGTAGCACATAGTAAGTTCTCAATAAATATTTGATCGAATAAATGGATGAACTGAAGGATCAATCAGTTCAAGGATCATTGAACTGAGATCAATGAGTATTGAATGTCTTTTCTATGCAATGTAGAATGCAGAAAATTTTAAGACATGCTACTTTAAAAAAACTTTGTTATCAGATAGGAACACAAAGCTAACAATCATACAGTAGTTAGAGAACAATATGCAATACTATTAATGGCAAGAGTGAAATTTAGGTTCTGAGTAGTTTAATTTATAATGCTTTTAAGGGGTTTGTAGAGCAGAAAGATGATGCTGAGCTGGGCCTTGAAGCATTGATAGGATTTAAATAATATAGTCTGCCTGCTAACTCCACTCACCAACATTCTCCAAGACACTCCTCAGAAGCTCTTGAGCTAATGCTAACAATTTAAAATTTTGAGAATGTATTAAGTCCCTCTGTCCGATCTACCTATAAGAGCACCATTGTTTTTATTAGGGATGGAAGAAGGAAGACAAAAGATGATTTTGTAACATGGGTATGGTGACCATATGTTTGGACCTTCAACTCCAGTCTTACAATAGGATATCATATTTGGAATTGAGACTCTACAGAAAAATCTCTGCTAAAATATTTGGAGGTCTGATTGCTACAGATTCTGCACACCTCTTCTTACTCATCACAGGTAATGTATCATTGCAATACACAGTGGACTCCAGGTTCTTTGCTTTAATGACTACTTCAGGAAATTTAGCTTTCAGAGAGATCTTTGCTGATGACTTCAAAACTGATATGGGTTGCAAATTGATCTCCAGGTAGCCCTTTGAAGCTTAAAGTCAAAAGATCAGTGGATTGAATGGATCAAAGTTGTTTGTCTAATCTAAACAGAGTGAGGCTATAAACCTAAACAGAAAGTAAGAGATACTCTAGCTTCTCAGAGAGGCTTTGTGATTCTACCATAATAGTGGAATCCAGTATCTATGCTCTCCAAAGAGTTTAGTTTAATCTTATTTTTTGCAGGAATATACTTGAGTGGCAAAACATTTTTCTTTTCTACTTTGCTGAATTTAACAGAGAAATGGGTCAAATAACGACTTTTGGAAGTCACTGGCAAGTGTCCTGACATGAAGGCAATATGCAGCACCAAAGTCTCAACACATACTACTGTTTAAAAACAAAACAAAACCTTTTTGTTGAAAAACAGATACAGAAAGCCACAGAAAACAAATGCATACCTTAATGAGTTATTATAAGGCAAACACCCCTGTAACCACCATCCAGGCCAAGAAATAGAAGTCTGCCAAGCACATTCTCCCAGAAGCTCCTCCATGTGCCTGTTCCAATTATACCTTTGCTCCCTACAAGTACGCCTTCATCCTGACTATTATAACAATCTTTGCTTTTTTTTTTAAAACAGTTTTATCACCCAAGTGTAAAACAAAAAAATTCAAGTGTGCATCCATAGACTATTGTTTAGTCTTAACTATTAAAAGAAATTAAATCTCTTTTAATGTATAGGTTCCTCCTCCAATGATTCTCTTTTCTTTTTGCTCTATTTGTTGAAGAAACCAAGGCCATTTGACTTGTATACTCCCCTATACTCTGAATGTTGTTGACTATATACTCATGGTGCTGTTCAACAAGTGTCTCTGTCCTATTTATTTCCTTCATATTGGTGCTGGATCCAGAGGCATGATCAGGCTTCCATTTGATTCCTCTGGGAAGACAAAGTCATGGTGTTTTCTTTCACCAGGAGGCGTGTGTTTGATTATCTTTCTTTTTGTGATGACAGCAGCTATTGATGCTCAATGCTTTTATCTATTAATTTGTTGGGGATTGAAAAATGGTGATATCCTAACTCTAACATTTCTTTTTTTTTTATCAGTTGGAGTACATTTATAAGGAGATGCTTCCTCTCTTCTACTACTTGGTGACCCAAAGGCACTGTTTATATAGGAAAGATAAGATAAATTCTTGATTGTTTCCTGTTATCAGTTTTTGAAACAATGAATTAGTTGCTGTGCCAGTTTGAATCTGTTGTGTACCCCAGAAAAGCCAAGTTCTTTAATCTTCATTCAATATTGCTGGGTGGGAGCTTCTTGATTGTTTCCATGGAGATATGGCCCACCCAGTTATGGGTGGTAACTTTTGATTAGATGGTTCCCATTCAAGGTGGGGTTGCTTATAGGAGCCCTTTAACAGGGAATCATTTTGGAAAAAGCTTGAGATCCAGGACAGCCACAAGAGCCACCAGAACTGACAGTGCTAACAGAACAGACAGAGCCCTAGGGAAGCCATTGAAGAGAAAGCTAGCAGATCTCTTCATGTGCCTTCCCAACTGAGAGAGAAACCCTGAATATCATTAGCCTTCTTGAACGAAGGTACCTTTCCCTGTATGCCTCAGACTGGACATTTTTATAGCAATTTAACAAATTCCCTTTTTAAAAGTCATTCTGTTTCTGGTATATTGCATTCCAGCAGCTTGCAAACTAGAACAGTTGCTTCTCTCACTCCGAAGGAGACAGATTTAAATATATATGATACATATAGGCTGTGGGTATCATTATGAACACATGTACTTAAATATAATTGATGGGTATCAATTTCAATAATTATCAACTTTAAAGCTCAAATTGTCCTATTTTGGGCCAATGGTTGCTTCTTCAGTTTGTTTCCTGGGTCTTTGGATATGGCCCTAGTTGTCCAGATGGCTTCCTCACTATCTAGTATGACAAAGTGCTTGTGGCTCATACAAATAAAGAAGGCTCACCTTCTGTATTTATTACCCAAGACCTAAAATCAGCCATTCTCTATGGAAGTTTGGTTTATCTTAGTGGGAAATGGTTTTATAGTATTTCAAGGCCACAATCTTGGTGCTAGCTATGCTCATTTCTATGCTGTTCATTGTTGCTGGGTCTCTTCAGTGGAAAGAGATATGAGAGTTGAAAAGAAAACCTCCTTCGTAAAAACCTTTTGATTTAAAAACAATACACAGATACAGAAAACATACATTTTTAACAAGAAATACCTATGAGTTGATATTGATATTTCCAATTAAAATACAGCACTACAGTTTTATTTTTTATTTAACCCCTCCTGTATCTCATCTTCCACACTGGTTTTCAAGAGCAGAGGTAATATAGAATATCCCACAATTGCCATTTACTTTATCTCACGTTACATACATATAGTCTCAGAAAAAAATACAACTATCATTATCAAGAACAGCTAAATTTTCCCCATATTTTATCTTCATTCTTCCTTCAGTTTTCATAATTGTACATTGTCAGATAGCCAATATATACCATACTCTGTCTTTTAACCCTTATTTAGTCTTAGTCCTACAAGTAGTTATTTATTTAAAGCTAATGAACAAACCTTATTTTGGTCATCTAAAGCTCTTTATCTAGTAGACTCCTCAGGGAGAGAAAAGATAAGCAGGAAATACTCAAGTATTTCCTGCATGTTGATAAATGTTTGTGCCTTTTATATTTGAAGGTCAGTTTTGTTGTATATAAAATCTTTGACTCACATTTTCTTACTTTTCATGTCTTAGCTATGTTATTCCATTTTGTCTGGCATGAAGTTTTGCTGTTAAAAAATCTGATGATAAGTATAAATATAAATATATTTGTCTTATGTATAAATCACATATTCCTTTTGCCTAGTTGCTTATAAGAATGTTTTCCTTCTTTTTCTTTAAAGTCCAGTAATTTTAGTAGATGATGACTTAGTGTTGGTTGTTCTGGGTGATATTCTCAGTTATGTGGTGTGCTCTTTCAATATGTAATTTCAGTTCTTTTTTTTTAGTTTCAGGAAAGTTTTCTGGTATTATAGGTTTTAATATTTCTTCTGTTCCTTCTCTTTGATTTCTTTTGGGGGACTTCCTATTATATATATGTTGTATCTTCTTTGTCTTCAATTTGTCATTTTTCTTTTAAATCATTATCTTTTTTATTTGTAGAATTCTTGTTCTTTTAAGCTTCTGGTTTTCTTAAAATATTATCTGTATATTTAATCTTATGGTCCTTCTAGTAAAGTCTTAATTTCTTAAATGATTTTTATTTTATCTCTGATTGTTGTCTTAGTTCTGTCACTTCATTTCTGAGTTTTAAAAATCTGATGCATGTCTTGTATCATTTTCTTACCATCTATTAGCTGATTTTGAAATAGAAGTTTATATTCTTGATATATTCTTGTGGACATATTTTTTGGTGTGCATTCATTGTCTGGAATGATGTCATTCTGTTCCTTATTCTTTCTTTCTTATAACTTATTGCTCATTTTAGCTGCTATTCTCAAATTGGACAGTTATATTTTCTTATAAATATCTGTTGGCTATATTTTCTACTCTGTACACAGCTTTGTCAGAGGCTCTGTTGCTGTCTTCTGTTTCTTCTTTCTACCACACAGATGGCAGTTCTATGGGTATTGGTGGTTTTTTCCCATATTCTTGTATCTTGGGTTTTCTGAGGATACCTGGAACCTAATTTTGTATTAAATGTTTTCAGTTTTGCTATTTAGCTGCCCTATTTGTTGCTATGTGGGAACTTGGAAAAATTTAATAAACTATGCTGCTGCTACCATCTTCTATAATTTCAATTATAAAACATTTTCAAACATATATTTAAAACAACAGTACTGCTCATCATACATCCCCAAAAGAGATGGCCTCTTGACACCGTAGGTTGCTTAGAGCTAGACAGAGCCTCCGGAGATGATCTTATCCGGGCCCCTGTAGACAGGCAAGAAGAGCACCATCCTAAATTCAGAATAGAAAACAGGAGCTCTCAGAAATTAAATAGGAAATAGGACCTTTGTTTCAGGGCTTTAAGATGTGATATTTCTTATGGTGTTCATACCATTAAAAATCTAAATGTATAATAAGTACTTAGATATGCATACAGTTTAAAAATACAAACATAAGGTATATGTTACATTTGGGTATGGATGAGTATTCACACCTTTGTATTAGTTATAGTCATGAATTGGAAATATTAACTAAAAATAGCAGTGAAAATCAACTGCAAGCAATAGCCAATTCAGTCAGTTCATAAATAGCTTTTTTTGCGTAAGCCAGTGTATATTAACACAAATTCATGTGAATTAACTAGGGAAGAATCTCAAGTGATGTAAAATTTTGAACTGACAAATAATAGGAGTATTTAAAACAAAAAAAAGGAAAGGGAAAGAAAGGAAGAAAACAGCTCTCTCATAAAAGAAATAACTACAATACAAGATGAAAATAATCTAAAAGCAAACAGAACATGTCATTAATAGAGCCTTTCATTATCTAGCAATCTGTAATGGA
Source organism: Tamandua tetradactyla (assembly GCF_023851605.1). Lineage (NCBI taxonomy): Eukaryota > Metazoa > Chordata > Mammalia > Pilosa > Myrmecophagidae > Tamandua > Tamandua tetradactyla. The sequence continues at coordinate 20,394,143 of NC_135343.1, read as the reverse complement.
GGAAACAGCAAGTGTAATTCTGTTGTCTTACCATAGGCAGTATGCACATACTGTAAAATCCATCTCTTCATTTCCTGGTTGAAAAGATCATTGTAGAAAAGACCTGCCAGGGAGTAGAGGTCATGCTGATTTATTGGCAATTAAACCTGCAGGATTTCTGCACACCCTTCAAAACAAAGTATCTGAGGCTATTCAGCCAGGATGATTACCTAGTGGGCTATCTACTAAAACCCAGGAGTCTTTCTGTTAATGCACAACAGATACAATTGACTTGGCTGTATTTAGAAAATTACTGTTATTTTCTGTGCAGATTCTTGTTGTATCTTCTTCAAATTGCTTGGGCCCAAAAGAAATACCTTGCTTGTTAGTTTAATAAAGCAAAATCTTACCAAGTGGTGTGTAATACTTCTTGAAAGTAAAGAACCCTGGTTCAAATACAAATGTACAGCCAGAGTTACACTCATCTAAAGCAAGTGAATGTATTACTGAATCTATATAATTTAATTATGGTGCCTTGGCCCTAGCTTTCTGAAATGTTAGCTAATTTGGGATGATCTTTTGTGAATTGACACTGCACATTAATTAGCTTTGATCCATTCCATTTCTAGACATTGTACATTACTTAGGCTAGCTCATTACATCATGGATGCCATTTATACAGAGACATTTCCACATGTCCTACAGATGGTGAAGAGCAGGTTCAGGTGCTAGGAATGATGGAAGCGCAACATCACAGGTAGGTAGAAGAGAGAAGGAAAGTGGGACTAGGTTGGGTGAGGGTGGAGGAAAGTGGTCAGAGTAACATTTCTGCCTCTGCCCAACATCACCTAATCTGGTTCTTCAGATCCTTAGAAAACAGTATTTTGGCACCATACATTGTCCCATATAGGACTATCTGCCTCAGGGACAGGACTCAACTTCTTCCTCCCTGCTGGCCTGTGTAACTAAGGTCTTATTTATTCATCCATCCATCCATCCATTCAGTAAATATTTATTGAGACTTTACTATGTGCCAATCATTGCTCTAGGCCTGGCTCTGGAATGTACTTTTTTGTTATTGTTAGATTTTTTTATTTATAAAAATTTCTTTTAAAAGAATTAAAGTTATACATTTACTTTGGAAAATAAAGAAGAATATAAAGAAGAAATTTTAATCCACATATAATTCCAAAAAGTACTGTTAAACATTTCACTGTGTTTCTTTGCAGTCATTTTACCTCTTCTAATGTTTTTAAGTTGAAATATTTTCAGGCATACAAAGAGTTGGAGATCAATTAAAAAAACAAACAAACAAAAAACACTCTGTTTCCCATAACCCAGTTTAGAATAAAAATCTTACATAAACTGTCAAAGGCCGATTCCCACCTGTATTCACCTTCCTTGCAGTTAGGGGTTACCACTATCTTGAATTTAATTTTTATATTTTTATCACATAATGTGTTATATGTATGCTTTTACTATGTATGCTTTTACTAGGTATGGGTGATATATAGAATTTTTACATGTTTTTAAATCTCTATATGAATATCATTCTGAATGCGTTTTTCTGCAATTTGCTTTTATGGCTCAGCATTGTTTCTGTTTGTTTTTAATTTTTTTATTGTATAGTATAACATATTGTCATGGTTGGGGACATGTGTCAACTTGGCCAAGTTGTGGTACCTGTTTATCTGATTGGGCAAGTGCTGGCCTGTCTGTTGCAATGAGGACATTTCATAGGATTAGATCATGAGCACGTCAGCTACATCCACAGCTGATTCCATTTGTAATCAGCCAAAGGGGAGTGTCTTCTACAATGAGTGATGCTTAATCTAATCACGGGAAGCCTTTTAAGGAGGACTCAGAGGAGACAGGTCCCATTTCCTGCTTCGGCTGGTGAGCCTCTCCTGTGGAGTTCATTCAAACCATCCATGGGGTCGTCAGCTTCACAGCCTGCCCTGTGGATTTTGGATTCTGCGTTCTTGCGGTCACGTGAGGCACTTTATAAATTTTATATTTGCAAGTGTTCCCTGTTGATTCTGTTTCTCTAGAGAACCCTAACTAATACACATATATACAAAGCAAAGATTTAAAAAGCAATAGTTTTCAAAGCACTCTTCAAAAGGTGCTTGCAGGATAGATCCCAGAGTTTGTCATGGGCTACCAAATGACCCTCTCATATTTTCCCTTCTAGCTGCTCCAGAATATAGAAGGCTAGAGGGCTTAAATACATTTTTATCATTACAATAGACTTTTTTTTCTTTTTTTGTGAATAATAACATATATACAAAAAAGCTATACATTTCAAAGCATACCACCACAATTAGTTGTAGAACATATTTCAGACTTTGACATGGGTTACAATTTCACAATTTTAGGTTTTTACTTCTAGTTGCTCTAAAACACTGGATAAATGAGATATCAATTTAATGATTCAGCATTCATATTCATTTGTTAAATCTTATCTTCTATGTATAATTCCACCATCCCCTTTGATCTTTCCATACCTCTCTTTGGGGTTGTTTGAGCTATGGCAGTTCTAAATTTTTTATATTGGAAGTGTCTGTCACTAATATGGGGTTAGGGAGATTTAACTATCTGATGTTCTGGAAAGGCTGGGCTAAGTTTCAGAGCTTATCTGGACCAGAGACCCATCTGGAGGTTGTAGGTTTCTAGAAAGTTATTCTAATGCCTGGAACCCTTGTGGAATCTTATATATTACCCTGAGTGTTCTTGAGGGTTGGCTGGAATGGTCCTCGTTGGGGGTTGGCAGGTTACGATAGGTAGCAAGGTCTACCTAAAGCTTACGTAAGAGCAACCTCCAGAGTAGCCTCTTGACCCTATTTGCGCCATCACTCCCATACTTTACTATTACACTTCTTTTCCCCCTTTTGGTCAGGATGTAATGTTGATCCCATGTGATGAATCCATGCCTGGTCTGGATTCATCTTTGGGAGTCCTCTTTTTTTCTGCTTTTGTTCTGCTTTTTTTTGTCCTGCTGCTGTTCTGACTTGTGGCTTTGATTTTACCTGTTGGATTTTGTAAGGTGGAAGCTGGTAGGTTGAAGAGCTTCTATAATATACCATCCTTGACATGTGATAGCAGCTCTGACCCACCTTCAGTAAAAATTATGCAGTGAATGACTGTTTTCATCTTTCCTCTCTGTTATGGGTTAAATGATGTCCTCCATAAAGACACGTCAAGTCCGAGCCCCTGGACCTGTGGATGTGATCCCATTTGTAAACAAGATCTTTGAAGATGTTATTAAGGTGAAGCTAAACTGAATCAGGATGGGCCTTAATCCTCTATTACTGCGGTCTTTATAAGCAGGGGAAGTTTGGACATGGTAGTAAGAGACAGAAGGAGATAAATGACCATGTGATGGAGGCAGAGAATGAGTTAAGGATTGCTGGTAAGCCACCAGCAGAATGCTACAGACATCAGAGAAGCCAACACCCTAATTTTGGCCTTCTAATCCCCCAAATAAATTCCTGTGTTTAAGCCAATCAGTCTGTGGTATTTGTTAGAGCAGGCCTGGTAGATGAAGACACTCTTTTACCCTGTCCCGCCATTACCCTTACGTCATGACCAATGGTGGGCATTTGTAAGGTAGCTAGCAAGGGTTAGGGTTCAATATGAAATTAAGTGATTCCAAGACCTATAGTCATATCCTATTAGACAGACAAAACTTTAATAAGCACTCAGTAAAACTCTGCCATAGAGTTTGATCAGAAATCTCCTTGGAACTTCTACATAAATATAAATAATTTATTTTCAGAATGGTGAAGATCCAGAAGTGCATTCCAAAGCATAGAAGAACCAGTTAGTCAAGCTGTGTTCTGAGCTCCTAACTACAGCTTCACCTAGGCACCCCACAGAAATTTAGAATAACTGTGAGAATGACTGCTAGTCTATTTGGTCAGCTGTGTGATAATGTCTCTTCCTTAGGTTAGAGCACTTCCCCTTGCTACAAACCTTGTTTTTTTCACAACCTTCTTCACACTTGTACTTACCTGCTTAGTGGGAGCTGCCTACTATTGTATTTCCAGTGCCTGGCACTGAGCAGTTCCCCATTAACTATTGAGTAAATGAATAGAAGTTCTATAAAGGCATTTCTATTAAACACAGCAGTTTGAAAGTTCAAATTGTCAGGTTAGGTTTTTCAAAGCTATACTACACAAATATAACATATTCAGAGGATCTTCCTTGATCCCTGACAACAACCTCCTCCCCAGGAAGGTGCCTTAACCTCATTACATCTTAAGAATCTGTTGTGCTATTTATCACTGTGTACGGTATATCTTTTTGTTTTCTTGCCCATCTCACCCACTAGACAGAGTATGCCTTGAGGCCAGGATCCCTTCATCTTTTTATCTCAGAGTTAAGAAATGATGGTTGAATGAATAACCTTTCTGTTCCTGCAGTTATTAAAGCTGCGCCCACTTGTTAAACAATACATAGATAGGATCAAACTGAAGCAAGAGTTTATAGTATTTTGATAAGATATTTATAGTATTTATCCCTTCAATAAATATTTGTGGAAAGCTGTTACAGATAAATTATTTTTCCATTGCAATTAGTTTTCCCAAGACCTCTAAGCCTTCATTTCCCTCTCTGAGTAAACATCCATCATCTTTCAAGATCTAAGCTTGTTTTACAGAAAAATGTGGCAGAGTCTCTCTGACGATAGTTTGAAGATTGGTGGGGACCCTCATTGGAAGAATTGTTGCCTTTTCCTCTTTGGTAGAAAAAATTAACAAGACTCTAGAATCTCAAAAGTTGATATATGAAAGCTAATAGTCTAGAACTAATATCAGAAAATGGTAATTACCAGGAAGGTAATTATTTAACTGGAAAAGTAGGGGCTTAAGTTACTTGGGCACATAAAAAAGTAAGATATCAATGCATATGGAACATGGTTTCTACTGAAAACCAAGAAGTAAGCATTTAATGATTTTACTCTCTCTTTTAAAAATGAAGACCCTTTAACTTGCTGTATTTTTAATAATCTAAGAGAAAAATACTCAGATATGAATCAGGCTTGTCTGATTCCACAGGTTGTAATTTTCCCCTGCCTAAATTATAATTCTATGGAGAAACAAGTGGGATGCCTTATAAACAGCACTCTTAAGGATTTATGCTTTATATTCTTTGATAATATGGTGAGATCTCCTGTCCTCTGGCTACAAAGGATTGGTGATAAGTACTACTTCCAGGTGAACTACTGGTGTAGTAGAAAGAGTGTGAACTGGAATTCAGGCTTGGCTCTTTGGCTTACTACAGTACAGCAGCTTTAGGCCAGTCACTTTAAGTTCAGTGGGCCTCCATTTTCTCTCAATGGAGATAACCTATGGAGATAACATTTTGTGATTGACACTATGTGTCAAGCTCTAGCGTAAGCATTTTATGGCATTATCATATTTAACCCTCACATTATAATAGTAGCAGACAATAATAATAATAGATAGTAGTAATAGTAGTAGTATTAGTAGTGATAGTAATAGATAGCTCTATTTTCTCTGAGGAAAACAGTCTTAGAAAAATTAACCTGCTCAAGATCACTCAACTCCACTACCCACAGCTTCCAACATTTATCCAATAGCTTACTCACCATCTCCATCTCAATGTCAAATAGTCAACTCAAACTTAAGCTGGTAAATGATTTCTTTACTTATCCATTGCCATCTCTCCTTCCCAGTCTTCTATGTCTTAGTAGATGGTACCAACCTTTTTTTCTGGTTGCTTGACCACAACCTAGGAACCATCATTGATTTCTCTTTTTCTCTCAATCCTCCTAAATCACCACTCTTCCATAATGACCCCAGGTATTAGCTAGTCTTTTCAGTTCTGTCTCAGAAAGATAGTCCTTATTCACCTACTTCATATTACTTCCACAACTACCACAATTCAAGCCACCATCATCCCTTGCCTGGGCTCCTGTAATAGCCCCATGCCTCTGATAGTGCCACACCACTCCCCAGCCTCCTCCCAACCACCCACAGGAGAGAAGACAGAATCCCAGAACCTGCATGTTCCTTGCAAGACTCTCATTCCTTCCTTCCTCACCAGCGTTACAGCCTCCCTCTCATAGTTTATCTGAGCGATCATGGGCATTCATCCCATGTTGCCCTTTGTCCAGGTTGCCATGAGGCAGGACTGCATCTCTCCCAGACTTGCATGCAATGAATGTAGAGACAATTCTCTACATTTTCCATCTGATCCCATCTCTTTCCCCTCCATAACTCGAGAAAACTTTTCATTATGCCCCCTCGTAGTCCATCTGCAGCAAAATTCTCCTTCTCTTCCTGTCCTAACTGAAAATAGCAGATACTGTTTCCTTTGCAGTTCTCTCCAGTGGGGCCTGTGTTTTCTCCCACCTCCCCAGTGGGGTAGGTGATCTATATGCTCCTTATTGTAGCTTTAAGACCATCATCCCTCTCTCTCCCTAAATCCCCCTAAAGTTTGAATCTCTTTATATCAGACTAAACACCGACCAACTCTTGTAGCTATCTACAGACCTGGGGCCCCTCCCTCTCATTGCTTAAAGATTTTACCTCCTGGCTCACTGTCCCTTTCTTCAAAAATATTCCTTCTTAATTCTGGGTAACTTCAATGTTATGCTGATGATTCTTCTTATATCTTGTCCTTGATCTCTCTTTTGCCTCTCTTCAATGGTCTTTTATTCCATCCTACCTTTGCCACCTATTCCTGTGGTGTTAAGCTTTGTCATTACCAGTACAGGCAACCCCTCTATCATCCCAGTCTCTGACCCCACCTCCTAACTTTCCTGCATCCTCCCTCTAGTACCCTGGTAGGATTCTACCACTTTTTTTTTGCCATCCCTCAGCCTCCTCCTGCCTCACTTCCCTGCTTCCCCTACTTTATTAGGTTGCATGGTCTTTCCCTTCAATCACCCATTGCAAACCCCCTTGGTCTCTTACTCCCTTTCTATTGTCCTTGCCTGATAAAACTCAAACCCCACAATGTCGCCTTACTACCTCCTTGGCACCACCATCCACATGGATAAACAGCACTGGAAAACATGCTCACTGGTCTCATTTTAAATTCATCATGACTAACCTCAATTATCTCAGAGGTGCCAGGTAATCACACTACCTTTCCTTAATAGATTGATTTTTCTCATCCCTTAGGTGACTATTTCACATTTCTCATCTTTCCTAAAAACCTCCAACACTGGGTCCCCCTCCTCACTCTCGGCTGAGACTTTGCTTCATATTTTACTAACAAAACTTCAGCCAGAGTAGAGAAATTCCACTCTCTCCCACTGCTCTATCTACCCTCCCATCTGCATCTGTTCCTATAGTCTGCCTTCCTCTTCCATAATTGATGAATATGCTGTGTTCCTAAGGCCAAACCCTGTGCTTGCACACCAATTTCCATTCCTCTTGCCTTTTTAAGGACATATGCCTCCCCTTCTTATATCATCAATTTTTATCCTTCCCCATACATTGTTATTTCTCCCATCTTAAGAAAAACAACCCTTCAGCAATACTCTATTTTTCTCTTCCCCTTCGTAGCATAACTTCTTAAAAGAGACTTGTCTATCAGTCTCCAACTCTTCTTCTCCCTTTCTCTCCTGTTTTTTGTATTTGTCTATCTATTTTCATTTTGTTTCTATACTTAAGAGAAAAAAACATAAAAAAGAGAAAAATGTCAGTTAAAAACAGCAATTGTTATCTGAGTTTTTTTAAGGTGACAATTTAAATTAAATAAGGTGAATATAAATAAATGTAGATTTTTTTCCTGAATGGTTGAAATTTGAAAATAAGAATGTAAATACTAATAGATAATATTTATTAAGGACTTACTATATATTAGACACTTTACAAAACAGTTCAGATATGTTATTCCTTTTTATTTTTACCACAAGTCTAAGAGAAATGTGCTAACATACTCATCATTTGATAGATAAAGGAAGTTAAGGTACAGAGAGTTCTAATACTTAAAAATTAATTTTCCTTTAATGCACTCCAACTGAAAACTCACCCCACTCCTCCACCAAAGCAGCTTGAGTCACTGCTGACCTCCATGCTGCTAAACCCAATGATACAATCCCAGCCCTCATCTTACTTGACCTGTCTGCAGCATTTGACACAGCTGTACACTCCTTCCTCCTCAAAGCATGCCGTTTTCACTTGGCTTTGAGGACTCTTTTGTTTATGTGGCCGTTCTCACTCTGCTTTGCTGGTTCCTCCTTATCTCCCTGACTTTGAATACTGGAATGACTCCGGTGCCCAAAGGCTCAGTCATTAGACATCTTCTCTATCTACACTGGCTCCCTTGTGAATCTCATCTAATATTATCACTGTGAACCAATACAAGCAGTAACTTCCAATTTTTATCTTCAGCTGGACTTCTTCTCTGAACTCTAGAACTTTATATTTAACAGTATTAATACCTCCATATGGATATCTAATAAGAATCTCAAACTTAATGTGCCCCAAACCAGTACTGATTCTCTGCCTACTCCTACCCTGAAACCATTCCTCCTATAGGGTTTCCATCCTAGTAAATGGCTCTGTGCTTCCAGCTGCTCAGATCAATAACTTCAGAGCCATTTGGGACTGTTTTGCTTTCTTTCACACCAGAAATCCAGTCAATCAGCAAATCTTGTTGATTCCACCTTCAACACATATCTAAAGTATGGCACTTCAACAGCTGCCATCCTGGCCCAATTTGTTATCAATTTCTCCTGGATTTTTTGCATTAGTGTCCTAACTGGGGACACTTCTTCTAGCCTTGCCCCTTCCAGTTTTCTCAATGGAACAGCAAAAATTATTCTTTAAAAACCTGAGTGAGATCATGCCATTTCTCCGATCAAAGCCCTATAGTGGCTTCCCCATCTCTCACACAGTATAGCCAAATTATCGACCATGGTCTCGAAAACCCTACATGATGGTCTCGGAAACCTTACAAGATGGGAGCACTGCCACCCCCACCCCAATCACTCCCACCTCCTCTCCTAATACTTTCTCTCTCTTCTTCCTATTCCAGTCACACTAGCCTCCAAACATACCTGGCCTGCTCCCACCTCAACTTTGTGCCTGCTATTCCCTTGGCTTCCACTGTTTCCTACAGGACTCCTTCCCTTCCTGCCTTCAGTTCTCTGCTCAAATGTCACTTCATTAGCAAGGCCTTCCTCAGCTTCATCCCTAACCTTCTTTTCTTTTATCCCTGTTCCATTGTTCTCTATAGCACTTATCCCAATCTGATATACTATGTTTTTATATGTAGATGTATGTCTTGACTGCCTCCTCCTATCAGAATGCAAACTTCATGAGGGAGGAACTTTATGTAGTTCACTTCCATATTTCCAGCACCAAGAAAAGTGCCTGGTACCTAGTATTAAATAAATATTACTTGGATAAATAAATAATATATGAATTTGTAGCTTTATCACTATAAAAATATCTTATTGATGTTGTTATAATAGTTCAGATTTTCTCTTTTTTTAGCTGGCTAACTTCTATTCATCTTTCAAGACTTCACTTAGGAGTCCCAAATTTCAAGGACGTTTCCCTTCATCTCTAAGGCCCCTTCTCTGAGCTTCCATTGCAAGCTGAGCACATGGTGATCAGAACTTTGGTCACTTGATAGTGTCTGTTTACTGGGGTGTTTCCCTGGTGAAGCATGCCCAGGACCCAGGGCCCCATGTTTGGAATGAATTAAGTGAACTGTAGACAGTTGAATAAAGAATGTGATGGCTAATTTTATGCATGTCATAATAGACATACAGAAAATTTGCAAACATAATACAGTGAATTCCCATGAACACTGCAAGTAGATATCCCAGATGTTAGTATTTTCCAGATGTTAATATTTTCCATTTCCCTCTAATCTACAGTCCTACTGGAATTTCACTGATTGTTGCAGCAATGTGCTTTGTAGCAAAGTAATTGTTTTAGGATCTGGGACCCAGTCCAAGATCCCATGTTGTATTTAGTTCTCATGTCTCTAATTTAGTTTTCTTTGAACTGGAATGTTTTCTCAGTCTTTCACTGCATGACCTTGACAGCCTATTTAGGTATAGAATATTCCTCAGTTTGGGTCTGTATGGTGATTCTTCCTGATTAGACTCAGTTATGCGCTTTTGGTTGGAATACTGCAGAAGGAATGCAGTGTTCTCAGGGCACCATATCAGGAATCAAGGCATCTCTACTTGGTCCAGTGATGCTAATTTTGATGTCTTGATTAAGGTGATATGATGGTCAAGTTCTTGTGTTAACTTGCCTAGGTTATAGTGTCCAGTTGTTTGGTCAAGTGAGCACTGTCCTGATTGCTACAGTGGGGATATTCATAGATGGATATAAATCATTAGTTAGCTGATTGCATTTATGGTTGATTACATCTGCAATCAACAAAGAAGACTGGATTCAGGAATGAGAGGCATGCTCCTCATCCAATCAGGTAGAGGCTTTAAAGCAAGAACTGAGAATTTCAGCAGTCAGAAAAAGAACTCCAGTTCTACTTCAGCCAGCTAGCTTCTCCTGGGGAATCCAATGTCACTTTCATTGAGTCTCCAATATATATCCTGGCCTACAGAATTTGAATTTGCCAATCCCCATGACTGCATGAACCTAATCTAATGTTAAATCATATATATATATATATATATTCTTGAATATATATATTCCTGTTTCTTTTTCTCTGGAGAACTCTAATGAAGGAAGGAAAAAAGAAGGAGCAAGGAATATTGGCTGTGATTTCCACTTTAAAATAGGAATCACCAGATTTTCCTTTTGAATTAAAAAAAAAAAACTGACCTCTCGCCTTTCTCACCTCAGTCTTTGTGAGAGTGCCCATGTTCTGTCACATGTGTACCTCATAAGTATTCTACCTTCTTACTCTGTGCTGTGCCCTTGAATTCCTTCTCACAGCATGGCCAAGAACTAGAAACCAAAATCCAGCAACATGTTTTGGCAAGCCAGCCAGGAGTGAGTTCCCTTCTCCTACTGTCCAGACTGGTAAGTCATGACTATAGACCAGGAGGCTTGGCTGTGTGCTTTTACCTTTTTCTTCTCACCTGGCTCATTGCTATCCTCTCCTATTACCTCATACAATTCTGTATCCCTAGGAGTCTAAGGGTTCTAATCTGTCTCTCCCAAGACATAAATTCGATTCACTCTGAGCCTTTGGCTCCCTCCTTGAAGGTAGCAGGAGCCCAGCTTTCTGCTGTGTAGATCCAAGGAGGTGCAGGGTGGCAGGTGATACTGCCCTGCAGGAGCCCAGCTTTCTGCTGTGTAGATCCAGGAGGTGAAGGGTGGCAGGTGATACTGCCCTGCAGGAGCTCAGCTTTCTGCTGTGTAGATCCAAGGACGTGCAGGGTGGCAGGTGATACTGCCCTTTGAGACCTGACTGGAGGCTTCTCCCTGTGTCAAGCAGGAGTCCAGTGGGAGCCAAATCAAGTCTCCATCTTTCTTTCTCTCTTTCCCTCAGCTCTCCAAGACTTCTCCACACTCTTTTTTCCCAGCCCTCTGAGGACCCAGACCCTTCCTCCTGCTGAATCTCTCTTCACCTCTTTAACAGAGGCCCTCCCTGCCTCCATGAGAACCTCCCTCTTTCTCCTCTGTCTGGCTTTTAGTGCCTTCTGAGACATTCCATCTTTTGTTACACAGGACTCTGAGCTAAAGATTCTTATACCAAACAAGGGGTTGTCTTTAACATTCTAGGGAGTCACCTCTGGTTTATGCCCATGGGAATTAGGTGCTTTCTTATGAGAATGTCTCCCTCCAGGCTTAATTATTTAGTCTCTATTAAGACCCTTTGGAAACATCCTGGGGACACCTGGTGACTCACTCCAGGGATGCCTGGCAACTGTACTCCCCTTGTTCCCAAGTGATTGAGCTGGCAGAGAGATTCCTTGAGAGCATTGTCCTGGAATTTTTCCAGGCAGGACTGGGGAAACCCCCTAGTAAGTGTAGGTCCAGGCATTTCTCAGGAAAGGTGCTGTATGGGGTTTGAGTCCACTACTCCTCAAGAATGTTGTCCTGGAATTCTTCCAGGCAAGGCCTGGGAAAACCTCAAAAGCATGGGTCCAGCCATTTCTCAGGAAGGGTGTTCCAGGGTTGCCTGGTGACTGTATTCCTCATGTTCCCAAGTGATTAGGCCAGCGGAGAGGGAAAAGCCCTGCTCCGGTGCACGTCAGGATGCCACATGATCACACTGGTGCTAGTGAGTCTCCTCTTTTTCCTTTTCCAGAGAAAATGGAAAATGTCAACAGTTAATATAAACTAGAAAATAGGAAAGCATAGCCCTCCTATGGGACTCTCAATTGTAATACCATCCTCCAGTCTGTAAAAGATAAGGAAAGTGGTCAGAAATTCCCTATGTCCAGATGTTTATAGCTTTCTATCAAGACAATGACCTGAGAATGACTTGTCACTTGTTATTATGCCCACATTTCAATTTCTATTAGAAAAAAATATTTATAATACCCTTTTGAAACTTATTTGTTAAAAGACGTGAGAAAATGTACCACCAAGCCAGTTAGTTGTAATAAGCTAAAGCAAATCATTCAGGGGAAAGAAGAAAACCCAGCCCTGTTCCAGGGGAGGTTAGTGGAAGTCCTAAGGAAGTATACTAATATAAGCCTGGATTCCCAGGAAGATCAACTTTTGCTGGGCACCCATTTCATCAGCCAGTCTGCCCCTGACATTCAGAGAAAGCTGTAAAAGCTCTCATGGGCCTGTAAACTCCCATTAATGACTTATTAAAAACTGCCTTTTCTATCTTTAACAATTGAAACAAGGCCGAGGAGGAAAAGAAAGCACAGAGAGGTTATAAAATACCAGAGAACATCTGAGCTTACTGCATTCACTGTTAACAGCACCCTATCCTCTCAATGTCACCCAAATCGTGGGTCCAGACCTCCAGGGCCTTGCTTCAACTGTGGGTTAGAGGGCCCGTGCAGAAACCTCAAAATAACCCTTGACCTTGGGACCCACCAGGGCCCTGCCCTAGGTGCCACCAACATGTGCTTCAGGCCCAGGACCTGCACTGTCTCCCCAATGGGGAGCAGGACAGCCCCTTGAGGCCTGCTCATGGCCAGTGATGAAGACTGAGGGAGCCCGAGGCTTCATATAGCCCTACTAACTTCACATCTGTTCTAGTTCACTAACTGCCAGAATGCAATATAGCAGAAATGGAACAACTTTTTTTTCACTTTTCTTTCCTTTTTTTTTTATTTGAGTGCATGGTCTGGGAATTGAACCTGGGTCTCCCTCATGAAAAGCGAGCATTCTACCAAAAACCACCCATGCACCGTAAGAGTGCTTTTCCTTTTTTTTTTTTTTACATGGGCAGGCTCTGGCATGGCAGGCAAGAATTCTACCACTGAGCCACCATTGCACCACCCTGGAACAGCATTTTTTTTTTTTTTTTATTAATTAAAGAAAAAAAAATTAACACAACATTTAGAAATCATTCCATTCTACATATGCAATCAGTAATTCTTAACATCATCACATAGATGCATGATCATCATTTCTTAGTACATTTGCATCGATTTAGGAAAAGAACTAGCAAAACAACAGAAAGATATAGAATGTTAATATAGAGAAAAAAATAAAAGTAACAATAATAGTAAAAAAAAGAAAAGGAAAAAGAAAGAGAAAAAAACAAGACACAAACAAACAGACAAAAAAAATCTATAGCTCAGATGCAGCTTCATTCAGTGTTTTAACATAATTACATTACAATTAGGTAGTATTGTGCTGTCCATTTTTGAGTTTTTGTATCTAGTCCTGTTGCACAGTCTGTATCCCTTCAGCTCCAATTACCCATTATCTTACCCTGTTTCTAACTCCTGCTGGTCTCTGTTACCACTGACATATTCCAAGTTTATTCTCGAATGTCGGTTCACATCAGTGGGACCATACAGTATTTGTCTTTTAGTTTTTGGCTAGACTCACTCAGCATAATGTTCTCTAGGTCCATCCATGTTATTACATGCTTCATAAGCTTATTCTGTCTTAAAGCTGCATAATATTCCATCGTATGTATATACCACAGTTTGTTTAGCCACTCGTCTGTTGATGGACATTTTGGCTGTTTCCATCTCTTTGCAATTGTAAATAATGCTGCTATAAACATTGGTGTGCAAATGTCCGTTTGAGTTTTTGCCCTTAATTCCTTTGAGTAGATTCCCAGCAATGGTATTGCTGGGTCGTATGGCAATTCTATATTCAGCTTTTTGAGGAACCGCCAAACTGCCTTCCACAGTGGTTGCACCATTTGACATTCCCACCAACAGTGGATAAGTGTGCCTCTTTCTCCACATCCTCTCCAGCACTTGTCATTTTCTGTTTTGTTGATAATGGCCATTCTGGTGGGTGTGAGATGATATCTCATTGTGGTTTTGATTTGCATTTCTCTAATGGCCAGGGACATTGAGCATCTCTTCATGTGCCTTTTGGCCATTTGTATTTCCTCTTCTGAGAGGTGTCTGTTCAAGTCTTTTTCCCATTTTTTAATTGGGTTGGCTGTCTTTTTGTTGTTGAGTTGAACAATCTCTTCATAAATTCTGGATACTAGACCTTTATCTGATATGTCGTTTCCAAATATTGTCTCCCATTGTGTAGGCTGTCTTTCTACTTTCTTGATGAAGTTCTTTGATACACAAAAGTGTTTAATTTTGAGGAGCTCCCATTTATTTCTTTCTTCAGTGGGGAACAGCTTTTTAAAAGGGGAATTTATTAACTTGCAAGTTTACAGTTCTAAGGCCTTGAAAAGGTCCCAATTAAAGCAAGTCTATAAAAATGTCCAAATTAACACACCAACGAGAAGTTACCTTCTCTTAAGAAAGGCCAATGGAGTTCAGGGTTTCTCTCTCAGCTAGAAAAGCACATGGAATGCCTGCTAGCTTTCTCTCCAGGCTTCTTGTTTCATAAAGGGCGTTTTCCTTCTTTATCTCCAAAGGTCTCTGGCTGCGTGGGCTCTCGTGGTTCTCATAGCTCTCTCGAGACTGTCTCCAAAAATGTCTCCTCTTTTAAAGGAGTCCGGTAAACTAATCAAGACCCACCTCAAATGGGTGGAGTCACATCTCCCTCTAATCAAAGGTTAATCTCCATAATTGGGTGAGTCACATCTCCATTTAAGATAAGCAATATTGAATGAGGATTAAAGGACATGGCTTTTCTGGGGTCTGCAAATTCAAACTGGCACAACATCTAACCAACTTAGAGGAGTCCTGGGTGACATTGATGTGACAGATAAGATTATTAATTTCTTAATTAACACTAGAACCACTCTGTCCTAAACAGCCATTCTGGACCACTCAGACTTAGACCTAGTTATGGGAGTTGACTGTAAAACCAAAACCAAAACCTTCACTGAATCCTCTCCTTTGTAAGCTTGAAGACATGCTGGTATCCCATCAATTTCTCATTATCCCTGAATGCCACACACCCTTTCTAGGGAGGGATCCTCTTCATTCTCTGGGCGTCACTTTAAGACTAGTGTTTACCCCTTGCTTTCCCTGAGGCCCCTACTAGATTGAGGCCTCTTTGCATCCCATAGGAGATCCTTGCATAAACACCCTGTCTGTATGGAATGAGGGCATCCCCGGCTGTGCTCACAGAATAGTTCCTGTCTGCACTCAATTTTTCAATCCTAGACCTTAAAAACACATTTTTTTTTTTTTTGGTCTTCCTCTTCATCCTAACTTTCAATACCTATTTGATTTTAAATAACAGGGATTTAACAATAAGATTCCCCGCTCTGCTCACTTAGACAGTCCTGCCCCAAGGGTTTCAAAATAATCCCCATATCTTTAAGAATGCCTTAGCAGCAGACCTTACTGACTTCCTACTGCCTCAGAGCACAGTCTTGTAGTATGTTAACTTTGTGGACTAACATATTCCTAATATGAGAGTAAATTTTGTTTGTTGCAGTCAACATAGAGAATGGATATAGAATGTTGTAAAAGGTTTATGAAAGTAAGTTCTATTTGTCATAGTCAATACTAACCAAATTTACTAAGCCTGTTTATAATATTATTCAAAAAAATTTTTGTGTAAAACCATGTATATATACAAAACTAGAATTTAGTTCTTTTCTATTAATATAATGTAGATTGCTAGTCTACTCTTAACTGAAAGTTATGAAAAGTTTCTCATAACCATTTGAGTACTTTCTCTAAATATTTACGTTGACCTTCTCATTCTTTATTTCAGAAGACAAGTCCTCTCACTCTTAAAGGAAAACAGTTACAAAGAATGTTCTCTCACCTTGTAAATGTGTAGTGCTAAAATAGTTTTATATAAAAAGTAGTTAGGGATATCCATTCTTGGTGGTTCTAAGTGTATTGTTTGTTTTCTTCAATAAAAAAAATTTGAAAAAAAATGATCAAAAGACTTGAATAGACATTTCTCCAAAGAAGATATACAAATGGCCAAAAAGTACATTAAAAGATGTTCAACATCATTTGCCATCAGGGTACTACAAATTAAAACTACCATGAGATAACAGCTTACACTTACTAGAATGGCTACTGTTAAGAATCAAACAGAAGATAACAAGTGTTGGAGAGGATATGAAGAAATAGCATCACCTTACATTGTTGCTGAGAACGTAAAGTGGTGCAGCCACTGTGGAAAACAATATGGTGATTTCTCAGAAAGTTAAGTATAGAATTACCATAGGATCTGACAATCCCACTTCTAGGATTTCAATCCCAAAGAATTGAAAATAGGGACTCAAATAGACATTTGCACACCAATGTCATAGCAGCATTATTTACAATGGCCAAAAGGTAGAAGCAAACGAAGTGTCAATCGGCAACTGAATAGATAATATTCCATCAATTCCATCAGTAGAATATTATTCAGCTATAAAAAGGACTGAAGTTCCAATAAGTCCTACAACATCAGTGGATCTTGAAGATGTCACTTTGAGTGAAATAATCCAGACACAAAAAGACAAATATTGTAAGATCTCACATATGAAATAAGCAGAATATACAAATTCATAAAATCAGATACTAGAAATTTGCTGTAATCTCAGTTTATTAAGGGACCCAAGTGCCTCTAGGCTGATGTGATCCTCATCTTATTCTCCAATGGCATTATCCATTTTTCCTTTCCTTTTAAAAATATGACGCTAAATGCAAGCCAGCTCCTTTACCTCATGGTTCAAGAGGTGAGCTGATCAATGTTAGAAGAAAAACCATCTGTCTTGTATGGACTGTAAATTGTAGTTCAATCTCTTATGTGTCATATTATTAGAGAATTTCCAAGAAAAATTTTGACTCTATGTAAGCTTCATTTTAAGAACACAGTTCAGACCCTAAACTCCTGTAGATTGCAAATTCAGTTGACCATGTTGTATTAACTGGAGGAGTGTATTTTAATGTTTGTGGAATAAAATGTCTTTCTAAAAAAAAAAAATACATTGACTATCAAATTCTGGAAAAAAGTGTTTAGGAAATATTGCAATAGTTAAAAGAAACTTTCTATCTCTGTTAAGCTAAAGTTTCTCAAATATTTAGAAATTGTATAAAATTCCTGAGAACTTAACAATATTCTCATTTTCTATGTTATATCCTAATACTTAGCTGTAAAGTAACCAAATTTACTTGTCATTTACACTACTTTAAGGCTTCTTTAAAAGTACATGTGGTTAGGGTGGGCCACAGTGGCTCAGTGGCAGAGTTCTTGCCTGCCATGCCAGAGACCTGGGTTTGATTCCTGGTGCCTGCCCATACAAAAAAAAAAAAAAAAAGTACATGATAGTTAGGTATAAATCAGAACTTCATCTTCAACAAAAGAATTTCAAAAGAGAAGCAGAGAAATGTACAAACCATGTTCACCCTATTAATTAACTTAACCCTAGTAAATGTATTAAAGTAAAATAGGACAAAACTTCTGCTGTAGTTTGTCAAATATTTTTATTTCTAAAAGTAGTTTCATTAACCAAAACACAAAGAAAGCAACATCTGTGATAGTCAAACTAAGTGAAGCCAAAGCCCTGCCCCCAGGGACTTTAGCTCAAAAAAGCAGAACTAATTGCCCGCACCTGAAGTCTAGAACTAAGAAAAGGGAAAAGGCTGTCTTCTTAGCCCTGCATGTTCATGCAGCAGTGTAGAAAGAGCAAGGCTTTCTCCCAATTAAACACCACCAAGAAATACTTAATCTCTTAAATGCCATGCTTTTGAACAAAAATAGCAGTAATTCATTGCCCTGGCCATCCAACAAATAATACTAATATCTCTCAAGGAAATAACCAGCAGCCAAAATAACAGCAGCCAAAGCTGCAGCCCAATCAATCAAACCCCTTCTAAGCCTCATTCCTGCACCCCAGAACTTGCCACATGTGCAATCTTACTCCCCAGTTAAGCAGGAACAAGCCACCTAGCTAAAATTCACTTTTGGACCTGAAGGGTGGTCATTTCCTTCCCTTTTCTCCAGTCTCATTTAGGTAATGTCTCTCCTAAATCCACTCACTTACTATTCATTGGCCCTTACCTTTTTAAACTTCTCATCAAGTTTGTTAATTCCAGATTAGAAACTTTTCACAACAAACTTCTTGCCAGAGGCTATGCTGCTGTTCCCCAAGATCAACCAGCCACCTTCAAGAGTGTAGCTAGACTTCTATACTTCCACTAGTAGGGCCTATGACTACTAACAGCTTGAAGCAATTACAGAAGATGGACCATCAGTCCAAATTCCCTTAAGATTAAGGGTAGTGAGAAGTGTCTGAGGGGAAATGAGGTAGGGTAGAAATCGGGTGGTGACTGGTAAAGCAAAAGGCAAACTCCAAAAATGCAGAGAAATATACCTCTGAAAAGAACAGCAACAAACAGCACCTGGCAGCCAAACAACCCCCATGTGAGTGTGTCATCTACGGAGAAGGGTGGAGCCAACTGACCTACCCACCCAAATGCACTCTCTACCACCAGGCACCACCATAGAGAGAAGGGAGGGTAGGAAGGGAGAGGGGGAGCAAGTAAAGCTAATCTATAAAAACAAATGGCCCCACATTACCTTTGCCTCTCCCCTTTTTCACCTCTATCTTTGTGAGTGTGCCCGCGTGTTCTCTCACATGTGTACCTCATAAATACTCTGTTAAAAAAAACTCTTTGAATCCTTTAGAAATTCAATTACACACTTCAAGAATGTTGCAGACTTCCTTTTTAAATCTAAATACCTCTGCAAATAGGTACAAGTCTCCTGTTGTGAGTCTTTAGCCCAAAAGGCAACCAGCAGTTGTGCTGAGATGGGCTCTCAGAATTAGTTCACCAGCTGCATAGACAGTTCCTCCTCTCTGCTGGCTCCCTCTGGCCACTGCCAGCAGAGTCCCACAAATACTGTTGAGCAGTTTCTATTGTGCAAATTCACATGATTCCTGGTGCCCAGCTCTCGACAACATTAAATATACACTGTGAAAGTTACTCTCCTCTGTTCTCCGTGAACCACACATATTCTCTCTGCAAGCCAGTGGGCAGTCTCCCCAGGTTCCTTGTGGGTCCCTCTTCTCTCTAACACTGGACAATTTACAAAAGGCAACTGGAGAACCCCACAAGGTTTAGTCACAGGAAAGAGACAGCATAAAGGCAATAAGCAGTCTGAGTACATGGTAAGATCAAAAGAAAGTGAGGGCAGATTCTGCAGACGTGTAGTACAAGGTGACAAAGATCAGTGAACACCTGGCTGACCCCTTCCTTCAGCCACCTACCCCAGGGCATAAGTCCATCGTTCTGTGGAGTCCAGCTCCCATCTTAGGCACAGAGCAGTCCCAGTATCTTCGGTGTGTCTTTGGATCACTTTCTCCATATCCAAACAATTCTTATACTTCCAAAAACTTCTTTTTGTGCAGGCTAATGGAAGAGAAGCAATGACTTAAATGTTTTAACTGTTTAATTAGTTTAAAATTAACTGTTACTCTGAGTAAGTCAGTAAACTTCATGGCACCTGTATTTTCAACCATAAAATGAAGCTATTGGACAAGAAGTCTTTAAGGGCTTGGCCAGCTCTAAGTAATTTTAATACCACATCTTTGGATGATCCAGAACAATTTTTCCCTTTAGTTTTATATATATTTTTTCTTGGACATATTCACCCCATAAGGTTTTGCATGAACTAATGTTGAAATAAGTTATCATTTCCTAAATATAACTTAGGCAGAACAGGTCACTTGGGGTTATGCTGGCTAAATTTCAAGGACACAGTAATCCCTCAAATAGAGAGTTCACATATGGCCAAGAACTGCAAGGCTCCAACCAGTCCTGAGTCAAAGCAATTCTTTCTTATTCTGCCCTCAATGCTGTTCTCTTTAATACTGAGTAAATCTCTGAAAACCCAGAGTGAGATGTTTGTTGCTGTTTTTCTCTGCCAGGAAATTGCAGATTTGTGTGTCTGCATTTGCAGAGAGCTATGGCTTCTCAGTCTTTTTTCTCTTATTCACCACTACCTCCAAATGCTCTCATCTAAAAACACACCCCAAAATGTCACTAGATTAAATGGAAATATAAAAAGCTGCCTCAGAAATGAACATATTATATCAGGTGTGTGTTTGATGGTAGGCAAAGGCTATAATTTTCAAGGTTTCACTCCTTTTTATTCATTCACTGTCGGAGTCACGTTGCAACCAATGTAAAAAGAGAAAAAATTCAGAATTGTCATCATTTCCCACAGCATCAGCATAATTGAAAGGTAATGAACCCATGTTTGCTCTGGGCCAGGAGATCTCTCAATGGCTTTCCCAGCCTGTCGAGAGCTATTTCAAGATGCTGAATCAAGGAGAGTGAAACCTGGAATCACCCAGTTGTCTCTGACATACCTTTTAGTTGATGTCATTGAGCACTTCTTAGAGAGTCAAGCACACACCATCATCCTGATAGTCATGTTCATTTTCACCAATCTTTTTTTCCAAAAAAAAAATTTAATTTCTCAAAATAATCCTTAATACCTACTCATTTTATTTCTGAATGAATTTTAAAAACAAAGCTAAGCATGCTGACACAATTTAATGTGCACTTTTGATGCACTAGTCTAATGACTAGTGCATCAAAAGTACTCACAGAAAAGAATCTCAAAGAGAATTCTCAATTTTTAGAGTCCTTGACACTCATTTTGATACTTTATACGGTATAGGATAGCTACAAATAAAGGAAATAAATGGCTCTAAGGTAGATGGTTTGCAGGTTCCCTATTTTAAAATACCATATTTTCCGTTACATTAGTTCAACGGTTGCAGCGAAGAGAAACCACGCTGCCTATTTTAAGCAGAAGGGGATTTAATACAGGGAATCAGGCACCGATGGAATTGTTGGGGAGGCAGGAGTTGTGGGGTAGGCTGGGCCCTTCCTAATGACCAGAATATCACCTCTGAATTGTTGTGCTTGGGACAGGACAGGAAAGAGAGGAATAAGGAGCTCTCTCTGGAACTGTTCAGGAACAGAACACTGAGGCTGTTATCCAGGGATCCAGAAACTGCTACTGCAGCTGCCTCTTAACATCTGCAGAGCTAATATCTGGACCCAGGGGCAGCATTGCAGAAAACTCCAATAATTCCATTACCGTGTTGTCAGCAGCAACAGCCCAATCCACGAGAAGTTGGTGGCTGCCCTTTCTGCTTTCCAAATCTTGACAGTGCCTTAAACTTGTGCTCTCTATTCCATATCCAGCACCCCAGCTGCAAGGGACTATGAGAAGTGTAAATTCCTTTTTTGAACACAAATAATCATGAACTATTGTTGGGATAAGTATGATAAAGGCAAAGCACAGGATATCATGACATGTAACAGGACAATCTAGTCTTCAGGAGTCGAAGATTAATTTTCTCCTCTATTTTTTCACAAATGGTAACAGGTTATACACTCTCTTTTACATCTTGCCTTTTTCATTTAATAAGATATCTGGAAATTATTTTATAACAGTGCGTAATGAGGTTTTATAACCTTTCTGTTAATAATGGATGTACATAATTTATATACATGGATGTACATAATTTATCTTGCCAGCCCTCTGTCAGTGGACATTTAGACTGTTTTCAGTTTTTGCTATCACGAATAATGCAGCAGTGAATGACCAGGTATTTGCATAACTTCACACGTGGGCAAGAATAAATACCTAAAAGTAGAAAGACTATCTGGCTAGTGTTCATTTTCTAGTTATGACATAATTTTGCCTTGATATACTATAACCTAGGAATTCATTTATAAAATTAACTACTACCAACATACCTTATATGAAATAGCAAGGAAAGAGAGAGGAGAAGAAAATTGCTTATTATATATGATTACTGCGCGTCAAGAAGATAATATGGGTAGCTGCTAGAGTCCCTGTTTCTGAAACTGGTCATGAGGCCACAGTTGGTATTTATAACTTCCTTCCTTTGTACTAGCAATTCAGCTATTTGGGGTTCATTTTGTTTGTAAACTCAATAAGTGCCAGGGCTAGGCGTTTTGGACCGCCCAGGAGAAAATTCACAAAAGGTCCTCCCTCTCCTTTGTTTTCTCCAAAATGCAGATTTCCAGCCTTCTGGCACTGCAGGTGTATTTTGATATTATTGATTCCGATGAAAAGAGAAAAGCAAACAGGGACCATGTGTTGCTCTTTGTGCATAAATGAGAGTCCCAGGTGCAAGTTACAGCTTGACTACTCAGCACATTTAGTAAGTTAAGCAAAAGTGGATGGCTATAGTCTTAGAGCTCAGAATGTTCTGATAATTCTTAGGGAAGTCCCTGGCTGATTTCTCAGAATAAATAGAAGCTACAGTGCCCCTTGGATGGTCCTTCAGTCTCCCCACCCTGTCTGACAGTTACATACGTGAGTGAGAACATTGGTAAAAGAAGTGAATGTGTAAGTACAGCTTTATATCTTACTTTTTTCCAGAAAGGATTTGATGTATTGTACAATAATATGCCTATAAAAGATAAACTTATTAAAATTCAACTAGAAAACCTAAATCATATAAAGGAGGAGAATGAAGATTAATATAATTCATGTTACTGTTATATTTGTTGCAAAAGACTTGGAGGTGAGAGCAAACAGTAAAATCCAGTGGATCGTGTAACAATGAGATGGAAGATAGCATATTAATTGCTCAAGAAAGGCAAATATTTTTCGGTGAGAGTAGTAGCCAAAAGAAATTGATTAGATGCTACTGTTTTCAGGTGATTAAGAGACTGCCTGGAAGCAATAGGCTGAGCCCCCAATCTTGGGGTTTGTTCCATATGAAATTTAACCCCACAAAGGATAGGTCAAGCCTACTTAAAATTAGGCCTAAGAGTGACCCCCAGGAGAACCTCTTTTGTTGCTCAGATGTAGCCTCTCTCTCCAGCCAACACAACAAGCAAACTCATTGCCCTCCCCCTGTCTGTGACTCCCAAGGGTGTGGGAAATCCTCAGGAAAGCTGAAGGCCTATCTTTAAACCTAATTCACTGAAGGGGATTTTGCATGAGGCCATACTAACAAATACTAATCTCTGGCTTTCTGTTGATCTGTATAACTTTACATTAGAATAGAATTTAAACCAATGTTTATCAAAGCCCTACATCAGGATCCTGGCAGGGAGTGGGGGTAGGTGCTTGTAGGAAGGAAAAAGGCAAATTTCTGAATACTCCCACCAAACACAGAGAACCAGAATTCTCTGGGGTTGGAGCTCAGGAGTCTACATTTTTAATCCACAGTCCAGATGATTTTTATGTACCCTAAAGAAGAGCATCAGGGCTTTAGAAGCACTTTTAAAAATCTTATCACTCTTGTCAAGCAAGCTAGCTCTCCCTGGCAGCCTGGGGTGCAATGGTCTATCACCGATGGAAGAAAAATGGATGTGCTTTGAATTGAAAGCTGGCGAGTGGTAAAGGTGGCTCTGATTGTCGTCCAATTGAGAGGACTGACCCTGTGTTCAGGAAAGTCACCAACCTTGATCCAGAGAAGGTCAAGAAGGGTATCTGTAAGCAGAACTAGGGCAGTCCTCAAAAAGCAGTTTTGGAAGGGGAATAAAATATGTTTGTGTCCTCCTTCCTTTTTCATCAGACTCGGGTTTCCCTTCTCTCCCAAGCCTATGGTTACATTTGTACATGTCTCCTAAAATATCAACTGTTCATAATGTGTCAACTGATAAAAGATTGGCATAACCCCTTCAAGGGATATTTGCATTTCAACAAAGGATTCAACAAAATGGAAAAGATTTCAAAATTAGGAAGAGTAGAAATTAATGATAGAATAATGGGCAGTGGGATTGATCTGTTCCACCCCCACTTGATTTTGAGCAGAAGGTCCCACATGCCCATCAAATCATTCTATTGAATGGCCCTGTGATAGGGATTATAATTAGCCACGGGGGCAGGGTTATATCTATGTCTCCTGACATTCACACCATATACACATTTTATTTTCAGAGAACTCAAAGGTGGCTTTATTAATGTATAGCGCTATCCTTATCAAGCTCAGAATATGCGGGTAGGGGCTCGCCTAGATGTTTAAGACACAGAGCTCCAGAATATTCCATCTTAGACTATCCATCTATCTTCCAAAGTCATACCTGGTCATTAGGAGAGCGAACCATGGAACCAATGGTAATCTTTCGAGGTCTGTTTCATCTTCCAATTTAAAAACACTTCTTGGTGCTGATTTCACATTGGGAAACTCTTCATCAAGGTTGACATAAGAAACAGTGCATTTTAGATACTAAGTAGCAGGTGTTTAACATTAAGGATTTTTCAGGGGAGAGAAGGACAACTATTGAATAATATGGTAAACCTGTAAAAGGATTACTTTAGGTTTGCTTTAGGGGTGAGAGATAGGCACAACCTTTTGGAAACCCTACGTCTGCCCTGGGCAAGTCAAAGCAGGCCTCCAGCCCTCAGATCTTATACCAGTTTGGAGTTTGTGATCCTTTAACTTTGCCTTTGCACTATGTATGAGAATAAGATTAAACAAATTGACTAAAAGGAAAAGATTTCAGAGGGAGATAATGAAACTATTTTAGAGGATGAACTTTTGTCACAGAAATAACTGATATTCTAGTTGAAATGATCCTTACCTGTTAATTGTAACAGGCCCAGGCTAATAGTGTTTTATGTAACGTTATATAAAGCTAATAATGTTGCATTAGCTTTAAGTCTAGTTACTTTAGGTGCTCACAATTAGCTATAGCTGAATGCATAATCTACCTATAATCGACCTCCTAACAGGCAGTTCAAAAAGTGGAGCTTTATGGAGGGCTAAGTCAGACCATATACCGCAGAGTCAAACTGAAGAAAACCTTGAGTCCTTGCTCAAGAAGGCAACCCTGAGCTCTCTGAAAGCAGTAAAAAGCTTTCAATAGGAAGGAAGCAAATGACTTACTATTTGGATAGTCTGTCAAAGAACAAACCAGAGGAAACTGTGGGGTGGGTCAGGAAAAAGGTTAACTGGAAAGACTTCCAAAGTTGTAAACAACCCCGCTGGAGTGAGTGTACTTGTGGGTTTGGTAGCCGTGAGCTGAACGTCTGATGAATGTGAAGAAATGGATGGGTTGAGAATTTAAAGGACCTGGGGGAACCAAGATTTTGAAAACCTCTGAGCATTTTGTAGCCTTTAGACTTTGCAGGGAAACAGCGTTGACATCTGGAGGGGGTTTATCCTGAAACTTGCAGATAGAATGAGGTACATTTATGTTAGCCTAGCTACATAATTGAATGGGAAACCTGTTCAATTGAAAGGCAATTCTCTCAGGAAATACCCCCTATTATGTTGATCTAAAAGAGCTTTATACTGCAGTTTAAAAAAAAAAGTATTTGCTTCTGTTGAACTTGAAAATATATTTGCACTTTTAAACAGGTTTTCTTAAAGAGGTGCAATTAAGAAAACTGTAATTGCTGTGTCTATTTAGGTGGATGTTTTCCTTTTACGTGTATATAGACATTTGGCACCAAGCTCTCTGCCCTGGAGGTTGGCAGAGAAGAGAATGAGGGAAAGCCAGGGCACTTGCTTGTTAAAATATATATTAAAGAAAAAGTTTAATTACTAAATAAGGGAAAGGAGAGACAGAAAAGAATTTTCTGTCACAGAAATGACTATTCATAATATTTAAGTTTCACTTTTTTCATTTCTGCCATAGAAATAACTATTCATAATATTGGAAACTAACTTTAATTTTGTTAACAGCATTTTTCAAAAGGTTTTAAAGTTGTGACTTTCCATTTGGGATGCTTTATTTTGGCCCTGAAAGTTTGTACCAGCCTGCTTCTTTGGTTGTTCACAAACATCTCTCTCCCTGCTAGAATGGAAGCACTTTGGGGGTAAATTCTAGCCTCTTAACTCTCAAGATGCTTTGCTCCCTCCCTTTCCTTGTAAATCAACCACTGATAACTTTAGCCAGTGCTTTGATGCTGCCAGGACCAGAGGCATTGTTTAGGTATTAGAAATTACTGGAAGGCAGCCAGAGACAAATAGGAAAACTAAGCCCTCATCTGGAATTTTCACTTATACATTATACTGGTCACACTAGAATTCTGGAATTATTTGCAAGGAGTTAAAAAGAAAATGTAAAGGTAATCAAGGCTCCAGGGGAGCATGCCAAGGTAGAGATGAAAATAAGGCCTTCTTTGTTTACTGTCCTGCCACCATCTCTTGTGACATCTGCTAACAGAAGCTGCAAACCTTGAAATGGGTACCACCAGGGACTGTGTGCTCTGGAAAGCATCCTATTAACAGCACTGCCTCTTGAACATCAGGGGAAAAAGTTCATTTTCAAAAGAGCAGCCTGTGAATAAATATAATAATGTGCTCTTTGACTGTTTGAGTCATTTTCAACTTGGAAATAGAATGAAAAGATGCCAAGAAGGAAAACTGCATCTAGTGTTCTAAAACGATGTAAATCAAATCAGGCACAAAACTGAAGGAAGCCAGGGGCATGTGCAAGCCCGAAGACAATTTTATCAGGTGAATGGAATGCGTAGAAACAATTGCAGCAGTCGGTGGAGATCTGAGCACCTCACTGGTAGGGGTTGTGCTGGATGGCACTTCATCTCTCTCACCGATGCTTAGTGAACTTGGCTATTTGACTAGGAATGACAGTATTTTATTTTCTGGCCATGAAGCTCCTTTATCCATACCACTCCCACCTAATTACCTCAGCAAGAGCCTCGTGGCCACCTCAAGGCTGGCTCACGTCAGCTTTGCTCTTCTGTGATGCAGTGTGAGTCACCCAGAAGCACTCCTCTCATCATGTCACAGCCCCAACTGCAAACCACAGAAATGATTGCCTATCGCAATGGTGTTCAAAGTGTGGTCTCTGCATAATCTAAATCAACCTGTCTCAATAGCTCATTTGAACGACCCAGACTCCTGGGGTTTAGGGTGGGAATGAGACCTTGTAGTTCTGTGTAGCTTGGGGTAAAGTCAGGATTCATCTCAGACTGTGGTGGAATGATAATTGGGAACTGCTGGTCCCTTGAGGGATCAAAGAGGGAAAAAAATACACACACACACACATATGGAACTATTGAACTTTCCCATCTGGGAAGCCCCAGGTATTCTCTCAACCATTGGGGACTCCCAGGAAAATGGCCCAGGCTCTTGGCTCTGAGTCTTGACCATATGAAACTTGCTTCTGTGTGTGTATATGTGGCGGGGGCCGGGTGGGGTGGTGGAGAGAAGCTAAGACTGTTCATGGTGAGGCCTGGGAGTTGCTCCCAGGAATCTTGTTGCTTAGATGTGGCCACTCTCTCTCTAGGCCTACTCTGCAAGGAAAGTCATTGCCTTCCCCCTTCACAGGACATGACATTCATGGGTGAAGGTATCCTTGGTGTCATGGGGCATAGCTCCTGGGAATGTGTCTGGCACTATGGGATTGACAATGCCGTCCTGACCAAGGTGGGGAAAAGAGATGCAATAAATAAGGCATCAGTGGCCAAGAGATCAAATGGAGTCAAGAGGCTTTTCTGAAGGATACTCTTATACAAGCCTCAGTTAGATAGTGCTAATCGTCATGGTTTGCTAAAACCCAGCCAACATCGCTCCCAGTGACTCTTTTTTTCTAGTTGTTCTTTTTTTTAAACATATTTTTATTGTGAAATCTTTATACATATATAGTCCATCCATAGTATACAATCAATGGCTCACAATATCATCACAGAGTTATGTATTCATTATGATGATAATTTTTAGAACATTTGCATCACTCTAGAAAAAGAAAAAAAGAAAAAGAAAAAGACTCATACATCCCATACCCCTTACCTCTCCTCATTGACCACTAGTATTTCAATCTACCCAATTAATTTTACCCCTTATCCCCTGTATTATTTATTTACTTTTTATCGTAATTTTTTTACTCACCTCTCTGAACCCTGGATAAAGGGAGCACCAGCACAGGGTTTTCAATATCATATGGTCACATTGTAAAAGCTATATAGTTATACAATCATCTTCAAGAATCAAAGCTACTGGAACATGGTTCAACAGTTTCAGGTACTTCCCACTAGCCACTCAATATACCATGAACTAAAAAGGAATATCTATATAATGCCTAAGAATAACCTCCAGGATAACCTCTTGACTCTGTTTGAAATCTCTAAACCACTGAAACTTTATTTTGTATTATTTCTCTCTTCCCCCTTTTGGTCAGAAAGTCTTTCTCAATCCCATGATGCCAGGTCCCAGCAAATCCTGGGGGTCCTGTCCCACGTTGCCATGGAGCTTTACACCCCTGGGAGTCATGTCCCACATAGGGGAGGATGGTAGTGAGTTCATCTGCTAAGTTGGCTTAAGGGAAAAAGTCCACATCTGAGGATCAAAGAGTTCTCTGGGAGTGACTCCTAGGCATAATTTTATAAGTACGCTTGGCTTCTTTGAGGAATAAGTTTCATAGGGGTGAGCCCCAAGATCAAGGGTTCAGACTATTGAATTGGTTGTCCCCACTGCTTGTGAGAATATCAGGAATTCTCTTGATGGGGAAGTTTAATATTTCCTCTTTTCTCCTCAGTTCCCTAAGGGAACTTTTCAAATACTTTTTTATTCTCTGCCCAAATTCCTCTGGGATATTTCAGGACATTATACTAAACTCTACAAACCAACAAAATCTCACACCCTAGTCAGGATTCTATGTAATTATGGTGTTTGAATAAACTGACCATACAAGTTAAATTAGATAATGCACTACTCAAAATATAAATTTTGCACCAAATAAATATCTCTCCCTTTGGTCTCACATGGAAGTTGAAGCTTTAAAATATAGACCATATCATCTTTTACCCTGTATTCTGATTTTCCTTAGTCCTATCCAAATCAGCTTCATTCATGTCTCTAGCTGAAGTCTCATTGCTTTTTTTCACTTTTGTGAAAAAGTTGCTGTATGGGATGACGCTGACTTTTATAGTTCAGTGCTCCAACTCTGAGTCTCAGGTATCACATAAATACCTGAAGTTTTAGGGAACTGATCGGGTTATACACAAATAGCTCAGAATCGCAGAATTTAGAAATTGCAGTTAAACTACGGAATATATGTAACTACTGTAAGAGCTAACAATTTAGGACTCTTTACAATAGGCCCCCAAACTCACAACACTTGCTCTCAACTTCAATTCTCCAAATTTGTATATTATAGTTAGTCTATATGAGTGAGACATGATAATAATTGCCTTTTTGTCTCTGACATTGCATTTAACATACTGTCTTCAAGTTTCATTCACCTTTCTGTTGACTCTTGAGAACACCTAGCACTTGAACTGACTCTATATAGGTTTTACGTCCTAAATGCTTTTCTGGAATTTATAATTCCCAGAGGATTCCTAGGTCAGATAAATCCTGAAACCCAGAGGGACCAGCATCTCCAAGATTAATTACATCCCCCTATCCTTTAATGTCAACACTCCTTCTTAACATGAAAAAGTCAGAATGGGCATTGCCCAGAAATCCCCATAGATTGGGAGAAGGATCAAAGGAGAAGGAGGAGATATAACTGAGAGAATAGGATTTGGCAGATGAGTATGGCTGCTTAATCACTATATTGATATTCCTTCTAGCCTCCAGCGTTTAGGAGCAGCTAGAAAGGAAAATCTGAGATGGTGGAATAGTAGCCCATCACAAACTCTGGAATCTGTTTTATACCTACTTGTTGATGTGTTCTTGGAAAATTATTGCTTTTTACTTTCTTTGATTTGTATATATGTTATATTTTACAATACAAAATGTTAAAAAAAAAAAGTGGTCCCTGGACCAGCAGCATCAATATCACCTGGGAACTTCTCAGAAATGATTGCCTATTTTTATTTTTTAATGCATTTAATGTATAATGTATTCTCCCTACCTTAAACAGACATACTGAATCAGAAACTCTGCATGGGGTCCCAGCAATCTGTGTTTTAACAAGGCTACAGCTGATTCTGATTCATGCTAAGGGATGGGAGCCACTGGCTTATTGGATCTAGTGGAATCTCCTTTTCTATCCTTCAGAGCTCTCCAATATCTCCTCTGGCCTATGGATTTGGTTCTGCTGGTATTTAGTAAGCTTGTATTATGTGTGTGGGATTTTCTGAGAGGTAGCTTTTGACTACCTGGCTAGCTTGAGCCCTAATTTGTCAAACTTGGTATCACACTATCACCTTTCCATTTATTGACAATGTCAAGGAATAAACTGTCCCACATAAATGAAAATTCCATATGATCAAGACACATTCTTTTTCTTTCTTAGATCAAAAAGGAAGTCCCACTTTAATTACTTCAGAGTCAAACTTTATACATGACTCACACTTTTGTGTAAAATGAATGGCACACAACTAGAAGAAAGGTAGAACAAGGAAAGACAGCCTACAGGGCAGGCCACGGTGGCTCAGCAGGCAGACTTCTCGCCTGCTGTGTTGGAGACCTGGGTTCAATTCCCAGTGCCTGCCCATACCAAAAAAAAAGAGGGCCTATCAATTCCCCAAGTTTGAGGGAAGAATCTACTCTTTACTGTCTTATTTGCCCTTCTAAGATATATTCTTTTCTGTGCTAAATCATTGGAGAATGATTAGTAAAGATTTTTACATGAAAAATTCCTGATTTAGTTGTCTGTTGCTGGGTAACAAATTACCCCCATAATTACTTGCTTAAAACTACATGCCTTTATTGTCTTATCATCTCTGTGTATGGGGAATGAGGTGCAGTGAAGCTAGATGCCTCTATCTTAGTCTTTTACCACACTGCAAGCATGGAATCAGCTGGGGTTGTGGTCTCCTCCGGCTCTAAGCTCACTCACAAGGTTATTGCCAGGATTTGGTTTCTTATGGATTGTAGGCTGGAGGACTGTCGTTTCTCACCAAACCTTGGCAGGAAGCCTCCCTTGGTTCTTTGCCATGTGGACTACTCCATCATGCGGCTCACAACATGGCAGCAGGCTACCCTCAGAGTGACCCAATGAGAGCATGAGAGAGGGTGAAAGAGAAGCCATAGGCCTTGGATAACCCAATCCCAGAAATGGCATCCCATCATATTTGCTGCCTCTGAAGTGAGTCACTAGAGAAAGGGATTATACAAGGGTGTGAAAGCAGGAGGCAGAGCCATTGTAGAGGCTCTACCACAATTCCCAAATAATTTAACATAATTTCTTAAATGGATTATTCAGAATGCATTTAAAAATTTTTTGATGTATTTTTACTGAGACATTTCCACACACCATTCAATCCATCCAAAGTATACAATCAGTAGTTCACATTTTCACCAATTATTTGTGTATTCATCACCATGATCATTTTTAGAATGTTTGCATTATTCCAGAAAAATAAAGAGAAAAAAAAAAAACCCCATATATTCCATGCCCATTACCCCTTCCTCTTATTGTGTACTGCATTACAATCTCCCTAATTTTAAGATTTACAAGAGGTAGGTTAACTAAAGACAGTGTGGTATTGACAGATATAACATACACAGACACACACATATATGTATCAGTGGAACAAAAAAACCCATCCAGATGTAGATCCATACAAACACAGCAGCTGATTTTTTTTTTTTTTGCAATATAGTCATACAAACAGTATCAAAGATCAGGGTTGTTGGATTACAGTTCAGCAACTTCAGATATTCCCTTCTAGCTATTCTAAAACACTAGACTCTAAAAAGAAATATCTATATAATGAGCCAGTAGTCACAATCATTTTTTAAATTTTGATTTCAGAATGCATTTTTAACATCTGAATAAAGTCATCATTATTATCATTATAAAGCTGTGTTATGATATAATGACAAACTCAGCCACATGTATGGCTTTTTGTTTAAGTGATTATCTACTTTTTATAGTTTTTCTGTTTCCTCTTTTACTCTTCTAGTACATTATGAATACATACAGGCTTTAAGAATGGTAAAAATGGATTTTACATATTTTGGCACTTAAAATATTTCTGTTACCTGGAAAATTCTGATTATTATGGTGTCTCTTGGCAAACGTGAACTAGAGTCAAGCCTGTTAACAGTCAGTGCCTGGGTGTGTGCTGGTTGTTGATCCACACAGCAGGGGCCTCTGGATAATGACAGAGTCAGAGCTAAGGGAGGTAACTAGAAGCAGCACACCAGCCAGTAGCTGAAAAAATTAGGAATAAATGCAATCCCCTAGAGAGAAGGAACGGGCAAGGGCTGGACATGAGGCTATAATCAGACATTGGATTCGGAGCAGGTTTCCTTCAGGGGACCACGAGAACCAAAGGAAAGCCAAGTAGAAGCCAGTGGCCTGGATGCACACAGTTCACCTTATGGTTTAGGGACTCAGCTGGCTCCCGTGGAGCAAAGGGCTCACAGTTACAGCCAATAGACTAATTTTAGTTCCGTTCCCTGTTGGCTTGTGTTCCAAAGTCTACTTTGATGAAGTCTGATTCAGCGTCTGGTTGTCAGAAGGCTGAAGTCCCAGGGTTTAGGTGGAACTGTGTTTTCTTATTTTCCAATATTTACTATGTTTCCAGCACTTGAAACTGTCAGATAAGTAACTCAAGTTCCATTATTATTAGGCCTGACTAAAGCTTTCTTATATAGCACTTTTTATCTCATTCATTCAGTTCCACAAATATATATGGAGCATCTATCAGGTGCCAGGATTGTGCTAGAAGCTTGGGATGCAGCAGTGACTACAACAGTTTCTCAGTTCTCTCAGAGTTTGTAGCCTAGTGAGAGTGGAGGTAGAGGGAAGGGAAAATACGTAAGTAATAATGATAGTGTTCTAGTTTGCTAGCTGCTGGAATGCAACACACCAGAGATGGACTGGCTTTTAATAATAGGGGGTTTATTTCATTAGTTCTTCAGAGGAAAGGCAGCTAACTTTCAACTGAGGTGCTTTCTTATGTGGGAAGGCACAGGATGGTCTCTGCTGGCCTTCTCTCCAGGCCTCTGGGTTCCAACAACTTTCCCCGGGGTGATTTCTTTCTGCATCTCCAAAGGCCTGGGCTGAGCTGCAAGTGCTGAGATGAGGTATGCTGAGCTGCTGGGGCTGTGCTACATTGCACTCTCTCATTTAAGCACCAGGCAAATAAGTCAAACATCATTCATTGCAGCAGGCATGCCTCCTAGCTGACTACAAATGTAATGAGCAACAGATGAGATTCATGTACCATTGGCTCATGTCCACAGTAACAGAACTAGGTGCCTTCACCTGGCCAAGTTGACAACTGAATCTAACTACCACAGACAGTTTCTGATGAGTAAAACGGCAACTTTTGGAAACACAACAAGGATACCTAACACAGACATGGCAGAAATTCCTCCTTTGTGAAAGAAGCAATGTTTACACTGTGACTTGAAGGGTAGGAAATGAACAAAGCAAAGTACTAAGGATGATAGCAGTGGTCAGGTTTGCAGGGCATGGGAGGGAGGAAAAAAGATGGAAAGATAAGCAGAGACTAGAACTTAAGTTTTTTCAGTATGTCAAAAAAAAATCTGGACTTTATCTCAAGGAGAATTGGACTTATTAAAGGGTTTTAATCTCAGGAATGACATAATTAATTTGTGGTGCAGGAAATGGACTGGGTGGAGACCAGGGTGGAGGTGGAAGGACCATAGGAGACCACAACCCATCAAAACTAGTGGTGAACTGAACTGTGGTAAGACTGTGGGAATGGAAAGAATGGATGGATAGAGAGCTATTTAGGAAATAGAATGACTAGTATTTAGTGATTGATTGGATACAGAAATTTGGACAGGGGTAAAAATCAGATATGACTCAAGTTTCTGCCTGGGCAACTGGACGGATTGTGGTGCCATTTACTAAGAAGAGAACTCGAGAGGAAGAGCAGGTTTTCAAGAGAAGATAATTGATTTTGCATATGTTGAGATTGCAGTGCCAGTGGGACTTATGAGATGAATTATTATTGCACAGAGAAACAGAGCTCTGGAGATCAGAAGTGGCATCTGGACCATATACTCAGATTAGGAGATTACCAGCATATGGATAATATTTGAAGCAATGGTGGTGGATGTTGTGACTCAAGCTAATGTCTAGTGTTAAGAAGAGAAAGGCAGAGTTTCCAGGAACATGCCACTAGAAAAAGAAGAGCCCCCAGTGACACCAAGTGAAGAAACTTTCAAGAAGAAGGGTTGAGTATTGAATGATGTTGAGAGTCAGGATAAGGATTGAAAAGGGAGTCTTAAATTTAGAAATTATAAGGTCATTGGTAACCTGTGAGGAGGAGAACAGAGATAGAAGTCAGAGTGCAATCAGTGGTTGAGAAGAATATCAGCAGTGAGAGAGCAGACACAGATACTGTCCAGAGAAGGCTGGGAGAATTGGAATTGGCTCAGTTAACTTCCTGGCAATATCGAGGGTATGTGTTTGGTCCTTTTTTTATTTTGCATCTTTATCATCCGATGCTATTTTTTTTTAATAAACTGGATATTTTATTCATTCAATAATAAAATATTTTATTTATTTAAACTGCTGTGCTGGTTTGAAATGATGTATGTACCCTAGAAAAGCCATGTTTTATTCCTAATCCCATTTTGTAAAGGCAGCCTTTACAAAATCCCTATTCAGTATTGTATGTTTGAAACTGTAATTAGATCATCTCCCTGGAGATGTGACTTAATCAAGAGTGATTGTTAAGCTGGATTGCCTCCATCCATTTGTGTGGGTCTTGATTAGTTTACTGGAATCCTATAAAAGAGAACAAAAGAGAGAAAGTCAGGAGATTGGAGAGAGCAGAGAAGAAAGACATAGCCACGAGAAGCAGAGAGTCCATTAACCAGTGACCTTTGGAGATGAAGAAGGAAAACGCCTCCCAGGAAGCTTCATGAAACAGGAAGCCAGGAGAGAAAGCTAGCAGATGATGCCATGTTCGCCATGTGCCCTTCCAGCTGAGAGAGAAGCCCTGACTGTGTTCACCATGTGCCTTCTCACTTGAGAGAGAAACCCTGAACTTCATCGGCCTTCTTGAACCAAGGTATCTTTCCCTGGATGCCTTTGATTGGACATTTCTATAGACTTGCTTTAACTGGGACATTATCTAGGCCTTAGAACTGTAAACTAACAACTTATTAAATTTCCCTTTTTAAAATCCATTCTGTTTCTGGTATATTGCATTCCAGCAGCTAGCAAACTAGAACACATGTCTACCTATGAATGATAACAGAGAGGTAAGAATTATCTCCTAGGTGATGACATATCTAATGTCTTGTACTAAGAATCATCTCAATAAAAAGTAGCTGGAAAGCAAGGCCAAAAAGTAATGGTTAGTTTGCAAAGCTTCTCCAACATATGGTTGTTCTTTATCCATGGAATCTAAATCAAGTTCTAGTCTAATCTGGTTCAAATCATTCTGTATCCTGGGTATAACAGTTTATCCTGGAAGGTTCAAAGGTAAATTATTACTTTATTTTAGATGTTCCTACACCACACTGAAAACATGAGCAGCAAAAGAAAAAAAAAACCCCAGATAATTTGGACTTCGAAACTTAAAACTTTTGTGCTTCAAAGAACACTGTCAGAAAAGTGAAAAGGCAACCCACAGAATAGGAGAAAATATTTGCAAAATATTTATTTGATAAGGGATTTGTATCCAGAATATATAAGGGATTCTTCCAATTTAAAATAATAAAATGACAAATGATTCAACTTAGTTGGACCATCACCCTACTGTTTGCCTGGCTCATTGTTAAAGTATTTGGGAGCTGCCCCCTAAGTGCCC
Source organism: Tamandua tetradactyla (assembly GCF_023851605.1). NCBI lineage: Eukaryota > Metazoa > Chordata > Mammalia > Pilosa > Myrmecophagidae > Tamandua > Tamandua tetradactyla. Next base: position 20,358,072 of record NC_135343.1, on the reverse strand, counting down.
ATACGAAATATCTATACTCTGAATTTTTGCCAGGAAACACATTTTGAATTCTTTGCTTTCAGTTTCTTATTTCTTAAAACTCCACAAGGGATTGTGATATAGCAGATCTGTAGACCAGCATTTTAGAAACACCATTCAATGTCTCTTAAAACTTCAATGTCCATAAGAATTTCCTGGGGAATTGTCAACTGTGTATAATCCTAATTTTCACACCAATAAAGTCTGGTCCAGAAGGGCTGAGATGGTGAATTGATGACTTTTTGAGTGCCATTTCACATCCTCACCTCCGTCTCCAGCCACGGCTGCAGAGACCAATGTCGTGTGGGCTTCCACAGCTTCGTACAGGTGTGACCGTGACAGTATCATATGCTGGGCCTGTGTGCCCCATGCTCCTTACTCTCTGCTCTGAAACTTCTCTGCATATCAGGACGGGGGATGTCTGCAGGAGACACTTGACATTTACACACCCGCAATGCTTTCCGTGCTGGATTCATTACAGCTAGTCTTTTATTTGGATCGTGAATTCTGGTCAACATTTGACCAGATGTTACACAAATGTTTAGCCTGGGAGAGTTCCAGTTGTGAGGGATGCCTGTTTCTAGAACCCTCCGATAATCCTACAGGACTACTGTATTCTTCTGTATCTGTTATCCCCGTGGATTTTATTTTCTTACTCTTCTCTTCCAACATGACACCTTTAACTATTTATTTTGTCATTTGGTTTTGTCTATAAGCCTTATTAAATCTTATGTGAAATAATAAATTTTAAAAGATTTTATGATAAATGAGATGAAACCATATTTATTCAAACCTAGCCTCAGGAATGATATAACAGATAGGTTTTATCTTAATAAATAATAAAAAGAGGAACATAACAAAAAAGATCTATGGTATGTAGAGCTTGGAAAAGGGACTTGGAAATCATTTGTATGCCAGACAGTATTTGCTATAAGAGTCATGTCAAAGTTTCCTTGGTAAATGTTTGTTTCACAGATGTTTAAAACCCTATTTCCTACTGAGGTCTGCCCCATCCCTGTGGTAGATACTGAGAGTTCTCTAGCCAGTCTATTCTCTCTTTCTTCCTTATTAACATAATCCTGGTTTTGTTCAGAATAGCCATGTGCCCAGCCGAAAAACTCAGGGATGGTCCAGCTCCAGTTGCTGAGCTGTAAGTGGAAATTGTTTTTGGGAAAACACTTTAAAAGGAGGCAAACTAAGCTAGCAATTAGGGTTTACCCCTTTGCCCTTTCTCTTCTTTCTGCCTGTAATATTGGAACAATGTTGTCTTGTACCAATGTTGTCCTCTACCAAGAGGAGTCTTAATCTGCCATCTTGCAACCACAAAGCAACAAGCTGGGAGAAGAAAGCTAAGTGGGATCCCTGGGGAAGAGCAGCTATATCATGGTACCAGACTAGCCCTGGAATGACTAGATTTGACTCCCTGAATTATGAGAAAAATCAACCCTTACTTCTCTAAGTATTATAATTGAACATTTCTATTACCTGTAGCCAAACATTTCCTAATATGATCCCTAATTCCTTTTAAGATTTTCTGAAGATTTCCTACTATTATAGTATTTTTATTTTTTATTTTAATGCATTTTTATTGATATATATTATATATTCATATACCATGTAATCATTCAAAGTGTACAATCCGTGGTTCACAGTATTATCATATAGCTATTTATTATCACAATTGATTTTTTTTTGAAAAATAACATATATACAAAAAAGCAATAAATTTCAAAGCATAATGTAACAATTAGTTATAGAATAGGTTTCAGAGTTTTGGTATGGGTTACAGTTTCACAATTTTAGGTTTTTACTACTAGCTGCTCCAAGACATTGGAGATTAAAAGAAATATCAATAGAATTATTCATCAACTATATTTATTTGTTAAACACTACCTTTTCAATATAACTCCACCATCAACTTTGATCTTTCTCCCACTCTTTATGGGTATTTGGGCTGTGCCCATTCTAACTTTTTCATGTTGAAACAGGCTTCTGATAATATGGGATAGGGGGATGGAAATAGTTGATGCTCTGGAGAGACTGGCCCCTCTGGGTTTCAGGACTTATCAGGTCTAGGAATCCATCTGGAGGGTGTAGGTTTCTGGAACGTAATCCTAGTGCATGGAACCTTTGTAGAATCTCATAGGTGTTCTTCAGGGTTGGCAGGAATGATTTTGGTTGGGGTTTGGCAAGCTATGATAAGTAGCAATGTCTAACTGAAGCTTGTGTAAGAGTGACCTCCAGAGTAGCCTCTCAACTCTATTTGAACTCTCTCAGGCGCTGATACTTTATTTGTTATGCTTCTATATTTAAGTACAATTTATATACAGATAAATCTTCTATTAAACTAATTCAGTAAGACAAAAGATAATTTGTTACAAAAATGACCCAATACTTTATAATTTTAGAACTTAAGCAAACCTTAGAATTTGAGTCACTGAATACTTATCACTGCCCGAAAAATTATATTATTTATATGAAAAATTAGATGTTTATAAGCTTATTTGCCTGTTTATTATGTTTTCCTTACGAATATGAATACAGCTCCACAAGGAAAAGGATGCTGTTGTATTCTTCACTATATAGTAACCACCTAAAACAGTGCCTGCCATGTTAGAGATATGATAAATATTTAATCAATGAGTGAATGTAATTAAGTTCATTAAGTGGTCTAGGAAACTTAATCTTAGAGAGAATATGACTTATCTAGTATCACAAAGCTATTAGGTTGAACGATATAAAACTGCTGATATGCAACCTATATTAGTCAGCATTCTCTAGAGAAATAGAACCAATAGGAGATATCTGTAAATATGAAATTAATAAAGATGTCTTACCAACCCTGGGAATGGAAAAGTCCAAAATCTTCAGGGCAGGCTGTGAAGCTGGCAGCTCTGATGAAGGGTCTAGACGCACTCCACAGGAGAGGCTTGCAGGCTGAAGAAAAAGTAAAAAGTCTCACTTCTTCCTTAATAGTCAATGGATTAGATTATCTCATTTGTGGGAGACATACCCTTAGTTGATCACAGATATAACCAGCCACAGCTACAATCAACTGACTGATGATTTAATATACTAGCCTTCTGGTTTATCAACCCACCACAAAATATCCTTGCAGCAATGGTCAAGCCAGTGCTTGCCTGACCAGACAACCTGGCACATCACCTGGCCAAGGTGACACCTGAACCAAACCATCACACAACCCTTTACTTTTTTTTAAAACCTATAAAAATGGCCATTCCATATGTTTCAGTCTAACAGTGGCAGAATGGAGATAAGAATCAACCTTCTGATTCTTGAACCAGTGCTTTTTTGGTTGTAATATATTTACTACTGATTATGATTCATATTGAAAAATAATTCTTCATTAAAATAATTTATCATCCTATACATAGAGAATCCTGAAAAATCCACAACAAAGACCCAGGAACTTGATATCTGCCAATACACTTAATCATCACAATATTTCCATTTATATCTAATATAGAACATTCCTGTTACCTTTAAAACAGATTCATATCTTTAGCAGAAAACAGCTGCGTCTGTTAGACAAATTTCAAAGTTAGAACATGAAACACTATAAGGCAAGACACTTGAAAATTTTCTGTGGCTCATCTTCATGCATCAAATCCCCAATTTCTTGATCACATATGATTTTGTAAAGTCTGTGCGCTTGGGTTAGTTGGCTAGTGGTTTAGGGAAAGGAGAAGTGTGAATTTAGAAAAGCAGCTGTATAGATACAGAATGATATCACACAGTCCTAAAATAAGATTGGTCAAAGATTGCTTATTCTTTCATGAATTGGTGGTATTTTCTGAAAGTTCTACATGTTACAATGATTATATTAAATCACCTCTCTATTTCTGTAAAATTAGGCTATCAGTGATTTAAACCTATTTGTAGAAGTCGTGCCTTTTTTCCAAATGAAATCTTATGTAGAACATTACATTAATATGTAAATCAGATAAGAAAAACAGATGGGGTGAAATATGAGCTTGGAGGCATGTTAGCTGAGCTCCAGCTTGGGTGGGGGAGAGCAAGTTGCAGAGATCCCTCTTCAGAATGCACCTAAGACATCTCTAAGGTCCATTGCAAGTCCGAAATTCTATGAACCAATGGCTCTGTTGGGTATGTGCACATTATTGCCATGAAAACTAGCCATACTGAACTAGGAGAAAATAATAACATCTCTGGGAACATCTGGTCTGGAAATTAGAACATTCGAGTTCTAGTCCCTGCTAGGCCACTATTTAAACCTGTTACCTTGGACACTGTTTACCCATCCATACAATGAGTATAAAATATTCTCGACCTATATTATTTCTAAATACATGTGTTTGGTAAGGTTAAAAATTACCTTTGAAATAAATAAAATTAGAATGCAACTGTAAAGTATTGCCTTCAGGAAGATGTTTGACAAGAGGTGTGGATGTTGACTTTTCTTTCCAGGTCACTACTGTACAGTTGCCACCTCTGTTGATAATTATGGTAATGATCAGAACATAAGGTCAATTAGTGCCCAGATATGGGGTCAGGTATTCGTTTTCATTTCTGCATAGTTACAAAAAGTTTTCAGGAGAAAGTGAGATAATTCCTTTTTTTTTTTTTTTTTTTGGCATGGGCAGGTACTAGGAAGCGAACCCAGGTCTCCGGCATGGTAGGCAAGAATCTGCCTGCTGAGCCACCGTGGCCCGCCCAATTCCTTTGTTTTTTAAAGATAACTTTGTTTTTATTGAGTTCGTATATTTTATCAAAATAATGCATTCATCCTTATTAAGATACAGAAGCAAAAAATTCCACCATTCAGACCCACAACAAATGATATTTGTTGAACATCATTCAAAACATTCTCTGCACAACTAAGAAATAGGATAGTTAGGTAGGTAGATAAGTAAATATAAGCAGAGAGAGATTGGCAGACAAAATGGAATCATACTCAAAATGGTATTTTAAAACAAAAATAACTTTAATTACACTTGTATTTAACAAAGGTAAAAGAAATTGAAGTGACATGTAAAAATTGCTGAATTTGAGATGTGTTTCTTCACCAAGAAAGTTATGTCCTAAGTTTTTTAAAGTTATGTCCTAAGTTTTTTTTTCAAAACTTTTTAAAACTTTCAAAAACTTTTTCAAACAAAAAACAAAACCACAAAGCAGTGAAATCACTAAGAAGACAATAGCAACTAAAAGAACCAAATATCTAGGAAAGAAATTTAACCAAAGATGTAAAGGAATGGTAAATTATAAAACATTGCTAAAAGAAATCAAAGAGGACCTAAATAAATGGAAGAACCTTCCATATTCATGGTTAGAAGACCAAATATTGTTAAAATGTCAGTTCTACCCAAAGTAATTTACAGATTCATGCAATCCCAATTGAAATGTCAACAGCTTTCTTTGAAGAAATGGAGAAATCAATCATCAAATATATATGGAAGAGTAAGGGACCTCAAATACCAAAACCATCTTGTAAAAGAAGAACAAAGTCAACGACTTACACTTCCCAATTGTAAAACTTATTACAAAGCTAAGGTAATCAAAACAGCATGGTATTGACACAACAACAGACATAAGGACCAATGGAATCTAATTGAGACTTTTGAAATAAACCCTCACACCTATGACCAACTTATTTTTTTTACAAGGGTGCTAACTCCACTCAGTTGGGAAATAATAGATTCTTCAACAAATGGGTGCTGGAAAAACTCAGTGACCAAGGCAAAAGAATGAAAGTGGATATCCTACCTTAGACCATATACAAAAATTAACTCAAAGACCTAAATATAAGAACCAGAACTAGAGAACTTCTAGATGAAAACATAGAGAATCATCTTCAGGACCTCGTGTAAGGCTATAGTTTCTTATATTTTAATAAGTACAAACAACAACAACAAAAAAGATAGATAAATGGGACCTCATCAAATTAAAAACTTGTGTGCCTCAAAGGACTCTATCATGAAAGTAAAATGACTGCCTATGCAATAGAAGAAAATATTTGAAACCCACAAGTATTGGTTTGTTAAAGCTGCCAAAATGCAATATACCAGAAATGGAATGCCTTTTATAAGTTATTAAGTTGCAAGTTTACAGTTTTAGAACTGTAAAGGCCTTAGGGCCTTGAAAATTGTCCAAATTAAGGCACCAGCCAGAGGTTACCTTTGCTCAGGAAAGGTAGAGACATGACTCCATGGAAACCAACAAATCAAAAGGTCCCACCCACAATTGGGTGGGTCACATCTCCATAGAAACAACTTAACCATATGTCCCACCCAGCAATACTGACTCAGGGTTAAAGAACAGGGCTTTTCTGGGAGTACACAACAGTTTCAAACCAGTGCACCACATATCTGATAAGGGGTTAATATCCAAAATATATAAAGAAACCCTACAACTCAACAAAAGACAAGGAGCCAATTTAAAAATGGGCAAAATGAATAAACGTTTCTCTAAAGAAGATAAACAAATGGCCAAAAAGCACATGAAGAGATAGTCAACATTATTAGCCATTAGGGAAATGAAAATTAACCCTACTTTGAGATACCACTTTATATGCACTGGAATGGCTACTATTAAAAAATGAAAAATAACTGTTGGAGAGAATGTAAAGAAATAAGAACACTCATTCATTGTTAATGGGAATGTAAAATGGGGCAGACACTGTGGAAAACAGTTTAGTGGTTCCTCAGAAAGTTAAGGATGGAATTTTCATATGACCCAGCAATCCCACTGCTAGGAATATACCCAAAAGAATTGAAAGCTGGAACTTGAATAGATATTTCCACACTGATGCTCATAGCAGCATTATTGACAACTGCCAGAAGATGGAAGCAGCCCAACTGTCCATCAACAGATGACTGTATAAACAAAATGTGATATTATTTGGCTGTAAAAAGGAATGAGGTTATGATACACACAACAAAATGCATGAACCTTGAAGACGTTGTGTTGAGTTAAACTATGCAAATTCATGGAGTCACAAAGTAGAATACAGGTCACCAGGGGCCAAGGTGGAGGTAGAGAGTGGGGGATGAATGCTTAATTGGTATAGACTTTCTGATTAGGGTGATGGATTAGTTTTGGTAATGGATGGTAGTGATGGTAGCACAAAATTATAAATATAATTAACAACACTGAATTATATATTTGAACAAGGTTGAAAGGGGAAATTTTAGGTGGTATATATGTTACTAGGATACCATTTTTTAAAAAAATCATAGGTTTTTTTTTTTTTTTTACATAAATGGGAACTTATTGGTCAGTGGCTTTGAGGCTGGAAGTCCAAAATCAAGGTGTCATCAAGGTGATACTTTCTCCCAGAAGACTGATTTTTTGGGGGCTGACTGCCAGCTAGCCTCATTGCCAGCTATCCACTCATTGTGGACGGCCCTTGTCAGCCTCTCCTCCAGGTTAACTTCCAACCTCTGGCTGCTCCCTGTGGCTTTCTCTCTCCATGGCCTTCCCTATAAGGCCTTCAGTGATAGGATTATGACTTATCCTGATCTTATTGGGCCACACCATAACTGAAGTAACTTCATCAAAAGATTCTATTTACAATGGGTTCACACTCACAGAAATGGATTTTAAGTTTAAGAACATGTTTTTCTGGGTTACACAGCTCCAAGCTACAATGCAGTTGGGAATGTGGCACAGGAAAGGAAGGCAGTGCAGACTGTACTAATGAGCAGGTTATGGCTGTGAATTATGCCTTAGTTGGTCACTAGGGTACAGTTCTACTAAGGAGCCTTTGGGTTACAAATTGTTCCACCTGAGGGATGATGAGCTGGGATATTTATTCAACTCTATTGGTTTGCTAAAGCTGCCAGAATGCAATGTACCAGAATAGATTGGCTTTTATAAAGGGGATTTATTAAATTACGAGTTTATAGTTCTAAGGTCAAAAAATATATATTCCAAACTAAGGCATCCAGAGAAATATATCCTGACTCAAGAAAGGGTCAATGATGTTCGGGTTTCTCTGTCAGCTAGGAAGACATATGGCAATGTCTGATAGCTTTCTCTCCCAGTTTCTCATTTCAAAATGGCTTCCCCAGGGGACATTTTCCTTCTGCATCTCCAAAGGATTCTGGCTGAGTGGGGTCTGAAACTTTTTCCAAATGGTTCCATCTTAAAGTACTCTACTAAGCAACTCCGCCTTGAATGGGTAGAGACACATCTCCATGGAACTCACCTAATCAAAACCTAACCATGGATTAGGTTCTCCATGGATCACATGGAGATCACAAGTGGGTGGGATCTCATCTCCATGGGAACAACTTAATAAAAAAGATCCCACCCAACAATATTGAATTAGGGCTACAAACATGGCTTTTCTGGGGCACACAACAGTTTCAAACCAGCATACTCACTAATTCCCTAAAATCACTGGTTGGATGTTGTTTCCTAGGGGTGCTAACTCCTTGGTAATTTCAGCCTGCTTCTATTGCAAGTTGAGATTGCTCCTTCTACCAGAAAAAGACCTTAGGCAGAGAGTTTCAGTGTAAACACTGAGTGCCAAAAGGATAAAGACAAGACATTAAGACTTACTGCCAGTTTTCTTCTTGATTTTTCCCTTCCTTCACCTGCTTCCTTTTTTGTTTTAAACATTTTTTATTATGAAAATAACATATATACAAAAAAGCAATACATTTCAAAGTACATTGTAACAAGTAGTTATAGAATAGATTTCAGAGTTTGGTATGAATTACTGTTCCACAATTTTAGGTTTTTCTTTCTAGCTGCTCCAAGACACTTGAGACCAAAAGGAATATCAATATAATGATTCAGCCATCATATTCATTTGTTAAATCCTATCTTCCCTGTTATAACTCTTCTTTTTTGAATTGTAAAAATAATATATATACAAAAAAGCAATAAATCTCAAAGCACACTGTAACAATTAACTGTAGAACAGATTTCAGAGTTTGGTATGGGTTATAATTCCACAATTTTAAGTTTTTCCTTCTAGCTGCTCTAACACAGTGGAAACTAAAAGAAATATCAATATAATGATTCAACAATAATGCTCATTTGTTAAACCCTGTCTTCTCTGTTAAAACTCCAACATCTCTTTTGATCTTTCTCCCACCCAATCTTTAGGAGTATTTGGGCTATGCCCATTCTAATTTGTTTATGTTGGAAAGGGCTGTTGATAATATAGATAGAGGGATGGCACTAGTTGATGTCCTGGAGAGGCTGACCCCACTGCATTTTAGGACTCAACTGGCCTAGGAACCCATCTGGAGGTTTAGGTTTCTGGAAAGTGGTCATAGTGCATAAAACTTTAGTAGAATCTCAAATAGAGCTCTATATGTTCTTTAGGGTTGGCAGGAATGGGGGTTAGCAGCAGTGGGGGTTGGCAAATCAGGGTAAGTAGCAATATCTAGCTGAAGCTTGTGGAAGAGTAGCCTTCCAAATAGCCACTAGGCTCTATTTGAACTCTCTCAGCTGCTGACACCTTATTTACATTTATTTTTCCCTTTTGGCCAGGAATGCCTTGTCAATCCCACAGTGCCAGGGCCAGACTCATTTCTGGGATTCACATATCCTATGTTGCCAGCAAGCATTTCACCCCTGGATGTCACATCACACAGAGGGAGTGGGTTATGATTTTACTTGCAGAGTTGGGCTTAGAGAGAAAGAAGCCATATCTGAGCAACTAAAGAGGTCCTATGGAAGTAACTCTTAGGCATAACTATAGGTAGGCTTAGCTTCTGTGTTACAGAAATAAGTTTCATAGGAGCAAGTCTCAAGAACAAGGGCTTAGCCTATTGACTTGGGAGTCTTGAATGTTTAAGACAGTATCAGGGGTTTCCCTAGTGATAAAGTTTAATAGTTCCATGTTTTTTCTCCTCTCCCACAAGGGACTTTGCCAATATTCTTATTTATCTGCTCAACATACTCTGGGATGTATCAGAGCATTAAACTAAGCTCTACAGAATTGCAAACCCTCATTCCCATTCTGGGCTTTGTGTGTTTGGGTTGTTTAAGTGATCTATCCAGCCAGGTTGAGTTAGATTACATGCTACAGAAAATTGAAATTTTGGACAAAATAAGCCTCTCTTCCTTTGGTCTCAATATTAAGACTACTAGGCTAGTAGAAAAGAATAATAAAGAATGGACTTTTTTGTTGCTACATGAGTATGATAGTTATTGCACTATATTAAGATATAATTGTTGTTTAGAACTGAAAGAATGAACTCCAGAGATAACCATTGTGCTTGAGAGCTTGTCTTTCAAAGAGGGAACAGAACAAGGAGCCAGAGGGCACTTTGATGTGGTGGGGTTGAAATTTCTCTCTCTTCCTCTCCCCAACCAATTTACTGATCAGTGTCTCTCTCTCAGTCTTGCTTGTGATGTAATAATGTAATAATAGCTAGTATTTACTGAGGCTTTCCATATAATAACTGCTTTGCTTGAATTATCTCATTTAATTCTCACATCAACTCACAGAGATGGTGTATTGGGGTCTCTAACGAAACAGAACAAACAGGAGATGTCTGGAAATAAAAGATTTTATAAAAATGTCTCATGCAACTGTAGGAATGCATGAGTTCAAATTCCATAATGCAAGCTGCAAGCTGGCAACTCCAATGAGGGTTTTCAATGAATTTTCCATGAGGAGCTGGCTGAAGTAGAGATGAAAGTTCTCTCTTCTGACTATTGAAATCACCACTTCCCCTTTTAAAGCCTTCAACGGATTGATGACTTTTACTGCTGAGGACACTGTTCTTAGTTGATTGTAGATGTAATCACTCATGGATGCAATCAACTTACTGATGATTTAAGTGCACAAGATGTCCTCACAGTAATGGTTAGGCCAGTGCTTGCTTGACCAGATAACTAACACCATTACCAGTCAACACATGAACCTAATCATTGCAGTCCACTCCTTGCCAACCTGGCAGCTACACATACCATCTTAAACCATACTTAATCTCTAAATGAAAAAAAGGGGGTACGAGGGTAGTTCGGTGGTAGAATTCTTGCCTGCCATGCAGGACACCTGGATTTGATTCCTGGTCCATGCACTTCCCCAAAACAAACAAACAGATGAGCAAACAAAAGAAAGAAAAAACAAATTTAACAAATGGTGCTGCAATAATGGGATACTTACATGGAAAAAAGAATGAAATGTGACCCCTGCCATACAGCATACAAAAAATTTGAAAAAACAAAAGCAATAACAGACATATTTTTTGTCTAACAATACTCAATTGTCCTGCCTACACTGGAAACCCACTAAATTTCTCTAGAATATGGTGCAAGTCCTTGGGTAATATTCACTCTTAAACTTGATATCCTATAACTTAAATACTACAACACAGGCAATACAACTTATGTCATATTATGAGGGGATAAGACAGAGAAGAAAATAAACATATTTGCTTTATGTACAAATACAAACATACTCACACAAAACAAGGAGGAAATAGTCATACTATTGCAATCCTCACTTCTGTAACTGGTCATGTGGTCATAATTCATATTTATCACTAGCTTCTTCCACCCATTCCATGTTCCCTTTACCTTCAGCAAGCATCTAGCTGGCCATGATTCTTTGCCTATTAGAGTGACCCAAACCTTCATTCCGGAAGTTTCTGGGCCTTTGGTAGTCCTGCCTGGTTTAGGTTGTTGCAGTTTCCCATTGACTTTAATCACAGAGCATGGCAGTAGTAAGAGACACCCTAGAGGATCTCCTGGATTCCAGGAAAGCTCTTCTTTATCTCCATTGTGTAGTTGCAGTCCTATTTCCCCTTGAGACTCTGGATCAATCACCCTAGCCAGTATACAGTCCCTTTCTTTGCCTGTTGATTCAGATGCATGAAAAGTCCAAGTGGCCAGGGGTCAGTCTTACCTTTCCAGTTGAATGGAATCATTATTGTGTCTCCTGGTGGAAGCATTCCTCCTTTTGGAACTAAGACCTGTAGAAGAGCAGAGCTTAAGATTTCAGGTTTAGGAAGTAAAAATCTTCCTAGTGAGTGGTACCACTCCCATTTCCATCCCTTGATTCATTTGTGAATCCTAGCTATGGGAGAAATAGTACCATAGTGGATGCTGATTTAAAGCATACACAGCCTCCCGGAAAACATTGCCCAAGCCCTGCAACGTATTGCCACCTAGTTGGCACTGTAATTGAGTCTTCAAAAGGCCATTCCACCATTCTATCAATCCAGCTGCTTCAAAATTATAGGGGACATGGTAAAACCAGAGAATTCTATGAGTATGTGCCCATTCCCACACTTCATTTGCTGTGAAGTGGGTACCTTGATCAGAAGCAATGTTCTGTAGAATACTATGACAGTGGATAGGCATTCAGTAGATCCACAGATGATAGTTTTGGCAGAAGAATTGTGTGCAGGGAAGCCAAACCCATATTCAGAATATGTGTCTATTCCAGTTAGAACAAATCACTGTCCCTACCATGATGGAAGTGGTTCATGAAATCAACCTGCCATCAGATAGCAAGCTGATCACCTCAGAGAATGGTGTCACATCAGTAACTGAGTGTAGGTTGCTGTTGCTAGCAGATTTGACACTCAATAGTGGCTGTGGCTAGGTCAGCCTTGGTGAGGCTTGGTTCATGAGCCCATTGGGCAATGACAGGAGTGGCTGGGGAAAGAGGCTGACTGGCATCCATAGAGCTGGTAATCTTATCCACTTGGTTATTAAAACCTTCCTCTGCTGAAATTACCTTATGGTAAGCATTCACATGGGACACAAATATTTTTTCATGTTTTTTGCACACTCAGAAAGGTCTATTCACATACCTCTTCCCCAGACCTCTTTGTCACCAATTTTCCAATCATGCTCCTTCATGCTCCTTCCAAGTCCCTGACCATCCAGTCAAACCATTAACAACAACCCATGAATCAGTACGCAAACACATCTCCAGCTAGTTCTTCTTCCAAATAAAATGAACAGCCAGGTGCACTTACTGCTCAAAGTTCTACCCACTGGGAGGATTTCCATTCACCTCTGTCCTTCAGGGATATCCTGGAAAGGGGCTGCAGTGCTTTCAGGTGATACCTGCATATCCTGCAGAACCCATCTGCAAACCAGGCCTGAGTTTTCTCTTCCTCAGTCAACTGATTATAGGGAACTCCCCAAGAGGCTAGCTCTGGGCTGGGAAAGAGAAGGTAATGTGGTAGGAGTGGGGGCCATAGGCGTTTAGGCAACTTCCTCATGTAACTTACTATTGCCTTCAGGACCTGCTTGAGCCCTATCTCATATATACCATTTCCATTTTATGATATAGTGCTGCTGTGCACATCCAGCTTTATGGCTTGGTAGGACAACATCTAGTTCATGATAGGCAACTCAGGTCTCATGGTAACTTGGTGACCCATGATTAAGCATTCATTCTCTACTAAGTACCATAGCAGGCCAAAAGCTCTCTCTCTCAAAGGGAGAGTAGTTATCTGCAGAGAATGGTAAGGCTTTACTCCAACATTCTAAGCATTGTGATTCTCATATAGGGACCTACCAAAGGCTCCAGACAACATCTCTATTTACCACTGATACTTCCAGCACCATTGGATCTGCTGGATTATATGGCCCAAGTGGCAGAGCTGCTTGTACAGCAGCCTGGACCTGTCAAAAGTCCTCCTCTTGTTCCAGTCTTCATTCAAAACTAGCAGCTTCTCTGGTCACTCAGTCAATGGGCCTAAGTGAGGAAAATATTGTCTCCCTAAAGGGACCGACTAGACATTGTGCCTCTTTTGGTCATAGGAGGATACAACAACTATTCTTTACCTGAGAAGGGATATCTTGACATGCCCCACACCACTGGACATTTAGAATTTCACTGAGGTGGAAGGACCCTTTATTTTTGTTGGATTTATCTCCTATCCTCTGATAAACAAATACCTTACCAATAAGTATATAGTAGTTGCTACTTTTCCTCACTAGGTCCAATTAACATATCATCAATGTAATGGGCCAATGTGATGTCTTGTGGAAGGGAGAAAGGATCAAGCTCCCTGCGGACAAGATGAATTGATACACCCCTGGGGTAGGAGTAGTAAAGGTATACTTCTGATCTTGCCAGCTGAAAGCGAACTGTTTGGCTGTCTTTACTAATAGCAATTGAGAAAAAAGCATTTGCCAGATCAATAGCTGCATACCAGGTACCAGGGGATGTGTTGATTTGCTCAAGCAATGATACCACATCTGGAACAGCAACTGTAATTGAAGTCACCACCTGACTAAGTTTACAATAATCTATTGTCACCCTCCAAGATGCTTTTGTTTTCGGTACAGGCCAAATAGAGTTGATTGGGAATGTGGTAGGAATCACCATCCTGCATTCCTCAAGTCCTTGTTGGTAGCATTCATCTCTGAAATTCCTCTAGGAATCTTGTATTACTTCTGATTTACTATTTTGCTAGGTATGGGCAGTTCTAGTGACTTCCACTGGCAATTCCTACCATAATACCCTTGTTCCATGAGTCAGAGAACCAATGTGGGGATTCTGCCAATTGCTCAGTATGTCTGTTCCAATTACGCATTCCAGGACATGGGAAATAATGGGTCCGCAGACCCACTGGACCAACTGTGAGATGGACCTATGACCTAAAACTCCATTGATCACCTGATTTCTATAAACCCCTATCTGATTGCAGGAACACAGTGATGTTTTGGGTCTCCTGGAATTAATGTTACTTCTGAGCCAGTGTCTAATAATCCCCCAAATATCTGATCATTTCCTTTTCCCCAATGCACAGTTACCTGGTAAAGGTCTCTGTAGGAAAGTCTGGCAGGATGATTAACAGTAAATTTTTGTCATTGTAACATGATTCGTCCCCAAGAGGACCTGGCCTTCCCCTAATTCAAGAGGTTTTGACTGTCTCAAATGTGGGAATTGATTAAGGGGCTGTGTTTCTCTGTTTTTGTAATTCAAGTTAGATTTTTGTTCACTTGTGCTAGAACACTTCTGCCTGTATGGATCTAGTAGGAACTTAGTAGACTGCCCATCTATTTTATTTCTAGTTACCCCATGATCTACTAGCCAACACTATAGGTCTCTGCAAGTCAGATTATTTGACTACTGCTTTGAGTCTGTTGTACACTATGGTAGCCACACCCACCTTGTCTTGGCAATTAAGTGGTGTCATGTGGCTTCTGCCAGCTCAGCATCCAATCATTCCCATGGTGTTTAAGGATTTCAGCTCAGTGACAGCAGTTCCCACAGTAATCTCTGACCTATAGTTAAGGGTGACTACAGAGCTCTTCAGAGATGATGGAGTTAGTGTCACAAACTTATTCCTCCATCCTTATGAAAGTTGTGTCCTCTGGGCATTCATGGAGTGGATGAGCAGGTCTTCTACAATAACTCCAATCTAACATTCCAATCTCTCTTAGCCTTTGGACCCCCTCATTTACATTGTACCAGGGCAGTTCTGGTATTTTGACCTCAGGAAATGTTGGCCACCTTTGGATCTGTTTCAACCAACTACTCAAACAAACTGCTAACCCTTTCTAACCAGAATCTCTGCTTAATGGGCCCACATCAATTAATTCAGCCTGATCCAACTTTCATATTCCTTCTGTTATCCCACACCCTCAATATCCATTCATGTACATATTCTCTTGATTTTCATCTATATAAATTGAAAACACAGGCAGTTTTCTTGGAGTATAGCATACCTCCACAGGGGTCACACTTTGTGCCTCATCTTTATGGGCCTGTTAGGACTTTAGTCTAGTTATAGGTCTGGAAGAAAAGAGGGGTGGTGGGGATGGGTCATGAAGTATCTTTCAAGCCAATTACCTCAGGTCATTCTGTTGCAGGTTCATCTGGTAACACAGGATTAATCTCTCCAGACAGAGGAGAGAGGGCTTTTTCTCTCAAGTGAGGTGGTTACAGGTTTATCAGGCACTGTAGGGTTAATCTCTTCTGGTGGATGTTGCATGGCAAATTCCTTGGGGCAGACTAGAAGTAGGGAAGCTGTTTCTTCCAGGCAGGCTGGAGGTCTGGTGGCAGTTCCTCAGGGAAGACCATTACAGATTTATCTAACAAAGACTCTGTAGAACCTGGGGCTTCAATGTCCCCAGTGCCATCATTATTAACCCATATATTGCCATTCCAATTTTCAGGATCCCATTCTTTGCTAATCAATGCCTTCACTTTAACAGTAGATATCCTGCAAAGTTGAGAATTTAGTTTATGTTGTATTTCTGTCAGTCACCAATAAGGCCCTGGATATGGTTTTCAGAGATCGCTAGTCTGCAGCCACAGGAAACAAGATTTTATTTTAGGGCACCCGTAGGAACTTTTACATCTTTCATATTGTGCTTAAATTGTACATTGGAAGCCTTCAGCTTATCTATTTCTTTTTTTAACTGTATCCAGTATATCTTGGAACAACCAGCCAATATCATTGTACCTTTTAACTTGAAAAACTGTTAAAATGCCAAAAATACTCTCACCCAGAGCCTTGCCTCTTATAAGTGTGTGAGTAGCAGTATTCAATGGTGATATTTTGTGTGTCTCTACTGCCAACTCACACCATAGATTGTCAATGACATCTTGATTATTGGAAATAGAGTCATTAGTGCCTTTCAGTCTAATCAGAGGAGAAAACCAATTGTATAAACCTATTTTCAAGATTCTGTTTCCCAAGAACCACTCCTGGTACCAGAGCTGTATTAGTCAGGGTTCTTGAGGGAAGCATAACCCTAGTGCATGGAACCTTTGTAGAATCTTATATAATTCCCTAAGTGTTCTTTGGGATTGGCAGGAATGGTGTTGGTTGGGGTTTGGCAAACTACAATAGGTAGCAATGCCTAACTGAAGCTTGCATGAGGGTGACTTCCAGACTCTATTTGAAATATCTCAGAAACTGATACCTTATTTGTAACACTTATTTTCACCCTTTTTTTCAGGATGGCATTGTTGATCCCACAGTGTCAGGTCCAGGCCCCTCCCTGGAAATCATCTCCTATATTGCCAGGGAGAATCTCATCCCTATATGTCATGCCTCTGAGAGAGAGAGGCCACATCTGAGCAACAAAAGCAGTCTTCTGGAAGTAACTCTTAGGTATAACTATATGTAGGCTAAGCATCTCCACTGCATACATAAGCTTCATAAAAGCAAGCCTCAAGTTCAAGGGCTTGGTGTATTGATTTGGGTATCCCTAACATTTGATGCAGTATCAGGAGTTTCCTCAGCGGTAAAATTTAATAGTTCCATATTTTTTCTCCCATCCCTCAAGGGACTTTGCCAATACTTCTTCATTATCTGCTTAATATATCCCAGGATATATCCAGGCATTACATTAAGCTATACAGGATTAACGACCCTCATTATTATTCTGGGCTCCCTGTGTTTCAGTTGTTTAAATGATCTATCCAGACAGATTGAGTTAGATTCTGTGCTGAAGAAAATTTAGGTTCTGGACCAAATAAATCTTTCTTCGTATTCTCAAAGAGTAGGGGAAGTTCTAAAATACAGACACTGTCTTCCTTACCCATATATTCTGAGTTACCTTAATCCCATCCTAATCTGCTTCATTCTTATCTCTAAATATGAGGTTACACATATATAAAACAGCCTCTCAAAATCAAGAAATAACAGTTATAACTCCAGACTAAATGTGATTGCTGTAAGAGTTTACAATCTGAGGAGGGAGTTAAGATGGCAGCTTAGCAATGTGCGCGTTTTAGTTCGTCCTCCAGAACAACTACTAAATAACCAGAAACAGTACAGAACAGCTCCCGGAGCCACGTCAGTGACCAAACACACAGCGTACCACAGTCTGGGCCAGCTGGACCAGCTGCAAGTCTCCCCAAAACCGTGAGTTCCCCAAGCTGCGGCAGCTGGCGGCCAGTGCCCCTCCCCCACAGGCGGCTTCCCAGAGGGAAAAGAAAGAGACTCTAAACCTGGTCAAGCGGAGTTTGCTCATGGAAAAAGAGGAAAGGGGGAGGAAACAGAGGTTTTAGTGGCTGTGTTTCTACGGAGACTTGGCAGCCTCTGGATTCAGTGGAGGAATTTCTCGGACTGCAACTACCCCAGGCATAGGCAGAAACGGGCTACTTTCAGGGCTGTCTCCCACCTGTGCCTTCCCCAGGGGAGGGGTGAAGCCCAACTAAGGTGGAATCCCTCTCTCAAGGAATTCAGACCCCAGGGCTTGGCAATTTGAAGCCATTAAAACCAGCCTACAACCTCTCCTCTGTCTCCACCATGCCCCCATCATGGAGAGCCTTCCAAAGTTAAAGGAGCCACAATATCTGTTGCTGGTGGGACCCGCAGACAGACAAGCACCGCATACTGGGCAGGATAAGAAAAACAGAGCCCAGAGACCACACAGGAAAGTCTTTTAAACTGCTGGGTCTCACCCTCAGGGAAAACTGATTCAGGTGACCCCTTCCCCCTGATAGGTCAGTTTAGTCTGAGAAAACCCGGCTGGAGTCTATAATACCTACGTACACCCTCCTAAGGGTAGGGAGGGAAAAGGCACCATACAAGCAGAGCAAGAAACAAGAAAACACAAACTGAAAAAATTATCCTCTGTTAAACAAAATCTAAGCTAGAGGTCCAGAAAAAGCTGAACTGAAGGTCAAAGAACAGATAGACAACAAATTCATCTAGCAAGAAAACCCTAGGTAAGAGAAGTGAAAGCAATCTCCAGAATAAACTAATTAAGGTAATTAAATGCCTAGACACCAGCAAAATATAACAAATCACACCAGGAAAATTGAAGATATGGCCCAGTCAAAGGAACAAACCAATAGTTCAAATGAGATACAAGAGCTGAAACGACTAATTGAGAATGTACGAACAGACATGGAAAACCTCATCAAAAACCAAATCAATGAATTGAGGGAGGATATGAAGAAGGCAAGGAATGAACAAAAAGAAGAAATGGAAAGTCTGAAAAAACAAATCACAGAACTTATGGGGATGAAAGGTACAGTAGAAGAGATGAAAAAAAAAGGAAACCTATAATGGTAGATTTCAAGAGACAGAGGTTAGCATTAGTGAACTGGAAGATGGAACATCTGAAATCCGAAAAGATACAGAAACTATAGGGAAAAAAATGGAAAAATAGGAGCAGGGACTCAGGGAAGTGAATGATAATATGAAGCACACAAATATACATGTTGTGGGTGTCCCAGAAGGAGAAGAGAAAGGAAAAGGAGGAGGAAACTAATGGAAGAAATTATCACTGAAAATTTCCCAACTCTTATGAAAGACCTAAAATTACAGATCCAAGAAGTGCAGCATACCCCAAAGAGAATAGATCCAAATAGACGTTCTCCAAGACATTTACTAGTTAGAATGTCAGAGGTCAAAGAGAAAGAGAGGATCTTGAAAGCAGCAAGAGAAAAGCAATCCATCACATACAAAGGAAACCCAATAAGACTCTGTGTAGATTTCTCAGCAGAAACCATGGAAGCGAGAAGACAGTGGGATGATATACTTAAACTATTAAAAGAGAAAAACTGCCAGCCAAGAATTCTATATCCAGAAAAATTGTCCTTTAAAAATGAGGGAGAAATTAAAACATTTTCAGACAAAAAGTCACTAAGAGAATTTGTGACCAAGAGACCAGCTCTGCAAGAAATACTAAAGGGAGCACTAGAGACAGATATGAAAGACAGAAGAGAGAGGTGTGGAGAAGAGTGTAGAAAGAAGGAAAATTAGATATGACATATAAAATACAAAAGGCAAAATGATAGAGGAAAGTACTACTCAAACAGTGATAACACTAAATGTCAATGGACTGAACTCCCCAATCAAAAGACATAGATTGGCAGAATGGATTAAAAAACAGGATCCTTCTATATGCTATCTACAGGAAACACATCTTAGACCCAAAGATAAACATAGGTTGAAAGTGAAAGGTTGGGAAAAGATATTTCATGCAAATAACAACCAGAAAAGAGCAGGAGTAGCTATACTAATATCCAACAAATTAGACTTCAAATGTAAAACAGTTAAAAGAGACGAGGATACTATCTACTAATAAAAGGAACAATTCAACATGAAGACATAACAATCATAAATATTTACGCACTGAACCAGAATGCCCCAAAATACATGAGGTAAACACCGCAAACACTGAAAAGGGAAATAGACACATCTACCATAATAGTTGGAGACTTCAATTCCCCACTCTCATCAGTGGACAGAACATCTAGACAGAGGATCAATAAAGAAACAGAGAATTTGAATATTACAATAAATGAGCTAGACTTAACAGACATTTATAGGACATTACACCCCACAACAGCAGGATACACCTTTTTCTCAAGTGCTCATGGATCATTCTCAAAGATAGACCATATGCTGGGTCACAAAGCAAGTCTCAACAAATTTAAAAAGATTGAAATCATACAAAACACTTTCTCAGATCATAAAGGAATGAAGTTGGAAAGCAATAATAGGCAGAGCACCAGAAAATTCACAAATATGTGGAGGCTCAACAACACACTCTTAAACAACCAGTGGGTCAAGGAAGAAATTACAAGAGAAATCAGTAAATATCTCGAGGCGAATGAAAACGAAAACACAACATATCAAAACCTATGGGACACAGCAAAGGCAGTGCTAAGAGGGAAATTTATTGCCCTAAATGCCTATATCAGAAAAGAAGAAAAGGCAAAAATGCAGGAATTAACTGTCCACTTGGAAGAAAACTGGAGAAAGAAAAGCAAACTAACCCCAAAGCAAGCAAAAGGAAAGAAATAACAAAGATTAGAGCAGAAATAAATGAAATTGAAAACATGAAAACAATAGAGAAAATCAATAAGACCAGAAGTTGGTTCTATGAGAAAATCAATAAGATTGATGGGCCCTTAGCAAGATTGACAAAAAGAAGAAGAGAGAGGATGCAAATAAATAAGATCAGAAATGGAAGAGGAGACATAACCACTGACCTCACAGAAATAAAGGAGGTAATAACAGGATACTATGAACAACTTTACACTAATAAATACAACAATTTAGATGAAATGGACAGGTTCCTAGAAAGGCATGAACAACCAACTTTGACTCAAGAGGAAATAGATGACCTCAACAAACCAATCACAAGTAAAGAAATTGAATCAGTCATTCAAAAGCTTCCCAAAAAGAAAAGTCCAGGACCAGATGGCTTCACATGTGAATTCTACCAAACATTCCAGAAAGGATTAGTACCAACTCTCCTCAAACTCTTCAAAAAAATTGAAGAGGAGGGAAAGCTACCTAATTCATTCTATGAAGCCAACATCACCCTCATACGAAAACCAGGCAAAGATATTACAAAAAAAGAAAACTACAGACCAATCTCTCTAATGAATATAGATGCAAAAATCCTCAACAAAATTCTAGCAAATCAAATCCAACAACACATTAAGAGAATTATACATCATGACCAAGTAGGATTCATCCCAGGTATGCAAGGATGGTTCAACATAAGGAAATCAATTAATGTAATACACCATATCAACAAATCAAAGGAGAAAAATCACATGATCATCTCAATTGATGCAGAGAAGGCATTTGACAAGATTCAACATCCTTTCCTGTTGAAAACACTTCAAAAGATAGGAATACAAGGGAACTTCCTTAAAATGATAGAGGGAATATATGAAAAACCCACAGCTAATATCATCCTCAATGGGGAAAAATTGAAAACTTTCCCCCTAAGATCAGGAACAAGACAAGGATGTCCATTATCACCACTATTATTCAACATCGTGTTGGAGGTTCTAGCCAGAGCAATTAGACAAGAAAAAGAAATACAAGGCATCAAAATTGGAAAGGAAGAAGTAAAACTATCACTGTTTGCAGATGATATGATATTATACGTCGAAAACCTGGAAAAATCCACAACAAAACTACTAGAGCTAATAAATGAGTACAGCAAAGTAGCAGGTTACAAGATCAACATTCAAAAATCTGTAGCATTTCTATACACGAGCAATGAACAAGCTGAGGGGGAAATCAAGAAATGAATTACATTTACAATTGCAACTAAAAGAATAAAATACCTAGGAATAAATTTAGCTAAAGAGACAAAAAACCTATACAAAGAAAACTACAAAAAACTGTTAAAAGAAATCACAGAAGACCTAAATAGATGGAAGGGCATACGGTGTTCATGGATTGGAAGACTAAATATAGTTAAGATGTCAATCCTAACTAAACTGATTTACAGATTCAATGCAATACCAATCAAAATCCCAACAACTGATTTTTCAGAAATAGAAAAACCAATAAGCAAATTCATCTGGAAGGGCAGGGTGCCCCGAATTGCAAAAAACATCTTGAGGAAAAAAAACGAAGCTGGAGGTCTAGCGATGCCGGACTTTAAGGCATATTATGAAGCCACAGTGGTCAAAACAGCATGGTATTGGCATAAAGATAGATATATCGACCAATGGAATCGAATAGAGTGCTCAGATATAGACCCTCTCATCTATGGACATTTGATCTTTGATAAGGCAGTCAAGCCAACTCACCTGGGACAGAACAGTCTCTTCAATGAATGGTGCCTAGAGAACTGGATATCCATATGCAAAAGAATGAAAGAGGACCCGTATCTCACACCCTATACAAAAGTTACCTCAAAATGGATCAAAGATCTAAACATTAGATCTAAGACCATAAAACAGTTAGAGGAAAATGTAGGGAGATATCTTATGAAACTTACAATTGGAGGCGGTTTTATGGACCTAAAACCTAAAGCAAGAGCACTGAAGAAATAAATAAATAAATGGTAGCTCCTCAAAATTAAACACTTTTGTGCATCAAAGAACTTCATCAAGAAAGTAGAAAGACAGCCTACACAATGGGAGACAATATTTGGAAACGACATATCAGATAAAGGTCTAGTATCCAGAATTTATAAAGAGATTGTTCAACTCAACAACAAAAAGACAGCCAATCCAATTACAAAATGGGAAAAAGACTTGAGCAGACAACTCTCAGAAGAGGAAATATAAATGGCCAAAAGGCACATGAAAAGATGCTCAATGTCCCTGGCCATTAGAGAAATGCAAATCAAAACCACAATGAGCTATCATCTCACACCCACTAGAATGGCCATTATCAACAAAACAGAAAATGACAAGTGCTGGAGAGGATGTGGAGAAAGAGGCACACTTATCCACTGTTGGTGGGAATGTCAAATGGTGCAACCACTGTGGAAGGCAGTTTGGCGGTTCCTCAAAAAGCTGAATATAGAATTGCCATATGACCCATTGCTAGGTATCTACTCAGAGGACATGAGGGCAAAGACACAAACGGACATTTGCACACCAATGTTTATAGCAGCATTATTTACAATTGCAAGGAGATGGAAACAGCCAAAATGTCCATCAACAGACGAGTAGCTAAACAAACTGTGGTATATACATATGATGGAATATTATGCAGCTTTAAGACAGAATAAACTTATGAAGTATGTAACAACATGGATGGACCTTGAGAACATTATGCTGAGTGAGACTAGCCAAAAACTAAAGGACAAATACTGTATGGTCTCATTGGTATGAACTGACATTAGTGAATAAACTTGGAATATTTTGTTCATAACAGAGACCATCAGGAGATAGAAATAAGGTAAGATATTGGGTAATTGGAGCTGAAGGGGTACAGACTGTGCAACAGGATTGGATACAAAAATTCAGAAATGGGCAGCACAATACTACCTAACTAATATCATTATGTTAAAACACTGAATGAAACCGCACATGAGAATGATAGAGGGAGAAGGGCTGAGGACATAAATGAAATCAGAAAGAAAGATATATGTTCAAGATTGAGATGGTATAATCTAGGAATGCCTAGAGTGTATAATAATAGTGAAATGTACAAGGTACAATTTTAAAAATGTTTTTGCATGAGGAAGAACAAAGGAATGTCATTATTGCAGGGTACTGAAAATAGATGGTAATTAATATTTTAAAATGTCACCTGTGTGAGACTAAAGCAAAAAATGTTTATTTGTTACAAAATTTATATTTTGACTAGAGCATTTCCTAATATAACTCATGTAGATAGTTTGATTGAATGCCATAAGTACTTGGAATCTCAGGTAGCACATGAGATTTTGTTGGTTTGTCCAGAGTGATGCCCTGATGAATCCCAGAGTGATTCGATCAGTGAGTGGAAAAGTATCTGCAAAGCCCCCTTTAGGGAGTGGTGAGAATGGGGAGAAATTCAACTTCCCCAAGTTGAATTCTTGATATTCTCACAAGCAGTGTGGACAACCAAAGCTATAGGCAGAGCCCCCAGTCTTGGGGGTTGTTCATATGAAACTTAACCCCACAAAGGATAGGTCAAGTCTACTTAAAATTTAGGCCTAAGAGTCACCCCCAAGAGAGCCTCTTTTGTTGCTCAGATGTGGCCTCTCTCTCCAGCCAACACAATGAGCAGTCTCACCACCCTTCCCTTCTCTGTGTGAAACATGACTCCCAGGGGTGTTGACCTTTCTGGCAACGTGGGACAGAGATCTTGGAATGAATGGAGACTCAGCATCAAGGGATTGAGAAAAACCCTAGAATGAGCTGAGACTTAGCATCAAGGGATTGAGAAAACCTTCTCAACCAAAAGGAGAAAGAGGGAAATGAGACCAAGTATCAATGGCTGAGAGATTCCAAACAGAGTCGAGAGGTTATCCTGGAGGTTACTTTTATGCATCAAGTAGATATCATCTTGTTATTCAAGATGTTATGGAGAGGATGGAGGGAACTGCCTGAAAATGTAGAGCTGTGTTCCAGTAGCCATGTTTCTTGAGGATGATTGAATAATGATACAGTGGTCACAATGTGACTGTGTGATTGTGAAAACCTTGTGTCTGGTGCTCCTTTTATCTACCTCGTCAACAAAGGAGTAGAACATATGGGATAAAAATAAATAATAGGGGGAACAGATGCTAAAATAAATTTAGTTTAAATGCTAGTGATCAATGACAGCGAGGGGTTAGGGATATGGTATGTATAACTTTTTTTCTCTGTTCTCGTTTTATTTCTTTTTCTGTTATCTTTTTATTTCTTTTTCTAAATCAATGCAAATGTTCTAAGAAATGATGAATATGCAACTAAGTGATGATATTGTGAATTACTGATTATGTATGTTGTTTTATTTTTTAATTGATAAATAAATTTTAAAAAATACAAAAAAAAATGAGTTTACAATCTAGGTCCCAGTTTTCTTATACGTATTTTCTTATATGACCATACAATGTTTGCTCTTTTGTTTCTTGTTTATTTGGCCTCACCAAATGTCCCACAGGTTCATTCACAATGTTGCATGCCTCACAACTTCGTTCCCTTTTGTAGCAGCACAATATTTAATCATATGTATATACCATCATTTATGAATCTACTTCTCAGTCGGTGCATCCTTCAGCCACCTCCATCCTTTGTGCATCATGTATAATGTCCAAAGTCAACGTCCATCAACACTCCCAATTTTAGTTAATTTCATTGTTCCCAAGAGAAAGCCCACGAATACACCCTCACCAAAGAAAATCCAAACTTCCCCTTAACTCTTATCCCTCCCCACATTATGTACCCTGGTATTGCTGTGGTACTATTTATTCTTTCCTATTAAACATAGCCCATAGCATGCAATAGTAGTTTTCTACCTATACCCTGAAATTATACACTCTTTGAACAAGATTCATACCTTTGCAGTAGTTCATGCAAGCACTTATTTATATTTGAGTGTTAATTGGCAGGACACATGGGTCTATACAACCCCTTTGAGTCATGTTCACCTTCAGTATGGTAATACTACTTATAGATGCACTAGTGAACTACCTTCAATTCTATCTATACCCTTACATTAGCTAACCATTCACCCATTCTAGCTTCTGTATATATCTAGGTCCCTTGTATGCTATATTATAAGCCTCTGGATTTACCTTTATGGTGGTAATAAAAATGGAATCATACAGTATCTATTCTTTTGTGTCTGGCTTATTTCACTCAGCGTTATGTCCTCAAGGCTCACCCATCTTTTCATGTTCTTCAGGACATCATTTTGTCTTACTGCTGCACAATATTCCATCATATGTATATACCACATTTTGTTAATCCACTCGTCTGTTGATATGGAGCTTTTGTAGAATCTTATATATTGCCCTAGGTGTTCTATAGGACTGGCTGGCATGGTTCTGGTTTTGACAGGTGGCAATGTCTAACTGAAACTTGTGTAAGAGTGACCTCCAGAGTAGCCTCTCAACTCTGGATACTTGATTCTTTAATTTGCTATTTTGAATGAAATTTTTCCTTAGTTAACTCCTCAGTTAGGTCATTGCTTGTATATAGAAACATTATGTTTTTTTGCACATTAATTTTATATCTTGCCATATTGCTGAATTTGTTTATTAGCTCAAGTAACTTTGCTGTAGATGTCTTAGGATCTTCCAAGTATAGTATCATGCCATCTGCAAATAATGAAAGTTTCACATCTTCCATTCCAGTTTGTATGCTTTTTATTTCTTGTGTTGCGCCATCCTTGCATTCCTTGTGTAAACCCCACTTGGTCATGGTGTATAATTCTTTTAATGTGTTGTTGTATTCTATTTGCTAGTATTTTGTTGAGAATTTTTGCATCCATGCATTGGGGGGATTGACCTATAATTTTCCTTTCTTATAGCATCTTTACCCAGTTTGGGTATTAAAGTGATGTTAATGTCTGTTCTAGTTTGCTAGCTGCCGGAATGCAACACACCAGAGATGGATTGGCTTTTAATAAAAGGGGATTTATTTTGTTAGTTCTTCAGAGGAAAGGCAGCTAACTTTCCACTGAGGTTCTTTCTTACGTGGAGGGCACAGGATGATCTCTGCTGGTCTTCTCTCCAGGCCCCTGGGTTCCAACAACTTTTCCCAGGGTGACTTCTTTCTGCATCTCCAAAGGCCTGGGCTGAGCTGTGAGTGCCGAGATGAGGAATGCCAAGCTGCTAGGCTGTGCTACATTGCGATCTCTCATTTAAGCACCAGCCAATTAGGTCAAACGTCACTCATTGCAGCAGACACGCCTCCTAGCCGACTGCAGATGTAATTAGCAACAGATGAGGTTCACGTACCATTGGCTTGTGTCCGCAGCAACAGAAATAGGTATGCTTACCTGGCCAGGTTGACAACTGAATCTAACTAACACAACGTCATAAAATGAGTTAGGTAGTGTTCTTTTGTCCTCAATTTTTTTGAAAAGTTTAAGCAGGATTAGTGTTAGTTCTTTTTGGAATGTTTGATAAAATTCCCCTGAGAAACCACCTGGCCCTAGGCTTTTCTTTGTAGGAAGATTTTTGATGACTGATTGAATCTCTTTATTTGTGATGGGTTTGTTGAGATCTTCTATTCCTTCCTGAGCCAGTGTAGCTTGTTTGTGTGTTTCCAGTAATTTTTCCATTTCATCTCAGTTGCTTATTTTGTCGGCATACATATTTCTTCTTGAGTCAGTGTAGCTTGCTCATGTGTTTGCAGGAATTTTTCCATTTCATCTAAGTTGTCTAGTTTGTTGGCATGTAGTTGTTTATAGTATCCTGTTATGATTATTTTTTTCAGGGACTGTGTTACATGCCCCTCCCCCACCTCATTTCAGATTTTGTTTACTTGCCTCTTCTCTCTTTTTTTTCTGTCAGCCTTGCTAGTGGTCTATCAATTTTACTGATTTTCTGAAAGTACCAACTTTTGGTCTTTTTTTTTTTTTTTTTTTTTTTTTTACATGGGCAGGCACCGGGAATTGAACCCAGGTCCTCAGGCTTGGCAGGCAAGCATTCTTACCTGCTGAGCCACCATGGCCTGCCCCCAACTTTTGGTCTTATTGATTCTTTTTATTGTTCTTTTCTTCTTCCATTCATTTAACTCTGCTTTAATCTTTGTTATTTTTCTTCTTCTATTTGCTTTGGGGTTAATTTGCTGTTCTTCCTCTAGTTCCCTCAGGTGAGTGGTTAAGTCCTCAAGTTTTGCCCTTTCTTCTTTTTAAATATAGGAATTTAAGGCAATAAATTTCCCTCTCAGCCCTGCCTTTGCTGGTCTTTTCATTTTCATTCATCTCCAGATAGCTACCAATTTCTCTTGCAATTCTTCTTTGACCACTGATTGTTTAGGAGTATGTTATTTAACCTCCATATATTTGTGAATGTTCTCATTCTTTGGTGGTTATTGATTTCCAGCTTCATTCCATTGTGATCAGAGAAAGTGCTTTGAATAATTTCAATATTTTTAAATTCATAAAGACCTGTTTTGTGCCCCAGCATATGATCTATCCTAGAGAATGTTCCATGAGCACTAGAGAAGAATGTATATCCTGGTTTGGGGGATGTAATGATCTATATATGTCCATTAGGCCTAACTCACTTTCAAATTGTTTATATTCTCTATTTCTTTGTTGATCCTCTGTCTGGTTGTTCTATCTATAGATGAGAGTGGTGTACTGAAGTCTCCTACTATTATTGTTGAAATGTCTATTGCTCCCTTCAGTTTTGCCAATATATGTCATATGTACTTTGGAGCTCCTTGATTGGGAGCATGAACACTTATGATTGTTATTTCTTCTTGGTGAGTTGTCCCTTTTATTAATATATAGTGTCCTTCTTTGTCTCTTATGATGTCTTTACATTTAAAGTCTATTTTGTCCAATATTAGTATAACTACTTCTGCTTTCTTTTGGTTATAGTTTGCTTGGAACATCTTTTCATTTTCAATCTATTTGTATCTTTGTGTCTAAGATGAGTTTCTTATAAGTAGCATATAGCTGGATTATATTTCTTAATCCATTCTGCCAATTTGTATCTTTTTTAACATTCAAAGATATTACTGTAAAGGCATTTCTTGAGTCTACCATCTTATCCTTTGGATTTTATTTATCAGATCTATATATTCTTTTCCACATTTCTCTTTTTATCCTTTAAATTACCCTACTGGTACTCTTCAATTCTGTGGCCTCCTCTAGGTCTCTCTCTCCTGTCTTTTTTTTCAGCTGGCAGAACTCCCTTTAGTATTTCTTGTAGGGTTGGTCTCTTGTTGACAAATTCTCTCAGCATTTGCTTGTTTGTGAAAATTTTAGTCTCTCCCTTGCTTTTTTTTTAATTTTTTCTTTCCAGGGAAAAGGACATTTTATTTCCATAAATACAATAATATTCCTGCTTTCACTCACACACTGACCCCACTCCCTACCATGGACCAATGGATGGACAAATATGAGAGACCCACAGAAGGCCCCACCAGAGGCCAATGAATGAAGAAGACATACAGAGAACTCAAATGCAGGACATGCTAAGCCAGGAGTCCCTAGCTAGGCCCACCTACCTCTGGCACTATCTCCAGCCCAGCAGTTCCAGAAGCCCTGCAGCTCCCCCAGGAGGCCTGACAATGAGGGCCCCAGGAGTGGAGGGAGACCCCCAGAGGAGTGGGGGACAGGCAGGGCTTTCCAAACTTGGTCCCCATTCCCCTAAGACCATGATGGCAAAGCCCATTCAGAAAGAAGGCAAAGAGTCAAACCATACACCAGGGAGGCACAAACAGCTGGGGGTACAGTATCACTCTCACACTTTCCCAGTTCCTATGGAGGAGGCCTAAGTTGGTTGCTGGCTCTAGCATGGCTCCTGAGTTATGGCTGGGCCTTCCCATAAGGTATAAGAGATAGGCAGTGATGACCCCACTGCTGGCTTGGTCTGGGTCTGAGGTCCTGGCCCTTTCCTGACAGCCATGCTTCTTCCCCAGCACCTAAAGTCCTTCCAGGGCCCTGCAGCTCTGTTTCAGGCTGCTGCCCAGTTGGAAAGACCCCAACAGTACAAACTCAGGCCCAGCATCCTGCTGGGTTTGGCTTATCAAGGGAGGGGGTAAGAAGGGAAGAGAAAGAGTCACTTGGGGGCCCATGGGTAAGGAGAGAAGCACACTGAGGGCTTATGGTGATAGGGACAAAGAGGATCCTGGTTGTCAGCCTCCCTCCCCAGGCTGGATGATGGCCTACCCCTCTGTCCCCACTCCCTCAGTTCCCCTCTGTTCTAGAGGCTCCTCCAGGTCTTGGGTGGGGGGAACTAGTCCATATCCCCCATCTTGTTGTAGGTCTCATTACCTAGGGTGAAGAAAAGCTTGTAGCAAAGGTGATTCTTCTCTTTCTTGGGGTTGGTAAGGAGCAGAATCTGGGTGATAGCAGTAGAGTGGACGATGGGGTTAAAGGCTGGCAGCTCCATGCCTGCCTCCCTCACTTTTGAAGTACAATCTGGCTAGGTACAGAATTCTTAGCTGGAAGTCTTTCTCTTTCAAGATCTTAAATATATCACAACATCCCTTCTCACCTCCAAGTGTCAGTTGAGTAGTCTGAACTCAGTCTTACATAATTTCCCTTGTGTGTAGTAGATTGTTTTTCTCTTGCCACTTTCAGGATTTTCTGCTTCTCTTCAACATTTGACAGACTGATTAGTATGTGTCTTGGGGAAGGCTTATTTGGATTTATTCTGTTTGGAGTTTGTTTAAGCTTCTTTGACTTGCATATTTATGTACTTTATAAGGGTTGGGAAGTTTTCTCCCATTATATCCTCAATTGATCTTCCTAGCTCTCTTCTCTTCTTTTTCCGGGACACTGATGATTCTTATATTTGTGTGGTTCGTTTTGTCTATCATTTCCCTGAGATCCAGTTCCATTTTTTCCATCTTTTCTGCCATTGCTGTTTTCTGTGGTTGAAGTTAATTGTCCTGTCCTCTAGTTCACTTATTCTTTCTTCTGCATCTTCAGATTTGATTTTGTGTGTCTCTAGTATATTTTTTATTTGGTCTGTAGCATTTTTAATCTCTGTGATATCTGCTATTTTTCTATTTATTCTTTCAAATTCCTCTTTATGCTCTTATAGTGTCTTTTGATCTCCTTTATGTCATTAGCCAAACCCTTGGTTTCATTTAGCATAGTTATATGATTATCTTTGATTAGTTGTTCCAAAGTTTGTGTCTCCTCTGGTATTTTATGTGGTCATTAGGTTGGGCTATAACTTCCTGAGTCTTGATAAGCTTGGAGATCTTCTGTTGCCTTCACAGCATGTAAAATCTTGATAGGGTTACTTTGGAAGTTGATTTCCTTCAGTAGTCTAAAGCTTTGTGTCTTCAGGACAGATGTGGAGCAGGATGTGAGGTGTGGGGCAAGACACAACCGTGTGGGGATAGGTTGTGGCATAAGTATGGGCACAGTTTGGGGACATTACACTGGTATCTGTGAGTGTGGGGTATGGGGCACAAGGTTTTGAAAATGCAGTGTACAGGCTGTGGAGGCAGTGGAAAGCTCAGGCATGCCTTGAAGTACAAAAGCAGGATGCAGTTTGGGGCACACAGAGATAGGGTATAGGGGGATGTGGGGGCTGTGCAGATACATAGGTGCTGATGCATGGGCAGGATGTGTTGGTCACGTGGAGCATGGAGGTTGTGGGTATCAGGGTGTGGGATACAGGGTACAGAGGTTGGGGCACAGGGATGGCAAAGCATGGGTAGGTCCTTGCATAGGGAGAGGGGTCCAGGGGAGCCAGGATGTGGCTGTGCGAGTGTGTAGGGGTGGGGCATAGGTTGTGGAGGTTGTAGGACATGGGTCAAGTATTGTTAGGTGGTTGTGGCCCTGGCATGGGTCTGCAGGTACAGGTGGGGTGGAGCAGGGTTGGGGCATAGGTTGTGGAGGTTGTAGAACATGGGTCAAGTATTGTTAGGTGGTTGTGGCCCTGGCATGGGTCTGCAGGTACAGGTGGGGTGGAGCAGGGGGGAACATGTGTGCAGGGCAGGGTCTATGTGGTACAGATGCGTATGTGAACACCTGCCAGGTGTGGGAGCAGGGCACTTGTGCCGAGGGTTGGGGCAAGGGTGCACATGTGCTCAGGGCAGGGGGACAAGGTCTAGGGGTTGAGAGGTCATTGCATGGATGTGTGGGTGCCCAACTGGGAGGACATGGCCATGCACATGCTTGGGTCTGGGGAGTGGGGCTCTGGTAGGTGTATGTGCAGAGCTCAGGGGCAGCAGGGTGGTATTGCGTCTGCATGGGCTGGGGGCGAGTGTGACTCAGATGTGCAGGTCAGTGCTTGCCCAGAGCTGGGGGTATGGGGTAGGAGTGTGTGTATGCGTGGGGTTGGGGGGGCTGGGGGGCACAGGGGTCAAGGAGGTGGAGCACAGATGCATGAGTGCCGGGGTGAGCAGGATGTGGATGTACATGTGCACGTGTGCAGGTCTGGGGGCCTGAAGCTGATGTATGCATGCACAGAGCTCAGGGAGGGTGGGGCGGTTTGTGACACTTAATGGGCTGGGGGCAAACAATCTTGTTGATCTTCAATGTGATAATATTACTTACAGACCCACTAGAGAACCCTATTCACTTCTATTCCCTTACATTGGAGTTCAACCTCATTACTAACCATTCACTCATCTCTAGCTTCTATGTATATCTAAGTCCCCCATATTCTGTATTATAAGCCTCTGATTTCACCTTTACCATGATCACAAAAGTAGAATCATACCATATCTATCCTTTTTGTGTCTGGCTTATTTCACTCAGCATATGTCCTCAAGGCTCATCCATCTTGTCATCTTGACAGATCTAAATGACAGCTTCAGGATGTCATTTAGTCTTACTGCTGTGTAATAGTCCGTCACATGTATATGCCACATTTTGTTAATCCACTCATCTGTTGATAGGTATTTGGTTTGTTTCCATCTTTTGGCAATTGTGAATAATACTGCTCTGAACATTGGTGTGCAAACGTCTGTTTGTGTCATTGTTTTCTGCTCTTCTGGGTATATACCAAGTAGTGCTATTGCTAGGTCATATACCAAGCTGTCTTCCATAGTGGCTGCACCATTATACATTCCCACCAGTGTCCCAGCTTCTCCACATCCTCTCCAACATCTATAGTTTTCTGTTTCTTTAGTAGCAGCCATTCTTATAAGTGTGAAGTGGTATCACATTGTCTTAATCTGCATTTCCCTTATAGTCAACGAAAAGGAACTTTCTTCATGTGCTTTTGAGCCATCTGTATTTGTTCTTCAGAACAATGCCAATTTATATCTTCAGCTCCTTTTATAATTGGGTTGTTTGTTCTTTTGTTGTTGAGTCATATGATTTCTTTGTGTATACAGGATATCAAAACTTTGTCTGAAACGTGATTTCCAAATATTTTCTCCCATTGAGTTGGCTCCCTCTTCACTTTTTTGACAAAGTCTTTTGAGGTGCAGAAGTATTTGATTTTGAGGAGTTCCCATTAATCTGTTTTTCATTTGTTACTTGGTATAAAGTTTAGGAAGCTACCTCCTATTACTAGGTCTTGAAGAAGTTTCCCTACATTTTCTTCTAGAAGCTTTATGGTGCTAGTTCTTATATTTGGTGTTTGACCCACTTTGAGTTAATTTTTGTATAGGCTGTAAGATAGGGGTCTGCTTTCATTCTTTTGGCTATTGATATCCAGTTCTTCCATGCCTATTTATTGAAAATACTATTTTATCCCAGTTCAGAGGATTTGGGGGCCTTATCAAAAATCAGCTGACCATAGATTTGGTGGCCTATTTCGGCATCTCAATTTGATTCCACTGGTCAGTGCTTCTATCTTTGTGCCAGTACCGTGCTGTTTTGACCACTGTGGCTTTATAATAAGTTTCAAAGTCAGGGAGTGTTAATCCTCCCACTTCATTCTTCTTTTTTAGAATGCTTTTAGCTATTCGGGGGCTCTTTCCCTTCCAGATGAATTTGGTAATTAGCTTTTCCAAGTCTTCAGAGTAAGTTGTTGGAATTTTAATTGGTACTGTGTTAAATCTGTAGATAAATTTGGGTAGAACTGATATCTTAACTTTATTTAGCCTTCCTATCCATGAACAGGGAATGTCTTTCC
Source organism: Tamandua tetradactyla (assembly GCF_023851605.1). Taxonomy (NCBI): domain Eukaryota; kingdom Metazoa; phylum Chordata; class Mammalia; order Pilosa; family Myrmecophagidae; genus Tamandua; species Tamandua tetradactyla. Next base: position 20,324,259 of record NC_135343.1, on the reverse strand, counting down.
ACCTGTTTTCATTCCTTTGATTTCTTTTAGCAATTTTATGTAATTTTCTGCATACAATTTTTTATGTCCCTAGTTAAGTTCATTCCTAATTACCTGATTCTTTTAGTTGTTATTTTGAATGGAATTTTTCCCTTAACTGACTCCTCAGTTAGGTCATGGCTTGTGTATAGAAATGTTACTGATTTATGCACATTAATTTTATATCCTGTCACCTTGTTGCATTTGTTTATTAGCTCAAGTAACTTTGCTGTAGATTTCTCAGGATCTTCCAAGTATAGTGTCATGTCATCTGCCAATAAGGAAAGTTTTAAGTTTTACTTCTTCCTTTCCAATTTGGATGCCTTTTGTTTCTTTGTACTGCCAGATTGCGCTAGCTAGAACTTCTAGTACAATGTTGAATAATAGTGGTGACAGTGGGCATCCTTGTCTCATTCCTGATCTTAGGGGGAAAGCTTTCAATCTCTCTCCATTGAGTACGATGCTGGCTATCAGTTTTTCATATATTCCCTCCATCATATTGATGTAGTTACCTTTGACTCCTATCTTTTGAAGTGTTTTTATCAGTAAAGGATGTTGAATTTTGTCAAATGCTTTTTCAGCATCAATCGAGATGATTATGTGATTTTTCTCTTTTGATTTGTTAATGTGCTGCATTACATTAATTGATTTTCTTGCACTGAACCATCTTTGTATTCCTAGTATAAACTCCTCTTGGTCATGTTATGGGATTCAATTAGCTAATATTTTGTTGAGAATTTTTGTATCTATGTTCTTTTGGGAGATTGGCCTGTAATTTTCCTTTCTTATAGTATCTTTACCCTGTTAGGGTATTAAAATGATATTAGCTTCATAAAATGAGTTAGGAAGTGTTCCTTTTTCTTCAGTTTTTTGGAAAATTTTGGGCAGGATTGATGTTAGTTCTTTTTGGAATGTTTGATAAAATTCCTCTGTGAAGCCATCTGGCCCTGGGTTTTTCTTTGTAGGAAGATTTGTGATGACTGATTGAATCTCTTTACTTGTGATTGGTTTGTTGAGATCTTCTATTCCTTCCTGAGTCAGTGTGGCTTGTTTGTGGGTTTCCAGGAACTTTTTCCATTTCATCTAAGTTGTCTAGTTCATTGGCATGTAGTTGTTTATAGTATCCTCTTGTAATTTCTCTTATTTCTTCAGGGTCTGTGGTAATGCACCCCGTCTCATTTCTGATTTTGTTTATTTTCATTCTCTTTTTTATTTATCAGCCTTGCTAGTGTCCCAACAATTTTATTGATTTTCTCAAAGACACAACTTTTGGTTTTATTGATTCTTTCTCTTGTTCTTTTGTTCTCCCATTCATTTAACTCTGCTTTAATCTTACTTATTTCTCTTCATCTATTTGTTTTGGGGTTAGTTTGCTGTTCTTTCTCAAGTTCCTCCAGGTGAGCAGTTAAGTTATGATTTTTGCTCTTTCTTGTTTTTTAATACAGACATTTAGGGCAATAAATTTCCCTCTCAGCACAGCCTTTGCCATATCCCATAAGTTCTTATAAGTTGTATTCTCAATTTCATTCATCTCGAGATAGCCACTGATTTCTCTTGTAATTTCTTCTTTGACCCACTGGTTCTTTAAGAGTGTGTTGTTCAATCTCCACATATTTGTGAATGTTCTCATTCTTTGGTGGTTACTGAGATCCAGCTTCATCCCACTGTGATCAGAGAAAGTGCTTTGAATAATTTCAATGTTCTTAAATTCATAAAGACTTGTTTTGTGCCCCAGCATATGATCTATGCTGGAGAATGTTCCATGAGCACTAGAGAAGAATGTATATTCTTGTGCTTTGGGGTGCAATGACCTGTGTATGTGTTTTAGGTCTAATTCATTTATCAAGTTGTTTAGCTTCTCTATTGTTGATCTTCTGTCTGGTTGTTCTATCTATAAAGAAAAGTGGTATATTGACGTCTCCTACTATTATTGATGAAACATCTATAGCTCCCTTCAGTTTGCCACTGTCTGTCTCATGTACTTTGGAGCTCCTTGATTGGGAGCATAAACATTTATGATTGTTATTTCTTCTTGGTGAATTGTTACTATTATTAATATATAGTGTCCTTCTTTGTCTCTTATGATGTTTTTACATTTAAAGTCTATTTTGTCTAATATTAGTATAGCTACTCCTGCTTTCTTTTGGTTACAACTTGTGTGGAAAATCTTTTTCCAGCCTTTCACTTTCAATCTATTTGTATCCTTGTGTCTAAGATGAGTCTCTCTGTTGTAAGAAGCATATAGCAGGATTATATTTCTTAATCCATTCTGCCAATATGTGTCTTTTAATTGGTAAGTTTAGTCCACTAACATTCAAAGTTATTACTGAAAAGGTGTTTCTTGAATCCACCATCTTATCTCTTTTATTTTATTTGTCAAATCTATATATTCTTTTCCCTCTTTCTCTTTTTTTCCTTAAAGTTAACCTCACTGCTATTCTTCAATTCTGTGCACTCCTCCAGACCTCCCTCTCCTGTTCTTTTTTTCAATTGGCACAATTCCCTTTAGTATTTCTTGTAGGGCCAGTCTCTTGTTAACCAATTCTTTCAGGATTTGTTTGTCTGTGAAATTTTTAATCCCTCCCTCAGTTTCAAAGGACAATTTGGCTGGGTACAGAATTCTTGGCTGGAAGTCTTTCACTCTTAGGATCTTAAATATATCATACCATTGTCTTCTCACCTCCATAGTGTCAGTTGAGTAGTCTGAACTCAGTTTTACATGGTTTCCCTTGTGTGTAGTAGATTGTTTTTCTTTTGCCACTTTCAGAATTTTCTGCTTCTCTTCCACATCTGACAGACTGATTAGTATGTGCCTTGGGGAAGGCTTATTTGGATTTATTCTGTTTGGAGTTTGTTGTGCTTCTTTGACTTGTATATTTATGTCCTTTATAAGGGTTGGAAAGTGTTCCCCCATTATATCCTCAACTACTCTTCCTAGCCCTTTAGTCATCTCCTGTCCTTCTGGGACACGACTGATTCTTAAATTTGTGCAGTTTGTTTTGTCTATCATTTCCCTGAGATCCAATTCAAATTTTTCCATCTCTCTCTCTTTTTTTCATTTGCTGTTTTGAGTGTTTGAGATCAGTTATCCGGTCCTCTAGTTTGCTTATTCTTTCTTTTGTCTCCTCAAATCTGCTGTTGTGTGCCTCTAGTATGTTTTTTACTAGGTCAACAGTATCTTTAATCTCTGTGATATCTGCTATTTTTCTATTTATACTTTCAAATTCCTCTTTATGCTCTTCTACTGTCTTCTTAATCTCATTTATGTCATTAACCATCCCACTTATTTTATTAACTAGAGTTATATGAACATCTTGATTAGTTGCTCTAACATCTGTGTCTCCTCTGTTGTTTAAATATGGCTATTAGTTTGGGCTATATCTGCCTGCACTGTTATGTGCTTAGTGATCTTCTGTTGTTTTCATTGCATGTAAATATCTTGATTGATTTACTTTGGGAGTTGATTTCCTTCAGTAGTGTAAAGCCTTGTGTTTGTGGGGTAGATGCATAGCAGGATGCAAGGTACAAGGCAGAGCACAACAGTGCAGTGATGTATTGCAGTGCAGGTTTAGGCACAGGTTGAGGATGTTATACTGGTGCTTGTGAACATAGGCACCCAGCTGCCAGGGAGGATGAAGCTGTGTGCGTGCATGGGTCTAGAAGGAATAACCCTGCCGTGCACTGGTCTAGGACGTGGGACTCTTTGTGTGCATGTACAGAACTATGGCCATAGGTCAGCATTGTACCTTAATGGGCTGGGGGCAGATGTTACCCGGCTATGCAGGTCAGTACTTTCTCAGAGCTGGGGGCATGAATGAGGGCCATGCACATGTGCAGGTCTAGGAGTGCTGTAAACTGATGTTCCCAGAGCTAAGGGGTGTGACTGGGGGCCAAGCACATGCATGGTCTAGGAGTCCCATGAATTGATGTGCAGAGCTTGGGGATGGGGTGGGGTGAAGCTGTGCAATACTATAGGCAGGGGGTGGATGTAGCCTGGGTATAGAGATAAGCGCCCACAGACTTTATATGCTGGTGACAGCCTGCAGGTAGCAGGGAGGGGGAGGTTGTGCTTGGGAGGGGTACAGGAAAGATGGGTTGGGCTGCATTCACGGTGGGGGTGGGGGTACACTGGGAGTTGGTGGGGTGGGGTACTTGGAGCACGGGGTGGGGGTGCAGGTGATGGGGTTCAGGTTGCGTGGGGTGTGGGGTAAGTCACGCGGTCACTGGTAAGTGTAGAGCATATAAGGACTATGGCTTGGCTTGCTTCCTAGTCCCCATCTCCCAGTCTCCCTGTACATGTACTCCTATGGGTCCTGGAGTACCCTTCTGCATTAGGCTCCAGTTTTCTGCTCTTGGTTCCTCAGCTTTTGCAACCAGGGCCCCACTATATGGTGCAAAAGACTTTCCCAGGTCAATTGCACTCTTTAATCACCATCTCAGTTGCCCTCCTGTCCCTTCTCTAACTTTTCCTTGGAGCAAGGCTAAACTCAATCTACCCTATTCTGCCATATTCCTGAAATGGCTTTTATAAAGGGAATTTATTACATTACAAGTTTACAGTTCTAAGGCCAGAGAAATGTTCCAAACTAAGACATCCAGTAAAAGATACCTTGACTCTAGAAAAGCTGATGTCTGCCACGTGGGAAGGTACATGGCTGGCGTCTGCTGGTCCTTGTTCCGAGTCTATTGCTCCCAGCTTCTGATATCAGTGGTTTCCTCCCTAAGTGTCTATGGGCCTTCACTTAGTTCCTCCAGAACACAACTCTGTTCTGGCTTGTTTAGCATCTCATGGGAAGGCACATGGTGACATCTGTTGGGCTCTGCCAATGTCTAGGCATCTACTCTGTCTTTCAGCACTCTAAGCATCTTCAAATATCTGTGTCTCTGTCAGCTCTGAAGCAACTGTTCTCCCAGCATCTACATCTGAGTTTTCTCCAAAATCTTTTTCTTTTTAAAGGATTCTAGTGAACTAGTTAAGTCCCACCTTGAATGGATGGAGTCACATCTCCATGTAATCAAAAGGCTATAACCACAATTGGGTGTATCACATTTCCATGGAAACAATCCAATCAACATTTCCCACCCCAAACAATAGGTCAGGTCTATAAAACTGAATCAGGATTAAAACAGCTTTTCTTGGGTACATGCCAACTTCAAGTTGGCACAGGTTTTTAATCTTTTTTGTTGTTATTGAATTGTAGGATTTCTTATATATTCTGTATATTAAACCCTTATCAAATATTTGGTTTCCAAATATTTTCTCCCAATATTTTTGCTTTCTTTACAAAATCCTTTCATGAACTAATTTTTTTAACCTTGGTGAAGTTACTGTTTGTCTATTTTTTCTTTTGTTTTTTGGGAATAACCCAAAATTTTATGCCTTAAAAAAATTCCTGTCTTTATTTAGGGATAGAGAATAGAGATTGTAGATGCCATTTGGGATAGAACAAGTCCTGCAAACTTTGGGATTGAGTTCATATTAAAATGATTCAAAATTTATGGTGCAAACATCTGCATTTGTATTTTTCCTTTGTATTTGTTTCCCTTTTGGCCTCTGTGCCAGTTTGAAACTATTATGTACCTCCAGAAAAGCCATGTTTTAATCCTGATCCAATCCTGCGGATCTGACCTATTGTTTAGGGTGGGAAACTGTGAGTGGATTGTTCCATTAAGATGTGACACCCAATTGTGGGTGTGGGCTTTTGATTAGATGGAGCTGTGACTCTACCCATTTAAGGTGGTTCTTGATTAGTTGACTAGAGTCCTTTAATAGGGGAAACATTTTGGAGAAACTGCTAATGCAGACACTTGGAGAACAGTTGCTTCAGAGCTGACAGACACACAGATATTTGGAGATGCTTGCAGTGCCAACAGGGAAAGAAGATGCCTAGACATGGAGAGAGCCCAGCAGATATCACCATGTGCCTTCCCATAAGATGCTAAGCAGACCAGCACCTGGAGAGAGCCAAGGGAAACCAAGCAGTGGAACTCAGCCCTGAAGAAGCCGAGTAAGGAACCCCCACAAGAAACAGAGGCCGAAAGCAACAAAGCTCAGGAACAAGGGACTAGCAGATGCCAGCCACATGACTTTCCAGCTGACAGAAGTGTTCCAGATAGCATCAGCCTTTCTTGAGTGAAGGTAACCTCTTGTTGGTGCCTTAATTTGGACATTGTCACAGCCGTACAACTGTAAACTTGTAACCTAATAAATTCCGTTTATAAAAGCCATTCCATTTCTGGTATATTGTATCCTAGCAACTTTAGCAAACCAAACAGCCTGCCATCATAATTAGTAAACTCCATCTATTTTGAGCTAATGCAATCCAAGGGAAGATCATTTTTGTTTGTTTGCCTTGAGCCAGAGTGCTTACAAGGCAGCAACATGCTCATGGCAGAGGAGAGCTTGTTGACAAAAGAAAGGTGGGAGTCATGGAGATAGCCATTCTATTACTTGAAGAACTTCCCTGTCTCTCCTGGAGAGTTCCCTTCAAGGGCTAAAACTTGGAATTCCAGTTAAGATCCAACAGAATGAAAAATATTGGCTTTTTAGAACTGGAATTGTTCATGATAAAAGGAAAGTAGGGAATTTATGGGAAAAGATGAAATCAAGGGGTTTTCATCTTTTTAACTGTCAATCAGTTATCCAGTTGATATTTGTAAGTCCACTTTGTGCTAATCCATCCCTAGATATGATCATTGAACGTGAAGCCAAAAATCAAACATGAAAAGGTAAATATGGACATGAGTAGAATAGAAAATCAAGTTAAAAATACAAGCCTCATCATAAAGCAACAAGCAAATAAGAAAATTTAGTAAATGGGCTATATAGGACCACCTGGGAGAGAGAGTCCCTGGACTAGGTGGTCTTCCATTATGAAGGAGTAAGGCTTGGAACTAGATATTTAACACAGTCTTAAGTGTTGGATAAGTGGAATGAGAAACAGCAGAAGCAGAAATGAGTTCCCAGGAGCATATAAGATATTTTATAGGGGCAGCAAGCAGATCTTTAAGAGTTAAACTAAGAGTTCCTGTAAGGGACTCATAGGCAATAAGGCCTAATGGTGAAGGGCTTCAAGTGCCAAAGTAAAGAGCTTGAGTTCACCCTCTGGGACATGAGACACTCGTAAAGATTTGTAAGGCAGGCAGTGAAACAATAAGTTATTTTTTAAGATAACTGGTCCATAGGGAGATGAATTAAAACATTATGGTAGAAAATCTTCAACATTTCTAAAGTAAATGAGTCTGGAGGAGATTTTTAACTGTGTCAAATGTTGAGGAAATCCTAGTTCTTTTTTTTTTTTTTAGTCTAACTGCTGACCTTTGTGGGGAAGAAGGGGGCAAAAAAGCAGGAAGAATTTTATCTAAAGGAGAACAGTTACTTTCCTAGCATTTACTCACAATGCTGACATTTTGGGGCCAAATGTGGCTAGGGTCACTTCCCTAGGAAAAGTGCAGCACAGTTTTCAATACACAGATTTAATGTGGTGAGGGTAGGAATCCTTCAAATTTGAGAGTGAATGAAGCCCTCAAAAGCCAATTTGATGTTTCTTTCTATTTTAAAATGTTTCTGCATTATTAAAAAAAAAGTTATTTAAAAATGTCTCTTTATATTAATATGACCAGAACAATTCATATATAAAGAACCAATTCCCTCTTCTAAGCTAGAAGTTTCTGTAGGCCCAGTAGGTGCCAAATTTCCTTTGCACAATAAACACCACAGAGACAGGGGCCTCAGCTATGGAAAACAAGTTGCTGTTGACTGTGAGGGATCAAAAAGTTGCCAAGATTGTTGATGGCACTGGTTTATCAATAATTCTTGGATTGTTTGGCTCCCAAACAGAACTAAATGGCTCAAGAATCCACTCTAAGCCATCAGAGTCAGGTGGAGGATAAACATAAAACAAGTTATTTATTGGAACAAGGAATGCTAAATAGAGAGTAAGGAGGCCCCAGTAGGCAAGGTCTGGGGATGGGGTGGAGACCACTGGAGCAAGAGGTCTGGGAGAAGACTCCTGGTCCAGTGCTCTCTCCATTACACCAAGAGGCATATATATCTATTATAAAGTATAGAACCTTTTGCCACCCTCTTGGCCCCAACTCAACCACCTATGATCCCTTATATGAAAGAGGTTTATACCCACTCCAATACCAGATTCTGCCATGGCAAAGAATAATTCGGGCCAGACCTTGCCTCAGAATCAAATTTATGTATCACAGGACTCTGATTGCTTGATCTGACATGTCCTTAATCTGTCCTAATCTTTGATAGCTGTTTATCCATCACCTACTGCCGTCCAATTTTTTTAACATATGATAACTGAGTTCCTGTACTCATACCAGCCTGATAATCTCTAAACCATTGATGTCCATTGCCTTGAATTAAACCTAGAAGATATGATATTTACTTTTCATGTGGCTTCAGGTGGTTGTGTTTACAAAGTCACTCCAGGCAGACACTTCCATCTAACTTGCGATTTGAATTTCAGCCAACAAGTGGCTATTGAGACTCCCTGGAGTTTGTTTCCCTTTGGAAAACAATGGTGACCTGGAGAGCTGAGATCTAGGAACCAGATCAGAACAATGGGGTGAAGGGTCGCTGGAGAACTGATGCAGCTTCAGGTTCTAGGAGCAAGTCCAGATCTACAAGGCATCAAAAGAGTGTGGCTACAGAGTGCTGGTGAACTGAGGCACAGGTAATTAGTGATCGGTGGGAGCAAGAGGCTTCAGAAATTGAGGCAGGTGAGCATGCAGTTCTGAGAAGACTGGGGTTGGCTAGTATGGGCCACTCTATTCAGGAGTGGTGAAGGTGGTTGTGATAGAACTTGGAGAGAGGAAGCCAGAGACTTGGTTCTGGAAGAATCAGGGTTCTGAGCTTGTTCCCTACATTTTTTCCCAGCCCAGAGGCTCAGTTGCTGGCATGCCATAAAAGGCTTCACCAGTTCTCTTACCTCAGGGGACATCTCTAGTCCCTTCTCCCCCCAACTTGCTCCTTTATCATCTTTGCCTCTGCTATTAACCCAAACTTTAGAGATATGGTTTTGCTCTATTCTTACTCCTTTGAACAAACCGTTGAGGTTGTTTTTTATTTTGTTTTGTGTTTTCTCTTCCCAGAATGTTCATGCCAAGGGTAAGAAGGAGCTGATTGGCCAGCTTCATACACTCTTAAGTCCATCCTGGTTTCAGACACCTTAGCCCAGGTAGTGCTCAGGACCCCAACATAACTGGAGGGGGAGGTTGGACATGATGGAATTAAGCAGTTTACTGTAACAGAGGTAAGGGAATCGGTATAGGGTTCTAGTTACTAGAACTAACCAGAATTATTAGAAGTAGGAGATATACAGGGTTTGAGACATAAGGCAAAATTCTACCTCTTGGAACTGGGGCAGCAAGTCTCAGATTTGCTTTCCAAATTTTTCCTCTCTAAGATCAGTGATTATTGAACGTCAATAAGATTTATAAGCAGTGCCTACACGGATTCAATTTCAATAGATCGGGCATGGAGAATGCAGTCTTAAAGTCAGCTATTTTTCTTGTATATCTTTCCAGAAATATTTTGTGCATATTAAGCAAATAAAGCATATGTATTTTGACCTTTCCATTTACCTGGTAGCATACCATACCCACTGTTCTGAACCTTGCTGTTTTTTTCACAATTTTTTTTATATTACACCACATCAGTATATAAAGTTTCCTCATTCTTTTTGATGACTACCAGGTATTCCATTATAGGAGTATAACATAATTCACTTAACCATCCCCTGCTGAGGGACATATAGTTTTTAAAAAGTATATTTTTATCATAAATCTTAACAAACATGCAAACATTCTTAACATACAAACATTCTATATGTGATATTCTTGACATACATTCTATACATGCTGTACAATCAATGGCTCACAATATCATCACATAGTTGTGTATTCATCACCATGATTATTTTTTGAACATTTGTATCTCTCCAGCAAAAGAAATAAAAAAGAAAAAAGAAACAACTCATACATACCATACACCTTACACCTCCCTCCCTCTCATTGACCACTAGTATTTCAATCTCCTAAATTTATTTTAACCTTTGTTCCCCCTATTATTTGTTTATTTTTATCCATATTTTTTACTCATCTGTCCGCAGCATAGATAAAAGCAGCATCAGACTCAAGGTTTTCACAATCACACAGTCACATTGTAAAAGCTGTGTCATTATACAATCATCTTCAAGAAACATGGCCACTGGAACACAGCTCTACAGTTTCAGGTATTTCCCTCTAGTCACTCAAATACACTATAAACTAAAAAGGGGATATCTATATAATGCATATAAGATTATCCAGGATAACCTCTCGACTCTGTTTGAAATCTCTTAGCCACTGATACTTTATTTTGTCTCATTTATCTCTTCCCCCTTTTGGTTAAGTAGGTTTCCTCAATCCCTTGATGCCAAGTCCCAGCTCACCCCAGGATTTCTGTCCCACATTGCCAAGGAAGTTTACACCCCTGGGAATCATGTCCCACGTGCCGGGGGTCGGAGCAGACAGTGAGTTTGTTTGCCGTGTCAGCTGAGAAAGAGAGAGAGGCCACATCTGAGCAACAAACTTTAGATAATTTTTAATCTCTTGCAATTGTGAGCAATCTATCAGTAAGTAAGCATGTCAATTTGTCTTTTCACAGAGTGATTATATCTGGATAAATCTTTTGAAGGGAAATTGCTAGGTCAAATGATAAGTGATTTTGTAATTTTGATAGATATTTCCAAATTACTCTTCATATGTTTGATGGTTAGGTTCTGATGTCAGTTTGGCCAAGTGATGATGCCCAGTTGTCTGGACAGGCAAGCACTGGCCTGACCATTTGCTGCAAGGATATTTCATGGCTGGTTGATAAACTAGAAGGCTGATATACTAAATCATGAGTCAATTGATTGCATCTATGGCTGATTATATCTGCGATCAAATAAGGATTGTCTCCCACCAATGAGATAATTCAATCATTCGAAGACTTTTAAGTAAGAAGAGAGATTTTTTTACTGCTTCTTCAGCCAGGGAGTGTAGTTCATCCAGACCCTTCATCGGAGCCTCCAGTTTCACATCCTGTGCTACGGATTTTGAACTCTTTCATTCCCACGGTTGCATGAGATGCCTTTATAAATCTCATATTTACAGATATCTCCTGTTGGTTCTGTTTCTCTAGAGAACCCTGACTAATACAATATGTTATATCAATATTATATCAATGTTATATCAATATATATCCATATATTCCTACTTGTGTGAGTGCTATTCTTCTACAAACACCAGCCAGCAAAGTGTGTTAAATTTTTGATCTTTGCCAATATGATAGGCCAAAAATAGCATCTCGTTGTTTAAATTTACATTTCTTTTACTATGAGAGAGGATGTGCATAATTTAATATGTTTAAGGTCATTTGTATTTTCAAGTCTGTTCATTTCCTTTGACCATTTTTCTATTGCCTTTGGCTTTTATTTTATTGGTTTGTAGGAACTCTATATTAGAGAAATGAAGTTTTGGCTGTCATATAATGTAAATATATTTTCCAGTTTGTTATTTATCTTTTGACTTCCCTTTTTGCTGGCCTCTTCAGGGTGGCTTTTTATAAAAGTTTAATTTTTATTGAATTCATTAATATTTTCTCTTATGACTTCTGGGTTTTATGTTATATTCAGAAAGACTGAGATAATGAAATATTATCCCATAGATTCTTTGAGTGAGCAATTACAATAAATCAGAAAGTATATCAATATACTTTCATGTAAACTGATTATACACATACAGAAACAATTCACTCATTCATTCAACATGTGTTAATTGAGCTCCTGTTATGCTACCAGGAACTTGCTAAGTGCTGGGGATGCAATGGGAAGCAAAACTAGAAAAAATGATTAATGTGTATGAAAGCATTTGTGTTCGTTTCCTATGACTGACATAAAAAAGTAATAGAGGGACTTCCAGGTCAAGATGGCAGCTTAATAACATGCGCGCTTTAGTTCGTCCTCCAGAACAACTACTAAATAACCAGAAACAGTACAGAACAGCTCCTGGGGGCATGTTAGTGACCAGACACACAGCGTACCCCAGTCTGGACTAGTTGGACTGGCTGTGAGCACCCCCCAGAACCGTGAGTTCCCAAAGCTGCGGTGGCCAGTGCCCCTTCCCCACAGGCTGCTTCCCAGAGGGGAAAGGAAAGGACTTTACCAGCAGCAGGGACTGGGCACAATCAAATGCCAATTGTGGAACTAATTAACAAATTCTGACTACTGAAAATGGGCCTCCAGCTTAGGTGAACCTGATCAAAGCTGAGGTTGCTCATTTTTGCCCCGGTGCCAAGGGGGCAGGACTGACAGAAAAGGGGGGAAAAAAAAAGAAGGAAGCAAAGGTTTTTGTGGCTGTGTATCTACAAAGGCTTGACTGCCTCTAGATACAGCAGCAGGACTTTTCAGGCTGCAACTGCCCCAGCCATAGGCAGAAGTGAGCTCTTTTGGGGGCTTGTCTGGAGCCTGTGCCTTCCCCAGGGGAGAGGTGAAGCCCAACTCAGGTGGAATCCCTCCCTCAAGGAATTTGGACCCCAGGGCTTGGTAATTTGAAGCCATTAAAACCAGCCTACAACCTCTCCTCTGTCTCCACCACACCCCCAGCAGGGAGAGTCTGCCAAAGTTAAAGGTACCGCATCATCTTATGCTGGTGGGACCTGCAGTCAGACAAGCGCCACACACAAGGCAGGATAAGAAAAACAGAGTCCAGAGACTTCACAGGAAAGTCTTTCAACTTGCTGGGTCTCACCCTCAGGGAAAACCGATGCAGGTGACTCTTTCCTCCTGATAGGAGGCCAGTTTGGTCTGGGAAAATCTGGCTGTGGTATATAATATCTAAGTAGACCCTCCTAAGTGTGTGTGGGGGGAAGGCACCACACAAGCAGGGCAAGAAACAAAAAAAACAAGAACTGAAAAATTCTCCTCTGTTAAACAAAACTTAAGCTAAAGGTCCAGATAAAGCTGAACGGAACGTCAAAGAACAGATAGACAACAAATTCATCCAGCAAGAAAACCCTAGATAAAAGAAGTGAAAGCAATCTCCAGAATAAACTAATTAAGGTAATTAAATGCCTAGATGCCAGCAAAAAATAACAAATCACACTAGGAAAATTGAAGATATGGCCCAGTCAAAGGAACAAACCAACAATTCAAATGACATACAGGAGCTGAAACAGTTACTTCAGAATGTACGAACAGACATGGAAAACCTCATCAAAAACAAAATCAATGAATTGAGGGAGGGTATAAAGAAGGCAAGGACAGAACAAAAAGAAGAAACTGAAAGTCTGAAAAAACAAATCACAGAACTTATGGGAATGAAAGACACAGTAGAAGGGATGAAAAAAACAATGGTAACCTACAATGGTAGATTTCGAGAGACAGAACATAGGATTTCAAAACTGGAGGATAGAACATCTGAAATCCGACAAGAAACAGAAACTATAGGGAAAAAAATGGAAAAATATGAGCAGGGACTCAGGGAATTGAAAGACAATATGAAGCGCATGAATATACGTGCTGTGGGTGTCCCAGAAGGAGAAGAGAAGGGAAAAGGAGGAGAAAAACTAATGGAGGAAATTATCACTGAAAATTTCCCAACTCTTATGAAAGACTTAAAATTACAGATACAAGAAGTGCAGCGTACGCCAAAGAGAATGGATCCAAATAGACATACTCCAAGACATTTAATAATCAGAATGTCAGAGGTCAAAGAGAAAGAGAGGATCTTGTAAACGGCAAGAGAAAAGCAATCCATCACATACAAGGGAAGCCCAACAAGACTATGCGCAGATCTCTCAGCAGAAACCATGGAGGTGAGAAGACAGTGGGATAATATATTTAAATTACTAAAAGAGAAAAACTGCCAACCAAGAATTCTATATCCAGCAAAATTGTCCTTCAAAAATGAAGGAGAAATTAAAACATTTTCAGACAAAAAATCACTGAGAGAATTTGTGACCAAGAGACCAGCTCTGTAAGAAATACTAAAGGAAACACTAAAGACAGATACGAAGACAGAAGAGAGAGGTGTGGAGAAGAGTGTAGAAAGGAAGACTATGAGTAAAGGTAAAAAGAAGGAAAATTAGATATGACATATAAAATCCAGAAGGCAAAATAGTAGAAGAAAGTACCACCCATGCAGTAATAACACTGAATGTTAATGGATTAAACTCTCCAATCAAAAGACATAGTCTGGCAGAATGGATTAAAAAACAGGACCCATCTATATGCTGCCTCTACTCAAAGGACACGAGGCCAAGGACACAAATGGACATTTACACACCAATGTTTATAGCAGCATTATTAACAATTACCAAGAGATGGAAACAGCCAAAATGTCCATCAACAGACAGTTGACTAAACAAACTGTGATATTTACATAAGATGGAATATTATGCAGCTGTAAGACAGAATAAACTTATGAAGTATGTAACAACATGAATGGACCTTAAGGACATTATGCTGAGTGTGATTAGCCAGAAACGAAAGGACAAATACTGTTTGGTCTCACTGATATGAACTGACATTAGTGAATAAACTTGGATATTTCCTTGGTAACAGAGACCATCAGGAGATAGAAATAAGGTGAGATATTGGGTAATTGGAGCTGAAGGGATACAGATTGTGCAACAGGACTGAATATAAAAACTCAGAAATGGACAGCACAATACTAACTAACTGTAATGTAATTATGTTAAAACACTGAATGAAGCTGCATGTGAGAATGATAGAGGGAGGAGGGCTGGGGACATCAATGAAATCAGAAAGAAAGATAGATGTTAAAGATCAAGATGGTATAATCTAGGAATGCCTAGAGTGTATAATAATAGTGAAATGTACAATGTACAAATTTTAAAAATGTTTCTGCATGAGGAAGAACAAAGGAATGTCATTATTGCAGGGTGCTGAAAATAGATGATAATTAATACTTTAAAATGTCACCTTATGTGTAAGACTAAAGCAAAAAGTTTGTTACAAAATTTATATTTTGACTAGAGCATTTCCTAATATAACTCATGTAGATAGTTTGATTGAATGTCATAAGTACTTGGAATCTCAGGTAGGACATGAGATTTTGTTGGTTTGTCCACATTGATGCCCCGATGAATCCCAGAGTTATTTGTTCAGTGACTGGAAAAGTATTTGCAAGCCCCCTTCGGGGAATGGTGAGAGTGGGGAGAAATTCAACTTCCCCAAGTTGAATTCTTAATATTCTCACAAGCAGTGTGGACAACCAAAGCTATAGGCTGAGCCCCCAGTCTTGGGGTTTGTTCACATGAAACTTAACCCCACAAAGGATAGGTCAAGTCTACTTAAAATTTAGGCCTAAGAGTCACCCCCAAGAGAGCCTCTTTTGTTGCTCAGATGTGGCCTCTCTCTCCAGCCAACATGACGAGCAGTCTCACCACCCTCCCCCTCTCTGCGTGGGACATGACTCCCAGGGGTGTGGACCTTCCTGGCAATGTGGGACAGAGATCCTGGAATGAGCTGAGACTTAGCATCAAAGGACTGAGAAAAACCCTAGAATGAGCTGAGAATTAACATCAAGGGATTGAGAGAACCTTCTCGACCAAAGGGGGAAGAGTGAAATGAGACTAAGTGTCAATGGCTGAGAGATTCCAAACAGAGTCGAGAGGTTATCTTGGAGGTTATTCTTATGCATTAAGTGAATATCACCTTGTTGTTCAAGATGTAGTGGAGAGGCTGGAGGGAACTGCCTGAAAATATAAAGCTGTGTTCCAGTAGCCATGTTTCTTGATGATGATTGAACAATGATATAGCTTTCACAATGAGACTCTGAATATGAAAACCTTGTGTCTGATGCTCCTTTTAGCTACTATATCAACAGAAGAGTAGAACATATGGAATAAAAATAAATAATAGGGGAAAAAATGTTAAAATAAGTTTAATTTGAAATGCTAGTGGTAAATGAAAGCGAGGGGTAAGGGGTATGGTATGTATAATCTTTTTTTTTCTCTGTTATCGTTTTATTTCTTTTTCTGTTGTCTTTTTATTTCTTTTTCTAAATTGATACAAATGTTCTAAGAAATGATGAATATGCAACTATGTGATGATATTAAGAATTACTGATTATATATGTAGAATGGAATGATATCTTAATGTTTTGTATGTTAATTTTTTTAATTAAAAAAAAAGTAATAGAAACTGGTGACTTAAAGCAATGGAAATTTATTCTCCCAGTTCTAGGGGCTAGAAGTCTAAAATCAAGGTGTCAGCAGGGTCATGCTCCCTTTGAAGGCTCTGGGGGGAATTCTTCCTTGCCTCTTCCTACCTTCTGGTGGTTGCCAGTGATCCTTGGCATTCCTTAACTTTTAGCTGCATCATTCCGATCTCTGCCTCTGTCTTTACATGGCCTTCTTCCCTCTATGTCAGTCTGTTTCTTTTCACACAGACTTCTTAAAAGGACACCAGCCATTGGATTTAGGGTGCAGCCTAATCAAGGATGACCTCATCTTAACTTAATTACATCTGCAATGACCCTATTTCTAAATAAGGTCATATTCATAGGTACTGGAGGTTAGGACTTTTTTCTTCATATGCTATATGGCAGGGTCACGTTTCATTGTTTTTCCACATAAGTATCCTGTTATTGCAGCACCATTTGTTGAATTTTTGTCTGTTTGGTTTTTATTATGTTTTGCTTGCTTATATGTTTGTTTTGGCGGGGGGGAGGGGGGAAGTACATGGACCGGAAATCGAAGCTGGGTCTCCCATGTGGCAGGTGAGAATTCTACCACTGAATTACCCTTGCACCCTCTGGAGGACACAGTTCAACCTATAATAGCCCTTATCAAAATGTGAGACAGAAAAAGTACCTGTGTTAATCAGAAACCATTGAACTACTCAGTTTAGATTTAAAACATAGTTTAAAAACAGTTAACTGATTAACTGTTTAATGGAGACAATGGGAATAAGAGATGGTGGAATCATCAAATTATTGAACCCACCTTTGACCCAGACACAGAAGGTGCATTAACCGAGTTGGTGGCTTGGAGTCCTGGAGTAGTAGGAGTGCCCTGTGCCCCCAGGGAAGAAAGAGGCTTTTTTGGAGGAAATGGGCTGGCGAGAGTGAGAAATTTCTCTACACTTTCACAGAGGAGTTACCCTGGTTAAGGCACACTACACTTACTTCTGTGAAATAGACACTAACTTTGGCTGCTTTTTCCTTTGGGGAAAGGTAGAAACTGAAATGCACTTCCCTGTTCCACTGTGACTGAGGGAAAACAAGCTACTAGGCTACTTGGCCTCGGCCAACCTTTCCTAAAGTGAGATCTGTTTCAGGTCAGGAACATGATTCTGAAAACATATTTCTAAGTCTTTTCCTACCAGGCTTTTCCAGAATCAATATTTTCATACAGACAGCAAAGTGACTGTGGTTAGGATTCCATGTTATTATCTCTATTAACATTACTTTTAAAATGTCTAGTAACAGATTCAGAGCCAGGCATTCTTGGAGGAACCCATACTTTCCTACTAGTGACATAAAAAGAACTGTAAACAGAAGTTCTACTTGATAATTTAAAAAAATATATATTTTTTAATTGCTACGTGGAAATCTAGCCCTCAGCTAGCCAGTGAAGTTGTTTCAATTTGCCTTCAGCTGCACCCAGCCATTCCTTCCCTAAACCCCACTTAGAGGCTCAGTGTTCCCTTCTCTCTCTTCCTCCAGGCCATGAAAACTCACTTGTAGAAAAGCTTTTCATAATCTCATTAAGTCAGCTGCCAACGGTTGATAAATGGTAAAATGAAGTTAGCGCGATGTGGCTGAAAGCACACTTGAGCTGGGATGAGAAGGCCTGGCTAGTTCAAATTCTACATCCTGGCACGGATGGAAAATACTCCCAGAGTTTTGCAGAGAGGCATTCCTGCATTTGGATCCTGACTTTAACACTTTTAGCTATGTGACCAAAGACACTTTATTTAATCTAGTTGCTCCTAACTCTACTTTTCTTTAAAATAGGTATCGTATGTTTACTTTACCAAGTTATTTGGAGGATTAGGAAAAGTGAGAGTAGCACAGTATCTAACATATAGAAAGGCATTCATAAGAAATGGCCTTCATAGTAATTTGCTAATAGAAGAGGCCTGAGGATGCTGTACTCTTAAAGAGAATGTGCCTTTGTCTTATTTGAATAGTCAGCTAGTGAGTGTTTGCTTCCCCTAACACCATCCAGCAGCATTGCAGTTCTGATGACCACTCTCCATACAACTTGCTCATATCAAGCCTGCCTCTGGGGAGATCTAGGGAGGCAGAGATGCCTAGACAGGAAGGCAGTCTGTTTTACCGCAGGAAAACTTTGCCAACACCCAGCCAGGGAAGAGGTTCCATACCTTTGACCAGTTGCTTCTCCAGTGCCCCCCATCCATGTTTCAAGAGCCTTAGACTTGCCTAAAAGACAGGCAGAAATGTGGAAATAGAAAGTAGACAAGCACATACCACCTGGACTATTCCTTTCTTGCTGTTTCTTTATTATCAAGTTCTCTCTTCTCCCTGAAGAATCCATCTTTTCAAGGATTAAATCAGGCCTTTGCAAAATAATAAAAAATTTCAAGTTTGTTCGATCTTCATTCTACTGGATCCCCCAGAAAGGAGATTACGTGTTTCTTTCATTAATTTTCCCATTCTTTTACTCATTTATTCATCATCATTATAAGATTAGTAATAATAGCCAACATTGAGGGATCTCTTTCTATATATCAGTTAATATGCTATGATTTTCCCATATTATCTCATTTAGGTATCCAGAACCCTATGAAATAGGTACCATTACTATCCCATTTTCAAATGAGGAGATTGAGGTACAGGTGTTAACTGCTCAAGTCACACAGCTAGCAAGTGGGAGAGTTGGGTTCCTAGAGTTTACCCATGTCTGTGCTAAGGAAACACTGTGAGATATAAAAGATATACAATGATAGTTCTTGCCCTCCAGAAACTTAAAACTTAGGTAGGTATGTTTTAGTTTGTTAAAGCTGCTGGAATGCAATATACCAGAATCAGAGTAGCTTTGCAAAAAGGAATTTATTAAATTGCAAATTTATAGTTCTAAGGCTGTGAAAATGTTCAAATTAAGGTACCAACAAGAGGTTATCTTCACTTAAGAAACGCAGTTGCCGTCCGGAGCACCTCTGTCAGCTAGGAAGGCACATGATGACATCTGCTAGCTTTCTCTCCTGACTTCTTATTTAATAAGGATTTCCCAGGGGTGTTTCCCTTCAGCATCTCCAAAGTTCTCTGGCTGTATGGTCTCTGAAGCTTTTTCCAAAAATGGTTCCCTCCTAAAGGACTCCAGTAAGCAACCCCACTATGAATGGGTGGAGATAAATCTCCATGGAAACCACCTAATCAAAAACTACAACTGGGTGGATCATATCTCCATGGAAATAACTTAATCAAGAAGATTCCACCCAACTATACTGGAAAAGAATTGAAGGGCTTGACTTTTCTGGGAAGCACAATAGTTTCAAATGAGCACAGCACATTAGACATAAAATGATTAAGTAGACAAATGGTGTAGCATGGCATTAAATACTAAAATAAATATTATTGGAAAAACAAAATTAGCATGTGCTGGGCCTGCAAAATAAGAGCTCATAGTCTCTGCAGGATGAAGTAAGTTTGTAAAGGTGTAGGGTTCAGGACCCTGGGTGATGTGAACGGTGGGAGGTAACCAAACATGCGTGGGGTTGGCAGATAGAGAAGAGAAGCAGTGCCTCTGCAGCCAGAACTGAGTGATGGGAGATAAGGACTGGGTCAGATTTGGGTGGGCCCTGAGTGTTTGTGAAAGCAGTTTACACAGTTCTATAGGCCAAGAGAAGCTGCTGAACAGCTTGTAATAAGAATTGTTATATAATCAAAACCATGCCATAAGAAGAGTAAAGGTGTGAAGTGGGGGGTGGGGGTGGGGGGAAGCAGGCATCTAGAAAACTAGGGAGGAGATTCCTTGAGCAGTTTAAGAATAAAATAAGGCCCTGAACTCGGCTGATGACAGTACAAATGGCCAGGAAGACATGATGGTGAGGATGAGGTATTTCAAAGGAAATGCTGATAGACATTTGTGATTGGTTGGTTATGAGTGATGAAGAAGGTGGAATAAAAAACTAATGTCTAGGGTTTAAACTAGTGAGATAAGGAAGTGGTGGTAATAAAGTAAAACTGGCAAGTTAGAGGAGGGGGATGTACATAGTTTTAGACATTTTAAATTAAATGATTAGATGGGTGGAATGCTCAATTTGAGCAGGAAATTCATGATTAGAGCTTGGGGAGAGAATGAGGATTGGAAAAGTAAAGTTGCTTATCACCTGAGAAATAAGCATGCCAGTGCCAGAACATGATTAGTGTTGGGAGATGGCTCTCCTTTAGCATCTTACATTTCTGCACATCTTCTGAGCTAAGGCAAGTAACTTACCTTTCATTCCATGCTAACTTTTCAAGTATGTTTGTGTACCAAATAGCCTTGCAAGATAGAGATAATGTCTTGCTCTAGAGAAATGAGCGGCCATACTTACTGTCCAACCTATAAAGAAAATATCTTGCTCCAGGGCAAAGGGTTCCCTAAGCTCAGAGTTCCTCTTCTTTAAGAAAGCCCACTGTATATACAGGTGTCCACTTGAGTCCATGCACATCATTCCATGGTACTTGGGGGTAAACGAACTGATGCAAATGTGCTGATACTTCTGCTGCTTGCTCTGCTTCAAGTAACAAAATTTGTTGTCTCTGGTTCTAGAGTCGCATGTCTTCTTCTAACATCCATGAAACTGTGGCAAGATAATTTGTTAGCTTGAAAGTATGGTAAGTTCTTAGGCCCCTTCAAAATTCTTGACTGTTAGGTGAGGTGCTGAGATAGAAGAGCCAACCACACTGGGTTCTGGGTCTCAGGGCACTCTAACCAAGTTGGGCAATTTTAAGAATAGAAGAATGTAGGCAGATAGAGATTGAAGCAGTGTACTGAAGAGCTCAATCATATGACTGCCCAACCCTCAGTGCCTTCCTTTTCTTAGAGAAGCCATCCCACCTACGGCCCTCCTGCTAATGGGAGACTCCTGGGAAATCATTTTCACTACTGTATGACCTCAATGCAATTGGTCCATTTAATTCCTTTGGTCAAAACTTTTCCCACCAAGCTTTCAGATAGGTACAGTTCAGCCCATGAATTGATTGCTTTTGGTCTGAATATTCCCCTATTGTCCAAACAGCCATGGCCAGAGGGGTCACAAAGTATCCAAGATTTTAGCCTCAGAAGCAGACTGGGAAGAGACAGGCACTGAGCAAGGAATGGCCAGACAATATGGACCAGCTGCAGTGAGACATGCAAGCTAGATATGCATTCCAAGCGGTGTGACAAACTCAGCTCTTGAGTCTAGATGACTATCAGAGGCTGATTCAATTCTTTGAATGGAAGCCTGGAAGCCTGGAAGAATGGAGTGCAGACAATAGGAGATATGCCAAACCAAGGCCAGGTAGGCCAGGGTACTGTAGTCCTTAGAAGGCAGGCACAGCTAGATCTCGGCCACGTTATAATTGTGTTGTAAGTGGGGAGGAGTGAATTCAGTTCAAGTCAGTTCATCAAAGGCTCATTACATGCCTATTGTCTGCTAGGGAGTGTGTGAGCTCCTGGGAATATGACGTCATGAGACATGGTTCCTAACACCAGGGCTCTAGGGCATGGCAGGGGAGGGGGAGACAACCCCATACACCAATCAATATTTTGGAGTATAATACATAGAATAATAAAGCCATGGGCAAGATATAGAAGAGATGAATCTTGGAGGGAGAAAGCTGAGGAGGGCCAGTGGAGGAGCAGACAAGTGAGAGGCACTTCAAGATGAGTGGCACTTTTCCCAGGAGGATGGAGCGGGTTTGAGGGAACAGGAAGGGTGTGGTAGGAATCAAGTAGGTGACAGAGCCCCAGCCAAGCAGGCTGGAGCTCAAGGCCAGACTCTGAAGCCAGCAGAGCATTTGAAGTATTAACAAGGAAACTGAGGCAGAGCCCAGGAATGTGATGGGCAGAGCAGAGGTGAGAAATAAGCAAGCCTCAGTGGGATGACAGTGCCATGGCTCACCCAGGTGTGCAGGGGGACAGTCCTCTGGTCATGTGACTAATTCAACACCTCTCCATGTGGAGAAGCTGATTTCGAGAGCATCTGCTGCCAGCTAAGGATGGACTCAGGGACAAGAGGATCGGACCTCCTTGGGTGACTGCCTCCTGCCTTCCACCCCCACCCCAATGGCTTTTGCAGAATGGGGATGGGTCCCTTCCTTTTGCAACACCTCTACTGTGTTCAGGCCCTTGGTTCTCTTCTGGATTATTAAAATAGCCTCTCAATTAGTTTTCCTGCCACCCAACACAAGCTTCTTTGATCCATCTTCCAGGCAGCCCTCGGGGTGCTCTGTCTGAAAGGAAAATGTGACAATGCCACTTTGCTGCTGAAGATCCTTTAGTAGCTCCACGTTGTCTGCTGGGAGGCTCCCTGCGCTTTAACAAGGCTCCTCACAAAATGGCCTGGCTAGGAGTAGATGCATGGGGAAGAAAATGAAACTGGAATGCCAGGAGCAGATGCATGGGGAAGAAAATGAAGCCTGGAATGGCAGGGCTCCACATTTCCGGGTCTTAGTGATGTGATGTGCTTCCATGGCTATTTTGTATTCTATCATCTAAGGGGCATTTCCCAAATTGTAAAACTCTAGACCCCACAAAGCCCAGAACTGCTATCTCTCCAACCTCACCTCATGGTAATGACTGGTCCCTCATACTCTCCACAGTCTGAGGTCATCTGAACACCAGCTGGAATGGCCCCCACCATGCTGTCTTCTGGCCAGCGTCAGCTCTTCAGCATGCTTGTGGTGCATCTCTCCTGAGGAAGGGCTGCCCTCATTCCCACCGCCACCCGCAAAAGTTCACAGCCTCCTCCTCCTTGCCACCCTGATGGCAGGTTTCCTGCGGAACTCCTACTTGCATGGCGCCACCTGGCAGGTATCTGTTTATATGTCTCTGCCCTGCTGAACGAAGAGCTATCCTCATCTGGGAATTCACAATGCAAAAGCAGTGCCTAAGCCTGAGAGGAGGGTTTCAATAAAAGCTTGTTGAATTGACCTGCCTGAACTGAAATGGCAAAGCTGCCGCTTATATTAGTTATCATTTACTGAGTGCCAGGGAATAAGTAAGGCATTTAGAATACATTATCTCTAGTCCTTGCGATAACCTGAAGTTCAATCAATGTAAAGGTGATATTAGGTTGAACCACATGAAACTGCTGTTTTTCCTATGGTTCATAGATTCAGCCTAATAGATTTAAACAAGTTCCATCCAGCCTAATTTAAACAAGTTCCATCTGTCTCTAAGGTCCATGTTCTTTACAGTAGGGAGAGAAAGAACCAATGCTGACCGGCTGAGGTAGAGGAGGCAAAGGCAGAGGAAGAGTGAAGGTGGAGTGGGGTGCAGGGCAGGCTTGCAGGGTAATACATCGGGGATGCATAGCTTGGGGTGGGGGGTGGCAGATGTGCTTGGAGCCACAGCTGCTCTTCAGGCAGGTAAATCTCCACAGTTCACTCACTTTCGTTGTGTGGGAGAAATGCATGTGCTTGTGTTTATTTCTATTTTTTTCTACAGACATTATTTTAACAACTATAGTCAAAATAATGAAATTATTTGTTTTGTCTCTCTTTTTTATCCTCTGAAGTTAAAATGATCCCATTAGGAAGGACTTCATGTTTTTTAGGAGGAGGGGAAAAAAAAGCAAAACAGAATTGACAAGCACAGATTCCTCAACAAAGACTTAATAACAAATCCTTGCTAGTTTTGTGAATATGAGAGCCCCCCTTATATATATATTTTTTACAAGATTATATTTTCAGTAACAGTAACTTTTACATAGCATTCCTTGCATAATTATTTTTTTAAAAAGGAAATTGTGTTTATATTTTGGGGTAGCTCTTAATTGCCAGGAACATAAGAACCTGGGGCAGCATCACTAACTGAAGCCTGAAAGAAAATAGAAAGCTTCCAGTTCCATCACTACAGTGCAACCCAAAGTCATAATTAATGTAATGTATAAGGAGGTTATTATCAAAGGAAGTGTGTCACTAAGCCCCACCAGCCCAAACTATTGATGTGATTTGGCTAATAATGGCTTTGTAATATTACCCCCAAGTCCATGCTTAACAAAATTGATAAATTCACATGGTCCGTACCACATATCCTTAATTGATTCTGCAAATGTATTTTGCACATTGCCTGAGGAAGCATTTTGGATTGATTTTCTGGAGCAGGATGGGAGAGAACAAGAACCTAAAACAGAAATCTGTGATTACAGCTCAGAATAATCTATAATCATTTCAAAGCACTGATCAGCAGCAGCTGATGACAAGCGAGACTGGCAATGGACTCCCCTTACAATGCACAGAATGACCTTCATTTTCCCCTGGTCCCTTTCTTATTTCCCTTCCATTCCACCCCTAACGCAGTTCTGAACCGGACCGAATTAAGCAGCTGCCACTTTGCCTTCAAACTAATCTGGAGCTAAGGAGCCACAGGTCTGGGCCTATGAGAAAGGCTTTCTCTGTCCTTTGCTGTCAGTCTAAGCCAAGCCTTTCCTGTTCCCCCTATTCCTTGAAAGATTCCCAATCTCAAGCAAAGTTCCATCTACAGCAGAAGGGAAAATCTCGTTTTGCAAACAAAATCCAAACTCTGAAGACCAAAAGAAATGGAGACACAGATTTGGGGGATGGCAATGACAGCTAATGGATGACTTATCAGTGAGGATAAAAATACAAGCCAGTTAATAATTTGCTTAAGATCATCCAGGACTCACATTCTGGTAGTTAGATTCAGTTGTCACTTTGGCCAGGTGAAGGCACCTCGTTCTGTTGCTGTGGACATGAGCCAATGGTACGTGAACCTCCTCTGTTGCTGATTACATCTGCAGTCAGCTAGGAGGCATGCCTGCTGCAATGAATGATGTTTAACTTAATTGACTGGTGCTTAAATGACAGACTCCACGTAGCACAATCCAAGCAGCTCAGCACACCTCATCTCAGCACTCGCAGCTCAGCCCAGGCCTTTGGACATGCAGAAAGAAATCACCCTGGGGAAAGTTGTTGGAACCCAGAGGCCTGGAGAGAAGGCCAGCAGAGATCACCCTGTGCCTTCCCTCAGTTGAAAGTTAGCTGCCTGTCCTCTGAAAAACTAATGAAATAAATCCCCTTTTATTAAAAGCTAATCCATCTCTGGTGTGTTGCATTCCGGTGGCTAGCAAACTAGAACACACATCTTCCCAGGATATTGACCAAGTGGCAAGACATTGTGGTACCCTTGGCTGAGTCTTGGGTTAGACTTGAGAAATGTGGGTTCTAATTCCCTCTCTGCTGCTAAGTAGCTAAGTGGCCTTGGACAAGTCATTTTGTTTCTGGGAGCTTCCATTTCCTCACCAGGAAAATGCCTGGATTGGGCTAGATCTGCAGTTCTCAACCTTTTTCACCTGTGACACCTTTCTATAACATCCTCTGATCAGATTCAGAATTTGAGGTTACTCCTTATGGGATGAGGCAGCTTTTTTTTTTTTTTCTAAACTCATGCCCTCTTCTGAAAACTGTAACAATATAGAGAAAGATGCTGTGAGACCCTTATGGCTTTAATATTCTCCGATCCTAAGTGGGATGATGAATTTTTTAATTTGTGCGTTTGTTTCTGTATCTGGTGTGTCTGAAGACTGCCTCCTAGAAAGCATTCAACAGAACTGAATTGGGTGCCTTAAATGTCATTCCCTTTTTTGGGTCAGAGGAGGTCCCCTTATTTTGTCTCTCCTCTCACGGGCTTTTGTCTCCCTTCCCCTCTTATCCCAAGAGGCGCTTGGGTAGTGGGACAGGTGAAGTCTGGCAGTGAATGCATTTTTATAACTTTAATCCTTGGCCCTGTGAAGCACAGACAAGCTCCAGGAGCTCTAAGCTTTGCTGAGTGAGAGAACCGAATGTCAGTTTTCCTTTCTCTTTTCAGCAAGCCAACTAGACTTACACGAAGCACACTGGAGTCCTTTTCTTCCTATCCTCCCTATATTTTGGAAGCTCCAGTGGAAATGTGGCCTGAATTTAAATACTTGGGGCCATGATCATTAACAGTGAGCACTTTTGTGGATTCATGCAGCCTCTCCTCTCCCATGGCCTTGAATGATCTTTTGTTTGTGGACAATTCGCTTGTTGTACTCCAGAGAGCAGGCTGATCCTGGCTCTCCCATTGTCTCTTATACATGCAAACAAAAGCAGACTTCTTAGGCCAGAGCACTGAGATGATAAAAGCCTGATTAAAGCCTCTTTTGTGATGAAATTTAATAGGTCTGTATTGGGCATTATATTTGATTAACCCCAACCAGTCATTACATAGCATTATGTATATAAGTACAGTTGTGCCCAACAGCTCTCAGCAGGGTGGGGCCTGGCTTTGAACTCTTGAATGTTGCCAAGACACTGTAGGCAGAGGTGGTCATCAGCAAAATGGAAGTCCATAAACTTATTTTGGAGGCCTCCAATTTTCCCTTGCAGTGCCCTTCCTTCTCCATCCACCCTTTATGTTCATTTTCTCCCAGGCACCCAATGCTTTCAAATTGTTAGGTTCTTTTCTGACAGGCAGGAAGATGTCTTATAAACTCATTCACATGGAGTCATTTAGGGGTCATGCTTTCCAAGAGAAGCTGCAGTTCAAAGAAGGAGCTTGGGAATCATGGAGTTTGAAGGGATGAAGCTGTCATGATGGTGTCAGAACCTACCCAGTTTCCCAGCTCAGCTGCTCCTGTCTCCCCATTGGGGGCTGGCTGGGTGGCTTCTACTTGCAGGTTCTCTAGAACTAAGCCTGCCCTCAGGTTGGAGGAATTGAAGAAAGTCTGTCTTGAGTCCTTATCAAGCCTCCACTGCTCTGGTCAGCATCCATCTTAGTACTGGATCTTGTTCAAGCCACCAGTCTGCCTTGTACTTCGACTCTGACACTTGGCCCACCCAGTTCCAGTGCCTTCTAAGAAGGGATCCTTACCAGTGCTGCTCTAATCTACCCCACCCCTTCCCATCACTATCAGAGCCAGTAGCTTTCTTGTTGTCTTCCTTGATTCCCAGGAATCCCATACTCCCCTGCTCCTCCTCCTTCCATCCTTTATCTCTTGCTGTACCTCCCTGAGGCTGACCTATGCCCGGGCAATGACTTGTCAGCCATCCATGTGGATTTCCTTCAGTTGCTCCAACCCAGCAGAAGTCATGGTTGCAGGTCCTAGGCCCACCTCGCTCTCCTTTTCTTCCCCTCCACGTCACAAGACTACTGGAGTGTCTCAGTTAGGAAAAGATCAGCCCTGATTATTAGAGACATTGACCCAATAAGTAAACCAAACATCATTCAAAATTCCACACAAACATCTCCTTCCGTCTCCCTATGTTCTTAAGGCACCTGTGCCTTCCTCCATTTCAGCCCTGATCATGCTCAACTGTAATTATTGATGTATTCATTTATTTGTGTCCCCACTAAACTGTAAACTTTACAGCAAGCATAGTGTTTTAACTTTAACTGAGCACATACTCAGCCTTCATTTTTTAAAAGGAGTTGAATGAATTGCACGAGTTATTTGAAAAGTGAGACCCACACTCTGTGTTGTAGAATCTCCTCTGTTCATCCTGCAAGGTCCTGCTGACACCTCATAGTCCAATAACACTTTTTCTTTGGTAAATATTTGTCTGGTTTAACTTTTTCGGTCCTTTTATTTTCAACCTTTTGGTGGGTCTGTGATTTGGCATGTCTCTTTAAAGTGCATATATCTGGATTTGCACTTATCATATGACAGTCTCTGTCTTCTAACTGTTGAGTTTAGACCATTTACCTCACTTGCATGACTGATATACTATGAATTATGCCTGCCATTTTATTTTGTGCTATTTGTCCAGCTTTTTCTTTTTCCTGACTTCTTTAGGATAGCTTGATTTTTTTAATCCATAATCTTCTCTAGCTACTTTTCAATTAAACTCATCCTATTCAGGATGAGCCTTCATCTAGTTTGGAATGAAGATATTTTTGGCTTATTTTTACAACGGAGTAGACTTTCCTTAGGCATAAGTAGCCGATTTTCAGATAATTTAGCATATCATCCTATCATTCCTTTTCTAGTAAAAATATGAACTTGTAATAAAAATAACAGCATGAATATAAACTTAATCTTTAATTTTGAACATTTGCAAAACAAAAGGAAAATAAACAACATAGAACAAAGTTCAAAGAAATATTACAACCTGGAGCAATCTTGTATTTTACTTAAGAAAATTTCAATCTTATTCGTCAGTTACATCTTTTTGGATTGCAAGTGATAGAAAACCCAATCCGCACTGGCTTAAGCAAAATGAGAAAGCCTTGGCTCATGTGGCTGAAAAGTTCAGTGGTGATGCTGGCACTGGGGCAGCTCAGTACAGGGGCTCAATATATCACCAGAACACAATCTTTCCTACTCTGTCTTCTGAATCTGCTCTCCTTTAGGTTGGCTTCAACTTCAGCCACACACTCCCCTTATGGCCAAAAGAGGGCTGAAGAACTCCAGACAAAAAAAATTCTCTCACGTACAAGTTCCACCTGAAAGTTACATTTTATTTCCTAAAAGTCCCAACAAAAGCAATATGCACTTAAAATCAATATTTAATTTATTCTGCTCTCCCTTACTAGGGGTAGGCGTAAAGCAGCTCTCTTTTATACCTTTTCTTAGATTAAGGTAAAAAGATTTCCGGGTGTTATGTATTCTCTGAATTGGGCACTAGCTTCTGAACTAGCTTTGAAATTAAAAGTCTTTACAGAGTTGTTTTACTACTGGGGGTGCAGGGTGACACTGAGATGCTTTAGTTATGGTAATGTTGAGTATTGTTTTCATAGCTTCTACTAATCTCAATTAGTACACCTGGGTTGTGGTCCTTTCTCTACCATTAATTTCTATTGTGATCTATAAAACAAAGGCAATCAGTAGTTTTCAAAATGCGCCCTGCCCGACTCCACCCGGATTTTTGGATCCTATTTGCTAAAGAACCGTTACTTGGAACCTAGGTAAACATAATAACAGAATAAGAAATCATAAACATGTGAATTTTTCAAGACTCTTCCCCTTCGCCTCTCCTAGCATGATTAAAAGGATAGTTTTGCTATATACCTTCTCCAACACAATTCTGAAGAGTTCATTTTTACCAGAGCACATCCTGGGTTTTTGTGAGTCAGCCCCAGGACTAAGCTGAGGCTAGTAAGGCACTAACCTCTGCTGCAAATTTTAAAGGGATGCCAAAAGACTCAGTAATCGATAAAAATATTTTAATGCAATTTTTTTAAGATATCAAAATTCGTGCAAAAAATCCCAGATGAACAAAATATCAAAAAATTAAAGACAATCTCCAATAGTGCTCTACCAAATCATATTGGAGCCAGAGGCAAAAGGAGAAATGTGTAACTTATGTATTTGGTCTTCTGTTTATATTTTACTGGTTAAAATAAAATAGCTGAAAAAATATTGAAAAATTTAAAAGTGGGCATATGAAAACATTATTATTTTAATTTAAAATATTTAATTTATATTACAAACATAATTTATTGCAATTTTACTTTGTTTTAGTGGAAGCAAATTCATTAATGATATTTCCATTAAAATCATTAGCCATTTAAACATAAACAAAAACATGTATATGGGGTGCACATTTTTAATTAATGAAGCTATGAATTAAATGGAGCAAGTTTTTCTAAATTTGCCTCTTAACACCTCCAGACATAAATGTGATTCTCCCCACAAACCTTTTGTTTTAATACATTTTTTGAATTTAAAAATTATTAGAGTAAAATTTTTCAAAATATTAGGCTATTGAGTGAAAAAAAATCACTGATAATCCCTTAACCTTACAATGATTTTGGGGGGCTATTTCCTTTTAGTCATTTTTGTCTTTCATTTATATTGTTATAATTATTATATACAAATACGTTTGGGACTGCTTTTTTCACTGAGCCACTGACCCATGTTGCTAAATAGTTTGCATAATTACCACTAAAACTTCATGCAAAACATACCATTGAGTAAATTTTAAGAGTTATCTGTTACCCAATTACCGTACATTTGGGTGGTTT
This sequence comes from Tamandua tetradactyla, assembly GCF_023851605.1. Classification (NCBI taxonomy): domain Eukaryota; kingdom Metazoa; phylum Chordata; class Mammalia; order Pilosa; family Myrmecophagidae; genus Tamandua; species Tamandua tetradactyla. The sequence goes on along the minus strand of NC_135343.1, from coordinate 20,294,066 downwards.
CCAATTTTGCATTGCTATAAATAGTACTAAGGTGAATGATTTTATGCATATTCTTTTTCCATATATATATATTTTAAGATGGAATTTGTGAGCATTTAAAAAATACAATTGAGTTTTGTCTAATCAAAGATGGTGGACTGGGCTGATGCCAGAACCCCTGCTCTCCAACCCAAACATGAGAAATGCTAGTCAAGTGCTCCAGCAGAAGAGTGGCACGTCCAATGTCCACATCCTTTTTTTTTTTTTTTTTACGTGGGCAGGCAGGCAGAGGGAATAATCAAACCCGGGTCCTTGGGCATGGCAGGCAAGCATTCTTACTTGCTGAGCCACCGTGGCCCACCCAATGTCCACATCCTAATCCCTAAAGCCTGTGAGCAGGTTATGTTATACAGCAAGAGAAAATTAAGGTTGTAGATGGAATTAAGATTGCTAATCAGCTGACTTCAAAATGGGGAATTTAATCTGTATTATCTCAGCAGGGCCATGGGTGGGCCTGTGTAATCCTGGGTCCTTATAAGAGAAAGAGGGGGCCAGGAGAATCAGGTCAGAGTGATGCAGTATAGGAAACCCTTGACCAGCCATTGCTGGCTTGCAGACAGTAGGGTGCCATGAGCAAGGAATGCAGGCGGCCTCTAGAAGCTGAAAAAGGCAAGAAACCAGATATGCCTTTAGAGCCTCCAGAAAGGAACGCTGCCCTGCCAACACCTTGATTTTAACTCAGCAGATCTATTTTGGACTCCTGAGCCCCAGCATGGTAAGATAATAAATTTGTATCATTTTAAGCCAGCCAGCAAGCTTGTGGTAATTTGTCACAACAGAAGTAAGAAACAAATACAAACCAATCCTGAGAAATAGGAACTCCTAGCTTATATTGTACACATGCTGTAAATCTCCAACTGAAAATATACTGACAAATAGGTCTGGAACCAGTGAACTCAGTAGGCCCATACTTATGAATACTTTCAGCTATAAGTAATAGAAAACCTATTAGTAAGGTTTTCTATTACTTACTAATATATATATATATATATATATATATATATATATATATATATAACAGGTGTCCCTTATTCTCACATAATAAGAGGGTCAGAGGTAGGTAGTAGCTTGTTTTCCTCAGTGGCTCACTGACACTAGAGCTCCAGGTTGGCATCTCTGCAGTTCTTTGGCATTTTCCTCATAATCACAAAGTGGCCACCACAGCTCCAGACAGCACACCCTGGTAAAGGTGAAGAATTGGAAAAAAAGGCATTACTATTGGTGTTTTCTCCTCTTCTCGGGAAAACAGTAAGCACCCTCACCGGCCATAACTGGGTCACATGACAGGACTAGCAAAATATAATAACTAGCAATATTTTTCTGTTCATTCCCATTTTCCATGGCCTTCTAGTCCCCCTCCCGTTCCTCTATCAAATAATATTACAGGGCTCCGGAAGGGTACTTCAAATGGCTACGGAGTCATTTCAGGACGATTGTGTGACCCTTTACCTTGTCTTCTATTTGGTTCCCAGTCGCTTGTGGTATTCGTAGGTTTGAGGGACTATTTTGAAGCTCCTGCAAAAATGCACCCATCCCAAAACAGTGTTGGTTCCTGATTCTTTTGGTATAATGCTGCCATTTCCTTACATGTGACCCCTGCAGCCCCTTGAAAGTAAATCTACCCCCACACCAGAACCATTCTGCAGCAAAGCCCATTGTGTTCTTGTTGACGGGTGAAGAATCCCTTTCTCCCATTTATGCTACTCCCTGCTATGTGACTTCCAAGCAGTGTTGCCTTCTGCCCCCAGTGTCTCACAGGGATTTTCTGAAACATCCCTTTTGAATTTGACTTGCTTTTTTTTATTGATACCTTTCATCAGGGCTAAGGTAGAAACAAAACGTGGATATACTGATTACCTGACACCTCCCCTTGCATCAAACATCTATGCCTTGGCTCTCCCTGTTCTTTCCTGGGAGGCCTCAGAGCAAACCCACTACACAAGTTCTACCAGACTTGCTCAAATATGCCTGGTATTCTAGAGGGAATGGGGGCTGGCCAGCTGGGACCCTGACTGCACAGGCTTCCTCCAATTGTATTGGGTATCTATGGTGTCAAGCTACCTAGTATCCATTTCCCCTTTCCACTGTTAGTAGCTCCCTGATTTGTCCTGCAGAACTCAATTCTAGAACATTTGTAGTCACCAGTGCGAAAGAAGTGAGCCTGTGGCTGCCCAGGAGTGCCTGAATGAAATCATGGTAGAGGAATGCAGGGGTGAGAGACAGAGGGAGGTGAGTGCTGATAACATGTTTGGACACACTGGGTCAAGCATAACTGAAAGTGTCTTATGCCTACACTTTTCAGAGCTGTGGGCCAACAAATTTCCTTTTCTTGGCTTTTCTGTCACTGGTAACTAGAAGATCCTGGCTAATATATCTTGATAATAAAAACAAAGGTAAATCTGCTATCCCTAAAAAAAAACAAAGAACAAAAGAAAGGAAAAAAATCCAAAAATTAAAGAAAATCCATGTCCTAATTTACATGATAACTGTAACCTTTTTGTCATGGAGAAGTGAAGTATCTTGCTTGTTTGGTCCAGTGTAGGTTTATTGGTATGTAGGTTTTCTTGTTTGTTTGTATGCTATAACAGCCAGGGTCACATTTCATTCTTTTTCCATGTGAGTCTCCTGTTAATGTAGCACCATTTGTTGAATTTGGGGTGGGGGAAGTGCATGGACCAGGAATTGAACCCGGGTCTCCCACATGACAGGTGTGAATTCTACCACTGAACTACCCTTGCACCCCTGGTGAGAGTTCTGCCTGCTGAGCCACCGTGGCCCGCCCTGGTATGTGGTTTTGAAAGTGGTAATTCTATAACAGAATTCAAGTCAATGGACTAGAGCTATGACAATTGTGGGTCAGACATCTTGGAATGAATGAAAATGGATCAAGGTGAGATAAGAACCTAAAGATAACAGCTGTTGAGGGAGGCGTTTAGGAAAAAAAAAAGTTATAGCCAGAAATTTGAAGGGATTACTTTTATTTAAGAATAGAAAGGATAATTCCACTGAGAGAAGGCTAACAGAGCTCATTAGGAAGCAAAACTTTAGAGTAACTGGCATCTTTGGGGAAAAGACAGGATAAGAGGAGAAAGGATGTGGGTTTGAGGAGAATGATCATTTCAGTTTGCATGTGATTTAGGAAGTGAACAGTTTCAACATCAACTCAAAGATTTTACATGAGTTCAGCCAGAAAAGACCTTGCTTTCATCTAAATCCAGGCACTAAAGAAAAAAGGAAAATGTGGATCAGCATGAAGCTGAGGAGGAAAGACTGACTTGATTTTTAAGCTAAGCAAAGCTGAACTTATGACTAAGCTGCATATCTGTATTATTTTCTTCACCCATTTGTAATTTAACTACCCATCAAGGTTCACTGTGGAGCTGTGTAAAGTCAAATGTCCAGGCTTTACCCTTGGAAACTGAGATTCAGTTGACCTAGCATATGGCCTTGGAATATGTATTTTTATTAAAACTCTCCAAGTGTTTGAATATGCACCCAAGGTGGCAAAAAAGTTCTGTTTAATATGGAAATTCCTCGCCCAATGGTAAAGCCCTTCGAGCATATTTTTGTTCTGATGTCCTTTTCACTCATCAGTGAAAAAAGGTACCAAAGCCAAATGCACACAGTTTCACAGTTTGGTCAGTGCTCAGTCTAGCTCACCCCAAACCCCAAAATTTGAACAAGGTAATGCCAGGACTCTTCAAGTAGCTAAGAAACCTGGAAGCAGGAGCAGATGAAATCCAATTTCTGCAAAACAAAACCTACGCTCTTAGATTCTAGAGATAGAATAGGTGTTAGATTTGTAAGAAATAAGAATTTGTTTGGGAAGAATGTTAGCATGTAAATTTGTAGAAGGATCATTTTTGTTGCATATTAAAATAGGATACAGGGCGGGCCACGGTGGCTCAGCAGGCAGAGTTCTCACCTGCCATGCCAGAGACCTGGACTTGATTCCCAGTGCCTGCCCATGTAAAAAAAAAAAAAAAAAAAAAAAGCAAAATAGAACACATGCAGAAAATATAAGCTACCTTGGATTATTTGGCCTCCTTTACTTTTAGATCAAAACATAACTAAAGAGAGAGAAAAAAGAATAAATAACTGAAAGAATGGCATTTACCCGATAGCACCAGTGGGGATAGCTTAGGAAGATAAAATAATTTATCAGGCCAAGGACTGAGAAAGGGAACCCACAGACTGGGCCAGCCCTAAAACTGAAACTATATGAGTTTTAGAGCAAGGGAAAGCGAATGCCAGGGAGTGTGAGGGAAGAGGCCCATCAGCCAGTAGACCACCTGATTGAGAGGTAGGGCACAGGTGGGGGACCTCTAGGAAACCACAGCACAAAGGAATGGGGGCCCAGCGGCCACGGTGAGCCTAGCTGGGGGGACCCAGGAACTCCTGATAACCAGGAGTGCAGAAGCAAGGAGGTGCCGCCTCTGAAATTGTCATCTGGTAACAGTACCCTGGTCTTGGAGTAGGACTGAAAGAATAAGAAAGATCCGATACAGAGTGGATCAGAATATTGGACAAGTCTCCAAGCTGAGGCTTGACTCAGGAAACAGACGTGGAGGCCCAGTTGTCAGATACAGATGTCATACTTTCAGAGAATTTGTACTTTTCAAATATGTGAAATGCATATTAAATATATATGTAAAATGTTGGTTTTTAATCTCGCTGTGAAAGCATATACTATAATGTAACTGGAGTCACCTTGCCCTTTAGAGCTGCCAAAGATTGATTCCATTCTCAACTTTTTTTTAAAGTTCAGTGTATTCCCAATTTCTGGAATTTCCCAATTTCTGGAAAAGTCCCAAGGGCAAGTTCCTAGGCAACTCTAGTTCTCATCTTCTCCTTCTGCAAAATTAGTTGTTTGGGGGTCATTTTGCCACTCCCATGCTTTTGTGACCTTGCTTTATCACTATATGGACCCAGTCCCTGCTTCATCCCGTTTCCTTGATTCCTTCCACATGTACACCCAATACACTCCCCACTCCCACCCCACCCCTGTGCACTGCATGAGTCAGATAAGGCTATTATAGGCATAGCAAACTTGATTGAAGCTATCAGGTGACAAGAAGAATGTATATTGCAGCAATATACATAACTTATGGTAAAGAAACAGGTCAGCCCTGCTTTTAAAAACTCTTCACTATCCTGGCGCATTGTTCAGTCCTTTCCATTTCTTCTCTATTCTCTATTAAGTTCTCATGCCCTCAGGTCTTGCCTCCCACCCCAAGAGGCTTATCCAGGTGCAGCACTGCTCCTAAATCCATATAGGAGGAGCCCCCAGTCTTGGTCCTGTGCTTTAGAGGGGCCTGCTCTGGCTGTCCTCTGGTTGTACCCCAGCCTATAAGGCATTCGAGGGGCCAGGGGACATATCCAGAGTCCGCATCCTCAATCCCATACCTTCTAGAACTTTTTAAAATAAAGAGCCAGACAGCAAATATTTTAGGATTTGTGGGCCATATAGTCTCTGTCCCAAATGCTCAATTCTGCCATTGTAGCACAAAACAGTCATAACTGATATGTAAATGGACGTACATTGCTATCTTCCAATAAAATTTTATTTATGAAAACAGGCAGTGGTCCTGATTTGGCCCATGAATTGTAGTGTGCTGACCGCTGTTCTGGACCACACTCTGGGTACTGGAGACCCCAGAATTCCCTGCACAGTGGCTAGACTGACTTCCAGGGCCTGCCCCGCCCTCTTCCCCAGATCCAGCTCCCCAAGGTGGACTTCACTGCCCAAGTGCACGCATCTAGGTCTGAGATGTGGCCAAGGGGCTGCTGTAGGCAGGGTGTGTTCAGAGCTTGACTGTGAAGGCTGAGTGTCCTCAACTTTGTACAAGAAGTCCCTCTAGGTATGGGACAGAATTGGGGTTGGGAAAAGAAGGAAAGGGCCAGGAGCCAGGGCTCTGCCCTCAACGATATGTTCTGAGAAGTCCAAATTCAAATTTGGCCTTCAAAATATTAGGAAGGAATATTTGACAAATTAGGAGCCTAGGACAAATTTCATGTAACGGTTTGTTAACTTGATTTATAATCTTTAAATGATTAGATTTAAGAGGATTGCATTTAGATTTAAAGGATTTGTACTTTTCAGATATGTCAAATGCATATTAAATATATATTTAAAATGTTAGTTTTTAGTCTCATTATAAAAGTATATATAAAAGTAGATAGTATGTGGACCTCCTTCGTAATTTTACCCCATTTCCACAAATATCAAAGCATTTTTCTAAGCAAGGACTTTGTTTTCATCTTAAGAGAAATCCTGATAGAAAAAAGTATCTCATTCTGCTATAATAACATATCTCTTTTTCAGCTCTAAACATTCAAGTTAACACCGGACAAGTAGCAAGTATGCTTTGATGTTCTATACTGAGCATGGGCTTCTTACATCCCTCTTGCCCAAGTTTAGGGTTTGATCTAGTGACAGGCAGGGAGAGCTAAATCAGCTAGTGGGGTCCTGAAGTTCACCTGTGGGGAAAGATGCTTGCCAAGGTCAGGCACCAGGTAGACTCTGAAGACCCAAACTATGCAAGGATCGTTGGGTTTAGACATCAAATTCCCCACTAGCAAGGATTACTAAAAATGGAATTACCAGGATTTGCATTCACCGTGGGAATAAAAACCATGTGAAAAAGCCATGATGGGGATAATGAGCTCCATGTTGGCTCTGAAGCTGCTGGGCTGCAGGCTGGAAAAAGAAGGGCTTTTCCCTGGTGTTTCCCTTGGCCATCTGTCCTGAACCGTGCCATCAGCAGAATCAGAGAGGTTGGAATGGGGTGTGGGTAGAGCCTCATGTTGGCTCCACATGCCTCATTAGATGTGCTGCTCTTGGATTGGTCACGCCTGGGTGTGCACTCAGGACCCTCCATGGTTCTGCGCATTATGGTAATTAGCCATCTGCTGCAGCCTTTCCAGGGCTGGCTGATCACAAAAGGAAGCCAGGAAGCTCAGGACAGCATCAGAAAAGGAGGTGTAAGGAGGCGCTTCAGGTCCCTGGTCCCCTCCCCCAAGTTCTTTCCCGGATAGTATGAAGCTTTAAAGGTAACTGACGCAGCACTCAGCACAGCTTTCATTTCTCAGGACCGCCAGGGAAAGCAAGCAAATGCTCTTCCCACTGATGTACACAGCTGTCACCCTTCCAAAGAGAGGAGCCCAGCAGGGGACAGGAGTCTACAGAGACAATGAAAACATTTTCTGTTTCATGGGAGGGGGTGAGGGACAGAAACAGCATTTGGGTGAGAAGTGACTTTTCCTTTGGGAACTTGGCAATCCAGAGATAGCATGGATCAGCATTTTTTTGATTATCAGTTGTTATTGGAACTCTCAAATCATCACATGTATCTACATATATTAGTCTCTGATCAGTAGTAGCTACTGACATCCTAAAATTATTTATGGTATTTATGTGTCTGTGCATAAGTATATAGATGTACATTTGTGCAATGATATTGAGATCTATAAATACCTATTGGCAGAAATGTTGTCTTGTATAAACCTAGCCATCCAAGGATGGAACTTTTTCATTTTATGTGTGTGGGTACATAAGCTCTAGAATAGCTCTAGGATGTATCATCTTTATACATATCTATGCAGTATATATATTTTAAGGTTTTTTGTTTGCTTAACTATACATAAATATTTACATAAATAGAGAGCTACATCTGCATGGGGAGGAAATAGAATGCAGAGCCCAGGACTTGGAATTGATTCTAGCCCCAGTTGTGCCTTCCCACAACACACATGATTATACTCATGGGAGACGTATACTCTAGTAACAGGAAAAATGAAATAAAATAAATCTCAGCCCCCCAGTAGCAGACTCTTAGCTGGACCTGATTTTGAGCATTGATAGAGTTTCTGGAGAGTACTAGAAATATGGGTATGGTGTGGTGGGGATATGCAGGGAGAGAGCAAGAAGCTGGAGGTCGGAGGTGGCAGAAGATAGCATAGACTAGTGAAGTGTTACACGTGTAATTATAAGGGCAAGGCCAGAGGATGTACAAATACTCTGGGAGCCTAGTTAACTGGGAAGGTCAGGGGAAGGAGTCACTGCAGAGTTCCCTAGAGCATGATCCTGAAGGATGCACAAGAAATCACAGGTTAGGTTCTATAGCCAACAGTGACGTTGTAATATGCTTCCACTGAATGTAACAAAGGCATTATGCCAAAACTAAATGTCAATGGGGGGGACATGGGGGAGGGGTATGGATTCTTTGTGGTAGAAAAGGAAATGTCTTCAGATAGAGTATGGTAGTGAAAGCATGTCTGTACACTTGGGTTGAATTGCATGATGTGTGAATAAAACTGTTGAAAATGAACAGAAAGAAACAAGTGCTAGAGAAAATGAGAAGAAAGAGATGTACCTATTCACTGTTGGTAGGGAAACTGAGAGGTGCAGCCCCTTGGAGGGCAGTGTGGTGGCTCCACAGGAGGCCAGGGGTGTTGTTGCCATAGGTTCCTGCAACCCGTTGCTCAGTATATACCAGGAGGAACTGAGTGTAGGGACACGAATGGATATTTGCACACTGGTCTATCCTGAAGGTTATTCTTATGCATTATGTGGATATTCCCTTTTAGTTCATGGTGTATTGGAGTGGCTGGTGCAGGGAGGTACCTGAAACTGTAGAGCTGTGTTCCAGTAGCCTTGTTTCTTGAAGATGTCTATATAACAATATAGCTTTTAAAATGTGACCGTGTGATTTGAAAACCTTGTGTCTGATGCTCATTTTATCTAGGGTATGGAAAGATGAGTAAAAAATATGGATAAAAAGTAAAGAAATAATAGGGGAAAGGTAAAAATAATTTGGGTAGATGGAAATGCTAGTGGTTAATGAGAGGAAGGGGCAAGGGGTATGGTATGCATGAGTTTTTTCTTTTTTTCTTTCTTTTTCTGAAGTGATGCAAATGTTCAAAAAATGATCTTGGTGATGAACACACAATTATGCGATGACATTGTGAGCCACTGATTGTACACTATGTATGGAATGTTTGTATGTTAAGAATGTTTGTATGTTAACTTTTATCAATAAAAATATTTTTTAAAAATGTATATACATGAAACTAAACTTCTGCATATCATCATCCAGGACAAACATGGTTTCCAACTCTTTATAAAAGTTAACAACTGTCATTGAGAATTTACTCTGTCACAGAAATTTCATATATATTCACTAATGCAATTTTCATTAATACAATAGATTTCAGAAGCTAGATATTATTGAGAAAATGAAATAACAGCATGATCTGTCTCAGACCTATAGCAATATGTTAGTCCATCCCTAGCATATTGCTATGTTTAACCAGAGAAAACGGGTAGTAAGTCAAGCAGTTGAAAAATCACAGTGGTATTACCAGGTCATATGATAATACTATGTTAAATTTTTGAGGAATCCTCAAATTTATTTCCATGGTGGCTGCAGCATTTTACAATCCCACCAGCAGAGCTTGGGAGTTCCAAATTCTCTGCTTCATTGCTAATATTTATTATTTTCTGATTTTAATAATATCCTCATGTGTGTGTGTAGTAGTATCTTGTTTTGCTTTTGCATTGAATTTCTCTGATGACTAATGATGTAATCTTGTCATGTGCTTATTGGCCATTGGTCTATCTTCTTTAGAATAATGTGTCTTGAAATCATTTGCCTATTTATAAATTAAATTATTTGTCTTTTTTATTATTGAAAAAAACTTATACAATCACAAAAAAAGGGATCAGATTTTGAGTAGAGATACGAATGAAGCTGATATGGATAGAACTAAGGTAAATCAGAATACAGGGGAAAGGATGATATCATCCATATTTTAACTCTTCAACTTTGTGAGACCAAAGGAAGAGATGTTTATTTGATGCAAAATTTATATTTTGAGTAGTGCATTTCCTAAATTTAACTTGTAAGTTTAGTTGAACACCACAAGTATATGGAGTCTTGAAAATGGAGTGAGATCTTGTTGGTTTGTCCAAGTTACTGTGATACCCCCAAAATATCCCAGAGTAATTTGGGCAGTGAATAAAGAAGTATTTGCAAAGTCCTCTTGGGGGACTGGGGAGAAAGGAGGAAATATTCAACTTCCCCCTTTGGAGAATTTCTGATATTCTAGGAAGCAGTGTGGATAACCAAATCAATTGACTGAGCCCTCAATCTTGGGGTTTGCTCCTATGAAACTTATTCTTGCAAAAGATAGGCTGAGCTACTTATAATTATGCCTAAAACTCACCCACAGAGAGCCTCTTTTATTGTTCTTATGTGGGCTCTCTCTCTAAGCCAGCTTGGCAGGTGAACTCACTGCCATCCCCTCTACGTGGGACATGACTCCTGGGGGTGTAAATCTCCCTAGCAACGTGGGACAGAACTCCTGGGATGTGCTGGAACCCTGAATCATGGGATTGAGAAAGCCTTCTTGACCAAAAGGGGGAAGAGAGAAATGAGACAAAATAGTATCAGTGGCTGAGAGATTTCAAACGGGGTCAGGAGATTATCATGGAGGTTATTCTTATGCATGATACAGATATTCCTGTTTAGTTTATGGTGTATTGGAGTGGCTGGAGGGAAGTGCCTGAAACTGTTGAGCTGTGTTCCAGTACCCTTGATTTTGAAAATGATTGAATAAAGATATACAGTTTACAATGTAACTGTGTGATTGTGAAAATCTTGTATCTGATGCTCTTTTTATCCAAGTATGGAAAAATGAGTAAAAAAGTATGGATAATAAATAGATAGATAGGTAGATAAATAGATAATGGGGAGATAAAAGGTAAAATAGATTGTGTAGCTGGAAATACTAGTGGTCAAAGGGAGGGAGAGGTAAGGGGTATGGTATGTATGAGTTTTTCTTTTTATTTTTTTTTCCTAGAATGGTGTAAAAGTTCTAAAAAATTATCATGATGATGAATACACAACTATGTGATGATATCATGAGCCAATGATTGTACACCATGTATGGAATGTATGTGTGTCAAGATTTGTCAATAAAAATATTTTTTTAAAAAAGAAATTACAGGCCTGATGGGAAACATTTCTAGATTTAGAAATAGTATCTACCAAGGTTTAAATGCAAGACATGTCCTGGTGGTAGCAAGTTGTCTGGGGTGATTGGAGCTTAGGGTAATGGAGATGAGCCCCCCAGGTGGGTGGGAGGCATGGAGAAGGGCCTTGGGAGCCACCCTATCAAGTGGGGCTTTATCCTGTGGTCACTGTGGAGCCACCAAAGGTTTTAGGGAGTTATGAAATCAGGCCTAGGTTTTGGAGAGGTCTGACAGCAGAGAGGGGAGTGGCTGGAAGCAGAGGGTTGAAGGAGGCCAGGTAAGAGACAATGGTGGCAGAGGCTGTAGAGATGGATAAAAGCACCTCATGGGGACAGAATTGGTAGGACTTTGGGGCTTTTGAATGGGTGGGGTAAGAGAGAAGGAATAGACAAAGATCACGTTGGTTTCTAGCTTGATTAGTTGGGTAGAAGGTAATGCCCTTAACTAAAATAGAGAATGTAGGAGCAGGGTAGCTCTGAGTGGCAAGTTCTGTTTTTGACAATTGCTTTGAGTTGATCGCGAGTCATGAAGGTAGATACCACTAGAGTGGAGTGATAAGAATTACACACATCTATGCTCATTCACACCCTTGCACACACACATACACACACAAACTAAGGATAACCCACACCAGGAAAAGGCCAACAAAAACCTCACATGACCTGGCCCCTGGCTTCCCTCAGACATCTCTTCTATTCTCCTCTTGCAGCTCACTCTGCACCAGCCACACTGACCTCCTTGCTGTTTCAAACATGCCAACATGTTTCTCAGGGCTTTAGCTCTAGCCCTTCCCTTTTCCTGGAACAGTCTCCCAACCGGTGTCCATTTCCCTAACTTCATTTCATTCAAGTCATTGCTCAAATCTTATTGTTCCAGCTCCATGGCGTCCCAATCTCCCTTATTCATCTCTAGTTTCTTACATTTTAAATAAACTTAAATTTAAGCTATGTATTTATTATTTACTTCCTCCCTGAAAATGTAAGCTGCACAAAGACAGGGATCCTTGTCAATTTAGTTCACTGATGCATCCCAAGCACTCAGTACATGGTGAGCTCCCAACAAAATTTGTTGAATGAATGAATCCTAAAGTGACTCCACTTAAAATGAGGACCAAAATAGAATTGAGAATTTATCTGTAAAAAGAGAAACAAAACCTATAAACATATTTTGACATATATTTCACAGATATAGTATATAATTGCAACTATTATAATTCTTAGAGCAAAGCATAAGCCAGCTGTCAGTTGTTGTGTGAAGGTGCATAATTTTTCTGACAAAATTATTTGATAGCATGATACAATTTAGGCCAATTCTTATTTGACATTTGCCATGTGACAATAGAAAAGATTAGTTTTTGTAAAAATATTTGAGGTTTTATCAGTTTTCTCTCTTCGTATGCATGATAATTTTTATGGAGATATAATACATATGCAATAAAATGTTCAGATCTTAAGTGTACATTCTATCAGTTTTGATGAATTAATATCAAGTTGGAACACTTCCATTAATCCAGAAAGCAACCTTGTGCACCTTCTCAAGCAGCATCTTCTCCCCAAGCAATCACTGTTCTGATTTCCATCACCATAAGAAAATTTTGTTATTCTAGAATTGCAAATTAATGAATTCATCTAGTACCTAGTTTTGTTTCATTTTGTTTTACATCAGCCTTCATTCACCGCACATAATGCATTTGAGAACCGTCCATGCTGTCGCATGTATCTGTAGTTCATTTATTTTTATTGCTGAGTGGTATTCTTTCCAAGAACTTTTATCTTTTGAAAGACTCATTCTGCTATCATCCTTGTGGATTTTATCAATTGCTAATAGCTCTACCTCTGACAGTTGGCATTGCATATAGTTCAAGTAGCTCTCTTTCAATTTATGAAGTTTGGTGTCTTCTGTAAGACTTGCCACTTTACCTTTAATTGATTTCCATCGTATTTGCAGGGTATTGTCAAATATGTATTTAACAATGCATAAAAAACTGACCAAAAAAGAGTTTGACAAAGGCTATGAGGTCAGACATTACTAGTTAAAATAAATAAATAAATAAATAACATAAAAAGAGGGTGTTTGGGGTAGGGGCTAATTTTATAAGTAGTGAGTTTATTAATGATTATTTTCACATTTTGATCACTTTTGTTTCACGAAGCAATGTTACAAATACAGGGACCAGGATAAGGAACACTTGTACTGGGGACTTCTCTACCCTCACTTGTGTGTATTCATGTGGGGTTGTGTGTATTCATGTGGGGTTGTGTGTATTCATGTGGGGTTGTGTGTATGCCAGTATAGATAACATATGCGAGTTCACTGCCTGGGAATTACAGAATCACTTGCATGTCCACATGCGCTAGCTTGTTCTTACTGTCTATTTGAAACTATCAACTCACAGAAGTCAGGTGCTAACTGTTTCTCTAATTCACAGACGTCTATTTGATCAAGCCACATCAAATTGCTAATATTTGAGTGTCTCAGATCTCCAAAACCAGCAGCAATTTTGTATTCAATTCAGTGATCTTTACACTACAAGTTGTCACCCATTAGTGGATAATGAAATCAACTCAATAGATTGGGATTAGCATTTTTTTTAACAAAATAGACTAGAATAGAAAATATGACAAGGCATCGCATGTTGTTAAGAGCAGGTATTGTTTTTCAATAATGTATACGTGTATCAGTTAACTTAGTGATTTGGCTATTTTAGCAGAGATCAAATAGCAGAGGCTTAATAAGAGAGGTTTATTTCACTTTGCTGTAACCCTGAGCTTGTAGGCTGTGCAGAGCATAGGTAGCTCCTTTCTAGGCAGCCATGCAGGCACCCAGGACCCTTCTACCTGGTTGCTCTTCCATCCCCTGGGTGCTGTCCTCATCCATTTACTTGAAGCTTTTTTATCTTCATTCTACCCAGGAGAGACAATACAAAGTGCTACTGCATCTTCATTCTAGCCTCTAGAAAGGGAGAAAACACAAAGTGAGGGCAAGCTGCTTTCTTTTCAAGACAACATGGGGCAGAGGTCATGCCTGCTCAAAATCCAATGGTCTCATGTGGTTGAATGACTACACCAAGATACAAAGGATGTTGGGACACAATCTTTAACTAGGAAATATGTAAAGAAAATAAAATTCAAATAGCTCTGGAGGCTGATTCCCTCACTCTTTTGATAACTAAGAAGACAGCTGGCTCAATGGGTCTGACTAAACTCAATGGAAGAACAGACTGCTATCAACTGTTGAGCTCTAGAATTTTTCCTTTCCACCAGGGAACATCCTCATTACATCCTCACATGGATGTTCCCTGTTCCAATGTCCCTATAAATATATAGAATATGGGTGTGGGGGATCTCTACTGGAAACTGACCTGGGTGAGTGGTCCAGCTATGCCGACCTAAGCAAATCTCTCAGGAGGTTGTAAGTGTTCTACCACTTCTTACTTCACAAGTTTGTCTGTCCCATATGGTGCTACATATGTAAGTAGCTGATATTGGGATTATGGGTAAGAAGAAATACATTAAAAACTCCTCGATACTGGTGAGGAAGGGTTAGAATTAGGGTGGTAGCTGACTGGATGAGCAAAGGGCAAATTCCAAAAAGCAGTGAGGTTTCAAGAAGAAAGATATCTCTGAGAACAGCAAAAAACAGCACGTGGGGGCCAATGGGCCCCACCTGAGTGAGTCATGTAAGCTCAAGCATCAGTGAAGAAAGGAAAAGGGGAGGATAGTAAAATAGTTAATAAAAATACAAAGGGAACAAAAATCTGTAAAAGCAAATTGCCCCAAAGTTGCATGTCCTCTCGCCTCTCACCCCTCTTTTTTTGTGAGAGTGCCTACATGTTCTCTTACATGTGTTCTTAAACTTTCTACCTGCTTACTCAGTTTGAACTGTACCCTTGGATTCTTTCTCATGGCATGGCCAAGAACCTAGGAAGCAGAATTCAGCAACATATTTTGTGAGCCAGCTAGGAGGCACTTCTCTCTGACCTTGTGGACTTTTAAGTCATGGCTATTGAACAGGAGGCTTGACCATGTGCTCCCACTTTTTCTTCTCACTTGGCTCATTGCTATCCTCTCCTATGTCCTCATGCAACTCTGCCTCTTGGAATGTGGGAACTCTGATCCAGCTACCCCAGGACATAAGCTCAGTCTACTCTGAGTCTCTGGCTCCCTCCTTGGAAGTGGCAGGAGCCCATCTCTGTGACATGCAGATCCAAGAAGACTCAGAACATTGGGTGATGCTGCACTTGAGACCAGACGGTAGGTTTCTCCCCATGTTAAGCAGGAGTTCGATGGAAGTCAAATCAGCTTTTTTCTTTCTCTTTCTCCCCCTCCCTCTCTCTCTTCCTCTTTCTCCCCCTCTCCCTCTCCCTTTCCCTTTCCCTCTCTTTTGTTCTCCAAGACATCCTACCTACACTCTCTCTTTTCCTCCTCTGGGGTCCCAATCCCTTCCTTCTGCTGGTTCTATTCCTTTTTTTCACCTCTTCCACAGCGGTCTTCTCCCCTGCCTCCATGAAAGTTTCCTCCTTTCTCCTCTGATGGCTTTTAGTGCCTTCTGAGACATATCATCTTTTGTAACACAGGATTCTGGGCTAAGGACTGTTTTCTAAATAAGATACTGTCTTTGACATTCTAGGGACTCATCTCTGGTCTATGCTCATGGGAATTGGATATTTTCCAATGGGAGTGTCTCCCTTCTAAGCCTTGATCAAGTACAGACAAAATGTAGCCAAATGGAAAGCTTCCCTTCTTCTAAAGCATGATCACTTTTTAGCCCTCAGGAAACAGGAAACTTAGAGGGGGTAGTGTTATCCTGGACTACTCTAAGGTGAGGCAAATGGTGCCACCTTGGGAGCACAGATCTAGACATCTCCCAGGGAGGAATGTCCCAGGGACACCTGGTGATGTTACTCATCTTGTTCTCAAGACACTGGTCTAGTGGAGAGGAAGGTCTCCTTGAGAACATTGTCCTGGAATTCTTCTGGGCAGCACCTGGGAACGCCTGTAAGTATAGGTCCAGACATCTCTCAGGAAAGGTGTCCCGGGGACACCCAGCAACTTTACTCCCTATATTCCCAAGAGATTGGGCCAGCAGAGAGGGAAATGCCCACCTCCGCACATGTTGGGATGCCAGGTGGTCATACTGGCACTAGTGAGTCTCCTCTATTTCCTTTTCCTGAGAAAATGGGAAATGTCAACAATCAGTATAAGTTAAAAGATGGGGAAGCATAGCTCATCCATCAGACTCTCAATTACAATACCAGCTCCAATCTGTGAAAGACAGAGAAAGTAGTCAAAAATTCCCTATGCCCAGATGTTTATAGCTCTCTATCAAGTCAAGAAGCTGATAGGGACTTTTCACTTGTGTTATGTCCATGTATCAATTTCCATTAGAGGAGATCTTCTTAATGATCCCCTTTTAAAACTTGTTTGCTAAAAGGCATGAAAAAATATACCACCAAGTTGGTTAATTGTAATTAGCTAAAGGAGATCACTCAAGGGAAAGAGGAAAACCTAGCTCTGTTTCAGGGCCTAAGAAGCCCTACAAAACACACTATTGTAAGCCAGGATTCTGGGGAAAGTGAAATTTTGTTGGGTACTCATTTCATCAGCCAGTCTTCCCCTGACATTCAGAGAAAGCTACAAAAGCTCTCCATGGGCCCACAAACTCCCACTAATGAATTTTTAGAAACTGCCTTTTTTTGTCTTTGACAATTGGGACAAGGCTGAGGAGGAAGAGACGGCAAAGACAGGTAAACAAAAAACAAAAACAAACAAACAAGCAGAAAACAGGCTCAGCTTATTGCAGTCACTGTTAAAAGCACCCTGTCCTTTCAAAGTTACCTGAATTGTGGCTCCAAACCTCAAGGGCCTTGTTTCAACTGTGGGTCACAGAGCCAATGGCAAGGAGCATGCCCAAAACCTTGAGACAACCCTCAACCTTGGGACCCCGCAGGGCTTTTCCCCAAGTGTCCCAAGTATGGGCATTGGTCTCAGGAAATATACTGTCTTCTGAAGGGGGAGCAGGACAGCCTCCACGGACCTGCTAATGGCAAGTGAAAAGACTGAGGGTGCCCGAGGCTGCATATGGCTCCTCTGACTTCACATATGACCATCAGCCTAGAGGAACCTCAGGTGGCACTTGGCATGCAAGATTATTAATTTCTTAATTAACACTGGAGCTACTTACTCTGTCCTAAATTGCCTGTAGACCTCCCTCTTCTTGGACTTGCCTAATTATGGGATTTGATGGTAAAGCTACAACTAGAACCTTCACTACCCCTCTCCTTTGTAAGTTTGGAAACAATCTAGTATCCCATCAATTTTTCATTGTCCCTGAATGTCCCACCCCTTTCTAGGGAGGGATCTTCTTCACTCCCTGGGGGCTACCTTAAGACTTGTAGCCCAGGCTAGTTTCCTCACTTGTTTGTCCCAACGTGCCTACTAGATCTAGGCATCCCCAAGGAGATCCTTGAACAAATAGACCTGTCTGGATAAGAGGAAAGCATCCTGGAGCAAGTCCCCAAAATAGCCCATGTCTGTGTTCAGGTTCCCAGTCCTAGATCTTAAAAATGCTTTTTTGTACTCATCTTCACCCTGACCCTCAATACATATTGGCTTTTGAATGACAGGGACTTCAGGATAAGATTATCACCCAACACACTAAGACAATGCTTCCCCCAATGATTTTGAAATAGTTCCCATATCTTTAAAAATACCTTAGCAACAGAATTTACTAACCTGCAGCTGTTTAGAACATAGTCTTGCAATATGTTAATTTTGTGAACTTGTTCCTAGTATGAAAGAGACTCCTGCTTGTAGTCATTGCTGACTATGAGCCCTAAATGGATATAGAAAGTTGTGGAGGGTTTAAGACAGTGAATTTTATTTGTTGTCATTGCTGACTGCAAGCCCTAGATGGGTATAAAAAGTTGTAGAAGGTTTGAAAAGCTGAATTTTGTTAAAATACTGTGTGCTGGTTTGAAAGGATTTATGTACCCTAGAAAAGCCATGCTTTAATCCTAATCAATCTGTGGGAGCAACCATTTCTTCTAATCCCTATTCAGTACTATAGGTTGGAAATTTGATTAGGTTATGTGACTCACCCAATTGTGGGTATTAACTTTTGAATAGAGAGATATGTGACTCCACCCACTCCAGGTGGGTCTTTTACTTTACTGGAATCCTTTAAAAGAGGAAGCATTTTGGAGAAAGCTTGACATGATGAGAGCAGCAGAGACACTACACGAGAGCTACAGTGTCCACCAGCCAGCAACCTTTGGAGATGAAGGAGAATGCCCCTGGGAGAGCTTCATGAAGCAAGAGGCCTGGAAAGGAAGCTAGAAGATGTTGCCACCATGTGCCTTTCCAGTTGAGAAAGAAACCCTGAACATCATTGGCCTTTCTTGAGTGATGATAACCTCTTGTTGGTGCCTTAATTTGGACATTTTTACAGATTTGCTTTAATTGGGACATTTTCTTGGCCTTAGAACTATAAACTATCAACTTCTTAAATTCCCCTTTTTAAAAGCCATTCTAGTTCTGGTATTTTGCATTCTGGCAGCTAGCAAACTAGAACATACTGTAAATTATTAGTTTGCTCTTAATGAAAGGTTATAAAAAGGTTTTCTTAACCCTCTGAGTACTCTGTCTAAAACATAAAAACTTTATAATATATCAAAGTAATATTTTTATTGATATTTATGTTGACTTTATTATCCTTTATTTCAAAAGACAAATCTCACTCTTATATGAAAACTAACAAAGAATTTGTTCGTTCACCTTATAAAAGTGAGATGCTAAATAACATACTATATAGTTATAGTGGTTAGGAAATATTACAATGATTGAAAGAGATTTTCTATCCTTCTGTTAGCTAAACTTGCATGGGTGAAATATTATTCATATATTTATAAACTGTTTAAAATACCTAAAGTCTTGACAATATTCTCACTGTCCTTGTTATATTCTGATACTTACTGATCTATGTAATGTTAAACAACATTATAAACATTATTACTCTGGTTTTAGTCATTCTTAGAAAAAAGTTGCAGACCATAAAACAACCTATTTTGGCTTTATTTGACATGAAACCTAAAATAAAGAATAAAATCTTAATCAAAAAGTAAAAGTTTTTGCAAAGTCCCTTAATGGACTACAAAAAAGGTGAAACTATTAAACTTCCCCATCTGGGGACTTCTTGCTATTCTTTTAAGCAATAGGGGCTCCAAATTTCATAAGCCAAGCCCTTGATCTTGACACTTGCCCTAATAAAACTTATTTTCATAATGACAAAGCTACGCCTAAGGGTCACCCCCAAAGAACCTCTTTTTTCGCTCAGATGTGGTCTCTCTCTCTCAGCCAAAGTCTTCAAATAAACTCAATACTTCCCCTTCCTACATGGGACATGACTTCCAAGGGTATAAGTCTCCCTGGCAATGTGAAACAAGACTCTCAAGGATGAGCCTAGCCCTTGTATCATAAAATTAGTTAACCAAAAATGGAAAAGAAAGTTTCAGTGGCTAAGGAATTTCAAACAGACTTGAGAAGTCATTCTAAAAGTTACCCCCATACAAATTTCAGCCAGATTTTGCAATTGCCATAGTATGCCAAGCCCAACGAAACTGTTCCTGAAAACTCCAAGGAATACCCTGAGCTGCATCTTCTGTTCAGACCGTGTTTATGAAAATTTCTCACCCAGTTTGTTACTTCCAGATTAGAAGCCTTTCACAACAAAATTCTGGCCAGAGGCTGTGCTCCCATCCCCCACACTCAACCAGCCACTCGCAATAGCCAGAGACGTCTGTGCTCCCCCAAGTAGGGCCTACAACCCACTGACAGATTGAAGCAGCTACAGGAGACAGATCTGCCCAAATTCCTTTAAGATTAAGGGAGTCAGAAATCTCTGAGAGGGAAATTGAGGCAGGTTCTGGCTGGATGAGCAAAGGAAAATTCCAAAAGCAGTCAAGCCTCAAAGAGAAAGATAGCTCAGAAAAGAACAGCAATCAATAGCACCTGTGGGCCAGTGGTCCCCAGCTGAGTGAGTCATCTGTGGAGAAGGGTGGAGTCAACTAATCCCACCTGAGTGAGTCATCTAAGATCCCAAAATTTACAAAAGGAACAGAAATCTATAAAAGCAGATGGCCTGGGCCACGGTGGCTCAGCAGGCAAGAATGCTTGTCTGCCAGGCCAGAGGACCTGGGTTCATTTCCCATGCCTGCCCATGTGAAAGAAAAAAAAAAAAAGGTATAAGAAAAGCAGATGGCCCCAATGCTGTGGGGCCTTCTCCTCACATCCTTCTTTTCTTGGAGAATGCCCACATGTCTTCTCATATGCATTCTTCCTTTTTTTTTAGAGTAAGTAGATAGAACATTTATTGAATACATATGTAAGAAGACATGTGGGCACTCTCAGAAGAAAGGTAAGATAAAAAGCGAGAGGCAACAGGCAATGTGGAGCCATTTGCTTTTACAGATCAGCTTTCCTAATGCTCCCTCCCCCTTCCTTGTTCAGGACTTTTCTTCCCCTCCCTTCTCTCCAGGGCAGTGTCTGGTGGTAGATAGTACGTTTGGGTGGGTCTTTTGGCTTCGCCCTTCTCTGTAGATTCCTCACTCAGGTGGCGGATGTTTGGCACCCCCAGATGGATTGGCTGCTGCTGGGTGTTTCTCCTGAAAGGGTGTCTGTGGGAATAGGGCCCTTCTTGACCTTGATGAACTGTCCTTCTTCAAAGACTTCTCTCCTCTCTCACGTCCTTGTTCTAGCCTGCCTCAACTTCCGCCTCAGAGTGTTCTCACCACTTAATCTTAAGGGGTGCTGAGGGATGAAGGTCTGTTTTCTGTAGTTGTTTCTTGCTTGTCAGGGGTGTAGGCCCAGCTGATAGGGTATAGAACTTTCTGGATATCTCAGTTAAGTTGAGAGCGGGGGAGTCCAGAGGGGTGGTTAGAATGGCTAAAAATCTTCCCATCAGCATTGGTAGGGTTTGAAAGGCTTCTAGACTGGAAGAAATAAACTTAATGAGAAGCTTATAAATGCAAGGGCCAATCAATAACAAGAGGAGGATAGAAGTGAGAGGACCTAGGAGGTGCATTAGCCAAAAGAGACTGGAGAAGAGGGAAGGAAATGGCCATTTTTCTCATCTAAGAGTGAATCTTAAGCTGGGCAGCTCATTTCTGCTCAACTATGAAATAAGAGGGTACATGTGCCAAGTTAAGGGGTGCAGGGATGAGGCTTAGAAGGGGTTCAAAGCCACATGGGCTGTGGCTTTGGCTGCCTGTTGGTCCAGTTATTTTTTGAAGAGATGTTAGAATTATTTCTCTGATGGCCAGGGCAGTGAATTGTCACTATTTTTCTGTTGGTAAGAGCATAGTATTGAAGAGAGTGAGGATTTTTTTGCTTGTGTTTAATTGAAAACTCCACTCTCTCTACACTGCTGTGTGAGCATGCAGGACTGGGAAGGCATGGCTTTTTCTGTTTTCTTACTTGTAGAGCTCAATTGAGAGCAATTAGTTTTGCTTTTTCTAAAATATTTTTATTGAGAAATATCCACACACATACAGTCCAACCATATTATATGATCAGTGGTTCACAATATCATCACATAATTGTTTATTCTTCACCATGATCATTTTTAGAACATTTGAATCACTCCGGAAAGAGAAATAAAAGACAAAAAAAGAACTCATACATTTCATACCCCTTACCTCTCCCTCTCACTAACTCACAATATTTCAATCTACACAATTTTTACTCTTTATCTGCCCCTATTATTTATTTATTATCCTTTTTTTCTTTATCTGTGCATACTCTGGATAGAAGGAGCATCAGATACAAAGTTTTCACAATCACACAGTCACATTGCAAAAGTTATATAGTTATACAGTCTTCTTCAAGAATCAAGGCTAAGGAATACAGTTCAAGAGTTTCAGGTACTTCCCTCTAGCCACTCCAATACACCATAAACTAAAAAAGGATAGCTATAAAATGCATAAGAATAACCTCCAGGATAACCTCTCAACTCTGTTTGAAATCTCTCAGCCACTGAAACTTTATTTTGTCACATTTCTCTCCTCCCCATTTTGGTCATTTTCTCATTCCCATGATTCTGGGTCCCAGCTCATCCTCCGGAGTCGGGTCCCGCTATGCCAGGGAGATTTACATCCCTGGGAATCATGTCCCATGTTGGGGGGAGGTCGTGAGTTCACCTACTAAGTTGGCTTAGAGAGAGGAGGTCACATGTGAGCAACAAAAGAGGTGAGTTTCGCTTTTTGAGCTAAAGTTCCTGGGGATAGGGCTTTGGCTCCACTTTAGTTTGACTTGAAAAATTGGGAGCCCCTATTGTTTAAGAGAACAGCAAGAATTCCCCAGATGGGGAAGTTTAATAGTTTTACTTTTTTCTTTAGTCCTTCAAGGGACTTTACAAATACTAGACAGGTTAAATAAGATAATGCGATGTAGAAAATTTACAGCTTTTTAATGGTTTCTGTATGGCATAATGCTGACTTTTAGAGTTGGATAAATTCCATTTTGAGTTTTAAGTATCACATAGATACTTAAAGTTTTAGGGAATTACTAGGTTATACAAAGTGTGAAGCATTTCAGAACTTAGAAATACTAGGTAAAGATCAGGAGTAACTGTGACTACTATAAGAGTTTACAATGTAAGTCTTAATTATTTGTAAATATTTTAAATGAAGCTGTTTTAAAAAAATGTTTTTATTGAGAGTTCTTCATGCACACATATAGTTCTTCCAAAGTATGGCTCACAAAATTACATAGTTGTGTATTCATCACTATGATCATTTTTAGAACATTTGCATCACTCCAGAAAAAGAAATAAAAGGAAGAAAAGAAAAAAGAATCCATCTCATACCCCTTACCCTTCCCTCTCATTGACTACTAGGATTGTAATCTACCCAATATTTTTACCCCTTGCCCCTCCCTATTATTTATTTATTTATTGTCCTTATTTTTTTTTCTCATCTGTGTGCCAAGTTAAGGGATGCAGGGATGTGGACAAGTAGCACCTTACTTTTAAAGGTGAGAGAACAAATGTTTTGTAACAGCTTTCCTTTAAGACTGAGAAGATGGCTTTCTGAAATACAGAGATGATAAGGTCAACATAAATATTAAGAAGGATAGTATTTTGGTATGATATGAAGTTTTTAACTTTTAGATAAAGTACTCGGATGATTAAGAAAAACTTCCCTATAACTTTTCATTGAGTCGTTTAACTGAGCTGTTTGAACAGTTAACTGACACACGCTGGACAGATCTGAGTCATCTTACTGAAACACTGAAAGAACAAAAATCTCCTTCCAAGAAGATGGTCCAGCTGATAAGGAAGCTGTTCTCCATTATTGTAAAGAACTTAGTGACACATTAGAACAGAAGAAAAAAAATTTCCTAACTGCCCTATATGATGTTGGAAATCTGATTAATCAAGAATATGCTTCACCAATTGAAAGAATAAAAGAAATAAGAGAGCAGAAGCTTGAATTAATGACATTGACCACATCTTTGCAAAAATAATCTCCACTTAAAGTTCTTGAAAAAGTTCATGATGTCCATGAGCATGTGCAGATCTTGAAATAAAGGACACTTCCTGAGGTCTAATCTGTTAAAATTTATCATCGAGAAGCCAAATATTGAAGGAACAGAAATTGGACAAATTAAGAAAGTTCTCATTCCTGAAATGAAAATTTCTTCAAAAAAGGATGACTGATAAGGATGAAAAAGAAGTTGAATTTTTTAAAATTTTAGACATTGTCATAGTTACACTAATTTCAGTGATATTAATGTTGATACTCTTTTTCAATTAACATATAATAACCTTTCTAAGTGAATCATTTCAATATGTTTTTCTGAAGTGTCTTTATCTGTTTACCAAAGCTTATCTAACAGTTCGCATAATTTAAAGGATATACTATGTCACACTTTATATTTGCTAAAGGAATTCATGTGGACAATAGTTTCTCATTGAAATGTGAAATCTTGGTTGTTTAAATGGGCTTATTCTGTGCAGCAGAGACTAATCACTACCAAATGAAGAATCAGGGTAGCATGGATAAATGAAACAAATAGCAAATTAAATGTTATTAGTTGCAACAAATATATAATAATATTTGTTATATCTGTCTTGCTTCTGTCCGATAAAAATGTCAAAGTTAAAAATGAGACAGAATGTCTGAAAATGATTCAAATCAAGTCATTATTAGAAAACTATAATAAAATCTAGTAATTACATTATTTGCATATTTATTAAAAAAGAATTATCCCATTTTGGTTGACTCGATAGAAGTTAACTTACCACACTGATTTTTTTTTGTCACATTTCACTCTTTTTTCCGTTTGAGTATCCCATTATTAAAGTACCATTTGTTGAATTTTTGTTTGTTGGTTTGTGTGTGTTGGGAAGTGCCTGGGCTGGGCATTGAACCCAGGTCTCCCACATGGCAGGTGAGAATCCTATCACTGAACTACCTTGCACCACCCAGACATTGATATTTAAACATGTCTTTTACCATGATTATACACTATAGTGGCTGGCTTTGTGATTATTTTTATGTGTGTGTGTAGTTTTTAGTTTGAAAGATGGTATTCTAGTTTGTTAGCTGCCAGAATGCAATATATCAGAAATGAAACAGCTTCTAATGGGGGGAATTTATTAAGTTGTAAGTTTACAGTTCTAATGCTGTGAAACTAATTAAATTAAAGCAAGTTTATAAAAATGTCCAAATTAAGGCACCAACAAAAGGTTACCTTCACTCAAGAAAGGCCGATGAAGCTTCATTCTCTCAACTGCAAAGGCACATGGTGAACATGGTGATGTCTGCTAGCTTTCTCTCCCGGTTTCTTCTTTCATGAAGCTCCCCCGGGGGTGTTTTCCTTCTTCAGCTCCAAAGGTCTCTGGCTGCATGGGCTCTCGTGGTTCTCAAGCTTTTCTCAAAATATTTCCTCTTTTAAAGGATTCCAATAAAGTAATCAAGCCCCACCTGGGATGGGTGGAGTCACATCTCTCTCTGATCAAAGGTTAAGACACACAATTGGGCATGCCACATTTCCATGGAGATAATCTAATCAGGCTTCCAACCTATGATACTGAATAGGAATTAAAAGAAACAGCTGCCTCCACAAGATGGATCAGGATTAAAACATGGCTTTTCTAGGGCACATAATCCTTTAAAACTGGCACAGATGACAAAATCCAGAAAGCACACATGCCTTTTATTTTGATGTGGCTTGAAGCTTTTGAATGGGTGAATAATGGTGGTCCAGAGGTTTTACAATGAATAACTGATAAGGGATTGCTTTTATTAAGGATCTGTTTGATCAAACAGTCCTGATCCACTCATTTAATGTGTTTTAGATTTAAGAGCCTTAAAATTGTTCCTTCCAAACAATTATTCATTCTCTGAGTGTCTTGAAGTAATTCCAAATAAAGCTATTACTGTTGGATAATCTAAGTATTAGGGAACAATAGTATTTTCTAATACAAATCTATTATTTTAGTTTAAGATTGCATTTGTGTCATATTTTAGTCTTGTCAGTAGATAAATCAGTTCTTTGATAATTTGAAAACATTATTTAAATAGAATTATGTTGGTGACATATTCCATTCTCAGCAAAGATGACATCATCAACTATATTTGTATGAATGAGAACCTACCTAGTTATTAAATCTCAAATTCCTTTGATTTAATCGTACTAACAGTGACTGGAGTTGCGATGCTTGTGGTAGCTTGTGCGATGCTTTAGCTATTTGCCTATGCAAGTATAAGCTCAGTTGCTTACCAAAGAAATCCCAGTGAACTGTTGCTCAGTGATCACATTTCTTATCTTACCTAATTTAAAGATTTTCCAAATTAGTGGTCCTGGCCATACAGATTACATACAAGTAATAAATGTGGCTGTATCCAGGGTACTAGTTCTAAAAATACCACCATGGTTTATCTGAGAACAAATCAAACAAATTTGATTCAGAAAGTTGTATTATCTCCATTTGGGACCAGAATCAGATTACATCTAGCATGGTTATTGAGGTGTCAAAGAGCATTGAAGGGTATAATAGGTGTGGGGAGAAATGTGTTCAGATATTAAGATAAAATAAAAATACATTTTACCCTGAAAAAAAAATAAATAAAAAAACAGCAGTTTGAGAGCAGCATTGACAATTACAGAATTCATTTTTATAAACTTTGTCATCTTGCAGTCAGCAGTGACTATAAATAATACTTTCTTAAACTTTTCATAACTTTCCACGTTTATCCAGGTCCTGCAGTTAGCAAGCAATTCCAAAATTCACTTTTTAAAACTTTTTGCAACTTTCCATACACATTCAGTTAGTGATGACTACGATAAACAAAATTCACTTTTATTTCAGGAATGTGTTAGTTCATAAAGTTAATATCTTGTAACACTGAGCTTTAAGGCAGTTGAAAGTTAGTAAGGTCTGTTGCTAAGGCATTCTTAAAGGTGTGGGGATTATTTTGAAACCTTTAAGTCAGCACTCTTTAAGTGAGCTGGGCAGGAATTTTGTTATTTCAAAGCAAATTGGTATTGAGAGTCAGAGTGAAGAAGGATACAAAATGTGTCTTTTAAAAATTAGGACTGAAAATTTTAATGCAGACAAAGTTACTCAGCAGGCTTGTCCTGGGATGCCTTTATTCTCTACAGGCAAGTCTATTTGCCTAGGAATTTTAGGGGGATACCAAGAGGCCTCAAATCTAGTAAAGACCTTAGGACAAACAAGAGGGTAAATACCAACCAGGTTTACTAGTCATAAAGTGTCCCCCAAGGAGTAAAGAAGATCCCTCCCTGGAGGGGGGTGGGACATTCAGGGACAAAGAGAAATTGATGGGACACTAGCATGTCCTCAAGTTTACAAAGAAGAGGGGTAGAGAAGATTCTAGTTTTGACTTTACCATCAACTCCCATAACTAGGCAAGTCTAAGTAGAGGTAGGTCCAGAATGGGAGTTCAGTACACAGTGGTTCTAGGGTTAATAAATTAATAATCTTACCTGCCACGCTGATGTCACCTGGGGCTTCCCTAAGTTTGTGAGATGTGAAGTCAGCAGAGCCATGCACCCTCAATCTTCTTCACTTGCCACAAGCAGGCCTCGAGGGGCTGTCCTGCTCCCCCTTTGGGAGACAGTGCAGGCCCTGGGCCCAAAGCCATGTTGGTCGCACCTGCAGCAAGGCCCTGGTGAGTCCCAAGGTCAAGGGTTGTTTCAACGTTTCTGGCACCCTCTTTGCCAGTGGCCCTCTGACCCACAGTTGAAGCAAGGCCCTGGACACCTGGACCTACAATTTGGCTGACCTCAGGGGACAGGGCACTGTTAACAACAACTGCAATAAGCTAAGCCTGTTCTCTGTTTTATTTATTTATTTATTTATTTTTGCTTAACTCTATTTTTCTCCTCCACAGCCTTGTTTCAACTGTTAAAGACAGGAAAGGCAGTTTCTAATAAGTCTTTAATGGGAGTTTGCAGGCCCGCGGAGAGCTTTTGCAGCTTAATCCAAATGTCAGGGGCAGACTGGCTGCTGAAATGGGTATCCAGTAAGATTTGCCCTTCCCGGGAATCTGGGTTTACATTAGTAAATTTTTAAGGCTTCCATTACTTCTCCTGGAACAGAGCCAGGTTTTCTTCTCTCTCCTGAGTGATTTCCCTTAGCTTATTACAGTTAAGTGGCTTGGTAGTACATATTCTCATGCCTTTTGGCCAACAAGTATTTTCTCTTTTAATGGAAACTGAGACATGGGCAAAACACAGTGACAAATCTTTTTTTAGGTCCTAGTCTTGATGGAGAGCCACAAATATATGGGCCTAGGGAATTTCTGACAACTTTTCCTGTCTTTTACACACTGGAGGATGGTATTGTAATTGAGAGTCCCATCAGCGTGCTATGCTTCCCCATCTTTTAGCTTGTATTAAGTGATGGCCTTTATATTTGACTGCAGTGGGTTTTAATAGCGACTAAATGAGGATTCTGGGAAGGTGGAGCTATTTAAAAGGGGGATATTCAAACTATTTGCCTCCTTCTGCAAAGAAGAGTTATGAGGAAGAAGTATTTGTTAGTCCTCTTGGGCATAACATTGGCAAGAGCCCTTCATGCTTTTGTCCTGATATAAGGCCATACAAGCTGTATGTGAAGAATTTCTTGTCACGTTCCCTCTCTTTTACAAAAGAGATTTAATTGTAAGATAGGGTTATAACTCACTGTTCCATACGTGGGCTAATGCTGACTGCCTCCAAGTGATACTGTGGCCGGGCAGGATTGCAGTAGCCTTTTAGCTTTGTGGTGGGAAAATTATCCCAGTTCCATAGCAGGTAGCCCAAACTGTCAGCTGGAATATCGGAAGTATCACGCATATCTAAGGAAGAGGGAAAATAAGATAGGCTTCTGTACTGGTGCCCAGCATCCAGAGTCACTGACCTGCTCTTCCAAGCCTTGATCCCTTGCCACCATGGGATCATGCTCCCTATCCCCAGGGCCCTTGGGATCCGCAAAGACTCAGGAGATGGATGGCCCGGTACCATCTTGAAGCTGCTGAGCTGACCCACCTATTTTCCTGGATGTTTGTGCTCTTAACTTACTGCCTAGAGTACTGCCTCAGAGAATAGAAAGGATCTGACACAAACAAACAAAATTTAGGGAGGGGATCTCCCAGGTGCCAGCCCAGGGTGTTGCCCTGATCAAACTAGAGGAAAAGAACATGGCAAGGAAATCAGGCACCTTTAAAACATGGCTTAGTATGCTTTTCAGGCAATTAGAGGGGCCTAGGTATGGACATATTGCAACCTAAACCAGAGGTGACACCCTAGAATATTAAAGAACACCTTGTTGGATATAAGAATCCTTAGCCCAGAATTTTATGTTACAACAGAGAAAATGTTTTAGAAGGGACTGAAAGCCAGACAGTAGAGAAAGAGGGAGATTTTTATGGAGGCAGTATAGAGGACTTCTGTGGAGGGAAAGGAAGATCAGATTTAGCAGGGGGAAGGGGGGTCTGTGTCCTCATAGGGGAGGAAAAGAGAGTGGGGGGATATCTTGGAACGCTAAGGAGAGAGAAAGAGAGAGAGAGAGAGAGATGGCGGACTTGATTTGCTTCTCATTGCACTATTACTCAACATGGGGAGAAGCCCCTAGTCAGAGATTCCAGAGGGCTGAATCACCCATCACCCTGAGCCTCCTTGGGTAGTTGAAGTTCTCAGAGTAAACGGAGTTTATGTCCTGGGGGAGGCAGTTCAGAAACCTTAGAATCCTAGAGACACAAAAGCCAAGTGAATGGGAAAGTCTCAGAGAACTGAAGAGAGGGAGAGGGAGAGGAGAGAAAGAGAGAGAGAGGGGGACTTGATTTGGCTCCCATTGAATCCTGCTTGGGAGAAACCCCCAATCAGGTCACAAAGAGTGGTATCACCCACTGCCCTGAGCTTCGTTGGATCTACACAGCATGGAGACAGGGCTTCTGCTACTTTCAAGGAGTTGCCTATGATTTAGGGTGAGCCGAGTTTATGTCCTGGGGGAGCCAGATTTTTGATTCTCTAGATTCCTAGAGAGAGAGAGACAGACAGACAGACAGACAGGGAGAGAGAACCAAGTGAGAAGAAAAAAGCAAAAGCATGTGGCCAAGTTTTCCAGTCAATAAGCATGACTTACCAGTCTAGACAGACAGAGAGATGTGTCTTCTGACTGACTTGCCAAAACATGTTGCTGGATTTTGATTTCCAGGTTCTTGGCCATGACTTGAGAAAGAATTCAAGGGCACAGCACAGCATAGAGTAAGCAGATAGGAAGTTTATTGAATATACATATAAGAAAACATGCAGGCACTCTCATAAGAAAGGAAAGATTAAAGGCAAGAGGCATCTCATGCATTCCTAATAAACTTCTACCTGCTTACTCAATTTGGACTGTGCCCATGAATTCTTTCTCATGGCCTGGCTAAGAACCGTGGGCCTAGCTGATGCCTTATGACCAAATGACTGACTTATTGTTTCATCCAAACATTTCTGCCTGGCTTCTCCTGCTAGAGTTATGTATCTTTACATTAATAATGGAAAATCAAATGAACTCCTTCTCGTCTTCTGGGATAGTTCTACAAATTGCACAAATCAAGCAACTGTTAACATTTTGCCATATTTACCTCGTCACTCTCTCTCACCTCTGTACTATTATTATTATTGTCCTCAATCGTTTGAGCTTTGCAGACAAAGTTCCCCCTTATCCCTAAATGATTCAGAACATATTTACTGAGAACAAGGATATTCTCTTACAGAACAACAATAAAAAGGCCAAATTAAAGAAATTTACAATTGATATAACACTTAATATATGGTCTATATTCAAATTTTGCCAAGTATTCTGATAATGTTTTTAATGGCAATCTCCTACTCCTCTTCCATCCAGGAGCACACATTAATTTAATTGTCCCGTTTGTCAACTTTCTGAATTAAGATTTCAGATCCTGTGCTGTTCTCTACAGCCTTTGGGCTCCTCTCTTTCCTACTACAGTCCTTGGAATACCACAAGGCATTCCTTTTCATGCAGGTGACCAGCAGAATGACCTTGGAAGTTGGTAACTAAGTCACAACACAGTCAGACCAAGCCTCAAGACATAGTCAGAATTCAATCAGATTTTAACATCTATTCAAGGTGTGGCTCTATTAAATGGGAAGATCAAGAAAAGAATTCCATGAACTCCAAAGGTCTTTCCACTTGCCAGAAAGACATTTAAATATCTAAAGAACCTAAGAAATGCAAAATCCAAACAAAGCTATCTCAGTCTGGGTAGTTATAGACTTCCTCAGGTAGAATGGAGAATTAGGTAATATGTAACTCGACCACATTCTTCTTTAAATTCTGGAATCAGAAACATTATCGTGCAAAAGTGCCTCCAAGGTTTACAGCTCCAGCACTGGGACTTCAGGAACCTCAGTCAACATCTCTAGTCCATGAACAACTCCAGCTAAAATTTGTAGGGATGGGAACTCCAAAAAATTGTTTAGGATGATGTATTTGATTCCATAGGGGGTTAAAAATAGAGATTTATAATGATTTATAGAGAGGAAATAAATCAAATTAAAATATTAGAAATAATCTGTATATTTAGTATTTTAAATACTAGGCATGTTTTAGAGAATTCGGGACTTTACCCCACAGTACTTTATAGGTCTAATATAAAACATATAATTGAGAAATTAATTTAGACATGTGATTTTAGGTTGAAATTTTGCTGTTTGTTATCAGTATTGGGACAGTCAAAAGAATAAAGAGTCACCATATTTATAAGTATAACATTATTATAAGATGTAAGGTTTTGGGAAAGCGTATTTATTAGTCATCGAATTGTAGTTCTTCAAAGGAGATGAAATACATTAAATGTTTGAAATATTTAAAAGGGTTAAATTCATTAAGTTTGTAAATAATTGTGAAACATAAAATTAATAATTGAAGGCCCTTTCAGAGTGATTATTAAAATTTGCTAGATTAATGCACAGAATATTAAAACCTATAACCTAAACTTAAAAGTTTAATAACTAGGTTTGTAATTAACTTTAATAACTTGAATATTAATTTTTAAAAATGAAGTAATTTCTGTGTAATCTTTCCAGTCCTCAAAAGCCATCCTCAAAGGCACTGAAATCCCACATTTACAGAGGTAGTCTCCTTGCTAATAACAAGTTGGGGCTGTTGCCAGCCGGAAGCTCCAAGCGGTGGCTGACATTTTGTTGGATGCTGTTTTGCTTGGAGGAGCAGAAACTGCTCCCTTCCTGCACACAGAAGAGTCTAACTGCAGAGAGCCCAGAAGCTTCTCTATCAGGAACATGGCCAATGAGTGGCTTTGTTATTTGGGGAACTTCAGTCTTCGGAAATATTTGTTCCTCCGCCCTTCCTTAAGTGCTTTTCTGGCTGGCCAAGCAGGGCATGTTTATAATTTTACTTATTTCTAATTGAGATAAAGCTAAAGTAGATCTTGCCTAGGTCCTCTACTGTATTTTCCTTTCTGGCATAGCATCATTCAAAGGAGCCATCTGCTTTTACTATTTTTACTGTTTGCCTCTATAAAGTGATGAACAACAACTAGTGCCCTACCTCCAGAAAATTCTCGGCTGGTTCTGCTCCCTCCCACCTTGCTCAGGGGGTGTGGTAGTTAGATTCAGTTGTCAACTTGGCCAGGTGAAAGCACCTAGTTCTGTTGCTGTGGACATGAGCCAATGGTAGGTGAATCTCATCTGTTGCTAATTACATCCGCAGTCGGCTAGGAGGCGTGTCT
Organism: Tamandua tetradactyla; assembly: GCF_023851605.1. Classification (NCBI taxonomy): domain Eukaryota; kingdom Metazoa; phylum Chordata; class Mammalia; order Pilosa; family Myrmecophagidae; genus Tamandua; species Tamandua tetradactyla. The sequence continues at coordinate 20,261,724 of NC_135343.1, read as the reverse complement.
GCTGCAATGAGTGACGTTTAACTTAATTGGCTTGTGCTTAAATGAGAGAACGCAATGTAGCACAGCCTAGCAGCTCAGTATTCCTCATCTCAGCACTTGCAGCTCAGCCCAGGCCTTTGGAGAAGTCACCCCAGGGAAAGTTGTTGGAACCCAGGGGCCTGGAGAGAAGACCAGCAGAGACCATCCTGTGCCTTCCACGTAAGAAAAGAGCCTCAGTGGAAAGTTAGCTGCCTTTCCTCTGAAGAACCAACAAAATAAATCCCCTTTTATTAAAAGCCAATCTGTCTCTGGTGTGTTGCATTCTGGCAGCTAGCAAACTAGAACAGGGGGTGAGGTACCCTCCCTGTACACCCATTCTGTGCAAGGTGTTCAATGCCCTTGCCCTGGGTCTAGGATTGTTGGGTGGAGGCGATGTAGCTGCAGGGGATGGGTCAGCAAGCAGGTACCCAGAGGAGAGCCTGAGGCTAACACTTCTCTATACGCTGGGTCTTGGGGTGTTTCTCCACATCCCCCCAGCAGCCTGTCCACCTCCTGTCCTCCAGCCCCTGCAGTCCCCACTCCCCATCCCAGGTGGCAGGAGCAGGACACTCCTTCACTATTAGGCTTCCAAGCCTTGTTGGACAGCAGCTTCTTTGAATCTTTTGTTTGTGCTTCCCTGTGACTCAAGGAGGGAAAACTGGTGCTTGGGTACCAGTGAGAGAACAGAGTAGAGAAGGAAATAACCAGAAATAAAGAGAGAGGTGGTTATGATCCTGCGACACTGCAAACGACTCATTTTATTTTACCTTATGTTTTACTTTAAATGGAGAGAGGGAGTATGAGCTAAGGAGGATGGATAGGAAAACAATTCTTGCCCCAAACTGGAAAGTAGGATCCAAAGTACAGACTCTGGGTTTGAATGTTTCATCACTTCAGCCACACTTGTGGCTGTGTAACCACAAGTAAGTCACTGACATTTCCAGGCCTCACTTTCCTCATCAGTAAAATGGAATCTTTTCTGGTACTTTCCTAAGAGGATTGTTGTGAAGCTTAAATGAGAAAATGCTTCTAAAGGGCTTAGAACAATTTCTGGCAAAGAGTAACTCTTGAATAAGTGTTTACTATTATTGTCATTGTCATTATCATTAATTCTAAGCCAGCCTAGTAGACCAGGAAAGACTTATGTTGCCATATTAAAACTTTATCCAGAAAACTCAGGACACCTGTGGGCCAAAATACCCCACTTTGGTACAGCCAAATGACTGGTCCTATATACTGCCATCAGGGAATTTTGAGTTGTGTCCTTCTCATGATTCCTGGAGAATTAAGGACACAGTGCCTGGTGTGCACTTTGTGTTTTCTCTCCAGCTTTCTCAATAAACTCACAAAAGTGAAAATAGAATGATATCTTACTACATATAATTAATGCGTTCACAAGAAGTTAAGAACTTTTTAAATCCAGCTTCATACTGAATGTCCAATATATCTGCTTAGATCTCTGAGATCAACAGATTCAAGGCTTTATTTCACAGAAACTTCCTCATTACATAAAAATCCCATTTAAAATCCTTTTTTAAAGTAAAGAATTCCCTGGTCTTCCTTACCATATTTTCCTAAAGGGACGAGGAAGTCTTTCCCATCCTTAAGTGGTTAACTCCAGAAAAACTGTGTGCTCTTCATATTCCTTAGGAGAATGAGATTAATTCAGTTGCCAGAGTTTGCCTTTTTCACATTTTTCCATGTGAAAGCCTTAGGTCAAGTCTTGGGCTTTGCTGGTAACTGAGCTTTGGTCCTTCTTCATGCCTTCGTTGCTTCATTTGTTCATTCGTTTCTTCCTTCCTTCTTACCTTCCTTTCTTCCTGTTCTAGTTTGCTAGCTGCCAGAATGCAATATACCAGGAACGGAATGGCTTTTAAAAAGGGGAATTTAATAAGTTGCTAGTTTACAGTTCTAAGGCCGAGAAAATGTCCCAGTTAAAGCAAGTCTATAAAAATGTCCAATCAAAGGCATCCAGGGAAAGACAACCTGGTTCAAGTAGGCCGATGAAGTTCAGGGTTTCTCTCTCATGTGAGAAGGCACATGGTGAACACAGTTAGGGCTTCTCTCTTGGCTGGAAGGGCACATGGCAAACACAGTGTCATCTGCTAGCTTTCTCTCCTGAAGAAAAAAGCTCCCCGGGAGGCGTTTTCCTTCTCCATCTCCAAAGGTTGCTGGCTCGTGGACTCTGCTTCGTGGTGCTGCAGAATCTTCTGACTCTCTCTGAATCTCTTTCATACTCCAAAATGTTTCTTCTTTTATAGGACTCCAGAAATTTATCAAGACCCACCCAAATGGGTGGAGACATGTTGTCACCTAATCCAGCTTAACAACCACTCTTGATCAAATCACATCTCCAAGGAGATGATCTGATTACAGTTTCAAAATACAGTATTGAACAGGGATTATTCTACCTTTATGAAATGGGATTTTGATTAAAACATGGCTTTTCTAGGGAACATACATCCTTTCAAACCAGCATACTTCCTCTCTTCTCTCTTTCCTTAATTTCTACCTTTTTACTTCCTCACTTCCTTTCTTCCTTTCAGTCATTAAAACATAATCCCCTTCAAAAACCCATCCCCAGCAACACAGTAAAGCCTGAAAATTAAAAATTTTCCCTTTTCCCAAATTCTTTCATTACATCATAATTGATTTGAGGAGCCACAGATCAATGCCATGCTGAATTACAAAAAAAAAAAGGTGCTTATATACTGTAGGAATATGAACTGTTGCACAAAAAAGCCGTGGTGCTTAGGACACTGGATTCCTGCAGGTCTAGTGTAATATAAATTCTTGCCAATACAGATCTTCCCTGCAAAGGGATTGATCCTGCAAAGGCTGTTTGCATTCGAGAAGCAATCATTTGCTAAGACAAAAATCCTTCAAATTAATCAGTGTTTAAAAAAGCCGACATAAAACTGTAATGATCATGGTTAATAAGGAGGGCTCAATGTCTGTTGTCTTCTGACTCCTTCTTAGAAACAGGGAGAAAAGCCTAGCTGAGGGAGAAGCTCCTCTGTCTTTTCAGACCAACCATAGTTCAGAGGCACTGGACCTCACTGTATATCATCAATGGATCAGCCATTACAGCAATTTCCTCAAAAGTTCTGGCTTAACTGACTTATCTTTCTTTGACGCAAATCTGTAAAAGCAAGTATGTAATGAGCACCCACTATGCAAGATGTGGTTAACACATTATAATTTCAGAGATGTATTTTCCTCATTCCCAAAGAACCTCTAATGGAAGACGTGTCTCAATATTTTAAATTAATCTGCTTTTGCATCCCTCCTTAAAACCCTGTCATGTCTGTAAATGGTTATTCTTAGACACTTCTTCTATGACTCAGTACATTTCAATTGTCCTTGACTTTGGGACATTCAACTTTCGTACAATTCACCCTTTGATTCCTTCGGTATTGACACCCCTAAACTACGTATGTTGTGTGTTGAATTCAGACCTTCCTTCTTTAGCTGATGAATGAGCATTTAAGTTTCTGCGTGCTCTGCTAGCTCAATTCTGGCAAGCTCTCCAATTTTGCTTGTCTGGCACTGTTTTGCAATTATTTGAATACTTGATTTGCATTTTGCTCTTATTTTATAAAAATAAATGCTAAATGGAACAAAATCAAGAGTGACAAGAAACATAGATCTCAAAACAACTGAGACAAAGACTGAAATTTTCAGGAATGCTAAAAGCAATACATTTTTAGCTTCAGTCTAGTGTTCACTGAACTTAAGCTAGTGTAATATGTGTTTGAATGGGAGGAACAAAATTAAAGACGATGCATAAAAGCTGGACATAAGTTGAAGATTATACCTAAAAAAAAGATAACATTAAATATTGGATCATTTTTTTTAGCTTTCTGCAAAATGTGTAACATGTAAGACAATTCAACTTTCTAACATTCAGCTTCTGTATATATATTTTAGACATGCCATATATGTATGTAGAGGACTACCTGCAAAGAATCCTGCCTGTAAATCTTTCATAGAGTTAAAAATTGTCATTTTTAACAATTGAGAATTCTTGATGGTGGAGTAAGTGCCAAGTTTGCTTGATGTTCCTCTTGAAACCCCACTGAAGTCATATGGATTATTATGACTTAACTCATAATAATCTCATGAAATAAACTCATAAGACCGAAGAAAAGTGGGGGGCAGTTCACCCACAGGTAAAAGTTTTCAAGAGATTTCTGAAAGAGAAGAAAGCTCACAAAGAGAACCTATAGAGAAGCAGGATGGAAAACAGGAAAGAAAGCAGGAGCTGCTCTGAGACAAGGGCTCTTCCAGTCTTCTGTAAAATCTTAACTGAATTGGAGAGGTTTTGCAAAGGGCCTTTAATGGCTGGCTGCAATACAAGGAGCTTGGGGAATGATTTCTTCCAGAATAAAAGGAGGTCAAGAGGCCAAAGGTTAGATGTTTCAGGGATGGGCAAGCAGAGCCCTGTGCATCATTGGGGCAGAACTTTATGAGGGAGCAAGGCTGAAATGGGCAGGGGTTTACTGCACACTGCCCTTTGGGAGGCTGGGCCCCAGGCCCTGGGTTCCCCATACTGGACAAAGTGTCTGGTCCTGCTGGCATAGGCGCAGAAAGCCACTGAATCTCATAGGACCACATCTTCCAGAAAGGGACAGGGTCTCCAGTACCAACTGCACTTATGATGTGTGTCCACCTTGGGGTGTATCCAGAACTTGGTTTAATTGTACTGCGAGAAAATAAAGAAGCAGACGTTTCCTTAATACTGGAGTCTTTGGTTAAGATTCATACCCCCTACTTTAAGAGTAAGAAGAATAGCTGTAGTACTATCTTGAATAATAATAATTTTGATTATCCTGGCAAACCCATGAAAGAGAGATTTTTGGTCTAAGGGACTTTTTGATACCTAAAATTAAAAAGAAGTAAGTCATTACCCATTATGCTTAGGACTCAGCCTGCCCTCCAAGACCTTTTCCTTGGTCTATAAGTGTTACCTGTCCCTGCTGGGTATGGCTGGATTCTGAGTTTCCTTGCTATGAATCAAATACATTCTGCCAAGTTGCTCTGTACAAATCACTTTTCCACCCTTTGATGGGAGGCAGATCGGGAGACCAAGCAGTTCAGCTGGACAGCTGCACGGTGGACATGTGAAGGCATGTCCTTCTGAATGCCTTGATGTGTCACGCAGCCCATTCTGCATGCTGCCTGTGATGCACCGTTTGTTGTTTATTCTCTAAGTAGCCTGTGCCCCCGAAAATCCCTGATTTCTGGAGGGTGGTGTCTCCTCCTTCTAGCTGTGGCCCTCTCACACCCATGCAGGGCTGGCCTTCAATAAGGAGAAAACGCCACAGAAATTTGATTTTATAAAAGTAATATTTACATCTGGCTAAAAAATCCCACTATTAGAGTTGTTTTTTTTTTTCTTCCTTCTTCCGGTGGTTATCTCCATATCTCTAATTTGCTTATAAACTACTCTTCTCAACGCATGCTGTCTGTCATTTCCTTGCTACATCAGATGAAGACTCAGCTTCCATGTACACCCTAGGACCCTCTGGCCTCCCTTATGCCCCTCCTTCCAATTCTCAGTTTCCACATTGGCTGCATCAAACAACGTACTTGAACCTGCATTTATTGTTCTACTTAGTATCTCTAAACGTCCTTCTTTTAACTTGAAGTTAATTATACCCAGCCTTTCTCTCCTCCTCTTTCCCCCCGTTCTGTCTACCCACCTTGTGTCTGCCACGATTGGTAAGATTATTATCCTCACATTTGGGTAACTTTCACATTCTATTCTGTGACCAGATTGCCTTCAGTTATTTGCCTGTTCATTCATTCAGTATCTATTGAGGGCCCATAGTGGCCAAGTCTTGTTTTAGGCACTGGGGTTGGAGTGAATGAAACAGACAAAGATCTCAGCCTTCTTGGAACTTTCCTTCTAGTAGTAAGAGAGAAATAAGCAAAATATATATTAGATGTGTAATAAGTCCTAAGGAGGAGAGCGAAGCAGGGCAGGGGAAAGTACATAGATACATGGGCACATACATGCGTGCAGACATAGTAATGGTAGCCCAGTGGAAGGGAGTGGATAAGACTCCTCTTTAACAGGGTCACTCAGTCTACTGCATTGAGGAAATCCTGTAGAATACTGCTCTAGTTTGCAGCTGCTGGAATGCAACATACCAGAAATGGAACAGCTTTTTAAAAAGGGGAATTTATTAAGTTTCTAGTTTACAGTTTTAAGGCCATGAAAATGTCCTAATTAAAGCAAGTCTAAAAAAAATGTCCAAGTTAAGGCACTAAGAGGTTACCTTCACTCAAGAAAGGCCGATGACATTCAGGGTTTCTCTCTCAACTGGAAAGGCACATGGCGAACATGGTGAACATGGCAACGTCTGCTAACTTTCTCTCCAGACTTTTTGTTTCATGAAGCTCTCCCAGGGGAGCATTTTCCTTCTTCATTTCCAAAGGTCTCTGGCTTGGGGGCTCTGTCATGGCTCTAAAAGGGACTCTCTCCAAAATGTTTCCTCTTTTAAAGGATTTCAGTCAAGGCCCACCTGGAATGGGTGGAGTCACATCTCCCTTTGATCAAAAGTTAATACCCACAATTGGGTGAGTCACATCTCTATGGGAACAATAAAAGAGCTCCCAGTCAACGATATTGAATAAGGATTAAAGGACATGGCTTTTCTGGGGCCCACAAATTCAAACCAGCACATGTACCATGGGTGAAAGGCAGGGAGTCCAGTGAGAAAGCTACTGTAAAAATCTAGGTAAGAGATGACAGTGGCTTGGACCTGGGTACAAACATGAAGGTGGTGAGAAGTGACAGAGTTCTGGATATATTTTGAAGATATAGCTGATAGGATTTTCTGACACATTGCATGAAGAATGTGAGATAAATAGGTATTGAGGATGAGTCCAAGGGTTTGGCCCGAACAAAAGGAGCATTAATTGATTCTAACAAGTTAATTCTAAAATTTCAAAACTAATAAATGGCACAAACATTATAGAGGCCATGTAATCAATATTTCCTGCAAAGCTTTGGTTCCAATGTCAAGGTCATTTGGCCCACTTAAAGGAGAAGTTTCCTAGTGAGAAGTTCACATAAGAGCCTTCTTTCTCAAAACCATACCATCTTTTAGTTTGTTTCAGATTGTTTTTTGAATAGATGATGTGTCCATGTGATTCAAAACCCAAAATGACATGTTTTATGGAAGGTCAACTCTCTTGGCTTTTAACATTCCAGAAAATATATTTATTCTACCTTCATTCTTTTTTTTTTTTTTTTTTAATTTTTTTTTATTAATCAAAAAAAAAGAAAAGAAATTAACACAACATTTAGAAATCATTCCATTCTACACATGCACTCAGTAATTAGTATCATCACATAGATGTATGATCATCATTTCTTAGTACATTTGCATCGATTTAGGAAAAGAACTAGCAAAACAGCAGAAAAAGATATAGAATGTTAATATAGAGAAGAGAATTAAAATAATAATACTAATAAAATATATATATATATAAAAAGGAAAAAGAAAAAAACAAAAACAAAAGATACAAACACACAAACAAACAAACAAAAAACCATATTTCAGGTGCAGCTTCATTCAGTGTTCCAACCTAGTTACATTACACTTAGGTATTATTGTGCTGTCCATTTTTGAGTTTTTGTATCTAGTCCTGTTGCACAGTCTGTATCCCTTCAGCTCCAATTACCCATTATCTTACCCTGTTTCTAACTCCTGCTGGTCTCTGTTACCAATGATATATTCCAAGCTGATTCTCGAATGTCGGTTCACATCAGTGGGACCATACAGTATTTGTCCTTTAGTTTTGGGCTAGACTCACTCAGCATAATGTTCTCTAGGTCCATCCATGTTATTACATGCTTCATAAGTTTAGTCTGCCTTAAAGCTGCATAATATTCCATCCACAGTCCACTAGGAGGCGTGTCTGCTGCAATGAATGATGTTTGATTTAATTGGCTGGTGCTTAAATGAGAGTGCTCAAAGTAGCACAGCCAAAGTAGCTCAGCATAGCACATCTCAGCACTCACAGCTCAGCCCAGACCTTTGGAGATGCAGAAAGGAATCACCCTTGGGAAAGTTGTTGGAACCCAGAGGCCTAGAAAGAAGGCCAGCAGAGATCACCCTGTGCCTTCCCACGTAAAGAGACAACATCAGTTGAAAGTTGGCTGCCTTTCCTCTGAAGAACTATACATTAACTAAATAAAGCCCCTTTTATTGAAAGCCAGTCTGTCTCTGGCATGTTGCATTCTGGCAGCTAGCAAACCAGAACAGGTTCCATGCACTAGAGTAACTTTGCAGAGACCTACAACCTCCACGTGGGTCCCTGGTCCAAATAAGTCCTGAAACGTAGCCTAGCCTCTCCAGAACATCAGATAGTTCCATCTCCCTTCCATATATTAGTGACAGACCCTTAAATATCAAAAATTTAGAATTGCCATAGTCCAAACACCCCTAAAGAGAGGGATGGAAAGACCTAAGGTGATGGTGGAGTTATACATGGAAGATAGGACTTAATAAATGAATATGAATGCTGAATCATTAAATTGATATCTTTTTTAGTCTCTGGTATTTTAGAGCAGCTAGAAGTAAAAACCAAAAATTGTGAAATTGTAACCCATGTCAAACTCTGAAATATGTTCTACAACTAATTGTGGTGCTGTTCTTTGAAATTTATAGTTTTTTTGTATATATGCTATTTTTCACAAAAAGAAGAAGGAAAAAAGTCAATTGTCATGATAAAAAATACATTTAAGCCCTCTAGCCTCCTATATTCTGGAGCAGCTAGAAGAAAAATTATTAGAGAATCATATGGTAGCCCATGACAAACTCTTGGATTTGTCCTGTAACCACTTGTTGAAGAGTGCTTTGAAAACTACTGCATTTTTATTTCTTTGCTTAATATATATGTTATACTACACAATAAAAAAAAAAGTGACCTCAAGTGTAATCGCGCAACTCTATCTGAACTCTCTCAGCCACTGAAATGTTATTTGTTATACTGTTTTTCCCCCTTTTGGTCAGGATGGCATTGTTGATCCCACAATGCCAAGGCTGGACTCATCCCTGGAAGTCATCTCCCATGCCACCAGGGAGACTTTCACCCCTGGATGTCATGTTCCACATAGTGGGGAGGGCAATGATTTCACTTGCTGAGTTGGACTTAGAGAGAGAGAGAGAGGCCACATCTGGGCAACAAAAGAGGTCCTCATGAAGGCATCCTCCTAGGCATACTTATAGGCAGGCTAGGCTTCTCCATTATATACATAAGCTTCACAAGAGCAAGCCTCAAGATCAAGGACTTGGCCTATTGATTTTGGTGTCCCTAATGTTTGACACAGTATCCAGGCTTTCCCCGATGGTAAAGTTAATAATTCCATATTTTTTCTCCCATTCCTGAAGGGACTTTGCCAATACCCATTTTCACTTTTCCATGTTAGAAAGGGTGTGAACAATATGGGATGAGGGGGTGGAACGAGTTGATGTTCCTGGAAAAGCTGGCCCCTCTGGGTTTCAGGACTGATCTGGCCTAGGAACCATCTGGAAGTTGTATATTTCTGGAAAGTAATCTTAGTGTGTGAAACTTTTGTAGTGTCTCAAATAGAGCCCCAGGTGTTCTTTAGAGTCAACAGGAATGGTTTTCGTTAGGGTTTGGCAAACTGGTAATTACAATAGCTAGATGAAGCTTGCTTGCAAAAGAGTAGCTTCCAGAATACCCTCTTGACTCTATTTGAACTCTCTTAGCTACTGATACCTTATTTTGTTATATTTCTATTCCTCCTTTTCGTCAGGACAGCGTTGTTGATCCCACGGTGCCAGGGCCAGGCTCATTCCTGGGAGTCATGTTCCATGTTGCCAGAGAGACCTTTACCCCTGGATGTCATGTTCCACCTAGGGAGGAGGGTAATGATATTCCTTGAGGTTGGCCCAGATTTAAGAAGTGGGCACGCTCCCCCCTACATGGGACATGACATCCAGGGGTGAAAGTTTCCCTGGTGGCATGGGAGATGATTCCCAGGGATAGTCTGACCCTAGCACTGTGGGATCAGCAATGCCATCCTGACCAAATGGGGGAAAAGAAGTGTAATGAATAAGGTTTCAGTGGCTGGAAGAGTTCAAATAGAGACGAGAGGCTACTCTAGAGGTCAGTCCTACGCAAGTTATAGTTAGACCTTGCTACCTATCATAACTTGCCAAACCTCAGCCAAAACTTTTCCAACCAATTCTAAAGAATGCCTAGGGCAACATGTAAGATTCTACAAAGGTTCCATGTACTAGGGTAACTTTCCAGAAACCTACAACCTCCAGGTGGGTCCCTGAAGCAGTTAAGTCCTGAAACCTAGAGGGGCCAGCCTCTCCAGAACATCAGCTAGTTCCATCTCCCTACCCCATATTATTGATAGCCCTTTCCAACATGAAAAAGTTAGAATGGGCATAGCCCAAATACCCCTAAAGAGAGGGAGAAAGATCAAAAGTGTTGGTGGCATATACAGAGAAGGTAAGGTTTCACAAACGAGTATGATTGCTGAATCATTATATTGATATTTCTTTTAGTCTCCCATGTCTTACAGCAGCTCGAAGTAGAAACCTAAAATTATAGAATTGTAACCCATAGCAAACTCTGAAAGCTGTTCAACAGCTAATTGTTGTGCTGTGCTTTGAAATTTATTGCTTTTTTAAATATATGTTATTTTTCATGAAAAAGAAAAAAAAAGTCGATTGTGATGATAAAAAAATATTTATTCCTTCTGTCTCCAGTGTTCTGGAGCAGCTAGAAGGAAAAATCTGAGATTATGGTATGGTAGCCCATGACAAACTCTGGGATCTGTCCTGTAAACTATTAGTTGAAGAGTGCTTTAAAAACTATTGCTTTTTTCTTTTTTTACTTTGTATATATGTTTTATTATACAATTAAAAAAAAGTAAAAAAAGAAAGAAACCACTGCTACAATATGTTTAAAAATAAAAAAAGGGCATAGAGACCCTTCTCTCAATTGGAGGAATGTCAAAGACTTTTTGGACATGTTTTAAAACAGTCACAAAAACCAAAGGTTTGGGTTTGGGGCAATTTTTTGCCACTATTGTTTTTAAGAACTGTTGTTCTCCAGTTTGTATCTATTTTTCTGTCCATGATTATCTTTCATGTTGTAAGCTTGCCTCAAATATATTATATGATTCTCTTGCCCATTCACATTTAAAGTTCTGAGTATGATATATATGGGGAAGCCTTGTTCGTGTGATGATTTTTGCTTTGGAATGAATGTAAAGATCCAGGCATCCTGGGGAATGTTAAATGCCAGAAGGAGGAAGGCATTTCCTCCTGCTGTGGTGTCAACACACACTCATGTTTCCTTGACAGTTTATTCATTGTCTTCAGTAAAAAGCCCCTCTGGCAATATGTGACCGGAATCCAGTATCCTGTGCCATAGGCTGTTTGGCTTAGTGAGGATAGAGAGGGGAGTAGAGGAAGTGTACCATTTGCTGATCTTCAACTAATCCCCACTTCTCACTGCACATTCTGTCTCCCAATCCCCAAACATTTCTGAGATTCGGCAAGGCAGACCCGCACCCACTGTTGCAATAGGGACTTCTGCCCAGACCCGGGGCTGCAGCTGCCTCTGCTTGGCTTCAATGCACCCTCGCACCCACTCTCCACCTTTCAGGAACTTGCTGAGCTGTTGGCCGCCCCCTTTCTCTTTGGGGTTGTTTGTTGTGGTGAGATGATCTCCCCTTCCTTTTTTTTCCCTCTTCTTCGGTAAATCCACTTTAATGGTCTATGTTGGGGGAAGGAGATAAAGTGTGTGCTTAGCTCTCCATTTTGAAACGGAAGTCCGTGGAAGTTCTCTGAATGAATGCTGTATTGAGTCATTGCAGCATTCATCTCAAATGAGAGAGCTGTGGTGAGTGTGTATAGGTGTCCGGTCTGAATTCTTCCTCCTTCCCTTCTTTCCTTCCTCCTTTTTCCTCCCTCTCTCTCTTTCTCTGTCTCTCTCCTGATGTTTGTTAGCATTTAATGAACCTTTAATGCTTATCAGCCATGAGCTAAACATTGAATCTGTACATCACTTAATCCTAAAATTTTTTAGTAACTTTACTATGCTGTAGTATTATTTTCCAAATTTTACCAATATTGAAATTGTGCCTCAAAGAAGTTATCTTTTGCTCAAGCAATCATAGCTCGTCATGTGCCAAACCATACTCAGAACTAGACTATAACTCCAGAATCAAGGCTGTTGACCACTCTGCTCAAATAGTTTATAATCATTTAAGAAATGGATTAAACTTTTTTAATTAGAGAAGTTGCAGGTTTATAGAAAAATCATACAAAAAGTATCAAGCTCCCATATACCCACCCTTACATGCACAAGTTATCCCTGTTAGTAACACTTTGCATTAGTGTGGGATCTTTGCTACAGTTGATGAAATAATATTAGCATAATTATATTATTAAATACCGTTCATAGTTTATATTACGGCTCACTATTTGCATTGAACAGTCCTGTGACTTCTTTTTAATATTTATTCTAGTAACTTATATGCAACAAATATACAATTTTCTCTTTTAACCACATTCTAATGTGCAATTCAGAGTTGTTCATTCAATTCACAATATTGTGCTACTATCACTACTATGCATTACCAAAACTTTTCCATTACCCCAAACAGAAACTCTTGACTGGATTATTAAAGGAAGATCCTGGGTTCATATGGATTCACATAGGGCTGTTTATTAATGGCAGCAAACCCCAACAACTCATCAGCATCATCCAGCTCTGGCATGCAAGACTGCAGTTCTAATCCTCTCACCCAACAAACAGGCAAACAGACAAACAACAGTAATAACGACTGCTGTTCTTCATTTCCCTTTTCCCACTACTGTTGCTGCTAAGGAAGAAAACAGTGAATCATCAAGCCAGGCAGGCAGAAAGGCCCTTCTCCTCTGTCACCCTAGGAGAAAGTGCTCCTCTGCACCAAAAAGGGTGCTGTAACTGCTGAAAAGACAGGTGTTCTTTCCTAATCATTGAACTTGGGTTTTTGTATAGACAGTGTGCACAATAAGCGGAAAAAGGCAAATTTTATCTCCCCAGAGCAACTGCTAATATTATTTCCTTGTGGAACTTCTCAAGGGCCTTCTATTCATAGGTTTGTAGCTATGCGTACACACTTATATATGCACATGTACGTGTGTGTGTACATATATACACACAGATATATAATGTCTTATGACTTCAAATACTAGCTTACATGCACTCATTGCTTCCTCATTTAACAGTGCTCTCTTGAATATAGTATTAGTATTAACATATTACCTGGCATGGACATACTAACATATTAAATCAATTCTTTAATGACAAATTGCCTCCAGTCTTTTGCAATAATGGACATTGCTGCATGGAAGACCTTTGTACATGTGTCATTTCACTCATGTGCATGTAACTGTGAGATACTTTTCTACAATGCAGTAGTATATAAGAGTGACTATTTCCCACACCCGAGCCTACACATGTGTTGCTAACTCTTCTCTTTGTCAGTCTGATAATGAAATATGATGTCTGGTTGTAGTTTTAATTCACATTTCTCCCTTGGTTGTGGTGCAGAGGCTGCCTCAAGCCTCAGCCCTTCCCAGGCAGGGACAATCACACACAGGGCAAGCCTAGAAATGGAGGAGAAGGGGAAGGAGGGGAGAAAGACACTGCCTGGGAAGAGCCTTATTCTGAAAGGAAGAGGAAAGCGGAGATGGAAACAATGGTCCGAAGGCAGGAACCTCCAGATGGAAAGGCTGTAGGTGGCCAGCTGGAGATTGCTTAGTAAACCAGAGAGAAAAGCCTGATGGCATGGGGAGACATGGGGACACTATGGTGTGCCTGGGCATGGTGTTCTGATAGGAGGTCCTTTTGCCCTCTAGGAACACACACACGGACACTTTGCCAAGTGATGTTGCTTGTCAAAGGTGTTTTGGGCTATACTATAGAGATAGGAGAGATGGATTGCGTGGGCAAGCAGGTAAGGGAAGAAACGATAACTTAAGCCCTTAAAGGTTTTACAACAATATACTCATAGTTTAATTTTTTTTTAATTTTACAGAGCAGCAAAATATTTTTTTAAAGTTTTTAATTGGGAGGACCAAAATGATGGGAAATTTAAAAATTTGCTAAATGAAGATATTAACAAAGCAATTAGCATTATCAGCATCGGTTCCAAAGACAGAGGCCATGTTACCTCCTGAAAGATAGGAAGGAAATACTTCTCAAGAGACAAGGGTTTTAAACGATACATCATTTGCTGTGTGGAAAAGCTCATTCTGTTGCCTTCCTTTTATTTCCAACAAGTGAAAACTTTATCAAGGACAGGCTCTGATCTGAGGATTGATGTTTGGGAATTACTGTTTAATAGCTTTGCACCAGCATTAAAAATGACTTGAAAATAATATTTAGGATTGATAATAGCTGATTTATTGAACAATTGCTGTAATTTAGGTGCAATTTGAGATGAAGCAAACAAAGCACAGAGAAGTTCAGAAACTTGCCCAGAGTCACCCAGCTAGTAAGTGAGCGAGGACCCAGGCTTGTACCAGGCAACCTGATTCCAAAGCTTTGATTCCTAACCACTACTTTATACGAGTGGGCAAGGAAAGACTCTTCCAAGCATTTTGGTGTACAAAAATAAAAATATCTTTTTGTAATTTCTTAAGCTTTTAAAATATTTTTGGAAAAATATTACACATACCCAGAAAGGTTACAAAGATACAAATGTACAAAATAATGAATAATTATAAAGTGAGTTGGACATGTAACCCAAGTTAAGAAATAGGGCATTGCCAGTGTGGAACAGAAATCCTAGAATGAGCTGGGACTCAGCCTCAAGGGATTGAGAAAACCTTCTCGACCAAAAGGGGGAAGAGTGAAATGAGACAAAGTGTCAATGGCTGAGGGATTCCAAACAGAGTGGAGAGGTTATCCTGGAGGTTATTCTTATGCATTAAATAGATATCACCTTATTGTCAAGACGTAATGGAGAGGCTGGAGGGAACTGCCTGAAAATGTAGAGCTGTGTTCCAGTAGCCATGTTTCTTGAAGATGATTGTATAATGACATAGCTTTCACAATGTGGCTGTGTGATTATGAAAACCTTGTGTCTGATAGTCCTTTTATCTACCTTATCGACAGACGAGTAAAACATATGGAATGAAAAAAAATAATAGGGGGAACAAATGTTAAAATAAATTTAGTAGATTGAAATGTTATTGATCAATGAAAGGGAAGGGTAAGGGGTATGGTATGTATGAATTTTTTTCTGTTGTCTTTTTATTTCTTTTTCTGAATTGATGTAAATGTTCTAAGAAATGATCATGATGATGAATATACAACTGTGTGATGATATTGTGAATTACTGATTATGTAGAACGGAATGATATGTTAAGAATGTGTTTGTTGTTACATTTTTTTAAAATTAAAAATTAATAAATATTAAAAAAGAAAATAAAAGAAATAGGGCATTGCCAGACACAGGGTGATTTCCCCAGTGTACCCCTCACCCCCACTCCAGGTGTCCCTTCTCAATCACATCCTCTTCTCCAGCCTAGAGCAATATTTTCTTGACTTCCTTGATAAGTACTTCCTTGCTTTAAAAAAAAAAAATTACCACCCCCTACTAACATCTATGAAAGTTAGGACTCTAAGGCTGAATAATAACTGTAATAATTATGATAAAATTGCAACTAATAGTTATCTAGTATTTACTTAGGTATATTTTATTTAGTCCTTTAAACAGTCCCTAAGGTAGGTATAGCTATACCCATTTTGCAGGTAAGAATAGTCACACATGTACCAGGTCTACCAAAGGGTCTTTCTCACTTTCAGGCTGCTAGCTGCTTTAGCAGCAATAAGGAGCAGAGAATAGAAGGCGAGAATGGTAATTAGGAGATCGTGGCCTTGGGTATGTCGCTCAGCTCCTCTAAGCCCCTCTGGATCAGAGGTTTTTCCACTGTGCTCTGAGGTTACCCCCCACCCAAGACTTCCTGGATGTAGGAGAAAGAGGTCAGGCAGGCAGGACCCAAGGCCCAATGTCCTGCCAACCAGAGAAGTTTGCATTTATCTGCTTTACATTTTGGATTTAGGTCCTAAAGAAAGGATTCTGCTACTAAAAAGAAAATATTAAGTCACTGGTTAGGAACTCAGGTTCCTATGAGTTCACATTTTAAACTTCAAAGGAGTCTTCCTTTATATTGCATCTCTGGAATTTGTAGGTAGGCAGAACTGGCTACATAACTTGCAGTGCAAAATGAAAATGCAGGGCCCTTGTTCGGAAAGCAAGAAAAAATGCCATTAAAGGTACTAAAATATAAAGGTTTTCCTTTCTTCTATGGTCATCTGTCAACTTGCCATGGTATTTTTATTTACTACTTAATGGCATTCTAAGCAGAGAAAAATTTTAAATATAAATTATTAGCATAAGTTTTACCATTCATCATTATATTGTACCATGCCAGTTTTAAATGCAAATATAAGAGCATTTAATTGTATGCAAGATCACCAAAATGATACAGTTCATATTCTGTAGCTCATAATATGCAAATGTATTCTGTTCTTACCAGAGCAGTAGAAACACTGCCCTAAACTAACTCAAGTCTTTTTATTTCACTTCTTTTTTTTTTTTTAACTTTTTTTATTAATTAAAAAAAATTAACAAACAAAACATTTAGAAATCATTCCATTCTACATACATAATCAGTAATTCTTAATATCATCACATAGTTGCATATTCATCATTTCTTAGTACATTTGCATCAATTTAGAAAAAGAAATAAAAAGACAACAGAAAAAAAATAAAATGATAATAGAGAAAAAAAAAAACTATACGTACCATACCCCGTACCCCTCGCTTTCATTTACCACTATTTCAAACTGAATTTATTTTAACATTTGTTCCCCCTATTATTTATTTTTATTCCATATGTTCTACTCTTCTATTGATATAGTAGCTAAAAGGAGCATCATACATAAGGTTTTCACATTCACAGAGTCTCATTGTGAAAGCTATATCATTGTTCAATCATCCTCAAGAAACATGGCTACTGGAACTTTATTTCACTTCTTAACATTTGCACATTTTACCAATACTCTACCTCCCGCTTACTGATAAGTAAAGAAGGACTGACAGGAAGAGGAACTGTGGGCTGCCCTATCTTCCCCTTTCCTGCTCTATCATCATTTTCACCATGAGTGGTTAGCTAACACAGAGGAGTGAAATGAGTAAGGAAGGATATGAAAGAGTTCATTGGTTGTTGGTTCTTAGATGACCATTGCCTCCTTTTCTGCTTTCAAAGCCATCAGCACCCCCACTTAATTGTAGACATAATGTGCTCACTCCATACTCACTTTCTTTTGTGACCTCTCGTGCTTTATGGGTCTCCTGGAATTCTGTGCTTACACGGTATTGTTAATGCTAATTGCGAAGAGCACAGCGAAGACCAGTAGTAGATTTGTCTATTGCATGTATCTCCTCAGCTCCCACACATGCTCCATTGCCCTGCCAGACTTCACTTACACCAAACAAATTCAAAGATAAAATTGAGAATTTCAAAATGGCAGCAGCATGGCCTTAAACCATGCATGGGGCACTTCTGAGGCCAGGAACCCCTGCTACTGCACAGGTCACACACCCTTGAAGGTGGTCCTATGAGTAGGGAATGGAACATGACGTTCTGATAGCAAATTACTTCCTTCTTTGGATGTGTCAATGCTTCATAAAGTGTGAAGGACTATAAAAACATGGAAAGAGTGACCGTAAGCATTATCACTGTTCACCAATATCAAGTTCTCTTTACTTTCTAGGCTCAGCCCACCTTGAAGAATGTCGATTTGACTTTGGTTAATAAAATGTAAGCAAAGTGATCTATGTCCTTCTGGGCAGAAGCATTTAAGAGCTGGTGTGTAATTTATTATTTATCTCCTTTCCCCCCCACCGTGGTGACCAACTGTGTCCAGATGGCAAAGCCTCCGCCAGCTGAGTCCCTCAGTAAGAACAATGTGAAGCAGAGCCCACCTCCCCCCAAACCCCCACCCTCCTACCAACCCAGAGTGGATGTATAGAGAGAGCAAGAAATCAACTTGCTTTGGTAAAGATTTGGGGGTTGTTTGCTGTCACCTAGACTAATACAGTTTTATTACTGCTCTTGTTCTCTGGAATGTAGCATTTATAATTGCACCACCGCTTTAAATTACCTTTGGAATAGCTATAAAATTCATATTAAAAAAATGAAATCTGTAACTTTATTTTTTTAAAGGTGACAGTTGGACTTCAAATACTAGAGCCAACTTTGGTGAATTTTGTGGATGTTTATTGAGTATTGAAGCATTAGTTAATTTCCATGTGTGTGGTTTAGAGTAAAACACGAAGATAAATTTCTAATCCTGTATCCAACTTTTCATTGTATTTAGTGACATGCACTGATATTCTAGAGTTGCTGTAATATCTCAGAGTCTATAATTCATGCTTTGGGGCAAGGTCTTTTCCTTTTAGCATATCTCGATGGACAGAGAGAACAATAACTCTACTCAATCTTTTCTCTTGCCTCACTTTTGGTAGTGGAATGATCAGGAAAGGTATCTGTCCCAAAAAGGTTACACAGGAAAAAAAAAAAAAAGACCTGCAGGAGCAGGCCGGAATAACTGTACATGCCCCAAATTCTCCCAAAGGTATCATAGATGTGGCAATTTTACAATTCATATCAAACTTCCTTCTTCTTTCTCTGGAGGTAAATAGACTCCATCAATGAGGAGAGCTATTCATAAGAAGAAAAGAACATGGAAAATTTGTTTTAAGGGCAACTGTGAAATCTGGCATCAAAAATATTTGATGGATTCTTTGGCATTCAGAATTAATGCTCTGAGGAGCGAAAAGTTAATGGATGCAAAGGTCTGAGCAGCAAATTAACAATTCTCATGGTTGGTCTTGATATTTGATATCAGATAACTTTCAATGAACTTCTTCTCCCATTTCTTCCATAGAGCAAATATAAAATCTGCTCTCTATAGACTTTAACAGATGGAAAAGAAAAATACTGAATTATGTAAAATGCTAACTTCAAAATCCACTTATCCAAAGGTCCACAGAATTCCAGGTAAACTCTGAGTTTGGAAATATTTGGTCCTGATCATTTGCAGATTTAATGATTTCTGGTGTAATTATCTTCGGATGATTCTGAAGTTATATTACAGGTACAGCCCTGCATCTTGTGAGAACACAAATTCGAATAAATTGCCACACATTTGGGGTGTCCGAGTCACCCTTTGACTACTCTGCAGCCTCATCTCAAAGGTGTCCTGCTGTTCTCTGTTAGTTGTACATGTGGCAAATCTCATGAGGTATAAAAATCCTCTTTTGTCTTGTGAATAGCCCTGCACTGAAAGACAGCCACTAATCCTGTTGTTGTTGGAGAAAAGGTGAAAAATCCAAGGAGGTGATTGGCTTTAATAAAAAATAATTTGGCAATAATTAGAGTATAGAGCCCACTGTCAAAACCTGCTTTGTCTTAGATGATGTGATAAATTCCCCATATACTCTCTGAAGAAACAAGCAAAAAAGGTTTGTGAAACTTTTAACAACTTCTGGGGCTAGTGCACAATTGCTTTTCAATTGAGAAATAAAACTTCAGTTAGAATTGAAAAGCCTTGAGAAAATGCATTGAAAATACATTTCTTTCATAGAAATGGGATTCAGGAATAGGCCTGTATAGACACAACTATAAAGCAATAGGTGATGTAGCTTCTACTTTTGCAATTGAACCGCCAAAAGTAAAAGTTGGTTCAATAATCTGTATCATGTGAGGCAAACAGGAGAGGAAGCTTCCATTGATCTCAAGCTGAAGAAACTCATACAGGAAACATGCCCTAGCACAGAAAAGGTGTTCAACACACACAGAGGGTTACCTTGCAAGTAACTATGCATGGAGAGTTACTTTGTTTGAGAAAATTATTTGGTGTTATTTTTAATGCCAGGAAATTGATAGAGTTGCAAAGAGGACAAAAGAATGCTGTCAATCATGACTTTTTAGAGAAGCACTTGCAACATTAAAATGCCTCCTAAGAAGTGGTTTTATGGACCTTAAACCTAAAGCAAGAGCACTGAAGAAGGAAATAAATAAATGGGAACTCCTCAAAATTAAACACTTTTGTGCATCAAAGAACTTCATCAAGAAAGTAGAAAGACAGCCTACACAATGGGAGACAATATTTGGAAATGACATATCAGATAAAGGTCTAGGATCCAGAATTTATAAAGAGATTGTTCAACTCAACAACAAAAAGACAGCCAACCCAATTACAAAATGGGAAAAAGACTTGAACAGACACCTCTCAGAAGAGGAAATACAAATGGCCAAAAGGCACATGAAGAGATGCTCAATGTCCCTGGCCATTAGAGAAATGCAAATCAAAACCACAATGAGATATCATCTCACACCCACCAGAATGGCCATTATCAACAAAACAGAAAATGACAAGTGCTGGACAGGATGTGAAGAAAGAGGCACACTTATCCACTGTTGGTGGGAATGTCAAAGGGTGCAACCACTGTGGAAGGCAGTTTGGCGGTTCCTCAAAAAGCTGAATATAGAATTGCCATATGACCCAGCAATACCATTGTTGGAAATCTACTCAAAGGACTTAAGGGCAAAGACACAAACGGACATTTGCACACCAATGTTTATAGCAGCATTATTTACAATTGCAAAGAGATGGAAACAGCCAAAATGTCCATCAACAGACGAGTGGCTAAACAAACTGTGGTATATACATACGATGGAATATTATGCAGCTTTAAGACAGAATAAACTTATGAAGCATGTAATAACATGGATGGACCTAGAGAACATTATGCTGAGTGAGTCTAGCCAAAAACTAAAGGACAAATACTGTATGGTCCCACTGATGTGAACCGACATTCGAGAATAAACTTGAAATATGTCATTGGTAACAGAGTCCAGCAGGAGTTAGAAACAGGGTAAGATAATGGGTAATTGGAGCTGAAGGGATACAGACTGTGCAACAGGACTAGATACAAAAACTCAAAAATGGACAGCACAATAATACCTAATTGTAAAGTAATCATGTTAAAACACTGAATGAAGCTGCATCTGAGCTATAGGTTTTTGTTTTGTCTTTTTTTTTTTTTACTATTATTATTACTTTTATTTTTTTCCTCTATATTAACATTCTTTATCTTTTTCGGTTGTGTTGCTAGTTCTTCTAAACCAATGCAAATGTACTAAGAAACGATGATCATGCATCTATGTGATGATGTTAAGAATTCCTGATTGCATATGTAGAATGGTATGATTTCTAAATGTTGGGTTAATTTCTTTTTTTCCATTAATTAATAAAAAAAAAGAATGCCTCCTAAGTTGTTTTTATATTTATATATATTTTTTTTATTACATGTACTAGTTAGGGTTCTCTAGAGAGCAGAATCAATAGGAAATATCCGTAAATATAAAATTTATAAAAGTGTCTCACATAACCATGGGAATGCTCAGTCCAAAATCTGTAGGGCAGACTGTGAAGCTGATGACTCCAATGGAGGGTCTGGACGAACTCCACAGGAGAGGCTCCCTGGCCAAAGCAGGAAGAGAACCTGTCTCTTCTGAATCCTCCTTAAAAGGCTTCCTGTGATTAGGTGAAGCATCAGTCATTGCAGAAGACACTTCCCTTGGCTGATTACAAATGGAATCAGTTGTAGATGCAGCCGATGTGATCATGATTTAATTCTATGAAATGTCCTCATAGCAACAGATAGGCCAGCACTTGCCCAACTAGACAAATAAGTACCACTACCTGGCCAAGTTGGCACATGAAACTGAGCATGACATTACCTAAGTTATTTTAATATTGTATCTTTTTCTAGAACCCCCTTCCTACAGTTCTTCTAATTCTGATGCTGGATAATCACCCAGAAGGTCAGGAGGACCCTGCTGACCTCTTGTGGTATCATATTCATCTACTCAGAACACATCCACCATGGAGCCACAATTACATGATCTCCCAGCATTGGCTGGGTTTTGCAGTTTCAGACTGAATTCATAGTTAATTTTACTTCAATAATTACGTAAGTTAGGTGAATTCATCAGGGTTCTCTAGAGAAACAGAACCAAAAGAGATATCTGTAAATATAAGATTTATAAAAGTATCTCATGTAACCATGAGGATGCAAGAGCCCAAAATCCGTAGGGCAGTCCATGAGACTGTCAGATCTGATGAGGTTCCTCCAGGAACACCACAGGAGAGGCTGGCTGGCTGAAGAAGTGAAAATTCTCTCTTCTCCCTTAAGAGTCTTTGACTAATTGAATTAAATCCAACTGATTGAAGTCTCTCCATTTTAGAAGACACATCCTTAGTTGATCATAGATGTCATTAGCCACAGATGCAATCAACAGAGTGATGACTTCATAAACCAGTCTTCTGGTTTATCAATCAGCTAAAAAATATCCTTGCAACACAAACGGACATTTGCACACCAATGTTTATGGCAGCATTACTTACAATTGCAAAGAGATGGAAACAACCAAAATGTCCATCAACAGATGAGTGGCTAAACAAACTGTGATATATACATATGATGGAATATTATGCAACTGTAAGACAGAATAAAGTTATGAAGTATGTAACAACATGGATGGACCTTGAGGACATTATGCTGAGTGAGATTAGCCAAAAACAAAAGGACAAATACTGTATGGTCTCACTGATATGAACTGACATTAGTGAATAAACTTGGAATATGTCGTTGGTAACAGAGACCATCAGGAGATAGAAATAGGGTAAGATATTGGGTAATTGGAGCTGAAGGGATACAGATTGTGCAACAGGACTGAATATAAAAACTCAGAAATGGACAGCACAATACTACCTAACTGTAATACAATTATGTTAAAACAATGAATGAAGCTGAATGTGAGAATGATAGAGGGAGGAGGGTTGGGGGCATAAATGAAATCAGAAAGAAAGATAGATGATAAAGATTGAGATGGTATAATCTAGGAATGCCTAGAGTGTACAATGATAGTGACTAAATGTACAAATTTTTAAAATGTTTTTACATGAGGAAGAACAAAGGAAAGTCATTACTGCAGGGTGCTGAAAATAGATGATAATTAATAGTTTAAAATTTTAACTTACGTGTAAGAGTAAAGCAAAAAATGTTTATTTGGTACAAAATTTATATTTTGACTAGTGCATCTCCTAATATAACTTATGTAGATGGTTGAACAACATAAGTACATGGAACCTTGGGTAGGACATGAGATTTTGTTGGTTTGTCCAGAATGATGCCCCAATGAATCCCAGAGTGATTTGATCAGTGAGTGGAAAAGTATTTGCAAAGTTCCCTTCAGGGAATGGTGAGAATGGGGAGAAATTCAACTTCCCCAAGTTGAATTCTTGATATTCTCACAAGCAGTGTGGACAACCAAAGCTATAGGCTGAGCCCCCAGTTTTGGGGTTTGTTCATATGAAACTTAACCCCGCAAAGGATCGGTCAAGCCTACTTAAAATTTAGGCCTAAGAGTCACCCCTAAGAGAACCTCTTTTGCTGCTCAGATGTGGCCTCTCTCTCCAGCCAACACAACAAGCAAACTCACCACCCTCCCCTGTCTACGTGGGACATGACTCCCAGGAGTGTGGACCTTCCTGGGAACATGAGACAGAAACCTTAGAATGAGCTGAGACTCAGCATCAAGGGATTGAGAAAACCTTCTTGACCAAAAGGGGGAAGAGTGAAATGAGACAAACTGTCAATGGCTGAGAGATTCCAAACAGAGTCGAGATGTTATCCTGGAGGTTATTCTTATGCATTAAATAGATATCACCTTGTTATTCAAGATGTAATGGAGAGGCTGGAGGGAACTGCCTGAAAATGTAGAGCTGTGTTCCAGTAGCCATGTTTCTTGAGGATGATTGAATAATGATATAGCTTTCACAATGTGACTTTGTGATTGTGAAAACCTTGTGTCTGATGATTCTTTGATCTACCTTGTCAACAGATGAGTAGAACATATGGAATAAAAATAAATAATAGGGGGAACAGATGTTAAAATAAATTTAGTTTGAAATGCTAGTGATCAATGAAAGGGAGGGACAAGGGGTATGGTATATAGAATCTTTTTTTCTGTTTTCATTTTATTTCTTTTTCTGTTGTCTTTTTATTTCTTTTTATGAATTGATGCAAATGTTCTGGGAAATGATCATGATGATGAATATGCAACTATGTGATGATATTGTGAATTACTGATTATATATGTAGAACAGAATGATCATATGTCAAGAATGTTCTTGTTCGTTTGTTGTTGAATTTTTTCAATAAGTAAATAAATAAATAAAAAGAAATATCCTTGCAGTAATTGTTAGGCCAGTGCTTGCCTGACCAGACAACTGGGCACCATCACCTGGCCAAACAACTGGGCACCATCACCTGGCCAAGTTGACACTTGAACCCAACCATCACAGATGGATAGTTTTACTTTTGTGGCAAAATTTACTTTAATAGTCTTATAAAAAACAAACCCCCCAAAATCCTAGTCCTATATTTAGAAGCTCTTTAAAAGATTGAAGGAATCACTCTAAAATTTAGCAATAAGTACTGCAATTCACAGGGGAAGTTATATTTAAAAATTTAGTTATTCGCATCAAATTCATCACTCAAGATACACTGGCAGATATCAATGATTTATGTTTTCTATTTATAAATTAATTGTTTACACATGGTTTCTTTGCTCTATGCTTCATATTTTGAAAGTCATTATTACTCAGTTTAAATAATGTGTAATGTTTAAGTAACAAAAAGATATACAAAGATGCAAGGAGAGAACAGAGATATAAATAAACTGTAACTCAGCTCTGCTGCTGTGTGCTGCTATGCCTGGCAATCAGAACATGCAGGGAAAAAAAGTCACTATTTGAGAGTTAATCTTGTAAAAAAAAAAAAAAGACAGATTGGAAATCTGAAGAAGTTGGCTTAAAAGACAGACTGTCTCCCAAGTCAAAGCAGGAAATACTTGGAAATTTAATAAAAATTTGCCTCAAAGTAAAAAAAGCTGTAGCCTCATCATTAATGTTAATATAATTACAGAAAGGATGCCCATTGTGAGCACTATGGCAAGCAAAGTAACCTGACCAACCCTTCAGATGAAAAGAATAAAACACTGGGTAACATTTAAAACCATCTTTTAAAATGCATTAGTGCTCTAGCAAGAAAATAAAGTATATTCGAGCCAAAAAACTCAGTAAAGGGGATAAAGAATCCTAGAAACATAAATCAAATTGATTTTAACTTGAGGATATGTGAACTGGTTGAAATTGAACTTGTTTTTATGGCTTTCTAAGGTACTGGAGATAAGAGGCAAAGTCCAGGGACCCCAAAGAATCAGAGGCAGGAAGCTCTGTTAGGAGACCTAATAAATTTGGGACCTTAAAGACTACATCCTCAATATAAGCAAGAAGTAGCAATAAACCTTTTCTCTCCTATCCCCCCAAGAAACTGCAAAGAGAATTCTCTGTCTTAAACTTTACTGCTGAGTGGAAAGAGAAAACAAAACCTCACATGGAAATTGAAACCATAGGCCAGGCCTCAAGTAGGTTTATAGCCCACATTCTCAGGTTCTTAGTGGTCAAGCTGAGAATTTAGTTTAAAGAGATCTTAGGTAGAATGTGCCCTCAAGCGTCTGACTTACCTTCCTTACAGACCTCAAAACAGCCCCACAGATAAAATGTCATGACATATAATACTGTAATGAAAAAAAATCACACAATACAGAAAGAAGCAAAATACCAAGGGTGAAAGCCACAGAAACAAGAGACAGAATAATCAGACCATCAAATATATCGGACATAGGAATTATCAGAAACAGAATGTGAAATAAGTATGTTTAAAACATTTAAAGAAATAAAAGAAATGTCTGGGGAAAAATGAGTAGACAACAAGAGTATAAAGAATGACCAAGTATGTTAGTAAAAGAACCAAATAAACCTTGTAGAAAGGAAATTCGATGAAATTTTAAATCAATAAGTAGGTTTAACAGCAGATTAGACACCGCTAATGAGAGAATTAGTGAACTAAAAGGTA
The DNA here is from genome assembly GCF_023851605.1 of Tamandua tetradactyla. Classification (NCBI taxonomy): domain Eukaryota; kingdom Metazoa; phylum Chordata; class Mammalia; order Pilosa; family Myrmecophagidae; genus Tamandua; species Tamandua tetradactyla. Next base: position 20,235,587 of record NC_135343.1, on the reverse strand, counting down.
GGTCTTAAAAATTACCCAAAATTAGCATAAAGAAACCAAGATATGGAAAATATAATAGAGAAAGAGACAAAGAGTAAAACAAAGTGAGAAGGTCTTGAATGCACCTAATTAGAGTTCCACAAAGAAAGGAGAGAGTGGGAAAGTAACAAGATTGAAGGGATATTGCCTGAGAATTTTTCAGAACTGATAAAAGCACCAACGACAGAATCAAGAATATTAATGAATCCCAATAATGATAAATACAAAGAAATCCATAACTAGACACAGATAGTAAAGCTGAAGAACACTAGAGACAAAAAGGAAATTTTAAAGGCAACCAGAAAAGATACATACCCTTCAAAAGAGTGATGGTTAGTGGCAGCTCACTTCTCAACAGCGATATTGGAAGTAAGAAAATAATATTATGATTTCTTCAATGTACTCAAAGAAAATAATTGCAACCTAGAATTCCATGCCCAGAAAAACAAAACAAGCAAAAAAAACCTTAAAGAGTGATAAAGAATAAAGATTTTTTTCAGACAAAAAAAAAAAAAAGAAAAAAAAAGAAAGGAAAGAATTTGTGTTAATCCACCTGGAACTTACTTTTGTGCAACATGTGAAAGAGATGTCTCTTGTGAGTCAGCTTTGCTGCAGTAACAAACAGCCTCCTTCCCCCAAAGCTTTAGTGGCTTATACCAACACACATATTTCTTACTTATATTTATGTCAGCAATTGCAGATTTGCTGCTTCATCTCTATCCCAGATATTTTCTCATTCCAGGACCACAGGTCTTCTCTTTCTGGTACTCAACCAAAAGAACAGCCCCTTTATGGGATATGCCATCCTTGCAGCAAAAGGAAAGAGCAAGATCCTGCTACAGAATGACTCTTAATAATCTGCCTGTATGAGGCAAACGCAAGTATTTAAGCCAGATTCAGTGGGATGGGGACCTATACTTCACTCACCAGAAAGCACTGCAAATCTTATGACAATGGGTAGGACTGTATAATCCTCTAATAGAAAAGTGAAAATATATCATATAATTTACCAGGGTACTAATTTCCTTTGTCCATATAATGCCAAGTTGTTTCAGTACCATGTACTGAGAAGTCCATTCTTTTCTCAGGGAGCATAATACCAAGTTTCCCCATATGTGTTCTGGATTTGTTTTCAGTAATGTTCATAGTTTGCTGGTTAGTGGTCTTCATATCTTTTCTTAGATTTACTCCTAAGTGCTTTATACTTTTGATGCTTTTGTGACTAATATATTTCCTTTAATTTTGCTTTCTTTCATTCTTTTGTGGCTTTATCTATTAATTTAAAATATACACATTTTTATTGAGAAATTTTCACACACACACACTGTCCATACATTGTATTCAATGGCTCACAATATCATCACATAGTTGTGTATTCATCACCATGATCAGTTTTAGAACATTTGCATCACTTTAGAAAAAGAAATAAGAAAAACTCATACATCCCATACCCTTTTCCCCTCCTTCTCGCTGACCATTAGTATTTCAATCTACCCAATTTATTTATTAACCTTTAAAGAATATTTTAAATCTTCTGGGTTTTATTTTGGTGTAAAGAATGAGTCATTTTAGCTTTATATGTTGAGTTATTTGTACTAATAGTACTTATTGAAGATTCTACCTTCTCCCCTTTGATGTGGAATGCCACCTTTATCATGCACTAAATTTCTGTATTTGATCAGGTTTTATTAATCTCCCTTCCTCTATTCAGATTCATGTATTTGAGCTACCTACCAATGCTATTTAGTTATATATTATTTTCTAGGCACTGCTATTTCTTTGCTGGTATATAAGTTTTTTCCTTCTTATCTTCCTTTATTTTTTTCCCATGTCACCTATATTTTTTACTTTTCTTGCAGATGCATAGTAATGCAATTGTCTTTTTATATTGATGTTGTATTCATCAGCCTTGCTAAATTCTTTTATTAATTTTAATAATTTATCAGACGGTTCATTTGGATCTACTATACAAGAATATCATCTGCAAATGATCTCAATTTTATTTCTTCCTTTTGAAATCTTTTCTTTTGTTTCTTTTTTCCTTACTCCATTAGCTAGAATCTCCAGTACAATGCTGAATAATATTGCTATGAACATCAGCATGCAAATATCTGTTCAAGTCCCTGATTTCAATTCTTTTGAGTATATCCCTAGAAGTGGGATTACTGGATCATATGGTAACTCTATGTTTAACTTCCTGAGGAAACACCAAATTGTTTTCCACTGTGACTGCACCATTTTACATACCCACCAACAATGAAAGAGTGTTCCTGTTTCTACACATCCTCTCCAGCCCTTGCTTTTTTTTTTTTTTTTTTTAATAATAGCCATTCTAGTGGATGTGAAATGGTATCTTGTTGTTTTGATTTGCATTTTCCTAATGGTTAATGGTGTTGAGCATCTTTTTATGTGCTCCTTGGCCATTTGTATCTTCTTTAGAGGGATATCTAGTCAAATCTTTTGCCCATTTTAAAACGTTTGTTTATCCTTTTGTTGTTGAGTTATAGGATTTCTTTAAATTCTGGATATTAAACCCTTATTGGACACGTGATTTCCAAATACTTTCTCTCATTCTGTAGGCTGTCTTTTTACTTTCATGATGAAGACCTTAATGCACAAAAGTTTTAATTTTGAGTAAGTCACATTTTTCTATCTTTTATTTTGTTGCTTGGGTCTTTGGTGTAAAGTCTGTGTAGCCATTGCTTAACAAGGTCCTGAAGATGATTCCCTGCATTTTCTTCTAGGAGTTTTATACTCCTCATTCTTATATTTTGGTCTTTGATCCATTTTGAGTTAATTTTAGTATATGGTGTGAGGTAGGGCTCCACCCTCATTCTTTTGCATTAGTCATCCAGTTCTCCCAGAAGCATTTGTTGAAAAGTCTATTCTTTCCCAGGTGAGTGGGTTTGGCATCCTTGTAAAAAAAAAAATCAGTAGGCAAAAGATGTAAGGATCTATTTCTGAATTATCAGTTCAACTCCATTGTTCTATATATCTTTTCTTGTCCCAGTCCCAGGTTGTCCTGATCACATTAGCTTTGTAATAAATTTTAAAATTGGAGAATGTGAGTCCTCTACTTTTGTCTGTTCAAGGCCCCTTCCCTTCCATATAAATTTGATGATTAGCTTTTCCATTTCTGTTGGAATTTTGATTATGTTGGATCTGTAAGTTACTTTGGGTAGAATTGACATCTTGATAATATTTACAATCCATAAGTATGGAATGTTCTTCCATTTATTTCAGTCTTCTTTGATTTCTTTTTGCTATGTTTGGTAGTTTTCTGTGTTTTAATTCTTTATATCTTAGTATAATTTATTCCTAGATATTTGATTCCTTCAGTTGCTATTTGTATTTGTTTGTTAAACTGCTGGAATGCAATATACCAGGAAAGGAATAGACAAACCATTGGCAACAGCCCATGAGTCATTATACAAACAAACCTCTGGCCATTTCTCCTTCCAAGCAAATTGAACAACAAGGTGCACTGCTCAAAGTTCTGACCACTGTGAGGATTTCTTTTCTCCACTGTCCTTCAGGGATGTCCCAGAGAGAGGCTGTAGTGCTGCAGCTCTCCACTTTCAGGTGTTATCTGTATAATGTGCAGAACCATCTGTAAATCAGGCCTGAGTTTTCTCTTCCTTGGCCAACTTATTGTAAGGAATTCCCGAAGAAGCCATAGCTTTGGGCTGGGAAAGAGAACAAATTTTGATACCAGGAATGAGAAGCTGCTATTGAAAGTACCAAAAATGTGAAAACACCTTTGGAATTGGGTAATGAGTAGAGGCTGGTAGAATCATGAGGCACTTAATAGAAAAGACCTAGATTGCTTTGAAAAGTCTGTTGGTAGAAATATGGATGCTAAAGACAGAAATGATCAACATGTCATTGAAAATTGGAAGAGAGGCAATCCTTGTTTTAAAATGGCAGAGAACTTGGTAAAATTGAGCTCTAATGTCAGATAGAAGGCAGAATTTGAGAGCAAGGAACTTGGATATTTACCTGAGGGGATTTCCAAGCAAAGTGTGGAAAGTGCAGCCTGGTTTCTCCCTGCAGCTTATAGTAAAATGCAAGAGGAAAGGGATAAGCTGAGAACTAAACTTCTGGGCAGAAAGGAACCAGAAATTGATGGTGTGGAAAATTCTGAGCTTCCAGAAAGCAAGTCCCCAGAAAATAGTGCTCCATTTCACTGAAAATGAGTCATCCATTTCAGTAAAAATCAGGATTGGGTATTCAGTTAGCAAGAAAGGATTTGTGGAAAGTTCTTTTGCCTGATGGTTTGGACCCTATGCAGTACATGTGAAACCAACAAGTTTTTAGTGAGATCTGTATGATCGGAACCACTGCCAACCTGGGCTTGAGACATAAAAGGGGCAGATTAAAGGAAAACTCACTCCAAAGGGAGGACCATAGATGTTGAGGTCTCTACCAAAGACATCTTCTTGGGCCAAGAGAGTGGACCCACCCATGTGTGTGGAAAGGGTGACTCTTCAGCCCCTGAGCTTGGAGAGGATAGATCTTCCACCTGGTTGTTCATGAAGAGTGCTACAACCTTAGTGTTCTTAGAGGTTGGAGCCTATTCCCTGGGGTTTGTGGAAAGTCTGGCCATCACCCCAGTGTAATCAGAGGGTGGAACCTTCACTCCAGTGTTTGGGGAAAGCATGGCTGCTTCAAGGCACTTAGAAAGGGTGGGCCTGCTATCCCATCAGACTTGGAGGTCAAAATGTTGTTCTATAGATGACTCTCTCCGACTTTGACATCTAATGGAGTATACCTGGCAGGATTTCAGAATTGTTTGGGACCCATGACCCCTGTATTCCTTCCAATATGTCTTCATGGGAATGAAGAATGTTTATCCTATGGCTGCTCCTCCTTTGTATATTAGAAGGAGATAACTTGTTATCTAGGTTTCACAGGTCCACAGATGAGGGGAATTATGTCCCAGGACAGACCACACCTATAACGAATTTTGATGAGATGTTGTAGTTAGTACTGTTACTGAAATGACTTGAGGCTTTTGGAATACTGAGATGGAAGGAATGTATTTTGCATATAGAAAGAACATGTGATTTGCAAGTCCAGAGGGTGGAGTATGGTGGTTTGAAACTGTATGTACCCCAGAAAAACATGTTCTTAAATTTAACCCATTCCTGTGGATGGAAACACATTGTAAGTTGACTATTTTGAGGAAGCCACCTCAGGTGATGTGTAACCCACCTCATTCAGGGTAGGACTTAATCTTATTATTGGAGTCCTTTATAAATGGAATAAATACAGTGAAAGAGAGGGAGAAAGGGAGAGAAAGCTATGGAAACAAGAAGCTGAAATCAACAGAACCTGGGACTGAACAGAGAGAGCAGCAGATACTGCCATGTGTCTTGCCATGTGGCACAAAAGTCAAGGATTGCCAACAGCCAGTTTTTGGGAAGAAAGCATTGCCTTGATTTGGCTATTTTCCCAGAATGTAACTGTAAGTGAATAAATTCCCATTGCTTATACCAAACCATTTCACGTATCTGCTTTAAGCAGCCTTGGAAACTAAAACACTAATATTTTGTTAAGGATTTTTGTGTTTGTAGTCATAAGGGATACTGCTCTCTAATTTTCTTTTCTTGTGGTATCTTTATCTAGCTTTGGTATTAGGGTAATGTTGATCTCATGGAATGCGTTAGGATATGCCCTACTCTTTAATTTTTGGAGAAGTTGAGCAGGATCGGATTTTTTTTTCTTGGAATGCTTGGTAAAATTTACTTGTAAGCTATCTGGTCCTGAGTGTTTCTTTATTGGAATGTTTTTTATTGTCAGTTCAATACCTTTGCTTGTTATTGGTCTGTTCAGATCTTCTATTTCTTCTTAAGTTAATGGTGGTAGTTTGCATTTTCTAGGAATTTATCCATTTCATCTAAGTTATCTAATTGGTTAGCAAACAGTTTTTCATAGAATCATTTTATAATACTTTTCATTTCTGTGGGTTTAGTATTCATGTCTACCCTTTAATTTCTGATTTTAGTTATTTGTCCTCTCCTTATTTTGTCAGTCTAGCTAAAGATTTTTACATTTTACTGATCTTCTCAAAGACCTAGCTTTGGTTTCATTGATTCTCTCTATTGTTTTTTTTAATTGTCCTGTTTTCTTATCTCCACTCTAATCTTTATTTCCTTCCTTCTGCTTGCCTTTGGTTTTGTTTGCTGTTCTTTTTCAAGATCCTCCAGTGGTGAGGTTAGGTCTCTGATTTGAGAACTTTTTTCTATTCTAAGGTTTAGAAACCTTTAGAGCTTTAGAGCTACACATTTTTCCTCTCAGCAATGCCTTTACTGCGTTCTGTAAGTTTTGGTATGTATTCATTTTCATGTGCCTCAATATATTTCCTAATTTTCCTTGTGATTTCTTCTTTGACCAATTGGTTGCTGCAGTGGCTTGAAGCTGCATCTCCCCAGGAAAACGTATTCTTAAATTTAATCCATTCCTGTGGGTATGAACCCTCTGTAAGTAGGATCTTTTGGTGAGGTTACTTCAGTTAAGGTATATGTGGCTGAGTCTACCCAGAATGGATCATAATCCTTTTACTGGAGTCCTTTATAAATGGAATGAAGTCAGACACGAAAGAGAGATTACAAGCTACATCAATGGAAGAAAAGGAAGAGACCAGGAGTCACCACCATGTGCCTTGTCATGTGACTAACTAAAAACCAAGAATCGCTGGCAGCCATCCCCAGAACACCAGCCTTCGGGAAGAAAGCATTGCCTTGATGATGCTTTGATTTGGAATTTTTCCCAAAATACTTTTATTTATTTGTGAGCAAATAAATTTCCATTGTTTATTCTAACCTATTTCATGGTATTTGCTTAAGCAGCTTAGGAATCTAAAACATTTGCTTAATAGTACATTATTTAATTTCCACATATTCGTGAATGTTTCCATGCTCCCTCTGTTTTGATTTCTAGCTTCATTCCATTGTGATTAGAGAATATACCTTATATGATTTAAATATTTTTAAATTTATTGAGACTTATTTTGTTATCTAACATATGATCTATCTTGGAGAATGTCCCACCTGCACTAGAGAAGAATGTGCTTTCTGCTGTTGTTGGTTAAAATGTTCTATATACGATTATTAGGTCTGGCTGGTTTATGGTATTGTTTCAATCTTCTATCTCCTTATTGATCTTCTGTCTAGATGTTCTGTTCATTACTGAATGCAGTATAGTTAAGTCTCCTACTGCTTATGTGGAACCATCTATCTCTCTCTTCAAATCTGTCAGTATTTGTTTCATATATTTTGGAGCTCTCCTATTAGGTGTATGGTATATTTATAATCATTACATTTTTACGAGTAAGTTCTGGGAGAGTGAGTCAGAAATGAGTTTCCTGGTTCAGTCTTTCAGTCAGTCACCTAATAGATGACACTGACATACAGGCAGCCCACTATATGTGCATAGGGGTTATTCAGCTTCCCCCAGAACAGGATCATTTACCCACAATAGGAGCACAGGCTGGCTCCACACCTCACTGGGAGTTGGGGTAAGTGTCCAGCAAGGGTGCTGTAAGTCTCTCCTTCCATTTTTAAAGCTTTTTTTCTTGATTTGGAACTTGTTTAGTTAATTTAATCCTTTTGCTATTTTCTGGAATTTTGAGAAAGATGGCTCTGCCAGTTTTGTTAATAGTTCAAAGATTCTCTGGGGCAACAGCACATTGGAGTGTCTTATGCTGCCACCTTGGTTGACCATAAGTCCTACATCTTATATACTTAACAACTTTCTGAGGCTGCATAGTCTTTCCCTTTATTGACAGATGCATAGTATTCTATTTCATGAACGAATTAATTTTAATAACCAGTCATCCATTAATGGGCATGTAAGTTCTGTCTAGGTTTTTTACCACTATTATCAATTTGTAATGAACATCCTTGTGAAAATATTTTTAATCACTTATGCAGGTACATTCATAATTAAATTCATTGAAGTGGGCTGCTAGGTCAAAGGGAATATGCATTTAATTTTTTGATAAGTACAGTCACTTTTACTTCCATGAAAGTGATGCCAAATTATATCAACATAAACATGAGAGTACCTTTTTCTCCCATCATAACCAATTTGCTTTCTATAAAATAGCTTTTTAATGTTTCTTCATTTAAAATGGGAAAAGCATGTATCTTGCTACTATTTGAATTCCTCTAAGAATGAACAAAATTGAGTATATTTTCAGATATTTGTTGTCCATTGGTCTCTCTGTGAATGGATTTTTCATATTCTTTAACTGTTCTAGTGAGCTATCCATTTGTGTTTTCCTTTTGTTTGTAATTGTTGGCTTTTTTTTTTGGTATATTAATTAAATTAACCCATTGTCTGTTATAGTACTGCCAATACTTTATCTAGTTTGATATTTATCTTTTAACCCAATTTGTTGTCTGTCTTTTAACTTTGCTACTTTTTTTTTTATAGGTGGGGTTGTATATGAAATAAACAGCTTAAAAGAGTAGACAGATTGTTTAAAACTCCTAAACACACAGTCGTGAAGAGAATAAGGAAGCAGGAGAAGAAACAAGGAAATTTTCCAAGCCTATTGCTCATGTGCAGTTTCCCCTTCCATGAGTGGCATAAACCTTACAGAGCAGCCGAGAAGCAACTAGCAACTAAACCTGAGACTCCTGTTCATATAGCTTTAGTGGGAAAAAAAAGTAAAAAAAAAAAAATGAATTTTTTAAAAATTTATTTTTAGATGAAAGGTAGCTTCCTTCTTAAAAAAGAGAGAGAGAGAGTGATACCCAGGATTGCATAACAAATTAATTTGCAACTTATCCATGCCAACTCTTCTAGCCAGCTTAAGTCTCATCAGCCGCTATAATTTATTAACAGTGAGGTGAGAAAAGACATGAATCAGCTTAACATGATATAAGTAGGGCGTTGCCATAGCAACAAGATGCAGTCTGTTTTCTACTATTTATGTATGGTTTATTTTCTCCAGAGCCTCTGAGTTATTGCTTAAAACAAATGGAATGAGAAACATCTTGTTTTGAACATCCCCAGCCCCTCAGTGTGTATATGTATATTAAACCACATTTTTTTAAATGAGAGAAAAAAACAAAAGCACTTGAAATGTTTTTTTAAAAATGTTTATAACAAAAAAGGCTAACTACATAGTTTCCAATCCACTGTGATTTTGTAGAACTCAAATATTTTTTTTTAATTTTCACATCTGAGACATGCAATTTGTCACTGAAATCTCCAGGAACAAAAAGAAAACACATACAGAAAGCAAACCTAAGGCTAATACTGCTTTTCAAAGGAAACAGTCCCTTTCTTCTGTACCTATACCTCCTGACTGTCTGAATCCAACACCCCACTTACAAAGGAGAGAGGAAACTAAGCCTGGTGACAGTTTAAAATTTTTTCTCATTCTCAACTACTCAGGAACAAAAAAAGACAATCCAGGGAGGAAACCAGGGCCTGAGTTTCTGAAACTATTGGCTTGTGGAGGGCGCCACACATATTTCAAGAATCTTACCCCTCTCCAAGCAGCCCCCAACCCCTCGCCTCAAATACCCTTCATGATATAAACACGTTTCATGAAGGATTTGCACAATTTTCCCAAGCCTCTACTTTCCTCTAACATGTAAGAATTTACAGTTTTGAGATCAAAGATGGACTTGGTCATCTCCAGGCCATAGAAAACATCAGGGTTTCAGTTGTGCAGAAAGGAAAATGATAGGCTTTCTGAATTGCCTTCTTCCTCATCCCCCACATCCAATTCCTAATTCCTGCCATGATGACCCCTGGGGATTTATTTGTTTATGTATTAGGTATAACTTATATGTAGTGAAGTGCACAGATCTTAACTGTTCAACTTGAAGAACATTTACTTAAGTGTCTACCTGTAACAACTATCAGATCAAGATATAGAACATTTCCAACACTTCTGAAGATCCTTTTGTGCTCCTTTCCAGTCTATACCCCTCCAGACGTATACACTATTTTGTTTTCTGTCATCACCAATTAGTTTTTCTTGTTATTGTAGCTCATATAAATGAAATCATACAGTATGAACCTTTTGCATCTGGCTTATTTTGCTTAAGTGTAGTGCCTGTGATTATCATTCATGAATGATATTATGAACAGTTTGTTTATCTTTAGCTGAGTTGTACTCTATGAATATTCCACGTATATTTATCAATTCTCCTGCTGATGAACATTAGAGGGTTTCCATCTTTGGGGTATTGTGAATAAAGCTGCTATGAGCATTCTTATACATCTCTTTTGGTGAATATGTATAATTATAAGGAGTTGATCGGCTGAGGCATTAGACTTAGGAGTTACTGCCAAAGTTTTCTGAACTGGTTGAACCAATTTATACACCTAACACATCCTTATCACCATTTGGCATGGTTTGTCTTTTTAATTTTAGCCATTCTGGTGGGTGAGTTGTTGAACCTCATTGTTGTTTTAATTTGCTTTTTCTTGCTGATTAATGATGTTGAGAGTTTTCAAGTGTAGGGCTCCAGGCATGCATAGCAGTCTGCACTCTCCTATAAGTAAGTACTCCCATGCCCAAAGGAGTGGGACATGGAATAAATAGTACATGAAAAACACCATGGCTGTTAGGAAAAGAGACCACAGAAGAAAGGAAAAAGCATTTTTCCTGCTTTTTGAACAAAGAACCCTGCATGTTCATCTTGCACTGGGCCCTACAGATTAAGTAGCCATCCTTGCCTGGACTCTACCCTCACCTGCTAAATCCACATCCTTAGGTTAGGTTCTGGGACTCTGCACATTTATCAAGATGCCCACATGATTGTTAGGCCCATTTTACAGACTCTTTCCAAGCAGCATAGAAATATGTTCAGTTTTTGTAAAGCTAAAAAATGATAATAAAGCCACCCAACAATCAAAATCCTCAACAGCACCTCTCTCCGATGCTGTTCACTGTGGGATTTCTTGCTGGTTGTCTCTATGCCCTGGCTTCACTTCTCTTCCTCCATCCACCTCTCAGCCCACCACAATCTGACTTCAGTTGACACCTTTCCACAGAACTGCTAAGGTCAACAACTACATTTTAGCCTCCAAACTCCAGGGATACTTTTGAGTTCTTATAATAAAAATGTTTTAGGGTATTTACCCATTTCATACTATCCCCTTCAACTGCTTCTTTTCTCAATCAGAATTGACCCTTAGTAACCCTATGTACTCTGAGCCCCTTTCCCACCCCACCCCCGACCCCATGCCTGGCCACAGAAGATTGGATTAGGGGTGGCCACCAGAGTCTGTTCTAGGTCTTTCAGTTTCCCTCTCCCTCCCCCTTCCTTCCGTCTCTGTTTCTTTCTTTCCCTCTCCTCTCTTTTTCTTCTTCCCTTTCTATTTCCCTCCCTCCCTCTTTATCTAGCTCTCTCTTTCCTACTCCCTTCAAGTTCTTTAATATGGTTGGAAGCAGGGAAAATGAGACTGGAGTAAAAGCAGGGATCAGATATAGAGGAAATCATAGTCCAGGCAATGGACTTGATTTTTACTCTGTCAGTGAGAGAAGTCCATTGATGCTACTCTCCAAATCACACTTGCTCAGCCAGCCAGTTGCTATATCTCCCTGCTCCACTTGGACTCTGAATTTTGGCTCATGGTAATTCCCCATCTCAAATTCCATTCCTTATCTCTCAATCACAACCCACCTGCTCTCTGCACCACCTAGCTCATTGACGCCCCAGCCCTAGGATCTACAACATTCAGAGCCCAGAATCTGTTGCTTGATCACATTCTCTGTCTCACTGTGTGCTGTCATTTACTGTGGGTTGTCCTGTAAATCGGCATGTGAGACAGAAGGACTATAAGGAAATAAAATAAGGGTTTGTAAAGAAACATTCCAGAGAGTGTCTAAATAAGTTTTGTCCTTACAAATAGCGCTTATTCAAAATGATTTTGGAATTCCTTTCTTGGGGAATGACTTTCAGACCTAGTTTACAAACTATGCAAGTTATAGATTTGCTTTCTTTATTGGGACCCTGAATTTTGGGCCCCAAACAGTATTCACTCAGGTTGTTCATCTGCCTTATTATTTTTTTTTCATTTTTAAATTTAGAAATTTATAATTTAATCCACAGGCGTTATGTAGCTTTAGTTTAAAAAAAAAAAACAAAAACAAAGACAATGAAAACAAGACACTATTTCAAAGTCTAAGCCCTTCCAGCCTTCCAAATACAAGAGGTCTGAAAGTCGTGTGTATCAAATGTAACAACGAGACAAAATTATGAATGGAGCCATGACATTTCATCAAACAAAATTTTATATAATTGAAGGATCCTTCCTGGGACTAGATAATTGCCTTTACAAAAGAAAAGGAAGAAGAAAAAAAAAACAGAATAGAATGAAATTCCAATGTTACAAATCAACTTGTTACACACCAAAATAAACCCACAGTGTCCTAGCAAACAACATGCTTTCATTTTCTGTCTTAACCCTAGCAAACAACATGCTTTCATTTTCTGTCTTAACCCTAGAGCGCGAATCTTGATTCATTTCAGCAGGGACTCCACAGGCAACAGGAAAGATTGTGGTGTTAAAATATTAATTTATACTTTTGTGGTAGTTCAACAGTGGTCTTATTTCTGGGCAACCTTGCAAGCCATACTGGGTTGGAAGCATCATAGCTTAAATGGGTGATAAGACTCAAATGAGAGGGGAAAAAAACAAAAACAAAAATCTCTGGGAATAGCCAGAGACATTAAAGAAACCATAAGAATGCTGACCATATCTAAACGCCCTTTTTAAAAATGTCATTTTTTGGCTTAGACTATTTCACTCTAAATGAATTTATGTCAGCTTTCAATAAAATAATGTCACTAATATACTGTGGGCACCTTTTAAAAAAACTTTTTAAATTGTATAATATAACATATATACAGAGAAAGAGAAAAAATAAATAAAATTTAAAAACTAACTTAAAAAAAACATATATGCAAAGCAAAGAAAGAAAAAGCAATAGTTTTCAAAGCACTCTCCAACAAGTAGTTACAGGACAGATCCCAGAATTTGTCATGGGTTACCGTACTATCATCTTGGATTTTTCCTTCTAGCTACTCCAGAATATTGGAGGCTAGAAGGAATAAATATTTTTTTATCATCACAATTGACTTTCTTTTCTTTTTTTTTTTTTTTTTTTTTGAGAGAGGAAGGAAGGGAAGGAAAGACAGAGAAGGAAGGAAGGATGGAAGGAAGGAAGGGAGGAAGAAAGGGAAACATCTTTAAACATTTTCTTGTTTTTATTATATTTTGTTTGTTTGTTTGTTTTTTACATGGGCTGGGGCCGGGAATCGAACCGAGGTCCTCCGGCATGGCAGGCAAGCACTCTTGCCCGCTGAGCCACCGCGGCCCGCCCTCTTTTCTTTTTTATGAAGAATAACATATATACAAAAGAACAATAAATTTTCAAAGCACATTGCAGCAATTAGATGTAGAACAGATTTCAGAGTTTGGTATGGGTTACAATTCCACAATTTTAGGTTTTTACTTCTAACTGCTCTAAGATATTGGAGTCTAAAAGAAATGTTAATACAGAGATTCAGCAATCATACTCGTTTGTTAAACCCTACGTTCTCTGTATAACTCCACAGTCACCTTTGAGCTTTCTCCCACTCTTCAGTGGTATTTGGGCTATGGCCATTCTAACTTTTTCATGTTGGAAGGAGCTGTCAATAATACGGGGTAGGGGATGTAACTAACTGACATTCTGGAGAGGCTGGGCCCTCTAAGTTTCAGGACTTATCTGGTCCAGGGACCCACCTGGAGGTTGTAGGTTTCTGGAAAGTTACCCTAGTGCATGGATGTGGACACCGTTTGCAATGTAAATCCATGCCTTTTTCTACATGGTGAACTTCAACCTAGCAATTATTACAACAAATGTTATAGTCGCAAGCTCAAACACATTTCAACAATTTTGAAATCAAATTGGCGTACAAATCAAATAAAATTTACATCATGACAAACATTTCCGCCTAAGACGGTGGGGGCACTTGAGCCTTCCGCATTGATCTCAGGGCCTTTTCATGCAGGTGCTTTTCTAAGTCATCAAGATTATCTTTAGCTTCACTTTCAGTCTCCTTTTTAGACTCTGGCTCTGCCTCTGGTTCTTCCTGTGCTGATGTAGTTGTAGGGGCCACCATGCGGGGATTATAGTAGCTGCTCAGCCGCAGCCACAGCCTTTACCTTCTTCTTCTTATTGTGTGTGTGTGTGCGTGTGGAGAAGAAGAGAATTTATTCACGATCTTGCAAGAACAGGCACGCAGCCAAAAACAAAACGGTGGCTGGCTCGCTTAGCAATGCATGGCAAAAATCTTATACCTAAGCCTAGCACACAGGCCTCTCCCCTGGTTCACCACTGATTGAATACTCCAGAGGTTACAGCCCACATAACCTTTAACTTCTTGTGCTTTTTGTGCTTCTTCTCCTTTTTGTTTCTTGTCTTTCTTTTTCTTCCCACCTCCTTCCTGGTCTGAATTCCTTGCCAGAGATGGACTTGGTGCTGGGCTTTTAGTCTTTTTGACTGGTACTGCTGGTGACCAGTTCGTAGAGGGTGCTGGGACTGAACAGGGGATGGAGGTGCTTGGGGTCCTTTAGCTGCTGCATCTGCCTTATTTTTAAGACTTGACTCCAAATGACTTTTGTATGCAATTGTAATTAGTTTAGTCAGAAAGCTGAGCCACTATGAGGGATTTATTTTATAGATTAGATTTGACACAATTGTGGGAGCTGGTGAAGATTTCTAAAGAAGGCTCTTGCCTCTGCCTCTGGTGTGGGCCGAAGCCTCTTTATAGCCCAGAAGGACCTGCAATCAGGAAGAAATGCTGACACCCAGCTGGGGAGAATGAGGACAAACTGGAACCCACAAGGGTTTCTCACTGCTTCCCTGTTAGATGGTGTCCATGACCTGCAGGAGCTGATGCCCTTTGCCAGGGAGCTGCACCAGCATCTGGAATCTAGCTTAGCACTCAGAGAACGTAGCAGACAAGGTGGAAAGCTGATGTAGATGGCTGTGCAGGAGCTGTGAGCCATGCTGCTGGCACATATACAAGATGGGGGGGTGGGGGGCAGCAGTATCCAAAAATCAAACCAACTTGCAGAGCATAACGCTGCCCATCAATCCCACTTTCCAAATCTTGTGCAAGTTTCTCTCATGACAAACCCTTGCCTAGCACTATTCAAGCAGGGAATTCTGGACAAGGTAAGTTGACAGAATAATGGCCCCAGAGTTACCAAAACTGAAGCAGACCTCCAGGGAACGAAGGTTCACCACCATTGGTATTCAGAAGCAAATGTTGCAGCATTTAAGGGGACTTTCAGAAAAAGAGGAGTCCCCCTCCCCCCCCAAAATTCTGGGTACGAAGGTAGACTCTTCGGAATGAGTGGCAAATGCTTTGGAGAAGTTAGGGTTGACTTCTTTGACAAACAGCAATAGTCACTCGGATATATAACATTCTGGTTTCTTCATGGGGGAAAAAGAGTCATGCTATTTTCTAGCCATTCTTTGTAGTTTCATCATTTTTTTCTTTCTAATTCTCAAGTTTGCAGATCTCTTCCTTGTTGCTATCGGTTATATTTTAATAACTGAATATCATGACTCATGAATAAATTGTCTAAAAATCATACAGAAGAATGGATGAGTCCTGGGCAAGTATCCCAGAGCTGGCTAATTCCTTCCCCTTCCCAGGATGGATACTCTTGTTACATCTCTTATTGGATATACTTCTTAACTATAGATGTTAGTGTCCATTTTTCTCTAGGGCCTGTGACCCTCTGGCCTTTCACACAGCTATGCAAATCTTTTCTCATTATATGGCATATGTCAGCTTCCTTGTTTTAGCTTTAAGGGGATTTTCTCCTTTAATCTTTACCATTTAATTTGGATGATCCTATTTTTGTCACCCTGGGTAAATCCAGAGGATGGCAAAAATCATCTGTGGGTTTAAGAAACCTAAATAATAAATGTCATGGTTAATGAATTACATTTTAGTCAGCTTGTTCTCAGTTGCCCTTTTTTTTTCCATTTCTTAAACAAAGCCCAGAGATTTTTGATCTCTGATATGACCCCTACCACCTTGACCTTTGCAGCTGAATTTATTCTGCTGTTGCCAAAACCTAGGAGTGAACCACTAATTTATTCTTAATTTTCTTCATTTGCTTTCTGAATAGGCAGAAAACCTTTAAGATAATTCCCTACTGCTTCTGCGTCATTACTTTGAAGTTGGGTCTATGTTGTGATATTTATATTCTTCAAAACAAAGTAGAAAAAAAAAAACGAGATCATTGAAAGCAACAAACCTAACTGTTGCATTTCTACTTCTTTCTCCATTCTTTTCCAGTATGAGATTGTAGCTTTTTCTTTTTTTCATGAGAGCTTCCTTGGGAATTGTAATATTCAAGTTAACTGAGTGACATTATCAACCTTCTATACCTCAGGAAATGTCATTTACACCCAAGAGCCTACTTTGGCTTTGATCTCTTAGTCGCTCAGAGGCCAGTCCGATGGAGGTGTTTTCTCCTCACATGCCTCCACAGTTGCAGAGACAGGGGAAAGAAAGCATGGCAACCACGGGCTGGCTCTTAAACTTGCCTAAGAGTGGCACGTATCACTTCCACTCACATTTCACAGGCCACAGCCAAATTCAACAGAGCAGAGTATGCATAATGCTCCCACAGGGAGGGACACTGAAAATTCATGAACAATAATACAGTCTACTACACATAGCTTGGAGGGCTCTTTATGATCTGCCTCTAGCCTCATCTACGTAAGACATACAGCCCCCAGATACTCTGACCATGATGGACTCCCCAATACTCCCAAGCTTTAGATGTGCTATCTCCTTTGCTTGGAGTCCCCTTGTCATTCATCTATCTTTCCATTCATTCCTTTATCCATTCAAGAACTACCTATTGAGTACTAGGCCCTTGTTCCAGTTGAAAGCTCCTCTTCATCCTTCAGGTCTGAGAGCTCATGCTGAAATTCCTCCTGAACCTTCCCTCTTTCCCTGTGTCCATCACAGCTTTTGAGGAAAGGTTAGTTGTTCTCTCTTTATTGTTCCCACAACGCTTTGTACATACCCACATCATAGACCCATACATACTGCAGCGGGACTTCAGGATTTCTATATGGAGATCAGGAGTGATGAACTGATTGGGGGTTGGTTATGGAACTTATTTTGAAAGTACACTTACCTATTACTTTTCATAGGATTGAGAAAAGTTGATCCTTTCAAAGACTGGAGGTGGGAAAGATGAGATTTTGTCCATCCCCAACCCCAGGCCATCCCTCTGGAGCTCCCACTGTTCTACTGAAATGTATATTTTGATGCCTCTCTTGAAGATAATAACTACTGCTTACTCATCTATGCATAGTAAGCAGTATAGGGCCTTGCACAGAGTGGAAGGCAATGTTGAGGAAGACAACGACATACTCAGCAGCCATCTCCCAGCCCCCGCCTCTCCCCTTCCTTTTTCCCTTTTGCTTGTTTGCATGCAGGTGTTTGGTAAGTTTCTATTTTGCAAGAGACCACAGGCAGCCAGGGAAGATGTTAAATTTTGACCAGTCTTGTGGAGAGCCGCCTCCCGGGTCTGGCCTAGTGGACACGCTGCGGCCTGCTCTAGAGTTCCCCCCGCCCATCGAGTGAGTCAAGATGGCGCCCGCATCCTGTTTCCGCGTATGACGCACGCGCCCACCAACCCTATCTTCCAATCACCTCTGTATACGTGGCACTAACCTATTGGGTTTGGGCACAGTATATAAGAGGTTACCCGGACAGGGTGGGGGGAGACGACCCATAGGGAGCCGTACCTGACGGCCGCATAGAGGTTGTTCCCCCGCGGGGTATTCTGTCCAGCGCGGAATTTGTAACAGAGCTTGCAAGCTTAGCTCCAGTAAAGGTCTGTGCTCACAACTGCAGCGTGTCTCGAACCCGTGTCTGTCACTTGAGTCGGTTTGTCCGCGTCTGTCTCTCTCTCCCTCCTGTTCCCTCCGCCGGCCGGGGATCAGAAGCTGAGCGAGACGGCGCCGGACACAGTCTCACCTGCTTGCCACTCACAAAGGTTGCTCATTGGCAGAGCCTCCCCACCCCCTCTCTGGAGTATAGAAAATTTCAGCACTCAATCAGCTCAGGTGTCTCTTCTGTCCAACTCAGGGTAGGACTTGAGGAGCTGCAGTCCACTGACCCTGACCTGAGCACCTGGCTTTCCCAGAAGACCACCCATGATGGGATCTCTTCTTGCTTTTTTTGGACCCTTCTGCTTGTAAGTAATAAAGTGGTCATTTGCTGAAAGTTTCTGTTGTGTCGCATCACACCATGTAGAGCAACTTGCTCAACAGGCAGGAGATGCAGAATAGAGTAAGGGGCACTGCAAAGTCACACATCACATTCACTGGGAACTGCCTGTGTTTTGACCCTCAATGTGTCCCTTGAACACCGACAGTCCAGGGACAGCCACTGACTTTTCTTTCTCTTTCTCTTTCCTCCAAATAACCTTCTCCTAATTTCCCAAACTGAGCTTGTCCTACCACCTCTTTTGCTCCCCTGTTCCTCTATAATCACTGCTTTTGACTCGCTGGGTCTCAGTTTCTTCCTCTGTAAAGTAGGGATAGGTGGATGGTGAACAAATAGAAAAGGAAAACTTGGATACATGTTCACTGTGATTCCTACCTTTGGCTTTTGGGCACAGCAGTGCAGTATGGCAAACCCCAGCTCTGCTCTGGGACACTCAGACATGGAAAGGGAGAGAAGGAAAGTCAGTCTACCCTGCTTGCTGTACAGGGGCAGCCTGCTATAAAGAAAAGAGCCCTGGGCTGAGAATTTGGAGACTTAGGTGTGGTCTCAGTTCTATTTTTTACTTTCTGTATGATCTAGACAGTCATTTCAACCACTGTGTGTTTTCCTGTCCTCATTTGCCAAACAGAGTCATCCACCTGAGGCTGTTGGAGGATCAAATGTGATGATGGAAGAGAAAGCTCACAGTACTTGTCAAAGTACTTGTTTTCTATTGGGTCCCTGCAACCCATCCTGCTTCCAGCATATTGCAACTGAAAAGGGACTTCCCACCCCATTCTATAAATGTCATCAAACACTGTGGGACATATGCAAACAAATCAGTGTATTTGTACTTCATAAAGAAAGGCATGTAAGAAGCCCAGTTGGAAATCTAATCCAGATTGGCTCCAGGAAACACATTTCAAACTTGCCTTGCATCTGTGACTTCCTTAGTCCTTATACACATTTCCCTTTCCAGAGTACCCAAACCCAAGGGAGAATATTCTTACTGGTCTCTGACTCACAAATGAAAGAGGGGTGATTCCTAGTAGCATGGGAGGGACCAGTCAATCCCTTGAACAGATCCTGGCACCTTCTGGAGGAAAAGTCTCATTATAAGCTGTGCTGGTCTATGAGAAATGGACTGGGCAGGGGGACTGTGGCCAAACCAGGAGAACTAAAGAGCTCTGTTCCCTTTATCAGACTCCCAGAAATATATTTTAAGTTATTTTTTATTGGCTTTACAGTGAGTATACATTACATTAGTCAACAGAGGAATCAAGGGATTTTTCTTAACTATAAAAATAGTTTTATCTTTGGCAGAGCATTGGTCAGAGTCGTCACTGTTCTGTTTTTGTTTTATTATTATACTGAAGTATAGACATGAAATAGAAATATTTTGAGAATATTAAACCAATGTATTTTTATCCTCTGTACTCCATAGTTCCTACATTTACTGAATCTCTTATATCAATCCAGACCAGCGTTTCTTCCATATTGTAGAGCACATATCCTTTCAGCCATTTAGCATGAGGCTAGGTGCCATCTGGGAAGGAAGGGGCTATGGTAAGGATTGTTCATTTTGCAGGGATAGAAGTGTGGGAAAGGAGAGATAGGGGTAGATCTAGAGGGAGATAGATGCAACAGGTGCCAATGCCAGAGTTTTAATCCATCCTCCCTGGCTGAACCCGCAAGGTGAGGAGGCTTTAGAGACATCCAATTAGGCACTGGGAGCCCAAGTTAATTGGATTTGGTGACCCTGTTCCTGGGCATGGTCTGGAAGATGCTGCAGCCTCTAGGAGGAGCCCAGATTTTGGCTGCACTACATCTAGCAAGGAGGGATGTGGTCTCAGAAAAGCCAGAGGAGGCAGAGGCAGAGGCAGAGGCAGCCTGCATGTGATATCCAGAGCATCTGTAAGTTCCTAAGTACTCTAGTAAGATGATACATAGGGGCCAAGGCCTGATGGAATAGCAAAAATCTGGGGTCAGGTTGAAGGAGACTCAGTATGTCAAGATATTTTAAATCTGAGGACATGGTCTGGAACCTTACACTCCAGGCATGGGTGCCAGCAAGAGACAAATAACTACATGAGATAAGTCAAGGGTATAGACAGAGACAAGCAAGAAGCGTCAGAGACCATATAGATCGAAAGTCTTTTCTCCTCTGGTGCCATGAGATCACATGTTCTAGTTTGCTAGCTGCCAGAATGCAATATACCAGAAATGGAATGGCTTTTAAAAAAATGGGAATTTAATAAGTTGCTAGTTTACAGCTAAGGCTGAGAAAATGTCCCTATTACAATAGTCTATAGAAATGTCCAGTCGAAGGCATCCAGGGAAAGACACCTTGGTTCAAGAAGGCTGATGAAGTTCAGGGTTTCTCTCTCAAGTGAGAAGGCACATGGTGAACACAGTCAGGGCTTCTCTCTCAGCTGGAAGGGTACATGGCAAACACAGCGTCATCTGTTTGCTTTCTCTCCAGGCTTCCGGTTTCATGAAGCTCCCTGGGAGGCATTTTCCTTCTTCATCTCTAAAGGTCGCTGGCTTATGGACTCTGCTTTGTGGTACTGCAGCCTTCTCTGCTGTCTCTGAATCTCTCATTCTCCAAAATGTTTCCTCTTTTATAGGATTCCAGAAACTTATCAAGACCCACCCAAATGGGCGTAGACATGTCATCACCTAATCCAGTTTAACAACCACTCTTGATCAAATCACATCTCCAGGGAGATGATCTAATTACAGTTTCAAACACACAATATAGAATAGGGATTATTTTGCCTTTACGAAATGGGATTTTGATTAAAATGTGGCTTTTCTAGGGGACATACACCCTTTCAAACTAGCACATCACATAAACTCAGAAACACCTAAGACTCTCTTGGAAAAGAGCAGGGAAAAGAAATGAGGAGAACTGAGCAGTAATGCAAACTCTGGGTCATTCAAAGGAGATTTAAATAACAGAAAGGGGGATATTGCTGATTTGTAAGTTTAAAGATTTTTCCCCCTTCTCTCACTACTCAGTAAGTTGGGAGCCTGAGAGGAAAATCAGACAGTTATGGAAAACCAAAGAAGTTTATTTTCCTTTGTACAATGAAGCAGTAGAACGTTTAAAATTTCAGCCTTGCTCCACACAGCAGGTGTTGGTTAAATGATAAAAATTTAGGTTTTTATGCTTTTTGGTTTGCACAAATTTTGGTCCTGAAATCCTTGAGGAACAAGGCAATTTATGCATGTACATTGTGACATCATAATCCAGTTATTGACCTAGCCACTTACCTTATTATCGCTTATCAGGATCCACCTCTGTTGCAGTCATCCCAAGTTCCAAAAGCCTCTAGAACACCTCTGTGAGCATTCATTAAAATCTTTTACCTACTATTATCCTGGCTTTATATCCTTCTAGCAGAAATTTCCAGGAACTGTGTTGTAGCACCCATATTTTAAACAGAGTTTTCAGACTGTTTTACATGTATTGTCTAATATCATTCCAACAAGCCTATGAGTTAGACAAAAAGAAATGGCAATTGTTTCATTTATAGCAAAAAAAGAAAAAGATGCTCAGAGGATGTAAATGTCATCAATCAGGGTTCACTGAAAACAGAAACCAAATGGGTACTTCAACAGAGAGAATTTAACATAGGGGATTGGTTGCTAGTGACTGTACTGGAATTGCTCATATCAGCCTGTAAAGTTCAGTAACCCCATGTTGGTAATTTAAAATGGCCCATGGTGAAATAATTTTCATTAAGGAAGTTGGCAAATATTGCAAATCAGGTTTTTGGTTTTTTTCTAGGGAGTGGTTCAATACGAGACAGCTTCCTAATCATTATACATACTGCAGGGCTGGGAGGGGAAAGAAGGTAACACAAAGTAACAGAGATAGTAATGAAAAAAGCAGCTGCCAACCCACGACTGGGGAAACGAAAGGAAGAGGTTGGATTAGGAGGGCACCCCCAGAGCTGGGGCTCAGATTGCAGGGCAGAGGTGGCTGCTCCCCCGTTGCTGATCCATTTAGGGGAACGTGATGATACTGGCCTGAGAACCCCAAAGGAAACCTGATGGTGGGATGAAGTTTGACAGGGATAGAAAAGCAGCAGAAAGGAGTGTGCCCTTCCTCCTAGTCTTCTTCTAGTGTCCCTGTTGGAAGAGCTTAACAGGGAGCAGAGGGCAAAGGAGAAACATATATGCAGGGTCCCAGCCCCAGCATCTCACAGCTAAATATAGAAAATGGGTTGAGGCGAGACAATAGCTTAATAGCTAACACATAAAGTGACTTGCCTAAGGTCACATAAGTAGTGGAGTGTGTTGTTTCCTGCTATGTCTCAGTGCCTGGAAAAGCCCTTAGTGTATAATATGCAAACTTTGTTAAAGGAAGGAAGGCGGGTAGGCTAAAGCCGGCCAGTTCTATAGCCCACATTTAAAGGCAAAATCGTCCTAAACATCTTTGGTTGCTCGTTCCAGTGTTTAAGCACATTCACAGTACCAAGTGTTGCTACAAGAGCTACCTAAGGAGGTAGGACAACATAGTACTTTGGAGGTTACAGATCTGGATTCAAATCCCAGCCCCACCATTTAAGTGTTGTATGGCTTTCTGCAAATTACTCAATATCTGGAAACTTTGGTTTCCACATTTGTAAAATGGAGATAATAATGATGTGTGGAGCTTAAATAGGTAATCATCTCTGGTATATGCTTAATTATTGCTTCAATGGCTATACCAGCCCATATCCCAGAAAGGTGAGGCTAGTCTGTGGCCAGTGACCTGGTTGCTTGGGGCTTCCCTCCCAGGTTCCCCAGGACCCCAGCTGGAGGGGCAGGGATCTACCCAGGGCTGCTACAATCAGCCAGGAAATGAAATGGAGGTCAGGCTGGCCAGGACCCTGGCTCTGCAGCCAAGGAGAGTCCCTCCTTGCCCCCTGGTACCTCACTCTCTGCCAGGTGATGGGAATCTGTGTGATTCCTGACAGCTCTTTGTTTCAAAGCAAGTTTACTCCAGTCTGAAACAAACATGGGTGTGGTAGTTCCTTACATTCAAAACAAAACAAAACCAAGGGAACTCCTTGCCAGCAAGCCACAGAAAAGCCCTCCCGCCTGACCTTTCCCCAGGCAGGAGAGGAAGGAGCAGCTAACTGGCTGCTACCGGGACTCAGAGCCTCAGTGGGTAGCTCTCCAGGCTCAGATCCAGTATTCTGAACCCCAAAGGCATTGGAGTCTTAGTGCTGGGGCTGAGGCTAAGCCTGGGTCCAATTTGCTTTCCCAGCAGGGTCCAGGCCGGGAAGGATGCACGGTTGGGCTAAGTCTGCACCCCGCCCCAGGAAGCACCCCCACCCACCCCTGCCGGAATCCCAGCAAGTATCTGGCTGCCCTCTGGGCAGAGGGCAGAGTCAAACCTGGAATTTCTCTGGTTCTTTTGCACAAAATCCCCCAGGATTTCAGCGCCCTGAAGTTGAAGCTCACGGGAATTAGAAGGAAGCTGCCTGCTTCTTTCCTCAGCCTTAGTCAGGGAGCCCCTCCTGGCTCATAGGATTCCAGCTCTCGGAGAGCATCCAAACACTCCTAACCAGCAGCCCCCTCCCTCCTTGGAAGATCCCTTCTTTGTATGTAGGAGAGGGAGCGCTTCGCTGGCTAGAAACCTTCAGGGTCACCCCAGGCAGTTGTTTCCAGCTGGATTGTCGCCATCCTGTGGCAGGATTGGGCAGCCACACTGGCCGGTTGGTTAGACCAGCAGCACCATAACTTTCTTGGGTCCCACCCAAACGTTTTTCTTCTTTCCCCAACCAGCAGGAAATTGAAAAATTTAGAAGATGTTCCCTGGGCGTAGGGTTAGGTCTCAGTCTCTTCCTTTACCAATTGCACAGGCATTTCTCCCTTGTGTTCCAGTGTCAATCAAGTGTTGGGGGAGAGGCCCGGAGAGGCGGGTTCTGCTCTGCACTGGCTGCGGCTCCCCAGCCAACCTGAGGGAGGCGTGAACCTCCCCACCAATTTCCCTTGATACAAAATGATGATTAAGAAGACTGTGGCGCACTCTGTCTTGTTCCTACTGGTTAGTAATGTTATAATACTTGAATGTTATTAAAGGACCCCTGCTATTTAAAACTCCCTATTATTATTATTATTACTTAGCATTTATAATGTATTCTTTATTTTCAAAACACTCAAAGACCATTATCTCCCTGGTCTTTCCAAACACTCCAGAGATACAGGCAGGTGACAACTTTGTTTTATAAAATAGGGAAACTGAGGCACTGTAATTAGTGCAGAGTTCTTGGATTTATGAGTCAACAGTAGTCATTCCTTTCTGACTGATTGCTGGCTTACCCTGAAATGTCATAGATTCCCGTAGATGTTTAATAGACACCCTAACTTGGGAAACAAGTTCCTCTCACTCACTTTTACAACCCGTTGTAATCCATATTAGGAACTCAGTCACAGAAGTTTTTAAATTTATGAGTCATGTGCAATATTACATTAAGCATGTGGGTGATGTTAATTGTCTTTTTAGTTTATTTTTACATGCCAAGCGCAACTCATTCAAAAGGACTTGGAATGTTACCATCAGTATACCAGATGTATCTTGATCTGGAGAATAAATTAGTTTTCAAGACAAATATCCCATTCATTAGGCACAATATGCATTTTTTAAAGATTAGTAAAAAGCAACCATATTATTTTAAGTCTGTTATCCTCTCAGATTCAAGAAAAACTATTTTCTGCTTTCAGACTTTAATGTTTCTTTTCAAGAGAGTTTTCAGTCTTCTCAGTAGGTGCATTTATAACATGACAGTACCCTAAATTCCTTTGATAACTTCATTTCCCCTTCAAAAACAACAATAACAAAATAAATAACTTTGCTCGGTTCATAAAAAGCAGTCAAATTCATGCCCCAAAAATCCAGTCATTAGGGAGATCTCCAGTGGAAAGCTTTGGGCTTGAATTCAGAGCTGGGTCAGGATTGAGGCAAAAGAGGGTTTGAGAAGCTGGTCCCATATCAGTTGCTAAGATTAGCCTACCATGCCCCCGCCCCCAGCAAAGCTACAAAGTTGAGGATATTTTTCCGTTTGAGCCTTCCAATACCAACTTTAATGATTCTCTCTTTTTATCCAATTCTCAACCTCTAATAATTTCTAAATGTATATTTTTAACTAATTGTTTGTTAGTTTCGGGAAATCCGTTTAACCTTCCCAAACGTCTCTTAAATTCATTCAACTTGTTTATTCAAAAGGGATGTATTTAAAAATTATATTAATAAATAGCTCCTCTTTATGAGCCCATAGTAAGCAAGACACTTTAAATTCATTATTCTTATGCAGCAATCCTCTGAAGTAGATTCTCCTTAGCCCCATTTTACAGGTGAGGAAATCTAAATTCAAAAAAGTTCAGATAAGTGGCCATCCAGCCAGACAAAGAGCAGGAATAGGGACCTGGGGCTGCAGCAACCCTGTGCACAGAGATGCGGAGCTAGCTCCACCCTTTAAAATGAAGATCAAATTACAGAGCAATGAGCTATTCCCCTTTAGAAGGGAAAGGGTTCCATGGGCATGCCCAGCATTTATCATGTCTGTAGAGTAGAGTCTGATAGGACTAGTCCCACTCAGTTTGTCAGCCAGCCCATCCCTAAGCCCCATCCTTTTTCACTTCTGTCTTAGGCCAACCTCTAGACAAGATGGGACAGGTTACAAGCTGGTGGAGAAGCTCATGACTCCCCCATTTCTTTCAGACTCCAAATTGTAGCCAAAGCCCTAGGTGCTCCCTTTGGACATTAGAAACCTAGATGCTTAACTAGTGCAGTAAAATGGAATTTTGGGGGTGGGGTGGGGGGTGGGGGTGGGGGTGGGGGTGGAACGCAGTAAACTCTGAAAAAGAAAAGGGTGACAATGGGTGGGGGCACACTTTCCTTTTATTGTGACTTTAGGAAATTGTTAGGAAATTATTAGGCAATAGGGAACAGTGTTTGAGAGCATGTTCTTATCGAGCTGCCTGAGTTGAAATCCCAGCTCCAAGAATTATTAGCTCTGTGACTTTGGACTAGGTAATTGGACCTTTTTATGTCTCAGTTTCTTCATCTGTAAAATGGCGGTGATAATAGCACCTACCTCATGGGATGATGTGCAGAGGATATGAGTTAATACATGTGTTTAGAACAATGGTCCATGGTGAACACTATATAAATGTTAGTATTGATTATCATTATGGTGAAAAGAAACATTTCAATCAAATATATTGGGGCTCCTATCCCTGCTGGGTAAATAACCAACTTCCCTGAGCTTCAGTCTCCTCCTCTGTAAAAAGGGGAAATACCACCATCTCGCAAGATCATTGTGAGAGTTAAGTGAGATGCTATACATGAAAAGACTCAGCATACTGTTGGTCAAATAATTGTGGCTCAGTAAATTCTCATTTTCTTCTTTTTTAAATTTAGCATCAGAGAATTTTTTCGACGTGTTTAGTGGTAGGTAAACAATAGTAAAAATGTAAATCTGCCTATCGATAAATAAATGTTATAATAAAACTATCAATTAATCTACATCTTATAATTAAAAGGAGAACTCTGTGGCTTATAGGAATTCCAGTGAGCACCCAGCCATAAAATGGCAACCAAGTAGGGCTGTTCTTCAGGAAAGCCATGAGGTGTGTTGGCAGCAAATCTACCTCCCCTCTTCTGTGCAATATTTTCTCAGGTTTGACCTTGCCTTCCCCCTTGGATTACCTGAAGGCAGCATCCGTGGGGTAGGTGAAGATGGGAGGTGAGGAAAGGGACTGAGAATGACTCACTGAGGCATTGAGTCATATAAGCTCCTTTCCTTTTTCCCAGAATCTGAGGTCAGAGGGACCTCGGTAGGGACAGAGGTGGAGGGAGAGACTCAGGTTGAGCAACTTGCCCTCCCAGGAACTGGTGAGCCAGGAATGGGATCCACTCAAAGTGCCTGGCCGCGTTCCGCAGCGGCAGCACCCAGGAGCTTCTCAGAAATGCAGGATCTCAGTCCCACCCCAGACCTACTGAGTCTGAATCTTTGTTTCTAGAGGGTCCAGGAAGAGTTAGATGCACAGGAAAGTTTGAGAAGTGCAGAGCTAAGGCAGATGAAACTCACAGAGCCACTTAGTCTGGAGGGATCCCGGGATTGAGGCTTCCACTTTGAATTCTTGTTCCTCCTCTTTATTTTCTGTTGCCTTGAATCCACACCGAGTGCCTTATAAATGGAAAAGGCCCTCTATGCTGAGAGTACCCGCTTTAATTAGAGCACTCAAGGGACCCGGACGTGGAAGAGGCACAGATGACAGCAGGGAGCTCACTTCCTGTGGCCGGCAATATCGTGGAGTACCTACGAAGTCACTGGGCGACGCCGAGAAATAGCCTGATGCCGTGGAGAGCACTGGTCTGGGAGTCTCAGGAGATCCGGCGTCTGGTCCAAGCCTCACTTTTAAGTAGCTGGGCAAGTCCTCTCACCCCTTGGGATATGCACTTCCCTATCTGAAAAGCAAAGTGGATCAAATTAAAGGACCCTGAACTCCCATCCAGTTCTAAAGAGATTTGATTTTAGAAGTTCTAGCCTCAAAACTTTGGGGCAATTGAGTCGATTCTAAATGAATACACTTCAAACAGAGCAGCTCTGGGCAGGATGTGATTAAGGGCTGACTCGTGCGAACTGGAAGCGCTCACTGCTCCGCGGGGGCAACTACCCCTGAAAGCCGCATATTCGGGGCAGAAGTAGCTGGAACCTCCGGCAGCTCCTCCTCCCTCGCTCCCGGGGCCGGTGGGGCGGGGTGGGGTGGGGTGGGGTGGGTTCTGGGCCGCGTACAGTCTGGACTTTCCCACTCGCCACTAGGTGTTGCTGTCACAATGTGAAATCCATGGCCGGTGGGGAAGCTTCGAGGAAAACCTTTACAGCCCCTCTGGGCAAAGGTACAACTCGGGCTTTCAAATTTAGAAACACGGGTTTCTAAGAGTGTGGGGGTGGGGGTGGGGTGGGGGTGGGCCTGGGGCCCGGGGTTGCTCAGGTCTAAGCAGGAATCAGTGCATGTAGTACTCTGCTGTGCGGAGACTGCGCAGACGTCCTGAAAGACAGGCCCGGCAAGGTCAGCTCTCTGGGACCCCCCCCCCCCACACACACACATACACACTCCCCTCCACCACACATACACAGTCAGTCTCGGGTATCAGGAACCTCCCTTCTCACACTTGGTCTCTATCCCCTGTTCTGGACTCTGACGCTGGAATCCTCACTTGCCCTACAAATCATCCGCAAAGGAGCGTCCCCCAGGAGAGCTCTGCCTGCTGCTTTCCCTCCAGACCCACAGTCCTCCACATCCTCACCCGCGTCCTTCCCAGGAAAAAAGGGCCTGAGGGTGAGAAGGAAATGAGCATTTATCCCGGCATTATGCGCCAAGCTCCGGGCCAGGTGCTTTACATAGATTGCTCCCGAGCTCACTGCCCCTGGTTCCCTCTACCCGCTCTTGCTCTGCCCTAAGAAACAAGGCAAGCAAGACCACCTGTGAGCTCTGGAAGGGAAACAGCCGGCAATTCCCCCGAGGTGTAGGCGAAAGTGCCGGAACTTGGAACCGCCACAACTTGGTCAGTCTCAGTTCTTGACATCCATGTGACAATGGGCTCATCTTTTAACTTTTCTAAAATATTGGAGTCAAGTTAGCCTATCTGTCTCTTCTAGATCACAACCCCTTTCCTACATTCCTGGAGAGAGCCATAATCATAATCAATAGCTCAGTTTTACCTGTTTTGAAGTTTCTATAAATACCGTGTGTATCTTCTGTGTCTTCTTTCACACATTAAGATTTATCTGCGTTTTGTGTAGCTGTAGTTTGTTCATTTTCATTGCTGAAGATTATTTCAATGTATAAATATATCTCAATTATTTGTTCATTCTGTGGTTGGATATTTTGGGTTACTTTCAGTTTGGAGCACTTATAACCATGTCGCTATGGCCATTTCTATAGGTATTTATACTTCATGTGCATATACATTTCTCCAGGATATACATTAAAAAGTGAAATTACTCGTTCACAGTCTATGCATATCTTCACCTTTACTAGATCCCATCAAATTGTTTTCAAAGTGGTACCAATCTATACTCTCATAAGCAATGTACAAAAATTCCCACTAACTCACATACTTAGAAGTGTTTTGTATTGTCAGACTTCTTAATTTTTGCCCAAACTAATGCATCCTGTTTGGAGTTCATTGAACTTCTTAGATAGTATATTCATATCTTTCATTAAATTTGATAAGTTTTCAGCCATTATTTCTTAGAATATTCTTTCTGCCCCTTTCTTTCTCTCTTTTCCTTCCAGGATGATGCATGTATTGGTATGCTTGATGGGGTCTCAGGTCCCTGAGGCTCTGTTCACTTTACCTCCTTTTTTCTGTTCCTCAAATTGAATGATCTCAATTGTCTTTAAATTCACTGATTCTTTCTTTTGCCAGCTGCAAACTGCTGTTGAACCTCTCTAGGAATTTTAAATGCCTGTTCTTTTTTTGCTTGGGCAAAAAGCAAAAAAGGCATCAGGAATTGAACCTGGGTCTCTGGCATGGTAGGCGAGAACTCTGCCTGCTAAGCCATCATGGCCCACCCTAAATGTCTGTTACTGTGTTCTTCAGTTCTGTTTAGTTCCACTTCATAATTTCTATCTCTTTATTGATATTCTTTTTGGGATTTCAGTCTAGTTATATGCCTGAAAGAAAAGTGGGGTGGTAGGAGTGGGTCATGAGAGAAATTAGCAGTGTCTTCAAGTCGACTCCTTCAGGGCATTCCATTATAGTTTCATCTGGTGAAACAGGGTTAGTCTCTTCAGATGGAGTTAGGGCTATTTTATCAGGAGAGGCAATTATAGGTTTCTCAGTCAGAGCAGGGTTACTCTTTTCAAATGGAGGTGGGGTGGCTGATTCCTCAGGGCAGACCATTATAGGTTTAT
The DNA here is from genome assembly GCF_023851605.1 of Tamandua tetradactyla. Classification (NCBI taxonomy): domain Eukaryota; kingdom Metazoa; phylum Chordata; class Mammalia; order Pilosa; family Myrmecophagidae; genus Tamandua; species Tamandua tetradactyla. The sequence continues at coordinate 20,205,375 of NC_135343.1, read as the reverse complement.
CCGGCACAAAATCTAGGAGTTCAACCCTAGATCCCTAATAGCAGCAACAGCCCATATGTCCTCATTGCAGTTTCCAAGATCCCATTCCTTCCCAGTCAATTCCCTTACTTTAAGAGCAGAAACCCTGCAAGGTTGGGAATTCAATTTGTGTTCTAATTCAACCACTTGCATGATGACCCTTTGTATCTGGTTTTAGAAATATTAAGTCTGCAGCTATAAGAAGTAAGAGTTTTTTTCTGGCTCTTTATACACCACTTGTGCTGCAAATTTGAAACCTCAAACTCATGCTTTTCTTTTAACAAATTTATCCAGTGTATTTAGGAACAACCAACCAACATCATTTTACTTTTAAGTTTGCTTAATAGAGTTTTAAACAATGCTCTACTAAGATATCAAATATGCCCTCACCCAGAGCTTTGCCTCTTTTAAGCATTTGAGTAGCAGTATCCAGTGGCGATATTTTGCATTTTTTATTGCCAGTTCATAAATTGGCTATGGGTGCTCTCTTGATCATTGGAAATGGAGTCATTAGTGTCTTCAATCTAATCAAGTTAAAGAACCAATTCCTAAAACCCCAGAACCAAGTCAGAAATCTCATCCTTAAGATTCTGTTTCACCAGAACCATTCCTGATTCTAAAATCTGTATTTGGGTTCTCCAGAGAAACAGAAATAACAGTGTATATATAGGAAAACATTAAGAGGCCTGTTATAGGAATTGACTCAAACAACCCGGGGATTGACAAACGCAGATTCTGTAGTGCAATTCATGAGTTGGACACTCAGTGAAGGTGAAGTTGCATGCCCCAAAAGAATCTGCCCATTGGAAACTCCAATGAAGGTCATGTTAAATTCCACAGGAGAAGCAGGCTCACTGAAATGGATAGAAATTATTCCTTCCAGTTGCTGAAATTCTTAGTTCTTGGTTTAAGGCTTCCAGCTGATTGGATGAGGAAACTCCTCTCATTGCTGAAGGCAGTCTCATTTCTTGATAACTATAATCAGGCATAGATGCAATCAACTGACTAATGACTTTAATATCTTCATGGTAACAATCGGGTCAGTTTGTTTTCTTGACCATCAACTGGACATCATAACCTAGCCAAGTTTACACATGCTATTAACCATCACACTTACAGTTTATCTGTTCTCCTATTGATGGATAGCTCGGTGGTCCATAGTTTGGGGCTATCATGAATAAAGCTGCTATGAAATTTTGTGTACTTTTTTTTGGTATAAAACTTTATTTTTCTTGGATAAGTACTAGGGTTAAAAACGCTGGGCTGTAGATTAGGTGTGTATTTAGTTTTATAAGAAACTGCTAAACTTTGTCTAGAGAAATTGTGCTATTTTATATTCCCACAATCAATTTATGTGGCTCATTCTTGTGAACGTTTGATGTGATCAGTCTTTTTAATTTTCACTATTGTGGTGGAAGTGTAGTAGTATCTCACTATGGGTTTAATTTGCATTTTCCTGATAACAGATAATATTAACCACTCTTAGGTGCTTAACGGACATTTATGTAGCTTTTTGAGTATGTGTTCAAATCTTCTGCCTATTTTTAATTGGGTTGTTTAACTATCGAGTTGCAGAAGTTCTTTATATATCCAGGATACCAATCCTTTGTCAGATATTCATTTTGTAAATATTTTCTCAGTCATTTTCTTAATGGTGTCATTTGAGCAGCAGCTTTTTAACTTTGACAGTCTTAAGTTCATTACATTTTTCTTTCCTGATTATTGTTTTCTGTGATGTAAGAAATCTCTGCCTACTCTCAAGTCATGAAAATATTTTCCTGTGTTTTCTTCTAAAAGCTTTATGATTTTAACTGTTAGAATTAGAATTATGATCCAACTCAAGTTAATTTGGGGGTGTGATGTAAAGTAGGGGCTGAATACAGCTTTCTTAATTTCAGTGAATGCTGCCAGATTGCCCATCAGAGCAACTTTTTTCATTTACTATCACACTATAAGTGCAGAAGAGTTCTTGGTTCCCACATCCTCTTCAACATTTGTTATTATCTACCTCTCTCTTTTTGCTATTTTGATCAACAAATGGTATCTTGTTTTAACAGGAATTTCTGTGATAATAAGTTTAAAGTATTGTTTATTTCTCAGTAGTGTTGCTATTGACAAATCCTAACATTCTGTACTTTATTCCTTTTATTCCATTTCATTTTCTCTTGTGTCTTCTCTTTATCCATAGTGTTCTGAAGTTTCACAGTGATGTATTTTCTTTCAATTAAAGGACACTTGTAGGCCATTTTTATTGGGCAACACAGGTCCTTTGGTTCTGGTCTAATTACTTCTCTCCTGTTTCCTCTGTTCTTTCCTTTTGGAACTCTCGTTGTTCATGAACTGGATCTCCTGGTTGGACCCTCCACATCTCTTTCATGTTCTCTATTTTTTTGTGTGTGTGTGCTTACTTTACATTTGAGGAAATACCAGTGACCTTACATAAAAAATGAAACAATGAAAACAGATTGATAAGTTGAAAGAATAGTTGGATCCTCAGTTCCACTTCCTTGTCTCATTTTCGAAACTCTAATACCTAGCATAATACTATCTCCACAAGGAACTTGAGGGGTCTTTTCCGGAGAAGCTTCTCATAGCTCTTACTTACTTTCTGCTTGTGTCTATTTCCTAGCATCCTGTTCTATTCTTTTAAAAGGTGTGAGATTTTCTTAACTCTCAAAGCACATTAATTCAATTTTTAATTTTTTTTCTATTTCCTTGAACTTTTATTTCCAATTAATTCCAACACTTTATTCTGCTTGCTTGCATTCACTATCTTTCATTTTGTGGGCTTTCTTCAAATGTCTGATCATCCTTGGCCGCTTGTTCATATTTAAGAATAGCTTTAGTCAGGGCTCTCTAGAGAAACAGAACCAACAGAAGATATCTGTAAATATGGGATTTATAAAGGTGTCTCACACAACAGTGGGAACTGAAGAGTCCAAAGTCCCTAAGACAGGATGTGAAGCTGGCAACTCTGATTAAGGGTCTCTGTGAACTCTATAGGAGAGGCTTCTTGGCTGAAGAAACAGAAAATTCTCTCTTTTTCCTTAAAAATCTTCAACGGATTGGATCAAATCCAACTGATTGGATTTTACTCGCTGAGACAGGCCCTTTGTTTAACATAAATGTAATCAGCCACAAATGCAATCAACTGACTGGTGATTTAATAAACCAACCTTCTGGTTTATCAACCAGCCATGAAATATCCTTGCAGCAAAGGTTAGACCTGTGCTTGCCTAACCAGACAACTGGGCATCATCACCTGGCCGAGTTGATGCCAGAACCTAACCTTTACAAGAATGGAAAAAGTTGTGAAACAATGAAGGAGGTGTGTACTTAAAACTTATTGACTAGCCAACTCACCTGGGACAGAATAGTTTCTTCAATAAATGGTGCCTAGAGAACTGGATATCCATATGCAAAAGAATGAAAGAGGACCCGTATCTCACACCCTATACAAAAGTTAACTCAAAATGGATCAAAGATCTAAACATCAGGTCTAAGACCATAAAACAGTTAGAGGAAAATGTAGAGAAATATCTTATAAATCTTATAATTGGAGGCGGTTTTATAGACCTTACACCTAAAGCAAGAGCACTGAAGAAAGAAAGAAAGAAATGGGAACTCCTCAAAATTAAACACTTTTATGCATCAAAGAACTTCATCAAGAAAGTAAAAAGAAAGCCTACACAATGGGAGACAATATTTGGAAACGACATATCAGATAAAGGTCTAGTATCCAGAATTTGTAAAGAGATTGTTCAACTCAACAACAAAAAGACAGCCAATCCAATTACAAAATGGGAAAAAGACTTGAACAGACAACTCTCAGAAGAGGAAATACAAATGGCCAAAAGGCACGTGAAGAGATGTTCAACGTCCCTGGCCGTTAGAGAAATGCAAATCAAAACCACAAAGAGATATCATCTCACACCCACCAGAATGGCCATTATCAACAAAACAGAAAATGACAAGTGCTGGAGAGGATGTGGAGAAAGAGGCACACTTATTCACTGTTGGTGGGAATGTCAAATGGTGCAACCACTGTGGAAGGCAGTTTGGCGGTTCCTCAAAAAGCTGAATATAGAATTGCCATATGACCCAGCAATACCATTGCTAGGTATCTACTCAGAGGACATGAGGGCAAAGACACAAATGGACATTTGCACACCAATGTTTATAGCAGCATTATTTATAATTGCAAGGAGATGGAAGCAGCCAAAATGTCCATCAACAGACGAGTGGCTAAACAAACTTGGTATATACATATGATGGAATATTATGCAGCTTTAAGACAGGATAAACTTATGAAGCATGTAATAACATGGATGGACCTAGAGAACATTATGCTGAGTGAGTCTAGCCAAAAACTAAAAGACAAATACTATATGGTCCCACTGATGTGAACCGACATTCGAGAATAAACTTGGAATATGTCATTGGTAACAGAGACCATCAGGAGTTAGAAACAGGGTAAGATAATGGGTAATTGGAGCTGAAGGGATACAGACTGTGCAACAGGACTGGATACAAAAAAAATCAGAAATGGACAGCACAATGCTACCTAACTGTAATGTAATTATGTTAAAACACTGAATGAAGCTGCATGTGAGAATGATAGAGGGAGAAGGGCTGAGGACATAAATGAAATCAGAAAGAAAGATGTTAAAGATTGAGATGGTATAATCTAGGAATGCCTAGAGTGTATAATAATAGTGAAATGTACAAGGTACAATTTTAAAAATGTTTTTGCATGAGGAAGAACAAAGGAATATCATTATTGCAGGGTACTGAAAATAGATGGTAATTAATATTTTAAAATGTCACCTTCTGTGTGAGACTAAAGCAAAAAATGCTTATTTGTTACAAAATCTATATTTTGACTAGTGCATTTCCTAATATAACTTATGTAGATAGTTTGATTGAACACCATAAGTACTTGGAATCTCAGTAGGACATGAGACTTTGCTGGTTTGTCCAGAGTGATGCCCTGATGAATCCCAGAGTGATTCGATCAGTGAGTGGAAAAGTATCTGCAAAGCCCCCTTCGGGGAGTGGTGTGAGCGGGGAGAAATTCAGCTTCCCCAAGTTGAATTCTTGATATTCTCACAAGCAGTGTGGACAACCAAAGCTATAGGCAGAGCTCCCAGTCTTGGGGTTTGTTCATATGAAACTTAACCCCGCAAAGGATAGGTCAAGTCTACTTAAAATTTAGGCCTAAGAGTCACCCCCAAGAGGGCTTCTTTTGTTGCTCAGATGTGGCCTCTCTCTCCAGCCAACACAACGAGCAGTCTTACCACCCTACCCCTCTCTATGTGGGACATGACTCCCAGGGGTGTGGACCTTCCTGGCAACGTGGGACAGAGATCTTGGAATGAACGGAGACTCAGCATCAAGGGATTGAGAAAAACCCTAGAATGAGCTGAGACTTAGCATAGAGGGATTGGGGGAACCTTCTCGACCAAAAGGGGGAAGAGTGAAATGAGACAAAGTGTCAATGGCTGAGAGATTCCAAACAGAGTCAAAAGGTTATCCTGGAAGTTATTCTTATGCATCAAGTAGATATCACCTTGCTGTTCCAGATGTTATAGAGAGGCTGGAGGGAACTGCCTGAAAATGTAGAGCTGTGTTCCAGTAGCCATGTTTCTTGAGGATGATTGAATAATGATACAGCGGTCACAATGTGACTGTGTGATTGTGAAAACCTTGTGTCTGATGCTCCTTTTATCTACCTTGTCAACAAAGGAGTGGAACATATGGAATAAAAATAAATAATGGGGGAACAAATGCTAAAATAAATTTAGTTTGAAATGCTAGTGATCAATGAAAGCAAGGGGTAAGGGGTATGGTAGGTATAATCTTTTTTTTTTTCTTTCCTGTGTTCGTTTTATTTCTTTTTCTATTGTCTTTTTATTTCTTTGTCTGAATTAATGCAAATGTTCTAAGAAATGATGAATATGAAACTAAGTGATGATATTGTGAATTGCTGATTATGTATGTCATTTTATTTTGTTTATTTTTTAATAAATAAATAAATAAATAAAAACTTATTGACTGGTAGGCTTCACTGTATAGGTGGGGAACCAGCAGCTTTATGGAGGAACTCCTAGATGTCAGTCACAAAAGCCAATTAATTCCAGGAAGAGATCACCCAATTCTTATTGAGATAATATTATGCCAGCTGTCAGAGTTTCAAAAGTGGTTGAGAGGGGTACATAGGTGGTTCAGTGATAGAATGCTCGCATTCCATGCGGGATACCAGGTTTGATTCCTAGACCATGCACCTTTAAAAAAAAAAAAAAAGTGGGTGAAGGAATGGAATGGAGTATCCAACTATTCTGTTAATTTATCCCCTTGTTTACATTGTCTTCCTTCACCCCTGCCTTCCTTGACCCTCGTGGGTCTCCAAGTTTTTATCTACTTCTCATCAGTTTCCACCCTATGGTTTGAAACTTCCTGCCACTTTGCAGTCAATCTCCATTTGCTTTCTAACTTGCAAAAAAATGTGGGAATCTCTTGTGTGCTAATGCTGCTTCTCCTCTGTGTCTCTGTGTCTTTATATAGTTTCCACCTCAGTTAGTGGCATGCTTACCATCTTCTCCATCTACCAGATATCAGTATGTCACACTAAATTCCTCCTCTCTCTCACCCTTACAGCATTCAGTTGTTCACCAAGTATAGTGATTGTTATTATCTAGATATCCTAGGGATACATACTCACCTTCGTACTACTTGAGTTCGAGCCCTCGTTATCTCTTACTCAGGTGACTGTAAAAGCATCTTGAATGATATCTTGCCTCTATTCCTACTTATCTTCCATCCATCCTATTTCACATGACTCTGCCTGTTTTTCAGAATATCGTAATGTCTTTTTTCCTCTATGACTACTCTAGACAGAAATGATCCTGCCTTCCTCTCTTCAGCTGCAGTGCCTTGTGCAGGCAGCTGATATGGTACAGAGCATGCAGTTCTCTAAGTATTTATTTTTCATGTGACTCCCTCTAGACCATGTGTTCCCTTAGGTCATGAACTGAACAATAACCTACTTAGATTATTATCCCCAGTCCTTAGCATAGTACCTATTAAAATGTTAAATGTGCACTCCAAATAAGTGGATGAGTCATGAATATATAAATGTGTATCTGTTATATGCATCTGTGTCTCTGGGCTCACATGTTATGTGTTTGGGTACAAGTGGTATGAATGTTTATCTTTGTATGTACAGATGTACATGTTGCTATAACTCAGTTGGGATGAGTTCAGGAAATGCTGCCTTCTAAAATTTCATAATAGAAATTAAAATGTGTGATCAGTCATTTGCTGAAGTAATTCATTCTGAGAGATTATTTAAACTGTCTTACTAGTAAAATTTGAATGCTCCCCAAATATTATCGAAGGTCTATAGCTTTTTCCAAATAGCCAAGAAGTTAAAGTGCAATGTAACATAAAGTGTAATCTGAGTATGTAATGTCCAAATTAGTTTTGGGGGGAAAAAATCAGGTAGGCTTGTAGTCTTTTCACCTTTATTTGCCATTTCTGACACTTATTTATTTCTTTGTGTAGATCCAGATTCCCCTAAAGTATCATACTCCTTCTACCTGAAAAACTTCCTTTAAGAAGTCTTGTATTTCAGGTTTGCTTGAAATGAACGCTCTCATATTTGTGTATCTGAAATAGTTTTGATTTTACTTTCGTTTGTGAAAGATATTTTCCATGGGTTTAGAATTGTGAGTTGACAGATTTTTGTGTATTTTCGTCATTTTAGAGCTTTTGCTCCATTGTCTTCTTGCTTGCATTGTTTCTGATGAGAAGTCTATTGTCATTCTTATCTTTGTTCCTAGGTATATAATGTTTATTTTTTTCTCTGGTAGCCTTCAAGATTTTTTCTTTATCTTTGGTTTTCAGCAGTCTGACTATATAATGTATTTAGCTTCGTTTATTTTTACGTCCCCGTTTTTGTGTTTCTCTGAGTTTCTTAGATTTGTGATTTGTCTTTCATTAAAGCTGCAAATTCTTAGTCATTATCTTTTCAAATTTTTATTCTCTCCTACTCTTCCCATAGTTATATGTACATTAGATAGTTTGATATTCTCCTTTAGCCCTTGAATACTATATTCTATTCCCCTCCTCCCTCCGTTCTCTTTGTATTTCAGTTTAGATGATTTCTATTGACATGTCTTCAAATTCATTGATACTTTCCAATCAGTTAATTAGGCTGTTGAAGGACTTCCTCATTTATGATAGTGACTTTTTAAAATTAGCATTTCCATTTCACTCCTTTTATAGTCCTCATTTCTCTGTTGACATTTTCCATCTGTTCTTGTCTATTGTCTATCTGTTCCGTTAGATCCCTTAGCATATTAATCATAGTTATTATAAAGTCACTGCCTGATAATTCCAACATTTGGTCATCTCTGGTCTGGTTCTTTATCTTTTGACAATAGGTGGTCTTTTCTTTTCTTGCTGTTTTTGACTCTCATAATTTTTTTTTTTACTGAATACTGGACACTGTGCCAAAAGAATAGTAGAGACTGATGTAAGTATTAGTTACTCCTAGAAATGAACATACCTCTTCTCTGTCAAGCCACTCATCAAGTTCAGTCAATCTATTCAGTAGTTGAATAGGGTTTGGGTTTTATTGTTGCAAAAGTTACCTTTAGTAAACCAATGAGTTTAAATTACTCCAGTGGTCATCTGCCATTGCACTGTGCTTAGTGTGGGGCCTAGGGTCCCAAAAGGTTTTTCTGAGTGTTCCTGTTCCAATCTCAGCTCTCTTCAGGTTTTGTATGCTTCTGTCAGAGAGGAGGCCTCTCTCCTTGCTCTTGCCTCTTCTCTGGTCATAGGGTGATAGGGCTTATTACTCAGTGCAAGGCTCTTGGTTGGGACAAAGGGGGATTCTTGGTTATCGTAGTCTAGCCTCAATTTTAGGTAAAAGTCTCTGTGTGCCTTGTCCTTGGGTCATTATTTCTACCCTTCTCACTCCTTATTGTAACCAATTTCTGCTTGGTAACTTTTACCTGCCCCACCTCCAGTAAAGCAGATATCACTGCAGGATATTGGGCCTGAGTAGGTTTCCTGCTCTTCTCCATGGGCAGATGGCTTTTGTTTCTACTCCTCCCTAAGAGGAAAATTAACTTTACCTAGGATTGGGGAGGAAAGGGTTTATAATATAGGTGGGGAAAAAGCCCTGCTGTGAGCATTTGACATTGTGTCCTTTTACAGCTATTGGCAGAAATGCCCCTATATGAATGTTCCTGATCAGTTGGCTGGGGTCCTCCAGTAGGAATATGGTTGTATTTGTAAAATGTCAGTATTCCTTGAGATAATTAATCTCCTTTTACCCTGACCTTCTATGCTTATCAAAGAATTTCTTGGAATGAATGTTATTTCTTATTTTCTTTCCTCTGGCAAAAGCCTAAGCTGTACTATTGGCAGCTGTTGAAAAATAATTAGTAATCTGGTGATTGGAAACCCTGAGACCTGATCCCTCTTGAGAGAACTGAATATGGTCAACCTGATGAGTCAGGGACAAGGCCTTAGGTTCAGGATGACCCCAGGAAAGTTCTGATGCTCTGAGAAAATGGAACTAGCCAGGGGATACCTCTCTACCTCTCCCTCTGCTACATTGACTGCTATATTGTATATTGAAACATAATATTTATCATGTTGTCAGTACTACCCAATGTATCATTTAAGGATAAGCAGCATGGATATAATGTAGTCAGACAAGGGATAATCTGAGACAATCTTATGTCAGACTGATGCCTTCTTTGTGGAAATCAATAAGACCAAGCACACAAAAAGATGTACATATATAATTTATCTGTGTTTATAGACATACACATGCAGAATTCATCTTTATATTCATATCTTCACCCCATCATAACACCCCCCCCAAACTAAGACTCCTTTGGTTATGCTGGTTTCCATGGTGATTCTTGCTGGAGTAAACACAGCTTTGCCAGGGAGTCCTGAATTCAGACAGAGAGAGCTCATTTAGGACACCTCAGGTCCTCTATTGACGATCCCTCCCCTTTCCTGAGGTCCCTTTCCTTTCCTGCTTGCTTCCCAGTGCCAAGTAGAAATCTATACTGCCAGCTCATGGCCTGAGGAGCTCTATGTGGGAATCTTCAGTTAACACATGGAGTCCTAAAAGAAACAGGAAAAAAATTCTCAATGCTCAGCTAAATTCCAGAGGTCTACTCATCCCACTACTAACAGAAGGGTGGGAGAACAGGAAAGCAAATGTCATGATCCCACCCCTCCCCGATTTCCCTGGCTCTCTCCTCCCATCATTCCAGCCTCGTCCTCTACTCCAAGTTCCTGAATCTGAGGCAGCTCTAATATTTAAGTCTAGAAACCCAAAATCTTTCACTTCTCAGTGGTTCAAAGTTAGTCTTTGAGTACATTAAAGTTTTATTAAAAACAGAGATATATGAAAGTATGAGATAAAGAGCTTCAGCACTCTTCCCCAAGGAAACAGGCAGTTCCTTAAGTCAGCATGCTCTACAGAGCCAGGGCTGCCCTTAGACCCTCTGGCTTGGTCCAGGTAGCCAGAACCAAATACAGGCCAATAGGGCCAGTTCCCTTACATGCTATTCCTGGGTATAATTTTTGTATGTCTAAACTTCAAATTCTAAATATTGATGGATTAACTGATATTTTCTCTGTTTCACTCCTTAATATGGGATGGGACAGAGGGATTTTGAGGTCTGGCTATGCGTTTGAATATCTGTATGTTTCTCCCCAGATTAACACAGAAATAAAACTCATTTCCTTTGATGGTTTTCCCAAGAAGCCACTCATGCCAATTTAATGAGCTTAGGTCAGATTTTCTTAAGCTTTGGTGGGGCTACAAGAAGAGGATCAGATCACAGAATGCAGAATTCTTTCATGCTCACCACCCCATCTAAATTTTTCCATTCTCCATCCCCTCCAAATTTTTCTTATTCTATCAGATATAGCCTTGGTAGATTCCTCTCTCTCTGATACCTTAGTGCTAACAAACATCCAGATCCTGAGTAAGAAGGGAGAAGTTGGGAGAAGGGAAACGAAGAGGGCTTAGATTCTACTGCACATTTGCATAAACATATCCATCAAAATGCTCAGAAAAACAAAGGTCTCTTCATTAATACTCTTTCTAGAGCACAGTCAAATTACAAATAGAAAAATTTCTCTCATCAGGAAATATATATATATTTACTTTACATTACATTATATCACATATATATGTAATTAATTAAGTAATATATATATATATATATAATGTATGGGTAGCAATAGAAATAACACTTGACTCTGGGCCCCAACAAACAGAACTGCTGGAAACTTCTCTCTTCCCCAGTTGAGTCTCTTGGCAGCTTGCTTATTCTCCTTGTAGAATATTGCTCTTCTTTTGTCAGAGCTGCTGATCTCCATTCTGCTGCCTGGTAGCTGGAACCACTTCTACCCCTCTTCCTGCTGACAAGGGGCTGTTCTGCTATCTTGGCCCTGCCCAGTGGTAGAGCACATGGACTGTGTATTCACAAGTGATATTTTCCTTTCATTCAGGCTTCTAACTTTCTTAGTTTACCAAGACTGCTATAACAAATACTATAATCTGGTTGGCTTAAAAAAAAAAAAAAACCAAGAGGAATTTATTGTCTCACAGTTTGGGAGGCTATAATAGACATTCCATTCCAGAAGAGAGAAATTGGAAGGAAAAAAGGGGTCTTAGGCCACAAGCAAGGCTGAAACCCCGCAGGGCAAATCCTGCTAGATTTCAAGGTCTAAGAGGAATCTGTGGCTCACTTTGTCCTCCAGGCCTGCTGAAGCAGTAGCCCCACCCTCTCTGAATGCCCAGGTGGAAGTACCACTATCTTGGAATGCTAGAGGTGGCAGCCCCTCTCTTGTGGCTTGAGATTTCTTTGGCTCAGACATTTGCTTCCCTGGTTCTGCCCTTGAAGTCATTCTCCCTTCATCCCATTCCATTTCTGTCACTTTTAGTCCAGACTGGAAGTGTTTCTGCTGATACAAAATTCTCACAAAACTTACTTGTCTTCTGTGCAATTCAAGGGGGTTCAAGCAACCAGGCAAAGAGTCTTTCGCAGATCCTACCTGGATAGTTGCATTTCCATTCCTGACTTGCTCTGAGATGGTTGATTGGATCCATGAGTTATATGCCTAATCTCTTTAGAAAATGGTCTTTCCGCCACAAACTTATGTGGTATCCATTCTCTGGAAACTCATCTTATAAGAACTCAGGGAGGGCCCTATTGGTGCCACTTCTGTCCTAGTCTCAGATAATGCTCTTAGGATAGATTGAGAATTTTCTAAATCTGTCAAGTACTGGTTCCTGTTTACTTGACACTTTAGTCCTCAATTTATCTCCTTGCTCTCACATTTTGCTGTAAGCCACAAGGAGAAACCAGGCTGTGCCTTCCACACTTTGCTTGGAAATCTCCTCAGCCAGTTCACCAGTTATAAGTTCCGCCTTCTATCCAACATCAAGACACAATTCTGCCAAGTTTTCTGCCACTTTATAAGAAGGATCACCTTTCTTCCAGTTTCCAGTAACATATTCATCATTTCCTTCTAGGGCCTCACTGGAAGGACCTATAACATCCATATTTTTACCAACAGTCTCTTTAAAACAATCTAGGTTTTTTCTATCAAGCAATCAAAATTCTTCCAACCCCTATCCATTACCCAATTCCAAAGCCACCTCTACATTTTTAGGTGTTTGTTAAAACAGCATTCTACCCCTTTTACCAAAAACAAATGCAAATAAAATTGTCTTAGTTTGCTAGGACTGCTATAACAAAAACCATAGACTTGTTGACTTAAAAAACGAATTTATTGTCTCACAGTTTGGGAGTCTAGAAGTCCAAAATCAAGGTATCAGCCGGCAGACCATGCTTTCTCCAAAGTTTGTGGCATTCTCGTGGTGGCTTGCTGGCAACCCATAATCAGTCTCTGCCTCTTTCACTTGGTGTTCCATCTATTTTTGTCTCCTACATACTCCTACTACCTTGTTCAAATTTCCTTTGCCTATAAGGACTTTGGTCATATTTGACTAAGGCCCATCCTGATTCAATTTGAATTAATCTTGCTAGGATCTTCAAAGATTTTATTGAAAAATGAGTTTGCATCCACATGACTAGGGGACTAGGGCTTGAACATGGCTTTTTTGGGGGGTGGGGTGGGGTGAGTGGGGACACGATTTAATCCATAAAAGACTTTTACAGTCTGCTTCTTAAACAAGAGCCCTCTTGTTGCACCCCTGGCACTGGGGCACAGCCTTCAGCCAAGCTGCTTCCGAAACAGAACGTGATACCAGAGGTCAGGCTCAAATCATTTTATGGTGCTGCACAGTAGGGCACAAAGCTTTGTGGGTGCCATTACAAGTTGGGACAAAGAAGGTACAAACAGCTGCAGGTTTATACCTAGCAGGATGTGGGAACATTTGATTATGGCATTGTAGACCAATTATAAGGCAAGCTAGAAATGATAATCATAATTGGGGCTAGATGTAGACCTGTTGTTACTGATTGATTGACCTTTATACTGTGCATGTGAGAGGGAATTTCCAGCTGGCATATGTGACTGCCTCTCTTAGGGTTAATGGCTGCCAGCTGACTATGGCTTGTTTTGATAGCCTGTTGCAGGTTCACACTGTGACAACTCCAGTACATAACTTACTCTCAATTTCTTAATGTTTTGCCTATCTTTGAAGACAACAAACCTTTGTCCACTATCCCAGGGCCAAGTCCCACTGCCTTGCCCCTCTCTTACTTCAGTGTGTATCCAAGACTCTTGATGAGGAGATTGTGATTGGCCTTGAACCCTATTTACAAGTATTAGTTTTGGCCTCTTGGGCATCTCCCCAACCATATCTCTCAAAGCCTTCCCTGTTTCTCTCAGAGTTTCCACATGCAAATAAGATTCTCTAAAGCTCATCCTGCCATTCTAGAGCAATGCTGTGCAATAGCAATATAATATGAGCCCCAAATGTAATCTTAAATATTCTACTAACCACACTAAGAAAATAAAATTAAATAGGTAAAAATAATCTTAATATTTTCATTTAACCTAATATAACAAAAATATTATAATTTCATCATGTAGTCATGATGACATAAAATTTTATTGACATAAAAAATTTTAATGACATATTTTGTATCTTTTGAGGTACTAAATCTTTTAAATCTCATATGAAAATTGCAGCATACCTCCAAATTTCATGTACTCTATAGCTACATATGTCTAGTTGCTGTCATATTGGTCAGTAGAGTTTTAAGGGTTAGTGAGTACACAGGCTCTTCTCTGGAACTCTGGCTGTATGTATATAAAATATGCATGAATATGTCAAGAGCAAACTTCTCAGCTGAGCTTTTAAGGGCCACCATAATATGCCCCACCATTTCAGCTAGTCTGATGTCCTCGTTGGTGCTTCATATAACATGTACATTGTATTAGTCAGGGTTTTCTAGGGAAACATAACTAACAAGAGATATCTGTAAATAGTATGAGATTTTATAAAAGTGTCTCATGCAACTGTGGGGATAAACAAGTCCAAATTCTGTAGGTCAGTCTGCAAGCTGGCAATCCAGTGAAGGTCTTCAATGAATTCCACAGGAGAGGCTTGCTGACTGAAGTGGAGAGAGAGATTCTGTCTTCTGACTTCTCCTTTAAAGTTTTCATCTAATTAGATTAAACATATGTTATTGCAGAAGACACTCTCCTTAGTTGACTGCAGGTATAATCAGCCATAGATACAATCAACTTACTGATTATTTAAGTTCATGAAATATTCTTGCAGTAACAGGCCAGTGCTTGCTTGACTGGACAACTGGCCACCATCACCTGGCCAAGTTGACACAAGAACCTAACCATTATATACATTTCCATCTCTATGCTTGGCCTTTGCTTTTCCCCTGACCAGTGATACTCTGCCTTTTCCCTTTGCTGTTCTAACTCTTGGGTACCCCTGGACTGTAGAAGTTCCTATTGTCCTTTTTTCAGAGCTTCCTTCAGTAATCCTTTAGAGGCAATACCATAAACTTTAGCAATTACTTTGACTATATTGTCTTTATATCAATGCTGTTATAGAGGAGTCTCTCTGGCAAACCCAGGAGCTCTTTCAGAAAAATATCTGTGCTATATGCTAAATTTCTTAGTCATAATATGATCTACTCTAATACAGAGTTCATACTTCACACTGAAAATGCTACTTAGTGGCTTAATATGCTGTTACTTGTAAGTTTCATGGAATTTCATTTTTACCTTATCTCTCCAGTTGGATTGAAAATTCTGCCCAAGGATTCTGGTTCCTTTTTATATCTAAATCTCTTAGCACTAATTCTACTAGGATTTTAATATCTAATCTTAGCGAAAATTGCAGAGCCCTTGAGAGATTAGTAAGTGCTTTCACTTACATAATTTCATTTATTCTCAAAACCACTCTTTGAGGTGGTACTTATTGACATCATTACTTTATAAATGTGAAACTCAGAGAAATCCATTGATTTGCTTGAGGTCACACAGCAGGGAAATGCCAGTTAGCCCGGATGGTCTGACTACCAACAAGAAACCTTGCTTTCCTAAACAGTGGCAACCCCATTAAAAAATTTTTTTTGCTTTTAAAAAGGGGAATTTAATAAGTTATAAGCTTACAGTTCCAAGGAAGTGAAAGTGTCCAAATTAAGGCACCAACAAGAGGTTACCTTCACTCAAGAAAAGCCAATGGGTCAGGAACACCTCACTCAGCTGGGTAGTCACATAGCTGGCATCTGCTGGTCCCTTGCTTAAGCCTGGCTTGCTTAAGCCCCCATATACTCTCAAAGCGCCTCACTCCTGTCCCTTCTAAACTATATGCAGTAGACCTGGGGAAGGGGTCAGGGGAGCCAGGGACTCTCTTTTGTTTTGATTTTGTAACTAATGTTTCCCAGGAGATTCTTGGACATCCAGCCCTGCTATATCCAAGAACAAACATTTGGGAGAGGAATTCCCTTCTCTAATCCCGTGGGAAGGTTTCATGACAGGGCATCCTCCTGAGGGGTCTTGTCACCTCTTTTCTTCCCTGGCTGCCCCTTACTTTCCGTTTGCTATACTCACTTAGCAAAAATATTAATGTTTCAATATGTGGTCAATAAAAAAATTTTAATGAGATTTCCTATTTGGAGAGGGGTATTAAGTCTTTGAAATCTGGTACAAAAACCAGAAATGCATATGGAAAAAAATGGTTATATATATGCGAATGCACTTTGGTAAGAGTTTTATCCACAGTGTAAGCTCTCATGATCATTACATCAAAAAACATCCAGTGATAATAGTTCAGAACTTTGAGCCGCACATTCTCCTGAACCCAGAATGTCCCACACCCATTAAAAGCAGCATTATTAAAAACAGCAGCTACTGGGCGTGCTTAGGAACAACTCTTCTCGAGTAAATAACTTGGAATGTTTTTATTTTAGAATATCAAAGGGGATCTGGACCACATTATGGTTAATTGACTGCATATTTCCACGAGCAGAAATGAAGCTATATTTTAGTAACAAGGATACAGACCACAATGCTCTTAATGCTGGTTGCCAGCTTTTCAAAAAGCAGAAGGCAGCGAGAAGAAGTTGGGGGGCAAAAACTGAACTGCACACTGAATTTCAGTCGGACTCAAACTTGAGCTCCAGTTCTAGGAGAGAATGGGGAATGCAGTATAAACATTTTGGCCTGACTACAGTGACTGCAACTGCCTGCAGGGGCCTACCTTTGTATAGATCTATTCTGATAAAGAAATGTTCCCATGGGCAAAGTTGCCTCTCTCTCTGCCTCTCTGGCGGTCTGTCTTGCTCTCTCTCTCTGTTTTTCTCTCTCTCTCTAGTAGGGCATAGTTAAAGGTAGCCTAGCTTGCTAGAAAATGAGGAATTCTGAAAGCTGAGCATATGTGAATTAAGGGCCTGAAGTTACGAAACACTTATGGTAAAGTTGATCTGACTCTGTTAATAATTTGTATCGTTTTTGTGCTACATGGTAATTAGGCTTAATAAGCATGATTTATTTTATAGTCTGACCAACCATTTCTGGGCTGAGCTGGGGGATGGGAATCGGCAGGGTGGAAATTCACGAGGCAGCCCCCTTCCCTGCTGGTCTCTCACTGTCCGTCTTTTCTCAGGGAGGAGCCAAATGAAGCCACACCCACCTTCCAGGGTTCTGGTTCCACCCCGTTTATCCCACTGGTGAGTAAATGACTCAACTGGGGACTTCTTGAACTTCTATGACGTGGGTGGCCTTGAGTAAATGCTCTAGGAAAAAAAAGAAGAGAGTGAACAAATCTTTATTATCCAGAACATTTGGATAATGCATCTTTCTGGGTGGTGAAAATTTCCCAGGTAACTGAGCATTTGCTTCTTTGAGCCCCAAAGAAGGGGGCTTCTCTTTTTTTCATAAAAAAAAAACATCATTTTTGCATTTAGCTTTCTGACACTGTGCTTGTGGCTTCAACACTTTCACAGTGATTCTCTGCTCCTCAACCAGGAAAGCATGCTTAGTCCTGTCATGGACACATACAGCACACATGGAACTATCTTAGGTTCTAATAACCTGTTGTTGGGTTTTAGATAA
Source organism: Tamandua tetradactyla (assembly GCF_023851605.1). NCBI lineage: Eukaryota > Metazoa > Chordata > Mammalia > Pilosa > Myrmecophagidae > Tamandua > Tamandua tetradactyla. Next base: position 20,187,759 of record NC_135343.1, on the reverse strand, counting down.
CCTCAGAAAACTTTAGATTTCACAGCTTGAACCCCGCAAAATTGGCCTGGGCACATGCCACATGTGGATTTCAGTGCTTTCCCAACCTTCTTGGTATAAAGGTAAACAGTTCTGCTACCAGGGGTCCAAGACAGCCTCATTTTGTTAGAAGCTGTCTGGAGGCATAGCCTGCGACAGTACGTCAAATGCTGTACCCTTTTGAATGCCTCTAAGTACCATCCCTGGAAGAAGAAAAAGGAGCCCAAACTTTTAATTTTAACCATTTCAAATGGAAATTTAAATGAGACGTATCATACTCTCCCTTGGGTTCTTAAATAGTGAATGTGATAACGAATTTTCTAGACTAAGTTATAAAAATTATGATGTGTTACATTGACTTGTAATAGAATGATGACCTCAGAGGTTCCTAAGAACCTGAGATTGTTTATTCCTGTATTAAATGACCCAGATAGAGGCATGTAAGTCCTTGTGATGGCTTTTAATAATTTTTCTACCAACTTCCTTCTCGTTGTCAGTGTACCTGCCACTACTAGTCCCTTTCCCTTCCTTTAAGCTGCATATTCATGGAAATTAGAGAAAGTAGATTATCTATAAGAGTACAAAATAAAGATGTATAGGCTCTGAGGGTGGACCGAAGGGACAGCAAATAGGACTTTGTTGGGTGGGGTTAAACTTCCATATTTTTGTCTATCTTTCTGAGATTTTCAGAAAGCTGAATTCTGGAAAGGTAAGCAGTAATAGCCACTCCAAGGAAGCTGATTCAAACACCAGAAGGAGACTAAGGAGGGATATGAATCTCCCTTTACAGAATTTATAATCAAAATGATTTTATTTTTCCGATGATAGACATAATTCATAACAATTTTTTAAACATTCAAATTGTATGGATATATGCGAACTTCCTCATATTCTCCTCTCCCAAAAAATAACTGCCTGTGAAAGTGTACCACTGTTTGTTTTTTTTCTATCCACATACTTTTATGACTTATTTTAAAATGTAAATTTGGGGTCATACCCTATTGTGCTTTGTAATTTGATCTTTCAACTAACCAATTTATCTTGATGGCTTCATGAGTTAGTATAGTACATCTTTTCATTTCTTTTAACCACAGCTCATTATTCCATTAAAGTACAATAATTTATTTAAACAATTGTTTACCAATGGACATTTGGATGGTATCCAGTTCTTCAGCATTATAATCAACAATGAAATGAGCATCTTTTAATATTGTTAATGGAGTGAGTAGTTAACTAGAATATATTCTTAGATGTGAGATTTGTCCTATAAAGGACTTTCAAAATTTTAATATGTCTCAAGTTTTTCTTCCAAAAATATTATGCCAGTTTACATCCTCACCAACAATTTATGCAAATGCTAGTTCCCCACATACTTTCTCACACTGGAGACTCACAAATTTTTAGTATTTACTGATTTGATAGGTAAAAATTTGTAACTCACTCTCATTTTTTCTTTTCTTTATTAGTGAAATAGAGCAAATTTTGTTTTTCTTCATTTTCCTATTGCATTGTTCATCTTTTTAAAAATAATTTATAAGTGCTTTTTGTTTATTAGAACAATCTAAAAACTGTCTTTGATATGGGCATTGTTTTCCCCTCAACTTATTTAGTTCTGTCTTTGCCAGAAAGATGCTTATATTTTATATAATTAACTTTCCCACTTTAGAGTCTAAGAATTTTAAATGCTTAGGAAGGCCTTATTCACCCCAGGATTATAAAAATGCATACCCATATTTTCTCCCAATACACTTTATGCCTTAATTTATACGTTTAAATGTTTGCTCCTTTTGACATATATTTTAACGTTAGGGGTGAAGTGAGATCTAACATTACAGCTTATTCAAAAGGCTATCAGTTGTTACAGGATTGTTTGTTGATTTGTTTTCTGGAGCAGAAGTGCTCCAGAAATTCATCCATGAAAATGGTACTTGTATCATATACTGCATTCTTTGTAAATTGCCACTTTTTTGTGTGTGTGGCGACAGTTTAACTCGGCCCAGTTTTTTCTGTTTGTGTACAACTCTATTGTTTCATTGTCCTCTTGCTGGATTGGAACCGTTCTGGCATAGTTACTATAACTTTGTAATACATCCTAATATCTGGTAGGGCTTGTCTTTCTTTGTTTTTCATAATTTTCATGGCTATTCTAAAAGCTTATTCTTCTAGATTAAGCATAAAATAATCTCATCAAATTTTTTCTTTTATTAAAAAATTGTCAGTATTTTGATGGACTGGCATTGGATTTATAGTGAACACAAAAAAATGGAACTGTCTGTCCATCAGTTTAAATCTTTTATGCTTCTCAGTATTGTATCATTTTCTTCAGATAGTATAAATTCTTGCAGTTTTGTTAATTTATTCCTAAGCATGTCATCTTTTTCATTGCTATTGTGAATATGATCTTTTCTTCTATTACATTTTCTACCTGCTGTTTGTTAGCAGGAAAGGCATTGATTTCTTGTTAATATTCAATATGTAACTGGCTATCTTTTAGAATTCTCATCTTGGTTCTAATGGCTTTTCAGTTTTTCTCTTGGGGCTTCAGGTATATTGTCACATCATATGCTATGATTATAATTTTGCCTCCTCTTTTACAATATTTATGTCTAATTGTATTAACTAGCTCTTCCAGAAAAATGTTAGATAATAGCGGTAATAGCAGGCATGTTCGTCTTATTGCTGATTTTCGTGGAAATACTTCCATTGTTTTCTTGTTAATTGTGATATTGAGTTATGATTTAGGAGAACTAACTTTATTATATTATGGAAGTAGTCTTCTATTACTATTTTGACACGGTGGTTAAGAACATACCACTTACTGGCTCTGTAACTTGAAGTAAGAGCCTTAACCTTGCTAAGCCTTAGTTTCCTCAACCATAAAATGGGTGATGGTGAAAATTAAATGAGGAAATGCACACAAAGCATGTCAGACAATAACAAGGGCATTAGGGCAAAATAAATGCAAGCTCTTACTTGTTCTTACTGTTTTTATACTGATCAGAAGCAGGACTTTCTTTGCCCGATGTGCTCAAATGACCAATTCCTGAGACACTAGGATTTCAAAGAGAGAAAGAGTTTATTGCTACAAGCAAAGCAGGAGATCAAATGACCTATCAGCCTAAAAATCTGTCTCCCAAACTGCGGTCATTCGGACAGCTTTGTAGAATCAAAAGATAGGCAGATTTTAGGCTTATGAGCACAATGGCTCAAATTAGAGATGATTTACTTATTGAACATGTGCAGATCGATTACATGCTTAGTCACAGAACATATGTAAAAAATGGCAGCCTTATGATGATGATGGGTGTGATTTTTGGCATTATGAAGTATAGATTACTTATAGTTTAGAGTTTTAGGTGGGAAGAAATGGTGAGATTGGATCGTCTTTGAATAATTTAAAATAGGGCAATAAGGGATTTATTTATTTGAGATGATTAAGTAGTAAATAAATAACTGCAAAATAAATGTGATCATTATACTAAATCCTCCCAAACAAGGTAGTCTTTCAAGAAAAAAAAATATGAAGAGATTCTTTAGGGGCAGAAATACTAGGAAGCAGAGTGCCTCTGACAGGAACACAGAGCAGTGTACTTGCTGCTGGCTGGAGGAAGGAGCGGGGATTTCCCGGGAGAGGAGCTGAAGCTGAGCTGAGAAAGCAGGGATGGTTTGGGAAGGCTGAGGGCACCTCAGTGAGAAGTGCAGGCAGGGGATCAAAAGGCCAGGTGTGGGGACTTACGTGCAGACATGGAAAGGAAAGTGCAGGTACTGGGACTGGTGAGGCTTCAGGTTTGCCAGTGTTGATGATGCCCAACTAAGGAGATGTAGCATGGCCCATGTGTCTCTCAGAAGTTGGCTGACTCTGGTCCTTATTTAAGGCTTATCCTGTTTGTGCTGACTTCTCTTTGCCCCAGAACTTAGGGAAGGTGTGTTAATCCTCTGTTGGATGGCCTCCTGCCTGGATGTTCGTGGACCGCAGTGCCGTACAGGCACTGTCTCCTCCAGCCTGGCACAAGTACTGGTTCCACCTTGGTTTCTGGGTGCTGCTTCCTTGGCTAAGTTGTTCCCAGAATACAGAAAGCCCCATTGTGGGCTCCACATGTGTTTGTTGTTGTTCTGAGAGTACATTTCTGTCTCTGGTCCTCATGAGACCATTAAAATTCACGTGTGCGTGTGTGTGTGTGTTTGCATGGGCAGGTACTGGGAATTGAACCTGGGTCTCTGGCATGGCAGGCGAGGTGGACCATTAAAATTAAATAGGCTTTATTTGGTTGGCTTTGTGTTCAATCTAGAACAGTTAGAACTGCCAGGGTCTTTACACCCGAGGAATCTGGAGCCCCCGAAGGTTCAGCAGACAGTGCTTTGCATGTAGCAGATGTTCACCATGTACCTGCTAATCTTGGTTAAATGGCCTTTGGTAAGTCTGATGGTGGTCAGTGGTGGAGCTCAGATGTAGGCTGTCCTTCCAGTCTCATTCCTTCCACCAGAGCCACCCCGATTCACCCTGTGAGGAGGTGAGGCTGGAGTAAGAATGATGGCAGTCAACTCACTGGCCCTGTGGGAACCATCATAGAAGCTGGGACTAGCAAGGAACTGGCCAGGGAGCCACCCAAGCCCTGAGTGTTGGGTCAAGGCTTCCCAACAGCAGTGTGTCAGAGTAGAAGAGCTGCTGCAGCAACAGCCAGAGACAAGAGGCTTTGGCAACAAGGTGAAACATACATGGCCTGTCATTCTCCATGCTATTGCACAATCCAGTGGTTGTCCCAAGACCAGACTTCCCAGAGTCCAACGCCCAATGGATGTCACATCAGACCTGCCTTTACCAGGTGCTCCTGACAAGACTCCACAATGTCTGCATTTAAGGCAGCTGGTCTCAGAAAATATCTGTAGTCAACACCATCTGCTGAACACCAAATGTTTCCTACAATGTTTGTCGAAAAATGTTCTGTGGACCACCTGTCTCAGCCTTCCCCAAGGTCTTTGTTAAAAATGCACATTCCTAGGCCCCATCTAGACCTACTGAGTCAGCAGCATCTCTGGGATTGGGGCCAAGAATCTGCATATTTAATAATAGCCCAGAATCTTCTTATTTATGCACACTGATATCTGAGCTCTACTCAGTAATACTGAAACACATACAAATTCCCTGGAAATGGCTAAATGGTGATGGCAAACTCTAGCCCATTTTCATTCCTTTGTTCATTTATTTATTCAACAAATATTTTTAAAGACCTGGTGTTCAAGGCATTATGTTAGGTGCTGTGAAAAGTCACATTTAGCTAAATAATTGAATTTATTTCAGTTCAATTTTAAAAACACAAATAAATGCTGTCTTTACTCCAGAGCAAGGTACCAAGAGCTGCAGAAATCCAAAGCTTGTAACTAGGGTTACTGAACCCAAGATGTCCTCATAGAATCAATGAGGAACAGCATGAGAGGGGCTGCTGGGGTTGTGAATAAATACAGGAGAGCAGAGATGGGGACATAGTTCCATTGAAGAGGCAAAGTGAAGATCCAAAAAGCTTTCAGAGATGAGATGACATTTGAGATGGATCTTCAAAAATGATGAGAATTATTCCGGGGCAATGGGCAGGTGCAAAGGGATCATTTTGGGCAGAGGGAGTGACCCAAGCAAAGACATGGAGACACAGAGGTGCCTGGCTTATTTGAGGAACAAGGAGTGGTTTGGTGTGATTGGCCTACAGTTCCTCCCATGAGAGAACTGGCTGAAAATGAAGCCAGAAATGCAGGCAGGTGGCAGATTGGGAGGAATTTTGAATATTATTCCAGAGTCTAGCCTTGGTCCTGTGAGCCAGTGGTTCCCACACCTGGCTGTGCAGACCCTACGACCCTCTCCAGCCAACCTGTGAGGGGCCTGGGAGTCTATATTTTCACAAAGTTTAGCAGGCATTGCCAATGCACAGCCAGGGCTACGTCCCACTCAGTAAGGGTTTTTGGTAAAGAAAGACATCACAGTTGGACTCTGGGCAAGTCCAAGACTAGAGTGAGGCAACTGAGGCACCTAGGGCTCAGTGCTGAAGAAGGCCTTCACTCTCAGCACTTGCACAACCCTGAGAGCAAGTGCTTCCTTAAATTTTGTGCCCATGGCACCTCCTTTGCCTCATCCTAGTCCTGGGCTTGATTCTGGGAATGCAGAGTCTTGGGGGGAGAAGAGCATATCAGAGCAGGCCATAAGGAGGTCATTACCACAGTCCAGGTGGGAGAAGGCAAAGGCATCAGGGGTGAAAAAAATATCAGGGAGGCCCTTCAGAAGTAGTTCCAGTGTGGCCCAGGGGAACAGTCCAGGAGGACACCAAGGTTCTCTGGTTTAGGGGCTGGAGCATGGGGGATGAGCACCAACACAGCAAAAGTGAAGTAGGATGGGGAGCAGATAAGGAATTCAGTTGGGGACATGCAATCTCTTACAAGTTTTTGTAAACTGTTTCTTATAAGGCATTTTGGGCAGAACTACACTAACACTTTTTCCTAAAGATATGTTCAAGTACATCCTGTTGCAAAGTCTCAACAAATTCAACAGCCACTTCTTAAGTATCTGCAATGTACTTGTGTGCAATGTTCTGTAGTAGATTGCAGTGAGGGACACAGGAATAAATTAGACACTATCCTGGGTCCCTAGATCTCATATATGCAAATGAGTCATTAGAGTAGACTCAATGATCAAAGTATAGAGATAGTGCCAGGGATGGATAGAGAAAGGGAGGACTTCACGATAGGAGAAGACTTTTTGAAGGCAAGATCTGAGCTGGCTTCTTAACAGCAGAAAACTTCAAGAAGGCAGAAGAAAGTTTGAACAAAGGCACAGAAGTGGAAAGTACCCAGAATACTAGAAGGTTGCTTTGGAGACCATGAACCCACAAACATTTACTGTCTTATATATGTGCAGTACTATGTGTGGTAGTCAAAAGAATATGCCTCAAAGTCTCAAACCACGAGGAGCTCAGTTGACCAAAGATGCAATGGCTGTACTCTGAAATCCAATGCACTGATGCTGAGGCCACACTTTTCATAGGTTCAGCCAATAACTGAGCAAGACAGGGATGCTAAGACAGCCCCATTCTGAAAAGATACAGGACACATCTGATGGCCAGTTTTGGCTCAAGTGCTCCCAAAGGGACTTACTAAATCTTCCTTAGATTGCTCAGCAGTCTGTGGGCTTCCAGCCAACCTCCCTTCACTCTCTCCCTCATTTGGGTCAGATTTGCTTTGTGGTATGACTCTTTCAGCCTTACCGGCTTCTTCCTCATTTTCTTTCCCTCTAATTTTCATTTCCATCTAATAAAATCCTTGCACATTTAATGTCCTTATGTCATCTGTTTCTCAGAAGACCCAAACTAGGTATTGTGAGGGTGAGACATATCAAGGTGATCTTTTTCACCATTCTTTGCATATTGAATCATTCCTTAAATACCCTAGTGGGGGTATCAGTTCAAAGGAATTCAGCATGAAGATATTTTATAAAAATAGCATTTCTGGAAAGTGGCAGGTCAGTCTGCACCTTTTTGCTTGTCTGTTTCAAGGTTTCTCAAAGAAGGGTGCAGCTGGAATCAAAACAAGTTTGTAGCCCAGCAGTGGCCTCTGTGGGAGTGGAGGACTGAGCTGTGGATCCTTTTGTCCTCCTTCCAAACGTGCATCTCATTTTTTTTCTTTATTAGAGAAGTCTCACATTTGTGGAGCAATCATGCATAAAATACAGAATTCCCCTATATCAACCTATTAATACTTTGCACTGGAGTGAAGCATTTGTTACAATTGATAAAAGCACATTTTAATAAATAAACTAACTATAGTTCATGGTTTAACTTAGAGTTCACGTTTTGCATAGAGCAGTTCCATGGATTTTTTTTTTTAAATTGTGTTACCATATATACAAACTACCATTTCCCCTTTTAACCCCTTATGAATGTGCATTTCAGTGCTGTTATTTATGTTCACAATGTCGTGCTACAATCAGCTGTGGATCCTCTTGCTGGCCGCTCGTTCTAGCCTTGCTGGCTCCATCCTTTCTCAGGCAGTACACTAAGGATGCTTTCTAAAGTTCTCTGGCTTTCCAGAGATCATATGGGATAGAAAAGGCTTTGGAGCCAAGGCCTTCATTCAGATCTCAATTGTGCTAATTTCTGTGTAACTTTGAACTGGTTCCTTAATCTTTCTAAGCTGTTATTCCCTCATCTGTTAGACGGAGCTAGTGTATGAAATTTACTGGGACGTTTAGAAATGATGTACAGAGCACCAAGCATTCTAAAAATAGGAGTTCTGTTTTATTGAAAAGGTGGGTTGAGATTAGCAATATGGAGCAAAGTGAAGGAATCAGGGTCACACTGAAAAAATATTTCCAATGTTCTACTCCATCACTGCCAACAAGAAGAAACACAGTTCAGAGATCAAAATGAAAATCATCCAACAGCCTAATACTAGGAATCATTTTATGATTTTTCCAACTTCAGCTGTTAAAGTCAGAACTTTCTGCAGAGAGTGTAGTATCTAATGGCACAAAGCCTCTGCTGTTTTCCATCAATGTAGTTACAGCTTTGATTTAGAAAACCCAGGTGTTTCCATGCCAGGTGTCCCTTGGTGCATAGAGCCATAGAACCTCATTCTCCCAGTTCCCAGCAGAGGGCAATCCCAGCTACGGGTGCACCATAACCCCTGGTGGTTAAAGATGACTGGAAGTTTTTTGACATTCCTTCCATCTAGAGGTGGTTCCATTTCCTCTCCTCTTGATTCAGGGTAGAGGACAGTGAAGCTGTGCTAGCTCTAGGACTAATCTTTGGGAGAACAATCAGTTTTCCCCTTGTTCTTTTGGAGCCCTGAGTGGCCTTATAAACCATCTGACCACCCAGTTAGAGGGATCAAGGGGAGAGGTCCTGAGACTGCAAGGAGGGAGTGATCAGCAGAGCCCAGACTTCCAGCTGGAGCCATTCCCACTGAGCTGCTGGGCATGTGGGGGAGGACATCGTGGACCCGCCCCACGAGCCAGCTGCAGCTGAATATCAAGCCATCCCAGTGGAGCAGAGGACTCTCCCAGCTAGGAACGGCTAAATGCCTGACCCTCAGAATAGTGAAGCATAACTAAATAGTTGTTGTGTTGCAATACATTTTGGGTTAGTTTTTATACAGCAATAGATAAGCCTGAAGAAAAAGTCTGCACTCAGAACTTCCTTTTTTGTGGAATCCACCCAACACCAAGGGATTGAAATGACTTGGCACCTGGAAATCTTTATTAGGCTGAGATTGCGAGTGTCTTGGAGTTTGCCTTCACACCATTTCAGGGCTTGAGGATTGTGTTTAGGGAAAAGAACATTTAGGGCTCAATCTAGAAATGGATTAGTCTCCTTCATTTCTAATCTTCCTTCTCCTTGTCCATTGTTTCTATATATGGAAGAATAAGATTGCAGAGAGGAGAAAGAGGTAGAAAGGAGTATGGAAAGGGGAGGAAATGGAAAGAAAAGAAAGTTTTCAGGTTGGTCAATGTCTGTTCAAAAATGAAGGAATAAAATCAAAACCTCCAAATAAAGAAATGGGCCAGTTCTCACCCACCCTTTGTAGAGAGCCCTCTCCCTGGTTCAACACCACCCTCACCTTAGAGAATGAATCAGGACAACCGATCAACTTTATTCCCACATCCACTTCATTCATTCAGCCCATCCATAAGCATTCACTGGATGATTATCTGTGGAAGACATTTTTACAATATGGTATAATAGAAATGTCCCATTGACCCGTTTTGAGGCTGAAGATAAGATATCTCCTTTCCTAATCAAATCAATAAAATTCTGCATCCTCATTCCAAGGGCAAGAAATCCATTTTATTTTCCTGGAGTTTCCTACCTGTGATACATTGGAGAAGCTGAAGTGCTTATCCAGATCACCGCAAAGAAAATCCACTCTGTCTGCCAGAAAAAAAAACATTCCCCACCACTGTTGCTGCTTAACACAGACAGTCCAGCAAGCTATTTAGCCAAAAGCAGGGCTTCAGTGGCCATGGTCAGTGGCAGGAAGAGTTGAGATTAGGGAGGCCACCTTGCCACCAAAGCCAGCAGTCCAGTGCTGGCCCTGTGCCTTGCAGGAGTCCCAGTTGAATCCAGAGCTCATTACCAGTTTGGCAGTAGTTTCTGAAAGCAGGGGAGGGGAGAGAGCACCCCTTCTCCCAATGCCTGGCAACTTTGGGAGCTTCGCACAGACTTAAGATACCTGTGCTGTGGATTTTTCGTGAAATATCTGCATACCCAAAAGTCCTCCCCTGCCTAGAAATGCCATTGGAATCAAGGTAACTAGGTCAGTAGAGGTTTCACAGTAGCCATACAAAAATCAGACCTTCTCCATGAACAATCAGATCAGGTTCCCAGAGATGAGAAGAGTCCAAGGCCTTCTTTGTTTCTTGCCCCAAGATTAACTACTCATCACCTCCCATGTTCTCGGCAGAAAGTCACAGTTTGTCTAACAACATATTTCCATTGTCCATGGCCATTTCATTATTAAAAAAAAAAAAAGGTCTCCCTTGGGAAGGGCATATACATATAAAAATTTAGGTAACAGTAGAAGAGAAAAACATCAAATCATGGAACACTAGCACTAGAACAGATTCCAAAGACCATATAATTCAATCACATTGATATTCAAGCACACGGAGGCACAGAAGACTTAACCAATCTGTGAAAGCAACACAGAACATTTGGTTGTTGCGCCCAAGTTCTCAACCCAAGTTCTTTCAGATCTTCACGTCAAGGCCTCTCTCGTCCTCTAAACTAAATTGAGAGCTATTTAAATAATTCAAGGGTTTTACTTTTTTTCTTCTTTACTTAAGTAAAACAGAAACATTCCCCGTTAAGCCAAGGCAGGGTCTGACAGAGTTTGGCAGCTGGAAGTGTCTTTCTAAATCTGGAAACACCACATCTCCTTTGAAAAGTGGGAATAACAATTTGTGCCTCTTTAATGTGCAGAAATGTGTTTCTTTGTGAGAAAAAAAATAACTGCAGTGAAATTACTGGAGACAAATATTGGGCAAAGCAGTCAGCAGAGCAAGAGATACTGAGTATGTCAGAACATTCAGCTTATTCATGTGCCAAAAATAAAGGGGAGAGGAGAGAGAAAAACATACAGGTAAATTATTTTCCATTTGTAAGTATGTTCTGTGAATTTTCCCAGACGATACTATGCAGGAATTCATGAATTGCAAGAACTGAATGCCCAAGTATTTGATAGAGGACAGGCTGAAATAGGGCTGAGAGGGAAGAAGACATCTTCACCCACTTCTTCCCACCTTCCTCAGCTGGTAGCACTGATGGACTGAGTCATATACAATAAGACCACAGATCTGGGTCTGGGCAGGGATCTCAGTTTAAAATACACACTCCATTTATTCACACACATGAATGTTGTGGAGATAATGGTGTGACTTGTGAAAAAACTCTAATAGATCTTCATACACTTTCTTTTATTTAGTGCTACTATATGGCAAGAGTCTAAGAGGTTCTGGGCATACAAAGGAAAATAAGATATGGGAACTTCCCTCCATGCTCTTATAGTCCAAAGAGCCAGATGACATTCTAATAAAGAAATGAGTGCTGAAACCGAGTACTATAGTGATCTGATGGGAAAATGTTTTGATAATGGGGTGCCAGGGACAAACCTGAGAGAGTCCTTAATACTCCTGGGGAAAATGGGGGTGAGGCGATAGGTGTGGATGGAGAGGAGGCGACAAATATGGGAGATGAAAAGGACCCTGGTGATTCAATGACTTGGTGACCTATTTGGTGAAGGGGCTGAGGAAGAGGGGATAGTATGGGTCTGAGTGGCCTGTTGAGACCCAACCTGCTGACAGGGTGCAGGCATGCTGAACTGTCGCCCCCTCCGGCGTCTTGTGCATGCACAGGCAGCTTGGCGCCATCCCAAGGAGCACTGCATGCTCACAGCAGAATCCACCCTTGGCCAGTCCTACCCAAAGAACCCAGTTACTGCTGGCTGATTTAGCAATTCTCAAGAGACTCTGCATTCATGATAGTGATGATCTGTGAGCTTTGGGAACCTCATCCCCTAAAGCCTAAACTTCTTGCTGGGTCTGCACCCTGCTTGGCCATAATACCTCCCACTCTGTGCTCAGTCTTTGAGATTTAGCCTTCATTTGACTTTTAACATTAAATTTCTAGAGTAGATGGTAGGGTGGCACCCTTAACCAAGTGAGAAAACTTGAGAAGATGCTAATGAATTTTTATTTTACCCTTGGATTTGAAATATATGTGACACCGAACAAAAATTCCTCCAACCAATGGGTGAAAATATTCCTTTTACTTGTTTGGAATTAAGTGGACAGCTTACCAGTCACTGTTTTGGCTCTTGAGCTTCAGTACCTCAGCTTCCTTCCACCCTTTTACTTTACCGTGCTGCTATCTTGGGAGAAACGGGGGGCCTGCGTGCCTGTATGCTTCAGTCCTCTCTGTAAAAACCAGATCTGACCCCATGGAACACCCACTGTGTCCTCATTTTGAATTTGCTCACTTATTGCGTGTCCCCTGCACCGCAGCCCCTGCAATACACTTGTAGTACATTGTCTCGGATTTGTTTTCTCTCCTTATTTTCTTTCTTCTGACACAGCTCTGAAATACTGTATATCTTTTGAGGAATTGAAATGGGACAGGACTGATTGTTAAGGCAGAAAACTTGAGAATTAGGTTTGTTCACTAGAATTGGGAACCCAAGGGCAGCCACACATGCTAGAGTTCTAGAACAAGTCATAGATGCTGGAATGTGACAAACAGGGATGATCAAGCCAGAGGACATGATGAGATGATGGCATTGCTCGGACAAGGAAAACTCAGGCTTGTCCAACAGGAACTGGGTCAAGTCCAAGGCTGGTAACACTGAGGCACAGTGATGCTGGCAGCAGCATCTGGTTACCTGACTTGGATTGAGGCAGGAAGAAGTTAGGCAGGGTGAGGTCTGAGGCCCCTGGAGCCTCATCAGCAGTTTGTTTCACGTCCAGGAGCTGTGGTGAGTGGGCAATGGGGAGAGAAGTGTGGCACCAGGGTGAGGGTATGCAGTGACCTTGATGTCTCCCAAGTGGATATGAGCGAGCCCTTTGGAGGGCAAGGATTGTTCTGCTTCCCTGGCTTCTGATCAGAATCCAAATGCAGTTGAGTTGAATTAAAGGGACGCCATCAGTGAATTATTCAGACCCTCATTGTAACAGCTTGATTCATGAATGTAAAGTACTGCGAAGACAAAAATAACCCCCAGAAAGGAACCGTTCCATATAGTAAAATCCTGATTGTGCAAATGACAGTGATTGACAGAAATGTCCTAACAGAGCCTGACAAAGACACAGCTGATTATACACAGAGGGAGACCCCATAACCTTCCCACCTTCAGAGGGGCTTCCTGGCCCGCAGTGCCCAAGAGGCCAGGCTGCCCATGCTGATAGCCTCAGCTTGGGGTGGGGACTCCGTTGGCCTTCAGGAGCTCCTTTTACCCCCTCACGGGTTCAGAGAAGGTGCCTTTGTTCTCTTAGCCTCTGGCCTTTTCTGGAATCTCTGGTTTGGAACCCACCTGCCCCGAGTACAATGAATAGTAACACCCTGGCACACTCCTAAGTGCTTCCAGGGAAGGTGAGTGGGAGGCCAGTTACCTGAGCGCACCGTCCCTGAAGGCTCCAGGCTGAGTGCTGCCCACACTGGGAGGGCACCGTTAATCCTCACCCAGGGGCCCACCTGCCCCACCAGCACCCAGGAGGACGGTAACAGGAATCTGTTATATTTGCATCCTAGACACTAGGTCGCCTACAATTCCCCAAGCAGAATGCCTTCCTGCAGGTCTCACCTGGGAGAGGTGCACAACCTCTAGGGGCCGACCCCAGCCACCTGAATGGACATAACCTCCATTTACACAAACCTATTTTTTTCTGGGCATATCTGAAGATAAACAGATCCTGCCTGAGGCAAAATTGTGAAACTGAAAAGTCAGTGAAATTTGCCTTGGGTATCTCCAGCCTCTTCTGTTTCCCTCTCAACCCTTCCCACCCTACGCCTTCCTGGTTCTGGTGTCTTCCTGAAGTCTTAAAAAAAAAAAAAAACAACCCAGGATCTGATAACATAATTATACTTAACTGACTCCTTCGCATTACTGTGGTAACTAGCCCATGGCTTTGCATTTTCAAGCCTTTTATTATGGAATGAAATGGCTTTGTAGATCTCCCCAGGAAGGGATTTTCAGACAATATTTAGCAGATAGAATTTTCGTTTTTTTTTTAGAACAGGAAAGTTGTTCCCAAGTTTCTAAAATTAAACTGCCCTGTACCAAAGGCTGGCAGATCCCAAAAGTCAATAAATGACTGTGTATTTGCTCTAGATGCCTTAGGTGCTGGGAAGCTACTTTAGAAGGCGCAAGAGACTTTCCTCTTCCCTTCCCCATCCCTTATTCCATATACTTGCATTCCTCATTTTAAAAGAATAGCCAACATTTTAAAACCCTATGACTTACAAAAGTCCTTTTTGGTTATTTTATCCCATTTAATCCTCACAAGAGTTCTATGAGATAGGGATTATAATGATCCTAATTAAAACAGTAATTCCGTTCACTGCTTCCTCCTCCTAGAAATGCCATTTCCTTGACTACACTCTGCAGATTTTCCTCCTGCCTCTCTTACTGCAACCTCTCAGGGTCCTTTTCTTACCTGCACCTTAAAGGCTGGGGTTCCTTAGGATGTGTCCCAGATTTTTATTCCTACCTGGCTACACCGCATTTCCCCCCAGGCCATTCCATTCATCCAGAAACTTTAATTGCAACATATGTGCCTAAGACTCTCACAGTTACCTTCAGTGCCCAGCCATTTCTCTGGGCTGCAGGATTTCTTGGCATTTATGTTAGAATATCTCACAGGTCCCTAAAATTCCATATGTCTAATGCAAATCTATACCCACACCACCCACCATCACCGCTGAAAACTCTGCCCCTCCTTGATTCCTCTGCATTGGCCAAGCCCTATCCCTTACCCAGCCCAGTCTTTGGCCAAGCCCTATCCCTTACCCTCCTAATAGTATCTCCACTTCCACTGCCACCATCACCTCCCACATGGACTCCTGTAATGCTCCCCCAAATGTTCCCAGACACCCATTTTGTCCCTCTCTGACCCATTCTCCATAATGTAAACCTGAGTTATTTTTATAAAATACAAACTTCATTAGGCCACATCTCTGCTTAAAACAGTCAATGGCTGGCCAAGGTCCACATCTGTGAAGTGGCTGTCGGTATGGGTCCACATCCGTGAAGTCGCTGTTGGTATGGGTCCACATCTGTGAAGTCGCTGTCGGTATGGGTCCACATCTGTGAAGTGGCTGTCGGTATGGGTCCACATCTGTGAAGTGGCTGTCGGTATGGGTCCACATCTGTGAAGTGGCTGTCGGTATGGGTCCACATCCGTGAAGTGGCTGTTGGTATGGGTCCACATCTGTGAAGTCGCTGTCAGTATGGGTCCACATCTGTGAAGTCGCTGTCGGTATGGGTCCACATCCGTGAAGTGGCTGTTGGTATGGGTCCACATCCGTGAAGTCGCTGTTGGTATGGGTCCACATCCGTGAAGTGGCTGTTGGTATGGGTCCACATCTGTGAAGTCGCTGTCAGTATGGGTCCACATCTGTGAAGTCGCTGTCGGTATGGGTCCACATCCGTGAAGTGGCTGTTGGTATGGGTCCACATCCGTGAAGTCGCTGTTGGTATGGGTCCACATCCGTGAAGTGGCTGTTGGTATGGGTCCACATCTGTGAAGTCGCTGTCAGTATGGGTCCACATCTGTGAAGTCGCTGTCGGTATGGGTCCACATCCGTGAAGTGGCTGTCGGTATGGGTCCACATCCGTGAAGTGGCTGTTGGTATGGGTCCACATCCGTGAAGTCGCTGTTGGTATGGGTCCACATCCGTGAAGTGGCTGTTGGTATGGGTCCACATCCGTGAAGTCGCTGTCGGTATGGGTCCACATCCGTGAAGTCGCTGTTGGTATGGGTCCACATCCGTGAAGTCGCTGTCGGTATGGGTCCACATCTGTGAAGTGGCTGTCGGTATGGGTCCACATCCGTGAAGTCGCTGTTGGTATGGGTCCACATCTGTGAAGTCGCTGTTGGTATGGGTCCACATCTGTGAAGTGGCTGTTGGTATGGGTCCACATCCGTGAAGTGGCTGTTGGTATGGGTCACATCTGTGAAGTCGCTGTTGGTATGGGTCCACATCTGTGAAGTGGCTGTTGGTATGGGTCCACATCCGTGAAGTCGCTGTTGGTATGGGTCCACATCTGTGAAGTGGCTGTTGGTATGGGTCCACATCCGTGAAGTGGCTGTTGGTATGGGTCCACATCCGTGAAGTGGCTGTTGGTATGGGTCCACATCTGTGAAGTCGCTGTCAGTATGGGTCCACATCTGTGAAGTCGCTGTCGGTATGGGTCCACATCCGTGAAGTGGCTGTTGGTATGGGTCCACATCCGTGAAGTCGCTGTTGGTATGGGTCCACATCCGTAAAGTGGCTGTCGGTATGGGTCCACATCCGTGAAGTGGCTGTTGGTATGGGTCCACATCCGTGAAGTCGCTGTCGGTATGGGTCCACATCTGTGAAGTGGCTGTCGGTATGGGTCCACATCCGTGAAGTCGCTGTTGGTATGGGTCCACATCTGTGAAGTCGCTGTTGGTATGGGTCCACATCTGTGAAGTGGCTGTTGGTATGGGTCCACATCCGTGAAGTGGCTGTTGGTATGGGTCACATCTGTGAAGTCGCTGTTGGTATGGGTCCACATCTGTGAAGTGGCTGTTGGTATGGGTCCACATCCGTGAAGTCGCTGTTGGTATGGGTCCACATCTGTGAAGTGGCTGTTGGTATGGGTCCACATCCGTGAAGTGGCTGTTGGTATGGGTCCACATCCGTGAAGTGGCTGTTGGTATGGGTCCACATCTGTGAAGTCGCTGTCAGTATGGGTCCACATCTGTGAAGTCGCTGTCGGTATGGGTCCACATCCGTGAAGTGGCTGTTGGTATGGGTCCACATCCGTGAAGTCGCTGTTGGTATGGGTCCACATCCGTAAAGTGGCTGTCGGTATGGGTCCACATCCGTGAAGTGGCTGTTGGTATGGGTCCACATCCGTGAAGTGGCTGTTGGTATGGGTCCACATCCGTGAAGTCGCTGTTGGTATGGGTCCACATCTGTGAAGTCGCTGTTGAGATCTACTGTAGATGGTCCCTGACCAGCTTTCCAGCCTCATCTCACCCCACGGTCTCCATCAGCATCACCATTCCTGCCCTCTGGCTTCCTTTTATCTTCTTGGGAGTTCAGGGGTTTTGGTACTTTAGGAACTTTGCACCGTCTGTTTCCCTCACCTGCCTAACCCTTAATCATCCTCCAAATCTCACTTTAACTGCCACTTGGAAGAGGCTAACTCCCCTTGAGGTACGCCCTGATAGCACATGACCCTTGTCACAATTGGAACGACTTCTCTAATGTCTGTCTGCTTAGCCAGATTATAAACACCACAGAAGCAAATTTTATTTTAGCTCTCTAACCCCACTATCCAACACAGCGCTCAGCATGGTGAGCAATCATAAAAGTATTTGTTGAATTGAGTTTAAGTGATTTGCCCGAGACAAGTTAGAAATGTCAGAGTGAAGCCTTGGACCCCAAGCTGTCTGACTCTGGAGCCCATTTGCTCTGTACCTTTTTCCCTCACTGTGTATCCCAGGCCTCTACTCCTGCCAGTTCTTAAATGCTCTTGAATAGTGGTTATGTGATCATCCTGTTGGGAAGATAAATCTCAGCATTTGGTTCAGAATCTACAAGTATCCCATATGGGCATGAGGACTAGGGAGCAGCTGCTCTGGGACCCCACCAGTGTGGTGGAGTATGGTGATGGTTTAAAAATAGATTAGTAAATTCTTTGATACTCCTTCCTTTAAAAAGTGAAGCTTAATTCTCCTCCCCTTCAGTGAGGCATGGATGTAGTAACACACTTCTAAAGAGTAAACCTTGGCAAAGGTGACAACAGTCCATACCTTCCAAGACTAGGTTATAGACATTGTGGTTTCTGCCTGACTCCCTCTTGGGTCACATTCTGGAGGAATCCAGCTGCCGTGTCATGAGGACTTCAGGCAGTCCCATGGAAGGGTCCAAGTGGTAGGAAACTGAGGCCTTCTGCCAACTGAGTCATGTGTGTCAGCCCTGGCACGGTCAAGGCTTCAGGTGGCTGCAGTCCTGCCTCTCAGCTGACATCTCGACTGCAACTGCAGAGGAGACCTTGAGTTAGAATCTGAGCAGCTAAGCTGTCCCAAATTCCCAACCCACTGAAACTGTGAGATAATGTCTGACGCTTTAAACTAAGTTCTAGGGTAATTTGTTACGTGGTGATAAATAACTAATACAGAGTGAAAAAGAGAGAAGTGATGGGGTCAGAATAAATAAGCAGAGCGTAAAGGCAGTTGCTGGGAATGAGGGAAAAGAAAAGAAAAGTGTAGAAACTGCTTGTCTTTTTGTGGATATGATTGTGGTGTCCATCTGATGCCGAGGTAGGGGGTGGGTGGGAGGAAGCCTGAGGACCTTGCTGGGCAGTGACACAGAAGGGGACAGCCAAATATGGTCCACGCAACCTGAGGCCAGGAACAGAAAAGCTGAGACAGGAACTAGAAGGCAGATGGTGGCAAGTGTAGCCATTTGTAGGTACTGAGACGGGGGCTATCTAGAAACAGGAGACCGGAAACCACATAGCTACAAAATCTGAAGTATGTCTGAGGTCACACCAGAAACAAAGGAAGGGGAAACGAGGATTCCACTGCCAGCCTTCTGCTCCAGCTGGCTGAGTTCCCGCATACTCCGTATATAGATGTTCTAGCTCTAAAGCACCTCGCAGTGGATGTGGTTGTTTTCCACCCCATCCCCTTTACCAACTAAGTGTTGGCTAGTAACACTCACAGCTGCCTCTATCTCTGGAGAATTCTCCGTCAAACACTTTGCAGTCTCCCTCCCAGCAGACCTCAGACTGTGACTAACTGGCATAGGGGTGCAGCCAGCCAGTGCCCTTGCCTGGAAATGGGATTAACTCTCTGGTATGATTTATGCTCCAGGGCTTCCTGTGCCTTCAGACATACTTCCCCTGCCCCACCCCCACTCTCCTCCCCTAAAGCACTACTCCAATAAATCAGTTGAACAGGATTCCCATCTCAGGTTCTGCTTCTAGGGAACCCAATCTACAATACACCTGAAAGGCATCTAGTGGCTTCTGATACTTGCATATGAGTGTATATTTGTGTGTGTGTGTGTGTGTAAGATTGTGTTGATAATGATGAACAAGTATCTAAAATGAGAGAAAACAAAAATTAATCCTGATTGAAGACTCAATGAACCAACAGAGTGAGAAGAAAAAAACTCACAAATTGGTTAAATGGTTTAAAAGACATATAATTTATCTAAATATTTGTTGGTTATGATGGAATTGTACTATATCAGCTTGGTTAAGATAGAACCGCTTTTCCCAGGTTCCCTTCTCTGTATGGTTCCCTGATAGAGTAGTCCAAAATAAAAATTTGCACATGATTTAGAAGGCAGAGTAAAGCAGCTGTACCGCTCTCTGAAGGTTATGGTTAGATGCAAAGAGAGACAGAGGTGCCATGGATTCTGACTTAGCCTGCCTGTCCCCACTTTGTGTCTAGCTCTTCTTCCCAGCTACTAGCCCTACTGACCAATGGTGATCCCAGGCCCACCGTCAGATAAAAAGGTGGCAAATTTCCATAGATTTTTGCACAAGCTCTCCTTCATGGTCCCACTCTGCAGGTTGAAATACCTGGCTTTCCAGATTCCCTAGCAGGTTCTGACTTGTCCAACCATTGCAGTGCATCTGGAGGGTGACTTTTTTCTCATCCTCCAACTCTCTCTTCTGACCCTTATTTCCCCTAACCTTATTTCCCTCTTCTTACAAGTCTTTTGGATTTAGGGCCACCACAATCCAGTATGACTTCGTTGTCTAATGTCTTATTCCTATAGTAAACCCTTTATTTCATAATATTTAAGATAGTTCTGCTTCCTTAATTGAGCCCCAATACTCTGATACACTTGCATACTGATTATATTTGTCATACTGCACAGTAAAATCTATATATTTCATTAAATGGGTTTAGGTTAATTTTGTTGGTGTGGATTTTTTGTTTGTTTATTTTACTGGGAACTGTAAACTCTCTAGAGATACATGCAATATTTACAGCCTTCTACTCTTTTTGCATGACAACCTGAATAGAGCTTTACAAAATTAAGAGGAGTATTAAGTAAACACTGAGAGATTGACAGGCATCATAACAGAAAATGGAGACTTTTCATTTGGGACAATGGCACAATCAAATTATCACTTTCATCATTTTATCATTCCGGTTGCCATGCAAAGAATGAATTGTAGAGAAGGCAAGAGTGGAAGTGGGAAGACCAAACTGGTAGAATACTGCAACAGTCTAGGCAAGAGGTGGTGGTAGGTTGAACTATGGTGCCAGCAGAAGAGATGAAATGAGGAATATTTGCCTTTCAGGGAAGGCAGTCTAAGGCATGGATAACCATTTCCAAGCTAGCAAAATTATGTTTAGCACCTTCATAGAATGCCTGGGGCATTTAACCTCCTACATGAGTTTCCTAAGGCTGGCATAACAAAGTTTCACAAACTGGATGGGTTAAAACTTATTGTCTCATTTCTGGGAGTTAGAAGTCTGAAATCATGGTGTTGACAGAGGCGTGCTCTCTCCAAAGCCTCTGGGGAAGGATCCTTCCTAGTTTCTTCCAGCTTCTGGTAGCCCTAGTCATTCTTTGGCTCATAGACATACTACTCAATCTCTGTCATTGCATGTCCGGATCTGGGTTTCTGTCAGAATTTCCCTCTTCTTACAAGTCTTTTGGATTTAGGGCCACCACAATTCAGTATGACCTCATCTTAACTTGACTAATTATATCTTCAAAGACCCTATTTCTAATTTAGGTCACATTCTGAGGTTCTGGGTGGATGTAACTTTTGGGGGGATACTATTCAATCTAGAACATATCCCAAATCTCCTTTCTTTTCTTGTGGAAATCCCAGATGGCTCATATGCTTTACAAGGCAACACGTAACTTCTTGCTAACACTACTTAATTTGTCTGTGTTTAACAATACTTATATGATTCTTATCAACTAGCCACTGTTCTAAGTACTTTTTAAAGGTTAATTCATTAATCCTTATAACAGCCACTGGTACAATTTTCCTGGTGTCTTCACTTGGCAGCAAAAACGTTCATCATCACTGCCATTCCTGCTTCTATTTTTTTCTTTTTGAGTTCATTTTTCATTTTATTTGCATGTCTCACAATGACTCATCCCAAATACAGAATTAAAAAAAAAAACCTGCAATTCCTCAGTATTAGCACTAATTTATAGTAAAGGTCATTTCTTTACATATCTAACTTATTTTACCCTTTATTTTAAATTGTATATTGAAGCACATGTTTACATGTTTGTATACAAATAACTTCAAAAAGGAGTGGTGCAATGATGGCTCAGTGGCAAAGTTCTCGCCTGCCATGCCAGAGACCCGGATTCAATTCCCAGAGTCTGCCCATGCCAAAAAAAGAGAAACAAATAACTTCAAAAACTAATTAATCTTAATCTTGATCTAAGAGTTTACGCAGATGTTGATTTGGCTGTTGGATTTGCTACTATTCCAGTGGCTGACATGTGGAGGTTTATTAGTTGAGTTTCATGGCTATAAACAACAGAAATGGACCCAAGGTATTTTAAGCAGAAAATAAATTTATTTGAAGAGTATCAGATACCACTGCACACCCCTTTGAATATATAATGTCTATATGCACTATGCACACGTATATCCTTGTTTCCATCCTTATAGACATACACACACACATAATTTCTATGATATTTAATGCCGCCACTCTTCTCATAATAACCAAAAATGTACTCACCTCCTCTCTGAAGGGAAACAGCCCAAAATTTTTTCAGATATTGCATCTAGGATTTCTCGGTGAAGGCCGTTTCTTCTTTAGTTCAATCACAATCCTATATTGATAATCAACAACCTAAGGACTAAAATTTGACTTTAACACCACAAACATACCCAAATTGAACAGTAGGGAGAAGATAGAAGGAGAAAAAGGAAATTTATATATATACAATGAAAAAGAAAATACAGCTAGAGGCTACAGTGTTTAATAGCTGCTTTGTTTTTCAAATCAGATACAATCAAAGTTTATTAATCACATTTGATCATTGTTAAACCCCTGCATTTTCCCTTAATTTATCTCCCACATTTTGGCATGTGTATGTACCAAAACATCTAGAGCACCTTCTACCTGTGCAAAGTGTAGTATTCAGAGATAGCCACAGCTTTAGATTTATCCTATTCCACATGCTTTTCTTACAATGTAATTGTTGCTCTTCCCACTAAAATGAGAGTGGGAAGTAGATTTCTTCCTCTTTAATCTGGTGGGATCCTGGGAATACTCCAACCAATGTAGTACAACAGAAGTGATGCTATGTGACTTCCAAGACTAGGTCATAAAAAGGATGCAACTTACACTTCATTTACTTCCTCTCCCCACCCCCACCTAATTCATGACACTTGCTTTTGGAACCCAGCAACCATGTTTTGAGGAATCCCAGGCCACATGGAAAGGCTGTGTGTGGTCTTCCAACCTACAACCTCATCTAAACCCTCTACCAACAGCCAGCATCAATTGCTAGTCATATAAATGAGGAAGCCTTCAGATTTTTCCAACCCCCAGCCATGGAGTCTTCCAACTGAGGGATACAACATAGTTAACTAATACATAGTCTTATAAACGTGATGTCATCAGTAAGCAAACAAGAATGAAGTCCTGTGATAATGTGATGGTTAAGGTACAGATTCTAAGTATGGTGCAGTGGCAAAATGGTGTTATATAGCTGAGATGGGACAGTGAAGTTGTACTACTGTTCTTGCCAAGTGAAAGCATCCTGTCTTTGGTGTTTATATTTGTTGGGTTGGGGAAATAAAAAGAACGTTTACCAGATTATTAGCTATGTTCCAAGTATCAGTAGCTAAGTTGATTTTCTCAAGTAAAAACACCACATATAGAACAAAAGTTGCAGTTGGAAGTATCAGCTAACTAAGTTTATGATAATCCACTATCATGCTCCAGGATTCAGCCATTTTATTCACTGACTAAAATGGAAATAGGAATTACCACACCTGCATATTTCAAATCTTTGATGATGGTGCTGATTTCTAAAATTTCCCTCAGAAATGTATTCATTTATTTACTCAGTAAATATTTATTTATGGACCTATTATGAACCACTCATTGTTCTGTGCACTAGGGACAGAGCAGTAAACAGGACAGACAAAATAACTGCCTTCAAGGAGTTTATAAGGAGCAAAACAGACCATATTCAAACAAATAATTGCACAATATCTTGTCAGTTAGTGATAGGTGCCATTGCCTTTCTGCAATTACTTTGCTAAGAAAGGGGAGTTCCAACGGCTTACAGTTAACCCTGGTGGAAAAACTCATGCTCCATTAGTGAAGGAGTCAGTATGAGATTCTTCCAGTTGCTGATAGTGTTAATTCTATCTGTATTATTAGGAAATGGAGAAATCACCATCGCATGAGTTTGGGGTTCCATAAGACCTACCAGGAGGCACACTGAATCAAAATTCCATTTAACACCTGTCTCCTGTAAGTCTTACAACTAATGTGGTTCTGGATCCCAAGAAATATGTATTAGTTCAGGGTCAGTGTAGAAGTTCTCTTGAACTCTTGAAATGTTTGGGTACTTTACTTTCTCCTGATCACCTTTACTCAGTAAGTGGCTTCAGATATATTTGGGGGAAAAGAGAAAGAAGATTCATAGTATGTTCTTATGATGTTGGTGTAAGGTCATTCTTCAGTCATAATTGGCCAGTACTACAGTCAGGGAGTTTGGAGTTGTCTAGAAATGGGGTGAGGCGCTTTCATTTACTTTAGGGGTAATATAAGCCAAGTTCTTATTTTCTAAACCTATTTTTTTTAACTTTAAAAAAGATTTTTTTTAAAACACAACAACATACAAACATGAACATTCTTACCATATGATCATTTCATTCTTGGTATGTAATCAATAACTCACAATATCATCACATAGTTGTGTATTCATCACCATGACCATTTCTTAGAAAATTTGCATCAATTCAGAAAAAGAAATAAAAAGAAAAAAGAAAAAAACTCATACATACAATACTCCTTACCCCTCCCTCTCATTGACTGTTCATAATTATATTTTAGCCTTTGTTTCCCCTGTTTTTTTCTATACCCCTATCGCTCCCTTTCATTGATCGCTAGTATTTCAATCTACTAAATTTATTTTAACATTTGTTCCCCCTATTATTTATTTATTTTTAATACATGTGTTTTACTTATCTGTCCATAACCATAGATAAAAGCATCACACATAAAGTTTTCACAATTACACATAGACCTATTTTTTTGAATTGCAAAGCAAGTAGGGCTTTAGCAGACTGTCCCATCTCTTTAAGTTTTGGGGACCCCCATGAACAATTAACCAATGTCGAAGATCTCTAGAGAGCAGATCATTCTGATGGTCAGGCTGGCCCACGATTCAGCCAACAACACTCACTTTACCTCTGGCAATTAAGTACATGACTTGGTGTCTGCCATTCCCCGGATTATTCCATTATCCTTTTTTTGTTGATTTAAGCCTCAATCATTATCTTATGTACTACTACTTTTGTGTGTGTGTGTGTGCGCGCGCTGCAGGGTCGGGGGGGGTCACATTTCATTCTTTTTCCTTATGACTATCCTATTATTTTTGCAGTACCATTTGTTGAATTTTTGAGGGTGGGGGGTTGGGGGTTGGGGAGGGTGGGAGGAAGTGCATAGGCTGGGAATCAAATCTGGATTTCCCACATGGCAGGTGAGAATTCCACCACTGAACTACTGTTGCACCCCCCTTATACTACTACTTTCATTTTAATTAGAGGTGGTCAACCTGACCAAGGACAGAAGCCAGAATTTGCTAAAGTTCTTGCACAGGACTGCAATAACATCGTCATGAAAGCTGTGTGCTAATTCCTCATCAAATGAGTACCTCTCTGCAAAGAATACCGCCGACTCTTAATCACTCTAGCAACACAAATTTAAAGCAGAGATTTTCTTTGGTGTTATATACAGGTCTTCAAATGAAGTTCTAAGGAGCTATCTTGAATATTTTGTAATAGTCTGTTCTGACTAGAAGAGAGGTAAAGGGCCTTTCTAAATTCTTGCAAACATTATCCTTATTTTATTATTTCAATGAATGTGCCTAGGGCAAGCCCCATAGTAAAAAAAAAAAAAAAATTCTCCAGCAGATACTCCAAAGCACCCTGTCTCCTTCTTGCAGCAGGTTTCCTTTTTTTTTTTTCAGAAAGATACCTGTCATCCCTGCTTCATCTTGAGGATATGTTTGTTCCCTTTTGGTCTTTCCTGAGGAAGCATCTTGGTCAGCATTTATTGCTTCTTTCAATTTCAGGGGTGGGGAGGACGTACTAACCTGTATAAAAGGAGAGATCAATAATTCTTAGCACCTAATGTATGATACACTTGAGAGGGGCCCAAGATTTAGAGGGATGAGCCAACCTGGGGTTAATAACTATGGAGTCAAAAGCAATTTTATCAGATGCCATTTGAATTTTTAATTCCACCACCTTCTCTTCCTCCCTGCTTCTCCACTCTCAAATGGCAAGGCTGAAAGAATCCCTAGAGTGGCCCCCATCTTGTCAGACCCGCCTGCATCTGAGGAAACATCACTCAGCGCCTAATTGCAATTGGAAAAGGGTACATCATCAGCAAGTAGCTACAGTATGGCCCTGAGTCTTTCTCCAACATTTCCAAACACTTTTTTTCCTTTTCTGGTTTGCATTTTTTTTTTTCTCAGTTTCTGCTTTAGGGTTGTTTCTGACCCCAAATTCACTGCCCCAACCACTACCAGGATGGTTCACTGAGAGGTTCTCTGGGAAACTGCATGGGAAGAGTAGAAAGAGAATGGGCTTTGCAGTTAAACCTGGGTTCACATCCTGGTTCTGCAGTTACTGGTGGTGGGTCTTTGGCCACATCACTTAGCCATTGCTTCCTCTTCTGAAAATCAAGCGAATCGATCCTACTTCATAGGGTTATTATGAAAATTAGAATAAATACATGTAGGGTACCTACTCAGATGCTTGGCCCATGGCAGGTAACCTAATAAATAGACTATACAATTGATAATAATTAGGTCTCTTTGGATGATTACTTAAATATTATTATTTTGAGTTATTACTCTTTACACTAAGACATTAGTTAAAATATTTTGAGCCTTTACTATATAGGCACACTTCTAAACTCTTTTCATATATTAATTTATTTAATCATCTCAACAACTCTATAAGGTAGGTATTATTATTCTCCTATCCTTCCCAGTGTCACTGACGAAGAAATACAGGCACAGAGAGGTTAACTAAATTGCCTGAGTTTACACGGGTGAGAAGAGGTGGAGCCAGGACTTGAATATATGGGCTGATTCAAAGCTGGCACCCTTTGCCATATAGGAGTGCTGACTCATATACTATTTAGAGGAGCTATTAGAAATGCATCATATTTGTCCAGCTTCTTCATATTGTACTTTATATTTATCATGGAGAGAAATGTTTAATGTCCTTAAAATGTACGAGAAATAACAGTACAGTCCCCTACTCCAGAAGTAAACTGAATGTATTCTCAGCCATGAAGTTCATCCATTCCTCCCTGCTGCGGGATGCTTTCAGCTACAGGTAATAGAAAATTCCTTCCTCCTGGCCTCTAAAGAAGACTTATTGGCCCACTTAATTAAAAGTCAAAAAGTAAGGCAAGCTAAAGGGTTGCTCAATGAGGAAGGAACTCACTGTAATTCTAAAAGACTCAAGATTTTTCTTGCTTCTTTGGCCTGCTGTCCTCTGTCAGCTTCATCATGAAGCTGGTCCTGTAGCCATTGGAACTCCTTGCTTCTACATTTTCCACTAATGGTAAAGGGAAAAGAAGGCACCCAGTGCTTTCCCAAAGGGTGAAGGAAGGCTTTTCCCCAAATACCACCCCCCACACAGCTTCTCAACATATCTCACTGGTACAGTTAGCATCATATGCCCTTTACTGATCCATCCGTTCTCAAGGGTTGAGATTACCCTTAAGCAATTTTCTAGAACTTTGGAGGTGAACTCCTCTTCCCCAAGGCACGTGGATGGAGTGGTATTGTGGGACATAGTGGAGAACACCTGAACAAAATGGGGTCCTCTTGGAAAAGGGAACAGGGGAAATGATGATGGACAGACATCTAGTACCCCTCTAGTGTACGTTCTTGCTTTTCCATGTATTTTTCTATTTCTCTTGCCCCTAATTTCATTTTCATAATACCAATACCTACTTATCCTACAGTGAATTTTCATGAGATAACACATGTGGAAAGCTTTTTAAACACTGTGCATGTATGTGCTGTAGTTATAGTTACTGATGCTGCTTTTGTCACTGAGATCTACTCTTCAGAATGCCGTGCTGAAGTGACTGCAGTGGCCGTCTGTCTTAGTGCCTGCAATCTCATTTCATCCATTCCTTCCTCTTGGAAACCATTTTCTCCCACCCCAGATACCCAGCACTCTGTGCTCCCTTTTAGCTGCCCAAAGCACCCTCTTATCATTATTATCAATTGTATAGCCTATTAGGCGTTCTCCTCAGGCTCATCCTGATATCCAGTGCCTTATGTGTACAAGTTACTTGCCCCCTGAAACCATCTCACCCTCAAATCTCATCTCCTAGCACACATTCTCTGAGTTGAGTTCCAGTCCCACCATGTCTCTCAAAAGTTATGTGATTTGGGGTAAATTGTTCCATCTCTGTGGACTCTACTTTCATCGTCAATGAAAGGAAGCCCTTGGGCTGATTAATCTCTAAGGCACCTTTGAGATTTACTATGATTCTATGAATTTTGGGCAGCAAGGCAGAGAAAAGTGAAGAATTTTAGGAAGGCTGAGAAAAGAACATTGGAGGCAAAGGTTTTTAATCATATCAAGTGTCCAATTAGCCAGGCCACCGGGATTTGTGGGTTCTAAAGAAACACACAAATACACACAGACACATTATGCATGTTAGCAATCAATAGTGAATTTCACAACAGGAGTGAGGACATCTAACAAATCAGAGATGGGTCTAACAGCAGGGCAAACCTGAGGGTTGCAGGTGTGGAGAGTGGGGCAGTGAGACTAGAACCTTAAATTTGGCAAAATTGAGAATTTCACTGGGAATGGAGGATTATCACGGCCCACAGCCACAGTGATTATCACGGCTGTGGGCATTGCTTTTGCAAGCCCAGGCAAGGCAAAATCCAAGGGGCTCTCCAAAGAGATAATCCTGACCTTCCAGACTGAAGAACAGCTTTACTGGGTCTGACCTTGTTTTTCCTTCCCTACTTTCAGCAAGTCTTCAAAAAACAGAAAGGTCAGGATCCAATCTGAGAAAACTTTTTACTGCTGTATTCTCTTAGCTGCCTAGGAGATCTCTCTTGGAAGGCTTTCTGATGATTTGTCCAAGTCTGGGTCTCTCTTCCCTGGAGTTTCCACCTCCTTGTTTAGGGGAAAAGAAACTCTTGGCTTTACTTAGAGGTACCTGAGATATAGCTACTCTCTTTCTTAATCTGAAGTCCTTTGGTCCTTTCCTTCCCTCTTTGTCCTCCAAAGAGATCAGACAGTCTGCACACAGTGAGACACAGAATAATAATAATTGTAATGATAACAATAACAGCAGCTATCATTTATCGAGTGCTTACTATTGCTCAGGTACCCGGCTAAGCACTTTATGTGCTATCTTAATGATTAAGCAGGAATGGCAAATATTAATATGATATAAAAACATCAAAAGGGAAAAACATAAGTATTTCCTAATGGTCAAAGTTTCAATCCACGAAGAAGCTATCCCAGTCATAAACTTGTACACATATAACAACATGATTTTTAAAATATGTAAAGAAAAAAATGCAAGCAATACAAGGAGAAACAGATAGAGCCAGAGTCGCATTAGAAGATGCTAATGCACTTCTCCCTGAATAGACCAAATGGACAAAATTAAGCATAGAGAGAAATTGAAGGAAGATCCAGGGGAAGGTAGAGCGGTTACAGTACTAGTCACTGCCCCCCATAAAAAAATTGAGCAAGATAATGTATGTGAACTACAAAATGGTTATTGCTTTACTCACACTCTCCAAATTGCCCGCAAGAATCTCTCTTGAGGTCCAGTCTAACTGTAAACATACAGGAAGGGGAATTTTTGGGAAATGTGATTGAGCCTACGCAAAGTGACACATTACAAAGCCACCATGCTCTATATTTCTTGTCAACTTGGAACCCATACATATCTCCATACTTAATCTCCAGATGGAGATAACAAATCATGCTTCTGCCTAACCGGATATAGCTATTCCATACAATCAGAAACATGCTGACCCAGGGATCAGAAGACTTTTTCTTAAAGGACCAGATATTTTAGGTTTTGAAAGCACATGGTTTCTGTAGCAACTATTCATCTCTAGTGTTGTAACAGAAAAGCAGCCACAGACAATATGTAATCAAATGAACATGGCTGTGTTCCAATAAAATGTTATTTACAAAAACAGATAGCCTGCCCTCAGGCCTTAGTTGGCAACTCCTGGCTAATTCTGTCACCAACAGAGAATAAAAATCCCCCTTTTTAATTTGAATAATCTTCATTCTTCTAACTTATTTATATTCCATTCTTTGATATCATGTAACTTAAAATTGGATATACAATTAATCAAATTTAGCACACCTTACATTAGATAAGGGAATAAAAGAAGAAAAAAAATGTTTGGGCTGTGTGTGTGTGTATGTATATATATACATATATATGTATGTATATATATGTATGTATCCATATCAAATTAAGGAGGAAATACAACATTTTTGCAATTGGTCATGTGGTCATAGCTGACATTTATGACTACCTTCTTCCATGACCCATTCGTATTTCCTCATTAAGCACCTTAGTCACAGTTTCTTGTTTATTCAGATGCCCCATATCTTCATTCTTGAAGGGTCTGGGTCAGTAGCTGTCCTACCTGAAACTGCTTGAGCCTGATCTTTTATATACTCCTTCCATTGGAAAATGGATTGCTACTGTGCACATCCAACTTCATGGGTCAGACAGCATCCAGTTCATGATTAACAACACAGGTCACACGGTAGTTCATAGTCAAGCATTTCAACCCCGCTCAGACCTGGCAGCAAGACAGAAACTGTTTCTCAAAAGGAGAGCCATTGTATGCAGCGTATGGTAAGGCTTTGTTAAAAAATCCTAAGGGTCTGTGCTATGAGTCACCTATAGGGGTCTGCCAATGCTTCCAAACTGCATCCCTATAAATCTCCGACACTTCAAGTACCATCACATCATCAGGTCATATGGCCCAAGTAGAAAAATAGCTTGTATGGCATCTCAACCTTTTGCAGAGCCTACTCTTGTTCTGGAATTCAATAAAAATTTGCAGCTTTTCAGATCACTCAGTAAATGGGTAAACGTAACATGTCCAACTGAGGTTTGTGCTGCCCTGAAATCCGAAGAGGCCCAATTTCTTACTGATAGGAAAACTCAGAAACAGCAACTTGTTCTTCACCTTGAAAGTGATATCTTAATATAATCCAGACCGTTGGATCCCTAGAAATTTAACCAGTATGGCAGACCCTTGAATTTCTGTGGGATTTATTTCCCACCTCTGGCACACAAATACATTATCAATGTGTCTAGAACAGTTGCTACTTCCTATTCACAATGTACAATAAACATAGTATCTTCAGTGTAATGGAGAAGCATGATGTCCTGTCGAAGAGAAAGGGAAAGGCTGTTGTCGTGGTCAAGTTCATGTGTCAAATTAGCCAAAAGGTGGTACCTGTTTGTCTGGTTGTGCAAGTGCCGGCCTGTCTGTTGCGATGAGGATATTTCTTAGAATTAAATCATGATCATGTCAGATACATGCACAGCTGATTACATTTGTAATCTTTACAAATTACAAAAGAATGGAGTGTCTTTTGCAATGAGTGACGCTCAATCACTGGAAGCCTTTTAAGGAGGATTCAGAAGAGACAGGCTCTCTTCCTGCTTTGTCTGGCGAGGCTCTCCTGTGGAGTTTGTTCAGACCTTCCATAGAAATTGTCAGCTTCACAGCCTGCCCTACGGATTTTTGACTCTGCATTCCCAATAAAATTTATAAATTTTATATTTGTGAGTGCTTCCTGTTGATGCTGTTTCTGTATAGAACCCTAACTAATACAGCTATCAAAGTCCCTACAGACCAGATTATGACAAAGGGTTGGAGAGTTTATACACCCCTGAGTGGGATATTGAGGGTGTATTGCTGGTCTTGCCAGTTGAAAGTCAACTCTTTCCGATGATCTTTACCAACAGATATAAGATAAAAGCACTCATCTAATTGATAACTGCTAACCAGGGATATTTTGATTTGCTCCAGCAATAAAACACATCAGGAACATTCATTGATATTGGGGTCATCATCTAATTAAGTTAATGATAATCCATTGTCATTATGGTTAAAATCACAACCACTGAACCTTTATGTGGGAAACTGCTATGGCACCGGCAGTGTGCCGGCCATCTTGTGGTCTGACGCCATCTTAGGTACTAACTCAAGTTAAGTTTCTATTTCCTCACGTCTGCTCTGCCTTTCCCCAAAATCAGCTGACCAGCCTTGGCTGATCTGCCTTTCCCAGCTTAGTCTCTGCTGATTGGTTGCTTGACTGCAGGATAATGCCCAACCTCTGCTGACATCTGATACAAGCCACCTCCCCTTCCTTACTGCATAAATACCCTGGATTTGCCCTCAATAAATGAGACTTGATCAGAATCCTGTCTTGTCTCCATTCTCTGTGTCTTTTGTCCCCCATTCTCACTCCCTCCCTCAGGTCCAGGTTCATCTGTCCCGCGGGACGGGACACCTTTAATTTCTTGAATCTCTGTAATTCCTCCAAGAATGGAGTATTGCTTCTGGTTAATTATATTTGTAGGTAAAGACTATATTGTCCTCATTCACATGTTATGGTGCCACTGTAAGGATTCTGCCAATAGTTGAGTATATCTATTCCAATTATGCATTTGGAATTAGAGAAATAACTACAAATGGATTCATAGACACACTGGACCCCTTGTGAGATGAACTTGAGCCATATGACAGTTGTCTGTTATTGCATCAAAGATTATCCAAAAACGTAACAGCTGAAAACAACAAATATTCATCATCTCACATTTTCTATAAGCCAAGTATCTGGGAATTGGTTAGTGGTTGCCTCTTGCTCCAGGATTCTCATGAGGCTACAGTTAAAGTGTTGCCTGGAATGGCATCACCTCAAGACTTGATTAGGGAAGAAGGAACCACTTCCAAGCTCACTCACCTGGTTGTTGTCAGCCTTTAGGCTTCAGTTTCTTTAAGTTGTTGGACTGAGGGCTTTCAGTCCCTCACTGTCACCTGAGCCTCTTCTTAGGAGTGCTCACAACATGGAAGCATGCTTCTGTCAGCCTAAGTGATCTGAGAGAAGACAGAAGCCACACAGTGTAACCTATCACTCAAAGTGATATCCCAGTATTTCTGCCATATTCTATATATTAGAAATGAGTTAGTAGATTCAACTCACACACTAGGGGAAAGGATGACACAAGGGTGTGAATACCAGGAAAAACTAGAGGCTGCCTATCACATTGGGCTGTTGAAATAAAAATGAACAATTAAAAATAAACATTAAGAACCTTGTGGTAGCTGTGGAATCTTCCCGAGCCTGGGCGGTGTCCACAGTACCCGGGAGGCAAGAGTACCAGCTAGGCTGAAGAGAACATTAACGTTGGCGGCTTCAAATAGAGGACTCGCGGCCTCTGTTGGGTGGCGGTGAGGGGCACCAGGCGGCTTCCTGCTCCAGAGGACCGAAGGTTCTGAGAGACCCTCTGCACACCCTGCATCAGAGATTCTGGAACATCACATGGCCTCTAAAAACTAACTGATTTAAAGATTTCAATGTGTCTGCTTGCACCGAGCCAAAGCAACCAGGGCTGTGCATAGCCAGTGGATCCCAAAATGACATTGTCATCAGCCTTTCTTTTCCTACGATCCCAATCCACAGGACCCTATGTCTGAATACAATTCCTGGAATGCTGCCTGTAGGCCAGGGAAAATGGGGGAAAGGAAAGAAGCAGGAAGGGAAGCAATCAAGTAGGACTTGCAGTGGGGCCCATACGAATAGGGTAGGAGTTCCCGTCCATTCTGTGTGTGGCTCTGGGGATCCCTGGGCCCATCAGCCCCATTGTGGCAGTGAGCATGCTCAGGTCAAATGACCACAGTGGCTGTGACCCTGCCTATCTCTAGCATCAGCTTTCTCCCACAGTGCTCTGGCTAGCTCCGGCAATGCTTGGATCAACAAGAACCAGGGGTTGGTTCTGTCATATCTTTCTGCTCATCTAAGCCCAACCTTCAAGACCCTATTCAAATGCCCTTCTTCTATGAAGCCCCCCAGAGGTTCCAGGCATAAGGATTTCTCACTTCCGACTCCAGCTATTTCTGCTGTGAGCAAGATGCTGTGCTGGCTGCTCTCAGATGTCAAGGAGATGAAGCAGGTTGGTCATGGGGCCAAATTAAATGCAACGTAGGGTGGGAAGTGATTTGTGCCATCAGAGAGAGGATTCAGGGAGGGGGAGGTCTTTTTTGGCTAGAGGAAGGATCCAGAAAGGCTTCTTGGAGAAAGTGGCCTTACAAAGATGAACATGATTAACACCAGCTCATATTTTGTCCTGTATTGCATTTTAATTATTTCAAGGACATTAGTGTTGCTTCCCTCATCTGGTCTAACTCATAACAATATTTTGCAGAGCCTAGTAAAATTAATTAGCAGATGCCTAATAAACAAATACTGGTCAAAATAAATTTTTCAGGGAAAAGTCAGTTCAGCTAAATTTTAACCATTCATGGCAGATAAAGAACACAGATGTCATAAATCCCGTATCTGAGCTTGTTGAGAGAGGTTCAAATCATTCAATCAGTATTTCAAAGTATGTTCTTTTGAGCATCTCCCAAATGCCCGGTATGCTACCCAGAATTCAGGAAGAAGGATAACAAAACAAGCAGTTACTATTCAGCTTAAAAATGCTATGAAACAGGATATGCAGAGTTCTGTGGAGGTCGCTAATCTATTGCTGGGAATGGATGGTCAGAGAAGGTTTCTCATAGAAATGATATATAAATTGATAAAAAATATGAAAGAGGACTTTCAATTCCAGCCATGAGTTACTATGAAAGCTAGATAAAATACATAAAACTATTGTTTTCAGATACTGGACAGCCACCAATAAAAGCTCGATCCTTGAGAGTGCATGGTAGCCCATGACAAACTCTGGAATCTGCCCTGTAACCACTTGTTGAAGAGTGCTTTGAAAACTGTTGCTTTTTTATTTCTTTGCTTGTATATATGTTATACCATGCCATAAAAAAAAGTTAAAAAAACTAATAAAGCAAAGAGGAATTTTTGAAGAAAAAAAAAAAAAAAGAACCTTGTGGTAGATTTAATCATGTTCCCCAACAAAATATATGTTCTTAATCTTACTCAGTGTCCTTTAGGTGTGAACCCATTTGTAGACAGGACTTTTTGAAGATGTTATTATTAGCTAAGGCATGACCAAGTTGAATCAGGTCATAGTTCATATTACTGGAGCCAGAAGTTAGAGAAAGCCCCACAGGAGAAAACTAAGGACAGCATAGTGCAATGGACAATTGCCATCACCAGATTGCTGCCAACTCCAGAAGAAAACATAGCCTCATTGACATCTTGATTTCGGACTTCTAACCTTCATAACCATGAGACTATAAACACTTGTGTGTTTAAGCCAACCCATCAGTTGATATTTGTTATAGCAACTTTGGCAAACTAAGTCAGGCCCAAAATAGCAACGGTCTCAAGGCCTTCAAACAACTCATCACATTTTACAGATTGGAAACCCAAGGCACAGGACAGTTAAAAATCTTTTTTCCAAGGACACTTAGTGGCAAAACCAGTATTCAAATCACAGTCTGACTCTGACCTCTTCTTCCAAATGTCCTTTAGTGGGACAGTTTATGCCAGATGGCTTCTGCTTCCTTCCTTCTCTTCTATTTCTTCTTATTTTTTCTCTCCATTTCCTATCCATCAAAGATAAAGACTGGCATGTTTACCTTTTTAGACCAATTATGAGGCACACTCAAATATGAAACCATATTTTTTTCAAAGAAGAAGCCGTTTAAAATATAACTCATGGCCTATTATATTGAACTGTTCCTTCCCCTCTGATGATTTTATATCTTTTCTTTTACTTCTTTGGCCATTTGAACAGGAGTTAGTGACATTGATACCATAATTTAAACACAGTTGACCCTTAGCAACAAAAGCTGAGTTGCCTTTTTGCATATACTTGAGGTTTCAGAGCCTCTCAGATCTTCCCCTCTAAAAGGGCCAGAATAAATCAAAGGTATAAAATATAACTTCAGTGATTTAATTGTACCCCTACATCCCCACCCATCCCTTTCTTCTCCTTTTACTACCTTCCTTGAGACCCAATCAATAATATATCAGTAATAATTTCTGTAGTCTGGTAAATTGCCAAGGTGATACTTGGAAGTACCTGGTTGTGCAGAGGACAGTTTTGCTTCACATTCCCCATCTACAGCTATGAAGCAACTCCCCTGATTAGAATGATCATTTTTAAAATGTATACCTGGTATAAATCTCAGACCATAAATTAAGGGTTGAAAGAAATAATTATTAGTTTTTTTCTTTTATTATAATTTTTTTCCTTTATTAGAGAACTTATAGGTAAACAGAACAATCCTGAATAAAATACAGGGTTTCCACATACCACCCATGATGAACACCCTTATTGTTATGAAATTTGTTACTATTGAAGATAGCACATTTTTATTACTGTACTATTAATTAAAGTTCATAGTTTAACTTAAGGTTCACTGTATGCATTGTAGTTACATGGAGTTTTAAAAAAATTAATTCTGTTATTGTATATACAATCTTATATTTCCTCTTCCAGTCATATTCAGTTATATTATTTTAGTGCTGTTAATTGCATTCATAATGTTGTGCTATCATCACCACCATCCATTCCCAAAACATTTTCATCATTCCAAATAGGAATCCTGTACATTTTAAGCCTTAATTTCTCAATTCCCTATCCCTGCCCTGTTTCCTGGCAACCTATATTCTAGTTTCTGACTCTATGAATAGTTTTCTTATTCTGGATGTTTCAAATCAATGAGATCATAAAATATTTGTCCTTATGTGTCTAGCTTATTTCACTCAACATAATGTCTTCAGGGTTCATCCATGTTGTTGTGTGTATTGGGACTTCATTCCATTTTACAGCCAAATAATAGCCCATTGTATATATACACACACATACCACATTTTGTTTATCCATTCATCAGCTGATGGACACACAGGTTGTTTCCATCTTTTGGCAGTTGTGATCAATGCCACTATGAGTATCAGTGTGCAAATATGTGTTCAAGCCTGTACTTTCAATTCTTGTGGTAAATATACCAGAAAAATAAACCCAGCCCATTCAAAGTGGATCTTAATCCCCTTGTTAGAGTCCTTTATGAGAGGATAAAAATAGAGACATTTTTGAGAGCGCTGAGAAAGGAAATGCTTCAAGAGAAGCAAGAAGGCCCCACAGGAGTTGAGAGAGCCATTTTGAGGTCAGAATCCAAGCGGGAAGGACTAGCAAATGTTGCCATGTGTCTTCCCATGTTACAAAGGATCCCTGGATACCAGCATCCTTTCTTTAGGTGATGTTTCTCCTTCTTGATGTCTTTATTTGGACATTTTCATGGCCTTACAACTATAAATTTGTAACCTAACAAATCCCCTTTGTAAAAGGCAATCCATTTCTGTATATTGCACGCTGGCAGCTTTAACAAACTGAAACAAGCAGTCTTTGCCACCATGTCAAAAATCTATTGGTCATAAACTTGAGGGTTGATTTCTGAGCTCTTGATTCTATTTTGGTCGGTCTGTCTTTGTGCCAGTACCATGCTGATTTGATTACTATGGCTTTGTAATATGTTTTAAGTCTTGGAAGTATGAGTCCTCCAATTTAATTCTTCTTTTCTCAAGATGTATTTAACTATTTAGGACCCCTTACCATTCCATATAATTTGGTGATTGGCTTTTCCATTTCTGCAAAGAAGGTTTTTAGAATTTGATTGACATTGAATTGAATCTATAAATTTCTATGGATAGAATTGACATCTTAATGATATTTAGTCTTCCAGTCTAGCAATTAAGAATGTTCTTCCATTTATTTAGGACTTCTTTAATTTTTTTTAAAGAATGTTTTGAAGTTTTCTATGTACACATCATTTACTTGGTTAGAGTTCTTCCTAGATATTTGATTCTTTTACTCACTATTGTGAATGAATTTTTTTCTTGATTTATGGTACTGATTGTTCATTGCTTGTATATAGAAACACTACTGATTTTTGGGTGTTACTTTTGTACCCTGCCACATTGTTTACTTCATTTATTAGCTCTAGGTTCTTTGTTGTGGATTTTTCAGGATTTTCTATATGCAGAATCATATCATCTGTAAATAGGGAAAGTTTTACTTCTTCCTTTCCAATTTGGGTGCCTTTTATTTCTTTTTCTAGCCTAATTGCTCTGGCAAGAACTTCCACTAGAATGTTGAATAACTGCGGTGATAGTAGACATCCTTGTCTTGCTCCCAATCTTACAGGGAAAGCTTTCAGTGTTTCACATTAAGGAGGAGGTTCACTGTGCGCTTTTCATATATGCCCTTTATCATGTTGAGGAAGTTTCCTTCTATTCCTAGAGTTCTAAGTGTTTCTATTAAGAAAGAGTACTGTATTTTATCAAATGCATTTTCTATGTCAAAGTTTTGGTAGGTTTATTTCCTTCATTCTGTTAATGTAGTGTATTACATTCATTGATTTTATGTTGAACCAACCTTGCATACCAGGGATAAATCCCACTTGATCATGGTGTTCAATTAAAATTCTTTTAATATGCTGTGGGATGCAGTTTGCTAGAATTTTGTTGAATATTTTTGCATCTATATTCTTAAGAGATATTGGTTTGTAGTTTTTTTCATGTGGTATCTTTATTTGGCTTTGGTATGAGTTAGGGAGTGTTCCATCCTCTTC
Organism: Tamandua tetradactyla; assembly: GCF_023851605.1. Classification (NCBI taxonomy): domain Eukaryota; kingdom Metazoa; phylum Chordata; class Mammalia; order Pilosa; family Myrmecophagidae; genus Tamandua; species Tamandua tetradactyla. The sequence goes on along the minus strand of NC_135343.1, from coordinate 20,149,459 downwards.
AGTTTTTTGGAAGAGTTTGGGCAGACTTGGAGTTAAGCCTTCCTGGGATGTTTGGTAGAATTCCTTTGAAGCCATCTGGTCCTGGGCTTTCCTTTGTTGTGACGATTTTTTAGTCATGATTCAGTCTCTTTTCTAGTAATTCGTTTGTTGAGATCTTTTTCTTCTTGAGTCAGTGTAAGTAGTTTGTGTGTTTCTGAGACTTTGTCCATTTCATCTAAGTTATATAATTTATTGGCATAAAGTTGTTCATAGTATCTATTATGAACATTATAGTCATTTTCACTTCAGTGGGGTCACTAGTAATGTCACCCTTCTCATTTCTGATTTTTGTTATTTGTGTCCTCCCTCTTTTTTTCTTGGTCAGTCTACCTAAAGGTTTGTCAGTTTTGTTGATATTTTCAAAGAACCAACTTTTGGTTTTATTGATTTTCTCTATTGCTTTTATGTTTTGTCTTCTATTTCATTTATCTCTGCTCTAATCTTTGTCATTTCCTTCCTTCTGCTTGTTTTGGGTTTAGTATGTTCTTCTCTTTTGAGTTCTTTGAGATTTGAAGTTAGGGCTCTGATTTGAAGTCTTTCTTATTTTTTTAATGTAAGCATTCAGAACTATAAATTTCTCTCTAAGGACTGCTTTTCCGGCATGTCATAAGTTTTGGTAGGTTGTATTTTCATATTCATTCACCTCAAGATATTTCCTAATTTCATTCTGATTTCCTGGGTTTCATTGTTTTTTTTTTATGAGTATATTGTATAATTTCAACATATTTGTGAATTTTCCCTTCCTCCTTCTGTTATTGAGTTTTAGTATCATTATGTTATGGTCAGGGAATCATTTCCTTTGAATCACCTCAAAGGCTCCTGTGCTGGTCTAAAACTATCATGTACCCCAGAAAAGTCATGTTTTAATCCGGATCCAATCTTGTAGGGGTAAGCCATTTCTTTTAATCCTGATTCAGTTTTGTAGGATGGAAACTTTTGATTAGATTATCTCTACAGAGATGTGGTGCATCTGATTGTGGAGACTTTTGATTAAATGGAGATGTGACAACACCCATTCAAGGTGGGTCTTGATTGTTTGCTGGAGCCCTTTAAAGGGGGAAACATTTTAAAGAAACCTCAGATGCAGATGCTTGGAGAACAATTGCTTCAGAGATGACAGAGACACAGATGTTTGGAGATGCTTGGAGTGCCAACAAAGAGAGCCCATCAGGCATTGTAGACAGCAGGCTTATAGACAGAGCCCAGCAGGCATCACATGTGCCTTCCCATGAGATGCTTAGCAAGCCAGATCCTAGGGTTGTGTCCTGGAGTAGCTAAGTGAAGGCCCACAGATGCTTAGAGAGAAAATCAGTGGCATCAGAGCTGGAAGCAGTGGAACTGAACAAGAACCAGCAAATACCAGCCATGTGCCTCCCCAGATTGGTCTTCCTTGTGCCAAGGCATCTATCTCTGGATGCCTTAGTTAGGACATACTTATGGCCTTAGAACTATAAACTTGTAAGGTGATAAATTCCCTTTTCAAATGCCATTCCATTTTGGGTATCTTGCATTCTGGCAACTTTAGCAAACTAATACAGCTCCCAATCCATTTCCTACACTGCATCTTTTCCATGAAGACAGTTGTCATGAAGATGTACCCATTTGTTTGAGAAGATAGAGGAAAACATAAACAAAGTGAGGAGAGAAGTTGAAGATATTAGAAGACACAAATAAAAATTCTAGAGATGAAAAATAAAATATCTAAAATTTAAAATACACTGGAAAATAATAACCTTCCAGTTTTTTCACCTTTCAGTGGACAATTTTTTTTTCTCATATTGTAAAACAATTCCTGAAACATCATTTCCTTTAGGCAGTCTTCCAAAATTGATTCAAAGAAAGAGTTCTACTCATTCTACTCAGGACATTCCTATAGCTACTTCCTTTATTACATATTTAACTTGGCTCAAGCTGCCAAAATCAATCATTCTTGACCTATATTAACATACACATTTTCCTGCTTATTTGTGACTTGACTTAATATGCCAAATCATATTGTGTATTGTGTATCCATTATATGTATATACATCTCAGGAAATCTGTCTTTAACTTAAAATGAACTGCTTTCTATCTTTTTTTTTTTAAGGAATGGTTTTTATAATTTATTAATACTGGACTAACCATAAAAAAGAATCAGAGCTCTCAAATTCTTTAGTCAGACTTTATTACTAAATCCCTAATTAAAAACTAAATACAGGATTTCCTTATTTAGTTTTTCCTATTCCTCTATCTGAGTACAATTATAACCCTGGACATTATATAAACAACAAACATAAGAACTTGTATGGTAGAGAGAAGGTAAACCAGATGGAGATGTCTATCATGTGGGGAATTCCCTAGGTTTTCTTCTTGCCTCATATGTCCCCAACTTAGAGCTGGAGAAGACAGCAACCCAGTAATTCCAATGGGGACAGACAAAAAAAATCCCAATGAAAATCTGCTCTCTCAACCTGAAAAACCATGAAAAAGGAAGACTCACAAGAAAGAAAACTTTTAAAAATAACCACTCCATTGCAGTCAAACTCTACAGAAAAAAACTGTAGCTCTCCCAACCACACCATCAAAGGCCATTTGGGGGGGAGCTGCGACTTCTACCCTCACCAGACTACAATGAGGAACCTGGGTGGTATAAAGACAGAGTAAGCAGCCAGTGTATACTTTATCACCAGGCCATAATAAACCCCATTTCTTATATACATAAATAAAAGTCCAGACTTCCACTCCCACTTTTCAGTAACAAAGGACGTCACTCCTTTCACTGGGATGATGTCAGAGGATGCCTAGTGGAGAGTCAGGATTTTCATTACTGCCCACTGCTAGTGAGGTTATACCCCCTAACCTGTGATGTCCATGGAGGTCATATGGGGAGTGATAACAAGGCACTCTTAACCCTCCCAACCTGGGGAGTTTCAACTGAAGCCTAGTAGAGACCTGAAACTCCCACTTCAATCTCAGAAGTAATGAGGAAACTCCAACCTTGGTTGCTTACAGAGACAGAGTGAGGAATTTGGACTTCCCTTTGCCCTTACTATAAGGGCAAGATGGCAGCCCCTTCCCCTCCCAGAGCAGTGTCACAGAAAAACAGTTAAAACAGAAAGTTAAAATAAGAATTAGAGTGTCATTATATAATATCCAGGTATTATAGTATTTAATGCCAGATATTGGTTGAAATCATTCCTTATACCAGAATCAGGAAGAATACAAACTGAATGAAAGAAGGCAATCAATAGATATCAATAGTGAGATAACAGAGGTGTTAGAATTATTGACAAATGTTTTAAAACAATCATCAAAACACTGGCTGAAAAAGCAATTAAACACATGCTTGAAACAAAAATTAAAGATTAGAAGGTTTCAGCAAAGAAATAGAAGATATGATGAACCAAATGGAAAATTTTTTTTTTTTTAGAAATTATTTTTTAAATCTATTATGGATACACATTTTTCAGAGTGAATTATTCCATTTTGTAGTTGGTCTTAAAGAATATTTTCAAATAGCATTTGCTAGTTTTAATGCTTCATATCACTTTTTATAATATGTATTTTTTATTAATAAAAAAATTAACTAACACGACATTTAGAAATCATTCCATTCTACATATGCAATCAGTAATTCTTAATATCATCACATAGATGTATGATCATCATTTCTTAGTACATTTGCATTGATTTAAAAAAGAAATAGTAAGACAACAGAAAAAGAAATCAAATGATAATATAGAGAAAAAATAAAAATAAAAAATACATATATAAAAACAAACAAACAAACAAAACTATAGCTCAGATGCAGCTTTATTCAGTGTTTTAACATAATTACATTACAATTAGGTAGTATTGTGCTGTCCATTTCTGAGTTTTTGTATCTAGTCTTGTTGCACAGTCTGTATCCATTCAGCTCCAAATACCCATTATCTTACCCTGTTTCTAACTCCTGCTGGTCTCTGTTACCAATGACATATTTCAAGTTTATTCTCGAATGTCGGTTCACATCAGTGGGACCATACAGTATTTGTCCTTTAGTTTTTGGCTAGTCTCACTCAGCATAATGTTCTCTAGATCCATCCATGTTATTACATGCTTCATAAGTTTATTCTGTCTTAAAGCTGCATAATATCCCATCGTATGTATATACCACAGTTTGTTTAGCCACTCGTCTGTTGATGGACATTTTGGCTGTTTCCATCTCTTTGCAATTGTAAATAATGCTGCTATAAACATAGGTGTGCAAATGTCCATTTGTGTCTTTGCCCTTAAGTCCTTTGAGTAGATGCCTAGCAATGGTATTGCTGGGTCGTATGGCAATTCTATATTCAGTTTTTTGAGGAACTGCCAAACTGCCTTCCACAGTGGTTGCACCATTTGACATTCCCACCAACAGTGGATAAGTGTGCCTCTTTCTCTGCATCCTCTCCAGCACTTGTCATTTTCTGTTTTGTTCATAATGGCCATTCCGGTGGGTATGAGATGATATCTCATTGTGGTTTTGATTTGCATTTCTCTAATGGCCAGGGACATTGAGCATCTCTTCATGTGCCTTTTGGCCATTTGTATTTCCTCTTCTGAGAGGTGTCTGTTCAAGTCTTTTTCCCATTTTGTAATTGGGTTGGCTGTCTTTTTGTTGTTGAGTTGAACAATCTCTTTATAGATTCTGGATACTAGACCTTTATCTGATATGTCGTTTCCAAATATTGTCTCCCATACAATGGGAGTAGGCTGTCTTTCTACTTTCTTGATGAAGTTCTTTGATGCACAAAAGTGTTTAATTTTGAGGAGTTCCCATTTCTTTCTTTCTTTCTTCAGTGCTCTTGCTTTAGGTGTAAGGTCCATAAAACCGCCTCCAATTGTAAGTTTCATAAGATATCTCCCTACATTTTCCTCTAACTGTTTTATGGTCTTAGACCTAATGTTTAGATCTTTGATCCATTTTGAGTTAACTTTTGTATAGGGTGTAAGATACGGGTCCTCTTTCATTCTTTTGCATATGGATATCCAGTTCTCTAGGCACCATTTATTGAAGAGACTGTTCTGTGCCAGGTGAATTGGCTTGACTGCCTTATCAAAGATCAAATGTCCATAGATGAGAGGGTCTATATCTGAGCACTCTATTCGATTCCATTGGTCGATATATCTATCTTTATGCCAATACCATGCTGTTTTGACCACTGTGGCTTCATAATATGCCTTAAAGTCCGGCAGCTTGAGACCTCCAGCTTCGTTTTTTTTCCTCAAGATACTTTTAGCAATTTGGGGCACCCTCCCCTTCCAGATAAATTTGCTTATTGGTTTTTCTATTTCCGAAAAATAAGTTGTGGGATTTTGATTGGTATTGCATTGAATCTGTAAATCAATTTAGGTAGGATTGACATCTTAACTATATTTAGTCTTCCAATCCATGAACATGGTATGCCTTTCCATCTATTTAGGTCTTCTGTGATTTCTTTTAACAGTTTTTTGTAGTTTTCTTTGTATAGGTCTTTTGTCTCTTTAGTTAAATTTATTCCTAAGTACTTTATTCTTTTAGTTGCAATTGTAAATGGAATTCGTTTCTTGATTTCCCCCTCAGCTTGTTCATTGCTGGTGTATAGAAACGCTGCAGATTTTTGAATGTTGATCTTGTAAACTGCTACTTTGCTGTACACATTTATTAGCTCTAGTAGTTTTGTTGTGGATTTTTCCAGGTTTTCGACGTATAGTATCATATCGTCTGCAAACAGTGATAGTTTTACTTCTTCCTTTCCAATTTTGATGCCTTGTATTTCTTTTTCTTGTCTGATTGCTCTGGCTAGAACCTCCAACACAATGCTGAATAATAGTGGTGATAATGGACATCCTTGTCTTGTTCCTCAATTGTTCTCCATTGAGGATGATATTAGCTGTGGGTTTTTCATATATTCCCTCTATTATTTTAAGGAAGTTCCCTTGTATTCCTATCCTTTGAAGTGTTTTCAACAGGAAAGGATGTTGAATCTTGTCAAATGCCTTCTCTGCATCAATTGAGATGATCATGTAATTTTTCTGCTTTGATTTGTTGATATGGTGTATTACAGTAATTGATTTTCTTATGTTGAACCATCCTTGCATACCTGGGATGAGTCCTACTTGGTCATGATGTATAATTCTTTTAATGTGTTGCTGGATTTGATTTGCTAGAATTTTTTGAGGATTGTTGCATCTATATTCATTAGAGAGATTGGTCTGTAGTTTTCTGTTTTTGTAATATCTTTGCCTGGTTTTGGTATGAGGGTGATGTTGGCGTCATAGAATGAATTAGGTAGCTTTCCCTCCACTTTGAATTTTTTGAAGAGTTTGAGCAGAGTTGGTACTAATTCTTTCTGGAATGTTTGATAGAATTCACATGTGAAGCCGTCTGGTCCTGGGCTTTTCTTTTTGGGAAGGTTTTGAATGACTGATTCAATTTCTTTACTTGTGATTGGTTTGTTGAGGTCATCTATTTCTTCTTGAGTCAAAGTAGGTTGTTCATGCCTTTCTAGGAACTCGTCCATTTCATCTACATTGTATTTATTAGCATAGAGTTGTTCATAGTATCCTGTTATTACCTCCTTTATTTCTGTGAGGTCAGTGGTTATGTCTCCTCTTCCATTTCTGATCTTATTTACTTGCGTCCTCTCTCTTCTTCTTTTTGTCAGTCTTGCTAAGGGTCCATCAATCTTACTGATTTTCTCATAGAGCCAACTTCTGGTCTTACTGATTTTCTCTATTGTTTTCATGTTCTCAATTTCATTTATTTCTGCTCTAATCTTTGTTATTTCTTTCCTTTTGCTTGCTTTGGGGTCAGTTTGCTGTTCTTTCTCCAGTTCTTCCAAGTGGACAGTTAATTCCTGAATTTTTGCCTTTTCTTCTTTTCTGATATAGGCATTTAGGGCAATAAATTTCCCTCTTAGTACTGCCTTTGCTGCGTCCCATAGGTTTTGATATGTTGTGTTTTCATTTTCATTCGCTTCGAGATATTTACTAATTTCTCTTGTGATTTCTTCCTTGACCCACTCGTTGTTTAAGAGTGTGTTGTTGAGCCTCCACGTATTTGTGGATTTTCTGGCACTCTGCCTATTATTGATTTCCAACTTCATTCTTTTATGATCCGAGAAAGTGCTGTGTATGATTTCAATCTTTTTAAATTTGTTTAGACTTGCTTTGTGACCCAGCATATAGTCTATCTTTGAGAATGATCCATGAGCACTTGAGAAAAAGGTGTATCCTGCTGTTGTGGGGTGTAATGTCCTATAAATGTCTGTTAAGTCTAGCTCATTTATTGTAATATTCAAGTTCTCTGTTTCTTTATTGATCCTCTGTCTAGATGTTCTGTCCATTGATGAGAGTGGCGAATTGAAGTCTCCAAGTATTGTGGTAGATGTGTCTATTTCCCTTTTCAGTGATTGCAGTGTATTCCTCATGTATTTTGGGGCATTTTGATTCGGTGCATAAATATTTATGATTGTTATGTCTTCTTGTTTAATTGTTCCTTTTATTAGTAGATAGTGTCCTTCTTTGTCTCTTTTAACTGTTTTACATTTGAAGTCTAATTTGTTGGATATTAGTATAGCTACTCCTGCTCTTTTCTGGTTGTTATTTGCATGAAATATCTCTTCCCAACCTTTCACTTTCAACCTATGTTTATCTTTGGGTCTAAGATGTGTTTCCTGTAGACAGCATATAGAGGGGTCCTGTTTTTTAATCCATTCTGCCAGTCTATGTCTTTTGATTGGGGAATTCAGTCCATTAACATTTAGTGTTATTACTGTTTGGGTAATACTTTCCTCTACCATTTTGCCTTTTGTATTGTATATATCATATCTGATTTTCCTTCTTTCTACACTCTTCTCCATACCTCTCTCTTCTGTCTTCTCATATCTGACTCTAGTGCTCCCTTTAGTATTTCTTGCAGAGCTGGTCTCTTGGTCACAAATTTCTCCCTCATTTTTGAAGGACAATTTTGCTGGATATAGAAGTCTTGGTTGGCAGTTTTTCTCTTTTAGTAATTTAAATATATCATCCCACTGTCTTCTAGCTTCCATGGTTTCTGCTGAGAAATCTACACATAGTCTTATTGGGTTTCCCTTGTATGTGATGGATTGCTTTTCTCTTGCTGCTTTCAAGATCCTCTCTTTCTCTTTGACCTCTGACATTCTAACTAGTAAGTATCTTGGAGAACGCCTATTTGGGTCTATTCTCTTTGGGGTGCGCTGCACTTCTTGGATCTGTAATTTTAGGTCTTTCATAAGAGTTGGGAAATTTTCAGTGATAATTTCTTCCTTTAGTTTTTCTCTTCCTTTTCCTTTCTCTTCTCCTTCTGGGACACCCACAACACGTATATTTGTGTGCTTCATATTATCATTCAATTCCCTGAGCCCCTGCTCAAATTTTTCCATTCTTTTCCCTATAGTTTCTGTTTCTTTTTGGATTTCAGATGTTCCATCCTCCAGTTCACTAATTCTAGCCTCTGTCTCTTTAAATCTACTATTGTAGGTTTCCATTGTTTTTTTCATATCTTCTACTGTGTTTTTCAATCCCATAAGTTCTGTGATTTGTTTTTTCAGACTTTCCATTTCTTCTGTTTTTTGATCCCATGCCTTCTTCATGTCCTCCCTCAATTTATTGATTTGGTTTTTGAAGAGGTTTTCCATTTCTGTTTGTATATTCAGAATTAGTTGTCTCAGCTCCTGTATCTCATTTGAGCTATTGGTTTGTTCCTTTGACTGGGCCATATCTTCAATTTTCCTGGTGTGATTTGTTATTTTTTGTGGCGTCTGGGCATTTAATCAGATTTCCCTGAATGTGGGACCCAGCAGGTTGAAAGACTTTCCTGTGAAGTCTCTGGGCTCTGTTTTTCTTATCCTGCCCAGTATGTGGTGCTTGTCTGTCTGCGGGTCCCACCAGCAAAAGATGTTGTGGCTCCTTTAACTTTGGAAGACTCTCGCTGCTGGGTGTGTGGTGGAGACAGAGGAAAGGTTGTAGGTTGGTTTTAATGGCTTCAAATTGTGAAGTCCTGGGATCTGAATTCCTTGAGAGAGGGATTCCACCTGAGTTGCATTTCACCCCTCCGGCGGGGAAGGTTCAGGTGGTAGAGAGCCCTGAAAGCAGCCTGTTTCTGGTTTGCGGCAGTTGTAACCTATGTAATCCCAGCGCTGAGCCCAGAGGCAATGAAGCCTCCGTAGAAACAGCCGTAGAAAGCTCTGTTTCGCCCCCTTTCCTCTTTTTCAGTTAGCCCAATTGGTGACTTCCACCTTGATCAGTTTTGCCTGAGCTGAGGGCCTATTTTTAGTAGTCAGAAGTTGTTCCTTAATGCCACTATTGGTGTTAGGTTGGGCTCAGTCTCTACTACTGTTGGAGACTCTTTCCTTTCCCTCCGGGAAGTCGCCTGTCGGGGAGGGTCGCCAGCCGCCGCAGCTTGGGGAACCGCTGTTCTGATGCTCCCAGCCGGCCTGGGAAGCTGCGTGTGTGGAAGGGGCTGCGGTCGCCGGCCACCACGGCTTGGGGGACTGCTGTTCCAAGGCTACCAGCCGGTCTGGGAAGCCACGCATGGGGGAGGGTCGCTGGCTGCCATGGCTTGGGAAACCGCTGTTCCGATGCTCCCAGCTGGTCTGGGAAGCCATGTGTGGGAGGGCCACCACGGCTTGGGGAATTGTCGGTCCAATGTTCCCAGCCGGCCCGGGAAGCCGCGTGTGTGGAAGGGGCTCCGGTCGCCGCGGCTTGGGGAACCCGATCCAAAGCTCCCAGCCGGCCCGGGAAGGAGGGAGGGAGGGGCTCCGGCCGCCAGCCGCTTCGGCCTGGGGAAGCGCGCACCTCTTGGGGACCTCACCGCAGCGGAGTTTCTTAGTCGGTCCAGCCGTTCCAAAACGGGGTATGCTGTGTGTTTGGTCTCTGTCGTGGCTCCGGGAGCTATTCTGTACTGTTTCTAGTTCTTTAGTAGTTGTTCTGGAGGAGGAACTAAGACCCGCGCGTCTTACTAAGCCGCCATCTTCTCCGGAAGTGCAAATGGAAAATTTTTAACTGAAAACACAAAAATCTAAATAAAATACTCAGTGGATGAGCTCAACAGCAGAATTCAGGGAACATAGAAAAAGAATCAGAGAAGTGGAATATCAGATCAATAAAAAATTATCCAATATGAAAACAGAGAAATGGACTAAAAATAAGTAAATAAACAGAGATTCAAACGTCTGATATTTGTGTCACTGAAACACAGATGGAGATGGAAGGCAGAGCTGAAAAGAACTCAAAAGAATAATTGCTGAGAACTTTCCAAATTGGCAATAGAAATACAAACAGCTGAGCAAACACCCAAATAGATAAACCCTTGAAAATACACACAAAGATACATCATAGTCAAACTCCTAAAAAGTAAACATTTATAAATATTGAATATAGCAAAAGAGAAAGAGATCTTACCAGCAGGGGAAAAAAATTTCCAGTAACAGCAGATTCCTCATTAGAAACTATGGAGGCCAGAATAAAGTAGCAAAATGTTTTATAAACGCTGACAGAAAAGAACTGTCAAACCAAAATTCCATTTCCAGTAAAGTGTCCTTGAGGAATAAAGAAAAAGTTAAGACATTCTAAGATGAAGGAAAATGCAGAGAATTTGTTACCAAAAGATTTACCCTAAATGAATTGCTCAGGGAGGTCCTATAAATAGAACAGCATGATAAAAGAAGGAAACCTGAAACATCAGGAAGAAGGTAAGAATACAGTGAGCAAAAATATGAGAAAATAAAATAGCTCCTCTTTCTCCTCTTTGAATTTTGATATCATATTTTATGGCTGAAGCAAAATTTATAACACTGTGATATGACTCTATTTGTAGAGAGAATATCTAAGACATTATATTATCAACAGGAGAGGGTGAAGGAACTTAAAGGGAGTAAAGTTTCTACACTTCACTCATACTGGTAAAATGACGACACCAAAAGATTAAGATAAATTATGTATATATAATATAATACATAGAGAAAGCACTCTAAAAGCTACACCATGAGATACAATAACAAAGACCATAGATAACCCAAAGTGATATTCTAAAAACTATTCAAGCAACACTGACAAGCAAGAAAATGGAAACAGAGAAATGAACAATAGGCATGACAATGAGAAAATAAAAAATAAAATGGCAGATTTAAATCCTAAAATATCAATAGTTGCTTTAAATATAAATGAGCTGAATGCACCAATTAAAAGGCAGCAATTGGCAGAATGGATTAAACAACATAACCCAATGGAATTCCTTAAGAAACTCCTTTCAAATTTATTTCAAACTCCACAAGAAACTCACTTCAAATATGACAGTCAAGTTGAATATAAAAGGATAAAAGAAAATATGTAATGAAAATTATAATCAAAGTAAAACAGGAGTGGCTATATTCATATTATATAATGAATATACAGTGGGTGTTTCAATTTGCTAAAGCTGCTGGAATGCAGTATACCAGAAAAGGATCCGTTTTTATAAAAGGGATTTATTAAGTTACAGGTTTACAGTTGTAAGGCCTTAAAAATATCCAAACTAAGGCATCTGTTCTAGTTTGAAAGCTGCTGGAATGCAATATGCCAGAAACAGAATGGTTTTTAAAAAGCAAAATTTAATAAGTTACAAGTTTACAGTTCTAAGGCTATGAAAATGTCCAAATTAAAATAAGACTATAGAAATGTCCAATCTAAGGCATCCAGGGAAAGATACCTTGGTTCAAGAAGGCCAATGAAGTTCAGGGTTTCTCTCTTAACTGGGAAGGCAGGTGACAAACATGGCAACGTCTGCTAGCTTTCTCTCCAGGCTTCTTGTGTCATGAAGCTCCCCCAGGGGTATTTTTCTTCTTTATCTCCAAGAGTCTCTGGCTGCATGGACTCTAAAGCTTTTTCCAAAATGGTTCCCTTTTAAAGGGCTCCAGTAAGCAATCCCACCTTGAATGGGTAGAGACACATCTCCATGGAGACCGTCTAATCAAAAGTTACCACCCACAATTGGGTGGGTCATATCTTCATGGACAATCAAAAAGCTCCAACCCACCAATACTAAATCATGATTAAAGGACATGGCTTTTCTGGGGTACACCACAGATTCAAACCAGCACAGCATCCAAAGAAAGATACCTTGACTCCAAATAAAGGCCTGTGTCTGTCACATGGGAAGGCATATGGTTCCTTTCTGCTGGTCCTTACTTACAGAGTGAATGATTTCCTTTTTAAGCATCTGTGAGTCCTTAGCTGCTCTGGGCTAAAATTCTGAATTTCTTCTCTTAGCATCCCATGGCTTTCTCCAGGTTCTGGCTTTCCAGTACTTGCTTTGCATCTCATGGGAAGGCATATGGTGAGGTCTATTGGACTCTGCATCTCCAAATGTCCATGTCTAGGCATCTTCTCTCTGTACCAGCTATCCAAGCATCTGTGTTGGCATTCCAAGCATCTATGCACTCCAAGCATCTCTAAATGTCTGGTTCTGAGATTTCTTCAAAATATTTCCCCTTTTAAAGGACTCCAGTAAACTAATTAAAATCCACGTTGAATGGGTAGGATCACCCTCCATGAAAATAATTTAATTAAAAGGTCACACTCACATTTGGATGTGTCACATCTCCATATAAACAACCTAATCAAAAGTTTCCACCCTAAACAATAGATCTGCCCCCACAAAATTGGAATAGAATTAAAAGCACATGGCTTTTCTGGGGTACATAACAGTTTCAAACCAGCACAGTGGCTTTATTAATATTATGTAATCTAGACTCACACATCAAGAACTAAAGAAAGCAGAGGAAATAAATTCAAAGCTAACAGAAGAAAGGAAATAATAAAGATAAGATCAGAAATCAATAAAATCAGTGAAGTGGAAAGCAGAATCAATAGAAAAAAGTCAATGAAACAAGGAGTTAGTTCTTTGAAAATATCAATAAAGTGGACAACTTCTAACAAGAATGACAAAGAAAAAGAGAATAGACACATTACCAATTTCAGGTTTGAAACACAATGATAGCAAAAGTATATTAAAGGAATACTATGACTGACTTTACACACATGAATTTGATAACTTAGATGACATGAACGAGTTCATTGAAAAAGTAAAATTACTCAATATAAACTCAATTAAAAAGTAGATCATTTGAATACACCATGTCTTAGTTTCCTGGCTGCTAGAACAAATAACACACAATGGGTTGGCTTAAACAATGGAATTTTATAGGCTCACTGTTTTAAGCCAGGATAAGTCCAAAACTTAGGTATCAGCAAGGTAAAGCTTTCTCTCCCAAAACTAGTGTTCTTGAACTGGCCACCAGCAACCCTTTGGTCCTTGGATTTTCTATGAAATGACAATGCACATGATAGTGTCTTCTCCTTTCTCTTCTGGGTTCCATTGACTTCCAGCTTCTTGCTCTTCCTGAGGCTTTCTCTCTCTAAATCTGAATCTCATTCTTCTTATAAAGTACTTTAATAATCTGGATTAAACCCTCAAGTGACTCAGTTGGCCATAATTTAACTGAAATTAACATCTCCGAAAGGTCTCATTCACAATGGGTTCATACCCACAGGAGTGGATTAATATTGACAACATGTTTTCCTGAGGTGTGTAATTCAGTCCCAATAGACCATAACTATTAAGGACAATGAATTTTCAATTTTAAAACTGAAAAAGTGAAATTTCCAGGTCAAAATGGTTTCACTGGAGAATTCTACCAAAAATTTTTTTTTAAATCTTACACCAATTCTACACAATATTTTTCAGAAAATATGGGAGAAGGGAGCACTTCCCATTTCATTTTATGAAGCTAGTATTACCCTGATACCAAAACTACTCAAAGATAACACACACACACACATACACACACAAAGAAAGGCAATTAAAGACCAGTATTTCCCAAAAATATAAACATGAAAATCATTAACAAAATATCAGCAGTTAGAAATTCTTACCTGCTGTGCCAGAGACCTGGGTTCGATTCCTGGTGCCTGCCCATGCAAAAAGAAAAAGAAATTAGCTATTAGAATTCAATGATGTATAAAAATTCCTATCAAAATGCCAGCAAGTTTTTTGTAGAAATAGATAAAATTATTTTAAAATATTATGGAAAGGCAAAGGAACTTACAATATCTAAAACATTTTTCAGAAGGAAAAATAAAGTGAGAGGAATCAGCTTACCCAGTGTCAAGCCTTATTACTTAGCTACAGTAATCAAGGCTATGTGATGTTTTCAGAGAGATAAACACATAGATCAATGGAAGAAGATAGAGAACCCAGAAATAGGCCGATATAGGCCCAAGTGATTTTATCAAAGGTGCCAAAGCAGTTCAATGAAGTAAAGATAGCCTTTTCAACAAATGATGCTAGAGAAATTGAACATACACAGGGAAAAAAAATGAATCTTGAATTAAGTCTCACACCTTATGGAAATTAAAAATGGATCATGGGGTACATGGGTGATTTGGTGGTAGAATGCTCACCTCCCGTGCAGGAGACCCGGGTTCAATTCCCAGACCATACAGTACTGCCCTCCATCCCCCAAAGGAATGAACCATGGACTTACATTTCCACAAAACTATAAAACCTGTAGGAAAAAAAACATAGGAGAAAATCTTTGCGATCTAGAGCTAGGCAAAGAATTCATACACTTGATATCAAAAGCACAACCCATAAAAGGAAAAGTCGATAAATTGAACTGCATCAAAATTAAAACATTTTCTCTATGAAATATCCTGTTAAGAGGATGAAAATAGATGGGTAAAAACATTTGCAAACCATGTATCATACCAAAGACTCATTTCAATGATATATAAAGAACTCTCAAGACTCAAAGTAAAACCCAAACTGTCCAATTATAAAATGGGCGGATTTTTCTGAGGAGACTATACAGATAGTAAAAAAGCATGTAAAAAAGTTTGTAATTTCATTAGCCATTAGGGTGTTAAAATGAGACATCATTACAGACCTATCAAAATGGTTAAACTAGCTACTGACAACACCAAATGCTGGTGAGGATGTGAATCACTCACACATAACTGGTGGTATGTAAAATGTGTCAGTCACTCTAAAAATCAGTTTAGATTTTAGTTAAGAAACTTCTTAAGAAAACAAACAGGCAACTACCATATGAGTGAGCATTTGAACTCTTGAGTATTTATCCCAAAGAAATGAAAAGTTCTTTCAACAAAAACCTGTACCTGAATGTTAATAGTATTTTGTTGATAATATCCAAAATTTGGAAATAATAAATGTCCTTCAATAAAAAAATGGTTAAGTAAACTGTAACATAACTATATGTTCTAGTTTGCTAGCTGTCAGAATGCAATATACCAGAAACAAAATGGCTTTTTAAAAAGGGAATTTAATAAGTTGCTAGTTTACAATTCTAAGGCTGTGAAAATGTCCCAATTAAAACAAGTCTATAGAAGTGTCCAGTTTAAGGCATCCGGGGAAAGATACCTTGGTTCAAGAGGGCCGATGATGTTCAACATTTCTCTCTCAGCTGGAAGGCACATGGCGAATATGGCGGCACCTACTGGCTTTCTCATAGCTCTACCAAAAGGGACTCTCTAAAGTGTTTTCTCTTCTAAAGGATTCCAGTAAGCAACTCCACCTTCAATGGGTGGAGACACACCTCCATAGAAATCATCTAATCAAAAGTTACCACCCACAATTGGGTGGGTCACATCTGCATGGGAATGATCAATATGCTCCCACCCAGCAGTACTGAATGAAGATTAAAGGACATGGCATTTCTGGGGTCCACCATAGACAAAAACCAGCACATCATACTATGACTACTATTCAGAAATATTCTGTCGATACTTGCAGCAGTCTAGATGAATGTTCAGAAAATTATGCCAAGGGAAAAAAAGCCATTCTCACATCTTCACAATGGATTTGTACCAGAACGCAGATGTGAAAACCATCACTAAGTCTTAAGACACAATGAGAAAGGAAAAGATTCATATCAACATTAACATCGCTGGACTCATAGTTTCAGGCAAGTCCACCACTACTGGCCATCTGATCTACAGATGTGGTGGAGTTGACAAAAGAACCATCAAAAAAATTGAGAATGAAGATGCTGAGATGGGAAGGGGCTCCTTCAAATATGCCTGGGTCCTGGATGAACTGAAAGCTGAACGTGAGCATAGGATCATCATTAACATCCCCCTGTGGGGATTTTTAAAAATATTTTTATTGGAAATCTTCACACACATACATTCCATACATAGTATACAACCAATGGCTCACAATACCATCACATAGTTGTGTATTCATCACCATGATCATTTTTGAATATTTGCATCACTCCAGAAAAAAGCAGAAAGAAAAACTCGCACATCCCATAGCCCTTACTCCTCCCTCCTACTGATCACTAGTATTTAAATCTACCCAATTTTTTTACTCTTTATTCCTCCCCTATTATTTATTTATTTATTATCCTTGTATTTTTACTCATCTGTCCATACCCTGGATAAAAGGAGCATCAGACACAAGGTTTTCACAATCACACAGTCACATTGAATTGGTTGTCCCTATTGCTTGCGAGAGTATCAGGAATTCCCCAGATGGGAAAGTTTAGTATTTCCTCCGTTTTTGCCAGTTCCCTGTGAGGACTTTGCAAATACTTTTTTATTTTCTGCCCAAATTACACTGGGATATATTGGGGCATCACAGTAACTTGTACAAACCAACAAGATCTCACACCCTTATCAAGATTCCATATAATTATGATATTCAAATAAATGGACCACACGAGTTAAATTAGATAATGCACTACCCAAAATATAAATTTTGCACCAAATGAACATCTCTTCCTCTGGTTTCACACAGAAGTTGAAGTTTTAAAAGTATGGACCATATCATCCTTTACCTTGTATTCTGATTTACCTTAAGTCTTATCAAAATCAGCTTCATTCATATCTCTAGTTGAAATCTGATCACTTTTTCAACTTTTTGAACAGTTGCTGTATGGAGTAATGCTGACTTTCACAGCTTCAGAGCTCTAACTCTGAGTCTCAGGTGTCACATAAATAGCAGAAGTTTCAGGGAATGACCAGATTATACACAAATAGCTCAGTATCTCAGAATTTAGAAATAATTGTTACAACTCCAAAATAGATGTGACTGCTGTAAGAGCTCACTCTAGGACCCTTTACAATAGGCTCCAACCTGATAACCATATTCTCAACTTCAGTGCTCCAAGTTTGTATGATTAGTCCATATGAGTCAGGCATGATAATGCTTATCTTTTTGTTTCTGCCATTTCATTCAACACACTGTCCTTAAGGTTCATTCACATATTGCACACCTCACAACTTCATTCAGTCTTGCAGTTACTCTGTAGTCCTTTGTGTGAACACACCACAGTTACCCCTTCCATCCCTCAGTCATTATACCTGTAGGCCACCTCCATCCATTGTGTGCTGTGAACACTGCTGCCATAAACACCAGTGTGCAAATGTCCATTTGTGTCCCGACTCTTAGTTCCTCCAGGCATTTGTCTAGCAACAGGGATGCAGGATCATATGGCAACCCCACCCCTATCCTCTTTAGAATCATCATGCAGAGGAGCTGCACCTCTCAGCTTCTCTACCAACAGTGAATAGGTACATGTCTTTCTCCACATTTTCTCTAGCACTTGTTTCTCTCTATTCATTTTTAAGCAGTTTTATTTGCACATCATACGATCCAGCCTAAGTAAATAGACATGCCTTGGCCACCATAATCTATATAAAGACATTTCCTTTACTTCGCAAATAATCCATAGCCTTCCCCCATAACGCTGCTTGTTGACATTTAGTTTTTGGCATAATGCCTTTCTTACATTCAGTGAAAGTATATTACAATTTTACTGCTAGCTATAGACCCTAGCTAGCATTGACTGTACTTTTTCCCATATACCATCCCATTTTCAACATCTTGCAATGTTGACATTCATTTGTTTTCCCTCATGCAAAAACATTTTTTATTTGTACATTTAATAACCATCATTGTCCACTCTAGCTATTCCTGTGTTATAAAGTCTCAGTCTTTATTGTCTAACTTTCCTTCTGGTTTCGTACATGCCCCCAGCCCTTCTCCCTCAACAATACTCACATTCAGCTTCATTTGGTGTACTTATGTTATTGTGCTACCATCAGATAGTATTGTGCTATCCATTTCTGAATTTTTTACAATCAGTCCTATTGTACATTCTTTGCTCCTTCAGCACCAAAGTCCCAATCTCTCCCCAGTTGCTATTTCCTGATAACCTGTGTTCTTAACTTCAACTCTCAAAATTTACTTATTAATGTTAGTTCATATTAGTGAGGCCATATAGTATTCGTCCTTTAGTTTCTGGCTAATTTCACTCAGCATAATGTTCTGAAGGTTCATCAACATTGTTACATGCTCCATGATTATCCTGTCTTACAGCTCCATAGTATTCCGTTATATGTACATATCACAGCTTGTTGAGCCAGTCTTCCATTGATGGACATTTGGGCTGTTTCCATCTCTTGGCAATTGTAAATAATACGGCTAGATAAACTGGTGAGCTAATGTTGGTTTGTGTCCTTGCCTTTAGTTCCTCTGAATATATACCTAGAAATGGAATTGCTGGATCATATAGCAATTCTGTACTTACCTTCCTGAGGAATTGCCAAACTGCCTTCCAGAGCAGTTGTACCATTTTACATTGCCACCAGCAAAGGATAAGTTTACTTCTTTCTCCACATGCTCTCCAGCATTTGTCATTTTCTGTTCTTTTGAAAATGGCCATTCTAGTGGGTGTGACATGATATCTTACTGTAGTTTTGATTTGCATTTCATTAGTGGCTAGTGAAATTGAGCATTTTTTCATGTGTCTTTTAGCCGTATACGTTTCCTCTTCTGAAAAGTGTATGTCTTTTGCCCATTTATAATTGCTTTTTAATCTTTTTGCTATCAAATTGTAGAATCTCTTTATATATTCTGTATACTAAACCCTTATATGATGTGTGGTTTCCAAATATTGTCTCCCATTGCATGGGCTGCCTTTTTATTTTCTTGACAAATTTGTTTGATGCACAAGAGTGTTGAATTTTGAGAAGATCCCATTTATGTATTTCTGTTTTCATTGACTGTGCTTTGGGTGTAAGGTCTCGGAAACCACCTCCCATCACAAGATATGATATTTCCCTGTATTTTCTTCAAAAAATTTTATGGTCTTAACACAAGTGTTTAGGTCTTTGACCCATTTTGAGTCAACTTTTATATAGGGTGTGAGATATATATCCTCCTTCATTCTTTTGCATATGGATATCCAGTTCTCTAAACACCATTTATTGAAGAGGTTGCTTTGACGGCCTTATCAAAGAACAGTTGTCCATAGATGAGAAGGTCTATCTCTGAACACTCAATTCCATTCCATTGATCAATGTATCAAGCTGTATGCCAGTACCATGCTGTTTTCACCACTGTTGCTTCATAATATGCTTTCAAGTCAGGTAGTGTGAGACCTCCCACTTTGTTTTTCCTTCTCAGGATATTTTTGGCTATTCAGGGCACCTTCCAAATAAATTTAGTTATTGATTTTTCTATTTCTGCAAAGTAGGTTATTGGGATTTTAATTGGTATTGCTTTGAATTTATAAATCAATTTGGGTAGAACTGGCATCTTAACTATGTTTAGTCTTCCAATCCATGAACATGGTATGCCATTCCATTTACTTAGGTCCTCCATGATTTCTTTTAGTAATTTCCTGTAGTTTTCTCTGTATAGGTCTTTTGTATCCTTAGTTAAATTTATTCCTAAATATTTGATTCTTTTGGTTGCAAGAATTTTTTCTTGATTTCCTTCTCAGATCGCACATCATTAGTGTATAAAAAAGCTGCTGATTTTGGGGAGTTGATCGTGTGCACTGCCACTTGGCTGTACTCATTTATTAGTTCTAATAGCTTTGCTGTCAATTTTTTGGGATTTTCGAACTATAGTATCATGTCATCTGCGAACACTGAGAGTTTTACTTCTTCCTTTCCAATTTGGATACCTTTTATTTCTTTTTCATTTCTAATTGCTCTGGCAAGAAGTTCCAGCACAATGTTGAATGACAATGGCAGCAGTGGGTGTCCTTGTCTTGTTCCTGATCTTAGAGGGAAAGCTTTCAGTCTTTCCCCATTGAAGATGATGTTAGCTGTGTGTTTTTCATATATTCCCTTTATCATATTGCAGAAGTTCCCTTCTATTCCTATCCTTTGAAGTGTTTTCAACAAGAAAGGATGTTGAATTTTGTCAAATGCCTTTTCTGCATCAATCGAGATGATCACGTGGTTTTTCTTCTTTGATTTGTTGATATGGTATATTACATTAGTCGATTTTCTTATGTTGAACCATCCTTGCATACCTGGGATGAATCCTACTTGGTCATGGTGTATAATTCTTTTAATGTGCTGCTGGATTCGATTTGCAAGAATTTTGTTGAAGATTTTTGTGTCTGTATTCATTAGAGAGATTGGTCTGTAATTTTCTTTTCTTGTAATGTCTGTGTCCAGCTTTTGATATTAGGGTGCTGTTTGCTTCTCAGAATGAGAACTGTCACTCCTCTTCAGTTTTTCTTGAAGAGTTTGAGCAGGATTGATATCTTTCTTGAAGATATATTTATGTCTAGATATTTTATTTCCTTAATTAGTTTATTCTGGAGGTTATTTTTGCTCTTTTACCTAGGGTTTTATTGCTGGATAGCTTTGTTCTCTAGCTCTTCTCTGACGTTCAGTTCAACTTATTCTAGACTTCTAGCACAGGTTCTGTTTAACTGATCAGAATTTTTCAGTTCTTGTTTTTCTGTTTCTCACCCTGCTTATGTGGACTCTTTTCTTGAGGAAGATCTCCTCAGATATTATCGACCCCAGTCAGATTTTCCCAGACCAGACAGGCCCAAATCTCAGGAGGTGAGAGTAGCCTGCATCAGTTTTCCATAAGGGTAAGACCACCCAGGTTGTCAGACTGTTCTGTGAAACTTGTAGACTCTGTGCTTTTCCTGTCCTACTCAGCATGTGGCATTTGTCAGCCTGCATCTCCACATAGGTGTAAAGTAATGCAGTGCCTTTAATTCCAGCAGCCTCTCCCTACCAGTGATATAGTTGAGACAGAGGCTGAGATAGTTTGAGGGTTTTGATTGCTTTTTGTTTCCAGCCCATGGGGCCTGAATTCCCTGAAGGAGGGCCTCCACTTGAGCTGGGCCCTGCCCCACTTTCTTGGAGAAGATACACCCTACAGGGAGCTAACCCCTTTTCACCTCACTAGGTACTTTGTCTCTCAGACATGCCTTAATTCCACCTTTGCCTGGGGCAGTGCTGGAGACTGAAAGTGCTTCCAGTTCTATCTAATGAGATGAAAAGAAGTAAAAGAAAAAAAAAAAGGCAACTTTTCAGAGTTGGACCCTAGCTCCCCAGGTTTGCCAATAAATAGTTTGAGTTGACACATGTCTCTGTGAGTCCCAGGCTCTATGCGCCCCCTTTTTTTGGAGTCCAGCCCTTTTCCAGTATTTTGTGCTGTCCAACTCAAAAAGCCTCTGATTTTTAATTTTATTTTTTTCCATCAGCCCTGCCCCCTCTCTGCCTGGGTGAAAAGTCCTGGTTCTTTAGTGCTTACTCCAAGTTTATCTGTGCTCAGGGCCTGTTGTCAGTAGTCAGAATTTGTTAATTAATTCCACAATTGGAGTTTGGTTGAGCTAAGCCTTTATTAGCCCTACTAATAAAGTCTGTTTCCTTTCCCATCGGGGTACCAGCCTGCTCTGCCCATGGGGGAGGGGCACCAGCCCCCATGGCTTGGGAGACTTACAGTTCTGTGTGGGATTTCATCCATTGCACCCATTACAGACTGGTATGTGCTGTATGTCCTATCACTAATGTCCCCCCAGCAGTTGTTCCATACAGTTCCTGGCTATGTACTAGCTGCTCTGGAGAATGAACTAATTTTCACACCTCACCATGCTGCCATCTTGCCCTGCCTCCCCACTGTGGAAATTTGCGACCAGCAAGTATTATGTGACCATCATTGATACCCCAAGATAGAGAGTTTATTGAAAACATGATTACAGGCACATTTCAGGCTGGCTGTGCTATCCTGATTGTTGCTGCTGGTGTAGGTGAATTTGAAGCTGGTATCTCCAAGAATGGGCAGACCTGTGAGCATGCCCTTCTGGCTTACACGGTGGGTGTGAAACAACTAATTGTCAGTGTTAAAATGGATTACACTCATCCAGCCTATAGCCAGAAGAGATAAGAAAAAATCGTTAGGGAAGTCAGCACCTACGTTAAGAAAATTGGCTACTACCCCAACACAGTAGCATTTGTGCCAATTTCTGATTGGAATGTGACATGCTGGAACTAAGTGCTAACATGCCTTGGTTCAAGAGATGGAAAATCACCTGTAAGGATGCCAATGCCAGTGGAACCACACTGCTTGAAGCTCTGGATTGCATCCTGCCACCTACTTGTCTAACTGACACGCCCTTGCATTTGCCCCTCAGTATTGTCCCTGTGGACTAGTGAAGACTGGGGTTCTCAACTGGGTATGGTAGCCAACTTTGCTCCGGTCAATGTTCCAACTGAAGTAAAGTCTGTTGAAATGCACCATTAAGCTTTTTTTGCCCCCTGGTTACACCATAAAGCTTTGAATGAAGCTTATCCGAGGTACAATGTGGAACTTCAACATCAAGACTATGTCTGTTAGAGATGTTCGTCGTGGCTGTGTGGCTGGTTACTGCAAAAATGACCCACCAATGGAAGCAGCTGGCTTCTCTGCTCAGATGATTATTCTGAACCATTCAAGGCAAATCAATGCTGATTGTGCACCTGTGAAGCATTGTCACACAGCTCACCATTGCTTGCAAGTTTTCTGAGCTGAAGGAGAAGATTGATTTCTGTTTAGGTAAGAAATTGCAAGATGGCCTCAAATTCTTGAAATCTTGTGATGTTTCCATCATTGACATGTTTCTTGGCATATCACTGTGTATTGAGAGCTTTTCTGACTATTTTCCTCTGGGCCATTTTGCAGTTCATGATATGAGACAGTTGCTGTGATTATTGTGCTGGTTTGAAGCTATATGTACTCCAGAAAAGATCATGCTCTTTTAATACACTTCTGTGAGTGTAGACCTATTATAGGTGGGACCTTTTGATTAGGTTATTTAGTTATGCGACTTGCCTTATTCAAGGTGAGTCTTAATTCTCTTACTGGAGTCCTTTATAAATGGATAACAGACAGAAATAATCCCCAGAGAAGTTTAGAGAAAAGCCCCACAGAAGCTAAGAGAGCCATAAGCTAAAGAGAGAGATAGACAGAAGCTCAGAGAGGAAGCCATTGAAGCCGGAAGCTGTAAGTAACGATCCAGGAGAGAAGGGCCGGCAGATGTCACCATGTGCCTTACTATCTGATAGAGGAGCCCAAACTCACCTGTAGCTGGTCTTAGAGTCCAGGTATAGTCCGTTGAGGCCTTTATTTGGATATTTTAATGGACTTAGAATTGTAAGCTTGTAAGTTAATAAATCCCCATTGTAAAAGCCAGCCCATTTCTGGTATATTGCATTTCGTCAGCTTTAGCAAACTAAAACAGGTGTCATCAAGGCAGTGGACAAGAAGTCTGCTGGAAATGGCAAGGTCACCAAGTCTACCCCCAAAGTTCAGAAGGTAAAATGAATATTATCCTAACACCTGCCAACCTAGTCTTACTCCGTACTCACTCCATAGAATGGCCTCAGAACTATTTGTCTCAATTGACCATTTAAGTTTAATAGTGAAAGACTAGCTAATGATAATAATGCATTTGTGAAACCCTCAGAAGGAAAGGAATATTTTATGGACCATTTGTTTCTTTTGTATGGCAGTTTTAAAATATTTATTCTTCAATTTTTAAATGGAAACAACTTGACTAAAATGTTTTGGGTTTTTTTTTTTTTTTGCCTTAAGATTTATTGCACACTCTGTAGGCAACTGCTATAAGCCATCAAAAAAAAATCAAAGCTCAGTAACACAAAATTACACCTTCAATGAATGCAGAGATACCAACTGTATGAAAACAATTTTGTGGAAACAGGAGGAACACTAATCTGGGTGAGAGTAAGGAGACACCACAGGGTTTGGGATGGACATTTCTGCATAAGCAAATGTTCAGAAGCATGAAAATATGATCCGCCTGAAAATCTCTGATAACTCCAGCCCCTTAGTCACCATGCTCAGCCACCTTCTTCCTTCTGCCCCTCTGTCTCATGTTTTTTCCATTTTATACTTACAACTCTTATACTTCCTTGCCTCCAATTTATCCCTCTTTCCCTGCTGCAGAATGTAAATTTTTCTCAGGGACTATTTTGGCAAAGCTATTTCTAAAGTTTGAAAAGTCCAATTGATCCAGTAATTCTACTCACAGGAATTTATACTAAAGAAATAGTGGATACTTTCAAAAATTCATTACTTAGGTGTTATTTATAATAGCAGAATTTTTTTTTAATTTTTTTAAACATAAAAATAAGCAAATGCAAACATTCTTACCATATGATCATTCCATTCTTGGTATATAATCAATAACTCACAATATCATCACATAGTTATATATTCATCACCATGATCATTTCTTTTTATTTCTTTTTCTGAATAGATGCAAATGTTCCAAGAAGGAGCATCAGACACAAGGTTTTCACAATCACACAGTCACAGTCACATTGAGAAAGCTATATCATTATACAATCATCTTTAAGAAACATGGCTACTGGAACACAGCTCTGCAGTTTCAGGCACTTCCCTCCAGCCTCTCCAAGTTCATTCATTAATATTAGCTCATATCAGTAGGGCCATATAGTATTATCTATGGTATGAGCAGATGAGTAAAACATACTTATTAAAAATAAATAAATAATAGGGAACAAATGTTAAAATAAATTTAGTAGATTAAAGTGTTAGTGATCAATGAAAGGGAGTAATAACGGGTATAAAAAAAAGTAGGGGAAACAAAGGCTAAAATATATTGGGTAGATGGAAATATGAGCAGTCAATGAAAGGGAGGGGAATGGTATGTATGAGTTTTTTCTTTTTATTTCTTTTGCTGAATTGATGCAAATGTTGGTGGCAGTCATGGTGCAGGAGGGCAGAAGCTGTTTCTTTACACAATAGTTCTCCATGCGCTTACCTCTGCTGTTAACCATTGGCTCACCTGTGTTCAAGTCTGTGTTAGTTAGATTCGGTTGTCAACTTGGCCAGGTGAGCATACCTAGTTCTGTTGCTGCGGACACAAGCCAATGCTGTGTGACTCTCATCTGTTGCTAATTACATCTGCAGTCGGCTAGGAGGTGTGTCTGCTGCAATGAGTGACGTTTGACTTAATTGGCTGGTGCTTAAATGAGAGAACGCAATGTAGCACAGCCAAGCAGCTCTGCATTCCTCATCTTAGCACTTGCAGCTCAGCCCAGGCCTTTGGAGATGCAGAAAGAAGTCACCCCGGGGAAAGTTGTTGGAACCCAGGGGCCTGGAGAGAAGACCAGCAGAGACCATCCTGTGCCTTCCACGTAAGAAAGAACCTCAGTGGAAAGTTAGCTGCCTTTCCTCTGAAGAACCAACAAAATAAATCCCCTTTTATTAAAAGCCAATCCGTCTCTGGTGTGTTGCATTCCGGCAGCTAGCAAACTAGAACAAAGTCTATACCTAAAAGTTGACCTGATTCTGAACATTCTGCTTGTACTTTTACTGCTGTTTCCTGAAAGTCAAAACCAGAGTTCTGAGCAAGAACCTTGGGAAAAATGAGCAATGCATCAGAAAATGCTTGGACTCCAAGTTGGGCCCTGCCCTTTACACTGGGCTTATATTTAACCAGAGCTTCTGCCATTACCACTTCTACTGCACTGGTACCTGGAAACAAACAGCCATCATCAATAACATTTTTGACAGCCCTTGGGCCATCTCTTATCGTGTCTTTGACTTGAGTGAGTGTGTGCTTTCACCAGTATTTCACCAACAATGTCACAGAATGAAGATTGTTACATTTCTCAATAAAGGCGAACTATTCTTCTCCCGGTGTATACTCATAGACAAGGCCTGCATGCCCCAGACAGGATTTAAGTTATCCAAAGAATTTAGAGTTACCCCACCACATGCAAGAGTGAGCCTCTCCATATTTCTCCTTTTAGGTCCACGCAGAAGTACTATGCCTTCTTTTGCAAGAGCATCTAATGAAAAGAGGTCATTTCCCTTTTGACTAATGACAACAAATCCTTTATCTGAATCACCACAGAACTTCTTCAGTTCTATTTTTTTTAACTCTATCTTCAATGAATTTTCTTTCGGTTTTGCCTAGTTTCTCTCCTTCTTCTGCACTCTTGTAAAAACAGCCAGAATTTAAAAAAAAAAAAAAAGCTAGACTTCACTTTGGTTTTTTCTTATTCTCATGACACATTGCATATGAAGACATACATATCTTCTGCTCTTTTTTTTTTCATATCAGGATGCCATGCCCCACAATCCAAAACAAGCCTTCTGATTAAGCTTCTATCAGTTTCAGATTTATATTCCATCTCCATGTTCTCAGCCTTGAAAAGGTTGATAGGTTCATCTAGTTTATTTAATGGCCAAAATGGAGTCCACTACAGCCTCCATTAAGACATCAACAAGTTCAGCATGAAGTTTAGTATGTAGAGATGTTCTAGCCACATCCGTGTTTCTCTGGCCCTCTCTTTGCTTACTGATTTGTTCCAATCAAATCCTTTGCACTTTCAAATCCTTCTGTTATTATTCTTGAATGAAGACCTTCAGAAATGTAGAGATCGGCTTGTTTCAGCAGCTCTCCAGTGATTAGGAAATTGGAAGTGGTACCATCACCAGTTATGTCATCCTGAGCTGTTGCTACTTTTGCTATTGAAGAAGCCATTAGGTGTTCAATTTGCATTTCATGAAGCTGCACATTGCCATCTTTAGTAAGCCTGATGTCTCCAGTACCAGAAACAAGCATCTACATCATGCTCTTGAGCCCTGGGTTGATCCTCAGTTCGTCCTGCAGTCCTCATGCCGTATTCATGTTGACTGCCAGGGCGGCTTGGCCCTGAGCCAACTCAGCCTTGGGAATCAGGGTCTTCACAGCCGCCATAGCTGACCCAGCAGAGAGAGAGGAGGAAACCCCAAGACCAGCTCAGCGTGGCTGCAAGGTGACATCCCTGACACAGAATTTTGAGACCCATTAAAATAAAGTTTAATGAAGAAAAAAAAAAGTGATTTCCTGAAAGTTGCATACTGTATTATTCCATTTATCTAACATTCCTGAAATGACCAAATTATAGAAATGGTGAGCAGATTGGTGGCTAAGAAGGGGATAGGGCAAGAGGGAAGTAGGTGGGGCTATTGAAAAGCAACATGAGGGATATTTGTGGTGAAAGAAATGTTCTGTATCATGACTGTATCAATGTGATATTTGACTCTAGTTTTGTAAGTTGTTACATTGGGAGAACGGGTAAAAGGTACCTGAAATCTTTGTTTTATTTCTTTTACTGCATATGAATCTACAATTATTGCAAAATTAAAATCTTTATTTAAAACAAAAAAGAAGTACAATCAGATGAAATCATACTTGGAAGATAATAGACTTGTAGACTTTTGTATGAAAACTAGTTTGTTAGAGGGTCCTTCAGGAAGAACAGGATGACCTGATGCCTTGTGAGAAGGTGGAGACGTAATGGAGGTCGAAAGCCCCAAAATGCAGCCAGATACAGAAGTTGAGTTTCAGCAAGTTCTTTAATATGTCCACAGCTGGCCCTGGTAGCTTCCTTGTATAACTTCTTAATAGGTTGACACATGCTGTTAAAGACAATATACCCTTCAAACTGCTGCTGCTCAAAATACTATTGATTCATGTCATGGGACCGCATTCAAGAAGGACTGCTTTCAAGCCAATGTAAGCCTTGTTTACTGAAGCCACATCTACTTTAGAGACCATATAGGCTTGAATGATAAGTGAAATAATATTTGACTTTGATTCCCCTCCCCGAACCAGGTTCCTCCCTTCCAGGAATCATGGGTGGTTTATACTGCCATGTAATCAATTTCCCATTGTAAAATGGGGTTTCTCAGTGTTTGTAGAGTTCCTTCAGCTGTTCTCTGTGCAATGACCTCACCCTGAGCCAGCGCTGCCAGGTTAACATCGTCCTTCCAACATCAGCTGCCAGTGGCGGGCCTCATCACCACCACCACCCCATATTCCCTGGAGTTAGAGAGCTTCCTCCGTTACTGCAGTAAGAACTCCGAAAGTTAAACTTCTCTCCACTTTTCTGATATCTTTGTTGAAAGACCTGATATGAGCTTCCACAGGACCGTTTCAGAGGACGCATATATCCATTCCTACCTGCCAGCATTGGAGCAGATACTTTTTAACACTCCTTCCTCAGTAATAATCAAATCAAACTGATCCTAATAAAGGCCAGAAGAGACTCATAGTGAATTTTTTCTGTTATTCAATTGTATATACACGTACATACATATATACCAGTAAAAAAAATTTTCAATAATATTACAGTGCAAAAAAAGGAAATCAGTAATTGGCTAGTGCTTTTTAATTATAATGAAATTTTTGGAGTAAAATAGAAAAAAGCTTATACTTACATAATGGTGTGTCATATAAATGAATATTAACAGAACAGAAAAATAATTAAAAAGCAAAAAATTTTTATTTTGAAGATATTAAAATTCTGTAAATAAATATTATATATGAACTAAAATTTGCACTTACCAAACAAAAGCATTACCCCTCAAATTTTACATTGTTTCACTGTGTCTTACTTTCTAAGAGGCTGCTCTGACGAATGCCACCCAATGGATTGGCTTAAACAATGAGAATTTATTGGCTCGCAGTTTGAGAGGCCAGAAGCCCAAATCAAGACCTTGTCTAGAAGGCTTGCCTCCTCATGAGGTTTAGTGTTCTGGTTGGCCAGCCATCCTTGGGTTCCTTGGCTTTCCCATCACATGGCAATGTCCTCCCCTTTCTCCTCCAGGTTCCTACTGATTTCCAACTTCCTGTCCCTTCCGGTGGCTTTTTCTGACTTTCTTCTGCTCATAAAGGATTCCAGTAATCTGATTCAGACCTTCCCTCATTTGGTGGGGCCACACCTTAACTAAAAATAATACCTTTAAGAAGTCCTATTTACGATAAATTCACATTGTTAGGAATGCAGATTAAGTGTGTGTGTTTTGGGGAGTACATAATTCGATCTCCCACTTGCTGTTTTAAATTGCAAACACAAATAAGAACTCTAAGTGATCACATAGAAAGATGGAATTTTAGGAACTCAAATTCTGTTTCTTTGCCTTTATAATCACTGTGACAGGATAGTTTGCTTCTAATCTACTGTTTAAATGTGGGAATGTAGAAGATGTCTGGGGATGGAGACAAAAAGCATGCTCAAATAATGGTGGAACATTAATTTATTCTTGAAACAAATGCATGTAGCTAAGACTGTGGCTATTGAGAATGAACCTTAGAACTTTAAATTCTCCACATTAACCACCATGTAGAGTACCGTACTTAGTAAAGGTTGAGTAATAAAAATGTGCTAATTTGAAGTGTGCATCTGTATTATTAAAATTCCATGGGTAACCTCAGCAATTGTTTAGAACTTAGACCAACAAAAGGTTTTTGTGGGGGAAGAGTATTTTATCAGCATTATTTAGCATTGCTGGCACACAGTGAAAATAAAACCATGCACACTTTAAGGTGGTTTTATTATTGTTTTGAAATTATAGGAGATGACTAGAAATAGCAAATGTGCAGAGACAAAAAGTGGATAAAAAGTTATCAGGGAATGGGAGGAGGAGATAAGGGGAATGAGGCTTTGTAGATATGGAGTATATGAAAACAAAATAAAGAAAGAAAAAAGAATGGATCCCTGACATTTGTCACTTGAATCCACAACCTCTGGTCTTGTTCATCCCCTTACAAGCTTCCCCAAATACAAACATATCCTGTGTATCCGTTGTTGCCTGTACCCAGGGTTGGTGGCTCCCAGAGACCCCCACTTGTTTTGCTCCTGCATGAAAGGCCTCACCTCTGCAATTGGTACCCTGACTGGTTTCTCACACTGATGCTCAAGTGCTTCTTAAATTAATACCCGGAAAAAAAATTTCGGTCCATTAAGGGTAGAAGCACAAATCTTCTTTCCTTTCCCTTTTTATTTATGGCTATAAGAATTCATTTGACATATTCTTTGAAAGAAGTTAAGGAACCTTCCACAGGGTGGAATAAAAGAGATTCTCCTCCAGAGAATGGGATTTGGGCAGTTTGGTGGAGAAGAAGCGTAATTAATGTTTAAAGTGCTTCTTGCCTCCCATTCACCTTTTGGATCTGTTGTCCTTCATATTGAAGAATCTCTTAAGTGGTTCCTTTAAGAGAGTTTGTAGATGCTAAACTCTCTTACTTATTATAAACCCGAAATTTCCTTTTTTTCTCCCTTCCTTATGTGTTGATTTAGCTCAGTGCTCATCAAGTATACTCCCGAAAGTAGCAACATCAGAAATACAGGGGAAGTTTTTAGAAATCATGTATTCTCTGCCCACACCCAAACTTACTCAGTCAGAAACTCTGGGGATGGGTTCAGAAAACTGTTTTACAAACCATACAAGTGATTCTAATGCACACTAATGTTGGGAAACCACCTGTTTAATTATTAGGGACTCCTTGGTTGACACTAATTTTTCCCTCAGTGCTTTGAAAATATTATTTTATGGTCTTCTGGCATCTGTTGCTATGATGAAACATATGCTGTAACTCTTGTTATTATCCTTTGTATTAAATTCAAATTTAATACATATGGATTTTCCAGTATTCAACTTGGAGTAAATTTGCAAGCAATAATATTCACTAATTTTAAGTGCATAATTCAATGAGTTTTGACAAATGTACCAAATAGAAGTAGTAAAAGCAGAAATCTTGCCTTATTCCAAATCTTAGGAATATTTGGCTTTTCACCATTAAGGTGATATTAGGTACAGGAGTTTTCTCCTTCCTTTTGTCAATCTAAGGACATTTCCTCCTACTTCTATTTTGCTGAGATTTTGAATCATCAGTGGGTATTGAATTTTGTCAAATACTTTCTCTGCGTCTTTGAGATAATCATAGAATTTTTCTTTTTCTGTTTGTTAATGTGGTGAGCTACTTTGACTCAAATATTAAAAACAACCATGCATTCCTGGGATAAGCCTACTTAGTCGTACTGCCCTTTTAATCACAACTTTGTGATTCTATATATTAGGGGTAGATTAAGGATTTCTCATATCCTGTTGGTTCCTATCTAGACCAAATGCCAACTATGTTTTTTAATACAGAGCTTTGGGTTGTTGAATGTTTTCATTTAATGAACAAATAAGATCTTCTTTATGGTTCATCTAACTTTATTGTGGGATGAAGCAAGATAATAGGGCCTTTATGTGGAGGGATAAACAGGATATGTGTGTATTTGGGGAAGCTTGTAAGGGGTTGAATAAGACCAGAGGCTGTGGATTCAAGTGATAAATGTCAGGGATCCATTCCTTTTTTTTTTTTCTTTATTTTTGTTTTCATATACTCCATATCTACAAAACATCATTCCCCTTATCTCCTCCTCCCATTCCCTGATAACTTTTTATTCACCTTTTTTTTTTTTACATGGGCAGGCACCGGGAATCGAACCCAGGTCCTCGGGTTTGGCAGGCAAGCACTCTTACCTGCTGAGCCACCGTGGCCCGCCCTTTATCCACTTTTTGTCTCTGCACATTTGCTATTTCTAGTCATCCCTTATAAGTGACATCGTACAATATTTGTCCTTATATATCTTGCTAATTTCACTGAGCATGTTTTCAAGGTTCTTCCATGTTGCAGCATGTCTCAGAACTTCCTTCTTTCTTATTGCTGAATAATATTCCATTGTGTGTCAATAACACATTTAGTTTATTCATTTTTTGATGGACACCTGGGTTGTTTCCACCTTTTGGCTATTGTGAATAAAATGATACTGCAACAAACACTGGTGTGCAAGTACCCGTTTGAGACCCTGTTTTCATTCTCTTTGAGTATATGCCTAGAAGTGAAATTGCCAGGTCATATGGTAATTCTATATTTAACTTTTTGAGGAACTGCCATATTGCATTCCACAACAACTGCACTGGAGTCCCAATTTCTCCATCTCCTCTCTGACACTTGTTATTTTCTGTCATCCTTGTGAATGTAAAATGGCATCCCATTGTAGTTTTGATTTGCATTTCTCCAATGGCTAATGATGTTGGGCATCTTTTCATATGCATATTGGCCATTTAAATATCTTTGGGAAAATGTCTACTCCTTTCCTTTGCCCATTTTGTAATTGGGTCACTTGTCTTTTTTTTGTTGTTGCATTGTAAAAGTTCTTTATGTATTTTGGATATTAAGCCTTTATTAGATATACGTTTTGCAACTATTTTCTCCCATTCTGTAGACTATGTTTTTGCTTTATTGATAATGTTCTTTGATGTACAAGTTTTTAATTTTGATGACGTCAAATTATCTACTCTTCCTTCTGATGCTCGTGCATTTGGTGTCATCTCTAAGAATTCATTACCAAATCCTAGCGCAGGAAGAATTGTTCCAATGTTGGTCTGCTGCCTAGAAAATGCCCCCTGAGCAGCAGGTGCTACTCAGTGACTTTTCAATCCCCATCCACTGAGCAGCCAGTCTTCAAGTGGGCAGGAACTCCCTATTGCTAATACTCAGAGCCCTTCCCGCCAGTTTTATAGTTGAAAAATGAGGAGTAACAGCACCCTGTCCTGCCATGATTCTACCCAGGATGCTTTGTTTGACAAACCCATGAGAATGCCTGAGGAAGCTCTGCTGAGGATATTCTGAATGCTAGCTGTGTTTGGTAAAGAGTTGTCTTTTACATCATGGAGGAACAAAGCATAATAGAGCAGTAAGAACTAGGGCAGCTGGAGGGTTCACTCATGTTACAAGTGTAGAGATTTTATGCGCAGGGAGATATGTATGAGATAGGGGTAGTGAGAATCCTAAGGAAACTCAACCTAATCCAGCAGAATCAGTTCTCAGAGGGAAAAAAAAGGAAAGAAATGTTAGTAAACTTACTCTGTAGTGTACTTTCTCCCATCTACCCCTCCTCTTGTTGCTTACTCAAAGAGTCCTCTAAGATAGAAACTATTGAGGTTCCAAATTTACACATCCCATTTTATATAGGCAAGATGATAATGAGAGTGACAGTTCTCCAACCACTACCCCTTCTCCAAGTTCCAGTTAAATTCCCGTGCCTACATGAAATCTTCTCTGTCAACTCCAGCCCATTCTGACCTCTAATTTCCTCTGATCTTCTGTAGCATTTATGCTCTCCTCTAGTCACTGGTCACATCACATTGCTGCAGGATTTTTCCTGACATCGTCTCAAATTCTTATTTATCCCTAATATACTTTGTAAACTTTTCCTGTGTTGAGTATTGGTCTATCTAACCTGATTATAGTAGTTTTGAGTTCAGGAATGTACATTGCATATCTTTATTTCAATAATTTATAGTACTCACCATAGACTGATCATGACACAAGGGTTCCATAAATATTAATAAATGATAGCTTATTTGTTCATTCTTCTTGTTTGGAAGTGTACATGATATACAACATACTCAGAAACTAGTATGCTCTGGAATACTAAAGACCCCTGAGGAAGTGATTCAGTCTCACCACGCTTTGTTTCCCTACTTACAATATGGAGATGATGATTTTCATTGGTCCTTGAGACACTGGTAGGTTTTTATTGTTAATGTTTTTAATTATGTGATGCACATAAATATGCTTTAAAAATAAGCTTACTGTAAATTATTGGCACAGGTATGCCTTACCTTACACAAATGACATATTTCTGAAATATTGGATACAAAATGAGTTTTCATCAGGGTTATTTTTCAAACAAATTGATTTCATTATTTAGAGTTTGATACGGTAATATCAGTTGTGAAATTAAATGCATAGTAGGGACTTGGAAAGGTAAGGAAAAACCTTAGTCATGTTAATTTGACTTGAAATAAAGACACTGCCCTTATTGATATATTTATAAATCCAAACTTCTTCCCCACACTGTCTCCCAAAAACATGCAGAATATCCATCCGCAATTCATCAATCAAATCACTCCTTTTCTGATTTGCATGTACTCTCTTGTTTAGTCTCTTGCTGAACCCATTTGGTGAAATTTCAACCCGATAGGGCTCCAATGGAGCTAATCCAACTTTCTATCTTCAGGGCTCCTGCAACTTGAATGTAGAGCTCTTCTGAGTATAATCATTTAACCCTGCAGATTTCACCATCATCAGTGTCCTCAAGCCCCCAGTGCTATGACCACCCCAAGTACTCATGGTGAATGACTTGGCCTCCCATGTACCTGGAAAAAGTGTGTGTGTGTGTGTGTGTGTGTGTGTGTGTGTGCATGTGTGTCATAAAGTGTAATAACCTCAACAAATCGTTGATATATTCAACCCCACTTATACCCCCTCTCCAACTATGAAACTGAGATGTCACTTTGGACAGCACTTTCAATGTTCCTCTGCCTTAAGTAATTTCACCTAAACCCTAAATCCCCTAATTTCCCTACCTGTATGAATTTAGAGATCCCACCTTAAGTCTTATGCAAATATAGCACTTACTTGTCTTTGCCTTGTCTGTTCCTCCCACAACCTGTGTTTTGTCTCAACAAATCCCCTGGAAGCCAGGGTATTTATTTTGGACCCTTCACCATTTTCCACAAGAAATTATAGTACAATGATGATTTTATAAAATCTAAACTTCTCTGAAGGCTTGAGGAGTTATGAGGTGGTGTCCCAGGGGGGACACACTGTCGTTCACCAATATAGTGATCTTGTACCCTGCTACCCATCTCAGGAGCCATCCAAAACGCCTGCTCCTGACCCATGACCTTCAACTCCATGAGCAGCCTTCTGGGAAGTGTAGCCCACTTTCTCATCTTCTGTCTTGAGAGAACCCCTTTGGGGTTCTGGAGAAAAAAATTTCAACATATCTTTGATATATCTTTTTTGAAACTTTTCCTTACTTCCACTTTCAGTGTAAAGCCATTGTTTTCACTAGTTGAAGGCTTATTCCACCACCTATTCTTGGACTCTCTCTCTCTCTCTCTCTCTTCCTCTAAGACCTTCCTCTGCCAATTATCCTTTTTCATTTGTCCTGAAATTCCTCCCCCTAGCCTACAAATATGCCAAGTTTGTTTTCTACACAAAGTTGCCTTCTATTATAATTCTCTTCAAGTTATTATCCCTCTTGGTCAGGCAACAGAATTTTCTACACTACAGCCTGGCTTCCGCCCCACTCCATCATTGAAATTACTCTCAGCTAGGACACCAATGATTTCCTTTTGCTAAGGAATGGCTAACAATAATAATACTTAGGATTCAGTAACATCTCACCATGTATTAGATGTTGATCTATGTAAATGCTCATATATTGCACAATCTTACTTGTCCTCCCAACAGCCATATAAGATAGGTATTAAGATTATTCCCATCTTGCAGATGAAAAGACTGAGCCCTAGAGAAGTAAGGTAAGATGTCACATAGCTATGAATTACTGAACCAGGACTCAAGCTCAGTTCTCTTTGACTCCTAGATGGATGAAACAGTCTCCTCAGTGGTCTACCTGCTTCCAGTTTTGTCTTCTTTCATCTGTTCTTTAGGGTGCAAGACATAGGTTGATTCAGACATGCTCTACTTCATTCTCATTATCTTCAGACCAGAAACTCTTGGGGTTTGTGTACTATTCCCTAAGTCTCATTCCAGTACTCAAGCTAAAGAACCAGTAGTTACCCAGGAACCCAATGCAATCAGAGAGACCATTTAAAATACAAAAATTTTCAAGTCTTTGCTCTGATTAAAATTCCCCAGTGGCTCCATAATGCTTTCAGAACAGTCCTTATTCTTGTGCTCGCAAGTCTGCAGTCTAGTACAGCTCAGCTGGGGTAAGCTGGAATTCAGATTCCTGAGCTTAGGATCCAAGCCATAAGAGACAGATTAAGTTCAGGTTTATACTTAGTACAAAGGATCTTGTGTTGGGGACAAGTCCCCAGCACAGAATTTGGTCCATAGTGGATGCTCACTAAATTTTTGTTGAATGACTGAATGAACTCAGATAAGGCTGGCTCTTAGGAAAACCAAGAAGCTAAATTCTCTATCTACAACTTTCCCATTCTCCATGCAGTTTTATCCTTCATCATGTGCCCTGTTTGGGAATCTGGTTACCTCATGATTGCTTCATTTCTAAAACCCACTCTTACAAAGGCCCTGTGTCTAGTAATCCACACATTAATAAAGATATTAGTCTTTATTATTAATCTTCCAGGTTTATTTGGCATCTGAATTCTCACTTTGGAACAATAGTAGGACTTTGACCTCTGCTAAAAGAATTTAAGTCACCTGGTCAAAGATAAAGGAAATTTTAATACTAAATATTATCCAGATGAGGCTCATCCAAAAATCAGACTCAACTCTCATAAGTTTATCACACAGATGTCAGCTCAATCCCCCATAGCACAACAGTGCTATGAAAAGTTTCACTGAATTAAGTGCTTTATTTTAAGCCCTCCAGGATGGAGGCTTTCTCTGAATGTACTACGCACGAAGACAGCTGCCACAGCTAACGGTCTTCCCGTTAGGCCACCAGCACTCGTGCCAGCCGTGATTAATCCTCCAGCCTGTGGTGTGCACATGGCTTCATCCAGTCACATCCCAGAACGCCCATAGAAATAGGTCATCTGAAATAAGCATCAACTTCGCTTCAAAAAGATTCTATGGCTATGTAGTCATAACCCAAAAAAAGAGTCCTTTGGGGAAACAGGACATGTAAACAGCAGAGCTCAGGCATCCCTTGTATCCTGTTCCTCCCTTCCCCGTGGCAACTTCATCTTTGACCTCTAAAATCAGCAGCTCTCTGCTCTCTGAATTGGGTTTGGCCAAGGTCTTTCCTCTCTATCCTGATTTCCATTGCCTTGGTCCCTCAACGTAATATTCATTTGCAAGAACATTATTTAAATGATGTAAGCGCCAGGCTTACTCCTTCTTTCTGATAAAGCCATAAAACAGTAAACATGACTAGAATGCATTTCTAAGCCAGATTACTTTTGAGGTGGGGGAGGTGAGTGCAGAGGAAACCAGTATTTATTGAGTAATTTCTATGCACCATTGTTCTATTGTTTTACATACAGGATGCAGTTTAAATCTTCATAACACTTCTCTGGGATATTTGTTATTCTCTCTATTTTTCAAATAGGAAAACCAGGACTCAGAGAGGTTAATTAACTGACCCAGGGCTGCAGAGCTGGTTACTAGTAGAGATAGAATTAGAATGCAATTCTGACACCCCAAAATCCATGTTCCTAGCACCTGCTTTATGTCTTTATGTATGAGTCTCCTTAATGAGAGCATGAAAGATGCATTTCCAGAACTGTGGGATAAGCTCAGAGTTGTTTTGATCAGTTAATCAACAATCGTCTAATTAGCAAGTGTGTGCTTAAGCCTCCTGACTGCTGTGCTCCATCCTAGGCCCAGAGGAGGAGACACAGAAATAGATGCTAGGCTCTCTGACCCCTAAGCGCTAGGTCTCAACCCAGGAGAGAGGGAGAGCATCTTACACCCAGGGAATGGATAAGTACTCAATTGTGTAGTAGAGTTGAGAGATGGGAGAGCCCAGTAAAGGCTGAATGAGGAACAAATCACTCATGGTTCCAGTTGCAAGAGACTACATTTAATTGGAAAGGAATTTATTTAAAAGCTAGCGGGCAAAACCACAATGAAATATCACTTCACATCCACTAGAATGACTATAATAAAAAAGACGGGCACTGACAAGTGTTGATAAGGATGTGGCGAAATTGGAGCCCTCACACACTGCTGGGGGAGTGTAATTGGGGCGGCCATTTTGCAAAACAGTCTGAAAGTTCCTCAAAAAACATGGAATTATCATACAACATAGCAATTCAACTTCTAGGTATTTGTACATGAATGTACATAGCAACATTATTGGCAATAGCTAAAAGGTAGAAGCAACCCAGTGTCCAGCAACAGATGAATGGAGAAATAAATTTTAGTGTATCCATGCAATGCAGTATTATTCAGCCATAAAAAGAAAGGACATATCAATACATGTTACAACCTAGATAAATCTCAAAAACGTTATGCTCAAGGAAAGAAGACAGACACAAAAGAGCACATATCTTGTGATTCCATTTGTATGGAATATACAGGATGGGTAAGTCTATAGAGACAGAAAGCAGATTGATTGGTGGCTGACAGAGGCTGAGGGGAGGGAGAAATGGGCTTGGAGTTTTAGTTTGGGGTGATGAGAATGTTTTGGAGCTAGATAGAGATGGTGTTTGCACAAGATTGTAAATGCCAATGAATTGTTCACTTTAAAATAGTTACTTTTATGTTATGTGAATTTCACTTCAATCTCAAAAAGTAGAAATAGTCCAAATGTTCATAAACTGAAGAACAGGGAATTATTCAGTCGTATAAAGGAGCAGAGTATAGTTATGTGCTACAACATGAATGAACCTTGAAAATTTTATGCTAAGTTAAAGAAGCCAGTCGCACAAAAATTGTATGATTCCATTTATATGAAATGTTTAGAATAGACAAATCTGTTGAGACAGCGGAGATTGGTGGTTGCCTATAACTGAGGGTGGGGAAGTGTGGGAAGCAACCACTAATGGATACGGGGTTTCTGTTTGGAAGGATGAAAATGTCATGAAATTACATTGTAGTGATGGTTGCACGATCCCATGAATTTACTAAAAAACACTGAATCGTATACTTTAAATGGGTGAATTATATGGTATGTGAATTATACCTCAAAAAAGCTGTTTAGAAAGAAAAAAAAATCTCATGGGTAGTTTACAGAATATCTGTGGATTGAGGGACAAGCCTTAGAGGTTGTACAGGCAGAAACAATGTTGGAAATGATGCAGCAAACTGGAATGGCACCGTTGGAAGCACAGCAAACACGACCAAAACAGAATTTGGCTGCTGGGATAGCAGCCACTACTGCTGCTGGGAGCCAGATTATCTGTCACTGCTGCTCTCCCCACTGGCCACCAAAGTGGACTCTGCCAGTCCAAATGGATTCTTCTCACCACTAGCATGGAGCGGGGGCATCAAACTAGGAAAGCCTAGCTCACATGGCCACACCCTATCCACAGAAAGGCTGGAAAGTGAGTGTCCACCATTGCCAGGTCAGTAGGGGAAAGTAGACTCTGCCACAGAAGGAGACTTCTCCAAATGTAGGAAGAGGGTGGCTTCAAAGGATGATTAATGCAGTTACAGAAGGTTTCTCGAAATGGAAACGGCTTTAGTTGGCCTTTGAGGGGTGGACAGGAGTTGGATCCAGAAAAATGGAAAGGACATTCCAGATAAAGGAATCATATTAGAAAAATGAGAAGGGCGTTCCAGATAAAGAACTCACAGTTGATATGTAGGCTCTCCTGGAATTCACAAGGGTCTCCTTGTGAATGTGATGGAAAGATAAGACATATAGATGTCAATCAGACAGTGCATCAGAGGAGTGACATTAAGCTCTGGGCTGTGTAGTTGTAGGGACTTCAGAAGAAAGTTCACATGGAGTGGTAATTAGAGGAGCCCCTCAAGGTCCAAAGCTGCTGTCAGACTGTCTTGCAGTCAGCCAACAGAGGCTTTGGTGACAACTTGAAAGTTAGAACCACCCAGTCCCCCAGATATCAACAAGGAGACAGCTAGGTGGTTTCTTCACTCCCTTTGCTTTGTCTTCTGGCACCCCTGGGCAGGAAACAGAGCAATGGAACCAAGAGCTCCTTTTGAAGTGTATTCAAATGAGGGCAAAGGGGGCAGTTTAGGGGTGGGGTGTGTTATTTCTAGTTCTGGCTGTTAAGACATTTTTGCCAAATGAGCTTTATTTCCCTTCAGTCTCCCATGAACAAAGAATAGATTGATCCCTTTCTTAGACCATCCCATATAATTTCTTTCTATCTTAAGTTCTGTTTGGCACTCTAAATCTTTGTTCCATTTGGGCAGCTGGGATGATGTAGAGCTGGCTGGAAGAGGGCCTAGCCCTCTCACCATAGTTCATTTTGTTTTTATGCTCCCTTTCTATCTGGCTTTTCTTAATAGCTTTGAGATGAATTTCCTTTCAGCCTTGCTCTGGCCTTGTAAAAGCAAAGATTTGAGTTATTAGGCACAAAAGGAGCATTTATTTACCCAGCGTTCATTAA
Organism: Tamandua tetradactyla; assembly: GCF_023851605.1. NCBI lineage: Eukaryota > Metazoa > Chordata > Mammalia > Pilosa > Myrmecophagidae > Tamandua > Tamandua tetradactyla. The sequence continues at coordinate 20,109,213 of NC_135343.1, read as the reverse complement.
GATAAATAACAAATTTATATAAAAATCTTAGCACCTCAAAAACATTCCAATATATTAAAAAATAAGTGTGGTTTATTTAACAGTCTTGCAAAACATTGCTGTAAAACATCAACATGGTAAATTAATTTGCTAAATGGCACCTTAACCTGAAATCACGTATAGCACTACTGGGCAGATAGAAAAGGAGAATTTTTAAAAAGCCTTACTGCAGAGCTTTAAAAAAAAATCACCACATTAGCAACATCATCCATAAAAAGCAGGGAAGATGGACTCACCATCAATAAATGTGATGGCAGCCACAGCACCATTTGCTAGAAATTCACTGTGAGTCTGAATTATTTTAAATAAAGTGTCACACATAAGGGTAAGAAAGAAAAAATTCCCAGCTCAGTTTCCATTAATTTCCCAGCCAGTAACTTTGAAATAGTATAGAGTATATAGACCAGCAGGAAAAACGCTCCCAGCCATTTCTCTTTGGTGTCCAACTGAAGACCCCACTTAGGAGCTATTTCCTGCTTCTCAAAGAGTCTTTTAACTATATCTTTCTTGATTTTTGACTGGGTTGAAGCAGCTCCGGATGATACAATAATATGTGAGTGGATGGAATTTTCTTTGCACTACGAAGGCATTACCCAGGTCCCCAGTGGCAACCTGCCCAGATTTGGGTTAAACTGTGTCATGCCAGCTAAGAGGAGGACATGAGACACAAATGCTGGCCTTTCTCCTTGGCAACTTAGAAATGCTGAGTAAGTGGAAGAGAGAACCACGAATGTTTAAGTTTTGCAGCCCATTAAAGGAGTTTGCCTTTTTTTCTTCTGTCTTGCTCCACTTAAGGGGGCATATTATTGAGGGCAGGGGATCAGGATGGCCCTTTGGCTGAGTGCTCCCGTTCATGAAGAGCTTCGATGTCAGACATTTCATATTATCATCAAAAGAAGTTGTTTTTTCCAGTCTCAGAGATGCACAGTGACTGAAAGAGGAAGAGAGTCATCAGAAAACATTCATCTCATGTCCTGCCTATAGTGTACTGAATTAATATTTTTAAAAAATCTTATTATCTTATGAATGGCACAAATAAACTTTGTTACATTTCAAGTAAATGTTCAAACTACGCTACAAGTTTTAGAAACTCAATTTTGGACATTTTCATTTTTTTCTTTTTAAGATACCAAGAGCCAGAAAGAAAGAGAGGAAGGGAGGGAAGGATGGAGGGGGAGAGAAAAGAGAAAGAGAGAAGGAGAGAGAAAGAAGAAAAGAAGGAAGGGTGGAAGACAGGAAAATAAGGAAGGGAAGAAGACAAGAAAAGAAAGAGAGAGAGAGAGAGAAAGAAACTGATCTGGGCCTCTCTCTTCTGAAAGTCCTGTCCTAGAAGGCTGTATTTCTCCTGCTAATGATAAGATGCTATGTCTCTAATTCAATTTAATACATTTCCATTATTAATTAATCTTAAATCATTTAAAGAGGACTTAAACAATCTGTAAAAAAAAAAAACAAAAACAATTTCTATTCAGTGAATACCAATTCCATGCCAGCCACTGAACTAGATTTTTTCAACATTGCTTTCTTTTATCCACAACATTGTCCAAGGTAAAAATGATTATCTCCAATTTACCTATATATAATCTGAGGCTCAGAGAATTGACATTTGCTTAGTCACCCCCTGATAAAAAGAAGAGCCGGGGGCCACGGTGGCTCAGCAGGTAAGAATGCTTGCCTGCCATGCCCGAGGACCCAGGTTTGATTCCCGGTGCCTGCCCATGTAAAAAAAAAAAAAAAAAAGAAGAGCTGGAATTTGAACCCCGATCTATTTGTCTCCAAAGGCCATGTTCTTAGCAGCTACTCAAAGACCATTTAAATTGGCAGTTACTCATTTTCTAGGAAAGCTAAAGGACACAACTCTACACTCCAGAGATCAGCCCCTTGCTCGGTCAATACCAAATGAATACTGTCCAATTCGATGCTTTGACATAGACTACACACTGGCCAGCCCCTTCTATCAGCTCAGGCTTCCTTCAGACACATACCCACATCACAGCTGAATAGGCTTTGATTTTAGACATGCTAACATTTTTATGTCCTCCTAAGATTGGACGATGACTGCGATTTGGATGGTTAGGAAACTCCTTGGCATCCATTCACAGGTCACTATTAGAGTGATCATTTTATTTGCAGAGGATAACCTGATTCTCAAGTCTTGAGGATTTCTACTTTTCTCTCCTTGTTCTAAGGCTATAAAATGCTATATAAATATAGCATTTTATAAAATAGGATTTAACAACTGAATATGAATGCTGAATCATTAAACTGATGTCTCTTTTAGTCTCCAGTATTTTAGAGCAGCTAGAAGTAAAAACCTAAAATTGTGAAATTGTAACCCATGTCAAAGTCTGAAATATGTTCTGCAACTAATTGTGGTGCTGTGCTTTCAAGCTTATCGCTTTTTTGTATATATGTTCTTTTTCACAAAAAAAAAGAAGAAAAAAAAGTCTATTGTGATGATAAAAAAATATTTAAGACCTCTAGCCTCCTATATTCTGGAGCAGCTAGAAAGAAAAATATGAGAGGGTCATATGGTAACCCATGACAAACTCTGGGATCTGTCCTGTAACTACTTGTTGAAGAGTACTTTGAAAATTATTGCTTTTTTATTTCTTTGCTTTGTATATATGTTATACTAGACAATAAAAAGTTTAAAAAAATACATATAGCATTTTAATAAATAATGTAGGTTCATGAGAGCATTCAAAAAGTGCAAAGCTATGTAGTGAAAAGTAAGTCTTTTTCCCACTCTTGCCCTAGTTGTCTGTGTAGAGACAACCACTATTATTTAAGGACATTCTGGGAAAATAGAAGCATCAACTTTAAAAAATATATATTTTTAGTGAGATATCTTCATGCACCATACAGTCCATCCAAAGTATACAATCAGTGTTCAAAATATCATCACATAGTTGTGTAGTCATCACCATGATCATTTTTTAGAACATTTGCATCATTCCAGGAAAAAAAAAAAGAAAAAGAAAAAAGAACCCCACCCATCCCATACTCCTTCTCCTTCCCTCTCATTGACCACTAATATTGCAATCTACCCAAGTTTTTTTACCCCTTATCCTCCCACTCCCATTATTTATTTTTTGTGTTCTTATCTTTTTACTCATCTGTCCATACCCTGGAAAAGGAAGGGTCAGCCATAAGGTTTTCACAATCACACAGTTACACTGTAAAAGCTATATAGTTAAACAATCAGCTTCAAGATTCAAAGCTACTGGAATTCAGTTCATTAGTTTCAGGTATTTCCTTCTAGCTATCCTAATACACTAAAAACTAAACAGGGATATCTATATAATGCATAAGAATAACCTCCAGAATAACCTCTTGACTCTACTTGAAATCTGTCAACCACTGTAACTTTGTCTCATTTCTCTCTTCCCCCTTTTGGTCAAGGAGGATTTCTCAATCCTGGCTCATCCCCGGAAGTCAGAACCATTGACATTTACCTGTTTATGTGAATGTGCCATCTTAAACATTTTTATTTAAGTGTGCCTTGAACATGATTTCACATGTGCACATATCACATTGCCTTATTCTTTTTTATGGGTGCGCAATATTCCGTTGATGGATGTACCATAATATATTTAACCAATTCTTTTTTGTAGACATATGGGTTAGTTCCAGTATTTTGCTAATATAAATAATGGTACAGTGAATACCCTTCTACTTGTGACAGTTTACAAATGTAGATATCTGTAAGATTAATTCCTAGAAATGAAGTGGTTTATATGAAATTTAATCTGCCCTTCCCAGAGGTTGTTTCAGTTTTTAATTCCTGCTTCCTAATAGCTTCACCTATACAATGTGTTACAGACATTTAGGTCTTTGTTATCTAATTGTCAGTTTTAATTTGCATTTGTCTTATTATGAAGGTGATTGGACATCTTTTCATATGCTTACAAGTCTTTTGTATTTCCTTTTGTATAAATGATCTGTTAATCTCCTTTGCTTTTCTATTGGGTTATCGGTTCCTTTTCCTTATTGATATATAGGAGTTCTGTTTGTATTAAGGAAATAAACCCTATAGCAGGCATGTTATCAATTGTTTTTTCCCCTCAGTTTGTTACCTGAGATAGAATTTGTTTTATTTTCATGTATTAAAATTTACCACCCTTTCTTTTATGGCCTCTGGGATTTGTATCAAACGTAAAAAGTTCTTTCCCATGCTATTATTACATAAAAATTCTCCTGTGTTTTTCCCTATCCTTTTATGGCTTCATTTTTTTATGTTGAAATCTTTGATCCATCTGGAATTTATTAGATACAAAAAGGAGTAAGATAGTGATCCAATTTTATTTTATTTTTCCAAATGGCTGCCAAGTTGTCCAAAACTCAATGTGTGTTTCATCTTTTTAAATATTGCTTGGTAGCAGAGAAAGAAACCTAGAAATTGATGTTACCTTCAGCCTTGGATCTCTTAGAAAACTCATCCCACATGAATATGGAAAGCAGCACCATCAGCCCTTAAGAGATAACTTGGTGTAAGTAGAAAATATCTGAATGAGACTTAGGGTCAGTCTGAGCTAGGGCAGCCAAGTTTTATGCGGCCTGAAGCATATATATTCATGGGGGAAGAGGAAGGCTGTTCTTTAAGAAAAATAGTACAAAATAACAAATATAAAATCAAATACAAACATTAGTATTTATTTAGAATTGGGCAGTGCAAGGGTGGCTCAGTTCAGAGTTCTCGCCTGCCATTCCTAAGACCTGGGTTTGATTCCTGGAGCCTACCCATGCCAAATAAAAGAAAAAAAAGTTACTTAGAATGAAAGGAGAAATGAAAAGTTAAATTTCAAAAAGCTAACACATTTTACAAACCTTAGAAAATACAGAAAAATAACGTAATAAAGTGAACAATAATATTTTTATTGACTATCTCACACAACTGTATTTGGCTACATATTCTTTGATTGCCTCTTCATATGACAATGATTTTTAATTAAATGATATTTATTGCTAAGATTCTATTAATGATATTCGGGTTTCCTACCAAAGGGCTGGAAGCTTGGTACATATAACTTTGGAGTTGCTGCTACTCACATAACTGTTTAGGTATTTTGGGGGGTATGACAGAAAAGAGGTCTTGAAATTAAAGATGGTAACGATTAACAAGATGTAATATTTTAAACAAGAATTTTTAAATCACTGTAATGTGGTTTGATGTAGCTAATGTCTTAACTGTACATATTATTTAGGCTCAAGTTCTTTCTCAGAGAGTCACTGGAATAACAGGAACTGAAGAGACATTTGAACAATTGCCACCTATTATGCTGAGATTCCATAATCTTTTTTTGCAACTTAGCCATTTATTTTCTATGTTTGCTTTGTGCCTCAGTAGGAAGGTTATCATGGTTCTTCTCCAAGTCTTTGATACTCTTTAAGAATTGCTCATAGAACTTTTTTTATTGTGAAAAATAACACAAAGACAATAAACTAATACATTTCAAAGCACACCGCAACAATTATAGAACAGATTTCAGAATTTGGTATAGGTTACAATTCTACAATTTTAGGTTTTACCTTCTAGCTGCTCCAAGACACTGGAGACTAAAAGAAATATCAATATAATCATTCAGCTGTTACACTCATTTGTTAAATCCTATCTTCTCTGTTGACTCCACCTTCTCCTTTGATCTCTCTCCCAATCTTTAGGGGTATCATATAACTTTTAATTGTTTTCAGACGCTGGCTCTGAAGAACTCTAGATTGTTGAAAATTTTTGTATTGCTACTGAAACATATAAGTTAGGTTTTCTTCTTGTTTCTCAGCTTTCTGCACATTTTTATCCTACTGCTGAAATAAAGTCATAAACTGCTGAGAATCCATGGTTAAGATTCTTCCTTTGTTCTTTGCTGTATTTTCCAAACATGCCCAATTTTCTGGTTATTGGTACTGAGGCAAACATTGGTATTTATTTTTAATCTTTTTATTTTTATGAGAAGAGACTTTTTCATGTCAGTTCCAAATCTTTCCAGCATATTCTGTTCTTCACCCCCATATCTTCCTCAACTCTTCCTGCAGAAGCTCTTTCCCCCCATGCTTATCAATTACTCTTTCCTCCTGTAACATCCTCCTCTGAACTACTCAGATTTCTTTATTTTCTTTCCTAAGGTCATGGCCTCCTATGACAATTTTATGATAATGCTTTCCATAAAGAGATTGGAAAGATAATTCAATTTTTCCTGCAGCATGGTTGATCAGCATGTTTTATTAATGGTAGTTTAGAAATGTTTCCTTCAATAGTACATTTTAGTGGTATTAACATGTAAATTTGTAGGATTGTTGTTGAATTTGAGGAAATCTCTATCAAGTTTCTCTCATTTATGAACTTTATGATTTCAGGTCATTTCAATTTTTCTTGCTCATTGATTAACCTTAAACTCTCTTTGAATTCATGATGCTCATTAAGCCCAGTGTGTCATCATGGCCATCACTGTAAGGCTTGTATGAGTTTTACATAATTTTTTTGTTGCCTAGTATTTTATGTCTAATCACCAAGAAATATTAATCCTTTTCCAGTGTGTTCATATGAGTTTCTCATCTTTGTTATTTGGGTTATCAAACAATTCAAGAATGTACACAGTACTTCTCTTCAAAATGTATCTCTTCCTCTTAATGAATTACTGCTTTTGGTATAATCTGAGAATCTTTCCATCAAATTCCCTTCTTGGTGTCATTATTCATATGTATTGCTTTTATTTTATATTCCATTAACTTTCATGAACATTTTCTTAATCAAAGAGGAAATTAGAAGTAAAATTACAAATTATATAGAAAATAATGAAAAAAAGAGTACTTCATAAGAAAAACAGTGGAATATAGCTAGAACTGTACTCTGAGGAAAATGTATAACCTGAATCTCAAAAAATAAATGAACTTTATTTTTAAGAAAGTAGTAAAAGAACAATCGAGGGACCATAAGAAAGTATAAAAAATAATGAATAAATACAAATGTTGATATTATTGAAATGTAAAAAAAAATATGGAGGGCCACGGTGGCTCAGCAGGTAAGAATGCCTGCCTGCCAAGCCCAAGGAGCCGGGTTCGATTCCTGGTACCTGCCCAGGTAAAAAAAAAAATATGGAGAGAGAAATAATTCCTCAAAGTTTGATATCTGAAAAATCATCAATGAATTGGGTAAATCACTCTCAAACCTAACTAAGGAAAATATATATAGAAAACAGAAGGTTGGAAGCACAAAAGGAGATATGAGAGAACATTGTGAGTGAATATTAAATCAAACTCTAGGCTATAAATTTGAGAATTTAAGTTCTCGCCTGCTATGCCCACAGACCCAGGTTTGATTCCCCACACCTGCCCATGCAAAAAGAAAAAAAAGAAAATTTGAGAATATAGAGGAAATTATTGCTTTTCTATTAAAATATAACACTATTTTAAAATTGAAGTTTAAGCTCAGGGTACAAGATTCAACAGACTCAGCATGGCTGTATTCTAAAGGAGGGACTAAGTGGTACATGGATGGTTCAGTGGTAGAATGCTCACCTTCTATGCTAGAGACCCAGGCTCGATTCATGGACCATGCACCTAAAAAATAAATAGATAAATCAATAAAAATAAAGGAGGGGCTAAGCCACATGCAGAATTTAAAAGGCAAAAGACAATCATTTATTACCTAACTTTTGAAGCTCCCACAGAAGGATTAAAAGTTGGAAATTAAAGAGAGGAATTTCTCAGGAGGCTTTCTTTGGAGAGAACTTAATTGTGATTCCTACTCTACTCCTCAGTTAATGACAAGGGGAATTGTTACTTCCCAACCCTACGTCTAGGCCAAGAAGCATCAGTGGGATTACTTGGAGAGTGCTGTGTTCCCTGCAGTTGTTAGGACGAGTAGAAGAGCACAACTGTCTGATTTCACTCCTACTTGAGAAATCTCAAACAGCAATAGATAAGCTATTCCAAGGGCTGAACAGAGGCAGCTGTATTGGGGTTGCTCTGCCCTCCAGTGTTTGTTAGGACAGAGGATGAGAAAGTTTCTTCCTTTGGACTAGGTATGAGATACAAGCCTTGATGGACAGAGAGCCAGCCTTTTTGATTCTTGTCAAGAGCACAGTTTGAGAAGGCAATGATATTCCAACAGAGGGAGTTTATATAGCGGTAATGGGAAAGCTAGAGACCAAGGGGAGATAGGATGCTTTGAATCCATTGCCCATATCACTGGATTTGCTGTCAGAAGGGCCCAGCTGGAAAACTCAGAAAAAAATTCTAAAAATAGTCATGAGAGAAGAAAAAGCAGGCCTGGAGAATCCTGCCAGCTTTTAACGGTGTCTGTCAAAATAGAACTATATACCTATCTTTTCTCTTCTTTCTCCAAGCACACATCAGCAGCAAAGGGATCAGAAATAGCAACTAACAATTGAGAGGAGGTGAATAAAGGAGGGAAAAGAGGATTTCTTTCTGGTGATGCCAGCATAATTCTTGAATCGCTCAGAATCCCACATAAAAACAGACAGAGCAGTACATAAAATCAAAAAGTCGTGCATGGCTCACACAGGGGCCACAAGAAACAATAGAGATGGAGCATATCCAGCCTCCCCACCCCTCCCACAATGCTCAACCCCTCAAAGCCCCAGCCTCCCCACAGTGGTCCAGCAGGAACAGCCTCTGATGATGCAGTGGAAGAACATGTAATCAATAAGGAGTACAAAATATGGAGAAAGAACACTCCTCTTCTTTATGATTTGGTTATGACCCATGCTCTGGAGCCTCACTGTGCAGTGGCTTCCAGATGTAACCAGACCAGAAGGAAAAGATTTAAGCATTCGGCACTTGACCTGGAGACACACATGTCAGATGAACAGAACCATCTAGTAATAGCCATTGTGCAGCTCCCCAATGACGATGATCAGTTTGATGCATCACACGATAGTGGGAAAGGAGAACTTGGAGGTTTGGGCTCAGTTAGTGGAAAAATTTAAATAGAAATTAAGATCAAAGATAAAGGAGACATGAATAGGGCCTTTTAAGGTTGAGAACACTTCCATCATTGCAACAAAGACTCCATCCGGTGATGTTCTTGTTTTTGACTACACAAAACACCCTTCTAAACCAGACCCTTCTGGAGAGCACAACTCAGACTTGCGTCTTTGTGGACATCAGAAGGAAGGCTGTGGGCTTTCTTGGACTCCAGAGCTCAGTGGGCAGTTACTTAGTGCTTTAGATGATCTTCTGAACATGGTCATCAGTGCCATTCCAAAGGAAGAAAAAGTGGTGGATGCAGAGACCATCTTTACAGGCACATAGCTGCAGTAAAAGATGTTTCCTGGCATCTGTTCCATGGTCTCTGTTTGGGTCAGTTGCTGTTGATCAGAAACTTATGATCTTGGTTACACATTCAAACAGTACTTCCAAACCAAGCCACTCAGTTGATGCTCACACTTCTGAAGTGAACTGCCTCTCTTTTAATCCTTATAGTGAGTTCATTCTTGCCAAAGGGTCAGCTGACAAGGCTGTTACCTTGTGGGACGGAGAAATCTGAAACTTGTGTTGCATCCCTTTGAATCATAAGGACGAAATATTCCAGGCTTAGTGTCACCTCACAATGAAACTATTTTGGCTTCCAGTGGTACTGATCATCAACTGAATGTCTGGGATTTAAGTAAAATTGGAGAGGAACAATCTTCAGAGGATGCAAAAGATGGGCCATTTTTTTAAGAGCTTTTAGAGTTTTTGTTTTTTAGAGTTGTTGTTCTTTCATGGTGGTCACACTTCCAGGAGCTGATTTCTCCTGGAATCCCAATGAATCTTGGGTAATTTGTTCTGTTTTGGAAGACAATATCATGCGAGTATGGCAGATGGTATAGAACGTTTATAATGATGAAGACTCTGAAGGAAGTGTGGATCCAGAAGGACAAAGATGCTAGATATGTCTGTACTTGTGGTCTTTTTTTTTTTTTTTTTAACTTTTTTTATCGTATATTGTAACATATATACAAAGCAAAGAAATTTTAAAAATGCAATCGTTTTCAAAGCATTCTTCAACAAGTAATTACAGGACAGATCCCAGAGTTTGTCATGGGCTACCATATGCTCCTCTCATATTTATCCTTCTAGCTGCTCCAGAATATAGGAGGCTAGAAGGTGTAAATATTTTTTTATCATCACAATTGACTTTTTTCCTTATTTTTTTTGTGAAAAATAACATATATACAAAAAAGGTATAAATATCAAAGCACAGCACCACAATTAGTGGTAGAACGTATTTCAGGCTTTGACATGGGTTATGATTCCACAATTTTAGGTTTTTACTTCTAGCTGCTCTAAAATACTGGAGACTCAAAGAGATATCAATTTAATGATTCAGCATTCATATTTATTTGTTAAATCCTATCTTCTCTGTATAACTCCACCATCACCTTTGATTCTTCCATCCCTCTCTTTAGGGTTCTTTGGGCTATGGCAATTCTAAATTTTTCATATTGGAAGGGTCTGTCACTAATATGGGGTACGGAGATGGAACTAGGCTGGGCTAGGTTTCAAGACTTATCTGGACCAGGGACCCATCTGGAGATTGTAGGTTTCTGGAAAGTTACTTTAGTGCATGGAACTCTTGTAGAATCTTATATATTGCCCTAGGTGTTCTTTAGGATTGGCTGGAATAGTCCTGGTTGGGGGTTGGCAGGTTATGATAGGTAGCAAGGTCTACCTGAAGCTTGCATAAGAGCAACCTCCAGAGTAGCCTCTCGACTCTATATGAACTTACTTGACCACTGATACTTTATTGGTTACACTTCTTTTCACCCTTTTGGTCAGGATGGAATTGTTGATCCCATGGTGCCAGGTTTGGATTCATCCTTGGGAGTCATCTTCCACATTGCCAGGGAGACTTTCACCCCTGGATGTTATGTCCTATGTAGGGGGGAGGGCAATGATTCCACTTGCAGAGTTGGGCTTAGAGAGAGTGAGACCACATCTGAGCAACAAAAGATGTCCTCCAAAAGTAGCTCTTAGGCATGCCTATAGGAAAACTAAGCTTCTCCACTACCAACATAAGCTTCACAAGAGTAAGCCTCATGATCAAGGGCATGGCCTATTGATTTGGGTGTCCCTAAAGTTTGACACAGTATCAGGGTATTCTCTGATGGTAAGGTTTAATAGTTACATATTCTTTCTCCCAGCCCTCAGGGGACTTTGCCAATACTTTTCTTTTTCCTTTTGTTTTGTTTTGTTTTATTTTGCCAATACTTTTTTGATATCTGCTTAATATACTCTAGGATATATCCAGGCATTACAATAATCTATACAGGATTAAAGGACTTCTTTCTTACTCTGTGCTCCCTGTGTCTCAATTGTTCAAATGAGCTATACAGAAAGGTTAAATTAGATTATGCACTAACAGAAAATTTCAGTTCCACACCAAATAAACCTTTTTTCCATTGCTCACAATAGTATGTGTGGTTCTAAAATATTGACACTGTCTTCCTTACCCCTATGTTCTGAAATACTTTAAGCCCACTCTGTTCAGCTTCATACTTATCTCTAAATATTAGGTTATATATATAAAACAGCATCTCAAAATCCAGAAATAATAATCACCACCCCAGACATAATGTATCTGCTCTAAAAACTTACAGCTAGGCCCCTGCTTTCTTATAAGCATTTTCTAAAGGTGACAATACCGTTCTTGTTCTTTTCTTTCTGGCTTATTTTGTCTCACCAAATGTCCCACATGTTCATTCACATCATTGCATGCCTCACGACTTCATTCTTTTTTGTACCAGTACAACCTTCGTCCATAAGTATACACCATCATTCGCCAATCTAATTTTCTGTCAGTCCATCCTTCAGCCACTTGCATTCATCAGGCATCATGTAGAGGGCCCAAAGTCCGCAGTCCATCAACATACTCAATTGTATTTTATTTGTCAGATATATATATATTCTTTTCCCTCTTTCTCTTTGTATTATTTAAATTGCCATTAGTGATACTTTTCAATTCTATGCCCTCCTCCAGACCTCCCTCTCCTGTCTTTTTTTTTTCAGTCAGCGGAACTCCTTTTAGTATTTCTTGTAGGGTCAGTCTCTTGTTGATAAATTCTTTCAGAACTTCTTTGTCTGTGAAAACTTTAATCTCTCCCTCAGTTTTGAAGGATAATTTGTCTGGGTACACAATTCTTGGCTTGAAGTCTTTGTATTTCAGGATCTTGAATATATCATACCACAGCCTTCTTGCCTCCAGGGTGCTAGTTGAGTAGTCTGAACTCAATCTTTTTTGGTTTCCCTTGTATGTAGTAGATTGTTCTTCTCTTGCTGCTTTTGGGATTTTCTGCTTCTCTTCAGCATTTGACAGAATGATTAATGTGTGTCTTGGGGAAGGCCTATTTGGATTTATTCTGTTTGGGGTTCATTTGGCTTCTTTGACTTGTATGTTTATAAATGTCCCTTTGAGGGTTGGGAAGTTTTCCCCTATTATATCCTCAACTACTCTTCCTAGCCCTTTACTCCTCTCTTCTCCTTCTGGAACACCAATGATTCTTTTGTTTGTGCACTGTGTTTTGTCTAACATTTCCCTGAGATTCAATTCAATTTTTTCCGTCCTTTTTGCCATCTGCGGTTTTGAGTCTTCAAAGTCAGTTATCCTGTCTTCTAAATCACTTATTCTTTCTTCTGTCTCTTCAAATCTGGTGTTGTGTGCCTCTAGTATGTTTTTTATTTGGTCAACAGAGTCTTTAATCTCTGTGATATCCACTATTTTTTATTTATTCTTTCAAATTCCTCTTTATGTTCTTCTACTGTCTTCTTGATCTCTTTTTGTCATTTGCTATCCCATTTATTTTATTAAGTAGAGTTGTATGAACATCTTTGGTTAGTTGTTCCAATGTCTGTGTCTCCTCTGGTGTTTTAATTTGGCCACTAAGCAGGCTATATCTGTCTGCATTGTGATGTGCTTAGTGATCTTCTGCTGTCTTCTTGGCATGTACATATCTTGATTGATTTAATTTGGGAGTTGATTTCTTTCAGTAGTCTAAGGCCTTGCGTTTTCAGGATGGTTGTACAGCAGGGGGCAGGGTATAGGGTGGGGCATTCAGTGCAGTGATTGTTTCAGGGCAGTTACAGGTGCAGGTTGGGGATATTACACTGATGTTTGTGAATGTGGGCACCCAGCATCCAGGTGTGCTGATTTGGGAGGCGTAACTGTGGTGTGCACTGGTCTAAGGCACAGGGCCCATTGTGAGCATGCACAGAGTTGTGGCAGTGGGTCAGTGTTATGCCTTCATGGACTAGGGGCAGATGTGGCCTGGCTGCGCAGGTCAGCACTTTCTCAGAGCTGGGAAGTGTGGCTGAGAGCTGTGCGCATGCACAGTTCTAGGACTGCTGTAAATTGAGGTTCCCAGAGCTGAATGATGTGATTGGGGGCCTGTGCACATGTGTGGGCCTAGGGGTGCCATAAACTGATGCACAGAGCTCAGGCGGGGTGGGGTGAGGCTGTGCAACACTATGGGCTGGGGAGCAGGGATAGCCTAGGTATGGAGGTTAGTGCCCGCAGCCTTATGCACTGGCAACAGCCTGCAGGGAAGAGGGAGGATGAGGTAGTGCTCAGGAGGGTACAGGAGAGGTGGGTTGACTGCACTTAGGGTGCTGGTGTGAGGCAGGTACGTGCACTGGGGCATGGTGGGTTGGGGGTGCCTGGAGCATGGGGAATGGGAGCAGAGGATGGGAGTCAGGTGCGAGGGGTATGGTGTGAGTCGCTGGTCACAGGGCTGCACTGGTGAGGGTAGCACATTCAAGGAACATGGTCTGGCTTACTTCCTAGTCCCCAGCTCCAATCTGTGCACACCCACGGGCTCTGCACCTCCACACCAAGCTGCAGCTTTCTGCCTCTCAGTTCCTTGGCCTATGCAACCAGGGCTGCCCCGTGTGATGCAGAGAGCTCTCCCAGGTCAGCCGCACTCCTGAATCACTGCCTCAGTTGCCCTCCTGTCCCTTTTCCAACTTTTCTGTGGAGCAGGGCCAATCTCGAACTACTCTAGTTGGCCATCTTCCCAGAAGTCCCCTGTACTTGTGGTTTTAAACTCCTCTTTTTCCCCTCTCAACCCTGAGATTGATTTAACACTGGTTTTGAGACACAGAGTTTGTTTGGCTATCCCTCTATTGTTCACCATCAACAATGCTATTAGCCCAGACATTGGGTGTTTAAGTATTAACTGGGGAACTTGATTCAACAAAGCCACAAACATGTTTAAAATTTCTTCAAGAATTTTCTAGAATCAAACCCAGGTCTGAAGTATGCTCAGAAAGGGGAATATATATGTGTGGTCATTTTCCTTCTTATGCTATATTCTCAAGTTTTTCAGACTCACTTAAGGTTAGAGTGTATAGAGCTGTGTTGGGTAGGCATTGGAACCATGAACTATAAAACTGCAAGATTTATTCAGGAAATAGGGGAGAGATTCAAAGTCTTATAGATTCTTACTCTAAAATGGTCATGCCTGACTTTCCAGGATGCACATTTTCCTTTGTAGACTAGTTTCCTCCAGTTTCTTCAGATAAGTCAAAACTTTATTTTACATGTTCTCTTTCCCCATACATTTTTGTTTGTTAGTGTATTTCTTGAGCTATTTCATATTCTTTCCTTTCTGTGAAGTGGTTACTTCTTTATACTTGGGACCACCAAGTTGTAAAGATGTATGTTTTTACTTGACAATTATATCACAGGTAGACTGTCCAGTTAAGTTGAGAAGAATACTTCAATAGCTGATGTTTGTTTTTAAAATTAAATTAATCCTGTATAAGAGTTTGTGCTTTTTTTAAGGATTATCCTCGACCACTAGTTTGATATCATCTCCCTTTTGGGTCACCTGTTTCACCAGCAGGGCTGTTATTCTCCATGACTGTTAATTACTTATAATAGAATAAATTGCTTTTCTACATTAAAAAAAATCACGGATTTTAATCTATGTTCACTTAACAATGAACATAGTTGACAATGTATCTACACAAAATTCAAAGCCAGAGGGAACAAACCATCAACAGCCACAAGATATGCATGGGTATCACAGTCCTTGTGTGGGAGAAAGCAGAGGGAAGCAATGGAGCATCCAACAGACATGAAAACAGAAGAACCAAAAAATGTCTAGCAGGTATTTTCTGGGCAGCATGGAAGGACAGCTAGAAAGCAGCTGGTGAAATTGAGAGGGGTTTTTCCTAGTTGAATAGCAGACAAGTGCTGGGTGCTCATGGAGGGCACTGAAGTCTGGAGCAGTCTAGTCTGAGCAATGTCCAAACTAACCCAGCAGAGCCCTCGCGAGGGCCAGGGGTTCACATTAGGGGAAACTGCTAGGATTCGAATCAAAATTGATTAGGAAAGAGTCAAAAGAGGAGGAAGGAAACAGAAGGTCCAGACCAAGTACAGGTAAGGATACAGAGCCAGGAAATCTCAGAAAACAAGCTGCCATATTTTTGCATGCTATTTTTAAAACAACAGAAAAGGGAATACTGTAAAGTTACTGTGCTGGTTTGGAATGATGTATGTACCCTAGAAAAGCCATGTTTTAGTCCTAACCCATTTTGTAGGGGCAGCCGTTTCTTCTGATCCCTATTCGGTATTGTATGTTTGAAACTATAATTAGATCATCTCCCTGGAGATGTGATTTAATCAAGAGTGTTTGTTAAACTGGATTAGGTAGAGGCATGTATCTACCCATTTAGGTGGGTCCTGATTAGTTTCTGGAGTCCTATAAAGGAGGAAACATTTTGGAGAATGAAGGAGATTCAGAGAGAGCAGAGAATGCTGCAGCACCAGGAAGCAGAGAGTCCACGAACCAGCAACCTTTGGAGATGAAGAAGGAAAATGCCTCCAGGGAAGCTTTATGAAACAGGAAGCCAGGAGAGAAAGCTAGCAGATGATGCTGTGTTTGCCATGTGCCCTGCCAGCTGAGAGAGAAGCCCTGACTGTGTTCGCCATGTGCCTTCTCACTTCAGGGAGAAACCCTGAACTTTTTCGGCCTTCTTGAACCAAGGTATCTTTCCCTGTATGGATGCCTTTGATTGGACATTTCTATGGACTTGTTTTAATTGGGACATTTTTCTCAGCCTTAGAACTGAAAACTAGTAACTCATTAAATTCCCCTTTTTAAAAGCTATTCCATTTCTGGTATATTGCATTCTTTCAGCTAGCAATCTGGAACAGTTACTCTGAACCATGCCTCCTTCCAAAAGTTTAGGAAAACTAGTTTCACATTTTAAAAAGGGAACAATAGAAAAGGGTTGAGGTCAAATCCCACACAAAGTTATTGTAAGTGTTTCAGTCTGCCAAAGCTGCCAGAATGCAACACACCAGAGATGGATTGGCTTTTAATAAAAGGGGATTTATTTCATTAAGTGCATATAGTTCTTCAGAGGAAAGGGAACTTTCTTACATGGGAAGGCACAGGATGATCTCTGCTGGCCTTCTCTCCAGGCCTCTGGGTTCTAACAGCTTTCCCCCGGGTGAATCATTTCTGCATCTCCAAAGGCCTGGGCTGAGCTGCAAGTGCTGAGATGAGGTATACTGAGCTGCTTGGGCTGTGCTACCTTGAACTCTCTCATTTAAGCCTCCAGCCAATTAAATCAAACATCATTCATTGCAGCAGGCACGCCTCCTAGCTGCCTCCAGATGCAATCACTGGCAGATGAGCTTCACATGCCATTGGCTCATGTCCACAGCAATAGAACTAGGCACCTTCACCTTGCCAAGTTGACACCTGAACCTACCAACCACAATAAAGAAAAGAGAATACAGCATAGAATAACATCCCCTTTCTCCAGTGATTTTCAAATGTTGTTTTTTCTCTGCACTCCTTTATACTAAAAAAAAAATACTGAGGACCTCCCAATAGCTTTTGTTTATGTAGATTATGTCTATCAATATTTACCTACTAGAAGTTAAAACTGAGTGATGTTTGAAATATTTATTCATTCATTCATTTTAAATGACAATAATAAGCCCATTACATGTTAACATTAATAACAAATATTTTATGAAAAATAACTATATTTTCCAAAACAAACAAAAAAGTAATTTAATGAGAATGGCATTGTTTTACATTTTTGCAAACCTCTTTAATGTCACATTAGAAGGCAGCTAGGTTACATGCTTTTGTATTCAGACTTTTGTACTGTTTTAGTTGAAATATGTGAAGATCTGGCCTTGCACAATATTTAGTTGGAAAAAGAACAAATATCTTAATAGCTTTTTCAATAATTGTGGATATTCTTCTTTAATGTTATACCAAACCTTCACAAGTGATACTTACTTAAAGGTTGGCTGCATCATAGAATATGAAATATTCTGAATGAACTTTTCAAAGTCTGTTCCATTAAGTCTATTAGGTTATCTTTTAATGGATCTTTTATCTATATGTGACTTTGTAAATCGTGCTTTGATCATTCTGTAATTATTGGTTCACTGAGTTATGCAGATCTTCCAAATGCTGACACATTTCATTGTACAATAGCAAAAATTCACATTTGTAAATATCACAACCAATCTCACCGGTAAAGTCTTTAAGTGTTAAGAGGTTGTCAAGCTCATGGTGGCAAATACAAGCTTTCCAGAATTCCTATTTTCACTTGAAAGCTCAAGTTTATCATCGGCAACAAATACTACCAGTTGTTTTCCTTAAAGTTTCAGACTCATTTGAATCATTTCAAAGAAAATATCTATTACATGCCAAAGTCTGAATAACTATAGGTTATCTGTTAATCATTCTTGTGTGTAAAAATAGTTTTCCATTTTTTTAAAAAGTAGTTAGTTCAGCTAACAATTCAAACAATTATAAGAATACTTTTGCTGGAAATAACCATCATACTTAGCAAATGTTTTATGTGTATTTCCCACTTTGTTACACAGAACATTAAAAAGATATGTACTCAAGAGTCAAGATTTAATAAAATAAATAATTTTCACTGCTTCATTTAAGATATCCTTAAGGGAAATAGGCTTTTAAAAAAAGAACTTATGTAAAATGACTACTTGCACATTGTTTCCACTGCCTTAATTCATAAGATATTAGCAATTTTACCTGTAATTGAGTTTGTACTATCAGTGCAAATGCCAATACAATGAAAGAGAAAAATGAAAGTCTTAGTATTATTATGATAATAGTTTTTGCTTTGCACTGCCTCTGAAAGGGTCTTGAGCCACACTTTCAGAACTTCTGTCACAGACAATGAAAGCACTCCAGAAATACATGCTCAGAAAACAGATAAAAATTGTCACCTTCTATTTCAAAATGAACTAGAGGACATTAAGTAAACCATACAACAAATAAAAGAATAGTATAAATCAAAAGAAAAACATTAGAAATGAGATGACAGTTCTCAGGAATGAATTAGAATTGAAAGGAAAAAATATTTTAAAAATGAAGATGAATCTAGAGCTAATAAACTCAATAGAAGAAATAGAAGGTAAAGAGGAGGATTTTTTTCAATTTTAAAAATAAAAGATACATAAAGAGATAAAAAGGATTTGTGAGAAAGTGACACATACTGAAGATAAACATAGACTATGACGATACAACAGATAATAGAAAATAATATAAGATCCTGGAGAAGAAAAACAAAGCAAGGGAGCAAAAATAAATATATTAAAAATCGAATTGGGAGGTGCAATGGTGGCGCAGTGGCAGAATTCTCCTCTGTGCCAGAGACCCAGGTTTGATTACTGGAGCCTGCCCATGAAAA
Source organism: Tamandua tetradactyla (assembly GCF_023851605.1). Classification (NCBI taxonomy): domain Eukaryota; kingdom Metazoa; phylum Chordata; class Mammalia; order Pilosa; family Myrmecophagidae; genus Tamandua; species Tamandua tetradactyla. Next base: position 20,090,481 of record NC_135343.1, on the reverse strand, counting down.
AAAAAAATTCAATTGAATGAAACTTTCCTGAAATTAAAAAAAAATTTGAAAACACACCTATTCCTGAAAATTATCACCCAGAATGACCAACACTAAGAGAAAAGAAAAATAGAAACATCCTTTGGTCATCTAAGCAAAACTCATGTGATATGTAGGTAAAGAAAATCAGTTTAATATTAGACTTTTCAATGGCAACACCAAATGCCAAAAGAAAGTAAAGCAACATAGTTATGATACCAAAAGAGAAAATGTGAGCCAAGGATTTATATCCAGGAAAACTCACTTTCATGCATAAAAGCACAGGTGAACTATGAACATCCAGTAGTTCCTTCCTCAGGAATCTACTGGAGAATGAACTTTAGGTAACCAAAATGACTAATGAGGCCTCAGCATAAGGACTGTTAGTGAACAATAAATATATAATTACCTGTAGGACTAAGATTAAATGAGGGTTAAAAAAAATCTAATATGTAATGTTTATACACTTTGGCAATATAGATATAGTACAATATTAAAAAGAAGGGCTGAGTTATAGGAAGAACATAATACAAAAAGCATATTTTAACTCATATCAATAAATACTATTTTTCTGAGACTTTTATAAGTGAGATATGCAAGACAAAACAAATGAGTAATCAAGAAATGTTCTAACTCTATAAATATCTTTTCCCTTGAGAACCAGAATTCTTAGTGTAGAAAAAGTGAAACAATTGTAATATTTAAAAGGCTAAGTAAAAACCTGTAGTCCTGAATTTGAATTGAAAATATCAGTAGAAACTCATGAGGTATTGTATCTTATAAGATGCAAATATAGGTTTATACATAGCTTTGTCCACTGGAAAGGTCTAGAAACAGTAACCAACCCAATAGCAATAAACTGACCTAGTATCCAAACTGGGTCTTGAAATACCATTTCCCACTAAAATAAACCTGTGTTTCTTAGAGAAATGGCTGATTTCAGGTTTGTAACAAAATAAGCCTAGAATATCCTATGATAACATTTAGTGAGGAATATTAGAATCATGTCAGAAGGACACAGAAGATAACTTGAAGAGGCTCATACTGACCAAAGATGGGAAAATTTGAGCTTCAAAAAGATTATGAATATAATTTATTAAAACCCATCAGATATGTTTAAATTCGTGAATTCATAATATTTTTAAAAACTAATTGATAAAGCCAGACAAAAATAAGCCACATATTGCATGATTATGTTTCAATGAAATATTCAAAGTGAGCAGAAGAGAAAGAAAGCTGATTAATCACTGTCAGGCACTGGAAAAGGAAGGAAAGAGGAATGATTATTTAATGACAGAAAGGATTTCCTTTTGAAATGATAAAAAGGTTCTGGAACTAAGTGGTGGTCATGGTTGCACAACATTGTGAATGTACTAAATGTTATGAAAGGTAAATTGTATGCTCTGTGTATTTTAACCATAACCTTTAAAAACTGGAAAAAATTGGGCGGGCCGCGGTGGCTCAGCGGGCAAAGTGCTTGCCTGCTATGCCGGAGGACCTCGGCTCGATTCCCGGCCCCAGCCCATGTAACAAAAACGGAGAAACAAAATACAATAAAACAAGAAAATGCTTCCCTTTCTTCCTCCCTTCCTTCCTTCTATCCTTCCTTCCTTCTCTCTGTCTTTCCTTAAAAAAAAAAAAAAAAAAAAAAACTGGAAAAAATTAATTGATCATGTTCAGAGATTTATAGGAAACCAATCCATTATCTTAAAAGCTTGTAAATAAAAGAGAAAGATTGAAGCATTTATCCTGCCGTTCCTATATTAATTTTACCTCAAATAGCCAAAAAGTAGATCAGGGGAAGAATCTTTTTACAAAAGTATTTCAGGTGATAAGTGCAAACAAAATGATAGAATTAGAATATCATCATTTGCAAACCCCAGTGAATTAATGGATATAGGCATTGAGCATTAATACTGCTAGTAGCACAAAAAGAAGCACAACCCAAAATTGTGTGCTGCCTGATGACAGAATATGATATGTGGATCAAAATTCTATGAATACAGCTTTAAATTTTTAGAGAATAGAAGAATATGATGACATGCACATATCTATATCCAAACTTTGGAAACTCTATCAATTGTCTTGGTTGCTTCAAAAGCTAAAGTGTAAGAGGAAGAAAAGATGGAGGAGAAATTATAAACTAAAAAAGTTTAAAAGGTATGCAGATGTTTTACATTGGCAAGACTAAATTATCATGTCTAGGGATGCACACTTGGTGATAAAACTATGAAGAGATGCAAGGAACTGATTACTATAAAATTTGGGAAAAACCCACAACTAACTTCTTACTCATTGGTGAAAGACTGAAAGCTTTCCTTCTAAGATCAGGAACAAGACAAAGATGCCCATTGTCACCACTGCTATTCAACATTATGCTAGATGTTCTAGCTAGAGCAGTTCAGCAAGAAAAAGAAACAAAATGCATCCAAATTGGAAAGAAAGAAGTAAAACTGTTGCTATTTGCAAATGGCATGATCCTATATTTAGAAAATCCAGAAAAAATGATAACAAAGCTACTTGAGCTAATAAGCAAGTTCAAAAAAGTGACAGGATACAAGATCAGCGCACATAAATCAATGGTGTTTCTATACACTAATAATGAGCTGTCTGAGGAGGTAATTAAGAAAAATATTCCATTTACAATAGCATCTAAGATAATCAAATATCTAGGAATAAACCTAACCAAGGATGTAAAGGACTTACACACAGAAGACTGAAAAACATTGCTAAAAGAAATCAAAGGAGACCTGAATAAATGGCGAGACATTGCATGTTCATGGATTGGAAGGCTAAAATGTCATTAAAATGTCAATTCTACAGAAATTGGTTTACAGATTCAATGCAATACCTATCGAAACTCCAATAGACTACTTTGTAGAAATGAAGAAGCTAATTATCAATTTTGTTTGGAAGGGTAAGTAAGGGACCTGAAATAGTCAAAAACATCTTGAAAAAGAAGAATAAACTGGGAGGTATCATACTTCCTGACTTTAGAGCATTTTATAAAGCCACAGTGGTCAAAAGGGCATGGTACTGACATAAAGACAGACACTGATCAGTGGAATCAAATTGAGAGCTCAGAAATAGACCTTCAAATCTATAGTCATTGGATTTTTGCTAAGGCTCCCAGGCCCACTCAACTGGGACAGTCTCTTCAATAAATGGTGTTGGGAGAACATACCCAAAAGAAGGAAAGACGACCCCTATCTCACACCCTATTCAAAAATTAACTTAAAATGGCTCTCTTTCTCCGCCGGCCCGCCGCGCGGCGCCCGCGCCCCGCAGCAGCCGAGCCGCCCGCCGTCCTTCTCCCCTCTCTTTCTCCGCCGGCCCGCCGCGCGGCGCCCGCGCCCCGCAGCAGCCGAGCCGCCCGCCATCCTTCTCCCCCTTCCTCCCCCTCCTGCTCCGGCTGCTCTCCAACCACCACGGTGCCCTCTTCCCCCGCCTTCACCGTGCTCCTCCGCCACCAGCCTTGACAACCTTGCCGCCCTCACCTTTCCTCCTCCAGAACAGCTACTGGGGGAGTGGAGATAATACAGAGCAGCTCCCGGAGCCACGAGGGAGATCAAAGGGACGGCGTACCCCATCCTGGAACGGCTGACTATCTGGGAGAACCAGCTCCGGTGAGATCACCAAGGGGCACGGGCTTTCCTGGGTGGGATGGCAAGCGACCGGAGTCCCTCCCTTCCACCTTCCCGGGCCAGCTGGTAGAATTGGACAGGCGGTCCCCTTAGGCCGCGGCGGCTGGTGCCCCCACCACACGAGGCCCCCCGGAACAACTGAGATAGGTGGGTCGGAAATCCTCAGACTGCGGAGAACAGTGACCGGGGGATCCCTTCCAAACACGTGACTCCCCCGTCGGCTGGGAACAGTGCACTCTCCCGGGCTGCGCCAGCTGGCGCCCTCCCGCCACGCTTGGTGCCCCGGGCCGACTGGCTAATTTGGCCAGACGCTCTCCTGTGCTGCGACGGCCGGCGACCCTCCCCGCGTTTGGAACCCCGGGCCGGCTGGCATTCTTCCAAGACGCTTCGGCTGCCGAACCTCCCCTACGGCGAGATTTTCCAGAGTTGAGGGACCCACAGCAACTTTCGCTGGTGGAACCCACAGCCACGAGCGCCACCTACTGGGCAGGATAGGAAGAACAGAACCCAGAGATTGCACAGAAAAATCTTTCAACTTGTGGGGTCGAACACCAGGGGAAATCTGACTAAATGCCCAGACGCCAGCAGAAGATAACGGATCACGCTCAGAAAATTGAACATATGGCCCAGTCAAACGAAGAAACCAATAGTTCAAATGAGATACAGGAGCTGAAACAACTAATGCTGAATATACGAACAGAAATGGAAAACCTCTTCAAAAACGAAATCGATAAATTGAGGGAGGACATGAAGAAGACATGGGCTGAACATAAAGAAGAAATAGAAAAACTGAAAAAACAAATCACAGAACTTATGGAAGTGAAAGATAAAGTAGAAAAGATGGAAAAAACAATGGATACCTACAATGACAGATTTAAAGAAACAGAAGATAGAATTAGTGATTTGGAGGATGAAACATCTGAATTCCAAAAAGAAACAGAAACTATTCGGAAAAGAATGGAAAAATTTGAACAAGGTATCAGGGAACTCAAGGACAATGTGAACCGTACAAATATACGTGTAGTGGGTATCCCAGAAGGAGAAGAGAAGGGAAAAGGAGGAGAAAAACTAATGGAAGAAATTATCACTGAAAATTTCCCAACTCTTATGAAAGACCTAAAATTACAGATCCAAGAAGTGCAGCGCACCCCAAAGAGATTAGACACAAATAGGCGTTCCCCAAGACACTTACTAGTTAGAATGTCAGAGGTCAAAGAGAAAGCGAGGATCTTGAAGGCAGCGAGAGAAAAACAATCTGTCACATACAAGGGAAACCCAATAAGACTATGTGTAGATTTCTCAGCAGAAACCATGGAAGCTAGAAGACAGTGGGATGATATATTTAAGTTACTAAAAGAGAAAAACTGCCAGCCAAGACTCCTATATCCAGCAAAATTGTCCTTCAAAAATGAGGGAGAAATTAAAACATTCTCAGACAAAAAGTCACTAAGAGAATTTGTGACCAAGAGACCAGCTCTGCAAGAAATACTAAAGGAAGCACTAGAGTCAGATACAAAAAGACAGAAGAGAGAGACATGGAGAAAAGTGTAGAAAGAAGGAAAGTCAGATATGATATATATAATACAAAAGGCAAAATGGTAGAGGAAAATATTATCCAAACAGTAATAACTCTAAATGTCAATGGACTGAATTCCCCAATTAAAAGACATAGACTGGCAGAATGGATTAAAAAACAGGATCCTTCTATATGCTGTCTACAGGAAACACATCTTAGACCCAAAGATAAATATAGGTTGAAAGTGAAAGGTTGGGAAAAGATATTTCATGCAAACAACAACCAGAAAAGAGCAGGAGTGGCTATACTAATATCCAACAAATTAGACTTCAAATGTAAAACAGTTAAAAGAGACAAAGAAGGACACTATATACTATTAAAAGGAACAATTAAGCAAGAAGACATAACAATCATAAATATTTACGCACCGAACCAGAATGCCCCAAAATACGTGAGGAATACACTGCAAACACTGAAGAGGGAAATAGACACATATACCATAATAGTTGGAGACTTCAATTCACCACTCTCATCAATGGACAGAACATCTACACAGAGGATCAATAAAGAAATAGAGAACCTGAATATTACTATAAATGAACTTGACTTAACAGACATTTATAGGACATTACATCCCACAACAGCAGGATACACCTTTTTCTCAAGTGCTCATGGATCATTCTCAAAGATAGACCATATGCTGGGTCACAAAGCAAGTCTTAACAAATTTAAAAACATTGAAATAATACACAACACTTTCTCGGATCATAAAGGAATGAAGTTGGAAATCAATAATAGGCGGAGTGCCAGAAAATTCATAAATACATGGAGGCTCAACAACACACTCTTAAACAACAAGTGGGTCAAAGAAGAAATTGCAAGAGAAATTAGTAAATACCTAGAGGCAAATGAAAATGAAGACACAACATATCAAAACTTATGGGACGCAGCAAAGGCAGTGTTAAGAGGGAAATTTATTGCCCTAAATGCCTTTATCAGAAAAGAAGAAAAGGCAAAAATGCAGGAATTAACTGTCCACTTGGAAGAACTGGAGAAAGAACAGCAAACTAATCCCAAAGCAAGCAAAAGGAAAGAAATAACAAAGATTAGAGCAGAAATAAATGAAATTGAAAACATGAAAACAATAGAGAAAATCAATAAGACCAGAAGTTGGTTCTATGAGAAAATCAACAAGATTGATGGGCCCTTAGCAAGATTGACAAAAAGAAGAAGAGAGAGGATGCAAATAAATAAGATTAGAAATGAAAGAGGAGACATAACTACTGACCTCACAGAAATAAAGGAGGTAATAACAGGATACTATGAACAACTTTACGCTAATAAATACAACAATTTAGAAGAAATGGACAGGTTCCTGGAAAGACATGAACAACCAACTTTGACTCAAGAAGAAATAGACGACCTCAACAAACCAATCACAAGTAAAGAGATTGAATTAGTTATTCAAAAGCTCCCTAAAAAGAAAACTCCAGGACCAGACGGCTTCACATGTGAATTCTATCAAACATTCCAGAAAGAATTAGTACCTACTCTCCTCAAACTCTTCAACATAATCGAAGTGGAGGGAAAACTACCTAATTCATTCTATGAAGCCAACATCACCCTCATACCAAAACCAGGCAAAGATATTACAAAAAAAGAAAACTACAGACCAATCTCTCTAATGAATACAGATGCAAAAATCCTCAATAAAATTCTAGCAAATCGTATCCAACAACACATTAAAAGAATTATACATCATGACCAAGTAGGATTCATCCCAGGTATGCAAGGATGGTTCAACATAAGAAAATCAATTAATGTAATACACCATATCAACAAATCAAAGCAGAAAAATCACATGATCATCTCAATTGATGCAGAGAAGGCATTTGACAAGATTCAACATCCTTTCCTGCTGAAAACACTTCAAAAGATAGGAATACAAGGGAACTTCCTTAAAATGATAGAGGGAATATATGAAAAACCCACAGCTAATATCATCCTCAATGGGGAAAAATTGAAAACTTTCCCCCTAAGATCAGGAACAAGACAAGGATGTCCACTATCACCACTATTATTCAACATTGTGTTGGAAGGTCTAGCCAGAGCAATTAGGCAAGAAAAAGAAATACAAGGCATCAAAATTGGAAAGGAAGAAGTAAAACTATCACTGTTTGCAGACGATATGATACTATATGTAGAAAACCCAGAAAAATCCACAACAAAATTACTAGAGCTAATAAATGAGTACAGCAAAGTAGCAGGCTACAAGATCAACATTCAAAAATCTGTAGCTTTTCTATACACTAGTAATGAACAAGCTGAGGCGGAAATCAAGAAACGAATCCCATTTACAATCGCAACTAAAAGAATAAAATACCTAGGAATAAATTTAACCAAAGAGACAAAAAACCTATATAAAGAAAACTACAAAAAACTGTTAAAAGAAATCACAGAAGACCTAAATAGATGGAAGGGCATACCGTGTTCATGGATTGGAAGACTAAATATAGTTAAGATGTCAATCCTACCTAAATTGATTTACAGATTCAATGCAATACCAATCAAAATCCCAACAACTTATTTTTCAGAAATAGAAAAACCAATAAGCAAATTTATCTGGAAGGGCAGGGTACCCCGAATTGCTAAAAGCATCTTGAGGAAAAAAAACGAAGCTGGAGGTCTCGCGCTGCCTGACTTTAAGGCATATTATGAAGCCACAGTGGTCAAAACAGCATGGTATTGGCATAAAGATAGATATATCGACCAATGGAATCGAATAGAGTGCTCAGATATAGACCCTCTCATCTATGGACATCTGATCTTTGATAAGGCAGTCAAGCCAACTCACCTGGGACAGAACAGTCTCTTCAATAAATGGTGCCTAGAGAACTGGATATCCATATGCAAAAGAATGAAAGAAGACCCATCTCTCACACCCTATACAAAAATTAACTCAAAATGGATCAAAGATCTAAACATTAGGTCTAAGACCATAAAACAGTTAGAGGAAAATGTTGGGAGATATCTTATGGATCTTACAACTGGAGGTGGTTTTATGGACCTTAAACCTAAAGCAAGAACACTGAAGAAGGAAATAAATAAACGGGAGCTCCTCAAAATTAAACACTTTTGTGCATCAGAGAACTTCATCAAGAAAGTAGAAAGACAGCCTACACAATGGGAGACAATATTTGGAAACGACATATCAGATAAAGGTCTAGTATCCAGAATTTATAAAGAGATTATTCAACTCAACAACAAAAAGACAGCCAACCCAATTACAAAATGGGAAAAAGACTTAAACAGACACCTACCAGAAGAAGAAATACGGATGGCCAAGAGGCACATGAAGAGATGCTCAATGTCCCTGGCCATTAGAGAAATGCAAATCAAAACCACAATGAGATATCATCTCACACCCACCAGAATGGCCATTATCAACAAAACAGAAAATGACAAGTGCTGGAGAGGATGCGGAGAAAGAGGCACACTTATCCACTGTTGGTGGGAATGTCAAAGGGTGCAACCACTGTGGAAGGCAGTTTGGCGGTTCCTCAAAAAGCTGAATATAGAATTGCCATACGACCCAGCAATACCATTGCTAGGTATCTACTCAAAGGACTTAAGGGCAAAGACACAAACGAACATTTGCACACCAATGTTTATAGCAGCGTTATTTACAATTGCAAAGAGATGGAAACAGCCAAAATCTCCATCAACAGACGAGTGGCTAAACAAACTGTGGTATATACATACGATGGAATATTATGCAGCTTTAAGACAAGATAAACTTATGAACCATGTAATAACATGGATGGACCTAGAGAATATTATGCTGAGTGAGACTAGCCAAAAACTAAAGGACAAATACTGTATGGTCCCACTGATGTGAGCGGACATTCGAGAATAAACTTGAAATATGTCATTGGTAACAGAGTTCAGCAGGAGTTAGAAACAGGGTAAGATAATGGGTAATTGAAGCTGAAGGGATACAGACTGTGCAACAGGACTAGATACAAAAACTCAAAAATGGACAGCACAATAATACCTAATTGTAAAGTAATCATGTTAAAATACTGAATGAAGGTGCATCTGAGCTATAGGGTTTTTTTTGTTTTTGTTTGCTTGTTGGTTTGTTTGTTGTTGTTGTTTTTTACTATTACTACTACTTTTATTTCTTTTCTTTATATTAACATTTTATATTTTTTTCTGTTGTGTTGCTAGTTCCTCTAAACCGATGCAAATGTACTAAGAAACAATGATCATGCATCTATGTGATGATGTTAAGAATTACTGAGTGCATATGCAGAAAAAAAAAAAATTAACTTAAAATGGATCAAAGACCTAAATATAAGAACAAGTACCGTAAAACTCCTAGGAGGAAATGTAGGGAAATATCTTCCAGGTCTAGTGATAGGTGATAGTTTCCTAAACTCTAACCTAAAGCACAAACAACAAAAGAAAAAAATCGATATATGGGAACTCCTCAAACTGGAATACTTCAGTGCTTCAAAAGACTTTTCAAAGGGTGAATAGGCAACTGACTCAAAGGGAGAAAGTATTTGGAAACCATGTATCTGATAAGGGTTTGATATCCAACATATATAAAAGAAATCCTACAACTCAACAGTAACGACAAATAACCCAGTTTTAAAATGGGCAAAGGACATGAATTGTCATTTCCCCAAAGAGGAAATATGAATGGCTAAAATGTACGTGAAAAGATGCTCAGCTTCACTAGCCATTAGGGAAATGCAAATCAAAACCACAATGAGATATCATCTCACAAATACTGGAATGGCCACTATTAAACAAACAGGCAACTACACGTGTTGGAGAGAATGTGAAGAAATTGAAACACTTATTCACTGCTGATGGGACTGTAAAATGAAACAGCCACTGTGGAGGATTGGCAGTTCCTCAAAAAGCTTAAGATTAGAGCTGCCTTACAACCCAGTAATCCTGCTACTCAGGATCTACCTGGAAGGTCTGAAAGTAGGGACGCCAACAGACATTTGCACACCAATGTTCATAGCAGCACTGTTAACAATTGCCAAAAGATGGAAGCAACCCAAGTGGCCATCAACAGATGCATGGATAAACAAACCATGGTATATACATATGATGAAATATTATTCAGCAGTGAGAAGAAATGAAGTCCTGAAGCATGTGACAACATGGATGAACCTTGAGGACATTATGTTAAATGAAATAAGTCAGACACAAGAGGACAAATATTTTCTTATATCATTGATATGAACTAATTATAATATGCAAACTTATAGATATATGATATAGAATATAGGTTACCAGTGTATAGAATGAGGCTATTGAATGGGGAGCAGTTGATTAATATGTGCAGAATATTTAACTAGGATGAACTTAAACATTTGAAAATGGACAGAGGTGATGGTAGCCTGTTATTGTGAGAATAATTAACAGTACTGAATAATGTTTTAGTGTGGTAGAAAGGGGAAGTTTAGAGTCATGTATGTCACCAGCAGGAAAGTTGGAGGTTAAAATATGGGATTATATAACACAGTGAATCTTGTGGTGGACTATATCCATAATTAACTATACAAAAGTTCTTTTATGAACTAGAGCAGATATATGACATAATTATAAGGTGTTAATAATAAAGGGGTATATGGGGGGAGGCACCTATTGCAAACTAATAACTTTGCAAAACTAATACTGTTAACTGACTATAGTTAACAGTAATGTTTTAATATTCTTTCATCAACAGTAATAATTGTATCACACCAATGGGTCAATAATATGGGAAGATAAGGAGTATGGGAGGATTAGGGTTTTCTTATTTATTTTTATTTCTGCTCTGGAGCAGTAACAAAAATGTTCTAAATTTGATCATGGGGCTGTATACACAACTGTGTGATGATACTGTGAACCAGGGATTGTATAACTTCAGATGATGTCTATGCTGTGTGAATATATCTCAATAAGAGTGCATTTTAAATAAAAGTTTGAATAGTGGCTGCAGAGAGAAATGGGTTTGGGTTGGAATGGATGGGACTTTTGTGTGTTGATCTGGTTTCCTGCCGGGGTGACTGACAAAGTTTTCTTTCTTGACTTGAATGGTGGTCAAAAATGTGTCCATCTGGGCAGGCCATTATGGCTCAGCAGGCAGAGTTCTCGCCTGCCATGCTGGAGACCCAGGTTTGATTCCTGGTGCCTGCCCATGCAAAAAAAGAAAGTATCCATCTTGTAATTTTTCATTAATCTATGCATTTATTTTATGCAGACTTATATATCTGTTTTTTTATTTCACAATGAAAGTGTTAAAGAGAAATGAAGGAGAGAGAAGGGGGGACAGCAATAATGAGACAAAGCCAATCAGACCCAACCACTTACCTATCCCAGATGGAGGAGTAAGAGAAGAGTTATAACTCTTAATGAAGATTGCAGTGCTGATTAGTGTATTGGACTAGTGTAATTACTCTTCTGGGATTGTTTTGTGACTTAAGGTGACCTTAGGACTTTCTATTACCCAAGACCTCTCCAATTTAGACTGGTCCAAGATTATCCCACTGAACTGAATTAAAGGGACATTTGAAGACCAAAATTAAGTGACTTTTATGTTTACACCCAATGGGTCCTGGATATTCAAATGTACTAGTTTTAAGTTTAGCAAACCTATAAATGTAATTAATGTTATTAACAAATTAAAAAAGGAAAGTCTCAATAGATTATTTCCAATAAAATCTCAAAGGAAGCTACTTAAATATGATAAACTCTATTTACCAAAAACCAATAGCTAACATCATTTATGTGCCAGTTTGAAAGGATAATGTGCCCTAGAAAAGCCATGTTTTAATCCTGACCCATCTTGTGGAGACAGTTTTTTCTTTTAATCCCTATTCAGCACTGTAGGTTGGAAGCTTGATTAGATTAACTCCACAGAAATGTGACACACCCAGTTGTATGTGTTAACCTTTGATTAGTTTCCTGGAACCCCTTAAAAGAGGAGACATTCTGAAAAAAGCTTCAGATCCACAAGAACCATGACAGTCCATGCAACCAGAGCCTTTGGAGCTGAAGAAGAAAAATTCCCCCAGGGAGCTTCATGAAACAAGAAGCCTGGAGAGAAAGTTAGCAGACATTGCCATGTTCACCATATTCCTTTCTAATTGAGAGAGAAACTCTGAACGTCACTGGCCTTCTTGAACCAAGGTGTCTTTCCCTAGATGCATTAGATTGGACATTTCTATAGCCTTGCTTTAATTTGGATATTTACACAGCTTTAGAACTGTAAACTTGGAACTTAATAAATTTTGCTTTTTAAAAGCTGTTCCATTCCTGGTATATCACATTCTGGCAGCTAGCAAACTAGAACAATGATAAAAGATCAATTACTAAGCCAACATCATTAAAAGCAAAAATAAGATAGGAATACCTGCTGTTTTAGTTCCCATGGTTCTGTCCTTGAAATCATTATTCCTTCAATTCATCCCTTCTCTGTCCTTTTCAGTCCAGGCTAGCAGTGGTTCTGCTCATACAAATTTTACTAAATTCTTGCCAGCTTTGCATGCAGTTCAAGCTAATCCAAACCATTAGACAATAGAATTTACCACGAATACTTCTGGGATAACTGCATTTCCCATACTGACTTTCACGGAAATGGCTGACTGGATCCAGGTTCCATCATACCTTCTTTAGCAAAGGTTTGTTCAGGTGAACCCTCACATGGAGCCCTGTTCTCTGGGAGATCACTTCCCAAAACCTCTGAGAGGTTCCAGATAGAGCTGCTTTGGGCCCTAATCTCAGAATACACTATGGATTTAGGCTGAGAATTTTCAAAATCATCAGTTGCTGGTTCTTTGTGCTTAAGAGTTTCATGCTCAGCTTATCCCTTTTCTCTTGCATTTGTCTGTAAGCTTCAAGGAGAAACCAAGCTGCATCTTCTACACTTAGCTTGGAAATCCTTTCAGCTAAATTCCCAAATTCATTGCTTAACATTCCACGTTCAATACAACATCAGAACACAATTTTGACAAGTTCTCTGCCCCTTTATAATAAGGATCATCTTTCTTTCAATTTCCAATAGCACATTAGTCATTTCCTTCTAGGTTCATTTTGGAAGTACCATTATAACCATATTTCACCAACAGTCTCTTCAAAGGAATTGAGGCTTTTTCTATCAAGCACCTCAAAATTCTTCTGGCCTTGACCCATTATCCAATTGCAAAACCAGTTCCACATTTTAAGTATTTTCAATAGCATCACACCATTTTCCAATTCCAAAAACTGTTGGTTTTCCAACTGCTAACAAATACCATATGATGGTCTAGCTTAACATTAGGAGTTTATTGGCTCATGGTTTTAGTGGCTAGAAGGCTTGCTTCCTCCCAGTGATGGTACCCTCTGGTTAGCTGGCAATCTTTGAAATTCCTTGACTTTGCCATCACATGGCAATGCACATGACAGCATCTTCTCATTTCTCTTCCAGGTTCCACTGCTTTCCAGCTTCTGGTTGCTCCCCATGGCTTCTCTTTTCTTTTCCAATTTCCTTTGCTTATAAGAACTTCAGCTATGTTAGCTGAAGGCTTGATCTCATTCAGTCTGGGCACACCTTAACTAGTAACAGTTTCAAAGGTCCTATCTACAAATGGGTTCACACCCACAAGGCCAGGGTTTGGGACCTGAAAATGCCTTTTGTGAGGGACATGATTCAATTCCCATATCTACCTGCTCTCACCATTATCATTAAATATGTTGGAAGTCCTAGCTAATGGAGCAAAATGGGGAAAATGAAATAATCAATGCAAAGAACTTTAAAATAGCAGACAATACCCCAGTAAAACGGATGTTAAAAAAAACAAACAAAACGTATAGTCCCTACCTATAGACATTTTTGTTGTTGCTGTTGGGACTGAAAAGTACTTTTAAAAGTTGAACCATTTAAATCAGGGGCTTCCACATAAAACTTCAGAGAAGTGCATTCTCACATGACAACTTGGAAGGAAGGAAGGGAGAGAGGAAGGGAAGGGGGGAAGGAAGGAGAGAGGAAGGGTGTGATAGAAATGTGTACGTAGAAAACTTGTGATAATTTTTTTTAGGAACCAGTGTAGCACAAAAGAATTTGATACGGTAACTAAATACCATATATATATATATATATATATATATATATACACACACGCGCGTGCAAAATCAATAGACTTTGTACTTTCAGCAACCAGTTAGAAGCAGAAGTGGGGAAAAATACTCTACAATGAGAAAACATAAAGCATTTGGTATGCAATTTTATAAGAAAGATGCAGGATGTTTATAAGAGGAATTGCTAAATCTTAATGCAGAGCACATGAAATGAGACCTGAACATACATAAAGGCTTATCAAGTCCTAATTGGGAAGATTTAATATCATAAAAATGTGTAGGCTCCTAGAATGAATATATATAGTTAATGCAATTCTAATTAGAATCCCAATAGAGAGATTTTTTGTTGTTTTGGCACAGAATAAAATTATTTTTAAAAAGAACATGAAAAAATAAGTACTTATAACAGATGGAAAATTATTTTAAAGTAATAGAGTCAAGTGCAGTATACAAAGGCTCTACTGCATAGTAGATAACAACTTGGTTCAAACACAGAGCCAAATTGCCTGGTTTAAACACAGACTCTGCTACTTAGTGGTGATATAATGATGTGCATGTTTCTTAATGTCTCTGTTCCTTAATATCCTCATCAGTAAAATTGAAGTATTAATAGTTGCAACTTCATAGAGTTGTTGTGAGCATTAAACATGAGTTACTTAGGATAGAACATAGTAAATATTACAATTATGTTCTCTGTTATTATTACATTATAATTACCATAAAGTCATTATATCAAGAGTATTTTAATGGTCCAGAGGTAGACAAATAGAAATTGGAACAAAATAGAGAGCCAGAAATAGAATCCAGCATATATGGGAACTTAATGTACAACAAAGGTAGAATTTCAGTTCAGCAAGGAAAAAGAATTTATTTACAGAAATGGCACAATGGACTAGCCATCTGGAAGAAATGCATGTCACATGTAAAAATAAATTCCAGATGGATTCCAGATTTAAATGTAACAAAAAGATTAAAATTTTAGAAAAATTTAGGAGAATAATCAACCTTGAGATGAGAGAGGCATTCTTAAATAAGATAGTAAGCTCAGAAGGAATAAATGAAAAGGCAGATTTATTTGACAACATACAATTTAACATTTTTGCATACCAAAAAAACATAAGCATAAATAAAATAAAAAGGCAAATGACAGTCTGTGTGGTGGTTCAACTTTCTATGTAACTCAGAAAAAGAAGTGTTCTTTAATCCATGCCTATGGGTGTTAATGCATTGTAAATAGGACCTTTTGATGAGGTGACTTCAGTTAAGGTATGACACACCTCAATCAGGATGGGTCTTAATCCTGTTACTGGAGTCCTTTTTAAGAGAATGAAATACAGGCAGAGAGAGAGAAAGCCGCAGGAAGCAGGAAGCTGAAACCGAACCCAGAAGAGAAGGAAGAGACCAGGAGATCCCACCATATGCCCTGCCATGTGGCAGAGGTGCCAAGGATTGCCAGCAGCTGGCTTTGGAAAGATAGCATTGCTTTGATATAAACATTTTCCTGGCCTCAAAACTGTAGGTAAATTAATTCCCATCGTTTAAGCCATGGTATTTCTGGAGCAGCCTGAGAAACTAAAACAGTTTGGGAAAATACTTGTAATACATTTACTCATTTACCCATGTCTTCCATAGGTATCGGGGTATTAAATTATTTATTAACAGGTGTCCATTAAACTCTTACCATATGTGAAATGCCATAGAATGAAAGTATTGGTCATATCTCCACCTTAGACTAGAAACACAATGAGAGTGGGTACCACATCCCTTCCTTTGGAATATTTTTGGAAAACCTCTTATATGCTAGTTGCTAGTAGATGCAATGCTGAATAAAACAAACAATGCCTGGGGCATGGTTTCTAGTGATAGTTGATATGACTGATAACATACAGAGTTCTTACAAATGAGAGTGAAAGAGAGGAACACCCCAATAGGAAAATTGGTTAAAAAAATATGAATAGACAATTCAGAGAAGAATTCCAAATAACCACAGACATGTGAAATGATATCAATTATATACATATGGTGGAAACACTGCTTATTTCTTCCCAATGCTGGGTTTAGTGACTTCAGCTGGTAACATGAAGTCAGATATTGTGGGAATATTCCCACCACAGAAAAGGGGCAAATCAGGGTTGGGTTTTTTGTTTTGTTGATGGTCTTAACTTGAGAAAGTGATGGAGAAAAAACGTTTAAAATGTGGGTTAAGGGCAATGCAACGGTGGCTCAGTGACAGAATTCTTGCCTGCCATGCCAGAGACCCAGGTTCAATTCCCAATGCCTGCCCATGCCAAAAAAAAAAAAAAAGTGGGGGCTGTAAACTTAAAAGGGTGGCAGGTCTGTAGCCATTACTTTATGAATAACACAAAATGTTACTTAAGTATTCTTCCAGTATTTGAAACTATTATGCAGTTCAGCAAAGAAATCATACACCTCACTGATGCATGAATGAAGACCGACATATGTAGTACTTAAGGGATTTCAATTTAACAAATAGAATTTGTGCAACGATGAGAAATAGTTTAATAGTAGAGCACATTTCATATTTAATGGCAAAGAGTTTATTGCTGGGGAAGTTAGTGAATTGAGATGCACCTCCATTTATCCAATCATGATTGACATACTATTTGGGTGTATGGAGAGCAATATTTACAAAGTCACAATATTAAAACATTGTCAAAGGGCCTCCAAATTTTAGAATCGGGATACAGATAAATCTTGGAGGACTTAATTATAGTGACAGAATAGAAAGTAAATAGTGATTGCATGACATTGTAAATACACTAAATTCTACCAAATTATATACTTTTAAATGGTTAATCATATACTATGTGAATATCACCTCAAAGATAATGAAGATAAAAAGAATAGATTGAAAATGTTATAAACCTGAATAAG
Organism: Tamandua tetradactyla; assembly: GCF_023851605.1. Classification (NCBI taxonomy): domain Eukaryota; kingdom Metazoa; phylum Chordata; class Mammalia; order Pilosa; family Myrmecophagidae; genus Tamandua; species Tamandua tetradactyla. The sequence goes on along the minus strand of NC_135343.1, from coordinate 20,073,285 downwards.
ATAAAAGTTATACTGTACCTGATGGAGGTTGGGCGAAGAAGAAAGGAGAATGAAGTAGGCATGCCAATATCCTCATTTTCCTGGTAGAGAATCAAAGATATTTTCTAAAGTTGATTGTATAAGAATTAGATGTTTAAGTGTATTAAATACAGTTGTAAAGGCAATCATTAGAAGAGCCAATGGTGAAAATACAACAAAACTCAGGGATGGGGAGATGAAATATCATATAAAGGGAGCTAAATTCCTTATCTGTCATAGTAAGGAGTCAACTGATAAGACTTAAATTTGGTAAATCAAAAAATAAATTATTAGCATATTATTATGAATAATTTAGTGACCAGCAGAACCAAAAGTAAAAGTGGCCCAAAAATGGACACTTCTTATCTATTATAGAGACTAGATGTATACCAGGATGTAGGTACAACCTAGTTCATTGTAGCCCTGCAGTGTAATAGTGAAAAACTGGTCATATCTAAATGTTCACTGACCAGTGGGCCACGGTGGCTCAGCAGGCAGAGTTCTCACCTGCCATGCTGGAGACCCACGTTCAATTCTTGGTGCCTGCCCATGCAAGTGTTCACTGAACACAAAAAAATATGGAACATTGGTATTATACAGCAGTTTAAAGAAGTAAAATAGATATTTATGTACTGACATGGAAAGCTATCCAAGACATACGGTTAAGTTAAAAAAAAAAAAAAAAAAAGCAAGTTGCTGAATAATAAATGCAGTATATCATTCAGGTAAAATATCACCCCCAAGTAAACATATCTATAAAGATCATGAAGATCTTGGCAGAAGAATACTGTTAACAATGGTGGCTACTTCTGAGAATGAGAATGTAGCTGGGGTAATATTTAAGAGAGACTCTAACTTATCTGTATTCGATTTTTTTTTACAAGAAACTGCATGAATTGAGCAATTTTAGTGGTTACCACTATGGCAGAGAAGTGGAGATGGCAGGAAAAAGAACTTTTCATTTTATCTCTTTCTATGCCACATGAATTTCTTTTTCTTACTGTGTGTTTGTATTACTTTCAAACAATAATTTTAAACAACAAAATCAACGGTTTCAGCCCTTTAGTTACAGAAAACTTCACAGAACAGTGTTGCTACAGGCAGTTCTGTAAGCCCAAAGGTTGCCCTCCCACCAGCCCCATAAATGATTGTTATTTATGAACACTTCATGACATAGATGTGTACAGTTATTTACCATTTCTGCTGGGAGGATGGATGTTCACATTCATATGAGACAAAAACAAATCAAGATTCAACTAGACCGGCTGCTATGGGCTTGGGGATTAGGAGAGCAAAAATAAAAATAAAAAACCAGCCCAGCAATGTACTCTAGTAAATCACTCCTCCTTTCTGTCTTGTTCTTAAGAAAGAATTTAACAACCTCATCTGTGTTGCAGACATTTTATGTACTTGTCACTGAGTTTTAAAAAGCATGAACAAAACAGTTGGCTGCACTGGCCTCTGAATTGGAAACTAAATGATCATCATGATGGCACCCTTTGTCCAGGGCTCCTTAATAGACTGTACACATGTCACTTGGTCCAGTCCAAAAAATGGCTCTTCCCTTTTTTCTTATCTTTTTGAGCAACCTTTCAAGAAGCTTGAAATTTTACCCGACCCTGTGGTTTTCATTTCTTAAGACCAACTGAGATCATTTGAACATTAGGGGGATAAGGGAATATATCTTTCAATTCTTATTCAAATTCTGCCCTTCTTAACAGCTGCCTTCCCTAAACATCCCACCATTTTATTCTTTCTGAACCTTGAAGAGTGGGTTGAGTTTAACCTTTCTTCTCCATTGCTCGTCTTTTAGGCATGATTCACTTGGGAAGAACCTAGAATCTCTAAGCAAGTAGGATAGATTTTAGTTTAGATGGTAATTTTGCTCATCTTGTCTTACCTATTAAGGAATTAATGTTAATGAGTATGAACTTAATAACCAGCTTCCTTCACAATGTTTTTAATCCTCTTAACTCCCTCTAAGACTGGGTATTGCTCTTACCATTTAAAAGAAGAGGACGCTGAAGTGAGAAAGGTTGGAAACTTTGCCCTAGGAAATACATCATAACAAACTGCTCTTCATTCCAGGCCTTTAAGACAGCTCTCCAGGTCCAGTTATCTAACCAGAGGTCTTTATTACAATGCCTCCTGGGCCTGCCTTTATAAAAGCACCTTTATGCAGTTCAGTAAACTTCCAGGAGCTTTAATGGGGAGATCTCTTAATGAATCCCTTTGAAGTTGCCAACACCTCTCAAATATAATGTGCAGTGGGGCCATGAGTTGCTTTTTAACCTGTTGAAACAAAGTACTACCTCTTTGATGTTAGCTCTGAATCCTAACCCATATTTCTACCTGGGGCAGTGCACTTAGGGCAGTGAACAGCCACTTGTAAAGAGGACTGCTGTGTGTGTGGTGTCCCTACTATTACCCTTCTTCTTTTTGAACCTACTTGTGTTCTTCTAACTGATAGCCATAACGTTGTTCCAGGGGCTTTGAGATACTCATGAGAGGACCATCAAGTCTCCCCGTCCAGAACCAAGTCTGTAAAGAAAAATATAAAGCTGTCAAAATAACAACAACAAAAACAAAAACATTCCAAGATCCTTCCTACCCCACCTTAAGTCAGCTGGGACCCATATCAGTTTTCTGCAACATCCTTATTAAGGTTTCAAGATTAAATTATACTTTCCTTGCTTCCTATTATTGGAATTTAGGTTCTCTCCAGTTGTTCACCATAATGAACATCTTTTAAATGTTAAAATCTGAATACACAAAACATGATTTGTATATGGTGGGGAGCCTCCTGGAAGGCTTGTTATGCAGCTTCATTTTCTGCTCATACCTGGGCTGATCTTCCTTCTGACAGGTACCTACTGTCCTTGGCTTGCAGTTATCATTCTGAAACCTATCAGGGTTGGACAGTCTTGAAAAAGGGCTTGGGCACTGTCATGGTCAGGTTCATGTGTCAACTTAGGTCAAATTAGGTGGTAGTGCCTGGTCGTCTGGTAGGGCAAGCAGTGGTCTGTTGTTTCTTTTTTTTGTTTGTTTATCATGACTTAAGTAAGACAAGAAGGTTATTGGAATTTAACAAAGCCTACTTCACTATGTGGAATATTTTCTAGTGAAGTTAATAATTTGTTTTTGCTTTATTTTGTTTTTCTCAGGAGTAGAACTTCATTTTAGTGAAAGAGATGAGTATATTTCACAATGGTTCTCAAATATTCACTGTGATATCATGTTCAGGTTCCTGGATCTAATACCCAGAGTAGTGATGAAAACCCTGAAGACGTCATCCCCTATCTGTAACTAGCTATCCCACATTCAGCTTCAGCAGTTTTATAAAATAAAAAAATACATGTAAGTATTCCAAGAAGCTTTTGGCTTCTTAGCTCCTGTTCTAGATAACAAATATTAGGTATGATCCTCTTTATTTTTATGTTCCTCTTTAAATTGGGGTGGCACTTTGTCCCAAAGCCAAAATTCTCTTGCGATTCCAAGGGAAGTCATTGATTTTCAGTTGTATTCTTTTTGGTCCTGCCCTGGAATTGAGATTCTGCATGCATGACCACATTGTTGCTAATGATAAATCTTCATAAATATCAAATTTAAGAGGATGACAATCCAGCCCAGAGAGGGAGAAATATTTTTGTCACATTTGCAACTGTAATAGGATGGGTATACAGACTCCATAAAGAACTTCTAAAAATCAATGAGTAAACACTGAATTCATTCAAAATAAAGAATAAAAATAAAATAATTTACTGAGAATACTGAAATCATATACAAATAGTTAAAGCTTGAATATTGACAAAACCTCATTATTAACCCAGGATAAATAAGAAAAAGCCACAACTCATTTACAAGATATTTAATACAACCAATTTAGAACACAGTTGGGCTTTATTTTTCTAAGTTAAACCATGCACCATAGTTAATAGTACAATTTATAAAAAACATGATATCATCTATTGCAACAAATGTGCCCTATCTGTCACTAGCTAAAACAGGGTTTAATAACACTTGGTATATAGGAATCTTGTATTGCATGATTGTTCTGTGAACCCACAACATCTCTAATAAAGAACCAAGGTCTACATTCTTATACAATAAGGTAAATGATCTATCCAAGGCAGAGGAAATCAAGATTCTGGATCTTTTTTTAATATGATTACTTCTAGGTTGTTTGTTCTGTGCTGGAAAATGTAAAATGAGAATACAAGAACCTATCTATGAGTTTGCTTTTTGTAGTTATTTCAAATCAGTGGGATCATACAATATTTCTTTTGTGTTTGATTTATTTCACTCAACATGTTGTCTTCAAAGTTCATCCATGTGTCACATGTATCAGGACTCAATTCCCTTTTATGGATTAATGATAGTCCATTATGCATGCGTACCACATTTTATTTATCTGTTCATCAAACAGTTTTTTTTTTTACATGGGCAGGCACTGGGAATCAAACCTGGGTCCTCTGGTAAGGCAGGCAAGCGTTCTTGCCACTGAGCCATCGTGGCCTGCCCAATCAAACTGTTTTTTTTTTATTATTATTAATTTAAAAAAAATTAACTAACACAACATTTAGAAATCATTCCATTCTACATATGCAATCAGTAATTCTTAATATCATCACATAGATGTATGATCATCATTTCTTAGTACATTTGCATCGATTTAGAAAAAGAAATAGAAAAACAACAGAAAAAGAAATAAAATGATAATATAGAGAAAAAAATAAAAATAAAAAATAAAAAATATATATATATAAAAACAGAACAAGGGCGGGCCGCGGTGGCTCAGCGGGCAAAGTGCTTGCCTGCTATGCCGGAGGACCTCGGTTCGATTCCCGGCCCCAGCCCATGTAACAAAAACGGAGAAACAGAATACAATAAAACAAGAAAATGTTTAAAAGATGTTTCCCTTTCTTCCTTCCTTCCTTCCTTCTATCCTTCCTTCCTTCTCTCTGTCTTTCCTTAAAAAAAAAAAAAAAAAAAAAAAAAAAAAAAAACAGAACAAACAAACAAAAAAAAAAACTATAGCTCAGATGCAGCTTCATTCAGTGTTTTAACATAATTACATTGCAATTAGGTAGTATTGTGCTGTCCATTTCTGAGTTTTTGTATCTAGTCCTGTTGCACAGTCTGTATCCCTTCAGCTCCAATTACCCATTATCTTACCCTATTTCTAACTCCTGATGGTCTCTGTTACCAATGACATATTCCAAGTTTATTCTCTAATGTCGGTTCACATCAGTGGGACCATACAGTATTTGTCCTTTAGTTTTTGGCTAGTCTCACTCAGCGTAATGTTCTCTAGGTCCATCCATGTTATTACATGCTTCATAAGTTTATTCTGTCTTAAAGCTGCATAATATTCCATCGTATGTATATACCACAGTTTGTTTAGCCACTCTTCTGTTGATGGAGATTTTGGCTGTTTCCATCTCTTTGCAATTGTAAATAATGCTGCTATAAACATTGGTGTGCAAATGTCCGTTTGTGTCTTTGCCCTTAAGTCCTTTGAGTAGATACCTAGCAATGGTATTGCTGGGTCGTATGGCAATTCTATATTCAGTTTTTTGAGGAACCGCCAAACTGCCTTCCACAGTGGTTGCACCATTTGACATTCCCACCAACAGTGGATAAGTGTGCCTCTTTCTCCACATCCTCTCCAGCACTTGTCATTTTTTGTTTTGTTTTGTTTGTTTCTAAGAGGACATTTCATGGACTTCAATCATGATTACGCTAACTGCATCCACAGCTGATTGCATTTGTAATCAGCTAAAGGGAGTGTCTTATGCAATAAGTGATGCTTAATCTAATCACCAGAAGGCACTTAAGGAGGATTCAGAAGAGACAGTTACTCTTCCTGCTTCAGCTGGCTAGCCTCTCCTGTGGAGTTCATCCAGACCATTCATCAGAAATGCCAGCATCACAGCCTGTCCTAAGGATTTTGGACTCTTCCATTTCCATGGTTGTCTAGCCAGTCTCTCCTGAAAGTTCACTGAGGAACTTCATAGGAGTTGCCAGCTTGTGGTCTGCCCTATAGACTTTGGACTCTACATTCCCATGGTTATGTGAGACGCCTTTATAAATTTTATATCTATGATATCTCCTACTGATTCTGTTTCTCTAGAGAACCCTAGCTAATACAGTCACTGATAAACATCGACATTTTTGCCTAAAAATTCACTTCTATTGATTATACCTCTTTTGTCAGTTCAGATAAAAGCTGGCCAAATTTAACCAAAATCTTCATGGACAAATTCGTTTGAGAATTCTCTCTAGAAAATCAGAACAGCAATTGAATTTCTACAGTGTTTTATTTTCTTGGCTGCTAAAACAAATACCATGCAATGGATTGGCTTAAACAACAGGAGTGTATTGGCTCACAGTTTTGAGACTAGGAGAAGTTCAAAACAGAGACATCAACAAGGCAATGTTTTCTCTCCAAAGACTGTGGTATTCTGGGGCTGGCTACTGGTAATCCTTAATCGTTGACTATTCTGTTACATGGCAATGCACATGACAGTGTCTTTTCCTTTCTCCCCCGGGTTCTAGTTTTCTTGCTCTTCCCATGGCTTCTCTCAATGTCCTATTTCCTTTGTTTATGAAGAATTCAGCCACATCAAATTAAAGCCCTCCTTCGTTTAGCTTGGTCACACTTTAACTAATAACATCTTCGTAGCTCCTATTTATAAATAGGTTCATACCTACAGGATCAGGGGTTGGGACATGAACATGCCTTTTGTAGGGGACATGATTCAATCCCCAATACACGGTGTGCTAGTTTGAATCTGTGGTGGACCCCAGAAAAGCCATGTCCTTTAATCCTCATTCATTATTGCTGGCTGGGAGCATTATGATTGTTTCCAAGAAGATGTGACCCACCCAATTGTGGGTGGTAACTTTTGATGAGATAGCTTCCATGGAGTTGTGACTCCATTCATTTATCCTTTAGAAAAGGAAACATTTTGGAAAGAGTCCCTTTTTGTAGGGCCATGAGACAGCCAGCAGACACTGCCATGTTTGCCATGTGCCCTTCCAGCTGAGGGAGAAACATAGAAAGTCATCGGCCTTCTTGAACCAAGGTATCTTTCCCTGGATGCCTTAGATTGGACATTGTAATTGGAACATTTTCTCAGCCTTAGAACTGTAAACTAGCAACTTATTAAATTCCCTTTTTTAAAAGCCATTCCATTTCTGGTATATTGCATTCCAGAAGCTAGCAAACTAGAACACACGGTAAAGTTGGGGTTTGTGGGGCCAACAGCTGTTCTGAGCATTGGATTGGTTGCTTTTCTTCCTTTACTTCTGTAGCCCCTTTTTCTCAACTTCAGAAGGTCAAGAGAGGCAGAATTATCCCTCTTTTCCAACCTTATTTTGGAATATAGCCATCATATGATGATGATGATGATGGTTATGATGATACAAGTATTTAGTGAATAAACCTTGATTGCAAGAGCCTTCATTCTCCTGGAAAAATCTTCTAGTCCAGGAATGATATTACAGAGCAGAGGAAAAGAGTGATCAGACCTGGTGTCCTCTCCTCTCCAGGGAAATATGGGGACTCAGGAACTCTTCCCACCTACCTGTAATATGATCCAGCTGTGCATTTGTCCTGCTGTTCCCAGTTCCATTAAGTGCAGATGTTCGAAATTTTTGATGATTAAAAAACAGACAGTTGAGGATTAAACTGGAATTGAGGCAAAGGTTCATAAATCTCCTTTTAGCCACAAGACTGAAGTCTGTACTTCCAAAATCCTGAAGACAGGAGCTAATGCACTGGCCACACCCTGATGTGTTCAGTGTTCAGTTATAAAGAGGGGCTCAATTTTTTTTTTTTTTAAACATGGGCAGGCACCGGGAATCGAACCCGGGTCCTCGGGCATGGCAGTCAAACACTCTTACCTGCTGAGCCACCGTGGCCCGCCCGAGGGGCTCAATTTTAATGGGAATCCTGGGGAAAGACCCTAATAGACAATCCAGAATTGATTTAAGATATCACAGAAGGTGTGTGTATCCTGTGTCAAAAAGATGAAGGATTGTTTTCCTGTGGCCAAAATTAGAGAGCTTTCCATCAAAGAACACCTGAAGGATGCTGTATGCTGCACCAGGGACAATTGCCAGGTTCGTAGTTATTCCCACCTCCTACACCTTCCATTTTGGCAATGGTCCTCTCATAAAGCTATGGAATTTGCTTTAAAGAGAGAGGTGCTTGTATTCAAAGTCCATTTTAATTGCATGAGGCAAGGACATATGAGATGAATTGGGGAGGAGGGGCAGTCATAGTTTTGGGAAGAGTATGGTGGTTCCTACTTCGTGTGATGTCAGGAGCATCAGAGAGACTCCACTCTGTGTGTCCTATTTGCTGAGACCATTGCTTGCATTGAAAAATTTTTTTCCCTTTGAATCTCAAGGCCTTTCTGACCCCCAGTGTCCCCAGTTAAGACACAAATACCTCTTTAGGGGGTAACATTTAAGATTTTTAATAGAAAATAGATTTCATTTTATTTTGATGTTTATTTTATTTTTAGAATTAGTGTCACAGGGACTGGGCGCGTGTTGGTGGCAAGATGGCTGTGTCTGCTTCTGGTGTGGGCCGGTTAGAGGAAGAGGCACTACGGTGAAAGGAAGGACTGAAAGCTTTACAGGAGAAAACCAGGCGAAAGAGCAAGGAAGATGGAGAGCCAAAGACTAAGCAGCTCCAAAGGCGAGAGGCACAGGGATCTCAGGCTGCAGAATTATGTCCCAAAGGACAAGGACCTGAAGAAGAGGAGGGTGCCCCAGGCCAAACCAGTTGTGGTGGAAGAGAAGGTGAAGGAGCCGCAGAGGCTGCCAAGCCAGAGCCCGTTATTGAGGATGTGGACCTGGCCGACCTTACCCCGTGGAAGCCTGACTGGGACCTCAAAAGAGATGTAGCCAAGAAACTAGAAAAGTGAACCCAGAAGGCCATCGCTAAGCTGATCTGTGAGAGGTCGAAAAGCCAGGACAGGCTGAACTGCAATTCCAACTGAGATGTGCTTTGACCATCTCTCCTCTCTGTACCCACCTCTCCTGAATCACAAAGGAAAGTTGAACCTTGCTGCTTATGGGAGTGAAACCTGTATTCACAAGCCAGCCTTCATGTGGGATTGCACATAAAGAAACTCAACCCAAGAATTTCAAATGGTGCCAGAATGGTGGTGGTCTCAGATACCTGGTAGAAGCAAATACACTTCCTTCTTGGATGAACCTTTATTCATCTTGGTTTTCAAATATTTCCCACTTGTAAAGTTCTAAGAAAAATGAGCAGCTTCCAGGAAATTTCACCTGATACACGAGGCAACAAAATATCAAGAGCAAAAGTCATCAAAAATTACAAATGTCAGAATCAGACTTGCAAAGACTTCAGACATTAGAGTTTTCAGTCATAGAATTTAAATGTTTAAAAATGATATAAGAACTAAAAGAAGAGCTTGAAAATAAGTGTAGATTTGAAAAAGAACCAAACTGATCAGGAAATACAACATAGAAATTAAAAGTGTTGTACCTGTGTGTGCCGGTTTGAAAGAATTATGTACCCCAGAAAAACCTTGTTTTAATCCTGCACCAGTCTTGTAGGGGCAGTTGTTTCTTTTAATCTTAATTCAATATTCTAGGTAGAAACTTTTGATTAAATTATCTCCACAAAGATGTGGAATGCCCAGTTGTGGGTGTGACCTTTTGATTAGATGGAGGTGTGACTCTACCCGTTCCAGGTGGGTCTTGATTCATTTATTGGGATCCTTTAAAAGAGGAAACATTTTGGAGAGAGTTAGAAATGACAGATTCCTCAGATCTGACAGAGAGAGCAGATGTACATGCTTGGAGAGCAGTTGCTTCAGAGAGCAGAGATATGGATGTTAGGAGATGCTTAGATCCCAGCAGACATTACCATGAGATGTTAAAGTAAGCCAGAGCCTAGAGAGAGCCAAGGGAAGCCAAGAGATAAAAAGCCAGCCCCAGAGAAGCAAAGTTTGAGGAAGTCCCACAGGAACAGAGGCTGAAAACAACGGAGCCCAGAAGCAAGGGACCAGCAGATGCCAGCCATGTGACTTCCTAGCTGACATGGGTGTTCCAGACACATTGGCCTTTCTTGAATGAAGTGACCTCTTGGTGCCTTAATTTGGACACTTTCACTTCCCTAGAATTGTAAACTTGTAATTTATTAAATTCTCCATTTTAAAAGCCATTCCATTTCTGGTATATCGCATTCCAGCAGTTTAAAATAAATACACTGTGGATTAGACACAAGTGAAGAAACAATGAGAAGCTATATCTTATGAAACTGCTCAGAATGCAGCGCAGCCAAAATAAATAGATCCATAATATGAACAAGAGGCTAAGAGACATGGAGGATGGGGTGAAAAGATCCAACATAACATGTGATTGGAGTTCCTGAAGACTAAAACGGCAAAAATGGGGCAGAAGCAATATTGAAAAACAAATGGCTGAAAATTTTCCAGAACTTTTGGAATCACCAATCCACTGATCCAAGAAGGCCAACAAATCTCAAACAGGGCAAATAAAAAGAAATCTACACCTAAAAAATAAATAATTAAGTGTAGCCCTATTTTCTAATGAAATCCTATTTGGAACTCTGATATATAAAAGGCACAAAAAGTGGAGTGACTTCGGCTGAAGCAGGTATGGAGGGCTGGGGCTCACCCACTTAGTTTCCTCTGCGTTGAGGAAATCCAGAAAAGCAAGAGTCAATTGTATTTTTAAAGTGAAATTTGAATTAAATGTTTGCACAGCCCTTTAGCACCACTACAGAATTTTAAGGTTTGGATGACCAAAAACTGGGCTCCTAGGCATTATGTGCCTCTTGATACAATGCAGTAGGAAGATCAAAAGGACCACCTATAAAGCATTCCCTCAAACAAAACAAGCAGCAGAAAACTTGAATCTAATCAAGCCTCTAGATCTAAAACTCTTTGTTTACAAGAAGTAAGGGGCTAGAGAAATAAGTTAAATGACACCAGGAGAAAACAATCAGCCAAATGCAAAATGTGAAAAGTTCTAGAGGACAAATGACCTTGTTTTCCAACAATTAAAGAGTATGCATAAGGGAGGGGACTGGGAAACTAGTGGGTTTAAAGAGATTTAGCAAATTTATCATCCAAGTGCAATGTTTAGACCTTGTTTTGATCCTGATTCTATCAAAGCGATTATAAAAATATATTTTTGAGGCAGTTGGGAAAACTTGAACATGAATTAAGTGTTAGATGACATTATGGACTTTTGTTAATTCGTTTGTGAGCTAATGGCATTGAATAGGAGTACGCGGGTAGTTCAGTGGTAGAATTCTCGCCTGCCATGTGGGAGACCCAGGTTCGATTCCCAGCCCATGCACTTCCCAAAAACAAACAAATAAGCAAACAAACAAAAAACCAAACAAGCAAAAGTGAGCAAATGGTCCTGCAATAAGGGGATACTCATTTGGAAAAAGAATGAAATGTGACCCCCACCTCCATACTGAGAATAAATTACTGCACGTAGCCACCTACAACGACTGGGTCAGAAGGTAAAAGTCCTCAGACCTTCTCAGGGGGAGGGAAGAATGTACATATAGTGTCATGGACAAAGCATTAAACAACTCCCCTCCCTTGATCATTGATAATACAAACCTCCAGACCACTGTGTCATGAGACCCTGCTGAAACTGTTCTCACACCTTTGTCTTAAACCCTTATAAGCCCTTGCACGCTCCACCCTTCTGGAGCTCTAATTTCCATTTCCCCACAGGTCGCAATCAGGAAGAATCTTCTCTTATTCATAAGTCCCAGTAAAATTCACATGAAACACTCTTTCTCTAGCATGTTCTTTGGTCTTAATGCTGCACGGACCCAAGCTCTTGAGAGCTGGGTTGGAACAGTGAGGCTGGGGGATGGGGAAATGGGCATTCTTACATAATTATTGCTGCTTTTGTGAATATTTGAAATTTTTGACAATTGAAACATTTTTAACATGGATTGGAAACCACAGATTGATTAAATGCCATTTATGGTTCTTCAGGATGGAGTATAGGAAAGGTAGGTGCCTGGGAGGGGTTTGACAAATGTGAGAAGAGAGGGAAGTAGGAAGAAGAAAAAGCAGGGGGTGCTGGGAAAAAGTATACTCTAAAGGAACAGTAAAGGGGTATAAAACTACCTATACCATGACAGTGCTGAGAGCGTGTCCTTCAGGGTGAAAGAAAAAACTCTTCCTCAGCTGCAAACCACCGCCCACCCTGACCTCGCTTTTGGTGACTGCACTCTCTGGAAGGGGCTGGGGGTGGACAAGAGGTGGAGGGTGCTCAGGACATCCTTTGTCATTCTACTGGTTTCCAGAGTCCACATGCATAAAATGCTGTGGTTACCACAGCCTCAAACAGTACCCTGCCAATCCTTAGGAATCAAACGCAAATGGCCCTTACAGAGCCTGGAGAACTGGAGACGTAAGGAACATGAGAAGTCAGAGCTTGGGGGCAGCATTCCTTGTGCCGTTCTTGGTTTTGTAAAGTCATGATGGTGTGGAGAGCACTGGGCTGAGGCTCGGGAGCCTCAGACACTAAGTAGTCCTGAGTCTGCACTTACTAGCTGTGGAGACCTGGGCAAGTCTCTAGTTACCCAAGTTAAGCATTCCATTCGTGGAAGGAGAATTTGGATGGTTTCTCTTGTACCTTCTAGCCCTACAAAGCATTCACTCCATTCATTTGGTGATTTATTCATTTTTAAATTGTGTAAACATTTATTCTATGAATAATCTTTATACATCTATAGTTAACAAAGAACTTGAAGCCTCCCTTGTAAATGCAGAATCTCTAGAAGTTTTTCCATTAACAGATCTCTAAATTTACAGAAAATGGCTCTTGACTCTACAAATTGAGAGTTATTACTCAAGACTTCTCTTCTGGATGGGAAAAGTGCAACAAATATCCTACTTTATTCCTGGCTGTAACTGCCTTACAGGAGTAGCCCTAATATTGAAGAATGAATACAGTCTTATTTGGCAATTATTGAAGGGCAAGGAGCTCTTCCTGAAATTGTTTCTTTTATTTAAAAAAAAAAAAAACACCTAAAATTTTACCATCTAGAGGAAACCCCTGGGAACACTTTTTTTCTGCATCTTTCCAGATATTATTTCAAATGTCTACATGGTTAATATGTCTTTGTATGGGTGCACTATTTTTTCTCTTTTTTTATTGTATAATATAACATATGTGCAAAGCAAAGAAAGGAAAAAAGCAATAGTTTTCAAAGCACTCTTCAACAAGTGGATGCACTATTATTGACTTCATTCCCTGTCTGAGTAGTTTCCTACTACTGAGATGAGCATGTTATATGTACATGTTTGCCAAGTTGTCCAAGAAATTCCTAGAGGTGGAATTTCTGGGTCAAAGGAAATGCATATTTAAAGTTTTGATAAAATTGCCTAAGTGCCCTCCAGAAGGAATGTAGAGATTTACACTCCCACCAGCACTGTGTGAAAGTGTCTGTCATTACTTCCTCCCCAACAGGAGGGTTAGCATTCATCTCAGTCTTTGACAATCAATCCTTCCTGACATTTTACAGGGCCTCTGATAATGCTGTGTTTGCGTTTCTATACCTGAGTGGGGGAATAATGCCATTTTAAGTTTATCCAGAGTTGTCAGCTCCCTTCCTCTGTTTTTGAAGGAACAGGAATCCATTGCTAGGGACCTGAGCCTCCTAGTTCACAGAACAACATTTGGGAGAAAACAGGCAGCCATAGCTTCTCCTTTTCTTTGTCCCACTGCTACAATAACCTGCCTTTCCATTTCAAAATCATGCTTCCAGATTCAGGAGGTACTCATTCAAATTTCCTATTTAATCACAAGCAATTAAAAGTTCATTCATTACTGCTCCTGTTTTGGCTATATGAAATAAATCCTTCCTGCTCCCCAATTCTGCAATTAACACTTGATTTTATATATATATACATATATATATATATGTATATATATATAATTGGAGCGCTACTGTGTAGCATTGAGTGATAGAGGAATTTCTGTTTTATTTGGATTCCTTTCTGGTTTTATTTGGATTCCTTACAGTTAGCCAAATGTAGAGGAAACACCAGAGGTAACTCCATTTTTTTTTTTTTTTCTTAAAAATGGTAACTCCATTTTCTGGATTAATAGGTGCCGGCATGGACCTATTAGATTGGTAGGTTTTTTGGTTATTTTTTTCAAAAGCAAATTAAGTACCTAGCTGATTTATTCCTGTGGCCAGTCTGTCCCGTCATGACACAACAGCCGTGAGGTTACAAAAACATATAAAGGGAGATTATGAGCCGAGTAAGGTTCACAACATGCAGTCTGTGAGCCTTAACTGTCTTCTGAACATCTGCAGATTTCCATTCCTGTCTTCTCTGCAGAGAGCAGGCTATGACACACTGCTCTCGGCTGCATTGTGAGATCCACTCTTTATCTTCGGGGCCTCTCCCCCTGAAACCAAGTGTCTTACATAAACCACTGGCCCAAAGAGAGTTTAGAGCCAATGTCCTGATATGAGAAATGAGGATGTTTTATTCCATCTGAAGAGGACACAGAGTGAAAGGCAGGCTTTTTAGCAGGTCATAGAGGGCTATAGATTTTTACTGGTCGTACATCAAGCTGTTGATAAAAAGCAGTGTGCTTTCCGGGAAGGTGCGGTTTGAAGTAGCTCCCACCCAGGGCATCGTGAAGGTACAGCCTCTTAAATAAGAGGCGATGGCCACCTGGGCTACAGCTGGCAAGGCTCCAATAATTTTTTTAATTGGCATGCCAAAGATTCCAAAGACTATTTTACCATTATAATCTTTTGGAAGCATCACTTCCTTTACTGGGCACAAGGAGCAGCTGTTTGAATATGCAGCCATCAAAGGACTCCTCCCCAAAAAAGAAGAACCAGTTGTTTTAGGGCAATGTTGCCCAACTTTTTTAATAAGTGCCTAATTTAGATAAATATGCAATCCCGTGCACCTATGCCCACAGAGAATCTGACAGTCTCTACACACACTGAACATAAAAATCATCACCTTTGCGTAACCTCGCCAGCCTAAAAAATTTTGCCTAGCTTTACTTGCAGTTGTGTTTATTATGAAAATGACAGATATATTTTTTTAATTCGCCAAATTCCTTCAAGTACTGAAAATGCTTTTCAAACAAAACAGTCCTCCCAAGGGTGGATAATGGTCCTCCCGAAAGATTGGGAAATGCCCCATTTTCAACACTCACTTATCTAGACCGATTTTTTTGACTCCTTCTGTGCACTGTTCCTGTCTTGGAGATGTACATTGAAAGTGAGAGGTGGGACTCCTAAAGCTTCCCAAACCTGGTGAAACCTGGAACCCACTCAGACCTACTGAATGAGGTTTTCCAAGGTAGTCTAGGAATCTTAATTATTGCAAAGTTCCCCAGGTGACTCTGAAGCACATCCAGGTTTGTAACTACCCAAATGACCCCGTGGTAGACATTTGCCTTTCTAAGCTGCTCTAAAATCTTTTTTTTTTTTAACATTGTCATCACATTTTAACAGTTCTCCACACTGTGAATCCTATTTTCCAACGTAGAATGCAAAGAACCTATTTTTCCCAGATTTCTTTGCTGCTAGGATGTGGGTGGATGATAGCTTCTACCATTCAGATACCCCAGAACACCAGGTGCCCATTTTTGCTAGTGCAGGTGATCACAGAGGCAGCATATTTCTAGGGTGGGAAGCGGTGGCTGCAGCTTGCATATGATGGCTAGCACAGGTGATTGCAGAAGCTGTGTTGTTCTAGGGTGGGTGATGGCAGCAGCTCCCTCACCATGCAGTTCAAGTGACATGATTCTAGATATTATTCCTAGAAGCTCAATTTAGAGTAGTGAGTCTCGATCTTAACTGCATTGGAATCACCTGAGAAGCCTAAAAAAAAGATTAAAATGTTGATGCCTGTATTCTAGCCCCAGACCGTCTGATTTACTGTATGGAGTGAAGAATGGGCTTCACGATATTTAAAACCTCCCCAGGTGATTTTAATGTGCAACCAAGTTTGAGAACTGTGCTGGTTTGAAAGGATTTATGTACCCTAGAAAAGCCATGTTTTAATCCTAATCAATCTTGTGGGATCCCCGTTTCTTCTAATCCCTATTCAGTACTAAAGGTTGGAAACTTGATTAGTATGTCTCCATGGAGACATGACTCACCCAATTGTGGGTATTAACTTTTGAACAGAGGGAGATGTGACTCCACCCATGCCAGGTGGGTCTTGAGTACTTTTACTGGACTCCTTTAAAAGCGGGAGAATTTTGGAGAAAGTGGGAGAATGATGAGAGCAGCAGGGACACGAGAACTACAGAGTCCACCAACCAGCAACCTTTGGAGATGAAAGAGAATGCCCCTGGGGGAGCTTCATGAAGCTAGAGGCCTGGAGAGGAAAGCTAGATTTGCCATTCCAGTTGAGAAACCTGGAACATCACTGAACTTTCTTGAGTGAAGGTAACCTCTTGTTGGTGCCTTAATTTGGACATTTTTATAGATTTGCTCTAATTGGGGCATTTTCTCAGTCTTAAACCTGTAAACTAACAACTTATTAAATTCCCCCTTTTATTAAAAGACATTCTGTTTCTGGTATATTGCATTCTGGCAGCCTGCAAACTAGAACAAGAACCTCTGGCTTCAAGTCTGTGCCTCTATTATTTCCAATAATGCCTTAATAAATTATTTCCCAATTAAAATAACTAGAGTGCTTTCTGATGTCTATGACTAAGAACTCTGATCAGATTCCCAAGGCCCCTTATAGCTCTGAAAATAGAGGATTTTTTGGTGTTCGGTCTTTTTACATTGTTGGAGAGATGTCAGAACAATTCAAAGGAGAAAGATTAGTCTTTTCTGCAAATGATATTAGTATAACTGTGTAGTCACATGCAAAAGAGTAAAATTGGACTCTTATCCACATCATATGCAAAAAATTATCTCAAAATGGGTCAAAGACTTAAATATAAAAGCCAAAACTACAGCCTACACAATGGGAGACAATATTTGGAAATGACATATCAGATAAGGGTCTAATATCCAGAATTTATAAAGAGATTATTCAACTCAACAACAAAAAGACAGCCAACCCAATTACAAAATGGGAAAAAGACTTAAACAGACACCTACCAGAAGAAGAAATACGGATGGCCAAGAGGCACATGAAGAGATGCTCAATGTCCCTGGCCATTAGAGAAATGCAAATCAAAACCACAATGAGATATCATCTCACACCCACCAGAATGGCCATTATCAACAAAACAGAAAATGACAAGTGCTGGAGAGGATGCGGAGAAAGAGGCACACTTATTCACTGTTGGTGGGAATGTCAAAGGGTGCAACCACTGTGGAAGGCAGTTTGGCGGTTCCTCAAAAAGCTGAATATAGAATTGCCATACGACCCAGCAATACCATTGCTAGGTATCTACTCAAAGGACTTAAGGGCAAAGACACAAACGGACATTTGCACACCAATGTTTATAGCAGCGTTATTTACAATTGCAAAGAGATGGAAACAGCCAAAATCTCCATCAACAGAAGAGTGGCTAAACAAACTGTGGTATATACATACGATGGAATATTATGCAGCTTTAAGACAAGATAAACTTGTGAACCATGTAATAACATGGATGGACCTAGAGAATATTATGCTGAGTGAATCCAGCCAAAAACTAAAGGACAAATACTGTATGGTCCCACTGTTGTGAACGGACATTCGAGAATAAACTTGAAATATGTCATTGGTAACAGAGTTCAGCAGGAGTTAGAAACAGGGTAAGACAATGGGTAATTGAAGCTGAAGGGATACAGATTGTGCAACAGGACTAGATACAAAAACTCAAAAATGGACAGCACAATAATACCTAATTGTAAAGTAATCATGTTAAAATACTGAATGAAGCTGCATCTGAGCTATAGGGTTTTTTTTTGTTTTTGTTTGCTTGTTGGTTTGTTTGTTGTTGTTGTTTTTTACTATTACTACTACTTTTATTTCTTTTCTTTATATTGACATTTTATATCTTTTTCTGTTGTGTTGCTAGTTCCTCTAAACTGATGCAAATGTACTAAGAAACAATGATCATGCATCTATGTGATGATGTTAAGAATTACTGAGTGCATATGTAGAATGGTATGATTTCTAAATGTTGTGTTAATTTCCTTTTTTTCTTTCCGTTAATAAAAAAAAAAAAAAAGAAAAAAAAAAAAAAAAAAAAAGCCAAAACTATAAAGCTTGGAAGAAAATATAAGCCTAAATCTTAATCACCTTGGATTAGGGGATGAGTTCTTAGTTATGAGACCAAAAGCACAAGTGACAATAGAAAAAATAGATAAATTGGACTTCCTCAAAATTAAATATTTTTCATATCAAAGAGCACCAACAAGAAAGTGATGCGAGAATATTTTTGCAAATCATCTATCTGATAAGGAATTTATTTCTAGACTATATAAAGAAATCCTACAACTCAATAATAAAAAGACAAATACTCCAATTAAAAATGGGCAAAGATCAGACTGGGTAGCCCCAAGGACAAGTGCGCGAGTGAGGAACCCAGTGCCGTTTGTGATCGACAGTCAAGTAGGAATTTGCCAAGAGGTAGAGGCAGGCAGCAGAAGCCCATGCCAGAGAAACCCCCAAACCAGCTTATGCTCCTCTCAGTTCTGAATGGTCCGAGTCTCTTTTCAGTTGGCTACTATGGTCAGGAGACATTGGCTCACAGATGGCCTAAGGCACACTTGTTTTCCTCCCAATCATAACAACCCCACTCATTGCCTGATCTCTCAACCCTTAAATGCTACCTCACTGTAGATACAAAACCAGGGTGAATTGGACAAAGAAAATCTCGAACTCTAGTTAACCCATGAAATTGGTGATGAAACTGGAGGCTTTTAGCAGTGAATAAAACTAAAATCTTTGATCAAGCCCTCATAACCAAGAAAGAATGACCTAAAGGGGGGAAATTGATAAAATTATATAGAGAAAGCCCTGTGGAACCACTCCTCAGTACCAAAAGAATCTGTGTCCTACTTCCTCTTTGAACTCTTGAGTTCCCTCTTGATATCTTCTGAAATTTAAAATCCTTTGCCATCCCTAGAACCCCAAAGCTACTTCCCTTCTTGCAAGTGATCTGGCTTCCTTTGCTGCAGCAAAACTTTAGTGTCCTGAATACAACGCACTAATGTACAAAATAAGTATTTTTTTTAATGGGCAAAGAAGCCAAAGAGATGTTTTCTACAAAGACATAAATATGGCCGATAAGCACATGAAAAGATGGTCGTCATCAACAGCCAGCAGAAAAATCGCAAAACCACAATGAAAAGCCACTTCAAATCCCTCAGAATGGCTACAATAAAAAAGAAAGGTAATAACAAGTGTTGACACCTGATGTGAACACTGAAGCCAAGATCTGAAACCAACCACAGTTCAGAGGATTTGGGAAGGTAAGAGCCATGAGTAGCAGGATCAGTACAAACTAGCAAGTTATATGGGAAAATTCCAGGTTTGTAGGCTTTGCCCTGAGTTCCTAGCTCCTGCTTTTTGGGTAAATTCCATTTAAGGGTGGCAGGATGGAACTGGGCTTGCCGAGGTCACATCTTGGCTGTCTTGGCTGCCTCCAGGGATTTATTATCTATCATGTTCTCTGATTCCCCCCAAGCCTCACCCCCAGAGGTATATCACTCTGATGTCATCAATCTTCCCAGGGTCAGACTGATGCAGCGGGAGATCCTCTCCCGTCTTATCAACTGGATGTTTTTGAATGAAAGAGCTACATTCCCAGCCTTTAAAGGGAATGATGGATAATGCTATGTAAAAGAGAGAGCGTGATATGTTTGCGGAACCAAGGAGGTAGACCCAGTCTTCACAGGGAAAGGTGGTCTTTTGTCGGGAGTGTGAACTTCTGAGTCTTTGGGGAGGTGAAGGTGTCATGTGTACAAGGGGTCACATTGCATTCTGCTCTTTCCATTCTCTCTCTTGAAGGACACTGCCACTTAGAAGACAAGTTTTTATTATAAACATTCACTCTTTGCCTATTCCAATCTAGTTTTTCTTCTCTCGGTTCTCATTTTTCAGTCTAAGTTTTTTATGTTTTTTAAATTAGATTTTTAAAAAACACTTCTTGGACATTCAGACTGTTGCCAATTTTTCACTAACAAACGCAACCATGATATATGCCCTTTTTATACATAAATCTTTGTATGTTTGTCTAATTACTTACTGGGGATAAATTCCTAGAAGTAACATTGCTAAGTGAGAAGAAATTGATATTTTTAAGAAATTTTATAAAATTTACCCAATTACTCTCCAGAATTGTAATAAAACACATACCTACCAGCATATTACGACAGTTACCCTTTCCCCACATGCAACAAATGCTTTCAGATCTTTGCTAATGTGAGAGGTTAAAAAATATCTCCTTCAATTTGTTTGTATTTTAGGTTCCTAAACATTTTTTCGTTACATGTTTATTGACAATTTTAATTTCCTTGTTTGTGAATTTCCTTTCATGTCCTTTGCCTATTTTTCTTTTACAACATAGCGCTTTATCTTATTTATTAGCTAGAGCTCTTTCTCTATTAAGACTACTAACTGTCAGCCATACACATCACAAATATGTTCCCAGTTTGTCTTCATCTTTGTCTTTGCTTTTGACATTTGTTTTGCTTTTTTATTGTTGTTGTTGATATAAAATTTTATTTATTTTTTTGTTTGTTTGGAGTAACCTATCTGATATTTGTCTTTGGACTCTTTTTTTAGAAAATGCTATTCTATCTCTTTAACGAAGGATAATTTACATATCATAAATACACCTATTTTAAATTTACAGTTAGATCAGGGCTGTGCAATAGAATTTTCTGCAATGGTGGAAATGTTATATAATATGCAGAGTCCAATCGGTAGCTGCTAACTACAAATGGTTGATAAGCACTTGAAATGTGGCTAGTATGACTTAGGAAAGAAATTTTTTATTTTACAGAATTTTAATAAATTTAAATTTACTTAGCCACTTGTGGCTACCATATTGGACCAGCACAGAACTACATGCTTTGTAATTAATTCATACAGTTGTGCAACCATCTCCACAATTTAGTTTTTGAATACTTCCATCATAGGGTCCTTTATAATTTTTAATTTCTGTTCATTCTTCTTTCCACTCTCATGATTTTAATTTTTTGCTCCTATTAGGGATTAACCATTAACCAGCCTTTATATATAATTTTAAAATTCTTAACAGAATTTATAACTTATTTGGGTTCAAATTTTTAGCTGCTTTTCCTTATGACTGTTAACTGAGATCAAGGCAAAGAGACAATGAGAATTTTGCTTGAGAATAGAGGTCAGGGAAAAAGAGAGGAAATTTGAAAATATACAGCATATCCCACAAAAGGTGACAGAGGGTCATCAGGGACATAATGAGAACATCCAAGAGATTTTTCCAAGGTCAGTCAAGAAGAGGGCAGGCCCTGGTCCAAACCTCTCCCAGCCAGTGCTGACCCTGGAGACATGTATAGAGCTTGGGAGAGGGTCCCAGCTTAAGAAACTACTATGTCCTATAGTTTCTTCATCTCCATATTTCTCTCTGTTCTGAGTTGACATATCATTTATTGACATTATTGCTCAATTAGTACTTAACGTATTCAGTAAATACATCGTTGACTTGCATTGCTCTCTTTTCATGTATGGTCATCGTTTTCTTCCCTCATTTAAGTTATAAGTTTGCATGAGTAGCGGCCCAATGTTCTTCTCTTATAACTTCTGCAAAAAGCAATGTGTAGGATAGGGAATTCATTCATTCAACAAAAACATAGTATCAGGCACTGGTTGTTAGTCTGATACTATTACTCATTCACATGAGCTTTTCAACGTGATTTTCAGAGATGGTCAACTCTCCCTTTCCATTCTTCTTCTGATCACTCCCTTCCTCTCAGTGCTATGCATCAAGGTGTTCTTAGATCCAAGAACCTTTAGTTTGCTAGTTAAGCAGCAAATTTATTTAAAAGATGTTGGGAAGTTCACAGAACTGTTGAGAGGACTGGAGAACAGGCTGAAGACTGAATTTTCAGAAATCTTGCCTCAGACCCCCTTGTAGGACTGGCCTGATAAGGCAGTCACAGCCACAGCTGTAACCATAGCTAATCGTGAAAGCCAAATGCCTGAAAACCAGGTGCCCTGGCTGCATCCTTTATCCAGACACTATCAGTTTAAATTACTGCAGTATCTTCCTGGTTATTCTCTATTCTTCCATTTTCCCTCCTGCTTGCATGACAGCTCATTGTCATCACCATGGCTAAAGTGAGCCCTTAAGAGTGAAATCAAATTGAGTTTTTCCTGGAACTTTCCTTTATACTTAAAATAAAATCCCTTACATTGGCCTACAGGCCTTACATACCACTCAAACCTCATCCCCTGCCGTTATCCCCCTTTATTTGCTCTAGCAACAACTGACCTTTTTCCTGCTTCCTCAACAGGAGACAATCCCTTCCTTCTCAGAATCTTTGTACTCCCTGGTCCTTTAGCCTAAATTTCTCCTTGCCTGAAATGCTCCATGAGTAGCTCTTTCTCATTTTAGCCCTTATTTCAAGCGTCATCTCTGCAGACAAGCCCACCCTAATCATTCTCTCTAAAGTAGGGATCACTCTCCAAGTTATTCTCTTATTCTGTATATATATATATATAGGATAGTATACAATAAATATATATATAAGTCCTATATATAATATAATTTAATTCAAGAAGTAGTTACAAAACAGATCCCAGAGTTTGCCGTGGGCTACTATTCCACCATCTCGAATTTTTCCTTCAAGCTGTCCTAAACACTGAAGGCTAGAAGGAATATTAATATAGTAATTCAGCAGCCACACTCATTTGCCAAATCCTGTTCTCTCTGTTATACTTCCTCCTTCCCCTTTGATCCTTCTCTCAATCTATGGGGATCTTCGGGCAATGCCTGTTCTGACTTTTTCATGTTGAGAAGGGGTGTTGACACTAAAGGATAGAAGGATGTAATTAATTGATAATCTTGGAGCTGCTGGTCCCTCTGGATTTCAGGATTTATCTGAACTAAGGGTACTTTGAAAATTATTGCTTTCTTCTTGCTTTGCTTTGTTGATATTTTATATTTTACAATTAAAAAAAGCATTTAAAATGTGCATGATAAGGGAAACTGTAAATGAAATTCTCTTGTTCATTTACAGTATATATATATATATTTGTATGCTGTGTGGTAGGGTCACATTTCATCATTTTTCCATGAGAGTATCCCGTTATTGCAGCACCATTTGTTGAATTTTTGTTTGTTTGTTTTGCTTGCTAGTTTGTTTTTGGGGGGGAAATGCATGGACCAGGAATTGAACCTAGGCCTCCTGCAGGGCAGGCAAGAATTCTACCACTGAACTACCCCCTACAGCCTATTTTTAATAGGGTAGAAATTTTATTCTCAATATTTTTAGAGAGTACAAAAGAAAAGCATTAGCTTTTTTATTTCATCTAGAACAGCCCTAATCTTCATGATAAGCCACCCCACCCACTAAGATTGGGAGATTTTATTCAATCCTTTTATTTAATCTGACCAAATAATTCAGTCTCTTTTGATAAATGTTCAGTATTTCAGATTTCTTCTCCGTCCCTCTGCACCCTTCTATGATGTTGAATTGGACCTGCTGGGGAGGGATATGACTTACATGGCCACATGGCGATGCAGGGATTCCTGGGTTCCATGCAGTGGCCTCTGGCTCCTCACCAGTCTGGGCTGTGAAGAGACTGAACCACATGGGACCACAGCCGGCAGAGGAGAGATTAATTCTGTCTGACTATTGCAGTTGATATGCTGCCACAAATAACTTAAGCCCCAGGTCACAACCATGTGCTCTTGGTCCTATCATCCCTACCTACTGGGACTCCCTTCATCCTAAACCCCCATGTCCACCAAAGCTCTCAGCTCCTCTTCCGCTCTTCCACCTCCCAACATATTGGCACAGATGTTCTCTGGGAAACTTCCTCTAGAACAACAAGGTTTGGGTAGAGTCATCCTTCGTAGAATGGAAGAATTAGTATAATTTGAGTCCTTCGGGCTTAGTCATTGATGTGTTATATAAAGTAATTTAGAAAGTCTTTTTTCTCTTGAAGTCAGGCTTTCATCACACTTGCTCCCGGTAAAAGTGCTGAATAATGACTTTTATTTTTTAAACAAGTTTCTGTCCTTACCTTCAAGTTCTGACACCCACTGCTGCAGTGGGTGGGAGGTCCTGTGGCAGTAAGATTTAGAGAACCCAGAAACACATCTGACAGTTTTTCAAAAAAGATCCTCTCTGTTACACTTTCCCTTCCCCATACACTTTAAAAGTCCAAAAGAGCATCGTGTGAACCTTGTTTACTACTGCGCCTACCTCCTAGGACAGTGCCTGGTACATGGGGCATGCATATTCCCTGGGTGGGTGGCGGGATGGATGGGGGACAGCCTCATCCTACATTAGTTCTGAGTGACTTTTGGAGGATAATTATGCTGTTACTATAAAACCAAGCAGGAATGAGTTTCAAGCCACATAATTCTTATGTTTGCTCCTGCCACTGTTTCCTCAGGGTCTGGAATTAACTGTTTCATCTCATTATTGATCAATGTTAAGTAAGGCTAATACTTACACAAATAATTCCTCCAACTCTGCCCTCACCAAGGGGAGCTGCTCCACAGATAATTCAAAATATCAGATAAGTTTGTACCTGATATGCATATTTTTTAGGTTGAGGAATTTCTGGCCGGATGGTTAATTGTAACCAGTTGACTTGGTCTTGCAGATCTTATACTTACATTAATACTACTGCCTATAGAGAAATTTCCCTACTGAGTTGCTATGAATATTTCAGAATTTTCTTTCTGATTCTGAAAGTAGTATGAGCTTATTGTAGAAAATTTGAAAATTGCATAAAAATGTTGAGTGAGGCATTGGATATGGGTATATCCTATTTAGAAAAGCAAACTGTTCTCCATAAGACAGAGATTTAGCAACCTGGGATACAGAAGTGCTGGAATTTAGGAAGGCAGAAACCGGTCTATCCAGGAACTAGCTAGAAAGAATTGAGAGATGAGGCACAACTGAAGGTAGATATATGAAGTACTGTTGCCTGTATGATGTAAAGCTCTCCTCTTGTCTTTACGACAAAATCTTCAATAAAACTCAACATTTGGTGCCAATGGAATCCTCCTGGGCAATGAAAGAGGCCTTAAGTTCACATTAATGATAGGCTCAAGGGTATGACAGAAACTTTGAGTTCGCTCTAAGAACTACTATGCAAAATTGTAAAAAGGAGAAAATGTAAATGCTCCGTTATTCCATTTAACGACAGGATATTATTAACCCCATGGTGTATTTCTTTATTTAATATATATACATGTATATATGGACAAATGGATGGATGTGTGTTTATGGATTTACGGATATATGTATGTGAGTGTATATATATAAAAAATTAGTACCACACTGGATAAATAATATTTTATTCTGCATTTTTTACCTAACATTATACCACAACTATTCAATTTTGTTAAATATTCTTCAAAAACATGCATTTAATGACTGAATAATAGTTCCTTGATAGTGATATACCATAGTTTATTTACTAAGCCCTAATCAAGATGGCAGAGTGAGACACTCCAGAGCTCTGTGGCCCAGCAGAAGCTTTGACTAATCAGCAAGAACTGGCTGAAACATCTTTCCCAAAGCTCCAGGAAACAGTTAAAGGATTGTAGTAACAGGGCAAGCCCTGAATTAGGAAAAGGTAACTTAAAAGCAGTAGGAACTCATGGCATCTGGCCCCCTCCCCCACCCTTTCACCAGCTCCACACAGAGCCAACCTGAGCACCCAGGGCAGGTCCCTGGTCCCAGTTCCGGGGTAGCATAATAACTTTCAAGTACTTAATGGGAGCATGCATGCCTGGCCCAGTCTCTCTGGTGGCTGTCTAAGGACTAAACCAAGACACTTCTCTCAGGCTGGCTATCCCAGTACTTGCCCTACATGTGGGAGGCAGATCACAGCACTCACAGAGCTGTCCTGCAGAGTGCTGTGGGAAAGCAGTCAAGTCCTGGCTGCCTGGAGGTATGCACTACAGTGCCCAGGATCCTCAGGAAACTGTCTCCTGGGTAAGAGGGAACATTTGTATCTGTGGAATTCCTGGAGTCACATGCACATGCCCAAGACAAGATGAGTGTGCAGAAAGGATCAGGGAGGCCCCTGTGCTTTGTCCTCAAGTTATTCTCTAAACTCACCTTATGGATAAGCTCTGAAAGAGACCATTCACGCAGGCCAATCTACAACAAGTGGAAAAGATGGTTTCTTTTTCTCCTCTTCTTCCTCCCCCTCCTCCTTCTTTGTTTAGCCTCTGGCATTCCAGAAAAACTCTGTCATAACACTAGCTGGATACAAGTTTAAGGAACAGACACCTAAGAGTCTAAAATTCAGCTTGAGGAACAGACACCTAAGAGTCTTAGGTGGCCTGCGTGAATGGTCTCTTTCAGAGCTTATCCATAAGGTGAGTTTAGAGAGTAACTTGAGGCCAAAGCACAGGGGCCTCCCTGATCCTTTCTGCGCATTCATCTTGTCTTGGGCATGTGCATGTGACTCCAGGAATTCCACAGATACAAATGTTCCCTCTTACCCAGGAGACAGTTTCCTGAGGATCCTGGGCACTGCAGTGCATACCTCCAGATTAAAATGACCAGATTTCAACAAAAGGTTACAACACATACCAAGAAAAAGGAAGTAATGGCCCAGGCATCAGGGAGGCGCATCCGTGAGGCGCATCCATGAGGAGCATTAAACCTTGACAAAAGACTTTTAAAAAATGGTCTTAAGGGTGGGCCATGGTGGCTCAGCAGGCAAGAATGCTTGCCAGCCATGCCAGAGGACCCAGGTTCGATTCCCGGTGCCTGCCCATGTAAAAAAAAAAAATGGTCTTAAATATGCTCAAAGATTGTTTAATCACTTCTTTTGATAATTCTCTATTATCAGTTTCCAGCTTTTTATTGTTATAAGAACACTACCATGAATATCTTTTAATGTAAATCTACATGTGATTCTTTGCTTAGTTTGGAGTCCAGGTAATCAAAGGTAATGAACTTTGTTTGATTGTTGATCCATGTCATGGTCAGGTTCAGGTGTCAAGTTGGCCAAGTGGTGATACCTGTTTGTCTGACTGGGCAAGTGCAGACCCGTCTGTTGTGATGAGGACATTTCATAGAATTAAATCATGATCATGTCAGTTGCATTCACAGCTGATTTCATTTGTAATCAGCCAAGGGGAGTGTCTTCTGCAATTAGTGATGCTCAATCTAATCACTGGAAGCCTTTTAAGGAGGATTCAGAGGAGACAGTTTTCCTTCCTGCTTTGGCTGGTGAGCCTCTCCTGTGGAGTTCGTCCAGACCCTCCATCAGAATCGTCTGCTTCACAGCCTGCCCTGCAGATTTTGGACTCTGCATTCCCATGGTTACATGAGACACTTTTATAAATTTTATATTTGTGAGTGTTCCCTGTTGATTCTGTTTCTCTAGAGAACCCTAACTAATACAATCCCTTCTGCTATTTTGCTAATAAAATCTTTCAGAACAGATGCTTTATACTCTCACCAGGACAACAACATAAAGATTATTTTCTCTGTATTTATACTTCATATAAATGAAATCATAAGATAGGTACTCTTTGGTGACTGGTTTCATTCTTTCTGTGTACATTTGTAAATTGTTCCTCCTCATTGTTGACAGAATTTCATTGTGTGTGTATATCACACTTTATTTCCCCATTACTAGATATTTGGGCATTTGGAAGATTTCCCATTTGGTGCTTGTCATGGTCAGGTTCATGTGTCAAGTTAGCCAAGTGGTGGTACCTGTTTGTCTGGTTGGATAAGTGCTGGCCTGTCTTTTGTGATGAGAACATTTCATAGAATTAAATCATGATCATGTCAGCTGCATGCACAGCTGATTCCATTTGTAATCAGCCAAGGGGAGTGTTGTCTGCAATGAGTGATGCTTAATCTAATCACTGGGAGTCTTTTAAGGAGGATTCAGAAGAGAGAGGCTCTCTTCCTGCGTCGGCCGGCAAGCCTCTCCTGTGGAGTTCATCCAGACCCTCCATCAGAATCATTGGCTTCACAGCCTGCCCTGTGGATTTTGGACTCTGTGTTCCCACTGTTATGTGAGACGCTTTTATAAATTTTAAATGTGTGAGTGTTTCCTGTTGATTCTGTTTCTCTAGAGAACCCTAACTAATACAGTGCTATTATGAATAGTGCTGCTATGACATATCTTTGGAGAGTAAATGTCCACATTTCTGTTGGGGATTACCTAGGAGTAGAATCACTGGGTGATAGGGGAATGCATATATTTGACATTAGTAGAGACCATCAAACAGTTTTCCAAAGTGACCATAAAATTTAAACTCCTATCAGCAATTTTTGCCAACATTTGGTATTATCAGTCTGATAAAATTTTAGATAGTCTAGTGGGTGTGTAATAGGATCTCAATGTGATTTTAATTTTAACTTCCCTGATGAGTAATGTTGAATATCTTTTCATATGTTTATTTGTCATTTAGATATCCTCTGTTATGTAGTATCTATTCAACTCTGACCATTTTCCTACTGAGTGAGTCAAAGATATGTTTTACAAATTTCTTTTCCTATTCTGCGGGTTCCCTTTTCACTCTCTCAGTGGCATCTTTGGATGAGCAGTAGTTTTTAATTTTAATACGATCTAATTGTTATTGTTATCTTTTTATGGATAGTGCTTTTTCATGTTTGTTTGAATAATCTTTGCCTGTTCCAAGATTATGAAGATGTTCTTCTGTCTTTCTCTAAAAGTTTATTGTTTGCTCTTTCACATTCAGGTCTGTAATCCACTTGGAATTAATGTTCGTGTATGGTGTGAGGTCAGGGTCCAGATACATATTCTCCCATACAAATAGCCTAGCCAAGTGACCCGGCACCTTTAACAGAAAGACCATCCCTTACCCTCTGTCCTACAACATTTATCGCCTTTCTCATAAATCAGATGACCTGATAGATGTGGTTCTGTTCTTGGACCCTCTATTTTGTTCCATTGGTTGGTTTGTACGTTCTTGTGCAGTTCTAGTTTGCTAACTGCTGGGATGCAATATACCAGAAATGGAATGGCTTTTAAAAGGGGGAATGTGTTAAGTTGTTAGTTTATAGTTCTAAGACTGTGAAAATGTACAAATTAAAGCAAGTCCATAGAAATGTCCAAATTAAGGCACCCACAAGAGGTTACCTTCACCTAAGGTGAAGGGTTTCTCTCTCCACTGGAAAGGCACATGGCAAACATGGTGATGTCTTCTAGCTTTCTCTCCGGGCTTCTTGTTTCATGAAACTCCCCTAGGGGCATTTTTCTTCTTCATCTCCAAAGGTCTCTGGCTGTGTGGGCTTTCATGATTCTAAAAGGGCCTGTCTCCAAAATGTTTCCTCTTTTAAAGGATTCCAATAAAGTAATCAAGACCCACCTAGAATGGGTGCAGTCACGGCTCCCTCTAATTAATACCCACAATTGGGTAAGTCACATCTCCATGAAGATAATCTAATCAAGCTTCCAATATATAGTGCTGAATAGGGATTAAAAGAAACAGTTGCTCCCACAAGACTGGATCAGGATTAAAACATGATTTTTCTAGGGTAAATAATCCTTTCAAACCATTACATGTGCCAATTGTCTTACCAGTGTCTTAATTACTATATCTGATAGGGTAAGTCCTTCAGCTTGTTCTTCTTTAAGATTGCCTGTTTGTCTGCTTTTATAATGTGCTATTAGGGAATTTTTTTCATTTTGCGGTGTAAGAATTCCTCATTAGTAAGAATATTAATCCTTGCCTGTTATATTTGTTATAAATATTTTCTCAATTATCATTTGACTTTTGATTTTAGTTATAGTTTATCTTGCCATAGAGATGTATTAAATTCTTATAGTTGATCATTTATACCTTATTTTATTATTTTCCCCTATGATTTTTTTTTTTTTTTTTTTTTTTTTTTTTTTTTAAAGGAAAGACAGAGAGAAGGAAGGAAGGAAGGAAGAAAGGGAAACATTTTTTTTAAACATTTTCTTGTTTTTATTGTATTCTGTTTCTCCGTTTTTGTTACATGGGCTGGGGCCGGGAATCGAACCGAGGTCCTCCGGCATAGCAGGCAAGCACTTTGCCCGCTGAGCCACCGCGGCCCGCCCAATTTTCCCCTATGATTTTTATGCTTAGAAAATCTCTCCCTAATCTCATGACATTTAAGGATAATGTTTCTATTTACAATATGGGGGGTATGTGACTACATGAAAGTAAATTTTTTTTCTATAAAGTAGTTGATAATCCTCCTCACTTTCTAGAGTAGGAAGTTGAGGTTTGGGCCACAGGGGGTAAGCTCAGTCCTGCTTAAAATTAGGAAAATGAGAATCCTGAAAAAGCATTTGCTTACTTCCCTGAATCTTGCCTTCATGGGTCAGTTACCCTTGATCGAAAAAAATCCCCCACTATTTCATCTGATTTCTCTGGGCAAGAAATTCCCCTGACTGTGAATCACTTTGTTCATGTTAGGAGTTAATGGGTTCTGCGTGTGAAGTACTTGAGCAGAGGCTGCAGGCAGGTAATGGAAAGCTTGCTGGGACAGGGAAGCTCCTTGTCTTCAGAAGAACTTCCCCAACCACCGCCGCCCTCAGCAGATAGCCTGGGAGATACTGGCCAAATGAGTGAGTTTACAAATACACCTGACCAATGCAACAGTGGCTTCTCAGCTCACAGAAGTCCCTGTATTTATGTGTCTTCCGGAAGTGCACTGGGAAGGAAGGTTGTTTAGTTATTAGGTTTGACAAAACCAAACCCTGGAAGTGATTATTAAGAGGCAGGGTAGAAGCCCAGTTCATGTGGTGGAAATACGGCTTTTATTCTAGCTTTATTTTGATTCTGTGCTCATTTTTGTCTTTGCAGGGGAAAAAAAAAGAAGGCATAAAACCCCTTTTGGCACTATGTATGTTGTACTTAGTCCACGGCCAAAGAGAGTGTTATGGGAAACTTTGCTGTGTGCCAGCAAAGTGTTTTCTTTTCCTTCATCCATAGTTTTAAAAACAAAAACAAAAACACAAACACTAACTAGGAAAACCTAAGTCCCCCATTTCTTCCCACCCTCATTCCCCCCCATAAAAGAAAAACCCATAGAGCTGCTTGCCTTTAATATGAAACTTTTCATAATTTAGTTCTTCCCTAAAATTAATATATAGGACTGATTGCATTTATGAAACATTGAAAACTTTGGCTTTTCAACCACTTAATGTTCTACTCAGATATCCTTGGAGGAAAGCCAAAAAGGATTGAAATCGTTTTCTGACAGGCTAGAAGATGATTATCTCCTTTGGCTCTACTGTTAGACTATCTACATTTCTGGAGTTTGCTTTTAAGAAAGCTAGAATAAGGCCGTTTAGATGGAGATGGCAACAGCTTTTTTCCTTCTTAAAATTGTGGTGAATTGTGTTCATATATTCACATATGATTTTGTACTTTGATGCAGTAATCTGCAGTCTGTGATTGGGGTTTTAAGGGTGGGGAGGGAATTCTACTCCCTCAGATGACTCCCCCATCTACTGTCTAAGATCTGAAAGCCCATGCTGGAGTTTCACCTTTGAATGAGGTTTTCATGGAATTAAATACAAGCATCCTTAAAAGTTAATACATATCAACCTTGCCTCAGCATAAATGAGTTTACCAGGTCCTCTTCCCAGGGCCAGTTTTGACAAGAAGAAGTTATGGGTTCTACTGGCAACCAGTCTCAACAGAGGGCTGCGATGAGAAAAGAAGCAGGAGAAGGCAGAGAACCTGTGACACAATCAGAAGCTAGACACAATGCAGTCCTGTTCACACCGCCTCAAAAACACACCTTCGTCTTGTGCCTCCTTTCTCTTTCTGACAAAATTAACTCAGCTTTTCTCAGTGAAGATTAGATGGGGTAAGGAGAGAAGATGATATTTTGGAAAGGGTAAGGCTGTGAAGCAGGAGACATGGAGGGCTCTCCTGGGCTGAGGACACACACTCAGGCTTCGTTAAGACCGGGAGGTCATCTTTCACCTGGGCGGGATGTGCCTCTAAGCTGATCCTGATCCCATCATTGCCACCTGCTCCCCTCCTGCATCTATCAGGTGAAGGGCTAATATGGACCAGGAATGCTGGGGCAGCCCCTCCTTTTGTGCTGCCTCTGCAGAGGGAGCCGAAGGCTTCCAAAGACTTGCGTCAGGATCTTCTTACCCTGTATGACTCTTTTTTCTGTTTTCTTTTTTTAAATTGATGCAAATGTTCTAAGAAATGATCATGATGATGAATATATAGCTATGTGATGATATTGTGAGTTACTGATTATATATGTAGAATGGAATGATCATATGGTAAGAATATTTATGTTTGTATGTTGATATGTTTAATAAATAGAATAAATTAATTTAAAAAAAAAAAGATCTTGTTACCCTGACCAGGTGCTCAGCTTCTCCAGGCCTTGGGCAGGAGGTCAACTGTGGACTTAGTTTTTCCTCAGCTCTAGGCAGAGGCACACCCCATTCCACCTCCACAGCTGTTAAAGAAGCTTTCTCTTAACTTCTGTAAAACAATTGATCTTCTGTAAGAAGCAAGTGATTTCCAATCAGATCTTTCCTGAAAAGCCAAGATTACAAGATGTTTATAAAACTAAGGATAAAAAATGTTTAGTTAAACATATCCTAGGTAAAAGGAAAATATATTTGTTCTTCTCCAGGAACCAAATAATATCAATTAACAACAATAAAAAAATTTTCAAAATTTTCTTTTCAAAACAGTGAAATCAAGACTTTTTAAAAAGCTGAATAATGGATACAGTGTCAATCAGTACAAGTCTACATATAGATTGAAAAACACTTTGGGTCCTGTGCTGATTTGGAAATGTTATGCACCCCAGTAAAGCCACATTTTCTTAATCCTCATTCAATATTATTTAGGGTAGAGCCCTTTGATTAGATTGTTTCGTGGAGATATAATCCACTCAATTGTGGGTGTCACCTTTTGACTAGATGGAGCTGTCACTCTACCCATTTAAGGTGGGTCTTGATTAGTTTACTGGAGTCCTTTAAAAAAGGATACATTTTGTAGAGAGTCCAGACCCACAGAATCAACAGGAGACCGAGACGTTTGGAGATGCAGGGCCCAGCAGGCGTTACCATGTGCACCATGTGCCTTCCCATGAGATGCTAAGCAAGCCAGACCTGGAGAGAGTCAAGGGAAGCCAAGACATGAAACCCAGTCCTGGAGAAGCCAAGTGAGGAACCTCCACAGGACACAGAGGCTGAAAGCAATGGAGCCCAGTAGCAAGGGACCAGGGATGCCAGCCTAGTGCATTCCCAGCTGACAGAGATATTCTGTATGGCATCAGCCTTTCTTGAGTGAAGGTACCCTCTGGTTGGTGCCTTAACTTGGTGCCTTAACTTGGACATTTTCATGACTTTAAAATTGTAGCTTGTAAATTAATAAATTCCCTTTTCAAAAGCTATTCCATTTCTGGTATATTGCATTCTTGCAGCTTTAGCAAATTGATGCAGGCCTATATAGAATATCTAGATGAACACAATGCTTTGTGCATTGTAGATACTCATTCAGTATTAATTGATGAACCACATTTGTTGACTCTACCCCCTTACTGTGCTGCATGTTTCTGATGTTTTACTTCCATTATCAAGAGATTATTCTCTCAGCTTCCTCACAAATTCCTGTAAGATTTCAATCAAATTAAAGAAGAATAGGAAAAGGTAAATGAACTCTGATGTTTTTTGGTAAAGTTCCTAAAGCACTTACTGGTTCTAAGGAAGCAAAATCAAATCTGAGACCCAAATAATTGTTTGAAGGATCCAGGTGCTGTGAAAAATTAAGTGACCCTGAATGCCACCTACCTGGCGGGGAAAAATGTATTCTCCCTCTGCCTTTTCTGGAAACACTCCTCCATTCCCTGCCTTGATCCAGCATTGCAAGGTTAAAGGCTGACATCAGGATGGGAGACTAGAGGGAAGATGAAAGCAAAAAGTGTACACAGTGATGCATTCCTTACATACATGAGTGTCATGTGTTCATATGTGGCTTTTTATTTCTGGGAATATAATCTCGGAGCGCATGGAGACTCCCATCCTCAAGACCTCATTTTAGCACTGGGAGGGAAGTTTCTTCACTTCTAAGTAGATTCCTAGCAACTTGTCCTCAAAAGTTTGACAAAGTACAACCCTCTTTGATTTTAAAGACCTGGTTAAAAATGTTTGTGTCTTTCTATGAATCAGAAATGTTTAGATTGCATTGTGATAAAGCTTAAGTAGGATTCAATCTCCATTTAGGCCAGGAGTCGCCAAACTTTTTTATGTAGCATGAATGCTGTCATAAACAATACATAAATGTATGGGCATGGCTGTGTTACAATAAAACTTTACCTACAAAGATTATAGGCCTATAAAGATTATAAAGTTGGAGAGGGGACTCGGTTTGGGGCTGTGAGCCATAGTTTGCTGACCCTTTATTCAAAAGTATAATGGTAATGATAAATATGATAATGATGAATACATACCCCATTTAATTATCACAATCACAATGGTTTCCATGAAGTAAGTACTATTATCTAAGGGTGATACTCAAAATAAGTAACAACTTTATTCAGTCCTCATAAGTAACAACTGACACGGCTAACCAATGAGAATGGACAAAGCATAAGTGCAGACTGGTTGAAAGTCAACTTGCAGTTTTCACTCACAGATTACAGATTTTGGAACTGGGACTTAGACAAGGGGAGTAAATTATATTAGACTATACAAACAACACACATACTAAAGCTGGGATTTTCATGCCTATGAGGGAGGCCACACTCTTAGCCACTTGAAATGTGCTTCTGTAAGCCAAGGAGACTTGGATTCAGGTGCATTCTGCAACCCCTACCTTCTCTCTGCGCACATTATTTAATCGGTGTGCCTGCATGTTCACCATTAAGGGCTTTTTCTTCTTCCTTGCTGGAGGAATTTATCATCCTGATCCTCATCAATGCTGGCAGCCGGTTTATCCGTATCCTAGTATGGGGAGAGAAAAAAATAAAAGAGGAGGGAAAAGAATGCTAAATTAGTTCCTCTCAATTGTGCTCTCAATTTAGAACAAACTGGAGAATTTATTTCATCTGTGCATGTTCAGAAACCCTCACTATTTTTTTTTTTCTAAAGGCCAAGGGAGAATTTTTTAACCAATTTTTAGCTCATGTCACTTACATCCACCAACTGTATTGTCTCCCACAAATTCTCTTTTCCCACATATTAAAAAACAAACATAGCCGTTAAATTCAAAATGCATGATGAAAATTCAGTTTAGACATCTAGTTTTAGTCTTTAATAATACTTAAATAAATATAAACAATCAGAATCAGAGTCTATTTATCAGGCAGCCAAAATCTAGTTATTCCCAAGTTTAATACTTCTGAACTTGAAAACTTTTAGAGATATCAAGCGATTCTTATGCCTGATTTATATCATTAGAAGTAAAATATGTTCATTTTAATTGGTTAAAATTGGTATATAGGAAGAAATTTACAAACAATTCTCTGTACCTTCACCTAAAACTGTTAATTCAAATATTATGAAAATACTTAACTAGGGCAGGCCATGGTGGCTCAGCAGGCAGAGTTGTTGCCTGCCATGCCAGAGATCCAGGTTCGATTCCCGGTGCCTGTTCATGAAAGAAAAAAACCTTCACTAATGGATAATAAATACCTGAGTATATCATGTGACTAAACATCTACCTCCTAAATCAGCCTTTGTCTTAGACATACTATTATTCAAGTACATCTTCTATTAAAAGATTAAATGCTGCATAAATTTCAGTAGTCCTATAAGTTACTGCTTGGCAAAGTAAAAACAAACGAGACATTTCATTGTCTTCTCCATCACCCCTTTTTGCGTGTCATCTGAAGCATCACTGTGTGCCTCCTGCTGTCCTGAAGTCCCGCTGAAGGCAGGAATGGGGAAGCTGCAGATGTTGCCGTACTGAAGAACATAAACACAGATTGGCTTTTACTGTGTTTGGATATTACACTTGAAGTGCCACTGTCTGACAAGCATGTTATTTTTTCCTCAGTTATTAAACAAGGATTAATTTAATGAGAAATATTTCTATATAATTTTCAAGTTTAGAATAGACAGTGTCTTGAAAAGACCTGTTTTCAACATTTGTAAACAGGTATGTAACCTGTTTACAAGTCATTTAAAATTTAGTAGTCCATAAAGCCTACAGATTGGGACAAATGTAATTTTCCTGAAAAGGAGAAATAATAAGGAGAACCTAAATTTTATTCATGTTGTCCCTGTTAAGGTACTGTAAAAGGCATTAATTTTTAAAAAAAAAAAAAGAAGAAAAACTCATTTTTTACTTCTTTTGAAACCTTAAAAGACGAGAGTAATAGGTAGGAGGGGTAAAATGCTATGGCCTTGTTTTAGTTTGCTAATGCTGCCAGAAATGCAACGTACCAGAAATGGAATGGCTTTTATAAAGGGAATTTATTAAGTTACAGCTTGTAAAGGCCATAAAAATGTCCAAATTAAGGCAGCCAGAGAATGATATTTTGACTCAAGAAAGGCTGATGGTGTCGGGAACACCTCTGTCAGCTGGGAAACAAGAGCTGACATCTATTAATCCTTTGGCTTCTGGTTTCACACCTTCCTCAGGGGTGTTTTCTTTCTGCATCTCCATATGTCTCTACATGTGTCAGCTCTGAGCTTTTTCCGAAATGGTTCCCTCTTAAAGGACTCCAAAAGGATATTAAGACCCACCTTGAATGGGTGGAGACACAGGTCCATGAACACCACCTAAGCAAAAGTTCCCCCACAATTCAGGGGGTCACATTTCCATGGAAACAACTGAATCAAAAAGATCCCACCCAAAGAATAGGTCTGTTCCCACAAGTGTGGATTAGGATTGAAAGGTCAGGGCTCTTTTTTTTTTCTTTTCTGGGGTACACAATAGTCTCAAACCAGCACAAGCCTTTAGACAGAGATGTGGACTTGCTGCTTTTGGAAACAGGAATTGGGAAAAATGGCCAAAAGAGAAAGGTCTCTTATACCAAAATAGAATATCAAGGAATAACCAAAGCATTTTATGTGCTTGGGCACAGGCATGCTGGGCAAGAGCAATCCATTCATACTACTTCCAAAAATATTCACAACATGGGTAAAGCATATTGTTGAGAAATATTTTTATATGTTAATACATAGAAAATACTTAATTGAAAGGAAATGTGAGTTCTTTGCCTTCCCTTTGAGTTGAATCCTTTTCCTTTCTCTTTCCCTATGGCTTATTCTGACACTTTCTTCTCTGCTTAGGTCTCCACTCAAATGTTGCTTTAAATTGAGGCCTTTCTAACCACCAATTGCAATAAAATAGCAATTCTCGCTCAGCATTTCTTATCCCTCCTGCTTTGGTTTATTTTTTTTTTCATAGCACTTATCACCATCTGACATACTATTTTAAAAATTTATCTGTTTAGCTCCACTAATTAGAATATAATTAATCCAAAGATTTAAGGACTTTGTCTTGTTGCCTACTGGTTCCTCAGCACCTAGAATAGCCTCTTGTGGTTGGATGACTAAATGAATGCTGATCAGGTACCATGTGTAGAGAGGGCACATGGTATGATAGCAAAGCGTTGGGTTTAGAATCAGAGGTGGGTTGGAATCCCAGCTCTGCTGCTTGCTAGTAGTTAACCCTGCAAAGCATTAGGGACTGCAGCATGCTAGTCAGGGCAGAGCAGCTAGTAGAACTGCAGCACAGAGAACAGACAGAGAGAGCTAAGAGACACGGGAGGTAAGGGTTGACGGACAGGTTGTCTAGACCTTGAGGGCTATTTTAAAGTCTTTAGATTTTGCTCTGAGAAGAGCAGCCAATGAAAGGCTGTCAGAAGGAGGAATAACGTAATCTGTTTTAAGTTTTATGAGGACTGAATAAAGGCAGAAGCAGGGAGAGCAGTTAAGAGACTGCTATAATAATCCAGGTGAGAGATGATGGTATCTTGGACCAAGTTAGTAGCAGTGGAGATAGTAAAAATTATATATATATATATATCAGATGCGGTATTTGTTTTGAAGTCAAGCCAACAGGATTTATTAATAATTTGGGTGTGGAATTTGAGAGGAAGAGAAAAGTCATGAATAAGTCCAAGGTTTTGGGGAAAGATTGTGGAAGGAGCAGGCTTGGGGTAGGGGAATGAGAAATTTGTTTTTGGTCTGGTTATGTCTGAAAAGGCTGTTAGGCTTCCAACTAGAGATTTCAAGCTGGCTGTTGAATAAAAGATTTTAAAATTCACAGGAAAGGTACAGGCTGGAGGTTTGGGTATTTTCAGCAAAAAGATCAGAAGTTCTCTGCCCTGGCAACTCATTAGAATAGTGTAGGGTTTAAAAAAGAAAAGACAATGCCTGGTCTGGGACCCCCAACAATGAAGTTAGAATTTCTTAGGATAGAGATTGGACACTGGTATTTTTAACAATATACCAGGTGTTTGGACTTGGAAATATGAGGCAAAACCAAAAGGGACTGCCTATGAGATAGGAAGAAACCATGTAGATGGAATGTGTCCTAAGTCAAGTAAATAAAGTATTTCAAGGAGGTAGTAAAAACAGTCAGATGTTACTGATGAGTCATGTAAGATGAGGACTGAACAATGATTATCAGACCTAGCAAAGTATAGGCCATTTTTTACCTGACAACGTCTCTTGGGGTGGATTTAGGAGAGGTTTTATATGTATAGGCACTACCATATTTATTTATATTAAAAATAATGTCTGGTAATTTGAAACAGCAACTTTTGGCAGTCAGAAGCCATTAAAAGTTCTCAGTCCTGCCAGATCTTGCTCAGATATCACCCATAATAGGCAGGACAAGGTCACCTGGAGATTTGGTCCCAGCCTGAGTCTCCTGCAGAAGACATGGACCCGCATATTCTTCTCTAAGCTAGAATGAAGATGGACTCCTTCAACTGCATTACAATGGAGAAAGGGTGTTTAAAGATTCTGTCACTCCCAGGAGTCATCGTTCACCATAGTTTAAGACAGAAGAACTAAATAGTACAAACAAAAGCATTCACTAAGAAAACAGATGTCCTCCTCTTTCTTTTTGTTTTTTTAATTTGAGAAAATGTCTTTTCTTTGCAACAAGAACCAAATAAATGCTTAACTTATATTATACTCTAAAGGTTAACTTGAGTTTTGCCAGACCCTGGAACAGAGGGAATTTAAAGACTTGCACTATCGAGAATGGTCTGCTACTCAAGTCCAAGTCCATGTCTTCAAGCTCAAGTCCATGTCTTCCGGATATTCCCTCAGTTCCCCAGGGCCACTTCCTTCTTGTTTACCCTGAAAGATACCTGGAGAACACAATGTGGTAATCTTATAAAGGATCGTGTTAAAATTCTCATCCTCCTTGTCATTCATTCACTTCTTCCTCTTTACCTCATCTGGTTAGTATATCATGAAGATCTCTAGGTGCCTCCTGCTTGGAAGAGGGCCCCTAGAGTAGGATCTGAGGAAGAAGGTATATGCTCTGTATAGGGCTAAGAGGTCCTCAAAGGCTATTTTCCCACCTCATTTTTCAGAACAGGAGATAAGATTAGAACCTGGGCTGACCCTCAGTGAGTGATAAAATGCTGTTTCCTCAGCACAGGTCTCCACCATATCTTAGATAGTTTGTAGGGCTTACAAACCCATCGAAATTACAGGAGGCATTTTTCAGAAAAGGGACCATAACTCACATCAGAGAATCAAATGATAAATTTATGGCCCCTGTCCTAGTTTGCCAGACTACTTGTAAAAAATATCACAGAATGGGTTGGCTTAAACAACAGGAATTTGTTTCTTTATGGTTGCAGAGCTAGAAAGCTTATTTCTCCCAGGTCAGAAGCATTCTGGTTTCCCTTGCCAGCAATCCTTGAAGTTCCTTGGCTTTCCCATCACATGGTGAGATCTCCTTTCTCTTCCAACTTCTGTGACTTCTGGGTCCTCTTTATAAGGCCCCCAGTCATCTGGATTAAGACCCACCCTTATTCACTTGGGTCACACTTTAACTAAAAATAACATTTTCAAGAGGTCCTGTTTACAAAGGGTAATCTTAAACCCATAGGAATATGAATTTAGATTAAGAATATATCTATGTTGGGATACATAATTCAATTCACCATGATTATTAAAGACCACTGACTTGGAGTGACCCTTGTGTTTTTATCCTGTAGGATTACAGAAAATTCCAGGATTGGGGAATCCTAGTCTTGACCTTCAGTTCCTGCTTGAAGACATGACTAATATCCAGGAGTCATGTCTTATTACCTCATGTTTGTGTTGATGAAATAAGAAAGAGATTAAACAAGATACCCACATTTTCTTTGCCCAATATTGTTAATGTCCAGCTGAGAAAATGTATTATCCATAATGAAATGGGGAGTCCATACTGTTTACAACCCTCAGCATGCACCTGCACTACTTACCCATAAGCTTTTCTTT
Organism: Tamandua tetradactyla; assembly: GCF_023851605.1. NCBI lineage: Eukaryota > Metazoa > Chordata > Mammalia > Pilosa > Myrmecophagidae > Tamandua > Tamandua tetradactyla. Next base: position 20,032,696 of record NC_135343.1, on the reverse strand, counting down.
TCTTGTATTGTATATATAACATATATACAAAGCAAAGAAATAAAAAAGCGATAGTTTTCAAAGCACTCTTCAACAAGTGGTTAAAGGACAAATCCCAGAGTTTGCCGTGGGCTACCATACACTCCTCTCATATTTTTCCTTTTAGCTGCTCCAGAACATAGGAGGCTATAGGGCTTAAATACTTTTTTATCATCATAATCAACTTTTTAAAAAATTTTAAAAAATTTTTTTAAAACATAACATGCAAACACAAACATTCTTATCATATGATCATTCCATTCTTGGTATATAATCAATAACTCACAATATCACCACATAGTTGTATATTCATCACCATTATCATTTCTTAGAACACCTGCATCAATTCAGAGAAAGAAATAAAAAGAAAAAAGAAAAAAATTCATACATACATTTACCCCCCTCATTGACTGCTAGTATTTCCATCTACCCATATATTTTAGCCTTTGTTTCCCCTATTTTTTCTATACTCCTTACCACTCCCTTTCATTGATCATTAGCATTTCAATCTACTAAATTTATTTTAACATTTGTTCCCCCATTGTTTATTTATTTTTAATCCATATGTTTTACTCATCTGTCCATACCGTAGATAAAAGAAGCATCAGACACAAGGTTTTCACAATCACACAGTCACATTGCGAAAGCTATATCATTATACAATCATCTTCAAGAAGCATGGCTACTGGAACACAGCTCTGCATTTTCAGCACTTCCCTCCAGCCTCTCCAGTATACCTTAACTAAAAAGGTGATATCTAAATAATGTATAAGAATAACCTCCAGGATAGCATCTCGACTCTGTTTGAAATCTCTCAACCATTGACACTTTATTTTGTCTCATTTCTCTTTCCCCCCTTTTGGTTGAGAAGATTTTTTCATTTCCTTGATGCTGAGCCCCAGCTCATTCTAAGATTTCTGTCCCATGTTGCCAGGAAGATTTACACTCCTGGGAGTCATGTCTCAGGTAGAGAGGGAGAGGCAGTGAGTTTGCTTGTTGTGTTGGCTGAGAGAGAGAGAGGCCACATCTGAGCAACAAAAGAGGTTCTCTGGGGGGGACTCTTGGGCCTAATTTTAAGTAGGCTTAGCCTATCCTTTGTGGGGTTAAGTTTCATATGAACAAACCCCAAGATTGAGGGCTTGGCCTATTGCTTTGGTTGTCTCCACTGCTCATGAAAATATCAGGAATTCTCCTCCTGGGAAAGTCGAATTTGCCCCCTTTCTCAGCATTCCCCCAAGGGAACTTTGCAAAATGCTTTTTATTCACCGTTCAAATCACTCTGGGATTTATCGGGGCATCACTCTGAACAAACCTACAAAATCTCATGCCCTACTCAAGGTTCCATGTGCTTAAGGTGTTCAATTAAACTGCCCACATAAGTTATATTAGGAAATGCACTAGTCAAAATATAAATTTTGTACCAAATAAACATTTTTTGCTTTAGTCTCATGGCATAAGTTAAAGTTTTAGAATATGAATTACCATCTATTTTCAACACCCTGCAATATTGACATTCCTTTGTTCTTCCTCACGCAAAAACATTTTTTAATTTGTACATTTAGTCACAATCACAATTGACTTTTTTCCTTCTTTTTTTGTGAAAAATAACATATATATAATAGCTATAAATTTCAAAGCACAGCACCACAATTAGTTGTAGAACATATGTCAGATTTTGACATGGGTTACTATTTCACAATTTTAGGTTTTTACTTCTAGCTGCTCTAAAATACTGGAGACTAAAAGAGGTACCAATTTAATGATTCAGCATTCATATTCGTTTGTTAAGTCCTATCTTCTATGTATAACTCCACCATCACCTTGAATCTTTCTATACTTCTCTTTGGGGTTGTTTGGGCTATGGCAATTCTAAATTTTTGATGTTGGAAGGGTCTGTCACTAATATGGGTAGAGAGATGAAACTATCTGATGTTCTGGAGAGGCTGGGCTAGGTTTCAGGACTTATCTGGACCAGGGACCCATCTGGAGGTTGTAGGTCTCTGGAAAGTTCCTCTAGTGCCTAGAACCCTTGTGGAATCTTATATATTGCCCTAGGTGTTCTTTAGGATTGGCTGGAATTGTCCTGGTTGGGGGTTGGCAGGTTATGACAGGTAGAAAGGTCTACCTGAAGCTTGCGTAAGAGCAACCTCCAGAGTAGCCTCTCAACTCTATTTAAACTCTCTCTCTGCCACTGATACTTTATTAATTACACTTCTTTACCCCGTTTTGGTCAGGATGTAATTGTTGATCCCACAGAGCCAGGCCTGGATTCATCCCTGGGAGTCCTCTCCCATGTCGCCAGGGAGACTTTCACCTCTGGATGTCATGTCTCACATAGGCGGGAGGACCCATAAGCTTTTAATTATATAAACCTTAGATTTTAAGGAAGCTAAATAATTGGGCCTAACTCTATCTCTCCTTGTCCTACATCCACACCCACATATTATAATGTATTCTAAAGCAAAATATAATCTTTTGGTGGTTCACTGTGAATGATTTTCTGCTCTACTAAGCCAATCCGTAGAACAGGTAATACAACACTGGAGCAAGAGTAGCCTGACTTTTTGCAATGTAAGGACTGCACAGCGAGTGTTGGGGGACCAGTATGGGTACTATTGGAACTCTGAAGGAAAAGTTGAAAAGTAAAGGAGATCAAGAAAAAGTGTTCCTTCATATGGACAAAACTAAAAAACGGTATGCTAAGTGAAAGAAGGCAAACACAAAAGGCCACATATCATATAAGTCCATTTATATGAAATGTCCTAAATAGGCAAATCCATAGAAACAGGAAGTAGACTAGTGGTTACCAGGGGCTGAGGGAAGAGGGGAATGGGAAGTGACTGCTAATAGGTACAGAGTTTGTTTTTGGAATTAAATAGTAGCGATGATTGTGCAACTTTGTGAATATACTAAAAACCACTGAATTGTACACTTTGAAAGTGTGACTGTTACGGCATTTGAATTACATCTCAGTTTGCACAAAGCAGATAAAAAGAAAAGATGTGACTCAAAAAGGATTCATCACAATTAGGCTGAATCACTTCCTTAGAAATTACTTTTTTGGCACAGTCTTGAGATGTTTCTTTTTCTTTCTATCACTCTTTTTAAAAAAATTGTGAAAACATATTTATAACAAACTTTTCCATTTCAATCACACCAAAGTATACCACTCAGTGGGATTTTTCATATTTACAAGGTTGCATTACCCTCACTACCACTCATTACCAGAACTTTCCCACTCTTCCGAACAGAAACCCTGCACACATTTTACATTAACTCCCCAAAACCCCTGCTCCCTTGCCCTTGATAAACTTTACTTTCTATCTGTATGAATTTGCATATTCTAGCTATTTCATATAAACGGAATCATGCACTATTTATCCCTTTGTGTCTGACTTATTTCACTCAACATGATGTCTTTAGGATTCATCCATCTTGTAGCATGTATCAGAACTTCATTCCTTTTAGGGCTGGATAATATTCCATTGTATGTTTAGACAACATTTTCTTTACCCATTCATATGCTGATGGACATTTGGGTTGTTCCCACCTTTTGGCTATTATGAAAAATACTACAGTGAACGTTGGTATACAGGTATCTGTTCAAACCCCTGTTTTTAATTTTGGGTGGGATACCCCTAGAAGTGGAATTGCCAGATCATGTGGTAGTTCTATGTATAGAACTTTTGGGGAGCCATCAAACTGTTTTCCATAGTCGCTTTACCAGTTTACATCCCCACCAACATTGTATGAGGGTTCCTATTTCTCCACACCCTGACCAAGACTTGTTTTTTCCTTCTTCCTTTTTTAATGGTAGCCATTCTAATGGGTTTTAAGTGGTATCTCATCGTGACTTTGATTTGCATGTAAGAGATACTTCTTATGTATATAGTTCTATAACGTTAAACCTCACACACACCCCAGACAATGGAAATCAATTTTTGACTTTTCTATTTACAAAAGTACATGCATACTTTTAAAATTTCAGAAAATACTGGAAGATATAAATAATAAAATAACATGAAAAACCATCACCCAATGAGAGCCACTATTAACATTTTTGTATATGATTTTCATATTATTTTTCTATGCATATTCCCTATAAAATAGGGAAAATATTTATAAACTACATTAATGGTGTTTTTTTTCTTATATACTTCCTTGTAGTCATGACCCCTCATTCTCTACAATGCTTCCATTTTCCCTGGAGGAGTAGGAGATTTACAACAGAAATGCAAAGAGAGAAAAGGAGTCAATGTTCATGTTTTGACTTCTAAAATATAATTTTTGATCAGGCATTTAGATAAGAATTTTGAAAACCATCTTTAAAAATGTCTTCATTTCTTATTAACATAAGAAGGAACAAAGCCAATCAACTAAATCATAGAGTTTTACTAAAAGCCAGTGGTTGAGAGACTTCAGGCTAAGAGTAACATATTTGAGAAGAAGAAAATTATGGGGAAAAAGAAGGGAATGGAGGGAGGGAAAGCAGACAGTCAAAGACATTGATTCTAAAGTCTACTCTCTGGGCTGCATTCTGGAGAGGGAAAGCATGTTGGGCAGATCGAGAGGTAAAGTGAAAGCAAAGGAGCCTTTGCTCTACTCATCAAAGGAAACCTGGAAGGAGATCACGGCTCAAGAAGGGCCCACGTTAGTAGGGGAAAGGGGAGCAATAGCAGAAAAATGGTGGGGCAGGACTAGATAGATGAGGCGGAATAGCAACCCCAAATTAGTCTTGGCTCTTAGGATCCTTCTGGTGGAATGCTGTAAGAGCCCAGCCTCAGTTAGGGAACAGCCAGTGTACACCGACCAGACTAGCTGCCCTGATATAAAACGAGCCCCCCGCTCAACGCCATGAGTTCCAGCGAGTACCCTTGATGCTCAGAGTCCATCTTGGGAAGGAGGTGGGGGAGGGAAGACACAGCCTTATGAGGAGTTGAACTTTGAATTGACTGAATAGTTACCCCCTAGAAACTACTTAAAATCAAAGGAGACTATAAATAGTCTCAAGGAGACTGAGATAACTTTAAGTCAAGGGTAGAGTGATTAGATTAGTAAACAGACTATGTCAGTTAAGAAAAGTTAAGGAGCTGCAGGCTCTTTCTTCTAAGTAGAGCAGTGCAGAGTCTATGTATCCACTCTATAGCTTATAAATAACTTTGGGCAAAATAAGGTCATAGCACAAATACTTTTGTACCTGATGCTTTTCACTTTACAATATTATTTCATTATTTTATTGATACATTCTTTCTCCCAATAGGAAATGAGTATCTTGAGGCCAAAGACTGTTTCATACTTTTTGTATCTACTTGCACCACTTGTATCTTCCTCAGTGCTAAGCACAAAGCAAACACTCGATGTCACTGCCATCTAGACCATGTCTAGTTGTCTTCCTATACCTAGAATGATAATAATAAAACAACCTTGAAGTAAGCAGTAATTCTTTGGAGAAAGCAAATAGTTTGGACAAAAGGGCAGTTTGGATAAAAGGAAGAGCATTGAGCAGAAAGCAGTGTACCTGAGTTTTTGTCCTGCTCAACTACTCTGTGACTTTAAGCAGCCCACTTTACCTCTTGTTGTCTCGGTTTCTCCACCTGTAAAATGGAGACAATCTGTCCACTATAGATGTTATGAGATTCAAATAAGGAGGTGTACATGAAATCACTTAGAAAAAAATGCAAAATGATCTAGTAGAGTGTTTAATCCATTAACTATTGGATGTAAACATTCGATTACAATGCTTAATCTAGTGACTCCTGACTAGAATGGCAACATACCTGAAGTCAGTCTTTCTTTGCCTCCTTCCCTCTTTGCGCAACTTTCCTTCCAGATTCATTATTGCAGTGTCCCCCACCCTGCTGAGCCACCACCACCACCAGTTCTTTCTGACTAAGGCAGCCAGACTGTAGTCAATGATCTCCTAGTAAATACTTGTTTTTAAGGAACAACTGGAAGATTTTTCATTAGCCGGTTTGTAACATGGTTTCCTTGACACAAATGGAAAAAGGTTATTTAAAGACAAGAAAACAATAAGGGCATTTTTCATTCTAAGGGTGATTAAATAACTTTAATCCTTTCCATTTCACCAATAAGCAGGTCTTGCTGGTCTTGACTGAAAACAAACAAATAAATAAGTGGGGATTTTCTCCACACAGCAGTAAGCAAGCTGTGTTGTTGTAAGAGAGACGTGTAGCCAGGATATCACCTGGCAAGACACTGTACCTTGATTCCTGACCATGAAGCCTCTGCATTCATGCTCCGTGAAGTGTGGAATATACAGTTCCAGAACCTCAATAAAACCCAGAGTCTGTTTCTAGTAGTTTCAGAATCTGAACCAGCATAGCCCTTAATAATTCTGCTTTTCTTCAGTCAAATCCCAATTTAAATATCATTCACCATTTAAACAGCTCTCCACAAAGTATTTTCTTGAAGAGAATACTTTTGCAATGAACAATTATTCATTCACTTAGAAACTGCACTGTGGTAAGCATAGTAATAGAGATTCCTTGGCACAGAGAAAGGACCAAGTAACTCAGGTTGGGTGTTGCAGGGTTCCCTGGAGCTGGATGTTTTCATTCATGCACTCATTCAACAAGTATTTACTGAATTCTTTAAATTCCAGGCAGTTTTCAAGGTACTAAGAATATAGAAGGAAACAAATGAAAATATCTGCCCTCACAAAACTTACATTCTTGAGTAGAAAATAAAGTAAATACATTGCTTATTATCAAACTAGTGAAAGCACTAAGAAAGAAAAATTAAACAGTGAATGAGAATTTGAAGTTGTAGGTAAGAAAGCCATTGAAGAGCTCACTGAGAAGGTGACTCGAGTAAATAACTGAAGAAGGCACAGAAAGAGTCCCTGGGGATAGCAAGGGATGATACATCCAAAGGAATAGGAAGCACAAAGGTCCGGAGGTAGACATGTGCTCAGATGTTTGGGGAAGAGCAAGGTCAGTGTCCCTAGAGAAGAGTAAATGAGGGGGTGAGTAGAAGGAAATGAGACTGGAGGGGCAACTAGTGAAGACGATGGCAGACTTTAGGCAAAAGGCATTGGACTGTTCAGAGCAAGGAGTGACATGATATGGCAGGTTGACACTATGTTTGTTTACAAGGACAAAAGCAGATAAGACCAGTTGGGAGGTCACCTCATTTATCCAGGTGAAAGATGGTGGGGCAGATTGGTAGCAGTGGGTGTGGTGAGAAATAGTCAAATTCTGTATATATTTTGAAGAGAGTACCAACATGATCTGTAACAGATGAATATGGGATATAAGACAAAAAAAAATGACTCAGGAAAGCACCAAGGTTTTGGTCCAAGGAAGTGCAAGGTTGGAGTTGCCATTAACTGAAATGAGACAGACTGGGAGGAATTGGTTGAAGGGAATAGATCTAGAGTTCGACTTTGAATATGTTAGGTTTGAGATGCTTTTGATATCCAACTAGAGAGTCAAATACACAATTGTATATTTTGATCTGGAGTTCAGGGAGGAGGTTGGGCTTGGAAATAAAAATGTGGACACTACCGGCATATGGATCAAATTTAATGCCATAAGGTCAGATAAAATAACCTGGAGAGAATGAGATAGAAAAGAGAATGAAGAAGGATAAAAAGAGAAGGGAAATGCATACCAGATACAGAGGGAAGCATATGTAAAGGCAAGACGTTAGGGACAGAAATTAGTTTGTAAAGTTAAAACAGGAGCTGACAAACTTTTTCTGTAAGAGGTCATATAATAAATATATAATGAAGAGGTCGTATTGTCTTTGTTGCAATTACTCAGCTCTTCCATGATAGCACGAAAGCAGCCATACATAACACCTAAATGAATGAGTGACTGTATTCAAATAAAAAATTATTTCTAGTTACTGAAAGTTGAGAGTCATATCATTTTTACATGTTGCAAACTATTATCTATTTTTTCAACCATTTTAAAAATGTTAAAACCATTCTTAGCTCATAGGCCATACAAAACAGGCAACAGGCCAGATTTGATCCATAGGGTATAATTTGCCAATTCTTGAGCTAGAATATATGGTATAATTAGGGAGCAGTGGGAAATGAAGTTGGAGAAGTTGGCAGAGTTTATGTCATAGACAAGAAATATTAGGTATAAAAGTGACTGTTACATGCTATGCACTCAATAAATGGTAGATATCTTCACTGATTTGATGTGTCATATAGAGGGAACTAGAAGAAAACTTTAAGGAAGTGAGATTCATAGTCAGAACTGGGACCTACAATATCCAGGTTTAGCAATAGCTAAACCAAGAGAAGGAGGGGGAGAAATGGGGCCTTAGCAGGGATAGCGGATGACTTGAGGGCACCCAAAGGTCATATTTAGTGACAGATATTCTATAAGTGTACACACATGGATGACAAGAAGTAATGACGCTTTTATTTAGCATAACATGCTTGGAAACTTATTGCAGTTGCAGGCATGATTCATTTTCGATCCAAGAACTAGGATCTTAAATCGTTAAAGCTGAAAATGCTTAAGGACAAATGAATCATATTTCTGTGGTATAGGAACTTCTTTAATTATATGCAGATTGGTTAAAACAAAGATAAACCTGGTATATAATGTATGAGTTAAAGTGCTCCGGTCCCGCTCAGAATCACCAGGCAAGATGTAGGTTGTGTGGTAAAGTGAGGGACTCCCACTCCTCCCCAAACTACCTCCCCACCAGTAGGGCAGAGGTTGGAGCTTACTTGTTCTGCTGCTTAACCAGTCGTGTGATCTTACCCCACACCCTTCATCCACTGGGCCTCCCACTTCTCATCTATAAAATGGAACTAATCATTTACCACTTGAAAGATGAGGAATAACTTATTGGTCTTTCAGTTCATTTTAATCATCTTAAATAAAAAAATAAAAAACTGTCTGGTGACCTGACTGCAGGATTCTCTAGTTAACATTATTATTTTAAAGTAAATGTTATTTTATTCCAATATGGACATAAGACATGCTCATTCTAGAAGATTGGAAAATACTGAAAAGGAAAAGGATGGTGGTATAGAGATGGAGACTCACGCCCATACCCCCCCCAAAAAATCACTATTAACATTTTGAAGTATTTGGCTTTTGTTTGTCTATAGTTATATTATTTTTAAATTTTCCAAAATTTTTGCCACCATGCAAGTTTAGCTAACAGCCTGCCATGAAATAATTTGAAGACACTAGAATATAATAATATTATATAACAGACATTTTTCTTCTTTAGTACATGAAACCTCAGGGTCCAGCAACAATATGAGATTAAGATGATGATGTGTTTCAAGACTACTGTTGAATCCTTAAGAATAAAGATCACTGTTCCCTCTTTAAGTGCAGCTGCCTGTGACTTGTATTCCCCTGCAATTTTTGCTTTATGGTCCTTTCTGATTCTTAGGTATAATTAATTTACTGGAAACATTTTACAGGACTGAATTAACAATGCAAACACAGTTGTATGATACAAGTCTGTTTTATTATTCATGTCGATATTTTTGTCACATTTTTTAAAAGAGGCTATCAAATACAGGTCAAATTATATTACACAGCCACCATAAAACTCCTTTTGAACCACAGTGAAAAATTCCCAAGAATCACCTAACAGCCTACAAGTGAACTTTTAGGAATATTTGACGAAATAAAACTTCCAGTCCAACAAGATACTGTCCTTTGAAAAATGTTAGAAGGAGCTAGAGTTATGATAATAAATGGTATTGAGCATTTCCTGTCTGTTGTTTCAGTTCTCACATTTTGGTCTTGCCCTTCATAATATTGTTGTTAAAGAGGAAAAGGTACAACTTGTTAATGTTTTCTGCGCCTGTTGTTTTGCCCACATTCCCCAAAAAGCCCTTTCAAGATCATTCTTTGGTATGAGGCTTCATATGTGCAGTCCACGGGGAGGCTGGGTATTTGCTGGGGAATTCCATGTCAGTGCCAATGGTCAGCGCACAGGAGCCCTTCTCTGTGGCACAGAGCAAAGGGCACTGGACTAAGGTCCAGCATCCTAATTCTGCCCCTGTCGCTTGCTGTTCCTTAGCAATTCACTTAAACTAAATGTACTTTCACTTCCTCATTTGTAAGATGAGGCTGGTAGTAACTGCCCTGCCCACCTCTCTGGGTTGTTATGAGGAACAATTAAAATAATACAAGTAAAAAGAGCTTTAAAAACTGTAATGTGGTGCAACAGCAGCTCAGTGGTAGGCTTCTGGCCAGACATGAAGGAGACCAGGGTTCGAGTCCCGGGGCCTTCACATGGAAAAAAACCTGTAAAGTGCTAAGTAACAGCCAAGTTTTTTTGTTTTTATTCATGTACTGGATCCTATTTTTGCCCAGTCCTTCACCATGAAGCTTTAGGAACTGAGAATACTCCCTGAAACAGACTTCCGCATACAAACATGATACCGTAGTTTAAAGACTGGATGAGAAATTTTCAATGACAAAATTTTTCTGTAAGTTTAAGTAATAAAAAAAATTTCAAACTTTCATACTTACAACCTGTTTCAGCAAGATAGTTAATTTAGTAGCAAATTGGAAAGTGGTTTTCTTTATCTGCTTACATAGCAATTAGATTAGCAGATTTGATAACTGAAAGCTGAAGCTGTATATGCCTGAGAGGAGAAGAGAGAAACACTTTTTTTGTAAGATATATGAATACATTAATATATTTATTGACATAACACTGTGTTTACTAACATGGGAATATATTTGTGCTAGATTACATTAAAAAGCAGCTTACAAACCAAAATGATCCCATTTTAAGGAGAGGTGAATGACCACGTGAACAGGAGGAGAAAGCACACCAAAATATCAGTATAAGTTATCTTTAGACATGGATTTAGTTGATTTTGTTTGTCTATATTTTCTCTTTTTTTTTAAACTATCCTGAGCAATTTTTTACTAATCTAATTTTTTTAACGTTCAAAGCAGCTTTATTGATAAAAGCTCAAACTGGAAACAACCCAAATAACTATCAAGAGAGAAACAAAATGAAGTTTAGTCATAAGATGGATTGTACAAAGGAATAACAAGAGGATGAACTGATGCTTCTGTGTATTACAGATGAGTCCACCAACTATTAGATTGAACAACAACAAATAATTGCCACAAGAAAACATTCTGTACCCTTCCATTTATACAACATTCAAGAACAAGCAAAACTTTATCATGACAGATATCAGAATAGTAGTTCTTTTTTTAAATTTTTTTTGAAGTTTAAAAAAATATTTTTATTATAAACAACGTACAGATATACATTCTTGACACACAAACATTCCTGTCATGGTTACAATCAGTGGCTCACAACACCACCACATGGTTGTGTGCACTCATCACCATGCTCATAGAAACACTTCTTAAAGATAATATTTCCTAAATAAATGAATAATATTTCCTGCTTATGTCTTGTCATTCACCATCTACAAAGGAAAAAAGGGGAGGCTACCTCCTAGCGGAGAATAACACCCTCGCCAGGGGCAAGTTGTTAAATTGCCTAGGTGGAAATAGCATTCAAAAAACTACTGAGCACCTGCAAGTCTTAAGTTTGTTTGTGTGTTCGTTCATTCATTCATTTATTTTACCAACATAATAGGCCTGACTCTGTGTTAGGTGTCAGAGATACAAAAATGCATGAGCGCTGTTCATGGCTCCAAGGACCTCTCAGTCTGGTAGGGAAAACTGATCAAGTAAACAATTACAATACAATATGATTGGACCAGGTAGCTCTAAGGAGTGTTTCTATTATTGGACGTTAGCTAACTGCTATGAGAAATAGCTTAGAAATATAAAACTGATGGTTAACATTTAGAGTCTTATAAAGCCCTATGAAATGACTGTGGAAGTTGGATTGGTGGCTTCTCAGAAAATTGAAGACAGAATTACCATATGCCCCAGCAATCCCACTTGTTTATATATACCCCAAGGAATTGAAAGTGAGGACTCAGATATTTGTACACCAATGTTCATAGTTACATTGTTCACAATAGCCAAAAAGTAGAAGCAACCCGTGCCCATCGATAGATGGATGGATAAACAAAATGTGGTATATACATGCAATGAAATATTATTCAGGTGTAAAAGGAATACAGTCTGATACATGCACAAAATGGATGAACCCTGAAGATATTATGTTCAGTAAAATAAGTCTGACACGAAAAGACAGATATTGCATGATCTTGCTTATTTGTAAAACCTAGAAGGAGCACATTTTATAGAGACAGATAGAAGATTATAGGTTACCAGGGAGTTTTCAGGTGGGGTTGGGAGGGAGTTTTTGCTTAATTTGTAAAGAGTAGCTGTTAGAAGTGATGAAAAAGTCAGAGCAATGGATGTTGGTGATGGTAGCATAACATTGTGAATGTAATTACAACTGAATTGTACACTTGAATGTGGATAAAATGGGACATTTTGGGTTGTATATCTGTTACTACAATTCAAAGTTTTAAAAAAACTTAGGACATGTAATTACTATTACTATATTCTCTGTATTCCTTTAGTATTTTGAGAGAAGGTGCATAAACCACATGATACTTTATGTCTTAACATTTTTAAAAATTGCAACAGTTGCTCAGTGGCAAAGTTTCCTCCTGCCATGTCAGAGACTAGGGTTCAATTCCCGGTGCCTGCCCATGCAAAAAAAAAAAGGTAATTCATTCTTACTGGAGAGGGTACAGACAATACTGAATTTACCAGAAGTAACCATTGTTAATAGTTTGGTGTATTCTGTTTCAGGTAAGATACCATTGACTATAAGATATATCCTAAATTCAAAATTCCTGAAATTGCAAATTGTAACCTATACTATATTTTGAAATTTGTTTTATAACTACTTGTTAAACTGAACTTTGAAAGTCATTACTTTTCTACATATGTTATATTTCACGATTTAAAAAGTTAAAAAAAAGTTATCTGCCAAAGCACATCACAACAGAAGTTCTTCTCAATATGTAAGGATCACCAGTAATCCTGTAGTGGTGTCTAGAGATGATTGCTTAATAATTTTTTATAATCTGTTCTACACAGTAGCCTTTGGGGCCACCAATTCACCAATCACCAACAGGTTATTGGAACCTGTCAGACCACACTGTCATCACTCTTCTAGTCTAGTGGAAGCAATTTAGTGAAGTAGTTAGGAGCTCAAACTTTGAAGCCAGTCATGAGTTTGAATCCTAGTTCTTAACCATTTACTAGCTGTGCAAACTTTTTAACTTCCCAATGCTTCAGTTTTCGTATCTATAAAGTGAGTTCTGACATATAAAACACTGGTACTGAGTAAGCAGTCTATGGTACTAGTTATTACTCTAGCAGATAACTCTTCAATTATTACAATGGCATTTAAAAAATAACATCATTGATGCAAAATTCCTTTTAGAATAGTTCTACTTTTTTGATGTATCTAGTATTTAAATTCCCAAATAAATGATCTGTTATGCTTAAAAAAAAGAACATACATCCTAAATTCAAAGGTAGTAAAAGGTAAAGGAAAAAAAGGATTTTTAATAAGTACTTGAAGTGTTAGCTCTACCTAAGCGTAGGGCAGTGGTACCTAGGTAGGCCTGATAAAACTATACAGTAGAAGCAGCAAGAAATCTGGCTTGCATCACTGAGAGAAGATTATATTCATTTTCATACTAATGTTTTGTACTTCCAGGTGACTTTATAAGTAGGTTAAAGAATATGATCCTTGTGCTTCAGAAGATTTATTCTGGATTATTTAAGTGAACCTTTGCCAGAAAGGAGATAACTTGCTAGTTTCTGAAACATTGTTCCATACATATATATTAATCTCACATGAATTTAACAGATATGAAAGGACATATGGCTTTTTTTCAATCATTGTCTTATGTTTCTTTTCTCTACTAAAAATTCAAAGAGTTTTATGAAATGAGAAATGTTGGGATGCCACTTGTCTGTTGGGTCTCTTTGGTTCAGAAACATTAAGGAGGCAGTATGTGTAACAAAAAGACCTGTGCATAGAGACATAGGTTCTACCCTTAGCTCTACCTCTAATTAGATGAATAATTTTAGATAAATCACCTAACCTCTCTAGAACTCTGTTTCTCATCTCTATTTGCTCTATCAAGTCCATAGGTTATTATGGAATGCTTAAAAAAATGTAGTTCATGAGTACTATAAGGTATTATTAATACTCAAATATATTGGTCTGCACTGCCACTCTTAGACCCAGGCAAACCTGTGCTTCAGAGGGCCCTGCCTCTCATGAACACATGCATATACAAATTTATTAAATATCTAACAGCGTACCTAGGAGACATGGTCTCAGCTCTGCCAATAGCGTTGACATTCTTTGGAGTGATTCAAAGGTTTTACGTTTTTTCTGAACCTGCACAAAGAGGGATGAACACATCAAATTTGACTTCACTGCCAGTCTTAGTCAACAGTAGAGATGCCATATAAATGTTGTTAGAGCAGTTAGATTTAATTTAGACAAGATAGGAAACTACAGTAGAAGAGTTAAGTGAAACAATAGAAATCCTCAAATAAATGAGGAATTATGGTCTTTGGCGGAAAATAATTTTGATTTTGTGCTAACCGCACTTATTTAGTGTGGACTGTAGCTTGCTGGTAATGATGTAAGCAAAATCTTTTGTAAGCTTTTTGTAAACAGATCTAAGTTTAGCTATTCACTTTTTGTTTGCTCAATTGAATGCTATTTTCATGGGACATTCTTTTTTTTTATTTTTATTTTGAAATAATTTCAAACTTAGAAGCAGTTGCAAAAATGATACAAAATCCATACAGAGAATTCCAGCATACTTCACCACACCCTAGATACCCACATCTGCCAACTTTTAACATGTTCCTACATTTGCTGTACCATTCCGTCTATCCACTTATCTATCTGTATGTATCTGCCTATCTCTTTATCTATTTTCTAGACATTTGGGAGTAAACTGCATGCATCATACTTCGTGAATGTTTAATATTCCCATATACTAAGATGGAAACTTAGAACAAGGGTCTTCTTGTTCTTAGGTTTCCGCCTTAAGTACAGTTATCAAGTTCAAGAAATTTACCATTGGTAGAAATCTTAGCCTCTATTCCAAGTTTTCTATATGTTACAATAATGTACTTTGGGGTCTTTTCTCCTCCATTATTAGAACCAGTTCAGCATCATGTGTTGTATTTAACTGCCATTGTCTTTTTAATTGCTCTTTTAAAAAAAATTCTGGAAACATATATACAATGTAAACTTTGCCATCTCTACCATTCCCAAATACACCATTCAGTGGAATAAATCACATTCACAATGTTGTCCTAAATACACACACCCTCATAGTTTTCTTTATTAACAGTTTGCATTAGGGAGGTTTCTCTGTTACAATTGATAAAGCAATATTATATAATTATACTATTAACTATAATCCATAGTTTACATTAGGGTTCACTGTTTGTGTTGTACGGGCCTGTGTTCTAAAAAATATTTTTATTCTAGTAAAATATATAGCCTAAAATTTCCTCTTTTAACCATATTTAAATATATGATTCGGTGGTATTAATTACATTCACAAAGTTGTGCTACCATCATCACTATCCATTACCCAAACTTTCCATTACCCCAAACGGAAACTCTGTACCAATTAAGCATTAATTAGTGTGCCGGTTTGAAAGGGTGTATGTCCCCTAGAAAAGCCATGTTTTAATCAAAATTCCATCTCATAAAGGCAGAATAATCCTTATTCAATACTATATGTTTGAATCTGTAATTAGATCATCTCCCTGGAGATGTAACCCAATCGAGAGTGGTTATTAAGCTGGATTAGGGGAGATGTGTCTCCACCCATTTCGGTAGGTCTTGATAAGTTTCCAGAGTCCTATAAAAGAGGAAAGATTTTGGAGAATAAAAGCGATTCAGAGATTTGGAGAGAACAGAACAACATAGCCACGAGAAGCAGAGTCCACCAGCCAGCGACCTTTGGAAACGAAGGAGAATGTCTCCCGGGGAGCTTCATGATACAGGAAACCAGGAGAAGACGCTGGCAGATGATACCATGTTCGCCATGTGCCTTTCCACTTGAGAGAGAAACCCTGAACTTCATCGACCTTCTTGAACCAAAGTATCTTTTCCTGGATGCCTTAGATTGGGCATTTCTATAGACTTGTTGTAATTGAGACATTTTCTCAGCCTCAGAGCTATAAACTAGCAACTTATTAAACTTCCCTTTTTAAAAGCCATTCCTTTCTGGTATATTGTATTCCAGCAGCTAGCAAACTAGAACAATTACTTACCCCCACCCCAACTCCTGGCAACCTGTATGCTAGTTTCTGATTCTATGAATTTACTTATTCTAATTATTTCACATCAATGAGATCATACAATATTTGTCCTTTTGTGTCTGACATTTAACTCAACATGATGTCTTCAAAGTTCATTCACTTTGTAGCATGTATCAGAACTTCATTCCTTTTTACAGCTGAATAATATTCCATTATATACATAAAATACATTTTGCTTTATCCATTCATCTGCTAATGGACATTTGGATAACTTCCACCTTTTGTCTATTGTGAATAATGCTACTATGAACACTAGTGTACAAATATCTGTTTAAGTCCCTGCTTCCAATTCTTTTGGATATCTACTTAGAAATGACACTTCTTTTTTTATTATTATTTTTTCTTTTATTGTTTTTTTATTTCTTTTTGTTTATTTTTTATTTCCTTTTTATTGTTTCTTGAGGTTTTTTTATTTTAGAAGTGCCACTTTTATATTTAATTTTCTGAGGAATTGCCAAATTGTTTTCCACAGTGGCTATACCATTTTATATTCCCACCAACAATGTAGTAAGATTCCTATTTTTGCATACCAGCACTTTTTATTTTCTGTTTTGTTTTGTTTTTAAGTAAGAAATTCTAGTGGGTATCAGGTGGTATCTCATGATTTTGATTTGCATTTCCCTAATGGCAAATGATGAGCATCTTCTCATGTACTTATTGGTCATTTGTATATCCCCTTTGGAGAACTATCTATTCATTTCTTTGCCCATTTTTTAATTATTATTTTTCTTTTTCTTGTTGAGTTGTAGTTTTTTAAATATGTATTCAGGACATTAAAATTAAACACTTTCTAGATATATGATTTTCAAATATTTTCTCCCATTCTATTGTCTTGTCACTTTTTTGATAATGACTTTTGATGCACAGAAGTCTTAAATTTTTTTGAAGTTGAATTTACCTATTTTTTCTTTTATTGCTCATGCTTTTAATTTAAAATCTAAGATTCCATTGCCTAATGCAAGGTCCTGAAGATATTTCCATAAGTTTTCATCTAAGATTTTTATAGTTTTAGCTCTTATATTTAGATCTTTGATTCATTTCAGTTAATTTTTGTATATGGTGTAAGGTAGGGGTCTATTTTTATTCTTTTCCATGTGGATATCCAGTTTTCCTACACCATTTGTTTAAGAGACTATTCTTTCCTCATTGAGTAAACTTGGCTCCCTTGTCAAAAATCAGTTGGCCATAGATATGTGGGTTTCTTTCTGCATTCTTAATTCTGTTCCATTGGTCTATATGTCTGCTCTTATGTCAATAAGATGTTCTGATTACTGTATCTTTGTAATACGTTTTGAAATTGAAAAATGTGAGTCCTCCAATTTTGTCTTTTTTTTTTTTTTTCACGATACTTTTGGCTATTCAGGGCCTCTTATCCTTACATATGAATTTGATGATTATCTTTTCCATTTCTGTGAAGAAGGCTGTTGGAATTTTTGTTTGATTGCCTTAAATCTGTAAATTGCTTTGGTAGTATTGACATCTTGATGATGTTTAGTCTTCCAATCTATGAATATGGAATATCTTTCCATTTATTTAGGTCTTTTTGATTTCTTTCAGTAATGATTTGCTGTTTTTTGTGTACAAGCCCTTCATATCTTGATTAAATTTATTCCCAGAAAATTTACACTTTCAAATGCTGGACTATTTTTAAACAATTTAAAACACTTTAAAAAATTTTAGAGAAACTGATTTTTCTAAATAGAAACCTGCTAAAGGTGACATATACCACAAAAGTGATATTCCAATAGGATAAAAATAATTAGAAGAACAAAGTAAAAATGTATGCATGGTTATGAAGACATTCCTATAGAAATATACATATATAGATGCAAGTTATATGTAGATGTTATTTTCTATATATCCTAGGTAGACTTATGGTCTCCTATGAAGAAATTTTAACAAATTGAACATATTATTCTTTTTATGTTTATGATATCTCACCTTTGAAAAAATTGAAAGAAGATCTCAATACTATATGGTTATTATTCTAGTTTGCTAGCTGCCGGAATGCAATATACCAGAAACAGAATGGCTTTTAAAAAGGGGAATTTACCAAGTTGCTAGTTTGCAGTTCTAAGGCCAAGAAAATGTCCAGTTAAAACAAGTCTATAGAAATGTCCACTCAAAGGTATCCAGGGAAAGATACCTTGCTTCAAGAAGGCTGATGACGTTCAGGGTTTCTCTCTTCTGGAAAGGCACATGGCGAACACACAGTTTCTCTCTCGGCTGGAAGGGCACATGGCGAGCACGGCATCATCTACTACTTTCTCTCCTGGCTTCCTGTTTCATGAAGCTCCCTGGGAGGCGTTTTCCTTCTTCATCTCCAAAGATCACTGGTTTGTAGGCTGTCGGCTTCTCGTGGTTATGTCACTCTGCTCTGCTCTCTCTGAATCACCTTCATTCTCCAAAATGTTTCCTATTTTATAGGACTCCAGAAATTTATCAAGACCCACCCAAATGGGTGGAGACATGCCATCACCTAATCCAGCTTAACAACCACTCTTGATTAAATCACATATCTAATTACAGTTTCAAACATAATACAGATTATTCAGAATGGGATTTTGATTATAACACGGCTTCTTCCAAACCAGCACAGTTATAGATCTTGCTTTAAGGACTGGTGAAAAAAATGTCAGTATAGGTAATAGAATTCATAAGATGAAACTGAAAATTTGTAATATTTTCAATGATAATTATTGCAACTCCATTAAAATGTTTGAATATGATGTGCAAAATTCATGTTTCATTTCCAAATATAAATATTGACCCAGGAATTTTATTGCCAATTCCAGTTGCTACTGCCTTGGCAGAATAAAATTCCTTCAATTCCACTGAAATTAACTTTTAAAATGTCTAATATTAAGATATTAATTTTTATGTGAAAATAGTATTAAGGTTAATTTTTAGGAGTTCCTATTTTTCTCAAGATGCATATTAAAGTATTCAAGTATGAAATGATATGATATCTAGGATTTATTTCAAAATAATTGAGTTGAAGGAGTTAGGTAGTATTGGTAAAGAAAGATTAGTTAAGAGTTGACAATTATGGAAGCTGTCTTATGGTTATGTGGTGGTTCATTATACTTTACTATATCCATTTGTAACTATATGAAGTTTTCTATAATAAAAAGTTAAACAGAAATCTAAGACATTACGTTTGTTCAAGAAAAGTTATTTTGCTATTATTATCTACAGAACACAAATTATGTGAAAATCTGCATTATAACAATATAATTAATAATTTGCTGAAAAAACTAAAAATAAATAATGCAATAAATATATAATAACTTTTCAATTACATACATCTTTATCTTATCACTCATCCAAACATCACCAGTCCATAAATTAATCACCCAACTGAGCAATAATAAAGTCCAGTCATTTTTGCTGTTTAACTGAATTCGTCATATGAAAACCATTGCTTTACACATATTTAAATTTTTTTGTCATAATAAAGGTGTATTTGTCAATGAAGGTGAATAGATACATATCTATTTAATGGTTTGTTAGCTTGATTTATAATTTTTAATGATTTAGACCTATTGTATGTAGCCCTCTATTTATTCTCTTGCTGTGGGAACTGAAAATGTTAGGGACAGGCATGTTCTCAGAATTTCCATTTCATTTTTTTTTTTTCCATTTCATTTTTAACTCTAAATACTAAGAATGTTTAGATGGAGATCCCTGGAATGATCTCTTATTCAACTTAGAACTGTCTTCCCTAGAATATTTTAGAAGTGCATTGTATAATTTTACTGGATATCAGAAATGGGACTCAGATATCTCTGAATATTTTACTCAAAGCAAGAACCATATATGTTCATGGTTATATTGATATTCTGCCCCTCTCTACGGATCAGTCACCAAAATAGCCGTCGTCTCTTGAACAGGAATAAATGGAATCGTTACAGTCTTTCAGGGAAGACCCAGGTTTGAGATGACTGCCATCACATAGAGGACTTTTCGTCTGCAGAGGCCACAGGGTTCTCTTTATAATCCCAGACACTTGCTTGTCAATTCAAATATTAGGCCTTAGGACCATGAGTGTGGAGAGAGAGCTTGAGATCCTCTATCTTCTCTGTGATAGAGACATTTAGCTTAATATTTCATTTGTATCCAATCTCCAAATCACAAAATGCAAAGAGGGGATTAAATTCATTATCTAGAGAAGTGTTTGTTTGTTTTGCCCAAACTAGCCATATACTCTTATCCAGAAGTCCTTTTTTCTGCTTGAATGATCTATATAATAACTCAGATCTTGTGTGCAGCAATGTTTTCTGACCCTGGAAAGAACAGATTATCTCCAACAAAGTACATTCATACCACATGTCTCCAGTTCTAAGACACTTTTGATTGTAGGACTGGCCCAAAATATAGTAGGTGCCTTTTTTAGGAGAAAAAAAGACTGAAATTCCAATTTCAGAAACACTGAAATGTGGAAAAATAGAGAAATACCTTAGAATTAAGAAAACACTAAAATATAATGGGGGGAAAAAGTCCTTAAAATCTAAGAAAGCTGCTTAATTCTTATGGGAGTCCTTGGGGGAGTGACAGAGGCATATAGGAATAGCTTAGTGGACCTCAGTCCTGATCAGAAAAGCATACCATGAGCTCACAGGGACTTAGGGGGAAGGTCACCAAGAGTGGGTAAAGGGCCTTGAAAGCAATCAGGGGTCGTTGAGGGGTACACAGAAACGCATTACAGCAGGAAAATTGCCTACAGCTGGATCTGCCTCCAAATAAACACAAATAACCAGATACCTGCAATAACTTATTGAAGTGAGCCCTCATTCCTGAAAGCTCTTCTATTTCCTTAATGTCAAAACCTAACTGTCAGGCAAAGTACAAGATCTTTCTGTTAGCCTGTCTGAGAAATAGGGCTGGGTATTCTACCTCTTTGAACATTTAAAATTACATCTAATCTCACTTTAGTGTTGTGTTAAAATACTTTTAATTCTATGGGTTAGGAAATGGAAAATGTTTTGAGGCAAAATACCAGAGGGTGTAGTCAAATGCCTCCAATGTATCGATTGAGATTAATTTTTCCTTTATTATATTAATATGTTGTATTAAAATGAACCTGTTTTTGTTTCATTAATTCTATTTTCTTTTCTATTCTCTATTTCATTTTTCTTCATTCTAATATTTATTATTTCCTTCCTTCTGATGACTCTTGCTCTTCTTCTTTTTCTAGCTCCTGTAGCTATGGGGTTAGGTTATGGATTTGAGATCTCTCTCTTAATGTAAGGATTTACAGCTATAATTTTCCCTCTGATCACTGCCCTTGCTGCAAACCATAAGTCTTGATATATTGTGTTTCATTTTCATTCATCTCCTAATATTAATATATGTCAAAGTGGGCCACAGTGGCTCAGCAGGCAAGAACGCTTGCCTGCCATGCCAGAGGACCCAGGTTCGATTCCTGGTACCTGCCCATGTATTAAAAAAAATATATATATATACATATATATGTCAAAGTGGACTGTATTTCTCCCTTAAAATATCTGTCAGTGTTTCCTTCATGTATTTTGGGGCTGTGTTGTTAAGTGTATATATATTTATAATTGTTATAACTTCTTGGATGAATTGGATCATTTTATCAATATTTTGTGTCCTATTTTTGTACCTTGTAACAGGTTTTTTTTCTACTTAAAGTCTATATTGTCTGATATTAGCATAGTGACCCCTGGTCTCTTTTTGGTTATTAGTTGCGTGGAAAAATTTTTCCATCCTTTCACCTTCAACTTGCTTGTGTCTTTTAATTTAAGGTGAGTCTCTTGTAAGTAGTGTATAGCTGGATCATGCTTTTTAATCCAGTTTGTTAACCTCTGCTTTTTTTTTTTTTTTTTTTTTTTTACATGGACAGACACCAAGAACTGAACCTGGGTCTCTGGCATGGCAGGTGAGAACTCTGCCACTGAGCACCTTTGCCCAACCTCTGCCTTTTATTGGCAAATTTAACTCCTTTACCTTAAAATAACCACTGATAATGCTAAGCTTACTTCTACCATTTTGCCATCTGTTTTCTGTGAATCTTTTATCTTTTTGTACCCCAATTCTTTCATTACTGCCTATTTTTATATTTAGTTGAACTTTTACAGTAGATTCTTTTGAATCCCTTTTCAATTCCTTCTCTGTATATTTCCCCAATATACTTTGTGGTTATCATGAGGTTTATATTGAACATCCTAAAATATAACACTTTAGTCAGGGAGATACCAACTAATAGTGTACAACCAACTAATTGTGTACTTAAATTATGTTTCTGTACCTCTCCATCCCCCCATCTTTATGTAGTTCTTGTTGCAAACTACATATTTATACACTATAAGTCCCTGTTTCCGTTTGCTAAAGCTGCCAGAATGCAATATAGCAGAAAAGGGGATTTTTAAAATGGAGATTTATTAGTTTACTAATTTACAGTTATAAGGCCATGAAAATGTCCAAATTAAGGCATCAAAAAGATGATATCTGGACCCTGAAGATAGGCTGCTGGCATCTGGGACATCTCTATCACATGGGAAGGCACATGGCTGGCATCTGCTGGTCCTTTCCTCCTGGATCATGTTGCTTTCAGTTTCTGGTTCTAGTGTCCTCCTCCCTGAGCATCTGTGGGTCCTCTCTAAGCATCTATGTGGCTTTTCTCTCTAAGCTCTCTCTAGGTGTTTCTCTCTGAGCTCTCTCCTCTGTTTCTGCCTTTGTATCCTCTCATAAAGGATCCAGTAAAGGGCTAAGACCCACCTTGAATTGGGTGGGTCACATCTCAATTGAAACAACTTAATCAAAAGGTCCCACCCACAACAGATCCACACCTAAAGGAATGGACTGAAAGACAGTGGTCTTTTCTGGGGTGCATAGCAGCTTCAAACCAGCACAGTGCCAAACCATTGATTTATAGTTACTTTTTATGCATTTGACTTTTAGATCCTGTAGGAAGTTAAAAAAAATGGAGTTAAAAACAAGAAATACAATAGTACCAACATTTATGTTAACCCATGCCATTACCTTTATTTCCTTTATCTTTACTTCCTTATGCAGGTTTGATCTATTATCTAGTGTCCTTTCCTTTCAATCTGAAAAAATCCTTTTAGTATTGCATGTAGGGCCAGTATAGAGATGAAAACTCACTCAGCTTTTGTTAATCTAGGAATTTCATAATTTCTTAATCTCTCCCTCTTATTTTTTCTTTCCCTCATTTTTGAAAGAATTTTTCAAATAGAAAATTCTTAGGTTGGCAATTTTTTTCTGTTCAGTACTTTAAGTATGACAACCCATTGCCTTCTTGCCTCCATAGTTTTCAATGAAAAATCAACATTTAAGTGTACTGAGACTCCCTTGTATGTGGCATGTTGCTTCTTTCTTGTGGCTTTCAGAATTCTCTATCTTTGGCATTTGACAGCTGTTTTAGTTTTTAATGTTACTGGAAATGCAATATACCAGAAATGGGTTGGCTTCTATAAAGGGGAGAATTTATTAACTTACAAGTTTATATTTCTAAGCCCATAAAAATGTCCAAACTAAGGCATCCAGAGAAAGATACCTTGACTCAAGAAAGGGCCAATGACATTTCGGGTTTCTCTGCTGGGAAGGCAGCAGAAGGCAGGAAGTCACATCTCCTGGCTTTCTCTCCTTGCTTCTTATTTCAAACAGTTTCCCCAAGGGCATTTTCCTTCTGCATCTCCAAAGGTCTCTGTGTCAGCTCTGAAGACTTTTCCAAAATAGTTCCCTCTTAATGGGCTCTAGCATGCCACCCACCTTGAATGCATGGAGACACATCTCCATGGAAACCACCTAATCAAAAGGTCCTACCCACAATTGGGTGGGTCACATCTCCATGGAAACAACTTAATCAAAAAGATCCCACTCAACATTGAATCAGGATTAAAGAACATGGCTTTTCTGGGGTACATAAGTTTAAAACAAGCACAACAGCTTATTATAATATGTCACAGTGTGTGTATATTGGGTTATCCTATTTGAGTTTGTTGAGCATCTTGGATGTGTACAGTCATGTCTCTCATTATATTTGGGAAGTTTTTAACCATTATTTTTTTTAAAACATCCTTTCTGACCCTTTCTCTCTTTCTTCTCCTTCTGGAACACCCACAATGCATGTATTAACATGTTTGATGGTGTTCCACAGGTCTCTCTGTTCATTTTTCTCCATTATTTTTTTCTTTCTGCATCTTATACTGAATGATGGCAACTGTCTTTCTTCAGGTTCACTGATTCTCTTCTTCTTCTTCTTCTTCTTTTTTTCACATGGGCAGACTCCGGGAATCGAACCTGGTTCTCCAGCATGGCAGGCAAGAATTGAGCCACTGTTGCAACACCCCAAAGTCACTGATTCTTTATTGTACCAGCATTGATCTGTGTTGAACCTCTAGGAAATATTTTATTTCTGTTACTGTGGTCTTCAGCTCTGCTTTGTTTCTTTTTATGATTTCTATCTCTTTATAGACATTATCTTTGTGATCATCTATCATTTTCCTAATACCCTTTAATTCTTTGTCTATGTTTTCTTTTAGCTCTTTGGGAATAACTTTTACAAAAGTTTTTGTTTGGTATGGCCCAGGTCTGGTCATCCTTGTTGATGGTTTCTAATACTTTAATCTTCTCCTTTACATAAGCCATCATTCTGTTTCTTTGTATATTTTGTAATCTTCTATTTAACTTGAATGTTTTGATATTTTAATATGCTATTACTGGAATTTAGTCTCTGAAGTATTTGTTCTTAAGATTGTGTCCAGTAAGTGTTGTGACAGAGCTTTCCTTGAATGCAAGGGGCAAAAAAGAAAAAAGGAAAAAAAGGAAACACTTGTGGAACTATAATCTGTACCAAACTCTGAAATCTACAATTAGTTCTACAACTAATTGTGGTGATGTGCTTTGAAATTTATTGCTTTTTGTATATACACTATTTTTCACAAAAAAGAAAAAAGTCAACTGTGATGATAAAAAATTATTTATTCCTTCTAGTCTCCAATGTTCTTGAGCAGCTAGAAGGAAAAATTTAGATGATGGTATGGTAGCCCCATGACAAACTCTGGGATCTGTCCTGTAACTGCTTATTGAAGAGTGCTTTGAAAAGTACTGCTTTCTTTTTCTTTGTATAAATGTTATATTACACAATAAAAAAAGTTTTAAAAAAGAAAGTAAACACCTTTCCCAGTCTTTGAAGATTTGCCCGTGAATGCTCTCCTTCAGAGTTTGGCCCAAACTTGAGAATATCTTGAGGCAAAAGTGTAATGTCTTCACTAGTCCTTTCTACACCTGTATCTCATCCTGGACATGTACGTATGGCCCTAGGAATTCCCCTTTTGACATGTATCATGGTCAGGTTCATGTGTAAACTTGGCCAGCTGGTAGTATCTGGTCTTCTGGTTGGGCAAGCACTGGCCTGTCTGTTGCTATGAGGACATTTCATGGACTTAAATCATGATTACGTTGGCTGCATCCACAGCTGACTACATTTGTAATCAGCTAAGGGGCATGCCTTCTGCAATGAGTGACACTTAATCTAATCACTGGAAGGAAGGAGGATTCAGAAGAGACAGTCAGTCACTGTTCCTGCTCCAGCTGACAAGCCTCTCCTATGGAGTTCATCCAGACCCTTCATTGGAGTTGCCAGCTTCACAGCCTGCCCTACGGATTTTGGATTCTTCCCTTCCCATGGTTGCCCAGTCAGCCTCTCCTGAGAGTTCACTGAGGACCTTCATAGGAGTTACCAGCTTGCAGCCTGCCCTACAGACCTTGGACTATAATTTCCCACAGTTATGTGAGACACTTTTATAAGTATTATATCTATGGATATCTCTTGCTGATTCTGTTCCTATAGAGAACCCTAGCTAATACAGCATGGGTCTGAATGTCCCCTCTTCCGTAGGAAAAAGCATTTCCTTATAATTCCAGGCACTGTACCGTAAGTCCCACAGCCAGCAAGCCTTTGCCCAACGCAGCTGCAATTTGACTGTTTCCCTATAGCATTCTGTAGGGAAGCTTTTTGCTCAGCCTTCTACATGCAGGGCAAATGTATTAGTTAGGGTTCTCTAGAGAAACAGAGTCAACAGGGAACACTCTCAAATATAAAATTTATAAAAGTTTCTCATGTGACCACAGGAACGCAGAGTCCAAAATCCGCAGGGCAGGCTGTGAAGCCGACAATTCCAATGGACGGTCTGGATGAACTCCACAGGAGAGGCTTGACGGCCGAAGCAGGAAAAGTGCCTGTTTCTTCTGAATCCTCCTTAAAAGGCTTCCAGTGATTAGATTAAGCATCACCCATTGTAGAAGACACTCCCCTTGGCTGATTACAAATGGAATCAGCTGTGGATGCAGCTGACATGATCATGATTTAATTCTATGAAATATCCTCATTGCAACAGACTGGCCAGCACTTGTCCAACCAGACAAGCAGGTACTACCACTTGGCCAAGTTGACACATGAACCTGAACATGACAGCAAGTTTGGGACAACAAGCCTGAAACAAGTGTACTTGTTCAGTCCTTCAGTCTCTCCCCTAGAAAAATTGGCACAGCAATGCATGCACCCTATTATATGCACAAAGGTTACTCTGCCCTCTCGAAAACTGGGACCCGAGACCTGCACTGGGAGTGTGTGCCAGCTCTACACCAAGAGAGTGAGGGAAGGGACAATAAGTGGGCCACAAGATCCTACCATTTTTAAGCTGCCTTTTTCTTGATTTGGCATTCACCTATTACTGCTGTCTTTTAGGTGTTTTCTGGAGCTTTGAGAAAGTTGTTTCTGTTGCTTCCATTTGGTATTCAAAGCTATGTGTAGAGACCAAGCCTGTCATCTTGATCCTTTCCTATATTTTTAAGTTGCTTTTTTCTTGATTCAGCACTCACTCAGCCCTCTGTTTTCCAGAGCTCTAAAAAAGATGATTCTGCTAGGTATTTTTTGTTGTGTTTTTGTTTTTGTTGTGTTATTTAAAACTTGTGGGGGTGGGGGTGGGAATGGAAACCCTGGAGCATCTCTGCCATTTTGGTCATTTTGCCCATCAACTTTGTAATTTTGGGAACTGTTGCAGCCAACTTGTGATCACAGTTTTATGATAAAGTTGACATTGCAGAATAGAGTGGAATGATGAGGAGAAAAAAACTGACTTCTCAGTGACATAAACTAACCCTAAAGGCTGCCCAACTTCTAGACTTTCCAATTTCACAAGCCAGTAAATTCAGTATGAGTTGTAGTTTTCCATTATTTGCACAATAAATATTCTATGCTATATAGCTACTATTTGTTGAGAGCCTACTATATGGCATTATAGTGGGTGTTCTACAAAGACTAATTCTCACAACTATATTTTGAGGGGTGTATTAATATCCTCATTTACTAAAAAGGAAAATCATCCTCAGAGAGGTACATTACTCAAGCCAGTGGTATAATCAGGATTTAAACCCAAGACTGCTAAACCCATGTTTTTTTCTACTTTATTATAATGCCAAGTTAAATTATCAAGCAAGAAAATGGGAAATTTTGGTCAAATTACTAGCCTAGGGTCTGCAATATAGAGATTAGAATCTTGGGAGAAGCAGTTGTAGCAAACAAGCAATAAGATAAGGAATAAAGTCATTAAAGTCAGAACATTAGAAGTTGCAGTCAGGCAGAAGGGTACATTTAGGCTGATGAAATAGAGTTTGCAAGGGGGTTCATCAATAGAGACATCAAGTTATCTGATTTTACTTGTTCACTTGCCCTTGTTTTTTCGTGAAGAATCCTTGTTGTGTCCACTTCCCCAAATGATCCTGATCAAAAGACTAATAAATTATATTTTAAAATACCCTTGATTTTATATCAAACATCCACTTAAATAAGTCACAATAAAGTTGATCCCCATCAAGTAGGAGATATGTCCTATGGTGGGGTCTGGCCCTTTAAACAAGGTCCGCAATGACTGGAGAACACTTTTTTCTTCTTGTCATGACAAGATGGATCCCAGGTAGTATTTCCTCAAACACACACACACACACACACACACACACACACACACAACCCACAAGCCTCTATGCTAAAAGCTATCCACCTTTGATGAGTATCTCTTAATTGTTTACTTTTTAGCTAAGGGTTTTTAACTAGGGTATTCGAACTATAGAGGGTGTTTAATCTGTTGATCTGTTTGTTTTCAAAAACCTGACTCCTTTCATTTGTGATTCTAGGTGAGTAGTAGCTTGGAGGGTTTTACTTACACAAAAGACCAGTTCCCTAAATTTCAATTTCTTTAGTGTACATTTCTACAGTGTCAGAGGCCATCTTGAAATGAAGGAAGGGAAGTTTATGAGGATGAATTGAGTAAGACTCCTTGATGTTTTTATACCCCAAAACCTGGAACTTCATAATAAATCTTCTACACCAGCTGTGTACTGAACGAAAATACTAATATTTTCTCAAAGTTATTATATATGTAAATCTAAGCACTGACCTTAATGATTTACTGCATACGAAATGGTAACATGGGACAGGTAGGAGTCCCACCGAGCTGTCATTTGACATGATTGACATGCATATGAGACTTAGTACCCTTCTCTTTAGAGCATTTGGGCATTGATGTCCAAATTATGTGTGGATAGTCCATTTGGCAATAAAATTTTCTGGGGAAAAAAGCATAGAAAACTGAATTTTTTCTCCTTAATTTTCAGTTTCTAATCTTGTCCTCTTCATCCCCATCACTCCTTATAATGGCCTATCTTTACAGGAGCCAAAGAAGTTGAGGGCTATAAAATAGGTAGCACAAACTAAGCAACAGTAGATTATAGAGTGAAAGGCAGGAAAAGGATTGGCTCAAATTGTGGGAGCTCTGGGAAAAGGAGTAATCTGAAACTCCTTTACACTAATATTCTTTAAATAGCTGAGGACAGAGAGAAACTCATTTTCTATTAACATGAAAAGCATAGCTCTTGATCATCAAAATAAAGTACTACATGCACTGAATATAACAATATTTCCATTTATTTGTAATTGACTTTCATTTCATGTTTTTTCTATCACTTATAATTTGAATAGCATTAGTTACTCACCAGAGGGGTAAATTACAGCTATAAAACTTACTTGTTCAAAATATATTTTTGTTCAAAATATGTATCTTGTTCAAAATATAGTCATGAGTTCTTTTTTCCCCTAGTCTTTGGTCATAAAAACTTTTCTGAAGTTCTTATGCTTTCTTCATTTTCTTTGGGGAATTTCTGAACTAGACAAACTCTTGTTAGACGTATCCATGGCTTTAAAATTTGGAAAATAACCATCTGTACCCACAAATTGTGATAGAAATTTGGGACAGAATTCCAAACCCAAATCCTACCTCACCATTTTTCCCTCCTGGCTTCTCTGAGAAGCATGCACACCTGTGCCTGCAGCCTAATGCAAACCCCAGCACCATTTCACTAATAAGCGGCCAAATGCCCAAACTTTAAGTGAAGCTTGGATAAAGTCTTGGTAGAGGCCAGGTGGCCTAAGTGAGCCTCTTGTTTTTCCAACCCCAAATCTAAATCTTGCGACTGAAAGGTTTAGGAAGCGAAAGCATGAGAAAGAAGGATGGTAGACCGGGAAATTTAAAGCAGGTGGGTTTATTTCTGCACTCTCCGGCTTAGCTCACCGCACACAAGATAGAGGGAGGTAAGTCAGCGCCTGGGTTATGTCATGGGCAGTTTTTAAGCAAGGGGGTCAGGTGACTTCTGGCCAAGGGGGTGGGTCTCAGGAAGTCAGGTGTCCTGAAGGGGTAGTTCCAGAAGCCATGTTGGGAGGGGCGACACAGCCTCCACAGCTCTAGTTGCAGTGCTTTTCCCCGTTTCCCCGACCTAACAGTGACCAGAAGAGAGGAGTGAGGCTAAGAACATGACTCGCAAAGAAAAGTAGTAAAAGTTGAGCACAAGTCCACTTACCTGTCCAGGTGCTAGGTTGAGGTTAGCCTATTAGACCCACAGAGTCAGAAACAGAGAGGAGAGAGGAGAAAGATTAGGTCCCCTCACTAGAGTCAGTTCTCCATGTCCTTCACCCCTCCATTCACCCACCTCCTTTAATTTGCTTACTACAGGGGGAGAAAATGTGCAAAACAGACTGGGCTTATGAGGGTAGGAAATAAAAAGGAGGCATTAAGACCTGTAGGAAATGAAAACGAGGGCCTTTGAATGTAATGACTCCTCCCTCTACCTGTGGACACCACAGGTCCTCAGTGTGTCTGACCAGATTAGTCACCTCGCCACATAGAGAACCTAATAAAAGGATAGATAGAAGGTTGAGTGGTGTTTCTCCTTCCTAGCATAAGCACAAGGAGAGAAGCTGAACAACCCCCTCCCTCCATCCTGTTACTCTCTTAAACAACTGGGTTTAATAATCAAACCTTTGTTCAACCAAGACTGTCCATTTAGGTTGCTGCTCTCAAAGAAGCTCACCACCTCCCTCAGTTATTACCACTGCTCCTTACTACCACTGTAGTTGGACTAGTGAGATGTACAGTTCAGCTGTTGCTCCCCAAAGTTTCAGAAATGGGTCAGAATTGGTCATTAATCTATTTAACTTCAAGGCCACACTGTACCCTAGGCCAAATATTCTTTCCCTAGTCTCTTTCCCATCTGAAATCATGCCTTGCCGTATTGTCCAAAATTAGACAACAAAGACAATTACTTTTTAAATGCAATTTTATTGAGATATATTATATATTCACATACCATATAATCATCCAAATTGTACAATCACTGGTTCACAGTGTCATCATATAGTTATGCATTCCTCATCACAATATGATTACCTTTTTTTTTTGCAGGGGGGCGGTTTCAGGGTTCTTATTTTTAATTTTATCACAGTAACATATGTAACAAAAATACCCATTTTAACCATTTTTAAGTGTACAGTTCAGTAGTATCAAATACAATTGCCTTTTAAATTAATTATGAGAAAAAAGAAGCAATATGCATTTAAACTGTCTTTTATGATCACCTAATTAATCATCTTTACTTGTACATTATGTCTTTTTCTATAGATGAAAGTTACCTGCTGGGGTCACAGGCATTCAGCCTGAAGAACCTCCTTTAGTATTTCTTATAAGGTAGGTCTGCTAGCCATGAATTCTCTTGGTTTTTTGTTTATCTGGGAATGTTTTCACTTCATCTTTAGTTTTAATGATTTTTTTTTTTTTTTTTTTTTTTTTTTTTTTAAAGGAAAGACAGAGAGAAGGAAGGAAGGATAGAAGGAAGGAAGGAAGGAAGAAAGGGAAACATTTTTAAACATTTTCTTGTTTTATTGTATTCTGTTTCTCCGTTTTTGTTACATGGGCTGGGGCCGGGAATCGAACCGAGGTCCTCCGGCATAGCAGGCAAGCACTTTGCCCGCTGAGCCACCGCGGCCCGCCCTTAATGATTATTTTTAAAAGTAAAAGAATAACAAAGAGTAGCTGAAAACTGAACAATGTAAGGTCCTTACCATTATTAAATTCGCATAGAAATTAA
The DNA here is from genome assembly GCF_023851605.1 of Tamandua tetradactyla. Taxonomy (NCBI): domain Eukaryota; kingdom Metazoa; phylum Chordata; class Mammalia; order Pilosa; family Myrmecophagidae; genus Tamandua; species Tamandua tetradactyla. The sequence continues at coordinate 20,000,924 of NC_135343.1, read as the reverse complement.
AGTCCAAAAATGAATTCTCCTATTGGAAACTGAACTCCTAAGGTCTTAAAGTCCAAAATGGTCTTTTCCCTAATCTCCTGATCTTTTCAGTCTGTCAGAGGCTTGGGGTTTGGGTTCCTTCAGGAGTCACTGCATCCTAAGCCTTCTTCCATTAAAATGAATGTAGCACCTTCAAAACTGAGGTAATTCACCCTCTTTTCTGTTCCATATATTTAGATGCAGACACAACTCCTGCAATTGCAGCATTTTACAAACACAATAATGTTCCTAGAACCCGGTGTATACACCTGGTTGCTGTTGTCCGTTGAAAACCATTGCACAGTGTTACCTGTTCTTGATTTCTGCCTTGCTCCAGTACCTATTAGAACATGTCTGTTTTCCAACTACTACATTTGAATTTAAATTCAATTGGGATAAATTTCCCACTAACAAAAATACTACACTATGCTTTTATATATATATTTTATTAAGATATCTTCACGTACCATACAGTCACCCAAAGTATATAATCAATGGCTCACAATATCATCACATTTGATATTGTGCTTTTAATAGGACATAGTTGACTTTCTACACAATATCTTCCCCCTTATCCCCCAAACCAATTTTTTTCTAGGGATCCACCTTTCTTCCATCCAGCTGACCCCATATGGAGGTACATGGGCAAGCCTCTTGGACTTAAGAATAGTCCTCCACACCCTTACCTGAGATCAATTCAGAAATGTGAATAGAGTCCAATTATGGCCAAAGAGACATAAAGAAGTTTTCAGAGGTACTATCTCCAATGTCTAGATAATACTCAAGTTTCCCTTCTTTCTCTTCATGTCTTTCCCATGTTTTAAACACTTCTATTTCCATTTCCCCTTTTATGTCTTGTGTTTCCAGCCTGGGAACCCAGTGTTGAATTGAGATTGCTCTCTGTCAAGGGACATAGCTTTTTTGTCCATGTATAAACACAGCACTCCACATTTATAAAAGGCAACCCTGCAATCCATATTTATGGCTTTGTAGCTCATTTTCTCTGGGTATTTGTCTATCCCCAGCAGGATCCCAAGATCTTTTAACTTTAAGACAGCTACTGCCATTGCTTTGTGCTCTAGAACTCATGTCTTTTAACCCTGCTTCCAAGATCCTCTTTCCTGAAATGTATCTTAGCTGGATAATCACCCTTAACAGATTTCTCCATCTGGAGCTGCTATTGATGTTTCCGAAGGCCATAATCTTACCATCATAATATGTCCTCTGACATGTGCTCTTCTCCTAAAACCTCATTTCGTTTTGCTTTCAAATTATCCAGTCCTTGAGTAACTTGTGCTAATTCATGGAGTACTTTCTGTCATTTTTTTCTCTGCAGCAGGGGACTATGACACTATTGTTCCATTTCTTTCTAGCATTTCACTACTCCTCTCAAGGAGGCCCAGATGAGTTTTTAAAATTTTACCTTGCTTCTTAAGTGGGTACAGTTCCTCCTGTAACATAATAAACCTCTAACTGCTGCCTTTTTTCCTTTTTCCTTTCCTTTTCTTTTCCCCAGGCCCATGCCTTTGTTTCCTGACCTACTCCTCAGGTTCTCTTGAGAGACTCCCATGGTGGGGGGGCGGGGGGGAGTTAGGGTCAGGGTATTCCAACATTTACCACAATATCTGAATTCAAATATTGCCTAATTGAAGAAATACTGCACAGGAGGTCTCCTCCCATCAGTTCTAACCCCTGCCTGATCTCCAGCTACTGCTGTTCTGCCTGACCTTCTCCTTTATTGCTGTCTTCTCTATATCTTTTTGAAATTTTTCGAATGCCTTTCACTTTCTGGACATATTTCCTTATAACAACAGGCATATCTGCTTCGCTTCCTTCAATGTATAAAATGGTAACTTTGAAATTCATCAAGTAAGACTTGAAATAACACCAACCATAGCATAATGATAGTGGTTTATAGTTTACTGAGCCCCTAATATGCACCAAACACGTTCTTAGGATTTTATAATTACTTTATTCTCTCAACAATCCTGTAGGATAATAAGTACTATTATCATCGTAATTTTATAGATCCAGAAACTGAAGCATAGAGAGGTTAAGTAATTTGCCCTAAGTCACACAGCCAGTAAGTGGCAAAGCTCTTTCTTGGTTTTCCACTCTTAAATCTGCCTACATTTGTGTCACCTATCAGTCCTTCCATAATATAAATATACTTCTATTATTTTGGCCTACTCTTCTCACATGCTTAGAGATTGGGTTCTGCTTTTAAAAAGTAAAAATAAAGATTTGCAACTGTTTATCACAGCCCATCCTAAACCTTGAACATAATATTTTTCACAGGGATATGTCTGCACAAGAAGGCTGAGTCTAAAATTCTCTAAAAATAACCTCTATTATGAGTATCACTGGACTGTGTGCTTACCAGGTTTTTCTACATATACATGAAATTTAAATCCTTAGTTCCAAGTTAATTTTAACTACCTGATAAAATATTATCTGAACATGTACTAAAGAGTGAATTTTTGCAGCTTAGTAAGATAAGTCATTCATACTCTAATGGGGATATTTTAAACAGAGCTGGTTATTCCTTCAGGAAAACCATATTCAGATCAAACTCATTTCCTAAATGATATAAAAGGAGTGAGCAGCTTTGAGGTGTCTTATGTAACGGACAGTGCTGATGACTTGGGCCTAGATGAGGGAATGACAGAGGAAGGGGAAGCTGCATCTTTGAAATGACAAAAATTACAGTTTAAAAAAATCACAGTAAATATCACCTGCCAGGTATTAAAATGATTAATGAGCTTATTTTTCCAATCTCCTATTGTGATAGGTTTCATAAACAAATAATTTTAAGTACACTAACCTGTTAAGCACCAGTAATTAGATGAGAAAAACAAACAAATGCTTTTTGAACAGAGAGTAAACCCTAAGGGAATTTAGACCTCTGAAATTATGCTAATTGTATACTGAAATAATTCTGGGAATCTCCTACCCCAAATAAAAAACCCCTTTACATTTTTCTCCTTTCTAGCCCATAAAAATTCTATGACAGCTAATTGCTAGGATTATTTGTTAACACAGGTAGACATGGAGATGGATAAAGTCCCCTGGAAGATTTTGAATTTTAGCTGGAAGAATTAAGAGTCTGTAATAACTATGAATGGAAAGGACACTGGGCTGGCAGGCAGTAACTTTGTTGTGGGATTTGGTTTTGTTACCTCACCTCTTTGGACTTTAGTTTCCCAGTCTGTCAAATACAGAAGAGAGTATGATCTCCAAGACCTGTCCTAACTCCCAAATTCCACAATTCTAAGTTAAGACGGCTTTGAATACTTTTGCACAAAGAAGACTAACATTAATTCCCATGAGATAAACTAAAAATATGTGGAAACTAGCAATACAGGGATAATATTTTTAAATACCTCCCAATAGATTTTCCATTATTGTTAAACTAGTTTCTCTCTTACACCCCATCAGCCAGCACAGTTCCAAGAAAGAGAACAGAATAAATGCCCCCTCAAGAACAAAGAGAATATAGCACATAAGGAAAGTTCCTGACATATAAAAAGGGGAAAAATCTATTTCTTTCTTTTTTTTTTTTTTCAACATGGGCAGGCACTGGGAATCAAACCCGGGTCCTCGGGCATAGCAGGCAAGCACTCTTACCTGCTGAGCCACCGTGGCCCACCCAAAATCTATTTCTTGTAACCCAGGGAGACACTGGAAAGAAGAAAAGGAGACAAGGAAATATCAGACCCAATGTGCTTTTTTTTCCTTCCCCTTCTCAAGATAGAATATAGAAATGGGGATGTGTGGCTAAATATTCAAACAGTCCCAGGGAAATTCAAGAGAATTAGGGATAGTGGTTTTCTTCCCTGAATATACCTATGAAAGACAGAGACCTTTACAAGTTCAGCTTTCAGCCTGAAAGCATGTTCAATATAATGTAGGGAAAACAGTGCAACATTTGTGGGGGGAGATGGCTTACTAGATCTACATGTGTATTTGGGGAATCTAGAAGTTCCCAGGTACATCAGTGAGGAGATAAGAATGGCATCAAGAGGATCAGTAGACTTGCCGAGACTTGGGATCAGAACAAAGATGAAGAAAAGTGTGGGGCAAATGGCTCAGGTTATGGACCTCAACAAAAAAGAACCAACATGGCATCTGGAAAGGACAGAAATGACCTGTTTTACATCTGCAGCAGTCCTATCAGCCCTTACCAGTCATTCCATTTCAGAGAACAACACAAGGACCAGCATGGGTGGCTGGACCACCCTTCTCTGATGCCATGGATTCTCCCCATTCACCAGCCCACTAGCCACTGTGCGAATTAGAAAAATTAGCTCCCTTTCTCAAGATATTTTACTTCCATCTATCAGAAAATTGTAATAAAAAACGGATTTTGTTAGAACAAGGAGTTCTATGTCCATATCCCTGAAAGTTGTCATAGTAAACTTAGAAATCTAGGATACTAAAGATGTGAAAGACCCTCTCTCCGTCTACACATCTTAGGATGAGAGGGAGGTGGGGAAATAAAATCTGAAAGAGCTGAGCATTTATGTAAAAAAAAAAAAAAAGTTGAGATAATGTGGGAGCTGAAGAAGGGTAAAGTTATAGAAAATAAACAAGTTACATTTTCTTTGTACATCTGAACTGTCAGTAAATTTGCTACCATGCCACACCAAATACACTATGCCCAAGATTCTGACTTTTTAAAAAATATTCCCCCAAACACCTTATATAGTAATTCATAAATGGGAGGAACCAATAAGGGCTTGTTGAATAAAAAGTAAATTTTTAGAAAGATTAAAATTATGGACCTACTTATAATCATCATGGTACTGTTGTTTTCCTGTAATTTTACTTTTTGCCCTATGTTTAATTGAAATAAATCTAAAATTTTACCCATTTGCACCTAGGTAACAACCAGAAAAAATTCGAATTCTTTATTTTCTAACAGCCCCCTTGCTCAAATATTTTTTTGAGGATGAAACTAAGACCTAAGTTTCTCCACTCTCTGCACCAAAGACAGAACATCTCAAATTCACAGAATTATTTTTAATTGGAAAAGACTGTATAATCCAAAATAGGATCTTATTTTGGAAAACAAACAACTGATCCCAGAGATGAAGCTGCCTAGAGTTTGTCTACCTCAAACCTAGACAGCAATGGATCAAACTCAGTAAGAAAGAAATCATCGTAAGTTCTGAAAACCAGAGATTCTGGTAACCTGCCAGTTTTTCCATATCCAAAAAATGATAAACAAAAGAGAGGGAAGAATTGAGAGAGTACATTTTCAGTCATCATAACAGCTGAAAAATAAAAACGCGTTTTCCTCGGGGAGATATTATGCTGAAGGGACCAGATACAGATACAACAGATCTGATCATTCCTCTTGGGGTTACCTTTTCCTTTGAGTCTGTGGGATCTAAAAAAAAAAAGAAGAAAAAAAATCATATAATCACAATTTACTCACATATTATTTTTCCGAACATTATATGGATCACCTCCAAAAAAGCAAATCGATCAAAGATGTACTACATATTTACCAAGATCTCTCATAGACTTAGATGAATTCTCTTAGACTACGATTAGAAACCGACTCCAAACTTCGGTTGCCAAACTAACAGCTCGGTAAAGATCAAGGTTTGCAAATACCCTAGGCTTAGAAAAAGGGCACAGAATCTCTAGCGCTCTCTACAGTTCAGACTTTGAACCTACTTACTTGATAAAACCCGAGTTACCGAAGACCGGCTCCCTCGCTCCACTTTTTTTTTTTTTTCCGCTTAAATGATCGGGTGAAAGGGGGGGCTGAAACGACCAACCGAAGAATTAATCACTTCTCCCCATTACATCAGCAACCCCCGCCCTTTCCTCCGAGTTCCTCCTCCCCTAGAATCGTGGCTACGCACTAGCGCTCTCTTCGCCCACCCCCCGCTCTATTATATGCCCTGATACCTCCCCATTATCACCGCCCCGCCACACTCTCCCTTTCCTCCTTCCCCCTCCCCGGCGGGGGAGGGAGGAAACCCGAGAGAGGAAACAGGGCGTTGAAGGAAGGGACTTCGCGATAAGAGCAGAGGGTCCATTGGCCCAAAGGTTGTATGGGCGCCTCCCATTGGCTTCTGGGCCAGAATCCCCGCCCCTCCCCCTCCCCACCCATTCACCCTTCCCCCCGCCGCCCCGCGGCCCTCCCCCGCGCCCCTGGCCAGCCCCGCGGCGGGGAGGGACTGACTGGGCGAGTGGAGGCTCCGGTGGTGTCAATGGCTCCTCCTGCCACGGAGCAGCAGCAGAAGCAGCGGCGACGGGGCTGAGGAGGAGGAGGAGGATAGGTTCCTTTAAGGAGGAGGACCGACGACGCCTCTTTTTCCCCCTATCTCCTCCCTTCACACTCATTTCCCTTTCGCCGAGGAGGGGAGGGGGGCAGGAGAAAGAAGAGGCCGAAGAAAGAGAGGAAAAATTCCTCACAGAAATCTCTTTCAAGGGCTGTGGGGGGGAGGAAGAAGGAAGAAAAAAAATCCGGGCGCCCCCTGCTCCCTCCCTCCCTCCTATCCCTCTCCTCTCCTTCTCCCTTCCTCACCCGCCCGCCCACTCCCCCCACCGCCGGAGACGCCGCTCGGGAGTCGGCGGGACCGGGATCTGTCTCCTCAGCCACGGTCGCCGCGCTTCGCCTCAGGATCCCAAAGCGGGCGGACGCCCTTTCTTTCTCTCTCTCGCTCTGGCCGTCTTTCTGTCTCCGTCCCTCGCGGCCGCCCCGCCCGGCGGCCTCGGCCTTTCCCGTGCGTCAGACCCTCCCGCCCGGCCTCACTCGGGCTCTGTCTTTCTTCCCGGGCCTTTCTCTTGACTCGGGATCTCGCTCGCCCCCTGCGCCCTTTACCATCTCCCCTTCCCCTCGCCCCCTCTCCTTTCCTCCCCCTTTCCCCACCCCCTTCTCCTGCATCGGAGCTCGCCGTGCGTGTGCGTGTGTGTGTCCCTCCGCCAGCGCCGCCACCTCAGCCCGGCAAATGAACTCCGTCCGAGCCGCCAACCGGAGACCCAGGCGAGTGTCGCGGCCGCGCCCGGTGCAACAGCAGCAGCAGCCCCCGCAGCAGCCGCCGCCGCAGCCGCCCCAGCAGCAGCCGCCGCAGCAGCAGCCTCCGCCGCCGCCGCAGCAGCAGCAACCTCCGCCGCCGCCACCGCCGCCTCCGCCGCTGCCTCAGGAGCGGAACAACGCCGGCGAGCGGGGTAAGTCCGCGCCGGCTCGGGTCGGCCTGCCGGTTCGGCCCTGAGTTGTGGGGAGGGAGACCGGGCGGGGGCGGCCTGTGCGCCTCGGGGTGGGAGACGGCGGCTGAGCGGAGGCGGGTCCCCTGGTGCCGCAGTGTCAGCTCTGGCCGGGCCCGGGCCGGCAGGAAAAGCCGCGGCTCCCCTACTCGTCCGGGCTAAGCTCAGGCCGCGCTTTGTTTGGTTTCGGGGGCTCGGCACCCTCCACCCCCACCCGCCTTTTGGCATTTTGGCTCCCTCACGGACCCCGCAGGAGCCTGTTGGTGGCCGAGGGGAAAGCGAAGGGTGGGATTTCCCCCTTTTCTGCCTCCTTCCACCGTTTAGCTTCCCCCTTTCTATAATGGGAGGTGGGGGAAACGACTGGAAGTGATCGGGCGGTGGGGTTGGCTGGGGAACTTGTTTTCCCCCTTTCTCGGTATTAGCCTCCCCCTTCCTGTAGAGGAGGGGGGATCGGAGTGGTCTGTGGTATTGGCCGGGGAACTTGTTTCCCCCGCCTCCCCCCTACTCCCTAGTCACGGGGTAGGGGGAACAGCGACTCCTCTCCCAACCCTACAGTGTTTGCTACGCAGTTCGGCTTTAGTTGCAGAACCCCTGGAAAAGACCCGTTAAATCAAGGTCTTCGAATAAATAAATATAGAATCCATCGGCCATTTCCAGCCCCCTCCCTCTCGTGCGGTGCAATTACCCTTCCGCTCTATCGGCACCCCTCTACTCTGTCCTCCCTTAGCGCCCCTCCACCCCCCACCCACCACGCCACGCCTCGGTGCTGCCTTCCATCTCCTAGTGGGGTTTGAACGTCCCTTCCTTAGAACTGACCCCTTGGGATTCAGTGCGTGTGTGTTGTGTGCAAGGCCTAGTGAAATGTGTCATTTGGACCCAACTGTGCAGCACTGTCTGGTAACCACCATTGTCTAAAGGGCTGAGGCTCCCCGGTGTTGGATTCCAGCTTTAGCAAAAATATTGTTCAGTTCTACTTAGATAACGTGTTGTTTGAGGAGGTTTATGAGATGGGGGTGTTGCCCCTTGGTCTCCAAACCTAACTATTCTCTTTATTAATTTGCTGCTCGCGGTGGGGGGTGGGGATGGGGGTCAGTACCATATTTACGTGTATGGTTGTTGTCTTAAGGAGAATTGTTAGGAGACATTTTGCGTGTTTTACTTGATGGATTAAGGTTAATTTTACATGTGTTGTCACTCTTAAGAGTAGGGGATTGAGATTAAATGCTTTTTTTAAATTATACATTCTTTCCTTAAAAACTATTTCATTGTACTTGATTAAATATTTAACAAATGGAGGAGGTCGATGTTAATCTGGAAAATACTTTAAAGGGTTTTCACTGGTCACTGTTACAGATAGTCCTTGAGAAAGCAGTTTGCTATATGTTGCTTGAAAGAATGTGATGTTTGAAGCCAGTTAGGACTCCTGTGCTACGTAATTGGTAACTATGCTTTGGTGATTCTTTGGTACATTTACAGTTTTTCAGTAAATTTAAAAGGTTTTTAATTTCATCATTTCTTTTTATTTCTGCATATAGCTCCCTTATGTTGCATTCAAATAATGCTCCAGTCTCCTTCCAGAATTGGCTGTATATATATATATATATATGTATATATGCACACACACATATAATATGTTGAGAATATAATATGTTTTAGGAAACAATTATATGAGACTGAAATTACCACTTAATATTAAGGATTCTTTTGCTTTAAGTAAGACTTTTCGAAATGTAGTGATTTGCTAATGACATGAGTGCTGAATCAAAAGATTTTACCTCAAGTAATAATTTAGTCCCATTGTGTGTTTTTAAATGTTTCTTTCAAATCTCTCTTTCACTATTTGTGTGTAATTTCAAATTTAAATGCGGTAATTTTATCTTGGACACTTTTCTTCATTTGTTAAAATTTATTAACTACCAAAGCCTGTTCCCATTTGAGATAAAGTGATAATATGACTTGCTTCTTGGCAGACACGTGCCAAAGTGTCAATTTTCTTTTCATTGATGTCCGTAAACTGATTGACAAACAGATTCATGAATCAAATTTTCAGTATGTAGTTAACTAAATGGCAAATCAAATTCACTGTAGAATTGTTGCTTTGCTGCTGCTAGTAGAAACTGTTTTAGAGACTCTGTTGGCACAGAGGGGAAAAGAACTTGCTGATTAGCCTTCAGGGAAAATAGTATCGGTCTTTTAGAGGACAAATAAATGGTTTCAAAATGAATAAAACATTAAGATGGATTAAAAGACTACAATAATTGATATTTGGTTAGCTTTATGTAAAAATATATCATTCTTTGAAAATTGGCATTTTGATTACATTTTTAAATGTTACAGTTCACATAATGACCAGAACTTAGTCCAGAAGAATAGTCTTTATTTTAGATGTTTTATGGAGCATGCACAGGGTCAACATTTCTGGTTGGAAAGGAGAGGTTGTGGTGATGGTTTAATTTAGTTGTTTTTTGTTTGTTTGTTTGTTTTGTTTTTTAAGTCTGTGCTAGCTTTCATAGTTTTGATAAAGCGATTGAGGAACTACAAATAGTGAACAACTTTTGTTTTTAACTTTTTGCTAACATGATAGATATGTAACTATTGCATTAGACTCTTGAACAGAGTTACATAATAGTGGGAAGATAACTTTCCCATAGGAAATTCAAATGAGATTCACTGGTTAAGCCAATTTAAGTTAGTTCAACCTATATGTGAAATCATTTGTTTTTTTCCTTATAAAGCATGGGCTTTTGGCTTTTTAGCAGTAATATAATAGTTAAAGATGGTGTCTTTTGTTTTTTGTTTTTAAACAAAAATTCTGTCAGAACTGGGTTTTAGCTACTTCCTCACCCATGGGGTTATTAATTGGTATAAAAATTTCCTTGACATCCATCTTAATAAATAAATATTTTTTTTCTCTTTTATGGAATAGTCAGTGTTTGAAGAAGAAAGAAATTAAACCTTATAGAGTGAAATCTTATGAGGACTCTTCCAAGCCCTCCATGGAGGGTTTTTTACACCCCACATTGGGGAAATAACCTGAGTATTTCACGGAATGTTGTCTTTGCTCAAGTTATCTTGAAGTGACCTGCTGTCTTAAGACTGATTACTAGTCATTATTTTAGTCTTTAAATTCCTGAGTTCAGGATTTCACATAGCACTTTAATACAAAATAATTTGTGTTTTACATAGGGAAAATTTGATAATATATTCCATGATTTAACAAAACTGAAAGTAGGGTGGAGTTGAATTATATATATATATTTATACATATATATTTAATTTTCAAAAGATTTAGTTTTTGCAACCTATTCTGCTAAATTTATCTTCTTTGCTGTCTGAATCTACTTGGTAGTCTTTTTCTAGAAGTGTGGGAGAAGTTTCCAGGTCTACAGAAGTGCTGTATATTTTGACAGTAGTTTTGGGTGGTCAAAATTGATTACTTTGAATATATAATGGATGAACATGATTTAAAATTCAAAAGTCCTCTTCTTACCCCTGCCTACAGCTGCCAAATTCTCCTTCCTGGAATCAATCACTATTACTAGTTTCTCATTTATTATGATTGTTTTTATTAGAAGAGTTGTAGATATACAGAACAGTCATGCATAAAATACAGGATTCCCGTATACCACCCTGTTAACACCTTGCGTTGATGTAGTTCAGTCGTTACATTATACATTATGTTTTAATTAGTAAAAGATGAAACTTGAGTTCTGAAAATAATCTTGGCATGGAAGTTTTTAAAAATGGGTGATTTTTGTTTGTGTTTTAAGTTATTGGAAAAGTAATAGGACTGTTTTGAAATGCCAGAATTTTAATTGCAATATCATAGTTCAAGAAATTTAATGAATGTAATATATTAATGGATTTGGCTACTAATTTCTAGTCTGAAACAATCTTGTAGATTCTTAATCAGTCTCTTTAATCCCATATTTGGAAGATATAGTTGCGCTGTGACTACAGAATTATAGGTGTGTGGATTTATTTTGTTTGTTTTGGTTTGGTTTGGTTTGGTTTTTAGCTGAACTTGTTGGAAGAATTCAGTACATATAGAATTGAATGAACTGTACCTGCTGCAGCCAGGACACTTGGTATCCTAGACCTGTATGCTAATTTTACCTTCTCTGTTGGACTCTTCTAGCCCATGATATTTTACCTACTGCTTATAGAATAAGAAACCTGTGCAACCCTAGTAGATAGAGAAGTTCTAGACATGGAACAGAATTTTTTCTGTTTTAGGAAATAAATACTGCAGAACTATGTACACACAAAGAACCTACTTTCTCATCTGGTGGGGAAGCCTTTAAAAACACTAGGGCATAATTATAACATCCCTTGAGAGGAGAGGTGCCACCCAACTTTTTTGTGTGTGAAGGGAGCCTACTTTTTTAAGTCCTCAAAATTTAGAAATTATTTGATGGGTAAAAATGGTATAGTATTGATGTCTTACAAGGTAAGACAGGAATCACCAGTAGATCCTGACCTGTTAGTGAGGACCACCACACTTAAGTTTAGCAAACTTCAAGGCTGGTATTTTCTCAGTTTTTTTCCACCTATTCTTCTTAACTTTGAAAATAAGCAAACCAGAATAGTGAATTATTTCAACTTTAGTTCTCCTATTGTCCCCCTGTTTACTCCTAAGTTAATCTTATTTTGTGTCTTATCTTGCCCTGCTCTGAAGTGTCATTCTGTTTTTTAGACATTCTTTTCACTAATTGATCAGTCCTTTGAACTGCATTCTTGTCTTCCATAGAACTCCTGTTAGTAGGTGAAATTGGTAGCAAAGTACTCCCCTTTCCCCCATTGTAGTTTTTTTTTTTTTTGAAGGAAATTATGAAGAAGAAAATTAGAAGGGATGAGCACTAATGCAAAGTTTTAATAACAGGGAAATCTGTAGGGGGGCACTCTGCATTAATGTCTGATATTTCTGTAAACCTATATAACTGCTCTAATTTTAAAAAGGGGATGGGTTGGGTGTGAGACAATTGGGTAGTGTAATGGTAAGGAGCTCACAGTTAGAGGCAGGTAGGCCTGTATGCTAACCTTGGCTACATCACTTACTAGCTGTTTGACACTAGACAAGCAGTATAACCTCTTTCAGCCTTACTTCATAATCTTTAAGATAGGGATGACAATACTTGCCTTATGGAATAATTGCAAGAAGAGATAGTAAAGTACCTAACATATGGTAGCTGCTCAGTAAGGGGCAGCTCTTTTAAATATAAAAAATAATAAGGATAGGATAAGGTATATATAAAATTAAAATGTGATGAATTGTTAGAGTTTCTGGCATACCCCAAAATGCCATCTAGGTGACTTGGTATCACTTCAGACTGATTTGCAGTTGTGAATAAGTATATTACACCTAATGAATATCACACTTTTAAAGAAAGAATAAGGAAACAGAAGAAACATGGGATAGATGGAATAATACTAAATTTTAACTGTTTTTGCTTTGTGCTGCAAGAGTCTGTTCTAGACTCTCTTTTTTATATATTATCTTATTTAATGTTAGCAATTCTTTAAGGCAATTATTATGCCCCTTTTACAAATGAGGAGACTGAGGCTCACAGCCGCAGCAGCAGTGAAGGCTTATAGTAGAGAAGAAACTCAAACTTGATTTATATGACCTAGAGTTTCAGTGAAAAAGGGGAGTCAGAGATACAGTTGGCAGAATGTCTCTATCACTTTCAGCGATGGGAGCAACCTAGCACTTGAAGCAGATCTGCTCCCTATCCATCCCATCCATCCTACTGGACATATAGCAGGATGATGCTCTTGGTTGTTTTACATTTTCCAAGTAAATGCATAATCATAATTGTAATTGTCATGTAGATTTGGCTCAAGAAAAGACTGCACTGAATGGCTAGTGTATTCTTCTAGCTTGTTGATAACTAAACTAATTGTGGAAAAGTGTAGTTTTCACCTGAATTACTCATAAGTTATGAATAAATGGGATAAGTCATTTTATCTCATGGTTATAGACAGGATTATTTCAAGAGAGAAAATTGTGAATTACATTAATATTAGACTTCAGTAGTGATTTGACTAATTTGTGGACCAAATTTCCCTTCCTCACTATGGCTTAGTGTCTTTACATGCATAGCTTGGGTTTTTAAATACATACATATGTATATATGTTTGGTTAACACAAGAAATATGTTTAAATTTGATCCTTAGAAAATATAGAAATGAAACCAAGTAGCTTCCTTTACATAATTTATTTTAATTGAAAATATTTATTTTACTTTAAAATGAATACATTCATTGCATTAAAAATTTTTTTTAACTTTCAAGGTAAGATATTAAAGCAAATGTAAGTTATATATGTTAGCTGCTTACTCTCCCAGTTTCTAAAAATCCAGTTGTCAGATGTTCTGTCCTTCTAACATGTAGAAGATTGTGGGGCTATGTTCAGAAACAGGGAAAAAAATAAAAAGCTTTTCTGTCTGGTGGCTAACCTTTAAAAAAAACATTAAGGAATATTTCCACATCTGGGGGGGGCGGTGGTGAGGTGCCATTCATCTTTTTGGTGAAGAGGGCCTACTTTTATTTTCTCACAGCTTAGAAATTACTTGAGGGCTAGAAATGTGTAAAAGCCTGTGCTTTAAAAATATTTTTCTGTTAGTAATGATGATCTTAGTTTATCATTTTTCCTTGTTGAACAGCAGCATTCATTTGCCAGATTCAGATGGCTGAGTTGGAGTGTGGCAAAATCTTTGACTGCTGCAAGTTTTTCTTTTCATGTGTAATTAACTGACCATCCTGTGGGTTCAACTTAATTTCTTTAGAAGAGTGATACAATTGGCTTGAATCAGCGTAGCCTTTGCTGGTTTGCCAACTCTTCGTGTGTTTAGATATTTTCTTGCTAATATTCAGGTTTTGGATATAAGAATTATTTTTTACATTCAAGTTTTGATTTTGAATCTGGCATCCATAGTATATAGCATAATATATATAGGAACACCTGGTTTTATGTGACTCTTAATCCTTGGGGAGGGGAGAGAGTTCACCTGTTATTTTATTTTATTTTTATTTTAACTTTTCCCTCTTCCCTCGATTCAAACTCCGCAGAGTCTTCACCTGTTATTTTGAGATGGACAGGTATGGTATGTATGTCACTAGTTAATTGTTTCTTCCCACATAATTGGTCATATTTTGGGGTGGGGGTGCTTTAAGGAGCATTAGAAGAGAGCAGAATTTAACTAATGAAAAGTAGGAGTCATTCCAGGCTTCCTGTGTCATCACAGAGAAGAAGGATCAAAGAAGACATATTTGAAATAAATGGGGAGGGGGGGATAGAAAGCACTATATTTTGAAATATGGTATTTTTATGCATGTGATTTTATGAAAAGGGGGATTGTGAAATCATCCATATGTTAAGATAAAACTAGCCCCTGAACTAATCCGTAGTTGTATGTGAATGATTGATATCCTCTGAAAGGCATTTGCATTTTTAAGAGACTGATTACATAGCCATATTTTGGTATTTTAGGCCCAGTAAAAGATATAGGAGAAATTAAGTGATTTGGAGAAAGACATTTGGGGGTAGAAGCACTTACTTAGAGGCATATAAAAAGTGAAGGATTTGTTTGAGAATCATTTAATTTGTACATTTCCTACTACTTCTGAAACAAAAAATTTTCTCCCTCTTCAGCTGTCTCTCTCTATGTATATATACATAAGTGCAATTATTTAAACTGTGAATTTGTTAGCCTTTTTAAAGCCAGGCTTTTTATTGATATATACAAGTGCACCAATCATCACCATCCAGCTTGATGACTTTTCACAAAATGAACACATCTGTGTAACCAAAACCTAAATCAGGAAATAAAACACTACCAACATCTCAGAAGTCTCCTTTCAGTGCCCTCTCAGTTGCTACTCCTGCCCCATTTTTCTAAATGCTTGGAATTATTTTACCTCTTTATGAACTTGATGTAAATAGAATCACCCAGGTTGTACTCCTAGGTATCTGGCTTCTTTCCCTTAACATTGTTTATGAGTTTCATGTTGCTTGTAGCAATAGTTTATTTTTGTTGCTATGGAATATACATTGTATTAATATACTGCAGTTTATCAATTATACAATGATGGGCATAGAGTTGTTTTCAGTTTGGGGCTGTCAGGAATAGTGCTTGGACATTCTTATTTGTCTTGTACATGTTTCTTTTGAGTATGCCTAGATATGTAATTACTGGGTCCATTCATTTGTCTTTTGATTAAAAGTTTTAACAAGAATTTTTTTAGTTCGATTTACAAATATTATGAGATCCTCTGAGTTTTGTATCGCAACATATACCATTGCTATCTCTTCCCGAAGGCATAACTTCCATTTCCCTTACAAGAAGTGGAAGTTAAACAGCTTTAAGAGAGATATGAATAAGGCCTTTCGTAATTGCGTTGTAACAGTTGACTTCAAAGGATAATTTTATTTCAAATATTAGTGTATTTCTTAGATTTACTGAAGTTGGTAACTGTATTCATTTGTTTAACTTCTGGCCCTTAAGTACATCTAAAGGAAAAGAGAAGAAGTAAGGAGTAAAGAACTTGATACATTAAATGCTTGGTTAGCGTTTTGGGTGTCTTTTGGTATGTCCATAATTTTACCCCTACCGAGACCAGTGTTAGTGTTAACAGTTCTTCTTTATTGACCACAAAAACAGCATGGAGGTGACTGACATGTTCCTTGCCATTTTTATTTTTTACATATGGCCATATTTGATATTTAAATACTGTGTTACTCTGTAGACAAGTTATTGTAAATTGTGCTAAAATTTTTCAAAGACATTTGATTCATTAAACTAAAAAAATAAAATTTTAGGTTTTAAAAAATACTCATTTCTGGTAAGTATACAGTTTGAAAGTCCAAAGAATATTTTTTTAGTATTATCAAGAAGTTTGCCTACCTACTTCATATAACTTTATCCGCCCCCACCCCCCCACCCCCCCAGAGATTGCAGGTTAGGTTCTTTTGAGGTGGGGGTGGGAGAATCTTTGGTATTTAATAATTTTATTTTATACTGTGGGCTTTAGTATGTGATTCTGAATCTTCATTCCCAAAATTGCTGCCTCCTTTTGCTACTGAAGTGGCAATAAGTATTTTCGCTTCTCTACTTCAGCTTGGAACCCTGTTTCCTACTCCTTTTAACTTATTCCTTTTAACTCTTGTTAAAATATTTTGCTATTTGTCTGCTTGCTTTATTTTATTCTTTCTGTATTTTTATGCATATCCTTAATTACCCTTTGTTATTTTACAGTCAGCGTATTTTAAAATTGTGAAACTTTCATAGGAAAATCGAGATACCTTTTGCTTTTCAAAGATGCTTTTCTAGTCCTTGACCATTTTTATCATATCTGACGAAAGTGCCTTTGCCAGCATCCTTGATAAGTTCTTACCCAAGTGAAAGTTTGGGCCAAAGTGCTAGTAGTTTGAAAGCTTGTACTCCCTCTGATGCTATTGTCCACTGAGAATGACAGTTGAAGCCCTGTTCTTTGGGAACTACGTGCTAGAAATTGAAGATACAGATAACAAAGGAGAATGATTTATTTCCTATCTGAGCCTTCAGATTTTACCAATCCAGTATTAGTGATAATGGTTGTTCCTTTTTGCCCACAAAATGCAGTTTGGAGACTGTTGTTGTCCCCTTGTTTTCCTTTTTTTAATATATGTATATATAGCCACATTCAGTAAATGTTGCTGAGTTTGGGGATAAGGAATCTGAGCTTCTTCAGAGTTTTCCCCCACCCTCCCACAGTGGTTTTCTTAATTTCAAAATTAGGGGATTGAATAATGTAATTTCTCAGATACTGTAAAATTCTTCCTGTATCATTTAAGTTACCAGTATAAATCAGGTCTGAATTTGTCAGGTGTTACCGTATGGATGTGGTTCTTGCCTTTATGGAACTTACAGCTGAGTTAGACTTTGAGTAAATATTTGAGATCAAGATGAATTTGCAAATAACTGTTGATATTGTTTTCATCTGCTGCTTTTTTGCTTATGCCCTTCAGGCAAGTAGAAATAATTTTTCCATTGATTAGATGTGTGTATAGTTTTCTGCCTAGGTCAGATATGTATATTTTCAAGAAGTGTGTGTGTGCATGTGCCTGTGTGTATGAGTTTATAAAATAAACTGGAGTTTATATTTCTATCGTCGTCCTGTTGGCAGGACGTTCACAGACAGCTTTCTGTGAAATGTTAAAATGAAGGTTTAGCATGGTCCCTTACAGTACAGTTGTAGCACTGCTAAAATCAACATAAATAAGAAATTTGTGCCTAGCAAAGGAAATTTCCTGTAGAACTGGGATCATGTGCCTTGTTTTCATGATATTGTCCTCCTTCATAATATTCATTATTTTGCCCTTGTATCCAGAAATTGAAGATAGGAGGACAAGTTTAAATTAAATTGTATGTTTGTTGCTAGATTCTGAACTCCTCAATTGCAGAGATAAAACAATACTTCAAGGTTCCTTATAGCATCTCTAAGTTCATATACCAACTAGTTGTTGCAACTCCCTAGGTACCTTTATGGATCTTTCCAGTTTTGTCTTAGATTCTCTACTGCAACATTTCACAGGGAACCAGTCTCTATTTCTGAATCATTTGATTTGAGAATGTCTTTGCTGTAATCTCTAAAGCTGAAAAACAGAACAGGAAGTTCTGGATGTAGTGAGCTTGTTGAGGGTCTGTAAAGAAGAGTTTCTGGTTTAGAAAAATGTCACATGCTAATTATAGACATGCATTTATAAAACACACATGTATACATGGTGAAACTTGAAATACACGCTTGATTTGGTGAACAACCTGAAAAATTTTGGTGAAATGTAAACATTAGTGTCTTGGGATAGTGGAGCTGAGATAATTTTTATTGCTTTTTCTGCAGCTCTTTGTTTTTCTAGTAGTTTATAATGAAATTTGTAGAGGGGTGGATTTGTATTTAAAAAGAATTTAGTAAATCTGAGATGATGGTATAGTAGCCTGATAGACTCTGGAATCTGTCCTGTTACTACTTGTTGAAGAGTGCTTTGAAAACTATTGTTTTTGTCTTTCTTTGCTTTGTATATTATACAATAGAAAATATTTTTATAAGGTTAAAAAAAAGGAATTCAGTAGTTCTGATTGTGATGTAAACTCATACTACTTGGTTTGATGATACAGTCTCCAGTGAGTATCATTTTAAATTAGCATAAAAGCCTTTAAAGCTTTATTTTTCAGTACTAAAATTGTGTTTTCTGTGCTTATTCATTCATGGGCATTTTTAGGAAATAGGAAAAACTAATCAGAAAGTCCAAATTTAGAATTAAAGACAAGATTTGATATTTGGGAGTTTGGTTGAACCAGTGATTCTATCTTTCAAAAATAAGTTTGTGAATATGGCATAGAATATTTTTTCATAAGAAAATTTCTTAGATTATGGTTGTAAATACATAAAATAATATTGTTTCTTTGCATGACTGAATAATGGAAGATGGAAACTTACTGTGCAAATGAACTGGATAATTAGAAAGGAACAATTTATTACTGGTTACAACAGAGAGCTATTTCTTCTTCAGTGTACCACTGCTAGTACAGACTCATATATCTGTTAATTTTGTGGGGGCATATGTTCTTTTCATAAAAGTAGGTTTAAAAAAAGTGGATTTAGCAAATGCTAAAATAAATTTAGTTTGAAATGCTAGTAATCAATGAAAGCGAGGGTAAGGGGTATGGTAGGTATAATCTTTTTCTTTTTTTCTTTCTTGTGTTCATTTTATTTCTTTTTCTATTGTCTTTTTATTTCTTTTTCTGAATTAATGCAAATGTTCTAAGAAATGATGAATATGCAACTAAGTGATGATATTGTGAATTACTGATTATGTATGTTGATGTTTTATTTTGTTTCTTTATTTTTTAATTAATAAATTAAAAAAAAATAGATTTAGCTATGCAGAAACTGATTATCATTGTATTTAATATTGAAACAGATAAGCAAAATTGTTTTCATCATGACTGATAAGAAACACTTTCCTCATTTTCTAAGATGCTGTGTTCTAAGAAATTTTGGATTGCGAGATCTAAGGTATTGGGAATAAATGTGAAAAACCTGAAAGTGGCTTTTCAAAAAATATGGGCCTTTGAAACTAAAGTTTAGTTAGTTAATTAAAAATTACTGTTAATTTGTTATTTTTAATTGATTCAGTTCACGCTCACTTGGACTAGTCTTTTCTGCTGATCATCTTACAGTCTCCTTATAAACTTAAACCAAGAGGAAATGAGCATTTTCCTATTAGAAAATACATTAAAAATTTTCATTAAAGAAGCGAGCTAAGGGTTTGATTTTTTTTTTTTTTTTTTTTTTTTTTTTAAGTAGGAGCTGCTGGTGTGGTTTAGGGCAAATCTATCATTAAATGTAAATAGATTCTAAGTAGTAATCAGCGTGATTTTAGGAAGAGCTAATCACATCAGATATATTTATTTCTTTCAAACAGTGACTTTTGGTAGTTGAAGTGGGAAAACAAGTGCAGTGTAGTCAGGTTTAAATAAAGCTTTGATTTTTATGAAGCAGTCATATTGGTGTTGTATCAGTTAGGAGAGATTTTTTTAAAGTTATATGCAGAAGATAAAAATAGTGCTAGTTTGTAAATAGGCACTTTGTAAATGGTTGTATCTGTTTCCCTTTAACTTCCTTCTCTGAACCTACCAGGTTTGTTCATATAGTTAATAATTTAGGTTACTAGACATACTAAGTGTATAGGTAATTTTTTTTAATTGTATGAGATTAAATACCTGAGAAGCTAAGAATAGAAATCGAATAACTTTGAATAGTGTGTTTAAAAGATAAAATGAAAAGCAAATGTGCTGTAATCTATGTAGAAACTAAAACAAATGAGTAGATGCTTAGAAATGTCTAGCCGGGTTTAAGTACAGCAGAAAGCTGTCTTGGCTATAATTGAATGAATCATTCTAAAGCATGTGTGTTTGTGTAAACACATATTGTATCATAGCAGTAAGGCTTATAAAATGTTAGAGAAGTTGAAATTGTGTCTATCAGAAATTTTTAAGTATTGAGGGACGAGCTAAGGGGTAATTTAACCTTTCACATGGTTGAAGATAAGTCTTACAAGAAAAATATTTCTCAGTTATTTTCCATATGCTCAGAACATAGCTAAGAAAAAATTAGTGTCAACTAATAAGTTGATGATCTAGACTGGTGTAAGTATTTGATATAAACTCTTAAATGGGACACCAAAGAAATTTATATACTTTTCTGATGGCAGCTAATAATATTAGATGTTTTGTTTTACCTAGAGAGAGAAGATAGATTAGTTAGAAACAGAATTTTTGAAATAGAAGGAACCTTAGTCCTAATTATTGAGGTTTATTCATTTGTTTAGGTGGAATTGGCATCCAAATCTCCTAACTCTCAATCAGTGATGATGGTGGTATCTGTTCATGTTCCAGAATTTTATTACTCTATTCATTCTTCAGTTTAGTGAGTTGTTGAAGCCGTTGATTTGACAAAGATTTTTGTTGTTTCCCAGTTGGAACTTTAAATACATGTGCATTTATATGTATATATGTATGCACGTATCCTTTGAAAATGGTTCTTAATGGCTATATAATACATATGTAATTCAATTTATTTAATCTTTCCCCTATTATTAGACATTTAGATTACTTCTACTTTTTCTCTGTCATATGTTACATTCTGAGGAGAAACCATCAGGCTGGTTCTGAGTTTGAGATTCTCCTCCTCTCCAAAAACCACAGTGATAAGTAAGATGTGCACGTCCGCACACACAGTTAATAATCAAACTTTTAGAATGAATATAGCTGCATAAGTCTGCGTCTTCGCCCTCTAGAAATCATAAAAGGGAAAAAAAGAATAAGAAAAATTCTTCAACTTCCAATTTCCGTGAACTGAAAGATGTAATATGTAGACTCCAAAGATTAAGAACTATGGAAAACATATGAGGGGGGCAAAAGTGAGTTTAAATATATTTACTGAAAGTGAGGGGCTCACCTTCAAGTTCAAAAACTAAATCTCTTGTTTGAAACAACAATATTTGTGGCAGAAGTACCTGGTTTAATTCAGAAGTGATGATAGAGCTATAGACGACATACATAGCCCACAGCCATTCAGGAACCATCTTTTTGTTGTATATAGCAAAGGAGAAAGAAAGAATGTAATAAAGGTGGCATCTCAAATCAGTTGACTTTGAGGACAACTGGATGACCTTCTGGAAGAAAAAAGTTTCATCTGTATTTCACATATGTACCAAATGGATCAAAGATTTAATTATGAAAAATGAAGCCATGAAAGTACTAGGAAAAATATTCAAGGAGTCTTTTTAAAATCTCAGTGTGGGGAAGACCTTTCAATCCAAAAGTCATAAAATAATTGATATACTTTACTGTATTAACAAAACACTTTGAATGTAAAAACCACCATAAATAAAAGTACAGATTTAAAACTAGGAAACTTATTTGCACTTGAAATTGCAACAGGTAGTCAGTCTTCCTTTGTGTATATGAAGAGCTGGAACCTGCAACCCTCCAAAAAGTGGACAGAAATATGAGCACATAATTCATAGAAAATAAAAAGCAAGTGGCTTTTAAGCATATGAGAAGTTGCCACCCTCATTCGTAGTAAGGGAAATTCAGATGAAAACAATAATGATGTAATTCATCCGTTAGGCAAAAACATAAAAGTGGAATATCTTACTCTATAATAAGTTGTGGGGCTGTGGGTGAAAAGATGCTCTTATATATTGCTGTCAAGAATGCAAATTGAAATGACCCCTCTGGAGGGCAACTGGGTAATAGCTAGTATTTTCTCTTTGACCCAGTAGATTGTAATTCCTGAATTTTATCTTTTTTTACTTGAAATTAATTTTGATTTTTTAAATTTAATTTAAAAAATTTTTTAAACATAACAACATACAAGCACGAACATTCTTACCATATGATCATCCATTCTTGGTATATAATCAATAATGCCCAATATCATCACATAGTTGTATATGCATCACCGTGGTCATTTCTTAGAATGTTTGCATCAATTCAGAAAAAGCAATAAAAAGAAAAAAGAAAAACTCATACATACCATACCACTTACCACTTCCTCTCTCATTGGCTGCTAGTATCCTGAAATTTATCTTAACAGGTGTTTGCACACCTGCAACATGACACATATACTATATTATTTTGTAGCATAGTTTGTAGTAGCAGATTACAAACACTTAAATGTCTATCACTGGGAGACTGATTACAGCAACTATGGAAAAGCCATAAATATCATGCAGCCGTAAGGAAAAAAAGTGAGAAAAGTTCGTGGACTAAATAATTTATATTTATGTATTTTTGTTTATAAGCAAACTTGGAGAGATGCACCAGAAATTTAACAAGAGTTACCTGAGGGAAAACAGAAAGAAAGTGAGCAAATATATGAGAGATTGAGAGGAAGATGTTTTACTCTTAAAAATAAAAATAAAAGTTTTACCTACTCAGTATTCAAAGATAAACATCTCTGGACTTAAAAAAACAAAAAGCAGAGTTAAGTTTAGATGAGTATGCTTGAATCTGGGTTTCGATGAAGGCATGTACCCCTGAAAGTTCATCTCCTTCAGGATAGAAAACAAAACTACCTAAAATATGTGGGGAGATGTGGGAGTAGAAGTGCAGAACCTTTCTGCTACCCTAGAAACTAGAAGCCTGCTTCATGAAGTTGTTGAAAGAGCCCTTGTGGCCACTGCTTAGCAATATGGCTTATAAAAATTGCATCCCTACAATGATGAAAGGAAGCAATGAAAGCCTCTTAGATAAGTTGTCTGTCATCTGTCTACAACTTAATAACTGGATCTCCAGGAAGAGCATTTGCAGCCATTATAAAACCTCATTCTGGAGTGGGGAATGTGGGTGAGAAGAGGCAATAAATGGAAATCTGTTAGGGTGATGTAAGCAAACGCATAAACACACACACACATATATATGTATGTATACGTGTGTGTATATATATATACATACTCAGCTTTGACTTATAAAACTATAAACAAATTTTTTTAAAGCAATACACTGAAAAAAAGGCAACACCTTCATTTAAAAAAAATGTCTGTGCGCAGATATAGAAATATCTTCAAGATTTGTTCTTAGGAAAAAATGAAATGATACAGTGTATAGTATATTTATGTGTGTGAAGTGGGGCAGGGATAATTGATACTCACACTCTAATAAATCTTCTGTCTGTGAAATATAAATAATGGAACAGTCTTAAAAGAATTGAGTATATTTAAGGTCCTAAAGGAGCTATAAGAATAATAACTATAAAAGAGAGACAAACTTAATATATCTTTCCTCAAAATGTAAAGGGAATGCAACTCCTCATCTTGAATTCTGTACCCATTTAAACTATACCAAGAATTGCTAAAAACTTGATGTATGTATGAACCAAACGATATAATTTAAAAAAATGGTAAACTATAGAGGGATTGAATGAAAGAATACAGTGATGAACAAAGAATTGGCAAGAAGTGTTGACAAATCAGGTTGACTGCTGTAAATATATGTAATGCTATTTAAAAGGTTAAAGCAAAATACTAGATAGTAAATAACAAGAAAGTTGGAAGAAGGATAGGGTGATTCATTGAGTCAAGGATGCTAGTATTTTCGTATTCTCAAGAGGTGAGTAGAGATACTGATGAACTTTAGGTTAACTTATAAAAATAAGTAGCTGTTTTTGTGGCTCTGCAGCCAGAATATCTGTATGAAATACTAGTCTGTCCTTCGAGCTGTGTGAAATTAAGGAGTTATTTCGCCTCTCTTTCTGAATTCCCTTGCCTAAAAATTAGGGGTGACCATATTGTCTTCTTATAGTGTGGTGGTAAGGATTAAGTGAAAGAATACATACAAATCCATTAGAACACTGCCCATGTAAGCTCTCAGTGTATGCTTGCTGCTTTTATATTCTTTTTTAGCTTAAGGGTAACCACAAAAAAAGTAGAAATAAAATCTGTGGCATCCTTCAGGCCTCCTGTATTCTGAAGCAACTAGAAGGCAAAATCTGAGAGGATTGTATGGTAGCCCACGACAGACTTTGAAATCTGTCCTGTTTCGTTGAAGAGTGCTTTGGAAACTATTGCTTTTTTATTTCTTTGCTTTGTATATCTACTATACAATGAAAAAAGCTATATATATAAAAAAATCTGTGGCATCCAGACCAGCAGAACTAGAATTAGGGAATGGGGAAAGCTTAATCCTTGATATACTATCTGGGTCAATTGGGCCTATTTTAATGAGTTTTATTCTTTCTTAGAGAGCTTCCGAAGAACAAAGAGAGAGTTATTTTTCAAAAAAATCATTCTATCTTGTAATTGCCATACGAGTTCATTGGACCCTTTTATAAATTTAAAATACATTTTGGGATCTTATTGATCTGGTTTTTTCCTATATCCTGAAATATTTTGCTATTTCATTTTCCTAGATATTTCATCATTACTCACCAGTTATTCCCTATTATATTAAAAAAAAAAAGACTAAAATAATAAGAGTGGTCGAATCTCCTAAAAGATGATGCAAGAGTGAAATAGTCATTTTTCAGTTTTCTTATTGTATTACCCAAGTAGTGAATCCAGTTTCACATAGGTATAAAAGAAGATAGGAGACATAATCTTTATAGTTTTCTTTTAACTGTCTTTGAACATAGTTGAGAATTCATACTTTTTCATTTTTTGCCCTTAATCCTAAAGAGAAGGAAATAGGAAGATATTTTACAATTATTAGACAAATCAGAAGATAAATACAAAGAGATAAATAGCGCTCTAGACCTCGGTTGTCCAATATAGTAGCCACTAATCACATGTGATTGTAATAAAATTTTAAATTCAGTTTTTTGGTCCCACTAAATATGTTTCAAGTATTTAATTAGCTACATTTCATTATTTCTATCTTATTGCATTGTGCTTATATAGAACGTCTCCATCATTATAGAATGTTCTATTGGATATTGCTGCTCCAGGCTCTAATAATGATAGTGAAATTGATCATGTAAGTGAAATGTCAGACTACTCTTGAGATGTTCATATCCAACATGAATTTTCTCAAACTGAAGAATCGATGAACACAATATATTTCTAAACACAGGAAGAAATTAAGGTATTCTCACCCAGTGAGTGAATACTAACAGGAAGGGGTCCATCATGTAATATTTTGGAAGAAGAACCTGGACCAATCCCTTTTTGCTAAAAAAAAAAAAAAAAGTTCCTATGACAGAGTTCTTTCATCTTTTATGATGTTGGTAAAAGTTTTTCTTAGTTCGAAAAAGTTTATTGTACTTAAGTTCTTGTTAAAATTTCTAATAGGGTTCTTTTTACTATCCCTTTATTCTTCTCTTAATTATTCATAACATGGTCTAAAATATTTTTAAATGGGATCTGTTTAACCAAGGTGGTAGGGTTTGAGTACAAGAGAAAGGTAGAAAAGGGGAAGGTGGAGAGAGTAAAGCATACAGGGTGAATGTACCAAAATAAAATAATAGAATGTAATTAATCACAATAAATGGATTGAACACATCCATTTGTTTAAAGGTTATCATAATAGATTTTTTAAATACTAGGAGGTAACAGCTGTTTCTCAGAGGTATACTCAGAGCAATAGGACACATTTAAATTAAAAGGTTTAAAATGTTGAATTAAACACATTTTTCTGTTTCCTCTTGAAGTACAGTAATGCTACAGTAAAAGTTTTTGTTTTTTTTAAGCCATAAACATATGAAGACAGAAAAGAGGGAAAGAAATTAAAGAAATCAGTGTTTTAGAAACTGAAGAGTAGATGGATAAGTGGTAACTAACCTAGTGTACTCAGTAAATTTTAACTAAGGCAATAGGAATGGAAGCTACTCATGCCAAAGTACCCTGTAAACATTTAGGCATAGAGGCACAAGTAACTTTGAAGGGTGGGTAGAGGGCAATGCTAAAAACCCAGAGTACTCGTTATAAGGCTTTAAAAAGAGCAATTGTACTTCCAGTTCTCTTCCTGTATCCTGTGTACTAGGCATTTTCCTCTCCACTACCAAGTTAGAAAGCTTAAAATGTATTATTTGAGCAAATACTCTAGGTACAGAGAAGGATGGAACCTTCAAACCTAAAATGGTGTTTAGGTGAAAAGTCTGCATATGGAAAGTTGAGAATCCACATTCCCCTCCCCGCCCCCCTTGCCTCCTTGAGTACTAGCTTCTAGATTTATGCCTTGCAGGGAAAAGATTAGATTACTTTCTGGGAAAACGAAACCATCCAAGACCATAGATTTACCAGTACTGACACTGTTTAAAATTATTATGTCCCTATTTTATTACTCTGCAACAGTGGTTCTCATACTTTCTAGTCCCAGGACACCCTCCCCTTCTGCTATTTAAAATTAATTGAGAACCCCTAAGAGGTTTTGTTTATATGGGTTATATCTATCAATAGTTCTTGTTACTGTATAACAATTTTAAGTTTTTAAATATTCCTTTAAAACAACAATAAACAATAATAAACCCATGATATATTGATACAACATACTTTTTAAATGACAAATAACTGTTTTCCAAAATAAAAATACTTAGAGTGGGGTTATTGTACAATTTTATAAATCTAATGTCCAATTTAATAGAAATCAGCTGAATTTTAATATCTGCTTCTTCATTTGGTCTGTTCCTATACCCCACACCATGTAGCTTCTGTAAATTCCACTGTGCACATGTGAAAATGGCATATAATATCTTAGTATTAATAAAATAGTTGTGACCTTACAGACCCCTTGACTAAAAAGAGTGTTGGTGACTCCACTGTACTTTGAGAGTAGCTGCTCTACACTGAAACCTAACTGTCGTAACCCCACACAGAATTACTAAACGGCATTTAGTGCTTATTCTCTTAACGTGATTAGACAGTCAGAGATTATTAGACAATTGAGAAAAACTCTAACCCGAAACATGGAAGACAAAGCAGAAAGATGAAAACAACTTGGTTGAAACAGAGATGGTGCAGGAAAGGAGAAAACTTGAAGGACTAATAATCTCAAAGAGCTAAAAGAAATTATTGCTTTTGTAAAACCAGAACTGAAGACTGTAAATAAGGTACATCAGAGAACAATAGCAAGAGAAGAACTAAAAATTATCAGAACAGGTAAGAAATATGAAGGGTATAATTGTCATGTAATAGAAGGAATTGTTGACAGATATCTTTGTAACATAGGAGTGAGGAAGGACTGTGTATACAAAATTTCAATAGCACATTGCATGAGCCGGAAAATGAGATTAACTTAACTCAGAATATAGCAGTATTAAAGAGTTCTGTGTATTAAAAGGACATCAAGACAGAATAGAATATATTTGCAAAATATAAGAAGTAATAAGAAACATAACATCTAGAGAATTCAAGGAACACCTGAAAAATAAAAAAGCAAAAAGACAGCCACCCAACATAAAAATATATAGAGGTTCTAAAAAGGCAGTTCATGGAAGGATGAATCCCAAAACTAATGAACTAATAAGAGATGCTCAAAATCACTAGTAGTCAGAAAAATGTGAGTTAAAACAATGAGATATCATTTTATATGTATTAGTTTGGAAAAAATGAGAAGCAAAGAAATTCTGCCTCAAAACTGCAGTGTCAACTCCCACCCAAGAATTACAACCTGTGTAGTCTGCTCTATGGTTATAGACTTGCCAGTCCTCATAAGCCAATTCCTTGAAATCAGTCAGTCAGTCTGTCTTTGGTCATATAATCACCTACTTAGTTCTGTTTCTCTGGAGAATGCTGACTGATAGAGATGCTTAAAATCAGGAATCTAGGAGGATCTTACCTGGGTGCTTCTATCTCAAGGTCTCTTGAGGTTGCAGTCAAGCTATTTCTTGGGGCTGCATCATCTGCAGGCTTGATTGGGGCTGGAAATCTGCTTCCGAGATATCTTGTTAGCTTGTGGAAAAAGGCCTCAGTTCCTTACTAGTTCTTGGCAGAAGGTCTTGGTTCACAACTGCAGTTCCTGGGTTTATGCATGGGGTTGCTTGAGTGTCTTTATGACATGATAAAGTGTCTTTATGACATGATCTGGCTTCCCCCAGAGCAAATGATCCAATAGAACAAGCATGCAAGGAGCAGCTGTGCCTTTTATGACCTAGTCTCCCAAATTGCATTCTGTCACTTCTTGTCCATAATAATGAACTCACTAAGTCCAGCCAATACTTGAGGAGAAGGGAATTAGGTTTCATCTTAGGAAAGGAAGAGCATCAAAGAATTTGGCAACTTTTTAAACCACCACACTGGTTATTTCCAGTGTTGATGCAGCCATAAGTTTATGGATACTATATGACCCGGTAATTTCATCTCTATATGTATATAAAAATATTTGTAACCGTTTCATAAGGGGGCATGCACATGGATAATCATTGTAGTACTTTTCGTAATTGCAGGAAGTTGGAGGCGATCTGAGTGTCCCATATACCAATTTGAGTTTAGATCAGTAAACTTTATGGATGTACATGGATCACTATGCAGCAATTAGAGATTTACACATAGTACATAGTAAAAAATGTAAGAAACTGAATGAACCTGGGGGAATTGTGGGTAGGGACATGAATGAACATTTGCACACTGATGTTTTTGGTGGCAGTGTTCTGATTCCCAAAATGGATGGAGGTGGCCTAAGGGTACAACTCAAGAATGGAAGGGAAACTGTGATGTATACATACAATGGACTAGTGAGCTGTGCCAGAAGGAATGAAGCTGTGGGGCATGCAACTAGGTGAATGAAATTTAAGGACTGTATGTTGAATGAAATATCAGAAAAAGACAAATATTATTATGCCTCACTCATATAGACTAACTATAATATAAAAACTCGTTGAACTGTAATTGAGAGCTTGGGTTGTCAGGTTGGGGCCTCGATTTTAAGCTCTTACAGCAGTCACATATATTCAGGAGCCATAACTCTTATTTCTAAATTCTGAGATACTAAATTATTTGTATATAACCTGGTCGTTCCCAGAAATTTCAGGTATTTATGTGACACCTAGGACTCAGAGTTAGAACTCTGAAGCTATGAAAGTCAAAACTACCCTATACAAGAACTGTTAAAAAAGTGTAAAAGGGGATCAGACTTCGACTAGAGATATAAATGAAGCTGATCTGGATAGGACTGGGGTAGATCAGAATAACAGGGTGAAGAATGTCATCATCCAAATTTTAAAACTTCAACTTGTGTGTGAGACCAGAGAGAGAGATGTTTATTTGTTGTAAAATTTGTGGTTGGGTAGCATGTTAACTAATTTAACTTGTATGGTCAGTTTAGTTGAAAACCATAAGTACATGGAATCTTGAATAGGATGTGAAATCTTGTTGGTTTGTCCAGGTTAGTGTGATGCCCTGATATCCCAGAGTAATTTGGGCAGTGAATAAAGAAGTATTTAAGTCCCCTTGAGGGACTGGGGAGAAAGGAGGAAATATTCAACTTCCCCATTTGGAGAATTTCTGTATTCTTGCAAGCAGTAGGACAACCAAATCAATAGGCCAAGCCCTCAATCCTGGGGTTTGCCTCTGTGAAACTTATTCCTGCAAAGGAGAGGCTAAGCCTATTGATAATTATACCTAAGAGTCACCCCCTGGAGAACCTCTTTTGTTGCTCAGATGTGGCCTTTCTCTTTAAGCCAACTTGGCAAGTGAACTCACTGCCCTCCTCCTCCCTATGTGGTACATGACTTCCAGGGGTGTCAATCTCCCTGGCAGCTTGGGTCAGGACTCCCAGAATGAACTGGGACCCAGCTTCAGGGGGTTGAGAAAGCCTTCTTGACCAAAAGCAGAAGAGAGAAATGAGAAAAAGTAAAGTTTCAGTCACTGAGAGATTTCAAATAGAGTCAAGAGGTTATCCTGGAGATTATTCTTACATACTATATAGCTATCCCTTTTTATTTTTTGGTGTATTGGAGTGGCTGGAAACTGTTGAGCTGTGATGTTTCCAGTAGCCTTGATTCTTGAAGATGATTGTATAAAGATATAACTTTTGCAGTGTGACTGTGTGATTGTGAAAACCTTGTGTCTGATGCTCATTTTATCCAGGGTATGGACAAATTAGTAAAAAAAAAAATATGGATAAAAAGAAATAAATAATAAGGGGGATAAGGGATAAAATAAATTGGGTTGATTGAAATACTAGTGGTCAATGAAAGGGAGGAGTAAAGGGTAGGAGATGTATGAGTTTTTTCTTATTTCTTTTTATTTCTTTTTCTGGAGTAATGTTCTAAAAATGATCATGGTGATGAATATACAACTATGCGGTAATATTGTGAGCTGTTGATTGTACACAATGTATGGACTGTATATGTGGGGATTTTTTTCTCTTAGATAATGTGCTACCCAAAATATAAATTTTGCACCAAATGAACATCTCCAGGAGGCCTAACTCTTAAAAAAACTAATAATTCTGGAAAGAGGAAAGTAATGTAAACAAATATTTCAATAAAATTTATCAAAAATAAAGAGCTTAAATTTGCACATTGGGAGGCCCCAGTAAGCATTCCTGTTAGTAAATGATGAAAGGTCCTAAATGCTGGCATATCATGGTGAAATTCTGACATCTAAGGATAAAGCTTCGAGAGAGAGTTGGAAAAAGTCACATACCAATGATCTAGAATCAGAATGTCATTGAACTTCTCAAAAACAAACAAATAGCATCTTCAAATTTCTGAGGGAATATTATTCCTTAGAATTTATTACCAAAGCTCAATGTCAATGAAATGGGAAGGTAAAATAAAGTATGATACCCTTGAAGTATATTAAGAAATATGTTTTAAAAGGACAGAAAAATGGACACCTGCCTGTCATTCTGTCTCACAAACTTAGTAAAGATAGCTTAGTTTAAAAGATACATGGGTGTATAAACCCATATACCCATTCACAAGTAGAGGATATACACTGTTTTCAAGCATACATAAAAATTACAAATGTGCATGGACAATGGTGGCTCAGTGGCAGAGGTCTCGCCTGCCATGCCAGAGACCTGGGTTCAGTTCCTGGTGTCTGACCATGTAAAAATAAATGAATAAATAAATAAATAAAAATTACAAATGTGTATTCAGTCACGGTGGAAATTTCATCAAATTTCGTGAGATCAGTGTCATTTACAGCATATTCTTTGACCTCAATTAAATTGAATTAAAAATCAACAACAATGTTCTTTAAAATTTTTATTTGTAAACTAAATTTTAAATAACTCATGAGATAAATCACAATAAAAATTACAAAATATTTAGAACTCTAACAGAAATGCATCATGTGAGCTTGTCAGTTATAGCTAAAGTGACAGGCAGATATTTATTGGCTTAAAAATACTGATTTTTTTTTTTAAAAGGTAGAAAATAAAGAATTAGACCTCAACTCTTGAAATAGGAAAAAAAACAATAGAGGGAGTCAAGGGTAGTTCAGTGGTAGAATTCTAGCCTACCATGTGGGAGATCTGGGTTTGATTCCTGGTCCATACACTTCCCCCAAAAAACAAACAAACAAGGAAATAGAAAATAAAATTCAACAAATGGTGCTACACTAATGGGATACTCACATGGAAAAATAATGAAATGTGACCCTGCCATACAGCATACAAAAAAAAAAAAAAAAAAATCAAAGGTAAAAAAAAAAAAAGAAGAAGAAGAAGTATAAAGCAGAAATTAATGAAATAAAAGACAAAGAATGAGTCCAGTAAAGGCCATTAGAAACTTCTAACAGGAGTGGTCAGAGTAAAAAGATACAAGTAAGCAATATTAGGTCAGAAGGAATATAACCATAGATGATAAAATAAGAATTTTAATTATTCTAAAGAATAATTTCATGAGTGTTATGCTAGTAAATTTGTCTTAGGTGACATGAACAATTTTCTAGAAAAATGTAATTTGCCAAAATTAACCTAAAAAATAGGAAGGGTGGCAGATTAATTAAATTAATCACCAGTAAATGCTTTGTAGAAAACAAAAAAGATTCCTTTGTGCCCTCCCCCAACCCAAAATGGCACCAAACCTAAAGAGTTTTAGAGTTCCCAAGAACTGAAAAAGGAAAGCTGTCCATTTTAGGACTAATCATTTAACACATATTTCTAGAGGACCTATACCTTATGTATACGTGAAAAAATGCAAAAATACTTAATACCCAGAAAAGCCAAGAAGGGCAATACAAAAAGTATATGTAACAGGAATGCTAAAATCTTGAGTAAACTATTAGCAAATTATACCCACTTACATTAATGAAAGAATACATACATCTTAGTCAAGTGGTTTTGATCCCAGATTTGCAAAGTTGATTTAATACCAAGAAAATCTTTTAATGTAACCTTGTTGCTTTAAAAAATTAAAGGAGAAAAAAGTATCCAAGCTATTCATTGAGTGGGAGTGTTTTTCTTACCGCTGTGTTCTGAATTACTTTAACCCCAACCTGATCGGCTTCATTTTTATCTCTAAATATCAGGTTGTATATGTCTAACAGTCTCTCAAAATCCAGAAATAATAATTACCACTCCAGACTAAATGTGTCTGCCATAAAAGCTTACAATCTAGGCCCATTTTCTTATAAGCATTTTCTAAAGGAGACCATACCATAATTGTTCTTTTGTGTCTGGCTTAATGTTTTACTTCATTCCTTTTTTTTTGTTTGTTTTAACCTGTGACCCTTGCTGTATTTTAGCCCAATTTCAGAGTTGTTGTTTTTTTTTTTTTTAGAGGGGCTTCTAGCCAATCATGACTTGGGAAACTAACAAGATAAGTGGGATAAATTAAATGACTTTAAAAAACATTTGAACTTGGGCTACCATTGCTATCTCTGTTTCTCTGTACTGTTCTTTGTCATTAGGAGTATATGTATGTTCTAGTTTGCTAGCTGCCGGAATGCAACACACCAGAGACGGATTGGCTTTTAATAAAAGGGGATTTATTTTGTTGGTTCTTCAGAGGAAAGGCAGCTAACTTTCCACTGAGGTTCTTTCTTACGTGGAAGGCACAGGATGGTCTCTGCTGGTCTTCTCTCCAGGCCCCTGGGTTCCAACAACTTTCCCCGGGGTGACTTCTTTCTGCATCTCCAAAGGCCTGGGCTGAGCTGCTAGTGCTGAGATGAGGAATGCCGAGCTGCTTAGGCTGTGCTACATTGTGTTCTCTCATTTAAGCACCAGCCAATTAAGTCAAACGTCACTCATTGCAGCAGACACGCCTCCTAGCCGACTGCAGATGTAATTAGCAACAAATGAGGTTCACCTACCATTGGCTTATGTCCGCAGCAACAAGACTAGGCATGCTCACCTGGCCAAGTTGACAACTGAACCTAACTAACACAATGTATGTATGCATATTTGTATCTATTTAGATGTAAATAACTATTTGTATATATCAGTACTTTTTTGACTTACTCATAGCATTTGATTCGCATTCTCCTGGGGTCTGGTAGTTTCTGTAGGTAAAGTGTTTGGACGTTCAGTGAAGTTTGTTAAGGTTTTAATTTTGCTAGGTGATACAACAATTGGAATTAACGGTTTCTCAAATCAGTAGTATTAAAAATGTTTATTTAACCTCTTCCATATTATACTAGGCACTTGGATAGTCATTTATAATATTAAATATACTGCTTACTAAATTTTGGCTCTCCTCCTTCTGACACTTCCTGACCCCTCTGTCATTTAGGAGGGGAACAGTTCAGACCAAAGAGTTGTGAATGAAAGTGAGTGCATCACCTCCAGGCCACTCATTTAATAGCCAATATGAGGTCTTTCAGGGCTCCATTTTCTTTCTGCTGCTGCAACTGGAAGAGTTCTTGAGAATGACTGCTTCATAAGTCATCTTCCCATAAACAGGGACGACTACATGGAGCAGAAATTTTTCACCAGCCAGTGAATAGACAGACCTGTAGAGTGAGCAAGAAATGAATCTTTGTTGTTTTAGGCCACAGATGTTTTAGAGGTTATTCATTACTGCAGTTTAACCTAGCCTGTGTACTTAATATGACACTGTACCAATAAAGTTAAGAAAGAATAATATGATAATTAAAGCAATTAATTAAAGGCAGCTATGATAAACAAAATCCAGAATCTGAGATTAGGAGATTATTCTGTTTTGGGGGTAATTATTATTTCTAAGTTGTGTGCATCATCAAAGGCTTAAATTTAACCAGAACTTTAACAAATATGTGGAGATTAAACAACATAGTTTTCCCCCCCCACAATCACACAGTCACATTGGAAAAGCTATATCATTATACAGTCATCTTCAAGAAACATGGCTACCGGAACACAGCTCTACATTTTCAGGCAGTTCCCTACAGCCACTCTAATACACCATAAACTAAAAAGGGCATACCTATTTAATAAGTAAAAATAGCCTCCAGAATAACCTCTCAACTCTGGAATCTCTCAGCCATTGACACTTTATTTATTTAATTTTTTTATTTTGTCTCATCTCGCTGTTCCCCCTTTTGGTCGAGAAGGTTGCTTAATCCCTTGATGCTGAGTCCCAGCTCCTTCTAGGATTTCTGTCCCACATTGCCAGGAACGTCCACACCCCTGGGAGTCATGTCCCACATAGAGAGGGGAAGGACAGTGAGTTTGCTCGTCACGCTGGCTGAAAGAGAGAGAGGCCACATCTGAGCAACAAAAGAGGTTCTCTTGGGGGTGACTCTTAGGCCTAATTTTAAGTAGGCTTAGCCTATCGTTTGTGGGGTTAAGTTTCATATGAACACATCCTAAGATTGGGGGCTCAGCCTATAGCTTTGATTGTCCCCACTGCTTGTGAGAACAACAACACAGTCTTAAACAACCAGTAGGTCAAAGAAGAAAATTTCTAGAGAAATCAGTAGCTATCTGGAGATGAATGAGAATGAGAATACAGTATATCAAAATTTATGGAATGTGACAAAGGCTATGGGAAGTTTATTGCCCTAAATGCCTTTAGTAAAAAAGAAGAAAGAGCAAAAATCAAGGGCTTAACTGCTCACCTGGAGGAACTTGAGAAAGGAACAGCAAACTAACCCCAAAACAAATAGAAAAAGAAAAGTAACAAAGATTAAAGCAGAGTTAAATGAATGGGAGAACAAAAGGACAGTTGAAAGAATCAATAAAACCAAAAGTTGGCTCTTTGAGAAAAATCAGTAAAATTGATGACTGCTAGTAAGGCTGACAAAGAAAAAAAGAGAGGATACTAATAAAATCAGAAATGAGAGGGGGGTCATTACAATAGACCCTGAAGAAATTATTTTAAAAAATCATAGGAGGATACTATGAACACCTGTGCCAACTAGACAATTTAGATGAAATGGATAAATTCCTGCACACACGCGAACAAGCTACACTGATTCAAGAAGAAACAGAAGGGACTTCCTGGAAGATGGCGGCTTAGTAAGACGCGCGGATCTTAGTTTCTTCTCCAGGACACCTACTAGGGGAGTAGAAACGATACAGAAAGCGCCCAAAGCCACAACAGAGATAAAAAAGACAGCGTACCCCATCCTGGAACGGCTGGCTGGCTGAGAGAAGCAGCTCGGGTGAGATCGCCGAGGCGCGCGGGCCTTACCGGGCGGGGTGGCAAGCGGCCGGAGTTACTCCCTTCCCCCTTCCCGGGCCGGCTGGGAGAATTGGAGAGGCGGTCCCCTGAAACAAAGACGGCTGGCGCCCACACCACGCGCAGCCCCCAGACCAACTGAGAGAATTGGATCGGAAACCCCCAGGCCGCGGAGAACGGTGACGGGTGGGGGAGGCCCCTTCCAAACCCGTGACTCCCGGGGAACGTGCACTCTCTCGGGCGGGCTGCTGCCGCTGGCGCCCTCCCGCCACGCTTGTTGCCCAGGGCCGACTAGGAAATTCGGACGGGCTCTTTCCCGGGCTGCGGCGACCAGCAACCCTCCCTGTGTTCGGACCGAGGGCCGGCTCAAGCCGTTTCGGCTAGCGAACCCCCCCGGACGGCGAGAGTTTTCCAAAGTTTAAGGTCCCACAGCACCTTTTACTGGTGGGACCCGCAGACAAACGTGTGCCACGAGCGCCACCTACTGGGCAGGATAAGAAAACAGAACCCAGAGATTTCACAGAAAAATATTACAACCTTGCTGGGTCCAACACCAAGAGAAATCTGAATAAATGCCCAGACGCCAGCAGCAGAAGATAACTGTCCACGCTCAAAAGATTGAGAATATGGCCCAGTCAAAGGAACAAACCAATAGCTCAAATGAGACACAAGAGCTGAGACAACTAATCCTGAATATACGAACAGAAATGGAAAACCTCTTCAAAAATGAAATCGATAAATTGAGGGAGGACATGAAGAGGACATGGGCTGAACATAAAGAAGAAATAGAAAAACTGAAAAAACAAATCGCAGAACTTATGGAAGTGAAGGATAAAGTAGCAAACATAGAAAAAATAATGGATAGCTACAATGATAGATTTAAAGAGACAGAAGATAGAATTAGTGATTTGGAGGATGGAACATCTGAATCCCAAAAAGAAACAGAAACTATCGGGAAAAGAATGGAGAAATTTGAACAGGGTATCAGGGAACTCAAGGACAATATGAACCGCACAAATATACGTGTTGTGGGTGTCCCAGAAGGAGAAGAGAAGGGAAAAGGAGGAGAAAAACTAATGGAAGAAATTTTCACTGAAAATTTCCCAACTCTTATGAAAGACCTAAAATTACAGATCCAAGAAGTGCAGCGCACCCCAAAGAGATTAGACCCAAATAGGCGTTCTCCAAGACACTTACTAGTTAGAATGTCAGAGGTCAAAGAGAAAGAGAAGATCTTGAAAGCAGCAAGAGAAAAACAATCCATTACATACAAGGGAAACCCAATAAGACTTTGTGTAGATTTCTCAGCAGAAACCATGGAAGCTAGAAGACAGTGGGATGATATATTTAAAATACTAAAAGAGAAAAACTGCCAACCAAGACTCCTATATCCAGCAAAATTATCCTTCAAAAATGAGGGAGAAATTAAAACATTCTCAGACAAAAAAGTCACTGAAAGAATTTGTGACCAAGAGACCAGCTCTGCAAGAAATACTAAAGGGAGCACTAGAGTCAGATACAAAAAGACAGAAGAGAGAGATATGGAAAAGAGTGTAGAAAGAAGGAAAATCAGATATGATATATATAATACAAAAGGCAAAATGTTAGAGGAAAATATTATCCAAACAGTAATAACACTAAATGTCAATGGACTGAATTCCCCAATCAAAAGACATAGATTGGCAGAATGGATTAAAAAACAGGATCCTTCTATATGCTGTCTACAGGAAACACATCTTAGACCCAAAGATAAACATAGGTTGAAAGTGAAAGGTTGGGAAAAGATATTTCATGCAAATAACAACCAGAAAAGAGCAGGAGTGGCTATACTAATATCCAACAAATTAGACTTCAAATGTAAAACAGTTAAAAGAGACAAAGAAGGACACTATATACTAATAAAAGGAACAATTAAACAAGAAGACATAACAATCATAAATATTTACGCACCGAATCAGAATGCCCCAAAATACGTGAGGAATATACTGCAAACACTGAAAAGGGAAATAGACTCATATACCATAATAGTTGGAGACTTCAACTCACCACTCTCATCAAGGGACAGAACATCTAGACAGAGGATCAACAAAGAAATAGAGAATCTGAATATTACTATAAATGAACTAGACTTAATAGACATTTATAGGACATTACATCCCACAACAGCAGGATACACCTTTTTCTCAAGTGCTCATGGATCATTCTCAAAGATAGACCATATGCTGGGTCACAAAGCAAGTCTTAACAAATTTAAAAAGATTGAAATCTTACACAACACTTTCTCGGACCATAAAGGAATGATGTTGGAAATCAATAATAGGCAGAGTGCCAGAAAATTCAC
The DNA here is from genome assembly GCF_023851605.1 of Tamandua tetradactyla. Taxonomy (NCBI): domain Eukaryota; kingdom Metazoa; phylum Chordata; class Mammalia; order Pilosa; family Myrmecophagidae; genus Tamandua; species Tamandua tetradactyla. Next base: position 19,962,808 of record NC_135343.1, on the reverse strand, counting down.
AAATACGTGGAGGCTCAACAACACACTCCTAAACAACGACTGGGTCAAAGAAGAAATTGCAAGAGAAATTAGCAAATACCTCGAGGCGAATGAAAATGAAAACACAACATATCAAAACTTATGGGACGCAGCAAAGGCAGTGCTAAGAGGGAAGTTTATTGCTCTAAATGCCTATATCAGAAAAGAAGAAAAGGCAAAAATTCAGGAATTAACTATCCATTTGGAAGAACTGGAGAAAGAACAGCAAGCTAACCCCAAAGCAAGCAAAAGGAAAGAAATAACAAAGATTAGAGCACAAATAAATGAAATTGAAAACATGAAAACAATAGAGAAAATCAATAAGGCCAGAAGTTGGTTCTATGAGAAAATCAATAAGATTGATGGGCCCTTAGCAAGATTGACAAAAAGAAGAAGAGAGAGGATGCAAATAAATAAGATCAGAAATGGAAGAGGAGACATAACTACTGACCTCACAGAAATAAAGGAGGTAATAACAGGATACTATGAACAACTTTACGCTAATAAATACAACAATTTAGAGGAAATGGACGGGTTCCTGGAAAGACATGAACAACCAACTTTGACTCAAGAAGACATAGATGACCTCAACAAACCAATCACAAGTAAAGAAATTGAATTAGTCATTCAAAAGCTTCCTAAAAAGAAAAGTCCAGGACCAGATGGCTTCACATGTGAATTCTACCAAACGTTCCAGAAAGAATTAGTACCAATTCTCTTCAAACTCTTCAAAAAAATCGAAGTGGAGGGAAAACTACCTAATTCATTCTATGAAGCCAACATCACCCTCATACCAAAACCAGGCAAAGATATTACAAAAAAAGAAAACTACAGACCAATCTCTCTAATGAATACAGATGCAAAAATCCTCAATAAAATTCTAGCAAATCGTATCCAACAACACATTAAAAGAATTATACATCATGACCAAGTAGGATTCATCCCAGGTATGCAAGGATGGTTCAACATAAGAAAATCAATTAATGTAATACACCATATCAACAAATCAAAGCAGAAAAATCACATGATCATCTCAATTGATGCAGAGAAGGCATTCGACAAGATTCAACATCCTTTCCTGTTGAAAACACTTCAAAAGATAGGAATACAAGGGAACTTCCTTAAAATGATAGAGGGAATATATGAAAAACCCACAGCTAATATCATCCTCAATGGGGAAAAATTGAAAACTTTCCCCCTAAGATCAGGAACAAGACAAGGATGTCCACTATCACCACTATTATTCAACATTGTGTTGGAGGTTCTAGCCAGAGCAATTAGACAAGAAAAAGAAATACAAGGCATCAAAATTGGAAAGGAAGAAGTAAAACTATCACTGTTTGCAGACGATATGATACTATACGTCGAAAACCCGGAAAAATCCACAACAAAACTACTAGAGCTAATAAATGAGTACAGCAAAGTAGCAGGTTACAAGATCAACATTCAAAAATCTGTAGCATTTCTATACACTAGTAATGAAGAAGCTGAGGGGGAAATCAAGAAACGAATCCCATTTACAATTGCAACTAAAAGAATAAAATACCTAGGAATAAATTTAACTAAAGAGACAAAAAACCTATATAAAGAAAACTACAAAAAACTGCTAAAAGAAATCACAGAAGACCTAAATAGATGGAAGGGCATACCGTGTTCATGGATTGGAAGACTAAATATAGTTAAGATGTCAATCCTACCTAAATTGATTTACAGATTCAATGCAATACCAATCAAAATCCCAACAACTTATTTTTCAGAAATAGAAAAACCAATAAGCAAATTTATCTGGAAGGGCAGGGTGCCCCGAATTGCTAAAAACATCTTGAGGAAAAAAAACGAAGCTGGAGGTCTCGCGCTGCCTGACTTTAAGGCATATTATGAAGCCACAGTGGTCAAAACAGCATGGTATTGGCATAAAGATAGATATATTGACCAATGGAATCGAATAGAGTGCTCAGATATAGACCCTCTCATCTATGGACATTTGATCTTTGATAAGGCAGTCAAGCCAACTCACCTGGGACAGAGCAGTCTCTTCAATAAATGGTGCCTAGAGAACTGGATATCCATATGCAAAAGAATGAAAGAAGACCCATCTCTCACACCCTATACAAAAGTTAACTCAAAATGGATCAAAGATCTAAACATTAGGTCTAAGACCATAAAACAGTTAGAGGAAAATGTAGGGAGATATCTTATGGATCTTACAATTGGAGGCGGTTTTATGGACCTTAAACCTAAAGCAAGAGCACTGAAGAAGGAAATAAATAAATGGGAACTCCTCAAAATTAAACACTTTTGTGCATCAAAGAACTTCATCAAGAAAGTAGAAAGACAGCCTTCACAATGGGAGACAATATTTGGAAATGATATATCAGATAAAGGTCTAGTATCCAGAATTTATAAAGAGATTGTTCATCTCAACAACAAAAAGACAGCCAACCCAATTACAAAATGGGAAAAAGACTTGAACAGACACCTCTCAGAAGAGGAAATACGGATGGCCAAGAGGCACATGAAGAGATGCTCAATGTCCCTGGCCATTAGAGAAATGCAAATCAAAACCACAATGAGATATCATCTCACACCCACCAGAATGGCCATTATCAACAAAACAGAAAATGACAAGTGCTGGAGAGGATGCGGAGAAAGAGGCACACTTATCCACAGTTGGTGGGAATGTCAAAGGGTGCAACCACTGTGGAAGGCAGTTTGGCGGTTCCTCAAAAAGCTGAATATAGAATTGCCATACGACCCAGCAATACCATTGCTAGGTATCTACTCAAAGGACTTAAGGGCAAAGACACAAACGGACATTTGCACACCAATGTTTATAGCAGCATTATTTACAATTGCAAAGAGATGGAAACAGCCAAAATCTCCATCAACAGAAGAGTGGCTAAACAAACTGTGGTATATACATACGATGGAATATTATGCAGCTTTAAGACAAGATAAACTTATGAACCATGTAATAACATGGATGGACCTAGAGAATATTATGCTGAGTGAATCCAGCCAAAAACTAAAGGACAAATACTGTATGGTCCCACTGATGTGAACGGACATTCGAGAATAAACTTGAAATATGTCATTGGTAACAGAGTTCAGCAGGAGTTAGAAACAGGGTAAGACAATGGGTAATTGAAGCTGAAGGGATACAGACTGTGCAACAGGACTAGATACAAAAACTCAAAAATGGACAGCACAATAATACCTAATTGTAAAGTAATCATGTTAAAACACTGAATGAAGCTGCATCTGAGCTATAGGTTTTTGTTTTGTTTTGTTTTGTTTTGTTTTGATTTTACTATTATTACTTTTATTTTTTTCTCTATATTAACATTCTATATCTTTTTCGGTTATGTTGCTAGTTCTTCTAAACCAATGCAAATGTACTAAGAAATGATGATCATGCATCTATGTGATGATGTTAAGAATTAATGATTGCATGTGTAGAATGGTATGATCTCTAAATGTTGGGTTAATTTCTTTTTTTCCGTTAATTAAAAAAAAAAAAAAAAAGAGAAGGGATAATTGGAGATGAAGGAATACAGACTGCACAACGGGACTGGATATAAAAACTCAGAAATGGACAGCACAATACTACCCAATTGTAATGCAATTATGTTAAAACACTGAATGAAGCTGCATGTGAGGTATAGGTTTTTTGTTTTTGTTTTTTTAGTTTTTTTTTCTTTCTATTATCGTTTTAATTCTTATTCTGTTGTCTTTTTATTTCTTTTTCTAAATCGATGCAAATGTACTAAGAAATGATGAATATGCAACTATGTGATGTTATTAAGAATTACTGATTGTACATGTAGATTGGAATGATTTCTAATTGTTTTGTTAATTCTTTTTTTAATTAATAAAAAAAAAAAGTGAAAAAAAAAAAAAAAAAAAAAAAAAAAAAAGAAGAAACAGAAGATTCAACAAAGGCTTAAATTTAAAATTTGCAGCTCTGTTTGAAAATATACACAAAAGTTAATGCCAGAGATCACAAAACATTTTACAGAGTCAGCAGTGTTATTTACATAAAGATAGTTTAAAGATGATCAAGATTTCTCATGAAGAATCCTGCCTTATTATCAATGGTTTTGTGTGTGGTTTCTTTTGTTTTTGTTTTTTCTAACAGTGGTATTGTTCTAGTTTGCTAGCTGCCAGAATACAATATACCAGAAACGGAATGGCTTTAAAAAGGGGGAATTAAGTAAATTCCTAGTTTACAGTTCTAAGGCTGAGAAAATGTCCCAGTTACAACAAGTCTATAGAAATGTCCAAAAGGGCATCCAGGGAAAGATACCTTGGTTCAAGAAGGCCAGTGAAGTTCAGGGTTTCTCTCTCAAGTGAGAAGGCACATAGCGAACACAGTCAGTTTCTCTCTCATCTGGAAAGGCACACGGTGAACACAGGGTTCCTCTCTCATCTGAAAGGGCACATGATGGACACGGCATCATCTACTAGCTTCTCCTGGCTTCCTGTTTCATGAAACTCTCTGGGAGACATTTTCCTTCATCTCCGAAGTTTGCTGGCTGGTGGGGCTCTGCTTCTCGTGGCTCTGTCGTTCTGTTCTGCTCTCTCTGAATCTCCTTCTTTCTCCAAAATGTTTCCTCTTTTATAGGACACCAGAAACTAATCAAGACCCACCCAGATGGGTGGAGACACACCTCCAGCTAATCCAATTTAACAACCACTCTTGATTAAATCACATCTCCAGGGAGATGATCTAATTACAGTATCCAACATTCAATCCTGAATAGGGATTAGAAGAAACGGCTGCCTTTACAAAATGGAATTAGGATTAAAACATGGCTTTTCTAGGGTACATACATCATTTCAAACCAGCACAGGTATAAGCAGAGTTTTTAAAGAAACATTGCTTGATTGATAATTATAAATATATATGACATAACACAGTTTTATAATGTATAAAAGATGAAATAGAAAACATGTTTGAATCACCCACTTGTAATTATTTTTAGATTTCAAAATGCCATTTTGATTTCTCATTCCAAGCTAGTATTTTTCTACATCTCTTTGCTGATACTTGTTTTCCTTTTGTATCCTCTTTTTCTGCTTCATCATATTTAATCCTCAACAATAATTCTAAGAAGTATTTTTCCATCATTTTACACTTGTGACAGTTGCAGCTCAATGAGGCTGAGTCATCTGACCAATATCATATTGCTAAGTAAGGGTGCTGGGTTTGAACCTGTTCATTCTAATAGCCTGTGTTGTTTCCTCTAATGTCTTAAATGTATTTAAGATTTTTTTTTCCTCAAATGCAGAGAATATCTTTACGTTATGATTATTAATTAAAATTAGATTTGTTGGAGTGGCAAGAATCCCAAAACAACATTTACTTTAAAAGAAGTTTATTCTTCTATGTGGCAATACAATTTTATTCTTTTTTTTTTCTTTGTATGCTTTATGGCAGGGTCACATTTCATTGTTTTTCTATGTGAGTATCCCTGTACTGCAGCACCACTTGTTGAATTTTTGTTTGTTTTTTTGTTTATTTGGGGGGAGTTGCATGGACCGGGGATCGAACCCAGGTCTCTTGCATGGCAGGCGAGAATTCTACCACTGAACTATCTTTGCACCCCTGTAATACAGTTTTAGGGTAAGCATCTTGGTTGGTAAGAAGTGTCACCATGACATTTGGAACATGTGCTCCTTTTTTGTTGCTCTGCTACCCTTAACACGGGGCTTTTCTCTTGTGGTCCAAAGTATCTGCCCATGCTCCAACATTCTACCCTAGTAGGAAGGAAAAAGGGTAAAGAAGGATACTTTTGCTTATTTCCCAGTGGCCAAAACGTTGTATACTTGACGGCCATCCCAGCAATAAGGGAAGCCAAGAAATGTGGGGTTTCTTACAGTAGGGGTGGATAGAGATTTGGAGTGATAGCATTTGTCACAATGATGTAATCAGATTTTGTTTAAACTGTTGTATTCTTGGGTACTTACTGAGCACTTAATATTTTCCAGACATTGTGGTTTATAAATATATGCCATGGTAAAATAGTAATTCCTTTGTTCATTAACAGTTTAGGAAAATTTCGCTCTAAATAGATTAAACTAAAGAGTATCCACGTATTCTGTTTGTGCATATAGAAGAAAAGTCAAGAGAAGTTGATATTTTAGTTAAATATTTTATTGGCAAAATAAGTGAAAGAGTGTTCTTGTCTCATAGCAAATAAAGTAATGATTCATAAAATAATACATGTGGACATTTGCAAATTTTAAAAGGTAGAATTAAATTTCAAGATTTTACCACTTTGACTTTTTATTTCTAGTCACTCATGAGTTAAAATATCTAATTCCTATTCATGCCATTGCCCTAGAAAATTTGAGTTAGTGATTATGATTTAGTAATTTACCTTACCTTGAAAGGAGTCCCTGTGAATTGTCCATTAGATAAAAATGTGATATATCTTGGTATTTAGTTAATATTTATAGTATATACATAATGATCTTTAGTTAGTTCTTCAAAGATATTTTCTAATTATTAGTTTTATTGATTTCTGGTGAGGTACCATCAGTGTTTAATAAATACTTTTTAATATGTAGTTAATAGGAACACTTATTAAAGGTATATTCATTTTCAGTTATCATGGTTATGCTAGTGGTCTTATAAACTGAATATCTGTGTAATTGGTCACAAGCCTATGTAAACAAGCCTATTGAAAGAAATTTTAAATTCCAGCAAATAAGCCAGCTCGCAAATTACTTACCATTTTGTTCAAAATCTGAAGGAAAACCATAAATCCCTCTTTAGTTTTATCTTTATGCTCTGGTTGAGGACTCTGTGTTTTTTCAAAGTAGCCCATACTTTGATGGACTTGTTCCACAGCTCAAAGTGTCTAATGGGAACTTTGAAACTTTTGAAATAAAGTTATAACTTTTACTTAAAGTACTTAATAAATTAGAAATTGTTTATATACCCTTTGTTTGAAAGAATATATTAAACTATTGCCCTTATGCCTTAATTGTTACTATATTAAAAACTTAAGTTTTCTGTAACTGGGTTGTTTAAAGCCATGTAAATGAGCTATATAAAAGTACTTGTGAAAGAGAGTGACATTAACAAGGTGGTGAAGTAAAAAAAACTCCAAATACACACATACACACTAAGAGAAACATTGAAAAATAGGCAAAAACTGTCAACCAGTTTTCCCAGAACTCCAGAAAACAGTCAAAGATAGACAGCAACCAAACAAACACTGAATCAAGAAAAGAGCAACCTAAAAAAGGTAGGAATCTTGCATGGTGCTATTACATGCTCTGGTCTCACCTACCTCCCCTGGCTTATACCTGTTTGTGAGCAATCCACATTCCCAGGTCAGGTCCTTGGTATCTGATTACAGAGTAAACAGATCACATTTAGTAACAAAATTTAGTTTATGTATCTGTTCCAGCTGCTCTGGAGGCTCTCTGAAAGACTGACTCAAGGTGTTCCTCTTTTTTGACTAACCCAGAACCAACCTGCCTTATCCAGGGTGGGGAAGTGGTGCAGAGAAGTGTTGCAGTAATGAGCAAATTGCAGCCACCTGGAGTGAAAGATTGTTATTGAAATATCTAATGCAGCACCTGAAACCTGGGAGGAGAAGCCTGGGAGAGAATTCTCACTTGGGATGGGAAGAGTAGGACATGCAGGAGCATATATACATACTGCAGAGTTAAAAGCTCCTACGTATACCCAAGGTAAGACACATTCTCCGGAAACCTATGAAGTCCCTAAGTGTTCAAGTTGGGCAGATCTATAGATTCAGTATAAGCTGGACCAACCATTGAAGGAGAGCCTATTTGCATTACAGTTTTCAACAATTAAAAAACAAAAACAAACCCTGTCCCCCTTAGGAAACAAAGAGATCAGATTTCCAGAATTAATATATCAGAATGTTCAAATGTACAGACTGCAACAAAAAAATCCCCAAAACACAGGGGAAAATGGCCCAGTTCAAGGTGACAGAAACTATCCTTGAGGAAACCCAGTCAAGAATCATACCTGGACATACTATAAGCAAACTGTTGAAGGCCAAAACGCAAAGAGAGATTTCTCAAAGCAGCAAGAAAGAAGCAACTTGTGATGTTCAGGCAGTTTCAATAAGATTAAGTGATGGTTTCTCATCAGAAACTGTTGTGGACAGAAAGCAGTGGGATGACATATTTAAAGTGTGAAAAGAAAAGAACTGTCAACTAAGAATTGTATATACAACAAAACTATCCTTTTAAAATAAGGGAGAAATCAAGACATTCCAAGATAAACAAAACCTATTGGAGTTCATTACCACTAAACCTGCCCTACAAGAAATGCTCAATAGAAGCCTTCAGGATGAAACGAAAGGACAGTAGGACAGTAACTTGAAGCCATGTAAGAATTTAAAATTCACGATAAAGATTAAGTACATGGATAAATAAAATATCAGTATTATTGTGTCCTTGGTTTGTATCTTTTTATTTCTTACATGATACAAAATATAAATCCTCCCCCCAAATCATAAATCTATGTAATTGGACACACAAACTGTAAATATGTATTTTCTGACAAGAATAACACAGAGAAGGTAAGGATGGGTTTAGAAATAGAATTGTATATGCTATTGAAGTTAAGTATCAGCTCAAACTACAGGTTGTTACAGATTTAGAGTTTTAAATATAAACTCCATGGTGGACACAAAGAAAATATCTAAAAATATATACAGAAAAGGAATTGAGAAGGGAATAAAAATGTTTCCCTATAAAATGTCAGCTAAACAGAAAAGAAGGCAACAGTGGAGGAAATGGGGGGCAGAAGTAAATCTTGCTCTGTCATTAATTACTTTAAATGAAAATGGGTTACATTTAAAAGGCAAAGATTGGCAGAATGTATTTTAAAAAAACAAAAACATGACCCACCCAACTGTATGGGTTTTTTTTTTTCTGCATGGGCAGGTACCTGTATGCTTTTCATAAGAAACTTGCTTTATGTTGAAAGACACAAGTAGATTGAAAGTGAAAGAATGGGAAAAAAATTTCTATGCAAACAGTAACCAAAAGAATTTTGGAGTAGCTTTATTAACATTAGACGAAATAGATGTTAAGTCAAAAGTTGTTACAAGAGACCATTTATTTTAATAAAAGGGTGATTCCAGCAAGAGGATTAAACACATATGCACTTAACAACAGAGCCCCCAACCAAATGAAGCAAACATTGACAGAATTGAAGGGAGAAATAGACAGTTTTATAATAATAGTTGGAAACTTCAATACACCATCTTAAATAATTTATAGAATATTAATTCAGAAGATCACTAGAGGATTTGAAGAAATACTAAGACGTATGTAGAGCATTCTACCCAATAACAGCAAAATACACATTTTTCTCAAGTGCACGCTAGATCATTCTCTGGATAGAACATACTATGTCACACAACTCAAATTTTTATTTTAAAAGGCTGAAATTTACAATGGAATTAAGCTAGAAATTGGTAACAGAAGGAAAACTGGAAAAGTCACAAACGTGAGAATTCAACAATATACTCTTAAATACTAATGGGTAAAAGAAGAAATCAAAAGGGAAATTTAGAAATTAATGAAATTGAAAACACAACAAACCAAAGCTTGAAGGATGCAGCAGAGGCAGTGCTTTTTATTGAGATAATGCCTACCTAAAATAAAAGGAGCACCAGTCCATAACCTAACATCACACCTTGGAGAAGTAGAAAAAGAACAAACTAAAACTAAAGTTAGCAGAAGAACGGAAATATTAAAGATTAGAGCAGAAACAAGAATAAGAGAATAGAAAAGCAGGAGAATCAAATGAAGCTAAAAGTTCCTTCTTTGAAAAGATCCATAAAATTGACAAAATTTCTGGAAAGAACAAAAAGAGCACAAATAGCTAAAATCAGAAATGAAAGTGTGGCTATTACTACTGACCTTACAGATATAAAAGGGATTATAAGATTTGTAATTCTGTATAGCTTAATGTAATGCCCAGATTATGTTGAGCAGATAATCAAAAAGTACTGGCAAAGTCCTTTGAGGAGTGGAAGGAAAAATATGGAACCGCTAAACTTTACTACCAGGGAAGCCCCTTGATACTGTCTCAAACTTTAGTGACTCCCAAGTCAGTAAGTAGGTCAAGCCCTTGATCTTGAGTCTTGCTGTCCTGAAGCTTATTTCTGTGGTGAAAAAGCTAAGTCTACCTCCTATTGTTATGCCTAAGAGTTACTTCCAGAGGACATCTTTTGCTGCTCAGGTGTGGGCTCTCTCTCTCTCTAAACCCAACTCAGAACAAAATCATTACCCACCCCTGACGTTGGACATGACATCCAGGGCTGAAAATCTCCCTGGCACTGTAGGATCAACAATGCCTTCCTGACCAAAAGTAGGAAAAGAATTATAACAAAATAAGGTATCAGTGGCTGAGAGAGTTTAAACAGAGTTGAGAGGCTATTTTGGATGCTACTCTTAGGCAAGCTTCAGCAAGATTTTGCTATTTACCACGGTTTGCCAAACCCTAACCCAAATCATTCTGGCCAACCCTAAAGAACATCTAGGGCACTATCTGAGATTCTACAAAGTTTCCATGTACTATGATTACTTTCCAGAAACCTCCAACCTACGTATGTGTTCCTAGGCCACATAAATCCTGAAATCCAGAGAAGTCAGCCTCTCTAGAAACTAGTTTCATCTCCCTATCCCATATTAGCGATAGCTCTTTCCAACGTGAAAAAGTTAGAATGGACATAGCCCAAATACCCCTAAAGATTGGAAGAAAGATCAAAGGAGAAGTGGAGTTACAACAGAAAAGATAGAATTTAACAAATGAATAAACCACTGAAACATTATATTGATATTTCTTTTAGTCTCCAGTGTCTTGGAACAGCTAGAAGAAAAAGCCTAAAATTGTAGAACTGTAACCCATACCAAACTCTAAGATCTGTTCTATAACTAATTGTTGTGGTGTCCTTCAAAATTGATTACTTTTTTTTGTATTTGTTATTTTTCACAATAAAAAAGGACTATAAGATAATGCTGTGAAAAAAATGTAAAGTAACAAGTTAGACAGTCTAAATGAAATATACAAATTCCTACCTACATGCAAATTACCTGAAGTAACTCAACAAGATAATCTCAACAGACCTGTAACAAATAAAGAGATTCAATCAGTAAAGTCCAGGACCCAGATGGCTTTACTGGTGAGTTTTTCCAAGTATTCAAATAACAACTAAAACAAAGCCTGCCCAAAATCTTCCCAAAATTGAAGAGGTGGGAACAATTCCTAACTAATTCTGTGAGACCAGTGTGTTACCCTGATAACAAAGCCCAGATAAAGACATAGCAAGAAAATTACATACCAATATCCCTTGTGAATATGGACCATAAAATCCTCAACAAAATACTAGCATATTGAACGCAACAGCCTATCGAAAGGATTATGTACTATGGCCAAGTGGTGCTTTTCCCATGAAGTAAAGGGTGGTTTACCATAAGAAAATCAATCAATGTAATATACTACATTAATAGAATGGGGGGGGGGGAGAAGCACGTGGTCACGTCATTTGACACAGAAAAGGCATTTGACAAAATCAACACCTTTTCATGATAAAAAACACTCAGAAATAGGGATAGAAAGAAAATTTCTCAACATGATAAAGGGTATTTATGAAAAACTCATGGCTAGTGTTATATACTCAGTGGTGAAAGACTGAAAATTTTCCCTCTAAATCAGGAACAAGATATCCGCTTTTACCACTGATACTCAACAAGGTACTGGCTGTTCTAGCTAGAGAAATTCGGAAAGAAGAAGAAATAAAAAGCATCTAAATTGGAAAGAAAGAAGTAGAACTACTCTATTCACAGATGACCAGAGCCTTTATATAAAAAATTCCCAAAGAATCAAAAGAATATTCCTGGAGCTAATTAAGTGAATTTAGCATTAGTGGGTACAAGATTAACACACACATATCAATCGTGTTTTTATCTACCAGAAGTGAAATTTGAAGAGGAAATTAATAAAACAATTCATTTACAATACTGTCTGAAAGAATAAAATATCTAGGAATAAATTTAACTAAGAAGGCAAAAAACTTGCATATCAAAACTACAAAACAGTGCTGACAGAAATTAAGGAAGACCTAAATAAATGGGAAAGCATCCCATGGTCATGGTTTGGAGGGCTTAGCGTTGTGAAGATGTCAGTACTGCAAACTCAGATTCAGAGTCTGGAATATAGTTTATAATCTGGAATGTAGGTTATTAGGGGACAGGTTTTGGGATAGAGAATAGAAAGTTAAGGCTTAAATGCACAGAATTCCTATTTGGAGTGATGGAAATGTTTTGGTAGTGAACGGTGGTGATGGTAGCACAACTTTGTGAACATAATTAAAAGTGCTGAAATACTTACCTGAATATGATTAAAAGGAGAAGTGTTAGATTTTATATGGTAACAGAATAAAAATAAATAAATCATTGGAATTATACTACGCAAACATTGATCCCTAAGTAAACCATACAATTGTAAAAATTTACTATCATCACTTGTACCAAATGTTCCATACCAGTGCAGGGTGTTGATGATGGGGTAGTATTTTAGAATCCTGTATTTTATGCATGATTGTTCTGTGAACACACAACTTCTCTAATTTAAAAAAAAAAAGTCAGATGTGCTTGTTTGAAACTGTTATGTACCACAGAAAAGCCATGTTTTTTTAATCCAGTCTTGGGGGGACAGACCTGTTGTTGGGTGGGAACTTTTAATTAAGTTATTTTCCTGGAGATCTGACCCTGCCCATTCAAGACAGGTCTTACTCTGTTTACTGGAGTCCTTTAAGAAGGAAACATTTTGGAGAAAGCACCATGGTTGGAGACAGAAAATGCCCAGGGAGATGCTAAGAGATGAAATCTAGAGTTTGCCTCAGAGAGGCTAAGAGAGGACCCACAGACACTTAGTGAGAGAATTGCCCTGGAGATGCTAAGAGAAGACCCGCAGAACACAGAGAGAAAGCCGGTAGACTCAGAAGCTAAACGTAACAAACCAGGAGCAAGAACCAGCAGACACCAGCTGTGTGCTTTCCCAACTGGCAGAGGTGTTCCAGATGTTGGTATCCTTCCTTCAAAATCCAGGTATTGTCTTGTGGATGCCTTAATTTGGGTATTTTCATGGCTTTAGAACTGTACATTTATAATCTAATAAATCCCTTTTGTAAAAGCCAATCTATTTCTGGTATATTGCATTCTGGTAGCTTTAGCAAACTGAAACATCAGTACAACCCAAAATGATACACAAATTTAAAGCAGCTCCTTTAAAACTTCCAGCAGGTGTTTTTACAGAAATGGAAAAGCTGTTCCTCAAGTTCATAGGAAATTGCAAGGGGCCCTGAAAGCCAAAACAATCTAAAAAAGAATATTATTGGATGTCTCAAACTTTCCAGTTTCAAAACTTGCAACAGCCACAGTGATTAAAACAGTGTGATACTGGCATATAAGCTTAGGTATAGATAAATGGAGTAGAATTGAGAGTCCAGAAGTGAACCCACGTATCTGTAGCCAATTGTTTTTTGACGAGGGTGTCAAGTTCATTAAATGGGGTGGGGAAAGAACAGTCTCTTCAACAAATGGTGCTGGGAAAAGTGGATATCCACATGCTAAGAATGAAATTGAACTTCTACCCATCATCACATATAAAAATTAACTCAAAATGGATCAAAGACCTAAATATAAAACCAAAATCATAAAACTCCTAGAAATAAACATAGGGAAGCATCTTAAGTACCTTGTGTTAGGCAGTGGTTTCTTAGACTTTATACCAAAAGCACAAGCAACAGAGCAACACTACATGAATGAAATATTATCAGAACTAAAAACTTAGTGCACCAAAGGACTTTATCATGAAAGTAGTCCTACAGACTAGGAGAAAACATTTGGAAACCACGTATCTGGTAAAGGTTTTTTTACTAACCAGAATACATAAAGAAATCCTGCAACTCAGCAACAAAAAGACAAACAACCAAATTTTAAGATGGCAAAAGACTTGAATAGATATTTCTCCAAAAAAGATATGCAAATAGCTAATAAGCACATGAAAAAAAATGCTCTGTGTTATTAGCCATCAGGGAAATGCAAATCCATGGTGAGATATCATTTCATGCCTACTAGAATAGCTAACTATTAAAACACAAAACAGAAGATAAGTATTGGAGATGTAAAGAAATAGTAACATTCATACATTGTTGGTGGGAATGTAAAATGGTACAGCTGCTGTGGAAGAGTCTGGTGATTCCTCAGGAAGTTAAGTGTAGAATTACCTTATAACCCAGCATTTCCACTTCTAGGTATATACCCCAAAGAATTGAAAACAGGACTCAAACGGATACTTGTACACCAATGTTCATAATAGCATTATTCACAATAGTCAAAAGATGTAAATAACCCACTGTCCATAAACTGATGACTGGATAATCAAAAAGTGGTTCATCACCCTAAGTACATGGAACCTTGAATAGGGAATGAGATCTTGTAGATTTGTCCAGTGTGATGCCCCGATAAATCCCAGAGTGACTTGAACAGCAAATAAAGAAATATTTGCCCAGTCCCATTGGAGGAATGGCAAGAAAGGGGGGAAATTCAACTTCCCCATTTGGAGAATTCCTGATATTCTCGCAAATCAACCAAATCAAAAGGCCTAGCCCTCAATCTTGGTATGTGTTCATATGACACTTATCCCCGCAAAGGAAAGACTAAGCCCACTTAAAATTAGGCCTAAGAATCACCCCCCAGAGAACCTCTTTTGTTGCTCAGATGTGGCCTACAGCCAACATGGCAAGCAAACTCACAGGGACATGATTCCTAGGGGTGTAAACCTCCCTGGCAACATGGGACAGAAATCCTAGAATGAACTGGGACTCAGCAATAAGGGGTTGAGAAAATCTTCTTGACCGAAAGTGGAAGAGAGAAATGAGACAAAATAATATGTCAGTGGCTGAGAGATTTCAGAGTCGAGAGGTTATCCTGGAGGTTATTCTTATGCATTATATAGATATCTTCTTTTTAGTTTAAGGTGTATTAAAGAGGCTAGAGAAAAGTGCCTGAAACTGTAGAGCTGTGTTCCAGTAGCCATGTGTCTTGAAGATGACTGTATAATGATATAGCTTTCTCAGTGTGACTGGGTGATTGTGAACACCTTGTGTCTGGTGCTCTTCTTGCCTACAGTATGGACAGATGAGTAAAACTTAAGGGTTAAAAATAAACAAATAATAGAGGAAACAAATGTTAAAAAAATAATAATAATAGATGGTTACATGGGGAAAAATAGACCTATTGCGAACTATGGACTATGGTTAACAGTGATATTTAAATAAATTTTCATTGACAGTTAACAAATCTACCATACCAATACTATGGTCAGTTTGTGGGGGCTGGGTGGCAGGGAGAAATAAGGGATATAGGAGGATTTGAGTTTTATTTTTATTTCCTTTCTGGAGTAATGAAAATTTTCCCAAGTTGATCATGGGGATGTATGCACAACTATGTGATGATGCTGTGAGCCAGTGATTGTATACTTTAGATGATTTGTATGGTGTGTGAGTATATTTCAGCAAAACTGTATTAAGAAAAAAAAGTTGATTACGATGATAGAAATGTTTTATTCCTTCTAGCATTCCATATTCTGCAGCAAGCTAGAAGGAAAAATCGGAGAGGATGCTATGGTGCCCATGAAAAACTCTGGAATCTGTCCTGTAACTACTTGTTGAAGAGTGTTTTGAAAACTATTGCTTTTTTCTTCTTCCTTTGCTTTGTGTATATATTATATGATGCAATTTTAAAAGTTTAAAAAAAAGTGGGACTTCCGGGTCAAGATGGCGGCTTAACAACGTGCGTTGTTTTAGTTCGTCCTCCAGAACAACTACTAAATAACCAGAAACAATACAGAACAGCTCCTGGGGCCACGTCTGTGAGCAGACACACAGCGTACCCCAGTCTGGACCAGCTGGACCAGCTGCGAGCACCCCCCAGAACCGTGAGTTCCCAAAGCTGCGGCGGCCAGCGCCCCTCCCCCATAGGCCACTTCCCAGAGGGGAAAGGAAAGGACTTTACCAGCAGCAGGGACTGGGCACAATCAAACGCCAGTTGTCGAACTAATTAACAAATTGTGACTACTGAAAATAAGCCCTCAGCTTAGGTGAACCTGATCAAAGCAGAGGTTGCTCATTTTTCCCCCGGCGCCAAGGGGACAGGACTGACAGAAAAAAGGGGGAGAAAAAAAGAAGGAAACAGGTTTTTGTGGCTGTGTATCTACAAAGGCTTGACTGCCTCTGGATACAGCGGCAGGACTTTTCAGGCTGCAACTGCCCCAGCCATAGGCAGAAGTGAGCTCTTTTGGGGGCTTGTCTGGAGCCTGTGCCTTCCCCAGAGGAGGGGTGAAGCCCAACTCAGGTGGAATCCCTCCCTCACGGAATTCAGACCCCAGGGCTTGGTAATTTGAAGCCATTAAAACCAGCCTACAACCTCTCCTCTGTCTCCACCATGCCCCCAGCAGGGAGAGTCTGCCAAAGTTAAAGGTACCACATTATCTTATGCTGGTGGGACCTGCAGTCAGACAAGCGCCACACAGAGGGCAGGATAAGAAAAACAGAGTCCAGAGACTTCACAGGAAAGTCTTTCAACTTGCTGGGTCTCACCCTCAGGGAAAACCGATGCAGGTGACTCTTTCCTCCTGATAGAAGGCCAGTTTGGTCTGGGAAAATCTGGCTGGGGTATATAATATCTAAGTAGACCCTCCTAAGTGTGTGTCGGAGGGGAAGGCACCACACAAGCAGGGCAAGAAACAAGAAAACAAGAACTGAAAAATTCTCCTCTGTTAAACAAAACTTAAGCTAAACAGATCCAAACAGATCCAAATAAAGCTGAACAGAATGTCAAAGAACAGACAGACAACAAATTCATCCAGCAAGAAAACCCTAGATAAAAGAAGTGAAAGCAATCTCCAGAATAAACTAATTAAGGTAATTAAATGCCTAGACGCCAGCAAAAAATAACAAATCACACTAGGAAAATTGAAGGTATGGCCCAGTCAAAGGAACCCAACAATTCAAATGACATACAGGAGCTGAAACAATTAATTCAGAATAAATGAACAGACATGGAAAACCTCATCAAAAACCAAATCAGTGAGTTGAGGGAGGATATAAAGAAGGCAAGGAAAGAACAAAAAGAAGAAACTGAAAATCTGAAAAAACAAATCACAGAACTTATGGGAATGAAAGACACAGTAGAAGAGATAAAAAAAACAATGGAAACCTACAATGGTAGATTTTGAGAGACAACATAGGATTTCTAAACTGGAGGACGGAACATCTGAAATCCAACAAGAAACAGAAACTATAGGAAAAAAAAAAGAAAAGTATGAGCAGGAACTCAGGAAATTGAAAGACAATATGAAGCGCACGAATATATGTGTTGTGGGTGTCCCAGAAGAAGAAGAGAAGGGAAAAGGAGGAGAACAACTAATGGAGGAAATTATCACTGAAAATTTCCCAACTCTTATGAAAGACTTAAAATTACAGATCCAAGAAGTGCAGCGTACCCCAAAAGAATAGATCCAAATAGACATACTCCAAGACATTTAATAAGCAGAATGTCAGAGGTCAAAGAGAAAGAGAGGATCTGGAAAGCAGCAAGAGAAAAGCAATCCATCACATAAAAGGGAAGCCCAATAAGACTATGCGCAGATCTCTCAGCAGAAACCATGGAGGCGAGAAGACAGTGGGATAGTATATTTAAATTATTAAAAGAGAAAAACTGCTAACCAAGAATTCTATATCCAGCAAAATTGTCCTTCAAAAATGAGAGAGAAATTAAAACATTTTCAGATAAAAAATCACTGAGAGAATTTGTGACCAAGAGACCAGCTCTGTAAGAAATACTAAAGGGAACACTAGAGACAGATACGAAGACAGAAGAGAGAGGTGTGGAGAAGAGTGTAGAAAGGAAGACTATGAGTAAAGGTAAAAAGAAAGAAAATTAGATATGACATATAAAATCCAGAAGGGAAAATAGTAGAAGAAAGTACTACCCATGCAGTAATAACACTGAATGTTAATGAGTTAAACTCTCCAATCAAAAGACGTAGTCTGGCAGAATGGATTAAAAACAGGACCCATCTATATGCTGTCTCTATTCAGAGGACACGAGGCCAAGGACACAAATGTACATTTACACACCAGTGTTTATAGCAGCATTATTAACAATTACCAAGAGATGGAAGCAGCCAAAATGTCCATCAATAGATGGTTGACTAAACAAACTGTGACATTTATATAAGATGGAATATTATGCAGCTGTAAGACAGAATAAAATTATGAAGTATGTAATAACATGAATGGACCTTAAGGACATTATGCTGAGTGTGATTAGCCAGAAACAAAAGGACAAATACTGTATGGTCTCACTGATATGAACTGACATTAGTGAATAAACTTGGAATATTTCCTTGGTAACAGAGACCATCAGGAGATAGAAATAGGGTAAGATATTGGGTAGTTGGAGCTGAAGAGATACAGATTGTGCAACAGGACTGAATATAAAAACTCAGAGATGGACAGCACAATATTACCTAACTGTAATACAATTATGTTAAAACACTGAATGAAGCTGCATATGAGAATGATAGAGGGAGGAGGGCTGGGGCATAAATGAAATCACAAAGAAAGATAGACGATAAAGATTGAGATGGTGTAATCTAGGAATGCCTAGAGTGTGTAATGATAGTGACTAAATGTACAAATTTAAAAATGTTTTTGCATGAGGAAGAACAAAGGAATGTCATTATTGCAGGGTGCTGAAAATAGATGATAATTAATACTTTAAAATGTCTCCTTATGTGTGAGACTAAAGCAAAAAATATTTATTTGGTACAAATCTATACTTTGACTAGTGCATCTCCCAATATAACTTATGTAGATAGTTGATTGAACAGCTTAAGCACATGGAACTTTGTATAGGACATGAGATTTTGTTGGTTTGTCCAGGTGATGCCCTGATGAATCCCAGAGTGATTTGATCAGTGAGTGGAAAAGTATTTGCAAAGTCCCCTTTGGGGAATGGTGAGAACAGGGGAAAACTCAACTTCCCCAAGTTGAATTCTTGGTATTTTCACAAGCAGTGTGGACAACCAAAGCTATAGGCTGAGCCCCCAGTCTTGGGGTTTGTTCATATGAAACAACCCCACAGGGAATAGGTCAAGCCTACTTAAAATTAAGCCTAAGAGTCACCCCCAAGAGAACCTCTTTTGTTGCTCAGATGTGGCCTCTCTCTCCAGCCAACACAGCAAGCAGACTCACCACCCTCCCCCTGTCTACGTGAGACACAACTACCAGGGGTGTGGATCTTCCTGGTAGCGTGGGACAGAAATCCCAGAATGAGCTGAGATTCAGCATCAAGGGATTGAGAAAAACTCTAGAATGAGCTGAGACCCAGCATCAAGGGATTGAGAAAACCTTCTCAACCGAAAGGGGGGAACAGTGAAATGAGACAAAGTGTCAGTGGCTGAGAGATTCCAAACAGAGTCAAGAGGTTATCCTGCAGGTTATTCTTATGCATTAAGTAGATAGCACCTTGTTATCCAAGATGTAATGGAGAGGCTGGAGGAAACTGCCTGAAAATGTAGAGCTGTGTTCCAGTAGCCATGTTTCTTGATGATGATTATATAATGATATAGCTTTCACAATGTGACTGTGTTATTGTGAAAACCTTGTGTCTGATGCTCCTTTTATCTACCTTGTCAACAGATGAGAGAAACATATGGAATAAAAATAAATAATAGGGGGATAAAAAAAAGAAATAGTCAAAATAAGTTTGGAAATAGAAACACACTTGCATATAGAGGAATTATATTCTCTTTATAAAATAATAAATTATATTACCCTACATATCTAAAAATTTAGCCAAGATTAATGTACAAGAAGGAATAAAATTAAGTGATTAAGAATGTATTTCAAGTTTTTAGAAAAGATTATTAAGTAAGGAAGGAAAGGAAATAATGTTAGCTTAGACAAAGCAGGAAATAGTTACAAACTTTTCACAAGTTGAATTACAAAAGAGGAAAACTGTAAGTATAAACAATATAATGAAGAAAGGAAATTCAAATATTGATGCATATTAATTTAACTCTATCAAAGCATGCTTTGCAAAAATTAATGGAAATATTACAAAAACTGATAAATTTATATTCTAAGAAAATATGTTTTTGACATTTAAAGCTTTTGTGGCAGAAAATAGTAATGGGGTAATGTTTGGAAGAATTCAAAAGGGAAATATAAAATGGCTGCAATCTAAGAAAATTTTGTGAATAAATCTTATTGATTTTTCAAAAAAAAAATGGTTCATTCATAGCAGTGGGATATTATTCAGCTTAAAAAAAATGATGTTCAGATACATGCTAAAACATGATTGATTGATGAAATCCTTATTTTACGTGAAATAAACTAGATGTAAAAGAATATCTGGAGGGAGAGGAATAGGAAGCCATTGCTTTAATAGGTACAGAGATTCTTTTTAGGGTCATGAAAAAGTCTTAGTAATGGATGGTGATGGTAGCACATTAATACTATTGAATTGTACACTTAATAATGGTTAAAATGGGAAATTTTGTGTATGTTACCACAATTTAAAGAAGCAGTACTTTTGGAAATTAAAAGAATATATTCATTTACTTCTGTTCATTGTTGGCCTTCAAGAATATCTTCTATTAAGCCCACTAGTGATTATTCCTGACAATAATTGCATAAATAGAATTCTAAATCAGTGATTAGCTCATTAACTTCCTTGTGATATGAACAGATCTGCAGTACTTTTAACTTGAGCAAGCTTTATATCGACCTACTTTAACAACAATGTTTTGGTTTCATTTTCTTCATATATTGAAACAGGTATAGATGCAAGAGGAAAGTATTGTATTGGAAACTAATGTACTCATCACATTAATTGTTTCTGATTTGTTTTACTTATCCAGAAATATTGACTAGTTACCATGTGCCACAGTACCATGTGTACTGTGATAATTCACTGTAGGAAGGGGAGGATCCAGAGAAGTATTTACACATTGTGCATATTTTGAGATAGCCACTTACATTTTATGATACTTTTCCTTGTAGATGCGGTCTTCAGTCTTTTTCCTTTTCTATTTTATTTTATTGTAATAACTTAAATACAAAATTAAATTTCCCATTTTAGCCACTCTCAGGTATATAATTCAGTGACATTAATTACATTCATAATGTGCTGTATACCTTTACTACTGTCCGTTACCAGTGCTTTTCTTTCACCCCAATTAGAAACCTGCACCCACTAAACATTAACAGCCTGTTCCTCCCTGCTCATTCCCCACCACTGGTAACTGGAAGTAGAACTTTTTCAAAATTTTAAAATTCTTTTGGATTAAAGTAATTTAAATCTGACTCAAACTGGCTTATAGAATAAGAAAACTCAGTTCATATAACAAGAAGCGTTGAGGAAGTACACAGTAATGGGCTGTCTCTGATCATCTTTAGTTGTCCTAACTCTGCCCTCCTCAGGATGTCAACGTGAGCCTTAGGTTAGCCTACTATAAATCATGCAACATTTGTCCTTGTTTATATCTCCAGGAGAGAAGAGAGGGCACTGTCTTTCCCAGAAGAAAAAAAAAAAAAAAAAAGCAGGCTGCTATTGTGTTTCACTGGTCCAAATTGTCTTGGGCTTACTCATCCTTGAGGGATATAGAATTATTTATGAATGACCAGACTGTTCATATGGGATGAAATGGGTATCATAAAGTCAATCACAATGTCTACTTCATAGGAAGTAAAGTCTGGATGTACATATTTTTACATCTACAAGTGATTCAGGGTACAGATAATTTTGAGAACTGCTGTGCTTCCCAATTCAAGCATTAAAAATGGTGCGGTGTAGGACAGAACTGAATACAAAAACTCAGAAATGGACAGCACAATACTATCTGACTGTGTTACAATTATGTTAAAACACTGAATGAAGCTGCATGTGAGAATGATAGAGGGAGGAGGGCTGGGGCACAAATGAAATCAGAAAGATAGATGATAAAGACTGAGATGGTATAATCTAGGAATGCCTAGAGTGTATAATAATAGTGACTAAAATTGTACAAATCTTAAAAATGTTTTTGCATGAGGAAAAACAAAGGAATGTGATTACTGCCGGGTGCTGAAAATAGATGGTAATTAATATTTTAAAATGTCGCCTTATGTGTGAGACTAAAGCAAAAAATGTTTATTTGGTACAAAATTTATATTTTGACTAGTGCATTTCCTAATATAACTTATGTAGATAGTTTGATTGAACATCATAAGTACTTGGAATCTCAGGTAGGACATGAGATTTTGTTGGTTTGTCCAGAGTGATGCCCTGATGAATCCCAGAGTGATATGATCAGTGAGTGGAAAAGTATTTGCAAAGCCTCCTTCGGGGAATGGTGAGAATGGGGAGAAATTCAACTTCCCCAAGTTGAATTCTCGATATTCTCACAAGCAGTGTGGACAACCAAAGCTATAGGCTGAGCCCCCAGTCTTGGGGTTTGTTCATATGAAACTTAACCCCACAAAGGATAGGTCAAGTCTACTTAAAATTGAGGCCTAAAAGTCACCCCCAAGAGAGTCTCTTTTGTTGCTCAGATGTGGCTTCTCTCTCCAGCCAACACAACAAGCAATCTCACCACCCTCCCCCTGTCTACGTAGGACATGACTCTCAGGGGTGTGGACCTTCCTGGCAACGTGGGACAGAAACCCTAGAATGAGCTGAGACTCAGCATAAAGGGATTGAGAAAAACCCTAGAATGAGCTGAGACTCAGCATCAAGGGATTGAGAAAACCTTCTGGACCAAAAGGGGGAAGGGTGAAATGAGACAAAGTGTCAATGGCTGAGAGATTCCAAACAGAGTCATTATCCTGGAGGTTATTCTTACGCATTAAGTAGATATCTCACCTTGTTATTCAAGATGTAATGGAGAGGCTGGAGGGAACAGCCTGAAAATGTAGAGCTGTGTTCCAGTAGCCATGTTTCTTGAGGATGATTGAATAAAGATATAGCTTTCACAATGTAACTGTGTGATTGTGAAAACCTTTTGTCTGATGCTCCTTTTATCTACCATGTCAACAGACGAGTAGAACATATGGAATAAAAATAAGGAATGGGGAAACAAATGTTAAAGTAAATTTAGTTTGAAATGCTAGTGATCAATGAAAGCAAGGGGTAAGGGGTATGGTAGGTATAATCTTTTTTTTTTTCTGTTTTCATTTTCTTCTGTTGTCTTTTTATTTCTTTTTCTGAATTGATGCGAATGTTCTAAGAAATGATGAATATGCAACTAAGTGATGATATTGTGAGTTACTAATTATATATGTTAATGTTTTATTTCGTTTGTTGAATTTTTTTTAATTAATAAATAAATTTTTTTTTTAAATGATGCGGTAGGGAGGCTTTTTTCCCTTCTTATTTTCCGGTGAAACAGATTTACTCTGTGTTGTAGCTTGGTTTCACTTATCTTGATTTCTACTAAAGAGGCTAAAATTTTCATTAAACAATTTTAATAAGGAAAAATAATTCTTAAGGATAAGGATTAAAAACATATTCATAATTATCATTTAAATGTATTAGCCTGCCATGTGAAATATAGCTAATTCCTAATGCGCTTGCTGATGTTAGAGATCCTTTGACTGTACTGTTTAATCACTTGTAGCATAATGGTAAAAAGTATTTTAACTACTTGGAACAAAGCTGTCCAACAATCTCATTTATCCTAAACACTAAGAAATAAAAGCAATAAAGAAAGAATTCTGAGCAGCATGACTTGGGCCTAAAACCCATGTAGTTTATTTTTAGGAAAATCTCCTAAACTCCAATTTAATGTTTGTGTACCTTCCTTTAAAAAAGCCATATCTAGCAAGCTTATTTCTTTGGTTTATCAGAAAAGTGGGATTCAGTAGTTAATCTTATAGACCATCAGCTAAAAGAAGTGACAGCAACATGACAGTAAGAAAGAGGAGAGGTGAATCTGTAAAAAGTAGAAGTAACTCAAGAAACCCAGCAAATTAGGACAGCTTTTTCCAAAAAAAAAGCTTTATACACATAAATGGGTCTTGAAGTTCTCATTGCAAAACAGTGAACTGTTTTATGAGTATAATGATTATCTATGGTAACCAAGAAAGAGTTATGTTATTTTGAGTAGTCTTTAAAAATACAAAATATGGTAATTTGCTTTAGAAATAGTTGCAATCAAAATGATAAAATACTGTTTTAGTGCTTGAAAGGTGTTAAAACTTCACCTATTATGAAAACACTGTTTTTACTACAATTAAGAAAAACAGTAAAGCTTTAGCTTTTTGTACACAGTGGATTGGAGCAGCATCTTTCTTGAGGTCTTATCCATTTATGAATTTATAAAAATGTACATTTTTTTCTTTTAAATCTTGTCCTTTTCCTTACCCTTCCTCATGCCCTCAAGCAATGCAAATGAATTTAGTTTTAACCAAGACATCATAAAAGGGAACCTTTTCATAAGATAGCAATCAAATATATTACATTGGTTCACCTTGCCACAAGTTGTTACCCAAAGCCCCAATTTTTAAAATATACATTTTGTTTTTATTTTTAAATATTTTCTACTCTACAATGATTCTGCAACCTGTGGGTGTATTTTATAGTATGTGTTACCACTTTGGAGCATCTGCAGTCGAGGAAGGAAATATATTTTTTGTGAAGAGTATTAAAAACTACCCATATTGCTGATCAGTTCTGTCAGTGCCATTAATTGAAGGTTTATTGTATAAATTTTGATATGAGTCCCTTTCATCTTGTAGTAAAATGGCTCAGTACATTGTTTAGACTAGTAACTCTTATAAGAAATGCAGAAAATTTTTAATAAAACTGAAAATACTTCTAATCTCAGGTTTTTTGTACTTGAAGCAATTTTGTGTTTTTCATTAAGTACTTATGTTATAGAACATTGTTATTGACATCATTCCATCTGTGTACCACATGAAAACTGGAATAATTTGTTTTTTGTTGTTTGGGTTTTTTTTGTACTTTATACTCAACTTTTCTAATATGAAGGGATTTTTTTTCATTTGTATTTACCCAAGGCAATAGTAAAAAAGTGGTATCTTGGCGCCATCTGCTGTTCATTAATATATTTCATCTACTTCAGTAAAACTTGTTAGGTAGTAGTTTGTTTTTCTGTTTGCTAATATGAAACATAAAAATGATAGGGATTTTTTTTTTAACTGCCTACATTTCCAACTGTCAAAACTATCTCTTTGTACTTTTGGTGGCAAGAAATAGGTTTGTCTAAAAAATATTTCTTTGCTCTTTATCTCTGCCACGTTCACATATATTCATTCAAGGCCTCTGAGTTCCTGAGCACTTCCTTGTCTAGCTTCCTATGTCTGGCCTTGAAAAGAGCTCCTGCGTAAGACATTTTCCTTTGCTCATATTTTTTATGTTATTTCTCTCTGACACTTAGTTTTTCATCTTCTGTAGTGTGTCAGTATCTTCTCCTTAGGTCCTGCCTGTCATACTGTGAAATCTTTCCCTATGATGCCAGACGACATTTATTTTTATTGATTTTCTTTAGCATCTTCTATAGAAATCATTTGCTTATTTTACATTCATAGTTTCTAATTGTTTCAGATGCTCAGTTATTCTATTATAGCTGAATTTATGTATGTGAGTGTCTGTATATATGAATATAAAAATACCATTTTACTCCTTATTGCCTTGTCTTTTCTTCTCAAACACATCTGTATGTTCTTTGTTGAGTAGGGCAATATATACTGAGTTTGTAATTTTTAGATAACAAATCCACACACACTAGTAGGTATGCAGGTTAGGAAATCCAGTACCCTAATTGAAAGAATTGTATGCAGAGTAAAAATAATGGATCCTGAATGGGGAACTTTGAGTAGTATGGATGAATTTCTGTGCGTAAATAACATAATGTCTATTTTGGCAACTCAGAGCTTACCCCATTATTTCTTTATCAGCTTTAAACATTGTCTCTTGATTTCTGCTATAATGATTTACTTACAGGATTCCTTCCATGCCACCTCATTCTGATATAATTTTAAATCACATACTTATATCTTAATTTTTTATTTTGTCGGCTGTGGGACATTCATGATCCTTGCCTTTCACTACTAAGCTCTTTCTGCCAATGTCTTCATCATCATGATTGATAACTTATTTGTCCTATCGTTAATGATGTTTTCTTCAGAGTTGTGTATGTAGGTTGATTCTAGAAGTTGAAAAATAATAGCAGTGTTCATTTCATTATAGATATGGAAATACTGCTCTGGACCCAGGTCATGGTCAAGAGTTGTATTTCCTTCTCCACTAGCTAATATTATTGGTAGGCCTTCAAAAGAAATCATTCCTAACTATTTTAGAGGATTCTGTTTTTTATTTTCCAATATTGCCTTTAGCCATCCTCAGTTTTTCCATACTTTCTGTTACCTAATCTAACCATTCCCTGCTAGAGCTCTGATCTAATCTATACTGGTTTATTTTGACCTGCTTTACGGCCTTTTTTCTCTTTGTGGCTTTTTTCTATGATGACTTAATTGCTAGATTCCATATCTTCTTTCTGTTTATTCCACATTTCACGGGATTAGATCCTCAGTTAACCTTCCTGAGAAAGATTATATAGGTGATAAACTCTGCATGTCTAGAAATTTTTTTATTTTACCTTTGTTCTTATTTGGTAAGAAAATTTGATTGCTGTTTATTGACCTACAGTGAATGCCATTGTTTTCAGACCCACTACTGTCCTTTGTTTACTTGCATTTTTTTAAAAACTTCTCTGAGATTTTAAGGGAATTTGTGAGCTTCCTCGACTTTGCTTCCCCCAAATCATCCAGAAATCCATTAAAATCTCGTGGACTGATAGCCACTAACACTTTCTCTTCGTATAGGGGTATATATCTTTTTATCTCTTTATTAATCATTTCATAAAGATAAAAATGGATCTTTCTAGATTGCAATTTCCCCCCAAGTTTTTATTTTTAAAGGTTTAAAATTGAAATATACTAAGAAGATAATTTGAGCATTTGATCCTAATAGTGATATTATAGTGATTTCACTAAATTAGAAAGGGATTTCCTGACTTCATGTTATATTTTATAGATAATAGTAGTATCTGTCCATATATCTTAGCATTAATGATGGCAAAAACGTTAGCCAGGGGAGAGTGAGTCATAGTGTTTTTAGTTTTGGTTTTGATTTTTCCTATTTTTACTACCACCATTCAAATTCAGACTTTTTTGGCTTATTGCCATTATAGAGGAAGTCCTTTTATTGCGCTTTGGTGTCTTTTATATATACATTGCTGTTTAAGCCACCTGTTACAAAGGTTTCCAATCAGACAACTTTTGATAGAGTTTTCTTCCTTACTCCACATGATTTAACTTTTTAAATAAATTACAGTGCGGAGTCTGAGATGAGAATGTTGGGGAAGGCTTTATAGACAGTGTGGAACTTGGCTGAATACTGAATGATAACCTTATATAAGTAGAAAGAAAAAGATGTGTGTTTTAAGCAGGAAGACCAAAGTGAATAAAGGCATGTGATATAAATGTATATAATAATAGACTAAAACAGTTAGACTAATAGTCAGCAGGTCTTCCGTTATAGGCCTGTAAAGATAATATATATAAAATAATGAGCACAGTACTTGACACAGAGTAAGAACTTCATAAATATTAGCTGCACATTTTATTGTTCTTGACTGGTCATGTTGGTTATATTGTTGTTAAAGAAGCAGTATAGAGCAAAAGTTAAGATTGTAGGTTCCTGAATCAAATTCCAGCTCTGCCTCTTACTGGGACTGCTAGAATGTTAATCTCTCTAAACTTGTTCCACATCAGTAAAATGGAAATAATAGTATCAACCTCCTAGATAGTATTAATGATTAAATGAGGTATTGAAGCCCTTGATAAATTGCCTTGTTCATAATAAGTACTTTAGTAAAAGTCAGTTTTTATTTCTAACTTGATAATTCATCTTATTTAACTTTGAATTACTGTGCTCGTCTTAAAAATCATAACTGTCCTTTCTGGTCAGGAAACGTAGTTTTTTGTCATGAATTTTTGTCATGATTGAAGAAATTCAAACTATGTGGCCAGCAAAAAAATGGAAACAACCTTAACAGAGTGCTCTGGTTAAATATTCCATAGCACATTCATGTTATGCAGCCATTGTAAACTGAGAACATTTCATGACGTGTCATGAACATATTTCATATTAATGATACAGTAAAAATGAAAAAATATGCAAAGCAGTGCATACAGTGATTCAATTAAATTATATGCTTTGTACAGAGAAAAATAACAAGAATATTCTAAAGCATTAATGATGGTAAATTCTGAGTAATGGGACTTCTTAGCAACTTTTTATCCCTCTCATGTATTTTTCTTTATTGTCCATATTTTTCAAGCAAGCATATTAGTCTTATAATATTATTATTAAAGGAAAAATAATGTGGCGCCTGCTTCAAACGGTGGCAGGATCATTGAAATCATTTTATAACGTCCCAGAATGGCTACTGATACTTTTCATAAAAAGCAAAGTATTCATTTTATCTGTGGTCAGCCCTGGGCATTTGTGGATTTAACACTGTATTTTCTGCTATTTAGCAACTATTTAAAACTTATCCATAATGAGTAGTGGTGTGTATTAGGAATGATTGTTTCTTCTTCATAAAGTTTTGGGAAGGTTGAATTAGGACTTTGAAACACAATTTGAGTATACCTAGCAAACATTTGGCCCATTTCATTTAAGATAATAGCTAATATTTTAATGCTATCTCTGCCAGTTTCTATGTTATCTTATTTAATCCTCAAAACAATTTTCTGAGGATAGGTATACCATGATTATCTCCATTTTTTTTTTTAATTTTTTTATTAATCAAAAAAAAGAAAAGAAATTAACACAACATTTAGAAATCATTCCATTCTACACATGCACTCAGTAATTCTTAGTATCATCACATAGATGTATGATCATCATTTCTTAGTACATTTGCATCGATTTAGGAAAAGAACTAGCAAAACAGCAGAAAAAGATATAGAATGTTAATATAGAGAAGAGAATTAAAATAATAATACTAATAATATATATATATATATAAAGGAAAAAGAAAAAAACAAAAACAAAAGATACAAACACACAAACAAACAAACAAAAAACCATATTTCAGGTGCAGCTTCATTCAGTGTTCCAACCTAGTTACATTACACTTAGGTATTATTGTGCTGTCCATTTTTCAGTTTTTGTATCTAGTCCTGTTGCACAGTCTGTATCCCTTCAGCTCCAATTACCCATTATCTTACCCTGTTTCTAACTCCTGCTGGTCTCTGTTACCAATGATATATTCCAAGCTGATTCTCGAATGTCGGTTCACATCAGTGGGACCATACAGTATTTGTCCTTTAGTTTTTGGCTAGACTCACTCAGCATAATGTTCTCTAGGTCCATCTATGTTATTACATGCTTCATAAGTTTAGTCTGTCTTAAAGCTGCATAATATTCCATCGTAGGTATACGCCACAGTTTGTTTAGCCACTCGTCTGTTGATGGGCATTTTGGCTGTTTCCATCTCTTTGAAGTTGTAGATAATGCTGCTATAAACACTGGTGTGCAAATGTCCGTCTGTGTCTTTGCCCTTAAGTCCTTTGAGTAGATACCTAGCAGTGGTATTGCTGGGTCGTAATCCATTCTGCCATTCTATGTCTTTTGATTGGGAAATTCAGTCCATTAACTTTTAGTGTTATTACTGTTTGGATAATATTTTCCTCTACCATTTTGGCTTTTGTATTATATATATCATATCTGATTTTCCTTCTTTCTACACTTTACTCCATACCTCTCTCTTCTGTCTTTTCGTATCTGACTCTAGTGCTCCCTTTAGTATTTCTTGCAGAGCTGGTCTCTTGGTCACAAATTCTCTCAGTGACTTTTTGTCTATAAATGTTTTAATTTCTCCTTCATTTTTGAAGGACGATTTTGCTGGATATAGGAGTCTTGGTTGGCAGTTTTTCTCTTTTAGTGATTTAAATATATCATCCCACTGTCTTCTAGCTTCCATGGTTTCTGCTGAGAAATCTACACATAGTCTTATTGGGTTTCCCTTGTATGTGACAGATTGTTTTTCTCTTGCTGCTTTCAAGATCCTCTCTTTCTCTTTGACCTCTGACATTCTAACTAGTAAATGTCTTGGAGAACGCCTATTTGGGTCTATTCTCTTTGGGGTGCGCTGCACTTCTTGGATCTGTATATTTAGGTCTTTCATAAGAGTTGGGAAATTTTCAGTGATAATTTCTTCCATTAGTTTTTCTCCTCCTTTTCCCTTCTCTTCTCCTTCTGGGACACCCACAACACGTATATTTGTGCGCTTCATATTGTCATTCAGTTCCCTGATTCCCTGCTCAAGTTTTTCCATTCTTTTCCCTATAGTTTCTGTTTCTTTTTGGAATTCAGTTGTTCCATCCTCCAGTTCACTAATTGTAGCTTCTGTCTCTTTAGATCTACCATTGTAGGTATCCATTGTTTTTTCCATTTTTTCTTCTTTGTCCTTCACTCCCACAAGTTCTGTGATTTGTTTTTTCAGATTTTCTATTTCTTCTTTTTGTTCAGCCCATATCTTCTTCATGTCCTCCCTCAATTTATTGATTTGGTTTTTGAAGAGTTTTTCCATTTCTGTTCGTATATTCAGCATTAGTTGTCTCAGCTCCTGTATCTCATTTGAACTATTGGTTTGTTCCTTTGATTGGGCCATATCTTCAATTTTCCGAGCGTCATCCATTATTTTCTGCTGGTGTCTGGGCATTTGATCAGATCTCCCTGGGTGTGGGACCCAGCTGGTTGAAAGGTTTTTCTGTGGAATCTCTGGGCTCTGTTTTTCTTTTCCTGCCCAGTAGGTGGCGCTCGTGGCGGTCGTTTGTCTGCGGGGCAGTCGGCCCCGGAAACCGCGCGTGGAGGCGGGGGTCGCTGGCCGTGGCTTGGGGGAGTGCCAGTCCAAATTGC
The DNA here is from genome assembly GCF_023851605.1 of Tamandua tetradactyla. Classification (NCBI taxonomy): domain Eukaryota; kingdom Metazoa; phylum Chordata; class Mammalia; order Pilosa; family Myrmecophagidae; genus Tamandua; species Tamandua tetradactyla. The sequence goes on along the minus strand of NC_135343.1, from coordinate 19,931,719 downwards.
CCAGCTGGCCGAGACGCCAAGCGTGACGGGAGGGCCCCGCTATCCAATGTTCCCAGTCAGACCGGGGAGCCACGTGCGTGGAGGGGACCCCAGACGCCAGCCACCCCAGCCGGGAAAACGTGCACCCCTCGGGTATCTCACAGCAGTGGATTCTCCCTACCCGTTCAGCCGTTCCAGAATGGGGTACGCTGTCTTTTTTGGTCTCTGTCGTGACTCCGGGAGCTGTTTCGTATTGTTTCTGTTTCTTTAGTTGCTTTTCTGGAGGAGGAACTAAGACCCGCGCGTCTTACTAAGCCGCCATCTTCTCCGGAAGTCTCGATTATCTCCATTTTATTTTAGATAAACTGAAACTAAGAATGGTTAAGACACTTACATACCAAGACTTCCCAGCTAGTTAGCCAAGATTCTAACCAAGAGTCAGACTCCTTGTTTCCAGAGCCTGTATTCCCAATCATTTTGCTATATTGTCTTCAGATATTATTGATACATATAATATGAAAAGAGTTAATGAAATATCCATTTGAAAATAAAGAGTCTACTGTTATGTGAGTTTTGTATAAAATATTAACTTACTAGCATTTTGAGTAAAATATGACTTGAAGGTATGAATTGACTTTTTTAATTGTATAAACATTTCCAAGAAGTGTATATTCCGTTTCATGATATTCTTTTATAAGCTAATATACTCCTAGTAATAAGTATTTCCAGTAGTATTTAGCATGACTAATTTGTAGTTAGATAGCACAGTGGTTAAGAGTATGGGATTATAGAGTCAAATCATCTTGGTTCAAATTCTACCGCTGCTACTTAATAAGGTATGACCATCAACAAGTTGCTTAACCTCTCTGTGCCATGTTTCCTCATCTGTTAAATAGAAATAGTAATATCTTCTTCATAGAGCTGATATGAACAATAATCCCTGCACATGAAAGTTTTCGGTAAGTGTTTAGGTATAATATTAGTTGTAGTAGTAGGAATAGAACTACTATTCCAATTACTATCGTTATCATTTCCGTCATTTGTATTTAATTATAGCATAAGCTTCTTATCCAAATTAGCTTGTAGTGAAAAAAATTTTGCGCTTAGAATCCATTGACCTAAAAATTATTTTGTTACCATTTACTGGCTTTCTAGCCTTCAGCATTTCATGTAAGCTTAATGAGCCTCAGTTCCTCAACAGTGAGACAGGCTAGTAATATCTTTCCTGTCAGATAATCTCTTGATCTGTAAAAGCATTACTAGAAATCATGTTACATATCCAGAAATTATAGCCTAACTATAGGACCATGAAGGGAAGAAAACTAAGGAGATCCAGATAGTTTTTTTCTGGTGAGGTCCATTTTCCATTTATAAAATAATTGTTTCTTGTGTGAATTCACAAGAAAAGGTTAAATATTTAATGCTTGTAAGAATATAATAGCCCTATTCTTATATTGATCTTCATATTTTACTAGGAAAGTCTTGCTGTTTCCTTTCCCATAAGACTGAACTAAGAAAAAGCAGTTCTGGAAATTTCTGAACTTCATGTGAAATAAGACTAGGAACAGACTAAATTGTTTTATTTTAAGCTGTGAGCCTATGATGTCTTGTTTCCCATTGTTATGCTATACAATTAAATATTAATTCCCATTAATTCCCAATGTTATACTACACAATTAAGAATCAATTCATACTTTCAGGTCATATTTTACTCAAAGTGAAATTGTGTAGTATAACATATATACAAAGTAATGAAATAAAAAAGCAATAGTTTTCAAAACACTCTTCAACAAGTAGTTACAGGACAGATCCCAGAGTTTGTCATGGGCTACCATATGATCCTCTCACATTTTTCCTTCTAGCTGCTCCAAAATATAGGAGGCTAGAAAGCTTAAATATTTTTTATCATCACAATCGACTTTTTTTCCTTTTTTTTTTGTAAAAAACAACATATGTACAAAAAGCAGTAAATTTCAAAGTGCAGCACCACGATTAGTTTCAGAACATATTTCAGCGTTTGACCTGGGTTACTATTCCATAATTTTAGGTTTTTACTTCTAGCTGCTCTAATATACTGGAGACTAAAAGAGATATCAATTTAATCATTCAGCATTCATACTCATTTGTTAAATCCTATCTTTTCTGTATAACTCCACCATCACCTTTGATCTTTCTATCCTTCTCTTTAGGGGTCTTTGGGCTATGGCCATTCTAACTTTTGCATATTGGAAGGGTCTGTCACTAATATAGGGTAGGAAGACGGAACTATCTGATGTTCTGGGGAGGCTGGGCCCTCTAGGTTTCATGACTTATCTGGACCAGGGACCATTCTGGAGGTTGTAAGTTTCTGGAAAGTTAACTCTAGTGCATGGAATTTTATATTTTATGTATTGCCCTAGGTGTTCTTTAGAATTGGTTGGAATGGTTCTGGTTGAGGTTTGGCAGGTTATGATAGGTAGCAATGTCTAACTGTTATGATAGGTAGCAATATCTAACTGAAGCTTGCATAAGAGCAACCTCCAGAGTAGCCTCTTGACTCTATTTGAACTCTCTTGGCCACTGATACTTTACTACACTTCTTTTCCCACTTTTGGTCAGAATGGTATTGTTGATCCCAGGGTGCCAGGGCCAGATTCATCCCTGGAAGTCATCTACCACATCGCCAGGGAGACTTTAACCCCTCAATGTCTTGTCCCATGTAGGAGGGAGGCAATGATTTCACTTGCAGAGTTGCGCTTAGAGAAAGTGAGGCCACATCTGAGCAACAAAGAGGTCCTCCAGAAGTAACTCTTAGACATACCTGTAGGTAGTCTAAGCTTTTCCGCTCCCTGCGTAAGCTTCACAAGAGTAAGCCTCGGGATCAAGTGCATGGCCTATTGATTTGGTGTCCTTAAAGTTTGACACAGTATCAGGGGATTCTCTGATGGTAAGGTTTAATAGTTCTGTATTCGTTCTCCCATCCCTCAAGGGACTTGGCCAATATTTTTTGATTATCTGCTTAATATATTCTAGGATGTAGTCAGGCATTACAATAATCTATACAGGATTAAAGGACCTTTTCTTATTCCGGGCTCCCTGTGTTCCAGTTGCTCAAATGAGCTGTACAGATAGGTTGAGTTAGATTATGTGGTACAGAAAATTTCAGTTCCAGACCAAATAAGCCTTTTTTCCTGTCTCAAAAGAGTATGTGTGGTTCTAAAATATGGACACTGTCTTCCATACCTCTGTGTTCTGAATTAGTTTAACCCCAACCTCATTGGCTTCATTCTTATCTCTAGTTATCAGGTTATATATGTATATATAACAGCCTCTTGAAATCCAGAAATAATAACCACCACTCCACACTTTACTGTGTCTGCTGTAAAAGCTTGCAATCTAGGCCCCTGTTTTCTTATAAGCATTTTCTTAAGGAGACCATACCGTTGTTTTTGTTCCTGGTTTATTTTGCCTCACCAAATGTCCCACATGTTCATTCACATCATTGCATGCCTCATGACTTTGTTCCTTTTTGTAGCAGTACAACCTTCATTCATAAGTTACACCATCATTTGCCAATCTACTTCTCAATCAGTGCATCCTCCAGCTACCTTTATGCTCGTCATAAAAGTGGACTCATACAGTATCTATCCTTCTGTATCTGGCTTATGTCACTCTCCCTTATATCCTCAAGGCTCATCCATCTTGTCATGTGCTTCAGGACATAATTTAGTCTTACTGCTGCATATTATCCCATCGTATGTATATACCACATTTTGTTTATCCACTCGTCTGTTGATGGGCATTTGGTCTGTTTCCATCTTTGGCGATTGTGATTAATGCTGCTATGAACTTCGGTGTGCAAATATCTGTTTGTGTCATTACTTTCACCTCTTCTGGTTATATACCAAGTAGTGCTATTGCTCAGTCATAGGGCAACTTGATATTTAGTTTCCTAAGGAACTGCCAGACTGTCTTCCATAGCAGCTTCACACCTTGGGTGGTGTGCCTCTAGTACAACATTTATTATATTGTTTCCTTATCTGTTTACATATCTCATTCCTTACTAGAGCAAGTCCATCAATGTCATACCTTTATATTCATGGAGATTTGCAAATAGATGGATATTAACAAATTTTATTTGAAGAGGTATATGAATCATAACTTAGCCTTGAGTTAGGTTTGAACTTGTTAATTTGGTGATTTTAAATTAATGGTGCACTTTATATTCTGGTCAGATCAGTTTCTACTTGATTGTAAAGCTCCTTTTGAATGACATTATTGTCCAACTGAACTTGAATGAAACTTAAAAATACTAAAATGGGGTGGGCCGCGGTGGCTCAGCGGGCAAAGTGCTTGCCTGCTATGCCGGAGGACCTCGGTTCGATTCCCGGCCCCAGCCCATGTAACAAAAACGGAGAAACAAAAAATACAATAAAACAAGAAAGTGTTTAAAGATGTTTCCCTTTCTTCCTTCCTTCCTTCCTTCTATCCTTCCTTCCTTCTCTCTGTCTTAAAAAAAAAATTAAAAAAAAAAAAACAAAAAAAAAAAAACTAAAATGTCAGAAGGTAGTAACTTTTAAAATAATGTTTTCTTGTTTCTTGTTAGGAAATAATTGTACTTGTTTTCTGAGTCTTGTCACTTGAGTGTCCCAAACTCAAACTCAAAATCTCCAAACCTGAGCTCATCCTTTTTTCCTCCGTATTTCCTCTCTCAGCCTTTAGTGGTCCCTGTCTTACTACATGGCACCACTAACCATGGGGTTGCCTGAATCAGTATTGTTCCTGGCTCCAATCTCTTCTTCACTCCTACCCATATCCAGTCAGTCCCCAGTTTTACAAATTTACCTTGTAAATGTAGTCACACCTATTCAGTTTTTCCATTTCTATTAACATTAGTTCAAGCCATCTTCCACTCTTAATTGTATTACTGCCATGGCCTCCTACCTGGAGTCTCCCGCTCGTCTTCCATCATGAGTGCTGTCCATTTCCAATTGTTTTTACATTGTTTGGGTGATCTTTCTAAAAAACAGATCAGAACATGTTACTGTCCTATTTTAAAGCCCATCAGTGGCTTCCATTGCCTTCAAGATAAAATCCAAATTATTTAAAGTATTTATAGCACCCTTCATAATCTGGCCTTTGCTGCATAGTACAATCAAATGGAGCAATGCACATTCCTTGAGGCCTGTGTTGGAGGTGAACACCTTCAGGTCCTTCTGTTTGATTGACTCGCAGTTATCATTCAGTTCTCATGTTGGACTTTATACAAGAAACCTTCAGTCATACCCAATGTCAATTGAATTGGATGTTCTGGTATGTTCCCATAATACTTTTTGCTTATCGTTACTTCAGCATATGTGACACGGTGTATTATTGTGGTCCCTGTGTAATTGTCAGTGTCTCTCTAAAGTTCTCAGAGAACAAGTACCATATTCTGTTTGGTTGATCTGTATTTCACTGGTCCCTAACATGGTGCCTGACCAATTCAGTAATTCATTCTTTATTCATTCTCCAGATATTTGTTGAGCATACTTTAAACCAGGCAAGTTAGAATGCATAGGACAGAATTTATTCTGTGGAAGTGAAGCCTTATATGACATTCAGCAGTCTTTATAATGCTAGATGTAGCTTCTGAAGATTCTTATTGTTTGAAGTAGTCGGAGTGTATATTGTGTATATATTTTTCTTTAACCAGTGTTAAGATAATCCCTGTAGTTCTTGTTGTAAAACTTCAGCAGAAGTATATATGTGTGTGTGTGTGTGTGTGTGTGTGCGCGCGCTCGCACGCGCGCATAATAACTGAATGCATTAATGGGGCTATTATATAAAAATGCCCTGACTAATTTTTTTGTTTCTAACTATACATAAACTATAATTAAAAGCAAACTGATTACAACAGCTCAAGTTTTTTTTAAATCAGTTTTTTATAGTGATTTTACTTAGAAATTTTGCCTTGATTACAGTTTACTTGTGAATTTTTTTTAGTAGAGGAAAGCTGTGGTAATTGCCCAACTGTGTTAGAAACAGTTGTCAGGTATGGTTCTTTACACTGTGAGACTGGGGAACTGTTTCTAAACACACAGTTGTTAGTAGCACAGACTCGCCTAAGTTTCCAGTCTGATCTGTGACCATGGGTAAGTAATATGGAATATGTATAGTATTTGTGGGGAAAAACTTCAGGTTAGCCTATAACATGAAGTATGTAGGGTTTAAACTCTAGCCGATCAATAGTTTGCAGCAAATCTTTAAGATGATTATAAAGGTATTTATAATTATTTGTAGAGGATAAACCACTGTCCTCAGAATGGATAGGCTTAAGTTTCTTCTTTTTTTGAAATGAGTCCAAACATAAAATCTCAATAGTATTTAACACCTAAAATTTCAAAGGTCATTTTTTAAAGCAGCAAGTTTATTCTTCAGAAGACTCTACTTATCCCTGTGGTTCCTAAGAATAGTGAAGATTCTAATATATAGAATTTTATAGCAAAATCTAGAAATTATAAAACAAATGCATATTATATGTATGTATGTTTATACAACACATTTCTAAAATGTATGATACCAACTTTTTTATCCTTTAAGAGGACTTGCAGGAGTTTAATGAAAGATGTGTTAATATAGTCTAGAACTACACTGCCCGATAGAGTAGCCACTAGCCACATATGGCCATTGAACATTTAAAATATAGCTAGTCTAAATTGATATGTGCTATAAGTATTAAAAATTGCATCCTGGATATTTGAAAATTTAAGCTAAAAAAGAAAATATATCATTAATGATTTTATATTGATTACCTATCAAATATTTTAGATATATTGAGTTCAATAAAATATATTATTAACATCAATTTAACTGTCTCTTTTTACTTTGCATTTATTTGGTGCAAAATTTATATTTTAGGTAGTGCATTATCTCATTTAACTTGTATGGTCAGTTTAGTTGAATACCATATGGAATCTTGAATAGGGTGTGAGATTTTGTTGGTTTGTCCAGGTTAGTGTGGATGCCCTGACATATCCCAAAGTAATTTGGGCAGCAAATAAAGAAGTATTTGCAAAGTCCCCTTGGGAGACTGGGGAGAACAGAGGAAATGTTCAGCTTCCCCATTTGGAGAATTTCTGATATTCTCGCAAGCAGTGGGGACAACCAGATCAATAGGCTGAGCCCTCGATCTTTGGGTTTGCCCATATGAAACTTATTCTTGCAAAGGATAAGCTAAGCCTACTTAAAATTAGTCCTAAGAGTCGTCCACCCCTTCTCTAATTAAAAATATATAAAAGAAACTAGTTGAAGCCCAATTTTGCAAGTGAAATCTTTGCCCTCCCCTCTACGTGAGAGATGACAGCCAGGGGTGAAAGTCTCCCTGGCCATGTGGTAGATGACTCCCAGGAATGAATCTGGCCCTGACACCATGGGATCAACATTTCCATCCTGACCAAAAGTGGGAAAAGAAGTGTAGCTAATAAAGTACTAGTGGCCGAGAGAGTTCAAATAGAGTGGAGAGGGTACTCTGGAGGTTGCTCTTATGCAAGCGTCAGTTAAATATTGCTACCTATCATAATCTGCCAAACCCCAACCAGGACCATTCCATCCAATTCTAAAGAAACCTAGGGCGAAACATATAAAATTCTACAAGGGTTCCATGCAATAGAGTAACTTTTCAGAAACCTACAATCTCCAGAAGGGTCCCTGGTCCAGAGAAGTATTGAAACCTAGAGGGCCAAACCTCTCCAGAACATCAGATAGTTCCATCTTCCTACCCCGTATTAGTGACAGACCCTTCCAACATGCAAAAGTTAGAATGGCCATAGCCCAGAGACCCCTAAAGAGAAGGATAGAAAGATCAAAGGTGATGGTGGAGTTATACAAAAAAGATAGAATTTAACAAATGAATATGAATGCTGAAGGATTAAATCGGTATCTCTTTTAGTCTCAGGTATTTTAGAGCAAAAGCCTAAATTGTGCGATTGTAACCCATGTCAAATGCTGAAATATGTTCTACAACTAATCGTGGTGCCGTGCTTTGGAATTTATTGCTTTTTTGTACATATGTTGTTTTTATATGAAAAGGAAAATAAGTTGATTGTGATGATAAAAAAATATTTAAGCCTTCTAGCCTCCTATATTTTGGAGCAGCTAGAAGGTTTTCCTGGAATCTGTCCTGTAACTACTTGTTGAAGAGTGCTTTGGAAACGATTGCTTTTTTACTTCTTAGCTTTGTATATATGTTATACTATACAATTAAAAAGTTAAAAAAAAAAAAAAAAGGAGGCATGACACCAAATTTCTGGATCTAGTATGCTAAAAAGAGAAAAACCTAGGAAAAGTCACTTTTATAGAAGAAATGAAGACCTGCAGGAATAAAAGAGACTAATTGAACAACACAATTGGCATTCTTGATATTTTGGACACTAAAATACAGGTTGTACGTGTTCTTTTCAAACACGTGGGACATTTATAGAAATACACCCACATGTTAGACCACAAAGGGAAGGTTTCACAAATTTCCAAGCAAGATACCACACCAGCAACATTTTCTGACTGTAGTGTGGTACGTGGAAAACCTTTACTTGGCTTTCCAAATTTCATTTGAAAGTGATGTTGAGAGCATGCATTTGAATAAAATAATAATAGATAAAACATTTATTGAATACTTAATACAAGCCAGGCACACTACTGTTTTCAGTGTGATTTTATTTAGTCGGCAGTCCTGTGAATTATACGTTGCTAATTACCATCTTTAATAGATAAAAAAGGTTTGTGCTTAAAATATTAATTTGCCCAAGGTCTCTCGATTGGAAAATCTCTGTGTTTAAGTTACACTTATTAAAGCCCCCACTTTTTTTTTTAATTGATAAGATCAAACAACATACAAAATCAAACATTATTAACATATGAACATTCCATACTTGGCGTGCAAATCAGTGGTTCACAATATCATCGCATAGTTGTACATTCATCTCCATGATCATTTCTCAGAACATTTGCATCACTCCAGAAAAAGTAACAAAAACAGAAGAAACTTATACATACCATACCCTTTACCCCTCCCTCTCATTGACCACTAGTATTTCCTTCTTCCCAGTTTATTTTAACGTTTGTTCCCCCTATATTTATTTGTTTTTAATCCATATTTTTTACACATCTTTCCATACTGTAGATAAAAGGAGCATCTGAACAGGGTTTTCACAGTCACACAGTCACATTGCGAAAGCTGTATCATTATACAATCATCTTAATGAAATGTGTGAAGCCCCCACTTTTTTTTTTGTCGTGGGCAGGCACCGGGAAACAAATCCAGGTCTCTGTCTGGCAGGTGAGAATTCCACCACTGAGCCACCTTCACACCACCCGACCCCACTTTTTAAACCTTTGTTATTATAAAATATGACCAGAGAAAACCAGATAAACAGTGGATTATTATTAAGGCATTACCCTTGTAATACCAGTAGATCAAGAAATAGAAACTTTGCCTTCATGTGCCCTATTTCAAGTATTAACCCCTTTCCCACTAAAAAAAAAAAAAGATTTTTTTGATCATTTTTTTGTAATTTAGTACCAAAGTAGAATTTTTTTTCTTGCACTTTAAGGTAGCTTATTTGATTATTATCTCTGCCCATAAAACACTTTCTTACATTCAGAAGACTTCCCCCAACCCCGCCTCAGATATGAGCCTAGGAGGCCTGAGATAGGATTGGAAGGCATGAATTCAAATTTCAATCAGTGCCCTTCACATCTTTTCCACCAAGGATTGTCAAAGCTTTCTTTCTCCTCCTGGCCATTTAGTAATAAATAATACCCTTTGAAGGATTCTGAAAGAACTAGCCTAATGGCAGAAGGGAGAGCTCCCCAAGAGAGACATTCTTGCACATCGTAGCTGCCATTGCTACATCTCCAAAGGCCTGTTACAGTTCAGAGAAAGCACCCGGGCTTCCTCCATTGGAGATTGGCTCTGGAAGTTGCAGTATATCCAGGCCTTGGGCCTGACAACGGATGTCCTGGCTTTCCACATTCTGGACCATTTGCATGAACTATTGTCTTGCTTTGGGCAGTCCAGTAGGATGACACGTGACTAGCGAGTGGCCGTGAACCACCCTTCAACTGAATGTAAGGTGCAGTCATGCACCTCAATGAGGTGAAGGTTAGCATCTCAGCGGCTCAAGATGTGATCCTCCTGGTCCTCTTTCATGTAAAATACCAGTGGAGCATTAAAGTTTTCAGGCACAATCCACAATTTTTATACATTGCTTCATTCTGAATCGAAATAGAGACAAATTCAAGCTCCAGACACACGGCAATTTACATAAAAGGAACTTGGAAAAAGGAGAGGCTCGTACCTGTGTTAAATATAAGCAATTAACCACACCTCTTGGACCACCTTAGGGAGAAGTTCTCATTCCCTGTGGCTCCTATCAAGAAAATCCATTCCAAGTAATTCTTAAAGAGTATACCTAGTTAGGTTAACTTCTTCCCTGTTGTTTTTCCTGTGTAATTTATTTGTTGAAGAAACTGGTAGTTTGACTTGTATTATTTCCTACAGGTTTGATCTGATTCTGGTTTGGTATTTTTGTCAGACTTTATAGGTGGTGGTAATAGCAATTTCTGTATGTCTGGTTGTTTTTCTTTTTGTGATGTTAAGAATTATTGATATTGCCAATCCAGTAATTCATTAGAGATTGCAGAATTGTGATTTCTCTAATTTTGTTATTTATTCTTCTTACAAATATCAGTATGAACTCAGGGATTTAGATATAATTTCTTTCAATCCATTAGAGATACCCTTACTGATGCTCAAATTGTCCCATCTTTGGCCAGTGGGAGCCTCTTCAAATTGGCTCCTTGCACTTGTGGAATTTATATTTTAGTGAATATATGAATATATAAGCATATGTGTGTATATCCTTTAAAACATAGTTGTTTACATAGTAAACCTATTGTTGTATTTATTTTGTGTTTTTTTTCACCTACTATATATTGGAAGATACCTCCATGTCAGTCTAGACAGAACTGTCTTTTATTTTTTAATGACTGACTAATAGTCCATGATACTGCTATACCATAGTTGTATTTAATAAATCCTTCTTTATGGACATTTAGATTATACGGTGCAGTGAGTTTCTTCGTGCATAACTACTTTACCTGCATATATGAATATGGCTGCAGGATCAGTTCCCAGAAATGGAGTGGCTAAGGAATAGCTAATGCTCAGTTGCCCTCCATTGAGCAATTAAGGACCATTTTTTCCCCTCATATTATTGGATGATACTAGTGTGTTATTAAACTTTTGACCTTTTCTAATCAGTTAGTTAAAAATGATCATCCTTCATGCATCTATGTGATGATGTTAAGAATTACTGATTGCATATGTAGAATGGAATGATTTCTAAATGTTGTGTTAATTTCTTTTTTTTCTTTAATTAATAAAAAAATGATCATCTTATTATAGCTTCAGTTTATATTTCATTTGTATTTCCTTAATTCTGAACTGCCTGTTCATTGCTTGGCCCAAAAGTCTATTGAATTGTTGATGTTTTCTATAATAAGGAAATTACCCCTTTATGGTATGTGTTACAGGTATTTTTCCCCATTCTTTTACTTATTATTTTTTTTATGGGCAGGCACCAGGAATCGAACCATGGCAGGCAAGAATTCTACCTGCTGAACCACCATGGCCTGCCCTTTTAATAACGTTCCTTGAATCCATCAGGCATGGGGTCTCTCTCTCTCTTTTTTTTTTTTCATGGGCAGGTATCGGGAATCGAACCCTGGTCTCCAGCATGGCAGGCAAGAAATTCTTTTACTTTTTAAAAAAATTTTGTTTATGGTTATCTTCCAAGCAGAATTTTTTAAATTTTATATGTTACTCAAATTTATTAATTAAAAAAAAAATCCAAACTTAGAAAAGAGTTAGGAAGACAATACAGAGAAGTTGAATTTTTCCCCCTGAACTCTTCAAGAGTATATTGCCAATCTGATGCCCTCTTACCCTGTAAAATTGTGGTGTATATTTTCTATGAATAAGGATATTTTTCCTAACTAACCATACTACACCTATTACAATCAGGAAATTATCATTGAAACATTATTATAACCTGATCTTTTTTAGGCCATGTTCGAGTTTCACTAATAGTCCTGATAACATCCTTTTAGCAAAAAGATCCAGTTCAGAATCATATTATATATCTCTAGTCACCTTTAATCCTCAGTTTCATCTTGACTTTCATGACTTTGACAGTTTTAAAGATTGCAAGTCTGTTATTCTGGAGAAGAAATTAGGACAAATTTAACTTTATCTGATGCAACTGCCTAATTTGAATCAGTTTATGCATCTTTTTAGGAATATCAAAGAAATGATGCTGTGGTTTTATTATTACATGACGTCAGTTGACACTCAGTTTCAATTTGTCCTGTTAATCATGCTGTTATTTGATCACATGATCAAAGGAGTAGCTGATTGGCATCTCTGCTATGGAGTTATTCTTTTTCCCTTTGAGCTTACTTGCTTTCTGGTGAAATACTTTGAATACGTTCATTTGTGTCTTTATATCAGTATGGATTTATGGCTTTCTGTGTTATTTTTAGGTTATGATCTTTTACTATCATTGTTAATTTTGATGCTACAAAGCAGTTCTGCCTATAGAAGCCTCTTCAGGCTACCTTCTATGCCCTTTAACATTTTCTCATCATGCCTTAAGCACTTTCTTACTTTCTTGCACAAGATATTCCAGTCCCATTTTGTGTGTCCATGATTCAGCCCTGGAATTGCCATTTCTCCAGAAAGCCCTCATTCTTTTTATGGAAAATGGTATTCAGAAACCCAGATCTGATTGCTAGGTATGTGTCTTTCTATTACAGGGTCATTGCTTTGCTTCTAGGCTTTGTCAGTAGACAGAGCTAGGGAATATAGGTACATGCTCACTCTTACATTGACACATTTATGTCTTTCTATTTCTATATTTATCTGTATGTTGAATACCATGAGTTAACACTGATACCTCTAATTCCAGTCCAGTACCATTGGGTTAATCTAGCTTCCTCATTTATCATATTTATAAACCCCTTCTCTGACAGTGAGAAACCTGGCTTCCTTTATCTTATTCATTCATTCATTCATTCAATCAATTCCTCTGTTGTGTGTAACTAATCTTCCATCTCCTCTCCTATATTAATGCCCTTCTCTCGTGCTTAGGCTTTGATTCCCCATTCCACGTCTGCCCATCCCATCTGCCATTAGACTTTCTTTTAACTCCTCTTGAGCTCCAGTATCCTTGTGCCAGACCACCTTCTTCAGACGCCCTCTTCTGGTATCTGGTAGCCTGATGCTCTGATACTCTGTATTGAGCTGCCCGTCTCCATCAATAACCAACTCACTCCACTGCCCTTCTTGCTCTGTCTGTACTCTGACTGCACAGTATCTGCCCTCGGTACTCCACTCCCCTTGTTAAGTGGACCCTCCTCACTTCCTTTTTTTTTTTTTTTAATAATGCCTTCCAAGTTTTGGACCATAGCTTGAGAGAGATCCATTTTAACATTATAAAAGATAATTTCCCTTGGTTTCTTATTGATTTTATAGTTTCTTTTTATGTGTATATGATATATTTGGAATTTATTTTGAAGTAAGTGAAATAGAAATTCAATTTTTCTTTCAAATAGTTATTCATGTGGCTAGAATTTTTATCCCTGCCCCCAAAATGAAGTAATTTGAAGTTTTTGAAAAGTTCACTGCATCCATCCATAGAGCTTTTGTAAAAAATGGATGTCATTTTTCTTATTACTTTATTTATAACAGATGATGATGTACCTGCAGATATGGTTGCAGAAGAATCAGGTCCTGGTGCACAAAATAGTCCATACCAACTTCGTAGAAAAACTCTTTTGCCGAAAAGAACAGCGTGTCCTACAAAGAGCAGTATGGAGGTAAGTTAAATCTAATTGCATTTCATTTTGTAATGAAAGAATTTTTAGGAAACAAAAAAGAAATTGTCATCATTTTTTTAAAGAATAATGAGTATGCATGGTAAAAATATTTGCTTAGTTTTCATTTTGCTTTTATTTTTGAAGGGTGCCTCAACTTCAGCTACAGAAAACTTCGGTCATCGTGCAAAACGTGCAAGAGTGTCTGGAAAATCACAAGAACTATCAGGTATTTCATATTGGAAAACAAAGGAATAGGGTAAAATAATTTTTTAAGTGTTGTTTGATACCAAAGAAATAAAATAGGAAAATGTAATTAACTGATTATTATAGGATTGAGAAAATAATTACTAGTAGAATATACATTAGAACTCTGATTTCTCCCTCTTTTACTGTTATATAAAAAATATCTTTATATAACCAGTTGCTGAGATGGTATATAACAGCTAAAAGAAAGAACTCTTGTTAAATCAAGATAAAGGGAGATAAATGTGTCATTTGCGAAAGCAAAATGCTGAGAAAATGATTGCCATCAAATAATAGAAGCTACTTATTAAACACAATAAAAGCCATCTCTATAAATAACGGAGTAAGTCATTGCTAGTTTGATAAATTGTTTATATTGTTTGTTAATCTCTTTATAGCAGCACCTGCTGAACAGTATCTTCAGGAAAAACTGCCAGATGAAGTAGTTCTAAAAATCTTCTCTTACTTGCTGGAACAGGATCTTTGTAGAGCAGCTTGTGTGTGTAAACGCTTCAGTGAGCTTGCTAATGATCCAATTCTGTGGTAAGTGAAAATCTATTTCATATTTTCTTGAGATATATTGTTTGCTGCCCAAAATGCTAACGATATGGTAGAGGAATTGAAGTGTGAATTGGTAGTTATAATTGAACAGTTGAGACAAAATTAAAATGCTTGTAAATGCATAGTACTTTCATACTATTTATCAGTTGATAGCAACTAAATGATTATGGGAAATATTATTCATTTAGTTATTTTTCACTAACAGACCCAAATCTAATGTAAAATAATTAATGAATTAAATCTAATAGTTTAATGAGAGTATAAATTTTGTCTGTCAATTTCAGAAAACAATTTGACAGTTGTTTTCAACAACTTTAAAATAAGTATGCCATTTGACCCAGTAATTCATTTCTGAAAAAAATTTTTATCTTATGTATAAGCTTTTCATAAGAGCATGATGAATAATAGAGAAAAATTAGAACTCTGATATCCAGCAATAAGTAAGTAGATGAAGTAAATGATGTTATGTACTTGGAGGATTGTTATATAGCAATAGTGACTTTTACAAAAGCTTTTAACAATATGGAAAAAGGTTATGTTATAAAGGGTAAAAAAAAAGAGGGAAAATGTAAAGCATATGCTATATAATCATAACTATAATTAAGGAAGCCATCTATTAAAAAACTGGAAAGAAATATAGTAAACTGTTAATAGTGAATATATTGTAACTGTAGGTTATCTATTTTTCCAAGAGTTATATTTATTATTTTTTATGGTAAAAATACAGTACAGGCGGGCCGCGGTGGCTCAGCGGGCAAAGTGCTTGCCTGCTATGCCGGAGGACCTCGGTTCGATTCCCGGCCCCAGCCCATGTAACAAAAACGGAGAAACAGAATACAATAAAACAAGAAAATGTTTAAAAATGTTTCCCTTTCTTCCTTCCTTCCTTCCTTCTATCCTTCCTTCCTTCCTTCTCTCTGTCTTTCCTTTAAAAAAAAAAAAAAAAAAAAAAATACAGTACACCTCAAAGAAGAAAAATTATGTCAGAAAGAAATAAGAATGAAGAATAGAAAAAGAAAGCATTTATTTGTACAAGAAATGATAATAGATTCTATTATACCAATTCTAAGATATGATTATTCTTGATAGGATGTAAATGGACTAAAAGTTAAGAAAGATTTAAACTTAATTCTGTTAAAAATCTTCATTTTAAATAATATTGGCATTTTTTCCAAAATAAATTTTGAAGAAATTGATATTTTTATTCTTTTAGGAGAACCATTTTTCATATGCAGTTATATTGTTTTAACCAAAATCTATTTTCCTATTTTAAATTAAGCTTAGAAGGCCTTAAGTAATTGTTACAGCTGTTTAAAACTTTATTAATCCGATGGCATTCAGTGAAGAATTATGTCATTCTTTTCCCCCTTCAGGAAACGATTATACATGGAAGTGTTCGAATATACCCGCCCTATGATGCATCCTGAACCTGGTAAATTCTACCAGATTAATCCAGAAGAATATGAACATCCAAATCCTTGGAAAGAGAGTTTCCAGCAGTTGGTATGAAGAATAAATGAAAATGCTGATTTTCATTTGCAGATAAAAGCTCCTTTCTTATAAAGTATACTTAAACTCAAGAATAGATTTTTTAAATAAGCCAATGAATATTTATCAGCCAACAGAATAGTCAGCATTTCTTTTCACTATTGACATAGTGGAATATTTTATTCAAAATATATCCAGTGGCAGTGATTTCTGTGGGTCTGTGCTTAATTTTCATATGGTCCTTTTTAACCACTGGTTCTCAGCTGGAACAATTTTGTTTCCCAGTGGATATTTGGCAAGGTCTAGAGACACTTTTGGTTATCAAGATTCTAGGGGTGGGAGGGATGACAGGTTTGGCTGATATCTGGTGGACAAAGGCCAGGGATGGTGCTAAATATCCTGCAGTGCTTAGGATAGCACCCCACAACAGAGAGTTTTCTCATCCAAAATATCAGTAGTGCTGAGATTGAGAAAGCCTGTCCTTTCTTACTAAGTGATAACCTGTTCCAGATTTTATCCTGCAGTATGGGACAAAGATGAAATAACTGAGGTTTATTAACTAAGTTATTCATATAGTGGCAAATTAAGGCTTTAGAATATAATGTTTATCTTAGTGATCAGTTTATTTTTGTTTTGACATTTTAGTATAAAGGTGCACATGTAAAGCCAGGATTTGCTGAACATTTCTACAGTAACCCTGCAAGATATAAAGGAAGAGAAAATATGTTGGTATGTTTGATTTGTTTTGTTATAAGACATAAAATGGTAATCTCTCAGTTCTGTATTGATACTTTTTTTTTTTTTGTAGTATTATGATACTATTGAAGATGCTCTTGGTGGAGTGCAGGAAGCTCATTTTGATGGACTTATCTTTGTTCATTCTGGAATATATACTGATGAATGGATATACATTGAATCACCAATCACCATGATTGGTGCAGGTATTTTGAAATGCATTGTCATTAAAATGTTCACATTTTATTTATTCATATTATTTGATTTACATGATGAGTTTTAAAATACAAGTGATTTAAAATCCATGAAAATCTACTGTTGTCATGAACCTCAATACTTTAGTGATAGGAAAAAATAGTAATGGAAATATCTTGCATATTCTATGTGAAGGAATCAAAAACATAAGAGTTGGGAAATTATAGATGTATATATTTTTAGATGTCAGTACTTTCTCCCACTGCCCTACAATCAGCCATTACAGAAAGAAAAATACTTAGTTTTATCTTTTACTTGAAAATAAAGATGTTAATGTTTTGATTGCTGTGTTTTTAATGGAATTGAAATATAACTTTATAATCTATTTTTTTTTTGTACTATTTCAGAGCTATTTTTATGGTCAAGTTTCAGAAAGTTAATTTTATGAAATACTTGTTGAACATTGATCGGTCATTTGAAGATTTCTGCTAACTGGTTTTTTAAGGAGCATTTAAAATTAGCTGTAATTATTAAGACCTAATGAAATTTCTATCTACTATGCCTTTTGCTTCCCTCCCTCATCCTTACCCTAAGTAAAGAGAGAGTTGAGGGGAAGGGGAAGTAGAAAATTGTTGCCTGATGATGTGCATTTGCTTTCTAATCTAGGCCAGTATTATAAATAAATTTAAATAAAGAATGTCTCACTTTCTCTCCTCAATCATCATCCTTGCCTTCTTCCCCAACCTGAGCCTTTTTTTCCAGTACTGCTGCTGGGGGTGATTTTGTTTCCACAGGAAACTGTTTTAAAATTTACCAATGCATTTTATATTAATACTTATATAGTATTGAATCTTACTAGAAATTTACCATGCATGGATTTATATATAATGTAATCAAATAATATCTTCTTAAATATGACTACCTTTAGTAAAGACTGATAAAACACAGTTATCTGGTATATATTAGTCCTATCTAATCACTACTAATCTTAAAAAAAAAATACCCTGCCCCAAAATAAAAATACCCAAATTAAAAACAATAAAAAAGATTTCCAGAGTATTTTTACTGATTTTAAAAAGTAGTTTTTATTTCCATTTCATTTGTCTGATAAAGGTGATATGCTCTAAAATATTTTCTCCACAGCACCTGGAAAAGTAGCAGACAAAGTTATAATTGAAAACACTAGAGATTCAACCTTTGTTTTTATGGAAGGTTCTGAGGATGCTTATGTTGGATATATGACAATAAGGGTAAGAAATCTTGGGATTTAAAATATACATGTTGAAATCATTAAAGCAACGATTGTTTATCGCAAACAAAATCTCTGTTTTCCAGTTTAACCCTGATGACAAATCTGCTCAACACCACAATGCACACCACTGCTTAGAGATAACAGTAAATTGTAGCCCTATTATCGATCACTGTATTATCCGAAGTACATGTACAGGTTAGTGTTTCTTTTATCTTTTATCATAAAGTGAGTCTCTGTGTTTTTGTCCATTAGATTTTTAAATGAAGCAATTCTTTTTCTTACAGTTGGCTCTGCAGTATGTGTTAGTGGTCAAGGAGCATGTCCCACTATCAAGCACTGTAACATCAGCGACTGTGAAAATGTTGGACTTTATATAACAGATCATGCACAGGTTTTTTTCTTTTTTTTTTTTCTTAAATTTTTTCTTTTTTAAATTTTTTAAAGCTCTCATAATGTTTATTTCTGATTAATTGTTCTAGGGAATATATGAGGATAATGAAATTTCCAATAATGCTTTAGCTGGGATTTGGGTTAAAAATCATGGAAACCCTATTATTAGACGAAATCATATTCATCATGGACGTGATGTTGGTGTGTTCACATTTGATCATGGCATGGTAAGAGTATTTATTTATAATAGAGAAAGTAGTTTCTTTATTAATTGAGTTTTATATAATTTCAGCTTTATTTTTTCATCACCAGATTTTCTGAATTGAAGAGTGTAGATGCAAAAGCATTTACAGCATTATAGTTTGAAGTCAGTGTGCCATATTCATTCTATAAATTCATGTATCTAACGTGATACTTATTAAGAAAGGTTAATTGTAGTCTTTAGGAAATTGATGAGAGCATTGAGAGGAGTAAGGTCTAATCCAGTAATTCTCAAACATATGTGGGCATAAAAATCACCCCGAAGCTCTTTGAAAATGAAAATGCCTGTACTCTACCCCAGACATACTAAATTGAGATTCTCTGAGAATGGGGTTCAGAATATACTTTTTCTGAAAATATGTACACTTTGTTTATTATACCCAGGCTCATTTGTTCCATTTGGCATTTGGAATGGATAACAGTTTGAATAGGGGCTGGTCTGAAGCCTCCTTTTATTTGAACCTGCCACGTGTAAAAGGGTATAGAGCTTAATACCCTTAAGAGGTATTAAGGAGAGGAGAATATTTCACCTAGACAAGAGAGGTTCTTGGTAGATCTGTTAACGGATATGTTAATTGCAGATTCATATAGCCAGTCATTAAAACAGATCTGGCGGGCTCCTAAAGACAGGTTTATTAGTCATTAGTTTAGGTGGTGTTATTTACTTAGAAATAATAGATTAAATTTATTTCCCCCAAATTGCCTAATCCTCATTTTTAACTAATTCTTACTGGCCTCCCTGTAAGTGTGCCAGCTAAAGATCTAATTTGGATTCATATAAGGAAGACAAGTCTGAGGGTTCATTAATCAGGATGCTATTTCCTTTGCTATAGGCAGCCCTCTCCATTCCTTCATTTGAACTTACTTCGATCTTCCTTGGAATCACTGAAACCTATCAGACTTCACTTCTGTATTTCAGTTTCAGGAATGTTTGGATTTCATCTCATGGCATTTTAGAGTAGATGCTGAGGCTCAGTCAGTATATCCATGTATCTACATTTACATTTTTAATAAGCACCATAACTGTCTAATGTAGGTTGTTTGTGAACTACACTTTGAGAAAAAAATCAGTCCCATCATTAGTTTGACTTACATTTTATTCCTTTTAAGATTTTTTTTAATATTAAAAAAACTCTGTTGGGCAGTTATGTTGGGCATTATTATGGGTGATGTTATATTTTAAGTACTGTGTAAGTTTACACAATTTTTTTTAGTTCTCTCAGGTCACTATTTCAAAATAATATTCCTTTGTCTATTCAGATGTTCTTTTCATTTAATGTCTGACTTTCTTTGAGGTAATTTACAGTCCTAGTAGGTCATTGGCAACGTTATTGTAGTAGCAAAGAGATGTGAGAGGAGATAGTGATATGGTGACAAATAGTCATGATTATGGTGAGGTCTTGTTGCTATTATATGGTGTTAAGTAAATGAATGTATGGACATTGGATTCACATGCACAGATTGTCTATCATTGGCAGACAGTTTTTATTTTCATTGTTTGTGCTTCAAACCCTAATGCACTCTCTCTTTTAAACTGAACTTAGACCATGGGGAGTACCATTTTATCAAATGCTCATAAGACCCAAATAGCTTGAAACCAATGGCAAGTGCCTGGGGTAACTGTAACCTGAGGGAAACAATTCACTTACAACTCAAACTGTGGCTTGGGCCTTTAGTTAAGAAAGCAGAATAGAAAATGACCATTTAGCCTTCTACAACTAGAAAAAAGAAATTGACGTATTGTCTATAGATTGTAGCTCTCTTTTCCAAGGATTTGGGGAGTGGCTGGGAATTATGGGAGTCTAAGCAAAGTTATAGAGGATGTTGTAACAAAAAGAATCTTAAGAATCTGCCCAACTCAGAGACCTGTTACAACTTTTTAGTTTTCGTAATGCCAGCCCTCAGCTGGCATAGTTGGTTTGTGAGCAGGTTAAGAGATTCATTAAGTGATATTAAAGAAGCTTAAGGCATGAATTGATTTTAAGGCATGCTAAATTGGTAAAGGGGATAATGCTCACAGAGTTTCTGCAAGCTGTTGGCATTGAAAAAAGACTAAGTAATCATACACATTATAAAGAAAATTTAATTTGCTAGCTATAGTTCCTAAATAGAACTATTATTTTATTTTAAAATGGAATTAAACTGTGCTGATATTTCATTGCTGTGTTTCCTCTGGGCTGTTCCCACCTTTACTCCCACAGTTACAATTCAGGTAATACATTTATGCATGCCCTTGTCTCATCCACAAATAATTTGAGGTACCGAGATAATTTTAACTTGAGTACAAGTTGATCATTTTTGTAAGACCTATGGTAATGGTCACTTATTAAAAGTCACAATAATATTTACTCTTGATCACATACCCTGATACCCCTTTTTATAAATTTGGGCTTAGAAATTTTAAAGCATTTTTTTAAATAACTCTGGGCAATGCTGTAGAAATTCCCATTAAAGATGAGTGGTGGTGTTTCTAAAGTAGTTAGTAACATTTGTAAGGGAAGGATAGAAATAAAACATATGGTGGGCCTCAGTACAAAAATGCAACATTTAGTATTGTGATACAGTCCTTCAAAAGTAACCCTTTGGTGGAATCATTGTCCCATTCCAAGTCTTCTTTTGGCTTGTCTTCTTTTTTGGTGTTGGCACCTCGTGAGTAGTAAAATGATTATCATCATCTTTATAAAATTTGCCTTTGTTTTATGTAGTTTCAAAGAATATCAGAAAAAAACAGTCAAACTAGTTTCTCTGCTATTTTCTGTCTTTAGATATAATCATATTTATTGTTTATTCTCTGAAATTATCTTTCCATTACTTTGTCTATGGTATACTTAGAATAAATTCCTGTATTCCTAAGAATAAATCAGAAAAGATTTTCTGCTTTTTTATTTTTCAGAAATTGTTTTTTAAAAATAGCACTACATGATTAGTATAAACATTCCAAGCAAGAAAGAAAAATACAAAAAAGAAAGTTAAAAAAAAAATCAGCCCCCCAAGCATGTGAATACATAGCTTTCTGTGTAGATTACTAGCCATAGTTGAGATTACAGTCATAACTATCTGTATTAATTCTTTTATTTACTCTAAATTTAGCAAAGGAAACTAAAGTCAAACCAAAAAACAAAAGTTGACTTTATTGATTTTTAGATGAATTTTTCCTCACCTTGTAGTAATTATAAAAGCTCTGTCTAGAATTTGACTCGAGTTTATATTTTTAATTGCATGTATAAACTTTAAAATATTAAATCTATGAAGAAATAAACATTATATACTTAAACCGATCTTACCCCCTATCATTTATATACTTATTTTTCTCTTGTAAAGGTTTACGACATTTCCATTCCTACAAAAAGAATAGGTATTTATGGGTATTTTAACCTGAATTGTTGCCACTTGAGAATGCCTGGGCTTTGCTGTTTTTTACTATTAATATGGTAAACTTGACTGAGTATACCATTGTGTGTGTGTGTGTGTGTGTGTGAGTGTGACATAAATTCAACATTTGAAAGAAATTCCAGGGATTCATTTTGAGAAAAATTTTTTTTATTGTGAAAAGTAATATACAAAAAAGCAGTACATTTCAAAGCACAGTGCAACAAGTAGTTATAGAACAGATTTCAGAGTTTGGCATGGGCTGCATTTCCACAATTTTAGGTTTTTCCTTCTTGCTCCTCCAAGACACCGAAAACTAAAAGAAATATCAGTGTAATGATTCAGCATTCATACTCATTTGTTAAATCCTATCTTCTCTGTTATAACTCCACCTTCTCCTTTGATCTTTTTCCCAATCTTTAGGGGTATTTGGGCTATGCCCATTCTAACTTTTTCGTGTTGGAAAGAACTGTCGATAGTATAGGATAGGGGGATGGAACTAGTTGATATTCTGGAGAGGCTAGCCCCTCTGAGTTTCAGGACTTACCTGACTTAGGTACCCATGTGGAAGTTGTAGGTTTCTGGACCGTAATCATAGCGCATGGAGCCCTTGTAGAATCTCAGATAGTGCCCTAGGTGTTCTCTAGGGTTGGCAGGTGTGGTTTTGTTTGGGGTTTGGCAAACCTTCATGATTAGCAATATCTAGCAGGAACTTGCATAAGAGTAGCCTCCTACTCTATTTGAATTCTCTCAGCCACTAATACCTTACTTGTTAAAACTGAGTATACAATTTTGATAGTACTTTCTTTCCCTCAGAATTTCATATATACCACTTTTCTACTTCTAGAATCGAGTAGAACTGAGAAGTCTAGAACATCATCCTGATTTGTTTTCTTTCTGGTGGTGATTTACTTTTCTTTACCTGAGTATCCATATATAGGTTTTACTATTGTTGAAGTTGTTTACTGTTTTTTCTATTCCATTTGTTCCTTCTTTAGAAATGTGGCTACCTTCTCTGTTTTATTGCTGTTTGTGTTCTTTTCCTTTAAGTCTTGTGTGGTTCCTCAAATCTATTTATTGTTTCTCTTACTGTCTCCATAGTCTTGTCTGTTCTTGTGTTGTTTGCTTCCAGTGTGTTTTTTATCTCTATTTTTCTTAATGGCATGTTTTGTTTTTTTTTAATGATATCTTTCTAACATACTAAAGTGAAGAGACTAGTAAAATGAATCCTCATCTACCTCACAGTTTCAACAACTATCGAGTCATGGCTAATTTTGCTTTATCTTTATCTCCTCACCCACTTCTTCCTTTCTTCTTTATTATCTGGATTATTTGGGAGCAGATCTCAGATATCATTTCATCTATAACTACTGGAGTACCTTTTTTAAATATTTTTTATTGAGATATCTTCATGCACACACAGTCCATCCAAAGTATGCAAACAGTGGCTTCACAGTATCATCACATAGTTGTGCATTCATCACCATGATCATTTTTAGAACGTTTGCATCACTCCAGAAAAAGACATAAAAAGAAAAAGAAAAAACCCATACATCTCACATGCATTATCCCTCCCTCTAATTGACTACTAAGTCACTTTGAAAAAACAAAACAAAACAAAAAATGCTGATACCAAAGCATCTGGTAAGGTAGTTAAGGCACTCAGATCAGTATGTTCTTTGGTTTCTTGCATGGTTATACCATAAGGCTCTGACATTGAGGCGAGGCTGTCATGCTCCAGCTCTCTTTCTCCACACTCTCACTCTCGTTGTCACTCTCACTCCCTGAAGGGCACTGAGGAAACCTTGTGAGGTATAAATTTGGGACACTTTGCTCTGCTGGCTTTTGTCTATGTGCTGGGGTGATTGGATGCATAGTCATTCCATTCCGGAGAACTGTGAGGTGCTGCTGGCAGTGCCCAGGACGCGGTGAGCAGGCCTCTTGCTAGATGGCTCTGGCATGTCTTGCTTGAAAGCCGCAGTTCTCTCCTGGTCAGAGTGGCCCTGAGACTGCCTAGTCCTTGGGGCCAGCGATGGGAGAGCAGCTTTAAGGGCACTCTTGCTGGACTTGGCCTAGCAAACAGCAGCCATCCGACCTGCTACTGCCTTCTCCTCCTTTGCTGCTGTGGCCAGGCTCTCCCTCCGGCTCCGAGTAACCATCATGTGGTTGCTGACACTTCGAGCTGGCTCGGCCTCGTTCTCCAAGATAGGGGTGTGGCCACTGTGGGTGGACTCATTCTCACTGTTCCCCCCCCCCCCCCCATTATTTATCCTTTTTTGTGTGTCCTTATTTTTTTACTCATCCTTCCATACTCTAGATAAAGGGAGCATCAGGCACACAAGGTTTTCACAATCACATGGTCACAGCCATATAGTTATACACTTGTCTTCAAGAATCAAGGCTACTAGAATACAGTTCAACAGTTTCAGGTACTTCTCTCTAGCCACTCCAGTATACCTAAGAGATATCTATAGAATGCATAAGAATAAACTGCCAGAAATAACCTCTCGAGTCTGTTTGAAATCTCTCTGCCACTGAAACTTTATTCTGTCTCATTTCTTTCTTTCCCCTTTTGGTCAAGAAGATTTTCTCAATCCCCTGATTCCAGGTCCCAGCTCATCCCCAGAGTCCTGTCCCATGTTGCCAGGAAGATTTACACCCCTGGGAGTCGAATACCATGTAGGGGAGAGGGCAGTGAGTTTACCTGCCAAGTTGGCTTGGAGAGAAAGGCCACATCTCTCTGGAAGTGACTCTTAGGCATAATTTTAAGTAGGCTTGGCTTCCCACTTTGCAGAAGTAAAAGGCTCAGCCTATTGAATTGGTTGTCCCACTGCTTACAAGAATATCAGAAATTCCCCAGATGGGGAAGTTTAATATTTCCTACTTTTTCCCAAGTCCCCCAAGGGGACTTGGCAAATACTTTTTTTATTCTCTGTCCAAATTACTCTGGGATGTGTATCAGGGCAACACACTAATAAACGTTAGTAACAAGATCTCACAACCTATTCAAGATTCCATGTAATTATGGTGTTCAAATAAATTGACCATACAAGTTAAATTAGATAGTGTGCTATCTAATTAGATAGAATATAAATTAGGTAGAATATAAATTTTACACCAAGTAAACATCTCTTCCTTCTTCACCAGAAGTCGATGTTTTAAAATAGAGACCATATCATCCTTTACCCTGTATTCTGATTTACCTTAGTCCTATCCAGATCAATTTCTTTCATATCTCTAGTTGAAGTCTGATCATTTTCAGTTTTTTTAACAATTGCTGTATGGGGTAATGCTGACTTTCACAGCTTTAGAGCTCTAACTCTTGAGTTTCAGATGTCACAAAAATACCCAGAGTTTCGGGGAATGACCAGGTTATACACAAATAGCTCAGTATCTCAGAATTTAGAAATAACAGTTACACCTCCAGAAAAGATGTGACTGCTGTAAGAGCTTACAGTCTAGGATCCTTTACAGTAGGTCCCAGCCTCATAACCCATGCTCTCAACTTCAGTTCTCCAAGTTTGTTTATTATAGTTAGTTCATATGAGTGAGGATGATAACATTGTCTTTTTGTTTCTGACATTTCAGTCAACATACTGTCCTCAAGGTTCATTCACCTAGTTGCATGCCTCACAATTTCATTCTTTCTTGTAGCCGCTCAGTAGTCTGTTGTATGTATGTACCACAGTTTCCACTTCCATTCTTTAGGCCACCTCTGTCCATTGTGAATGGCTAACACTACTGCCATAAATACCATTGTGCAAATATCCATTCGGGTCTCCACTTTCAGTTCCTCCAGATATATAATAGAAGTGGAGTTGGAGGATCATATGGCAACCCCACTCCTAGCCTTCTGTGGAACCACCACACTGCTCTCCAGAGCGGCTACACCTCTCAGCTTCCCTACCAGTAATGAATAGGTAGATCTCTTTCTCCACATTTTCTCCAGCATTTGTCTCTCTCTGCACATCATATAGCCCATCCTAAGTAAAAAAAATCAATGGTTCCTGGTATAATCACATAACCATGTGTTCGCCACCACAGTCTATATGAAGACATTTTCTTTTCTTCCACAAAGAATCCCATAGCCTTCCCCCATATCCCTTACTCACTGACATTTAGTTTTGGCATATTGCCTTTGTTACAGTAAATGGAAGCTTATTACAATGTTACTGTTGACCTAGCTTTCATTGATTGTACTTTTTCCTATATAGCGTCCCATTTTCAACACCTTGTGGTGTAAACATTTGTATTAGTTTAAGCTGCTAGAATGCAATATACCAGAAATGGATCGGCCTTTATAAAGGGAATTTAATAAGTCACAAGTTTATAGTTACAGTTCTAAGGCCAAGAAAATGTCCAAATTAAGTCACCAGCAAGAAGTTATCTTCACTCAAGAAAGGCTGATGCCATCCGGAACACTTCTTTCAGCTGGGAAGGCATGTGACTGGCATCTGCTAGTCCCTTCTCCTGGATTCCGTTACTTTTAGCCTCTGTTTCCTGTTGGGGTACCTCATCTGGAGTCTGTGGGTCTTCATTAGCTGCTCTGGGACACAGTTCTGGGTTCTGGTTTGCTTAGCATCTTGTGGGAAGGCACATGGTGACATCTGCTGGGCCCTTCATTTCCACACGACTGAGTCTTATGTTGGCTCTATCAGTTCTGAAGCTAACTGTTCTCCAAGCATCTGTATATACTCAGTTCTAAGCTCTCTCCAGAATGTTTCCTGTTTTAAAAGACCTCAGTAAACTAATCAAGACCTACTCTGAATGGGTGGAGTCCCATCTCCATCTAATCGAAAGTTTCTACCCTACAATATTGAATCAGGATTAAAAGAAATGGCTGCCCCCGCAAGATTGGACCACAAATAAAACATGGCTTTTCTGCAGAAGGTAATATTTTCAAACCAGTAGAGCATTCATTTGTTCTCCCTTATGCAAAAACATTCTTATATTTTTACACTTAGCATCATTGTCCACTCTAGGCATTCCTGAGTTACAGCATCTCAGTCTTTATCCTTTATCTTTTTTTCTGATGTTGTACATGCCCTCAGCCATTCTCCCTCAACCATACTCACATTTAGCTTCATTCAGTATACTTATATTTTTATGCTATCCATTTCTGACTTTTTACAATCAGTCCATTTGCATAGTCTGTATTCCTTCAGCACCAGGTGCCCAGTTTCTACCCTCTTTCTATCTCCTGATGAACTGTGTTCTTTTTTTTTTAATTTTTATTTACAAAACATAACAAAAATACAAACATTCTTAACGTATGAACATTCCATACTTGGTATATAATCAGTGACTCGCAATATCATCACATAGTTGCATATTCATCACCATGATCATTTCTTAGAATATTTGGATCACTCTAGAAAAAGAAATAAACAGAAAAAAGAAAAAACTCATACATACCATACCCCTTACCCCTCCCTCTCATTGACTACTAGTATTTCCATTTACCCAATATATATTAACCTGTGTTCCCCCTATTTTTTTTCTATACCCCTTACCACTCCCTTTCATTAATCACTTGTATTTTAATTTACTCAATTTAACATTTGTTCCCCCATTAGAGATTGATAGAGTTTTTTAAAACTTTTTTATTGTATAATATAACATATATACAAAGCAAAGAAATAAAAATGCAATAGTGACACTTCCGGAGAAGATGGCGGCTTAGTAAGACGCGCGGGTCTTAGTTCCTCCTCCAGAAAAGCAACTAAAGAAACAGAAACAATACAAAACAGCTCCCGGAGTCACGACAGAGACCAAAAAAGACAGCGTACCCCATTCTGGAACGGCTGAACGGGTAGGGAGAATCCACTGCTGTGAGATACCCGAGGGGTGCACGTTTTCCCGGCTGGGGTGGCTGGCATCTGGGGTCCCCTCCACGCACGTGGCTCCCCGGTCTGACTGGGAACATTGGATAGTGGGGCCCTCCCGTCACGCTTGGCGTCTCGGGCCAGCTGGGCAATTTGGACCGGCACTCCCCCAAGCCACGGCCAGCGACCCCCGCCTCCACGCGCGGTTTCCGGGGCCGACTGCCCCGCAGACAAACGACCGCCACGAGCGCCACCTACTGGGCAGGAAAAGAAAAACAGAGCCCAGAGATTCCACAGAAAAACCTTTCAACCAGCTGGGTCCCACACCCAAGGAGATCTGATCAAATGCCCAGACACCAGCAGAAAATAATGGATGACGCTCGGAAAATTGAAGATATGGCCCAATCAAAGAAACAAACCAATAGTTCAAATGAGATACAGGAGCTGAGACAACTAATGCTGAATATACGAACAGAAATGGAAAAACTCTTCAAAAACCAAATCAATAAATTGAGGGAGGACATGAAGAAGATATGGGCTGAACAAAAAGAAGAAATAGAAAATCTGAAAAAACAAATCACAGAACTTGTGGGAGTGAAGGACAAAGAAGAAAAAATGGAAAAAACAGTGGATACCTACAATGGTAGATCTAAAGAGACAGAAGCTACAATTAGTGAACTGGAGGATGGAACAACTGAATTCCAAAAAGAAACAGAAACTATAGGGAAAAGAATGGAAAAACTTGAGCAGGGAATCAGGGAACTGAATGACAATATGAAGCGCACAAATATACGTGTTGTGGGTGTCCCAGAAGGAGAAGAGAAGGGAAAAGGAGGAGAAAAACTAATGGAAGAAATTATCACTGAAAATTTCCCAACTCTTATGAAAGACCTAAATATACAGATCCAAGAAGTGCAGCGCACCCCAAAGAGAATAGACCCAAATAGGCGTTCTCCAAGACATTTACTAGTTAGAATGTCAGAGGTCAAAGAGAAAGAGAGGATTTTGAAAGCAGCAAGAGAAAAACAATCTGTCACATACAAGGGAAACCCAATAAGACTATGTGTAGATTTCTCAGCAGAAACCATGGAAGCTAGAAGACAGTGGGATGATATATTTAAATCACTAAAAGAGAAAAACTGCCAACCAAGACTCCTATATCCAGCAAAATTGTCCTTCAAAAATGAAGGAGAAATTAAAACATTTATAGACAAAAAGTCACTGAGAGAATTTGTGACCAAGAGACCAGCTCTGCAAGAAATACTAAAGGGAGCACTAGAGTCAGATACGAAAAGACAGAAGAGAGAGGTATGGAGTAAAGTGTAGAAAGAAGGAAAATCAGATATGATATATATAATACAAAAGCCAAAATGGTAGAGGAAAATATTATCCAAACAGTAATAACACTAAAAGTTAATGGACTAAATTTCCCAATCAAAAGACATAGAATGGCAGAATGGATTCAGCTTTAAGACAAGATAAACTTATGAACCATGTAATAACATGGATGGACCTAGAGAATATTATGCTGAGTGAATCCAGCCAAAAACTAAAGGACAAATACTGTATGGTCCCACTGATGTGAACGGACATTCGAGAATAAACTTGAAATATGTCATTGGTAACAGAGTTCAG
The DNA here is from genome assembly GCF_023851605.1 of Tamandua tetradactyla. Classification (NCBI taxonomy): domain Eukaryota; kingdom Metazoa; phylum Chordata; class Mammalia; order Pilosa; family Myrmecophagidae; genus Tamandua; species Tamandua tetradactyla. The sequence goes on along the minus strand of NC_135343.1, from coordinate 19,901,890 downwards.
CAGGAGTTAGAAACAGGGTAAGACAATGGGTAATTGAAGCTGAAGGGATACAGACTGTGCAACAGGACTAGATACAAAAACTCAAAATGGACAGCACAATAATACCTAATTGTAAAGTAATCATGTTAAAACACTGAATGAAGCTGCATCTGAGCTATAGGTTTTTGTTTTGTTTTGTTTTGTTTTGTTTTGATTTTACTATTATTACTTTTATTTTTTTCTCTATATTAACATTCTATATCTTTTTCGGTTATGTTGCTAGTTCTTCTAAACCAATGCAAATGTACTAAGAAATGATGATCATGCATCTATGTGATGATGTTAAGAATTAATGATTGCATGTGTAGAATGGTATGATCTCTAAATGTTGGGTTAATTTCTTTTTTTCCGTTAATTAAAAAAAAAAAAAAAAAGAGAAGGAATAATTGGAGATGAAGGGATACAGACTGTACAACGGGACTGGATATAAAAACTCAGAAATGGACAGCACAATACTACCCAATTGTAATGCAATTATATTAAAACACTGAATGAAGCTGCATGTGAGGTATAGGTTTTTTGTTTTTGTTTTTTTTGTTTTTTTTTCTTTCTATTATTGTTTTAATTCTTATTCTGTTGTCTTTTTATTTCTTTTTCTAAATTGATGCAAATGTACTAAGAAATGATGAATATGCAACTATGTGATGCTATTAAGAATTACTGATTGTACATGTAGATTGGAATGATTTCTAATTGTTTTGTTAATTCTTTTTTTAATTAATAAAAAAAAAAAAAGATGCACATACAGATAAAAAAAAAAAAAATGCAATAGTTTTCAAAGCACTCTTCAGCAAGTAGTTACAGGACAGATCCCAGAGTTTGTCATGGGCTACCATACGATCGTCTCATATTTTTCCTCCTAGGTGCTTCAGAATATAGGAGGCTAAAGGGCTTAAATGCTTTTTATCATCACAATCTACTTTTTTTCCTTCCCTTTTTGTGAACAATGACATATATACAAAAAAGCTATAAATTTCAAAGCACAGCACCACAATTAGTTGTAGAACATATTTCATACTTTGACATGGGTTACAATTTTACAACTTTATGATAACCTGTGTTCTTTTTTTAAATTTATTATAATTAAAAAAATTTAACAACAAACAAAAACATTAACATATGATCATTCCGTTCTACATATATAATCAGTAATTCACAATATCATCCCTTAGTTGCATATTCATCATTTCTTAGACCATTTGCATAAATTCAGAAAAAGAAATAAAAAGACAACAGAAAAAGAAATAAAATGACAAAAAAAAAAACCATACCCCTTACCCCTCATTTTCATTGACCACTAGCATTTCAAACTAAATTTAACATTTGTTCCCCCTAGTATTTATTTTTATTCCATATGTTCTACTCGTCTGTTGACAAGGTAGATAAAAGGAGCATCAGACATAAGGTTTTCACAATCACACAGTCACATTGTGAAAGCTATATCTTTATTCAGTCATCATCAAGAAACATGGCTACTGGAACACAGCTCTACATTTTCAGGCAGTTCCCTCCAGCATCTCCATTGCATCTTGAATAACAAGGTGTTAGCTACTTAATGCATAAGAATAATCTCCAGGATAACCTCTCAGCCATTGACACTTTGTCTCATTTCACTCTTTCCCCTTTTATCACCTGTGTTCTTAATTTTAACTCTCAAAGTTCATTCATTAATGTTAGTTCATATTAGTGAGACATAAAGTATTTATTTGTCCTTTTGCTTCTGCCTAACTTTTTTCAGCAAAATATCCTTAAAGTTCATCCATATAGTTACATGCTTCATTACTTTATTTTGTCTTACAGCTGCATAATATTTCATTGTATGAATATACCACAGTTTGTTTAGCCTCTTGTCCGTTGATGGACATTTGGGCTATTTGCATCTATTGACAGTCGTAAATAATGCCACTATACTAGTAACATCGCCATCCAAATGTCCATTTGTGTCCTTCTTGCCTTCAGTTCCTCTGAATATGTATCTAGTAATGGGATTACTGAATCATATGGCAGTTCTATACTTAGCTTCCTGAGGAACTGCCAAACTGCCTTCCAGAGTGGTTGCATGATTTTACATGCCTGCTAATAGTGGAAAAGTGTACCTCTTTCTCCACATTCTCTCCAGCTCTTGTCATTTTTCTGTCTTTTTGATCATGGCCATTCTAGGGGGTGTGAGATGATATCTCATTGTGGTTTTGATTTGCATTTCCCTAATAGCCATTGAAGTTGAGCATCTTTTCTTATGGAGTATGTATCTTTTAAAGATAGGGATTCTTTCTTTTTGCTTTCTTTCACATAAGCACAATGTCAGTCTCACTCCTAAAGAATAATTAAGACTAATTGCTTAATGTCATCAGATTTTCTATCACTGATCAGTTTCTCAATTATCTTTTCTATATTTAATATTCAATGCATTGCAGTGCTTTTCTTTTGCAAAATAAAATGTTACCACCTGAAGAGGGCATGAGACTTTGTTGGTTTGTCCAGGTTAGGTGATACCCCAATATATCCCAGAGTAATTTGAGCAGTGAATAAAGTATTTGCAGAATCATCCTGGGCACTGGGAAGAAAGAAGGAAATATTCAACTTCCCCATTTGGAGAATTTCTGATATTTTCACAAGCGATGGGAGCAACCAACTCAATAGGCTGAGCCCTCGATCTTTGGGTTTGCCCATATGAAACTTATTCCTGCAAAAGATAAGTTAAGCCTACTTAAAATTATGCCTTATAATTACCCCCAGAGAACCTCTTGTTGCTGAGCTGTGGCTTCTCGAAGCCAACTTGGCAGGTGAACTCACTGCCTTCCTCATCATGTGGGACATGATCCCAGGGGTATAAATCTCCCTGTCAGTGTGGGTCAGGACTCCTGGGATGAGCCAGGACCTGGCATCATGGGATTGAAAAAGACTTCTTGACCAAAAAGGGGAAGAGAGAAATGAGGCAAAACAAAGTTTCTGTGGCTAAGGAATGTCAAATAGAGCTGAGAGGTTATCCTGGAGGTTGTTCTTATGCATTATATAGATATTCCTTTTTAGTTTATGGTGTATTGGAGTGGGGTTAGAGGGAAGTACCTGAAACAATTGAGCTGTGTTTCAGTAGCCTTGATTCTTGAAGATGAGTGTATAAAGGTATAGCTTTTACAGTGTGACTGTGTGATTGTGAAAACCTTGTGTCTGATGCTCCTTTTATCCAGGGTATGGACAGATGAGTTAAAAAAAAAGGGTAAAAAATAAATAAATAATAGGGGGAATAAGGGGTAAAATAAATTTGGTAGGTGGTAGAAATACTAGTGGTCAATGAGAGGAAAGGGTAAGGGGTATGGTATGTATGAGCTGTTTTTTCTTTTTATTTTTCTGGAGTGATGCAAATGTTCTAAAAAATGATCAAGGTGATGAATCCCCAACTATGTGATGATATTGTTAGCCACTGATTGCACACCATGTATGGAATGTATGCGTTTGAAGATTTGTCACTAAAAATATATTTTTTTAAGTCACAGCAATGCCAAATGAGTATAAAACTTTTTAAACATTCATTATCAATTTTTGCATTTAACTCATGGGTGAGAAACAAACTGGTTGTAGACTGGCACTAACACCACACACAGTTTTAGAGCACTGCATTAGATGACAAATTCTTTGCTCTCTGTGTTGAAATCTCTTGCAGACCTCTCACTTGTTTTTTCACTTTACCTCACCTTGAATTGTCTTCCTTAGATGGAAATTTTAAGTTTTAGACAAGAGAAACTACATCATAGAGTGTTTTCTTCTGATTTACCTCTTCGGTCTGAGATGTTTTTTGGTTTGAGATTATTACTATGACAGTATCTTTCTTCTTCTATAACCCATTCATGCCACTAGTTCTTAACACTTTAATTAGAAAATCATTGGTCATGCTTAAGACCTACAGTTATATGTAGGAAACTGTTCCTTGATAAAAGGTATAAGGTAGAAGTGACTGCAAAGCCAAGCAGAGGAGGCAGGAAGCCAAATGCAAGCAGTTATTGAGTGGGCATCATGGCTGGAATCACCACCATCCGGGCGGTGAAGTGCGAGATGCAGATTTTGCGATAGCTGGCTGATAATGCCAAGGAGAGAGCTCAGCGCTTCTAGTGGGAAGTGGAGGAACAAAGGGTGACCTGGGAACAGGCTGAGACTGTAATGGCTTCCTTGAACCATTGGATCCAGCTGGTTGAAGAGGAGCTGGACCACACTTAGGAGCACCTGGCCACTGCCCTGCAAAAGCTGGGGGAAGCAGAGAAAGCTGCTGATGAAAGCGAAAGTTATGACTGTTATTGAAAACTGTGCTTTAAAAGATGAAATAAAAATGGAACTCCAGGAAATCCAATTAAAAGAAGCTAAGCACATCGCAGAAGAGGCAGATCAGAAGTATGAGGAAGTGGCTCATAAGTTGTTGATTACTGAAAGAGACTACACTGAGGGACAAGCTGAGCTGGCAGAGTCCCGTTGAGATGGATGAGCACATCAGACTGATGGACCAGAACTTGAAGTATCTGAGTGCTGCTAAAGAAAATTACTCCCAAAAAGAAGACAAATATGAAGAAGAAATAGAGATTCTTACTGATAAGCTCAAGGAGGCAGAGACCCATATCGAGTTTGCTGAGAAATCAGTAGCCAAGTTGCAAAAGACAGTTGATGATTTGGAAGATAAACTGAAATGCACCAAAGAGGAGCACCTCTGTACACACCTCTGGTTGACGTGAATGAGATGTAGAGCACCCCAGTCCCGCTCTGCTGCTGCTCCTCCCTTTGACCCTGACTCTGCCTGAGACCAGCCTGCCCAAAGCTGAACTTTAAACTGAAAGCTGATCTTTAACTGGAAGGCTGCTTTCTCCTCTTGCAGTATGCCCCCACACCCATCCACCCACCTACCCCTGGCCCCATGTCTTTTTCACCAAACTTTCTCTGCCTGTCTCAGAGATTGCAGTTGGACTAGGAACTGAGCACCTGTGAGAACAACACTTAAGGGAATGTGAGCACAGTGCAAATGTCTTTAAAACATGTTGTATACATTTTGTAAGTACCCCCCTTTTTTGTTGTAGCAACCATCTATAAAACATTGCAGATAATTCCATAGCTCTGAAGCAATAATCGAATCCTTTTCTCACTTTTGGAAGGTGTGTTGGTTAGATTCAGTTGTCAACTTGGCCAGGTGAGCATACCTAGTTCTGTTGCTGCGGACACAAGCCAATGATACGTGAATCTCATCTGTTGCCAATTACATCTGCAGTCGACTAGGAGGCGTGTCTGCTACAATGAGTGAGGTTTGACTTAATTGGCTGGTGCTTAAATGAGAGAACACAATGTAGCACAGCCAAGCAGCTCGGCATTCCTCATCTCAGCACTTGCAGCTCGGCCCGGGCCTTTGGAGATGCAGAAAGAAATCACCACGGGGGGAGTTGTTGGAACCCAGGGGCCTGGAGAGAGGACCAGCAGAGACCATCCTGTGCCTTCCACGTAAGAAAGAACCTCAGTGGAAAGTTAGCTGCCTTTCCTCTGAAGAACCAACAAAATAAATCCCCTTTTATTAAAAGCCAATCCATCTCTGGTGTGATGCATTCCGGCAGCTAGCAAACTAGAACAGAAGATAACTTTTCAGCTTCATACATACTGGTCTCTCCAAAGAGGAGGGAAAGAGGTATAGGCCTACCTCACAGAAAACTAAATGTAGCCCAGGAAAAGACTTCATTGAGGGAGACCTCATTGTTCTGTACAAAGCACCAGCCAAACCAGAAAGGTGATTCTAGGAGTCAGCAAAAAAAAAAATTACTGTTGAGGTTTTCAGCTTTAAGGTATCTTCGGGCAAATTTACTATTTTTATTTTTCTCATCAGAAGTGACCAAATTAATATGATATAGTAAGACCTCTGAGACCAAATCTTTGTCTGGTCCTTTCTCTGCCACTTATGTTGGAATGACCACTGATGTACTCTCCTGCCTCCTTTTTAAAAAAATAAATAAATAAAAGAACTTTTTTGCCACTGATTTAGCCATATGAAACATCTTATCACCCTTTTCTGGATCTGAAGCTGCTCTCTAAAAGTGCCATCTTATGTTTTATATCAGACAGTGCTGGAGAAATTTTGAATAGCTTATATATAAAACTTTTTTTTTAATTTTATATTATTTTGAAACTTTGCTTCTTTGGAGTTGGGGAGCACTGGCCACCCCATCTCTACAGTCTGGGCTGGCAGTTTGCAGATATTTTCAATTCTTTTCCCCACCTAGTTCCCTCTTTTTGGTGAGGTTTCTGTGAGGTCTGTTAAGTGTGCATCTTGCAACTTGTTGGCTTAGAATGTACCTCCTTTTGGAGTGGTCTCTTTTAGGGGCAGATTGGGAGAAAGAGAAACCAATAATGCAACTGTTAAGTATTATTTGTTAGATCTCAGCATTTTCCTGTTCCTCATCTAGATTTCACAGTATTTATAAATGTGGAAATTTATTTCATAAAGATAGCATATTTTTCATTGCTTATTGTTATATTTGGAAAATTTCAAGAGAAAATTTAAAAAACTAAAAATTTCACTTCAAAAAATTGAAAATAGAGAAGACTATCCTACCTTTTATATTTTTTAAATACTGTTTGGTTTTTAACTGTTGCTAGAATGACAGTTTCAAGGATTGGCAGTAATATGTAAGGCAGAGATTAAAAAATGCTTGTGCTAAGTCAATAACAAACTCATAATTTAAATAGAAGAAGCTCTTACTAATCTGATAATCTGACGGGCAGATACATCATTTTATAATATGGAGTTGCCCAGTAAAATGCCCGTGCTTTTGAAGTCATGTACATATATGTTAGAGTATTCATGTATGCATCTAAGATGCTAGTCAGAATTCTGTCTAAATTCTATTTATAGTTCTGTATTATTGGACCATTTTACACTAGACCCATCTCTTAACAAAATACATGCATTCCATTAAAATGTATTTTAAAGCAGTCATAATAAAGAGAGGTTTCCTTATAAAATTATAAAACTGTGTCAGTCAATCTTTATCCTTTCAGAATATAATAAGATCAGTTTTAGCAATTGTAGAGGCTTCTGGTTTTAAGATCATAAAGGATTAAAGTTTTTCTGCTGCCCGTTTTCTTGAAAGTTACTCTAAAACAAAAGACACGGACTACAAACTTCATCTTTGGTGGAAAATTTTGAACGCTTAGCCTGAATTACAATATGATGAATGATTGATTACCTGTGACCATGGCAACCAGTCCAGACTAGAGTAGGTTCTAAGACCTCCTTATATTCAGGAAGACACATTGGTAAACTTGTTATGAATGCAAATATATTCCAAGGTGATTTAGACAACTGATACCAAGTTTTGGATATAATTATCACTAGAAAACTTAAGCAAAGGAGAAAAGTATGACAAGTATTAACTTTAGGGAAAATGAAAAGTTGTGCAGCAAACAATACATCATCATACTTTATGGCTCAGCTATGACGCACAATGATCTAACCAAAATTATGGCATAAGTATATTGGGAGGATAAAATGTATGAGTGTGTACAGTGGGGAGAGATAGAGCTAAGTCCTCATTTTCCATAATGAAAAATCAGTTTTAGATAATGCCTAAAACTGAAAAATCAAGATATTTCTATACAAGTATGATACTTAAAAATAGAAAGGTAGGGCAGAGGATTATGGAAAGATAGCAGAATAGAAGGTTCCAGGAATCAGTCTCTCCATCAGAAGAACTGTTAAACAGGCAGGAACTGTCTGAATCAATTCAGTTTTTTTTCAGAAAAAAAAAATTCTGTTTTTACAACTCCAGAGTCCAGAAGAACACTGTATAGCTTCCAGGGAAGAACAGGAGAAAGAGGCTGGCACATTACAGTAGCTATTACTTCATTGGTCTGTCTTCACAAGCAGTTACTGGTGCCCATCTCGCAGTCTTGCAGCAGGCCACAGTAGGTTCCAGCCTCTGGTGTGACTTACTGGAGCCAGAAAGAAACGTAAAATCCAGTTCCTCAGAATCTAGGATGGGCACACACCAATCACTAGACACAGCTTTTGATTAGCAACTTCACATTCCTGGGGGCCTGGCTCTGAGTTCAAGAATGGCCATTGTCCAACCTACTGGGAACAAAGTTGGCAGAGAATACTTAAAGACATTTCCCCGGTGCTTCTGAGGACAGTTGAAAGGCTGTATTTGCTGCGCAGGTCAAGAAAGTGCAGCTTTGGGGAGCCCTGGAAGAAGCAGCTCCTGATACCCTTCCTGGCCCCTCCCTCAACCCCTTTCTATGACAGCAGGAATCCTGCACTCCCTTTGTGGGTCTCTGGCCTTATTCGTGGTGGGGGAGGAAAGCTGACTGAGGAAACATCTCTCTATCCTGTCCTCCCCTCCCAGAATTTGCCCTCAGGGCAAGAGCAGCTTGAGACAAGGAAAGCTGTGTAAGAAACATTTGAGGTGGATGACCTCGGGCACAGGCTTACTGCCTAAAATCCTGCAATAGAGCACTTGAGACTGGGAGATGGTCTGTCTCCTAGGAAGTAGAGGGGGCATTCAAATGCCTATAAACAGGGAAATTAGCAAGCACAGGCCCAGGACAAGACATAGGCCCAGAAAAGATAGGGAGGACCGGCACTTTGGGTTCTCCTTGGGTGGACCCTCCTGATAGAGAGCTGACACTCAAGAAAATCTGTTGTATCACTAGGTTGTTACAAACTCAAGAAACAGACATCTCAAGGAATTAATGCCATAGTTAACATTTTAAAATAATATATATTCAGTGTGCAACAAAAGATTACAAAGAAACGGAAATGTTGGCCCATCCAAAGGGAGAGAATAAAAATCCAGAACACCAACGAAGAAAACCAGACTGGGCATACCAGATAAAGACTTTTAAAAATGAAATCTTAAAAATGCTCAAGGAGATAAAGAAAAATCCAGAAAAAGAACTCAAGTATATCCAGAAAACAACAGATAAACAATATAATCATCTTAATAAAGAGATGGAAATTTTAAAAAGGAACCAAACAACACTTGTAGTTGAAGAACAGAATAAATGAAATTTAAAATTCCCAGGAAGGTTTCAACAGCAGATTGAATCTGGCAGAAGAAAGAATCAGCAAATATGAAACAAGACAACTAACATTACGCTGAGGAGCAAAAAAGAAGAAAAGAATTATAAAAAGTGAAAATAGCCTCAGAGTTTTCTGGGACACCAGCTGGTAGGAGTCCCAGAAGAGAAGAAAGAGAGGAGGGGCTAGGAGGTATATTCAAAGGAACAATGACAGAAAACTTCTCAAACTTAGCAAAAAGCATGAATAAGCAAATCCAAGAAGCTCAGAGAACACCAAACAGGATAAACTCAAAGAAAAATACACTGTGATGCATGTTGATCAAACTGTCAAATGAAAGGACAAGTAGGGAGTTTTGCAAGCTGCAAGAGAGTCCCGATTAGATTAAGTGCCGATTTCTCACCAGAATCATGGAGGTAAAAAGATAGTGGATTTAAATACTGCTGGAAAAGTGCTGAAAGAAAATAGCTGCCAAAAAGAACTTTATATCTAGCAAGACTTTCTTTCAAAAGTGAAGGAGAGGGGGGCAAAAATGAAATAAAGGGTGCATGGGTGGTTCAGTAGTAGAATGCTTGCCTTCCATGAGAGAGACCCATGTTTGATTCCCGGACTATGCACCACCACCCCCCAAAAAAATGAAGAGAAAAAATAAATTAAAAAATAAAGAAAAAAAAGAAAGAAAACTGAAGGAGAGGTTAAGATATTCCCAGATAAACAAAAGCTGAGGGAATTCATCACTAGACCTTTCTTACAGGCAGTATTAAAGGGAGTTCTTCAGATTGAAAAAAAAGAACATTAAACAGTGGTTCAGAGCAACATGAAATAAAGGCATGCAATAAAGGTAAACATTTGGGCAATTATAAATGCCAGTACTGTTGTACTTTTTGGTATGTAACTCTACTTCTTACTTCCTACAGGTGCTGAAATTCAAATGCATACAAAATAAGGGTAAATCTATGTTGGACATTAAATTTAAAAGATATAGTTGGTAACACGTATTAAAAAGGGTGGAGGGCCAAGTTGAATTCTTGATATTCTCACAAGCAGTGTGGACAACCAAAGCTATAAGCTGAGCCCCCAGTCTTGGGGTTTGTTCATATGAAACTTAACCCAACAAAGGATAGGTCAAGCCTACTTAAAATTAGGCCTAAGAGTCACCCCCTAGAGAGCCTCTTTTGTTACTCAGATGTGGCCTCTCTCTCCAGCCAACACAACAAGCAACTCACCACCCTCCCCCTGTCTACATGGGACATGACTCCCAGGGGTGTGGACCTTCCTGGCAACATAGGACAGAAATCCTAGAATGAGCTGAGACTTAGCATCAAGGGATTGAGAAAACCTTCTTGACCAAAAAGGGGACAAGTGAAAGGAGACAGTGTCAGTAGCTGAGAGATTCCAAACAGAGTTGAGAGGTTATCCTTACGCATTAAGTAGATATCACCTTGTTATTCAAGATGTAATGGAGAGGCTAGAGGGAACTGTCTGTAAATGTAGAGCTGTGTTCCAGTAACCGTGTTTCTTGATGTTGATTATATAATGACATAGCTTTCATTGTGACTGTGATTGTGAAAGCCTTGTGTCTGATGCTCCTTTTGTCTACCTTGTCAGCAGACAAGTAGAACATATGGAATAAAAATAAATAATAGGAACAAATGTTAAAATAAATTTAGTTTGAAATGCTGGTGGTCAGTGAGAGGGAGGGGTAAGGGGTATGGTATGTATAATTTTTTTTTCTGTTTTCATTTTATTTTTTTCTGTTGTCTTTTTATTTTTTTTTCTGAATTGATGCAAATGTTCTGAGAAGTGATCATGATGATGAATATGCAACTTTGTGATGATATTGTGAATTACCGATTATATGTAGAACGGAATGATCATATGTTAAGAATGTGTTTCTTTCTTGTCAATTTTTCTTTTTAATTTAAAAATTAAAAAAAATTTTTTAAAAAGGGTGGAGGGGTATAGGAAAAGTATATGTGTATGCTCTTGAATTCAAAGTGATGTCAAGCTAAATATGATTGTTATATATTTAGAGAGTTAAATTTTGACCCCATGATAACCACAAGAAAAATGAAAAAAATATGTCCAGATAGAAAATAGAAGGCACTTAATATGGTACAACACAAAAAAACTAATAAATATAAAAGTAAGCATAAATGAAAGAATTGAGGGACAAAAATGCACAAGACTTATCAAATTCAGTGTTTGAAGGAAGATAGAATAGGGGGATGAAACGAAGTTTGTTGTACATCTTTTAATATGTCATTCTTAGTCTTAATTCTGATATTTAATTTTGAAGTATATGTTAAAAATTTTAAGTGACATTTCTTTTTGAAAAATAACATTTACTTAAGGGATTAATTTCTGTATTTTTCAGGGTTACTTTGAAAGTTGCAATATACACAGAAATAGGATAGCAGGCTTTGAAGTGAAAGCATATGCTAATCCCACAGTGGTTCGATGTGAAATTCATCATGGACAGACTGGAGGAATATATGTTCATGAAAAAGGAAGAGGACAATTCATAGAGAATAAAATCTATGCAAATAACTTTGCAGGTGTATGGATTACCTCAAATAGTGACCCAACAATAAGGTACATATATGTAATTATGGATGGAAATCACTTTTTCACTCTAAAGTTTATGTTATAACAAGAGTCAAGATACTTAGACTTGATTCTTAAAGTTTTTTCCTAGACATCTGAATGTTGTAAAATAAATTTTACTGGTAAAAGTATGTGTATTTGAATGAACATAGTTATTACATGATTAATTTTTGGTGTTCTGTTTTTTTTAATCAATGATCTGTGCATAATAATTATTTTATGAACAATTGCAAATGCTGTGATTTTTCTTTAACATTCATGAAACTGCATTATAGATAAGTAAATAGACTGTGACCTTCCCTTGGAACCTGAATTACCTTGCCTTCTCTTCCTTTTCTGAGTCAGCAGATAGAATAACACAAGAAACTATTTCAAAGATTCTTGGGGAGAGGCCAAGAATATCAAAAAGTCAAGACTTCATGCTGTCACATTTCTTTAATAATTCCTACTGTTCCCTCCACAGTAAGGAAACAAATAGATATCCATTATTAAGAACATTGGCCAAAACTGTAGACCAAAATTAGTATAATTTATTCGAAGACCATAAATTATTTTCTGTTGTCAAATTTTATTTTCACTGGCTATATGAAAGTAGATTAGGAGACTTCCATGTTAACATTCAACATATGTTTGTAGATCAGTAAAAAAAAAATGTGTATATAAGCTGTTTTAAGGGGAATTTTTAATCTATTTTGTCTCAGATAGTAGATGGCTTTTCCAAAGTCTTAGGTTTTAGAAAGATCTAAATAGGAACATGAAGTCATCTAGTCTGGTTGCCTCATTTTGCATATTAGGAAACCAAGGTCCAAAGATGGTGAATAATTTACCCAATTGACATGATAATGAGTGGCCTTACAATTGTATAAAGTAAGTTAGCTTTGCAGAATTAAGTGCTTATTTCTTTTATTATTTCACATAATTGTAGGGGAAATTCTATATTTAATGGAAATCAAGGGGGAGTTTACATCTTTGGTGATGGACGAGGCCTTATTGAAGGAAATGATATTTATGGTAAGCCACTGGTTTTGTTCTATAAGATTTTAGAGAATTATCTGTCTGTCTGACATTAGCAAAATGGGCCACTTGCAAACCATTCCAGGTAGGAGAATTGATCTAGTTTCTTAAAATTCTCAGTAAAACTTATTCTGTGATATTCAGTTAGCAAATATTTACTGAAGAGTACTACATACCAAGCCTTCTGCCAGATAAGAGATAAAAATAATAAATAAGATTCTAGTCTTACCAGAAAATTCACAAATATGTGGAGGCTCAACAACACACTCTTAAATAACCAGTGGGTCAAGGAAGAAATTATAAGAGAAATTAGTAAATAACTCGAGGCAAATGAAAATGAAAATACAACATATCAAAACTATGGGATGCAGCAAAGGCAGTGCTAAGAGGGAAATTTATTGCCCTAAATGCCTGTATCAAAAAAGAAAAAAGGGCAGAAATCAAGGAATTAACTGTCCACTTGGAAGAAGTAGAGAAAGAACAGCAGACTAACCCCAAAGCAAGCGTTTGGAAAGAAAGAATGACGATCAGAGCAGAAATAAATGAAATTGAGAACATGAAAACAATTGAGAAAATCAACAAAACCAGAAGTTGGTTCTATGAGAAAGTCAATAAGATTGATGGACCCTTAGCAAGACTGACAAAAAGATTCTAGTCTTAAGGACTATTTTCAGTTTCCTTAGGTTCACTCCATTGTTTAATACTTAAATTATTTCTGTGGTATTTAATACATTTGTGTACTAACTAGAGAGGAAAGAGAACCATTCCTCATTAAAGCTTTTGCAGCACTTAGTCAGGAAACAATTATAATGGATATTTATATGCTAGACATGGATATGGTACTAGGCTTTCTCTTTTCTAACACGTGGATAATACTTCCATGTTTATTCAATATCAGGTGCTGTTGTAAGCACCTTACCTGAGTTAAGGCATATAATCTTCACATCAACCCCATGAAGTATAGATACTTAAATTTCCCTGCTTATTAATCGGGAAACAGAGGCAGAAAGAAGTTAAATAACTTACTCAGAATCAAGTAGGAAGGAAGTAGGCTTTCTGGGATTCATAGCTTGGCAGGCTGGCTTCAGAGTCTCCTCTCTTAGCCACTACGCTATACTGCCTACAGCCCTTCTGCATCTATATATACTCCCAAGTTTCCTTAGTTTTTACATGTAATACTCAAGGGCTATAAGTGTCATTCTGAATATGACGTATTTCACACCTTACTAAAATCCTGGTAAGAATTTTAATATCTAATGTGAAAATATCTTGTGTACTCCAAATGTTGACATTCTAACATTTATTTTTAAATAGGCAATGCATTAGCAGGAATTCAGATTAGGACAAATAGTTGTCCAATTGTCCGACATAACAAAATTCATGATGGCCAGCATGGTGGGATTTATGTGGTAAGTTAATGAATACAGTTCTGTAAACTCATGCATCAAACCCAGAAAATGAAAAGGGGTTGGTTGGGGGATAATGGCTAACATTAATAGACTGTAATCAACTTTTGGAATATGAATTTGTATATGTTAGTAATACTTGGGCAATAAGTAAGACTCTTTTTCTCCCTGCCAGTATTAGAATGACTTTTGCTTCTATAGTATGTGTAAAATTACTGTAAAATTTAATCAGCACCTAATAGACTAAATTTAGGTGATAGGAGATGAACTTTTTTTTTTTAAAGAGAGAGGGAGGAAGGGAAGGAAAGACAGAGAGAAGGAAGGAAGGGAGGAAGAAAGGGAAACATCTTTAAACATTTTCTTGTTTTATTGTATTTTGTTTGCCTGTTTGTTTTTTACATGGGCTGGGGCCGGGAATCGAACCGAGGTCCTCCGGCATGGCAGGCAAGCACTTTGCCCGCTGAGCCACCGCGGCCCGCCCGGAGATGAACTTTTTATTAAAGTCTTTAATTATAAAAAAATTTGACAATATGGGTTGAACTCATAACAACACAACGCATTCAGTCTTTTAATATGTAGAATTTTGTCAGTGTGACTGCTGTATAAGTCTCAGAAATTATCCAAAAGCATTAAATAAAGTAATAGTATATCACTAGAAGTACCAATATTAGACTTAAATATTTTTACCTTCTGAAAAAGTAAAGTTTCATTTGAACTTATGTTGAAATATAATGGCATCTTGTTAAAATTTTAAATCACATGTTATTATTCCATGGTATCTGAATCTATTACATCTGATTCAAGTAAGAAAATACAGGATATTTCTAAAAGTTCCTTTTGTTTTATATATATTCCAGGGTGATTTACAGTTCTGAAAGTGGCTGGTTTTTTAATAATTTTCTGATAAAGTAAAAATTTTAGTAACCTGAGATCTCACTATTTGTAATTTACTGGTAGTAAGTCTGAAATAACTATTAACTTACTGAATGGGAAATCTTCAGGCTATTACACATTTTAAAATCAAATAAGGGGTCCTTTTGGTAAAGAAAATTGAATGATAATACTCTTAATGTTTATATTTGGAAATACACAACCATAAAAAGAACATTATAAAAACTTTGGAAGCATTTAAACTCAGGTATAGGCTGTATAAATAGGATATTGTCACACCTCCTTACCTAGGTTAAAAAAAAAGCAGAAATTTACATTTTTTTTCTTTAAATGTCTTTAAGGGATAGGGAGATACTCTATAAACTTTCTTAGAGATGAAATACATTGTAACCAGTATAACTTTTATTTAGCATGAGAAAGGACAAGGCGTAATAGAAGAGAATGAAGTTTATAGTAATACTCTTGCTGGAGTCTGGGTGACAACTGGTAGTACTCCTGTACTGAGAAGAAATAGGATACACAGTGGCAAGCAGGTAGGATTATCTTGGATTTCTGGATTATAAACACATTGTTTTGTAAACACTCCTGTTAATTTGAAAAAAAATTTTTTTTTAATTTTAGGTCGGTGTTTATTTTTATGACAATGGACATGGAGTGCTAGAAGACAATGATATCTATAATCATATGTATTCAGGGGTTCAAATAAGGTAAACATTTTTACAATTGGGTTTTTTTTTTTTTTCAGGAGGTAATGAGTAGTATGAAGGGTATGTAGAAGAAATTCCCTGTTTTTTAATGCTTAATCTTTGCTTCACCTTTTATACATGTATTCACATTCTTATTTGCACTCCTGACTTAAATTGTCGGAAGATACCTTGCCTTGGACTAGCTGAGAAGAGCAGCCAATGGCACAAATGCCATTAGTGCTCATGTACACAGTTCTGTCATCCCCTCTGAGTCCTATCAGCTGCCAGGGTGCTCCTTCATATCCGGAGAGTGAATGAATCATGACTCTGGGTTAGTCAGAAGGTATCAGTATTTCTCAGAAAGATGATATAAAAAATACTTGTGTGTACTATAGGCCTAAAACATTGTAGGTACTTGGTAAATGTGAGTTTCTAGCTTACGCTATTTTTGTCAAAATAATAGCTTTTTACATCCTCTTTCCTATATTTAATAGTTTGTAGAACTCTAGTCCTAATAATCATGTAATCACCCCTTCATTTTACATTTGAGGGGAGTATATAGTAGAAATATAACACCCCCTATATTTTAGTTTACCTATTGGGAGACTCTATAGTAATAATATTTAATCTTTAGCAAAGTGTGTTCTGTGGAAAACATAGGGTTGAGCAAAATTAACTGGTTTCTTTACTAGTTTCTCAAGAGCATCCTAAGGGACTCTGTGGTATAGTCAGTTCTTAAGTATGATTAACTGCTACCTTATGCAATATGGGAAAAGGGAAGAGAAGCAGTTAAAATATCATTACATTCTGTTTTATCCACAGGACTGGAAGCAACCCCAAAATTAGACGTAACAAAATCTGGGGAGGACAGAATGGTGGAATTCTGGTTTATAATTCTGGTATGTTTATCTGATATCTTTTTTCAGTGTTAGAACTTTAGAAATGTGTCTCTTAAATATAACCTGATTGTTTTTGCATTTATAGGTCTAGGCTGTATAGAAGACAATGAAATATTTGACAATGCAATGGCTGGCGTCTGGATTAAGACAGATAGTAATCCTACACTAAGAAGAAATAAAATCCACGATGGAAGAGATGGTGGCATCTGTATATTTAATGGGGGTCGAGGTATTGTTAATTTTGCATTAGTGAAAAACCCAGTTTTCCACTGTTCTTCCATATCTTTAATGATCAACGAAATTGCAAATTCATATAATTTATAAATGAGTGGATCTCAGTATTTTCAAAACTTGAGATGGTTTGGAGATTAGTGCCTGAAATTAAAAGAGACAATGTTTACAGAATTTTTTTTCCTTTTGTAGTCACCTTGAATGTACCAGATCTAAGGTTTTTGTTTTTTTTTTTTTTTAAGGAAGTATAAATTGTTTATATCTTCTCTGTGGACCTCTTATTATTCAGGGCAGTGATATGACCATAATAAATTTCAAAGTTGGGTTATAGAATTAGGTGTGAGAAATTAATTGACCTGTAAATATATGAAAATGTCTAGTAAATGGGTATTGATTGCTTTTGTAACTGTTTATACTTGTGTTTGTTGGAGAATGGAATTAATTGATGAAGTGCACAGTGTGCCTGGATTGGTGTATAAAGGTCGACTTACTTTGCATTGAGGCAAAAATTGAACAAACTCTGCCCTTCGCAGATGGATGGTGTTTATAAAGGAAGGCTGGAGGAGAGTGTCAAAGGCAAATTTATCACCATTCCTGAAATGATAATAACCCAATTGATAGGAGTCTTCTGAAGATAGAGAGAGAACATAAAATACACAATGGCCAATTTTATGCAAATTGCTTAGAATCGCTCTTTAGCTGTGTCTGAAAAATAGGTGTTTACTGGGCGGGCCACAGTGGCTCAGCAGGCACGAATGCTTGCCTGCAATGCCAGAGGACCCAGATTCGATTCCCGGTGCCTGCCCATGCAAAAAAAAAAAAAAGGTGTTTACTGTTGAATAGAAGGCCAATTCAGGTATAGAAAGCATAATTAGTTCACCCTTTCATTTGTAAACACTGATTGAATATGTCGGTATCGAGCACTGTGATACAGGTACTAAAAATATAATGTGAATAAAACACAGCACTATATCCAGAAAGTTTACAGTTTAAAATAGAGTGTGGCATTGTAAATAGAAGTTTGCAAGAGGTACTGAAAATTGAGGCTGGAGAGTAAGCCCCAAATCATGAGACTGTACATTTAATAAGGAATTTAGACTCAATCTTGACAGTAACATTTAAGAAAGTTGCAGTGAAAGCAGTGCAAGATTAGAGGCAGGGACTTGGAATAGTCTAGGCAAGAAATAAGTCAGACAGTGGCATGAGGGTGGAAAAGGGAGGGTGCATTATTATGTTAAAGTATAGTATCAACAGGACTGGGTCTTCAAATAAATATGGGACTGAGAGAAAAGTGAAATATGATATTTAGGATTCTGATTAAGATAACTGGTACCTTTCATTGAGAGTAGGAATATAGGAACAACTGGTTTGTAGAAACAGTACAGTAGTAAGGTCAGTTTTGATCTTGGGATCTTGGGATAGTTTTGATATTGGTATGTCTAGAAAGTAATTAAGCTGAAGAAACAGTTTAAAAATTAAGCAACATTCCCGGTGGCTGCCCATGCAAAAAAAAAAAGTAACAGCATATAAATCATAGTTGGAACCGTGTTAAGATTACTATCTAAAGGATGGCCAGAAGAGCCTAAGAAGTCATGGAGACAATTCAGAGATAAGAACCAGGAATTTAGGGATCATATTATATTCACTGTATGTAAGTAGACGGCTTAACAGTATTATGACCTAGTACTTTAGTGCTATGTACTTTCGCATGTATTAACTCCTTTAATCCTCGTGATAACCCTATCTGGTAGGTGTTATGCCCATTTTACAGATGAGAAAACAGGCAGAGACGGTAAGTAACTTGCCTAACTCAGAGCTAGTACGTGTGGAATCAGTATTTAAAGGACTGAGTCTGATTCCTCAGCCTACTCTTAATAATTGTCTCATACTGCCAAAAGAGAAATATAAGTTTGATGGAGGGAGACTGAAGCCTCCCCCCGCCGCCCAAACACCACCACCAGAGGAAATGATAACTAGGAGGAAAAAGTACAGGATGTTCCAGGAAAAGAAAATAATATAAACCACAGGGATGAATTTTTAGGGATAAAAAATTAAAGCATATTAGGAGAATAGGTAATGTATAGAAACAAACAATAGGTTGGGAGAATATTTTGAAAGTTTGTAAATAGTAGGTTTATACTAAACTTCATGAAAATAATTTTTTTAAGCAGAGAGGCGCATGATCAGATAACAGTTCCAGTTTTCAACAGATGAAAGGAGACTGGAGTAAGAAAAATGCATCAAGGAATAATTGTAGTAATAAAAGTCAAAAATAATAAGTAAGGGCCTGAGCAAAACAGAGGGTACAAAAGTTCTAGAAATACTCCAAAAGGAAACCATTTGAGTTTAAAAGTATTCACTGAGAATCAGCTATGTGCCAGGTGGACACACGGTGCAGTATTGCATTAGAAGACTACACATAATACTTACCTGCTCTCATGAAACCTTCCATTTATTAGTTTGCCATTTTTAGCAATTTTTTTGTTAAATCATACATTGAAGTATTTAAAGGTTTTGACTGAAAAACTGGTGAATTTTATAATGCAGTTAATAAGCAACCAAAAAAAAACCTAAATACCACCCAAAAAAGGCTGGTAAGACATGTTCTATGTATTAAGCCTTATTCTAAGGAAATATTTTATTATAGGTCTCCTTGAAGAAAATGATATTTTCAGGAATGCTCAAGCAGGTGTTCTCATCAGTACTAACAGTCATCCAATCTTAAGGAAAAACAGAATATTTGATGGATTTGCTGCAGGTTTGTTTTTTCTTTTGTTACCTGTGGCTTGTTTTCTGTAAATTGCAGTGTTTGGTTTTTGGTATATTAGTGTATTAATTTTCTTGTGCTACCAAAGTGGCTGGATGCTTTGTGTTAGCAGTCATTTATGAGAGCACCTTATCCAACTTCTGGATTCTTCTAGCCTAAACGAACATTGAAAAAAACTGGGAAAGAATACATATTGCAGACATTTACTATCTCTAAGAATGTGGATAAATTCAGGCCCTCTGGCCTCACAAACACATATTTAAAAGAAAAAGAAAAAAAAACTTGGTACATGTAATCCATTGAATTTCGATATGGGTACTATCTCCTAATTAGTTTGCAAAGAAATTTTTAAAAAGCATGATCCCCCCCCTTCTAAAATTAAAATAACTTCAAACTATCACTCCTTTCTTTGGCAAGGGTAGTAGACTTATAACAATGAAAAGTTTATTTGAAATGCTAACAGTAAAATTAATTTCTGTAATCTACACTTTAGATGTTAAGGGGTTAATTTACATATGCTTATATAGTTTATTTGCTCTTTCAGGTTTCTTTTAAGAAACTATAATGCATCTTTTGTATATTTTACTTAGGTATTGAGATTACAAATCATGCAACTGCAACACTAGAAGGCAATCAGATTTTTAACAACCGGTTTGGAGGCTTATTTTTAGCATCTGGTGTTAATGTGACAATGAAAGGTATGTTGGAGTCTATTCTGCCTATAAATACAGAAAATATGCCATGAAAAAGTAGTCAAAACCAGTTTTTCAATAACTTGATTCCTTTTGCTATTCTACAGGGCAGCAACAACTTGAACTATTTTGAAACAAAGTTTTGTAGACTAATTCTAAATAGAATCTTGTCTTAAAATTACTTCATTGGTTGGTCTCATCAATGCTCTTTTAAAAGTGACTAATATTTTTTAACCCTAATATTTGCCCTCTAGAATTTAATTTTTCTTTTATTACAGATAACAAAATAATGAACAATCAAGATGCCATAGAAAAGGCAGTTAGTAGAGGCCAATGTTTATATAAAATATCAAGTTATACGAGCTATCCCATGCATGATTTCTACAGGTATATTTCTTTATTATTCATGATCTCCTTAAATGTATGCGCTAAGCAGAATGGGTTGACTTTTTGCAGTGAAAAGAGAACATATGGGTGGTTCAGTGATAGAATGCTCACCTTCCAAGCGGGAGACCCAGGTTCTACTCCAGGACGATGCACCCAAAAATAAAGAGAATATAACTGAAAATTTTGTAATTTGTCCACATTAGGTTCTCTGATTAACCTCCTTGAAGATCAAAATTTCTTTGAAATTCTTCTAATGTAATACTGCAATAACAATATCACTAGCCATACGGAATACAATGTTTGTTTATAACAGGACTCAGGACTTTCCAGGCAAAACTGGTGTTCAATATATCTCAGTCACTATGGGTGAGAATTTTTACTCCCCTCTGTCAGAAATTGATTCAGCCTGGCAGAACTTGATAGGTCAAGTGAAGTTTATTAAATGGAAAGTTTGAAGCCACTTTTTACAAATCATTTCATTCTCCTCAGAAGACAGGACATTCACTTATTCCAATGAAATACCATCTCAGAATTAATCTGGGCTGGTGCCACATAAACTTTCAGGATTTGGTCAGAATGCAGTTACTTTGAATTAATGACTTGTTTCAAGAAAAATAACGTAAGCTTTTGCTTTTTAGATGTCACACTTGTAACACCACAGATCGAAATGCCATATGTGTGAACTGCATTAAGAAGTGCCATCAGGGACATGATGTAGAATTTATTAGACATGATAGGTATGTGGTACACTTGATTGCTATGTTACCCAATTATCCCCACCCCCCTTGCTTTCCTAATTTTTGGGTTTTCATTTTGCTTTAGGTTTTTCTGTGACTGTGGTGCTGGAACACTGTCTAATCCTTGTACATTAGCTGGTGAGCCTACACATGATACAGATACACTATATGACTCTGCTCCACCTATAGAATCTAATACATTGCAGCACAACTGAATTCCTTCCCTAAAGAAAAAATCCTGCCATTCTAACATCATAACTTAAAACTTTTTTTGGAAGAAGATTTAAAATATTTGCCCATGCTACAGGAAGAGACTGTATTAAAAATGGATACACGAGGTCAGTTGACACTATGAAGCTCAAGCTACCAAAAAGAAAGTGGCAATATATTGACTCAGGATCTCAAAGCTGGGTGTTTTAGCATTACTGTGTAAAGACTTTTGAAGGGATAGAATCGAAGAAAATAAGCTGCAATTTTGTACAGATACCAACTTCTCTGAAAAGCTGGTGTTTTTACAACTAGCATTGAATGCAGTCCAATTTGCAGTAGTAATCTCCAATAGACAAGCAGCTTTGTTGCTGCCTTTATGGACATGGGTACCAATTGCTTTTGTAATATGGTAAAAATGTGAGCTAGCACTTCTGCGTTTCTTTTGATTTTTTTAACATGTATTCAGATTGAGAAATATGATTTTAATGCTTTAATCTCATGTAGTTTGTTTTTAATTTCAAGCAAAATCTTATTGTACTTGAATGTGCCCTGTTTTGTTAGCACACCTAGACTTGCTGTAACTGTACTCATGTCCCAGTATGTACGTTCTTTCTATGAAAGAGAAAACACTAATCTTAAATTATATCCAGCAATGTTTCTGGTATCCTTTAAGAAAAGTTAAGACTATTACTTCTTTCCTTTCCCTGTGCAGCATTCAAAACCACCCCTAGAGAAAAAGTGAGTGTTTTAATGAGACTTCCTAGGAAGGGATGCACTGTAAAACAAAAGTATTCTTGTAATTCAGTTTTGTGAAAGGTAAAAAACTACTATGTTTTAAAGTACACTTTAGAAAGTCTCTTCAAAACAGTCCTGTATTTGAAAACTCTGTTCATAGTTTTTTTTTGAACAGTTAAGACAAAACTGCTGGAAATTAAAACAATTTCCTGCGTTAAGCTGAGACAAGTATATACAGCCCTATACAGTTTCATAGCTTTCTTCCCCCCCATTTATGTGTATTGGTGACAGTGGGTATAAACAGCCTGAAAGTGTATGCATGTACCATAACATCTAGACTTAATATATTGTGGAGTATTCAATAACCATTATGTAGAAGGTAGATAAGAATTAAAAGGGTTTAATTTCCTAGAAAGAAATGGAAAATGGTCATTTTTAAAAAATAAAGTTTATTAGATCATAATGTTGTCTGAATTTCCCACCTTTGTCAAAAGTCAAAACTTCCAATGTAGTCTATAACTCCTTAATCAAAGTCAACAACTTATGGACAGCTTCAGCATCTATAGTCACTTTTTCACTAATCAGGCAAACTTCCCTTAAAATTAAAAAGAAAAAAATTCTTTAGTTTACATCTTTCAAAGTACCTCCCCTTTCCTGATAAATTTTAATAAGGGCAGCTGTATAGTGAAATTATATCCAGTTATAGTTACCGAAATAATCGCAGTGACTGAATCATCTTCTCAAATTCTCTTGCTTTTCTATGTCCCTTCTGAATAACTTCCTCTGGAAGATTCGCAAGCCTTGCAGCATTAAAGCCATAGCTTTTAGGGCAAGCTCCCTTAATGAACTTATAGAGGAAGGTAATAGTCTCCTGGCTGGGGTCTTCGCTTTCATTTTCTACCATGCATGCCTGAAAAAAAATAAATTAGATTCATGTGCTAAGCAATGGACATACAAATTAAATTGATTCCCTCTGAATAAACAATTTGCACATACCATGTGTCCTAGGCGCACGGCAACATTTTGAGAATAATCTTCTACTAATGAATGGTAGTGAGTAGAAAACAATGTACGACACCTTATATTCTCAGCAAGTTCTTTAACAACTGCGTTTGCTATTGCTGTCCCATCAAATGTTGCAGTACCTCTTCCTGTAAAAGGAAAATGTGCACAAATTTTATGGCAAATAATCTGCCTTCTACCAAAAAGGTGTACATTACTAAGGAATGCAACATAGAAGAGTTTAGTTAAATAGGCCATGTTTAACCTATTAACAATCTTTGGGGAGTGGGCGTGCATTTCTTTTTTATAGTGCCACTGACATGAGAAAAATAATTCTTTGAAAGCCTTACCTAATTCATCCACAAGCACCAGAGAATGTGCTGTTGCATGCCTAAGTATGCTGGCAGTTTCACTCAACTCAACAAAAAATGTACTTTCACCTAAAAAGAATATAACAGTATGATTCATCTTTTAGGTTCTTATCATTTGAATCTATCATGAACTATCCAGTAGGGTTCTAAAGGTTCAGTCTCATAAGAGAGCAAAGCATATACTAAAAAGTGGTAACACGCAGAATACTAGGGATAGTAAGGACCTGGTCATAAAATTGGTCACATGGTCTGATAGAAGCATCTTCTATACAAGGGTATACTCCTACTCAGGCCCTGGAAATCAGTTATCCATGTGATTACTTTTAATTCTAATACTTTTGTTGTATTTTACACTGATAACAAGAGCTGGTAAATTACCTTGGCCCCAAACGTTAATAGTCACTAATTGAGTAAATTAATAGCTGTTAGGGAAGTGAACTTTTAATCGTAAAATAATGATATTTTTAGAAGTCAGAAAGCAGCACAACTCACCTGACATTATTCTATCTGAGGCACCAAGTCTAGTAAACACTCTATCAATAGGTGTGAGCCTACATACTTCAGCAGGTACATAACAACCCATTTGGGCCATTACAGCTAATAAGCCAGCCTGTGAATGAGGAAGGGAAAAGGCTTTTTAGGACTGGTACTAAAATAACCTATACATATATATATAGATAGACAGATGTTTATTAGTTGGGCTCACTGCTTCTGTGTTCTGTTAAATTTTTCATCTTTCTCTATCTAATAAACATCTTTCTTAAGCCTTAACAAAGAAGTCAGGCAAAATCCTAGTAAGTAAGAGTTCTGTTCTTACACCCATTTGCTAGAATGAAGAGTGAAGCTTAGAGTTAAGAAGTTTAGGGCTTAACTGGCCTTAAAACCTCAGAACCTGGGTACTGAAAATTCTCAACTCTGACTATACAGTAAAACCAGCTGCAAATGTTTTAAAACTACTGATGCCTAGAACCAATTCCAGACCAAGTAAATCAATTCAAGTCAAGGAAGCCCCTATACTTCACATTCTCTAGCTGATTTTAATTTAGTAATTTGAAAAAGAGGATTGAAAACTAGGACACTAAGAAAACTGGTGAACAGGGGTATACAGCAGAAACTGTAAAGGACCGAATAATAAATATTTTGGACTTTGTGGATTTTATTTTCTTATCTGATTAAGTCTACCATGGCCTGGGTCTTTCATAAGACAAAACAGTCTGAAACTATACATACTATACATATTAAGAGTTAGAGATCATTTGTTCCAAATCCTGATAAAACTTTTCTGATTTCTCTCCAGCTGAAATTATAAGGATAACAATAAAGCTTCCTAACCATCCATATAAAATATTGTACCTTTCCCATTGCCTTTGTTTTTTTGTTCAAATTAATTCAATCAAGTCAAGTCAGAGTTAAAAAAAAATTGAGATACGACACTCTCCCCTCTTGTTAACATATATTCCCCTCACATGAGGTGAATTTGACTGATAAGGTAAATTTAATTCTCAATTTTATAACACACGGAGTTTCCTAGGCAGTTAGCAACTGAATTTCGTGTTACTCATGCAAGTGTTACAAAACAGAACCTTAAGAATTAGTTTACCTGTCTCATGAGTGTAGATTTACCCCCCATATTTGGTCCAGTAACAAGTACACAATAGGCTTTGCCATTTTCTTCCTCTTCTTCACAGCCTATTAGAATGTCATTCGGAATAAAGTCATCTCCAAAAAAAGTCTTGGTAATGCAGGGATGGCGAGATCCTTTAAGCTCCAAGAAGGGGGATGTCTCTTCTCCGGGCAACAGAATTACTGGACGACACATAGGACCATCACCCCCTTTACTATAGTTAGCCAGGCACAACAAGACATCTGTTGAAAGAGAAGGTAAAAGGTGAGGCATCCTCACTTTGGGGATTTCTTGATAACTAAAGTAACACCAAGACCCAACTTCTTTATAAAGTCTTCCAAAATGCATGTTACTCAACAGAGTGAAATATAACACCTCAGTAGAGTTGGTATTGATTTTCTTACAATTGCCATTCTTAAAGTTACTGGCATCTAACTGCACAAGAATATATAAAAAGCTTTGTTACTGAAAATTAAGCAGTCATCAGTCCGTTTTACATCTTTTCATTATACTTATAATGAAATGAGAAGTCATAGGAAATTAGAAATTGAGTTCAGCCCAAAGATCTCTCTTAACCCGCCAACATCTGGAACAGGAGTCCAAATGGGAAGCTAAAAGGTACAGGAGAGATCCTATACTGGCCCCTCTCCTGGGATTAACACTTAGGAGAAAAGAAGCACATTCTTCTTTTCTGAGAACATTCTAATATTCTCAACATTTTGAGAACAGGCAGACTAATATCAAAACAAAGATAATTGACCAATTTTGAACATGTAGATTGAGGAAGAATTTTAGATTACCAAATTGTTTCATGTTTTATTAGTCTAAGGAACAAAGCACAAACTGAAGGATGTTACTCTAGTCTGGATAGTTGTGGTCATTTAAAAATAATTTCATGTTACCAATTTGGGAAGATTGGCTGCTATGTTTAAGAAAAATCCATTACAGACAGTAAAGATAGTATGACAATTTAGGCTAGAGAGAAAAAGATTAAAATAATTTAAAATTTACATGCATATGGATCCACTGAAAATACAAAAAGGATGCAAAGGCTGTAAAACTAAGTGCAATGGATCAAGAGATAGCCTTAAATTAGTGGAACAAGAAATGGAAGCTTAAAAATTCACTTCAAATGAATTAAGATTTTAGATCAAAATTTTTCATCTAATTTCACTGAGTACCAAAAATTTCTATAAAAATCTCAATTTTTCAAGACTTTAGAAAGGTTGGAGGGCTACTGATACTTAGCTTCAAGTTAAAAACTTAAATTGCTGTGGCCAACCCAGTCATTTTATCTAAGGAGGAGACAAGTAAATACTTGCCAAATCTAACAGCTTTGAATCTTAATGCCCTAATAGCTCCACAATACAGAACATTACTAACCCAAGCCTGAAGAACAAGTTTGCTCAGTCTTACCCAACACTGCAATACACTCCACAGCAGACTGCCAGTCCCTGTAATTTTTATCAAAGTTATAGAACAGTCGCCGCATGCAGTCCTTCAGTGACACATCTCTCCTTTCTTCAGCATTTATCAGATTAGCCAACTTCTTCTCAATAGTTTTGGTCCAGTATCGTTTACAGCCTTTCTTGGTAGATTTCAACTCATATTCTTCTGGCAGATTATGGGTGGTAAAACTCTCTGGAATTTCCAGCTGGTAACGGTTCCGACCAATCCCCCAGTAGACTATGGTCCTGCAGCCAATTCGATTGCGCTGCTTCTCTAAGTACTCTAGGAGGCTTTGTTCATTTTCTCTAATGTCAGCAAGAGCCTGGTCATAGTCAGAGTCAAATCCAGCTTTGGGAGTGATCAGTCCAGTCTTTCGAGCCTTTTCATGGTCAAAGGCTGTGTCCCATCGGTTCAATTCAAGAGTCAAATCGGGAAAACGGCCTTCAGGATTTTTTGTCTGAAGAGTAATCACCTGCTTAAGGATTTTAGACTTAAAGTCATCAACAACCTCTTCCATAATCCCTATAATTTTACATACTACTTTGAATCCTTCCAGAGCAGAAAGAAAATCAATGATCTTTTTTTTGCTATACGTAGTTTCTTCATACATTATAGCCCTGCTATCTGGGTGGTTCTGGCTCTTCAGGGGAGACCCCACATTATGAATTTTGCTGAGTAGCCTCTCAAGGTCAGGAAGCTTCTTTAAAAGGTCAACAACTTCAGAGATTTTGTCAGGTACAATCATCAGGTCCTCTATGGCATCTAGGCGATCATTTATAGGGTAAGGGCTACAGAGTGGGGCACAAAGCCATTGCTTTAGAAGCCGCTTACCAAAGGGAGTATGGCAAGTGTCAATCCTCTCTAGAAGGGTCCCTTCAGTAGAACCATTTGTCCCATTCAGAAAAATCTCCAAGTTGTTTAATGTCACTGCATCTAGCACCATTCGTTGATTGGCTTTACCAAAAATAGCACCAGGCCTTGTAGCACCGACCATGTCAGAATCCAAGGGAATATATTCTACAAAATTCGCCATTGATAAAAGCTCCTGATCAATAAGGCATTTTTTGAGGTAGAAGACACAACCACCTAGAGCAGAGAGCGCCAATTCACTGTTCTCTCCTGGTGTCAACCCAATGGAATCAGCCTCTGAGATCATACCTTTAAGCACCTGGGGTAACATCACCCCATTGTCCTCATTTAGCTTTTCGGTAAAATATCCCTCTTCGAGTAGAGTTCTCAAAGTTTTGGCTGCATCCCAAAACTGAGAGCCTGGTATCAGGCCTTCGTGAAGGGAAGAGGACAATGAACCCTTCAGAATTATCTTAGTTTCTGTTGAAAGATTACCTTTCTCAAATAAGACTTGTACCGGAGGATAGTGTGCCACCAGAGTCCTAAACCTAGAGCAATGGCGATCATCTGAAAACTGACCTATATAAAACTTTCCCAGGGAGGCATCAACAAAGCACACACCATACACGCGAGTGTGGCCAGAAGAACCTTCCTCTTTTTCTTTGAGGCTAAGAAGATATTTACTGTAGTTCTCAGAAGGATCACCTTCCAGCACACTGTAGGTCTGTGTACCCTTGGTAATAACCCTACAGATCTCCCTCCTCACCACTCTATCATGCTTAGATACATGTGCCATTCTTCGGCATCGTGCCTCCATCATTTCTGGGGTTTCCGTCTGTTCCACTCGTGCTACTTTATAGCCCTTCTGCACTAGGGAATCTGAATATCGGCCAAATGCAATTTCAGGGAAACCAGAATGGGCCCAGTTGCCTTTCATGAAGACCAAACCTAGTTCATTAACTCCAATGAGAGCATCCATGTGGTACAGCTCATAAAACTTTCCTACTTTATAAAAGATGACAAGATCAAAGTTCTGAGACTTAATCTGCCACCACTTCCTCATCCCAGGTGTACAGGAATTAAGAAAATCTTCAGGGACATAGAGAGTGGATGCATCAAAATCAGGGTGATCAGGCCGCCTCCTGCGCTCATCTCTTCTCTTTTCCTCCTTAAGCCACTCTAAAGTTTCATGATACCAGACAGTAGGCCGACTACTGTCATCACCTCCTCCACTACTGTGGGCTTGGGGTTCAGAATTTTGAGGAGCCGAGAAAGCACTCAAAGTACTCTTGGTTTCTGATGAAATGCCAGTTGCTCGTTTGGAGGCTGAGGGCATTTCCTTCCTTGAACTTTTCCTTTTAAGGGAGCCATTTCCAGTCACCGTTCTCTTCCGCTTTGGAGGTACTTTGACTGGGCTCTCCAGGACTTCACTATCACTATCCCCCACTCCACTACTTATTTCATCGCTGCTTCCTTCCTCCTTAACATCTGGCTTGAATTCCACATCAGAGCCACCATTGTCACTCTCAGAGTCTGATATGACCCTTCGTTTTTTTATTTGGCGGCTACTACGCCTAGATCCTTGCATCTTAGGCAACACTTCCTCTTCACTCTCAATTTCATTATCTTCTCCACTCTTATCTGATGCATAGGTTGCACCTACCTGCCAGGCAAGGAAAAAGTATTAAAAGACAAAAGAAAATATGGTACAGTATTACCCTGGATTCTCTCAGTATGCTGCAACTTCATCTACCAAGATAAGAACCCACCTACAGAAATGAGACAATTTTCCTTCTCAAGGAGTATCTACTAGACCTTTTCAGTTCTACTTAACATTAAAATAAATGTCACACTACTAAGTGATTGTTGTCTATGCTATAGACCAGTGACAAAACCAAGTATGGCCCCAGATGTAAGTACCAGTACAGTAGGTGATGGTGATGTCCTTATTAACAGTCACAGCTGTGAAAATAAACTATATGTCTCCCTTTTATCTTCCTTCCAAGGTCACCTCTTCTACAAATGGATATGTTATGAAATGAAGTTTATTTACCATTTTCTAAATTGTTAAGCATAAGAAAGCAGTAAGCAATCAACACTGGTTCTAGTCCTGCCCTTCCACAAACCAGCTGTATCACCTTAATCAAGTCATGCAGTGATCATGAATTTTATCATGTATAAAGTGTTAATATTAAGCTAAATGATCTCTGGAGTTACCATTCAGTTCTCAACCTCTGATTAATGTTATAGCCCCTGATCTCCACCTTAAAATTTAAGATTAAAAACTTCTTTTTCATTAAAAAAAAAAATTCCACTGTATTAACTTGCCTATTTCCCATCTTGTCTATACGGAAATAGAGTAAAATATCAAATCTGGCTTGGTTATAGATGGATCACTTTCAGGACATAGCTCCTTAATTTACTAAACTAGAGAATAACAATCAAGTTTGCTTTAAACTAACCAATTAAATGTTCATTTCCCTAACAGGTATAATTCACTCAGTTAGTGACCATTAACATTTGAAACCAAGGTTATATTTCAAGGTAACTTACCACTTATTCTTAATGCAAAATACAACAAAAAATATTAGAATTAAAAGCATAAACATGGATAATTAAATTTCCAGGACCTGACTACATTCTACTATAGAAGTCTACCTTCAGACCACCTGACTAATTTATGACCAGGTCCTTACCACCCCTAGTGCTCTGCTTCTCACCAAATGCATACAACCTTGTTGCTACCCCTTGTACAATGTGCCCTGCTCTGCAACCAGGTTTGAGCACCTAAGTAAAACGAGGTGCTAACTGTTGAAATTCTCAGTAATCTAACTTAACCAAAATGCAGAAATACAGAAGCATATGTGTATACTTTAAACATACTGTATAAAATGTATCACAAGAAAACATCATTTTAATACATATGCCCTTTCTTCCCCACCACCCTCCTAACACAAATAACAATTGAATGTTTGCAATGTTCCACCTCAATCTCCCCCTCCTCTTCTGGTTCTGAGGGCTCATCACACACTGCTAATTCAAGCCTCTTAATCTTGTCTTTACTCAAGGCTTCATCTGCACGTTGCATTGCTCTGAGTATTTCTGGCTTTGCACTATAAAAATGACCTCCCTTCTGGGCTTCCTTCGATTTGGAACCTAGGGGGAAAAGAATTATAAATAAGAACATGTTGGCTGGATAGCTGCAATCTATAATATTGCCCTAATGAGCATGAAGACTTAAGTCAACAATCAAATATACTTGTTCACATCCCATTATTTTTTATTGATATAAATAGATCATTAAAACCCACCAGGAAGAAATTTTCAGTGGAAAACTATGAGTAAAACTAAAATTACCTATTTTACCTCCTTGAAGTTGCACTGAAATCAGGATCACTCAGAATCCATTTAAGTCTCTTCTAATCGCCCTGGCCCTAAACTAAACAGGTAAGACATACCTCTTCAAATAAGGCAATTGAGATAAATAAGAGGTTTTGAGAGCTTTTTTAAAAAGCTGCTTCAGGAAGGCAAAAACTATAGTTAGCCAAATGCCACTATGTTTAAAATAAGTTTGGCCCAAACGCACTTAGATGGGGGTTAGGAGGGTGGAGATTGGGGCTACCATAACATTTTGTGAGGGGAACCCAAGTTCTGAAGTGCATCAAAATATCTTGCTCTGTTTCAAAGTAAAGCTCTTCTTTTATAAATTAATTTCATTTAAGACTTCTAATATTAAAAGACACTTCTATCAACTGGACAAAAAGTTAGATCACAAATCTAACAGTGTACAACTGTTTAGTCCTTTCTAAGAGGCAGAACTTTAGAAATGTCTGTTCTGTTCTTCTGCCAAAATATAATTGAAAAAGAAACCTGAATTGGTCTGAATTTAAGAGATCCAAAACACTGATATTATTTACTACTTCCCTTAAACTAACAGGACAAACCTAAACTTTCATGGAATTAGTAGTATTCATGGGCTGTCTAAAATAAATCAAAGCTACAATTTCCCATTTCCCTAAAGAGCTGCACTAAAGCTATAAATTGCAACAAGCAAAACCAGATGGAGGGTGACTCTGAAATTTTACCCAAGTGCCTGTTGCAACAGCACTCCCCACTCTACCCCCACCTTATACAATTCCAGTACTGTTTCCAAAAACTCTAAATGAAATCTCTACAAATCTACAAGACAGAAACTCCAAAAAGGCCTATTTTTTTCTACCCATGTCTCTTTGCTTTTTAATTAATAAGCACATAATACAATATTTTTAAATTATCAAAGGCAAAGAACAGGGATGGCTTTATGACAACGTAAATGTTATCTTCTGGAACTCTTAAATTATTTTAACAAACCTTTGCTTAGAATCTCAAAAGTATTTCTAGAAAGGACCTCATTTATTATCTGGTTGAACTCTCATTTTATATATTAAACGGTTTCAGAAAACATTACTTTGGTTGGCCAAGGTTCTATGGTAAATTATTGAGAAGCCCAAATCAGATTTCCTGAATCTTTTTCCATCTTGCCTGTCAGATTTCCATTTAGACTTAACTTTCTGGAGTTTTTCCCCTCTGCAGGATTAGCACTATGGCCAAAAGGCATGCTTCGCAGAGATTTCTGGGAAACTGACCCTTGTTCTGAATCTGCAACACTAGCCTGAAGAATCTATGGATAATGGATGAGGACTTCATGCTCGAATATACAGTATATTGTATCCTGCCATCATAGCGTGTATGCGCTGTGTAATTAGGGATGATGAGGTGCACCCTAGCCCCAATGTCTACACATACAGGTCCTGCTGATGTTTGTGATAGATAAGGCTGGGCCTGGGAGGAGAAAAGTATGGAAGTCTGATGTGAAACTCCTCAACTCACATGTGCTCAGAGGTTAGAGTGCTGGAGGCCAGGTAAGGGTATACTGCCATCTGACCTAGAGAATGTTGTTGATCTAGACACACTTTCTTTTGGATCCTTTAAGATGAGGACACGTTTAATATACTTTTACTCATATCAATAATCTGATATTTTGGCTATTAATTCCAGTAATGAGATCACCTTCACTTAAGGGGCTAATATAGCTGTAAACCATTGAAAGGACAGAAATTAAAATTCCATTCCACACAGCCAGCTCCATCTTATGCTTTTCCGTGCCAGAAGTTTCATAACTGCCACTGTTGCAATTTCTTGGAGTAAAATACACTTAATTTTACTGTATTTAAGGGAGAATCTCTCTCTCTATCTCTCTCTCTCACCCACCCACCCACCCACACACACACACACATACACACAGAGCAGAGTCTCTTACCTGTATATGGTTTTAACAGCCTTTTGCTAACCCAACCCCTTGTTGGGCTGTCGTCGAAAAACTGTACATGAACACGAACTGATTTTCCTTTTTCACGAATGAATGTTCCATCAAAGGGATGATTATACACCAGGCAAGGCCACCAAGGGTAACCCTCCATCTTGGCCCAAACCAGATCACCTGGTGAGAAGTCACAAAAACTGTTTCCAAAAGAAAATACATAATTTGGTTAATATCTGGTTGAGTTGTCTTAAAGGCAATTGTCTACAAACAAGCCAATTCCAAAGGAAGATATTAGGACTCCTTTGATTTTTAAAAGAATGTGTCATTTTTAAAGTCAAGTCGTTTTTAAAAACATAGCAAGCAAACACCACATGCACATTTAACTATTAACACAATCCTGCAATCAAAACAAACATAACAAATTCTGATATTATAGTAAAGAAATTATTTCTCAGAATTGTTCGAAGTTTAAAAACTATGCCAGAATTCTGGTAGAATGCTAATGGCAAGAAAAAGGCATGCTCTCCAAATTATAGTTCAATTACACCTATATTATAATATAGCATATATTGGTAACAGGGTCTGTACCACAGTATTAATAAAATACAAAACATACTGATTACAAAACATACTGATTATATAATGTTAATTATATTAAATAAAATCTCATTAGACTTTCCTTGGAACTGGTTTCTAGTTAAGCTCCTATGCATTCCAAACACACAAGCTATCTAGCACTCTATTATGCCCCCCCCCAAAAAAACTAGTTTTATAAAACTCTCAAGTCAACAAGTGCCTAATGTGTCAAAACATAGCAAGTATACATGCCTACAGAATCAAAAGGAGAGATTCCATCTTCACAAAAACTGATTTAACCCTGCTGCTTTTCTCTGAGAAGTAGGGGGTGGAGAGAAAGAGGAGGGAAGAGAGTCAGGGAAGGAGAGAGAAATTCTCAGAGTCTACTGAAAAGCATCTCTGTGGAGAGCCCACACACAGCTGACAATTCCTGTCCAAGCACTATATACTAAAATTTTCTAAGCCTGCTTAAGGGTTTCCAGTGATAAAAGTAAAACAAGTATATTATAAACAATATTTTTTACATTTTGCAGTAGTGATTATTACGCAATTGAAGCCACCTGATTCAGACCAAATCATGAAAAAAAAAAATTCTTTAAAAAAATGTACCTATAGAAACCACTAGGCTAAACAATTAAAAGAGAAACAACAGGACATGATTTCAGGTTGTACTTGCCTCAAGGGCCTTTGTAAGTACATGCAACTTTAAAAAATAATCTATAGTGACCTGCACAGGTTTATGAATATTGCCTCAGGCTCACCACATAGGTCATCTTTGAACAGGAAGCTATGTCTGAGCAATTCAAACTTCTGCCATAGCTGTTTTGTCCGTTAACATACCCAAAAACTAAAAGGGGAGGGAAAAAAGGCATTGCTGTGTGGAATACTTTGTTTATAAGCCTCACTCTTTGTCAAGCAGGTTTCCCCTTAACGTGGGCCAGTTAACCACTTAACCACAAAGCCTATCACACTCATGTCTGAAAACCACAAGCTTTTTTTTTTATTTGCCCCTCCCCCCCAAGATGTACACTTATTTCTGCTGCTGAAGGAGGGAAATAACCGCTGTCCATATGAAGCAACTATAAGTTCTGAATCCGAACTCTGACATTAAACTTTTGAAAGACTGGCCAAACAGAGTAAATAAATGTTATGTCAATGAACATGTCTCCCCATATGAGGTTTTATTTATGGCTGTATAATCTCAGGATATCATGGCTCAAACTACATATTGTCCAAGGCAATTCAATCCCTTGAGACAGAAGTTTTGGTCTGTACCTAATAAAGCCTTAACCCAAGGACTGACTAGTTTGTAGCAGTTCTCCCCATGTATTAAAATTATTAAATATTCCCAGGTGAGCCCTGCAGCCGACTGGTATGAACTGGGGCTTATAAAAGTGTCCATGGTTTGTTTAACCTAAGAGGGCTAGGTCTCAGAGTATTATTTCTCTTTACCTGCGTGAAGTGAGTTATGGAGAATAAGGACTAAAGAAGTGCTTAACCTGACACTAGCTATTTAATTACATACATGTCTATAAAGGGTGTAAATTCTCAAGAACACAAATCTTAGCAGGACACCTGATACCCCAAACCCAGTGGTATTCTACTTTGCCTGGTATGAGACAACAAAGAACTTGCAGGAATCTTAAAGAGTTATCTTGTGGGCTCCCAAAGAAACTAAATGACTAGCTCAAAATTCTTAAAAGTTCCTATCTGTCCTCAAGTGTAACTCAGGTTTCTGACTGAAACCCAAAACACATGTGGGGAAAAACTTTTAAGTTTTATACCTATAAGTAATACATAATGCTGTTTTAAAATGAAGTTAATCCATTCCAGTTTTATACCAAAGAATTTGTGTCCTCTAAGAGAGCTATAGTACATAATTTTTAAATGATGTTCAAAAGATCTCAAAGTCTCAAAAATGATCAGAAAAGATTCCTTTCCAAGCAACCAGTTTTAACAGTTGTCATAAACCATCTTTAAATTTATTTGAAATCCTTACAATCATTATCAATTTCTAAATAAATTCCTTGTCTACAAAGCTTCCTAAATAATAATTTTGGTTTTTGCCCTAAATATAACTTTATAGACTCTTCCACATTAACTTCTCTGCTGGCAGTATGCTACAAAATATGAAGATTAAAATAATTCAATGATGTGCAGTTTCTCCAGTGCAAAGCTTTAAAAACAATGACGCTGTAAAAATTCTGGTCCAGGAAACAGTGGTTTCCAAGCCAAAAACAAGAGAATTAAGTAATAAAATATACCATATATAAACTAAACATTTTGAACACTTCTCAATTTAAAAATCTTTTTTGAATGGTAATTAAAATTTGTAATTACTTTGTGAGTCTAAACTTTTAATTCTTTTAAACATAATTCTTAAATTTTATCCCTAATAACTGTAGTTTCCAAAGAATATAAAAGCATATTTTAATCTGTGCAAATACTTAGATTTTTTCCAAACACCAAATATTGTATTTAAAAAATATAATATAAGCATGGGATCATTATCTTTCTTACACTGATTCTTTGAGTCCAAGCAATCTTGTAAAGCCACATACATCATAAAAACTGGCTCTACTTAAAACTTTATCTCTGGTAAGAGTATTACACTAATTTATTTATACTGCATTTTAACATTTATTTGGCTATATTTTCTGACAACCTTACTATCTTTCTCTTTTTATATAACTAGGATTGTATTAACATCAACAAGGATCACCCAACCCTATACAACATAATTCCAATTTAAAAATATCTGGGCCAGAAAGAAAGTTACCTCACAACCCCCAAACATTAGCTGTTAAAACACACTGGCTCCAGTGTGACCGTGTGATTGTGAAAACCTTGTGGCTGATGCTCCCTTTATCCAGAGATATTCAGGTAATGGACAGATGAGTAAAAAAATAAGGACAAAAAGTAAATAGTGGGGGGGCTAAGAGGTTAAAAAAAAAAAGGGTAGATTGCAATACTAGTGGTCAATAAGAGCGAGGGGTAAAGGATATGGGATGTATGGATTTTTTTCTTTTTCTGGAGTGTGCAAATGTTCTAAAAATGATCATGGTTATAAATATACAACAACTATGTGATATTGTGAGCCACTGACTGTATGTATACTTTGGATGGACTTCATGGTACATGAAGATATCTCAATAAAAAAAGTAAAAAACACACTGGCTCTCCCTAAAGCCTAAGCTGAAATGCCACAAGAAATACTGGAATGAGCTTACGATACTCTTTTTTTTTTTTTTTTTTCGCATGGGCAGGCTCTGGGACTCTAACCAGGATCTCTGGCATGGCAGACAAGAATTCTACCACTGAATCACGGTTCTACACCTGCTTATGACATTCTTAAATAGAATTTAATTCTGATTTTTTTAAACTGTGGTTAAATCTCTAAATAATCTATAGTAAATGTCTTTAGTTTGGCATTCTTAGGAATTGTAGTGAAAAAAAAAACCCTAAGTGAAAAAAAATGTAAGACAGGAAAAACTGCCAGTTCAGAAGAATAAACTTGAAGCTTTCTCATAACTAAACAAAATTTTAAAATGACTTAGGTTAAATTTACACTGAACAGGTCTTTAAATTTTTGCTTTAAAACCACATTATCTTTCCTTTCTCTTTAGCCAACAACTTTGGTGTCAGTTACTGGTTGCGCTCAAAATTTATGGTTAACATTTTAGATATTGGCTTTTTAAACAGATTGGTATGGAGCGGTGCCAACAGTGGCTCAGTGGCAGAATTCTCACCTGCCATGCCTGAGGCCCCAGGTTGGATTCCTGGAACCTGCCCATGCCAAAAAAAAAAAAGGGACTGGTATAATCTTAAAGTATTGTGTGAATCTGCTTCTGTAAACAATAAAAAATAAACTAGGTTATATCTAACAAAAGCTTGTATATAAACACTGAGTCATCAAAGAGGTGAAAAACACACTCAAATCAAACTACCAGTGTTTGCACCTACCTTTCAGTGGGTCATTAGGGAGACTTCTCCTATCCTTAAATAACTAAACTATGGGACTAAGAAATAGTAAGCAATGAATTCCAAGAGTTAGTTCCCCATCATCACACCCACCCATCTATCCACAGCTCTGCCCACACACCCTTAGCTTCCTTTCTTCAGCTGTGGGTAACTATTGGCTGATACTTGTGCACTAATTCTAGGGTAACTAAAAAATTATCATTTCAACTGGCTTCTATTAGAAAAGAAACTAAAGAAAAAATAATTCCATACCTTGGGTCAGGGAGAATTAAAAATGGAACACCTTGTCATCAGAATGAATGTTTTACAAAGTTCTGAGGTGATTTTAAAAAGACCTAAGAAGCCAGCTTAAGAGGGTCCCTCCAACTGGCAAAAAATAAGACCATTTGAACATAAAAAAAAAAAAAGTTGTTTTAATTAAATTAATTAAAGCAAGTTAGGTCTGTATCACGCGGTTTAAGTTCGTATCAACCTGGCTAAGTTAATGGTGTCCAGTTGTTTGGTCAAGCAAGCACTTACTGGTTACAGCATCTACAATCAACAAAGGTGGCCTTCATCAATGAGAGGGCTCATCCCATCAGCTGAAGGCCTTAAAGGGAGAACTGATGAATTTAAGCAGTCAGAAAGAATTTCTACCTTTTTCTCAGCCAGCAAGCTTTTCCTGAAAAATTCATCAAAAACCTTAATTGGAGTTCCTAGCTTGTGGCCTGCCCTACAGAATTCAGATTTGCCCATCCTCACAGTGCATGAGTCGTCCTATAATAAAGCTTAAAATATCCATATATACATATACTGGATATATAGATATAGATATATAGATATCTCCTGTCGATTGTTTCCCTGGAGAACTGACTAATAATACAGTCCATGATGATACCTATAATAAGTTTCAATTTTCTTTTCTCTTACAATAATTAATATTAGGTGTAATAATATTTAGAAAAATACACTATCCATAAATGTTTAACTCTGAAAATTCTCAGGAAAGGTAAGTAAACACCCACAACTAGGGCACTTAAGACAGCTATTGTCAACTAAAAGTTCTTTTAAAATAAAGATTTCATTGTCAATTCTAACACCACTCTTTGTGAATGCAGAGAAAGGCACATATTTATAAATCAACAGATTTTTACTGTCCTCATCACCCATAATCAACAGAAACAGTTATCAATAAATGGAACTGTGAGAAAATAAGCCAAAATTTGAAAAAACGACAAATCTAAGTGGTCAGAAGCCTTGCTCACAGCTCTTTCAATTATGACCTTGATATTCTACCAAAAAAATGAAATACTGAGAAGCAGGCCCAGAGCACATGTATGTCCCTACTACTTTTCCAGCAGCCATTTACTTGAATTTGATGTCATCCTGACGCTCCTCTCCTGCATCTCACAATCTAAATCAACACCAACACGTGTCTACTACCTCCTAGGCCTCTCAACTCTTAAATCCTCTCCAACATTACCACCATTACCCATACCCTCTCACTAACTGGTCTCCCTACAAAACACTTCAGCCAAAGTGATATTTCTAAAATAAATATTTCTTAAACAAACCTACAGAAGCATTAATCATAAAGGAAAAAACTAACAAATTCAACATTACAATTGATAACTTCTAGTCACCAAAACATGTCATAAACTGCACAAAAGAAAAATCCAGATGTGATGGATGTTCGCATCACATAAATCTGACCAAAGAGCTAGGGAAAAAAACAAACAAAAAACTTGAACAAACACTTCAGCACACAGAAATCTAAATGGAAAACATTAAAAAATTCTTAACTGCTTTTAACCAACTCTTAAAGTCAAAATGTCTTTGTGGCCAATCAGCCTGTTCATGAATGGGTCCCTGCTTTCCTCTCCAAGGCTCACTCGCTCAATTCTACCCACAATCTTCAGGAACTGGCTTCCCATCCCTACCTTTGTGAAGCTAACTCCTATCTGTCCTTCTGATACCAGGTTAGAGAACTGAAAGCCTAACCTGAACCAACACCTCTCTCCCCCCGACCCGGTCCTCACCACCACAATGCACAAAGGTGCCTCCTTTATGTGTTACCACATTATCTTACACACTGTTTCCACTTTAGAACTGCCTTTTTACTTGTTCTGTTCACTACTGTATCCTGGATCCACACTGCCTAATACTGTGCTTTTCAGAGCAAGTACACCAACAATTGTTGAATGAAGGACAAATTATACACTGGAGAATTTCTTTAGAAGCACAGTATCAAATCCCATCTTTCCCGAATACCCTGGAATCTGTCCTCATAGTGGAAGATCAAGTGTAAACAATTTTCATATTTTACAAGTCTCTTACTCAGACCTCAAAAGAACAAATGCTATGTCATATATAAAGTATAAACTCCTCTCCATCTCTCTAAATAAAGGCATAGTTTAACATGGCTGCATGAAGAAACAATTCATGTTCAAATACAAATATTAACATATCATGCATCTCTCAATATTAAAAGCAAAGTGCACAATCGTGATGCTGAACCTTCTTTCCTACAACCAGGTTCTACTTATCTGCTCTATTATATGGTTAAGCTGCTGGAAAGATTCGCTTTAAACAAGGGGTACACATTAAAGATTTGAAAAAAACCGGGACCCGCTGTAAGCAAATCTTTAAAAGTCAGGACATTGAAATCGATTACACAAAACCACTCACTAGCTCTCTAATCGTGCATGAGTTCATTTTTTCTAAACCTCTATTTCTTCATCGGTTCAAATGGCTATATCATTATATTTTGTGTATACCTGGTATATAGTAAACAAACGAGTTTTTCAAAACGACGCTCGCTGCCAGAATAAAAAGACCTGCTAAACCCTCTGCCCCGACAAAAGATCAGAAAGAGAGAACTTCGTCCTCGGAGCAGGCTTTCACGCAGTCGCGCCCACACAGGGCAGTCAATGGCCAGATTAAGGCCTTCAGAGGCTGACCCTCCTCCAACTAGGAAAAATTTACAATGCCTCATACCCTCTCATAGAATTGTTAATGAAAACTAAAGAATTTCATAAAATAACTTCTCTATTAGACACAAAACTTCCACGTATGCCAAAATTAATATAGCTTTCTAAATTTTTTTGTTTTGGGGTGCATATGCTGTCGGCCTACGACATGACCAAGACCTGTCCCAATACTTTCTGCTCCCTCCCCCTCCCCCATCGTCAACGTATCCTCACGCGGCCTAATTATGCCCCACCCTATGACACACACCCCCTCAGCTCCTGGTCCATCCCCCTCTCCATCCCCCTCCACAGCCCACCCACCCAGGCGGCGGGTCCTTCCTTGTGGTGTCTTGGCGTTTGAGGCTCAGATCCACCCATCAAGAGTGTGCCTCGAGGGTCATCTGGACCCCAAATGCACCAACCCAGTTCGGAAAAGGAGCCTCCTCCTAGCACTCCACACACCGCAAGCCGCGCCCCCAAAACCTCCCGCTCCAGGCATTCCAGCTTCCCGCCATCCCTCCCCCGCCCCAGGCAAGAACGATCCCCTCCCCCGCCCGGATAAGGCAGAACCCCCTCCGCCGCCCCAGGCAAGCACTATCACCAACCCTGCACTTCCCGCAAGAGTAGGGCAAAGCTTTTTTCTTCCCGTCCTACTCCCACTACTCCCGTCACCCCCCTTTCTCCTCCCTAACCTGAACTGCATGCATCTCCCTTTCCTACAGCCATCCACCCTGGAGAAACGCATCTCTCCTCCTCCCCCAAGACGCCTTAACTGCGCATCTCCCCTCCCCTCCAACCCGTCTTACTGCATAGCCTATTTTCTCCTCCGACCCTTTTTACAATCTACATCCCCTCAAATGCCCCAACTCAGCCACTACATACTTTCAAGACATCTGTGCAGCCCCACCTCCTCCAAACCCAGGGACTGGCCGTGCGCCCTCCCGCCCGGCTTGGAGAGCCTCCCTCCCCCGGACTCCCTGCGCCTCGGCGCCATTACTTCCACCTGCGACCCCCGCACCCAACTACCTGGCGGAGACTGCAGGCACTGCCGGCTTTCGAAGCCCTCCATTGAGGTTCTTCGCCTCAGGCGGCGACGCGGAGCCCGCCAAGGGCCCAGGCCTAGCGTCACTCCAGGCCGCATCCCCGCTGGGGGAAGGAGAGGCCCCGGTGATGGCGGCGCTGCCTTTGCTTGAGGCCCTCACCGGGGCCTTGTTGGCGTTATTCAGTTCAGGAGACTTGGAGAAGAAGCTGTACAGGGTGCTCTGTCGCGACATAGCGACGGTCGGCGAATCCCAGCCGCTCTGTCCAACCGAGAGACTAAATAGACCGCATCTAACGCGCGGCTCCTGCTGGCGGGAAACCCGGGGGGGAGGTGCGCTCCGCCGGAGAAACACAGGCGCGAGCGGCCAATCCGCAGGCGCCTCCGCGCGCGCGCCCGGCCCCGCCCCCTCGGGGCGCACGGGCGACGAGGGGAGGGTGGAGGCGGGGGCAGTGTGCCGCACCGCCGAGCTACCCGGCTCTGTGTGATCCCCAGCCTCCCGCGGCGACGGTGGCTTTCGGTTTGGCGCACTCGCGGTGATGTGGGGTTGGGCAAGGGAGCAGTCAGGGCTGGAAAGCTCCCACCCGAAACTGGGGGCGGCTGGGGGTGTACCCGCCTCGCGAAGGACTGTCTAAAACGGAAGCGGGCGGTCGCAGGGCTGCGTGCCCGGGGGCGCACTGTGCAACGTGCGCGCGCACCGCGTGGGCAGGAGCGGCTGGGGCGCTCCCTGCAGGGCACCAACCGAAGGGCGGCAGGAAGGGGCCTTTACACAGAAACGGATTCCTGCCGTTCCAGCACTTCCACCAGGGATCCAAAGAAAGGGAACTAGTGTTGAGTAGAACAGTAGACCAAGTCACCTATTCGCGTTGTATCTTTAGAGCATTGCACATAGTAGGTGCTTGATAGATACATGCTAAATGAATGCTAGACACCAGGCCCTTTACATGTTTATGATAAAACCCTGCCAGGCACAGAGCTTTCCACTACGCCAGGCACTGATCAGTCATTTTCAATATGTTAACTGCTTTAATACTCTCCATAACCGATGAGGTAGGTATCTAAGGTCCACAATCCCTTAGATGAACTGTGGGCCAGGGGTGTCACAGGAAGTAGCATTTTTTAGATTTTAGAAAGATGAGAGGGTGACAATAAAAAGCTCCTATTCTCCAAATTTAAGGAAGAAATTGGAAGTCTGACAATTCTTTGGCCTTAATCCCACACTGTAAATAAGTAGCTATGGAAACCAGCACCAATCAGCAACAGCTGTGCTTTGGTTAAAAAAAACAATGTAAGATGAGCTGTTTGCTTTCTTCTAGACGAGTGTTCTGACACATAGCTCTCGTTTACTTGGCAAGTAGTAAAATCAGCTTTGTGTCAG
Source organism: Tamandua tetradactyla (assembly GCF_023851605.1). NCBI lineage: Eukaryota > Metazoa > Chordata > Mammalia > Pilosa > Myrmecophagidae > Tamandua > Tamandua tetradactyla. Next base: position 19,859,030 of record NC_135343.1, on the reverse strand, counting down.
ATATGCTTGAGGTGGTCTCTTTCATGTGACACCCCCAGAGGGTCTGAGGCAGGACCCTGAAATCAAATATATTAGTATTCCTGCAGCAAAACATAGATTTATTCATACTTAATGGTACAAATATGAATTATAAATAGCCTCATCAGTTCAGGTCAAAAATTGCTACCAAAGGAGTTTGCTGCATAACTTCTGGTTTTACAGAGCTTTTTTGGATTTCAGAATTGCAAATAAAGGATCAATGACCTGCATTATATCTTCATTTTGTTGATAAGGAATCTGAGGCACCAATAAGTAAATTGCCCAGGACCACAGAGCCAGAAATGGTGGAGACTGAAATCCAGCGAAGCTGGAGTCCTGTGTTGTTAACAGAAATACTATACTGCCTCCAATTTTACATCATTTTATGGCATTTAATTCTGACAGCAACCTTTACAGGCATACCTTGTTTTATTGCATTTCATTTAATTGCATTTTGCAGGTACTGCATGTTTTACAAATTGAAGATTTGAGGCATCCTGACATTGAGCAAGTCCTTTGGCACCATTTTTCCAACAGCATGTGCTTGCTTTGTGTCTCTGTCACATTTTGATAATTCTCACAGTATTTCAAGCTTTTTCATTAGCAGTTGGTGATCTGTGATCTTTGATGTTACTATTATAACTGTTTTGGGGTGCCATGAACCACCCTCATGACAACAAACTTAATTGATAAATGTTGTGTGTGATGGCTCCAACGAAGGCCCATTTCCCATCTCTCTCTCTCTCTCTCTCTCCTCTGGCCTCCTGGTTCCCTGAGACACAATGGTATTGAAATTAGGCCAATCAATAACCCTACAATGGCCCCTAAGTATTCAAGTGAAAGGAAAAGTCACAAGTATCTCACTTTAAATTAAAATCTAGAAGTGATTAAGTGTAGTGAGGAAAACATGTTGAAAGTCAGGATAGGCCAAAAGCTAGGCCTCTTGGTGTCAAACAGCCAAGTTGTGAAGGCACAAGAAAAGTTCTTGAAGGAAATTAAAAGTGCTGCTCTGGTCGACAACGAATGATAAGAGAGCCAAACAGCCTTATTGCTGATATGATTAAAGTTTTAGTGGTCTGTATAGAAAATCAAACCAGGCACAACGTTCCCCTTAAGCCAAAGCCTAATGTAGAGCAAGGCCCTAGCTCTCTTCTATTCTAGCTAAGATAGTTGATGAAGGTGACTATACTACACAACAGATTTTTCAGTGTAGACCAAACAACCTTCTACTGGAAGAAGATGCCACCTAGGACTTTCAAAGCTAGGGAAAAGAAGTTAACAAAGCTGCAAAGGACAGGCTGAATCTCCTGTTAGGGGCTAATGCAGGTAGAGGCTTTAAGTGATCATTTACCATTCCAAAGATCCCAGGTTATGCTAAATCTACTCTCCTATGCTCTATGAATGGGATGACAAAGCCTGGGTGACAGCATATCTCTTTACAACATTGTTTACAGAATATTTTAAGGCCACTGTTGAGACTTACTGCTCAGAAAAAGATTCCTTTCAAAATATTACTGCTCATTGACAATGCACCTGGTCACCCAGCAGCTCTGATGGAGGTTGTGGTAGTTAGATTCACTTGTCAACTTGGCCAGGTGAACATACCTAGTTTTGTTGCTGCGGACATGAGCCAATGGTATGTGAACCTCATCTGTTGCTAATTACATCAGCAGTCGGCTAGGAGGCGTGTCTGCTGCACTGAGTGACGTTTGACTTAATTAGCTGGTGATTAAATGAGAGAGCACAATGTACCATAGCCTAAGCAGCTTGGCTTTCCTCATCTCAGCACTTTCCTCATCTCAGCTCAGCCCAGGTCTTTGGAGATGCAGAAAGAAGTCACCCCGGGGAAAGTTGTTGGAACCCAGGGGCCTGGAGAGAAGGCCAACAGAGACCATCCTGTGCCTTCCACGTAAGAAAGAACCTCAGTGGAAAGTTAGCTGCCTTTCCTCTGAAGAACTAACAAAATAAATCCCCTTTTATTAAAAGCTACTCCGTCTCTGGTGTGTTGCATTCCAGCAGCTAGCAAACTAGAACAGAGGTGTACAACGAGATTCATCTTTTCATGTCTGCTAACACAGCATCCATTCTGCAGCCCATGGATGAAAGAGTTGTTTTGACGTTTAAGGCTTATTTTTTTTTTAATACATTTCCTAAAGGCTATAAGTGCCATAGACTCTGATTCTTCTGATGGATCTGGACGAAGTAAATAGAAAACCTTCTGGAAAGGATTCACCATTCTACATACCATTTAGAACATTCATGATTCATTGGAGGTCAGAAGTTTGGAAGAAATTGATTCCAACCCTCATGGATGACTTTGAGGGGTCCAAGACGTCAGTGAAGAAAGTGACTCCAAATGCAGTGGAAATAGCAAAAGAACTAGAATTAGAAGTGGTGTCTGAAGATGTGACTAAGTTGCTGCAATCATGATTAATTTGAACAGGTGAGGAGTTGCTTCTTAAGTTTGTTCAAAGAAAGTGGTTTCTTGAGATGGAATCTACTCCTGGTGAAGATGCTGTAAACAATGTTGGAATGTCCACAAAGGATTTAGAATGCTGCATAAACTTAGTTGATAAAGCAAAAGCATAATTTGAGAGAATTGACTCCAATTTTGAAAGAAGTTCTACTGTGGGTAAATTGCTATCAGTAGCATTGCACGCGACAGAACACTTTTGTGAAAGGAAGAAACAATCAATGCAGCAACCTTCATTGTTGTCTTATTTGAAGAAATCGCCACAGCCACACCAACCTTCAGCAAGCACCACCCTGTTGGGTCAGCAGTCATCAAAATCAAGGCAAGACCCTTCACCAGAAAAAAGATTACAACTCACTGAGGACTCTAATGATGGCTAGCATTTTCTAGCAATAAAATGTTTTTTAATTAAGTTATGGGCCTTGGTTTTTTAGACATAATGCTACTGCACACTTAATGGACTATGACACAGTGCTAGCATAATTTTTATATCACAGGGGAACTAAAAAATTTGTGTGACTTGCTTTATTGAAATATTTGCTTTATTGTGATGGTCTGGAACCCAGCCTGCAATATCTCTGAGCTGTGCCTGTACCTTTTGCCTTCTCCTTGGAGGACAGTTTACCTGGGCAGTCATGCCCCAGGGGTTCACTGAAGCCCCCTTCCACTTTTCCCGGTCCTAACTCAAGACTTAGAAGATGTAAATTCCCACTGTGATTTCAGTTCTGTTATAATATGTAGATCATCTCCTACTTTATTCAGAGAAGAAAAAAAGCCATTTGACTCTCAGCCTTAGTAGTAAAGGAGCATGAAGTTTCTAAAGATAAATTCCAATTTTGCCATATTAAAGTTCATTATTTAGGGCATTTCCCATTAAGGAGGGGGAAATACTCTCTTCTGATAGACTAAAGATGATCCAAAACTTATCCCAAGGCCCATCAGAAAACAATTGAAAGGATTTCTAGCTTTAGCTGGGTATTGAAGACAATATCATTTTTTTTCTGAGATTGTAACACCTCTGTATGAATTGTCTAAGTCCTCAATAAGAGACCATCTCCTCTGGGAGTCCAGATATGAACAGTCCTTTCATAACCAGAAGAAAGTTCAATCACCTGCCTTCCCAGGCAGCCCTAACTATAAAGAGCCATTTCTTCTGTTTGTTGCATGAGCACGCTGGATGAATCCTTGATGTTATAACTCAACTTCATGGGAACCACCAAAAACCCATCACTTCTCTTGACTTAGTTGCAAAGACTTATCCCCCTTTTCTTACCTTGCAAAGCTTGTTGCTGCATCCGCTGAACAAGTTCTAGGCTCTTCACTTGGCCTCCTGGTTCCTCACACAGTGCAGACATGATTGCCAACTGAGAACACGCAACTCTTTTCAACCAGTCCACTAAGTTTTTATGAGATTCTACTGCTCTCTCCCTCTCACATGATCAGTCACTGCTCTATCAAACACCCTGAATCCTGCTATTCTCCTACCCTACCTCATGAAGGGAAATTTCATGATTGTCCTACCTCAGTCAGGGAATTCTCTATAACCAGCTCAGATGTCAGATGTATTAGAGACTCCTATTGAGAATCTGCACCTAATATTTTTTGTTGACAGATCATATATCAAAACTGAAACTGCCCTCTCAAACATGGGAGACACAAGAAAATAGACCAAGCCCTGGATTTTGAGGTTTGCCCTTATGAAACTTATTTTTGTAGTGGAGAAGCTAAGACTACCTATAACGAGCCCTAACAGTAGCTTCCAGGAAAACTCTTGTTGCTCAGATGTAGCCTCTCTCTCAATAAGTCCAACTCTGCAAGAAAAATCATTACCCTCACCCCTATGTAGGACATGACATCCAGGGGCAAAAGTCTCCCTGACAATGTGGGATTTGGCTCCTGGGGATGAGCCTGGTCCTGGCACTGTGAGATGGACAACACCTTCCTGACCAAAAAGGGAGAAAGAAGTGTAATAAAATAAGGCATCAGTGGCTAAGAGAGATCAAATAAGGTCAAGAGGCTATTCTGGAGGCTACTCATATGCAAGGTTCAGTTAGATAGAGCTAATTGTCATGGTTTGCTAAACCCCAGTCAACATCACTCCTGTTAACTCTTTTTTTTCTTTGATATTTTTATTGAGATGTCTTCACATCCCTACAGTCCATCCAAAGTATACAATCAGTGGCTCACGTGATCATTTTTAGAACATTTGTATCACTTCAGAAAAAGAAATAAAAAGAAAAAACCCATACATCCCATACCCCTTGTTCTTCCCTCTCATTGACCCCGTAGTAGTATTTCAATCTACCCAATTTTACCCCATGTTATTTTTATTTTATATTGACCTTTTTTTTTTTTTTAAGCCCATCTGTCCATATCCTGGATAAAGGGAGCATCAGACACAAGGTTTTCACAATCACGTGGTCACATTGTGAAAGTTTTATAGTTATATAATCATCTTCTAGAATCAAAGCTACTGGAATACACTTTAACAGTTTCAGGTACTTCCATCTAAGCCACTCCAATACATCATAAACTAAAAAGGAATGTCTATATAATGCATAAGAATAACCTCCAGGATAACCTCTCAACTGTTGAAATCTCTCAGCCACTGTAATTTTATTTTGACTCATCTCTCTCTTCTTCCTTTTGGTCAAAAAGGCTTCCTCTATCCCATGATACTGAGTCTAGCACATCCCCAGGAGTCAGGTTCCACATTGCCGGGGCGTTTTATACCTCTGGGAGTGATGTCCCACGTAGGGGGGAGGGGACTGAGAATAACCTGCTGAATTGGATTAGAGAGAGAAACCACATCTGAGCAATGAAAGAGGCTCTCTGGGGGTGACTCTGAGGCATAATTATAAGTAGGCTTAGCTTCTCCTTTGCAGGAATAAGTTTCATAGGGGCAAGCCCCAAGATCAAGGGCTCAGCCTATTGAATTGGTTGTTTCCACTGCTTGTGAGAATATCAGGAATTCCCCAGATGAGGAAGTTTAATATTTCCTCCCTTCTCCTCAGTATCCTAAGGGGACTTTGAAAATATGTTTTATTCTCTGCCCAAATCAGTCTGGATTGAATCAGGGCATCACACTAACCTATACAAACCAACAAGATCTCATGCCCTTCTCAAGATTCCATGTAATTACAGTGTTCAAATAAACTGACCATACAAGTTGTTCTAGTTTACTAGCCGCCAGAATGTGATATACCAGAAATAGAATAGCCTTTAAAAAGGGGAATTTATTAAATTGCAAATTTACATGTGAAGATGTTCAAGCTAAGGCATCCAGGGAAAGATACCTTGGCTCTAGAAGGCTGATGATGTCCATTTCTCTCAACTGGAAAGGCACATGGCAAACATGGCAACTTTCTTTCTAGGCTTCTTGTTTCATAAAGCTCCCCTGGGGACATTTTCCTTCTTCATCTCCAAAAAGTCTCTGGCTGCGTGGGCTCTCGTGGATCTGAAACTTTCTCCAAAAAATGCTTCCTCTTTTAAAGGATTCCAGTAATCTAATTAAGATGCACCTGGAATGGGTAGAGTCACATCTCCCTCTGATCAAAGGTTAATATCCACAATTGGGCCGTCACATCTCCATGGAGATAATCTAATCAAGTTTCCAATCTACAGTACTGAATAGGGATTAAAAGAAACAGCTGCTTCCATGATATGGATCAGGATTAAAACATGGCTTTTCTGGGGTATGTAATCCTTTCAAACCAGCACACAAGTTAAATTAGATAATGCACTACCCAAAATATAAATTCTGCACCAAATAAACATCTCTTCCTTTTTTCTCACACAGAAGTTGAAGTTTTAAAATATAGCCCATATCATCCTTTACCCTATATTGATATACCCCAATCCTGTCAAGATCAGCTTCATTCATATCTTTAGTCGAAGTCTGATCCCTTTTTAAACTTTTTAACAGTTCCTGAATGGGGTAGTGCTGGCTTTCATAGCTTCAGAGCTCCAACTCTGAGTCTCAGGTGTCACATAAATACCCAAAGTTTCTGGGAATGACCAGGTTATATAGAAATAGCTCAGTATCTCAGAATTTAGAAGTAAGAGTTACAGCTCCTGAATATATGTGACTGCTGTAAGAGTTTACCCCATCCCGGTAACCCATGCTCTCAACTTCAATTCACTGAGTTTGTATATTATAGTAAGTTCATATGAGTGAAGCATGATAATATTTGACTTTTTGTTTCTGACATTTCTTCAATATACTGTCCTCAAGTTTCATTCACCTGGTTGCATGCCTCACACACTCCTGTTAACTCTTAAGAGTACCTAGGGCTTGAACTGAGACCCTATAAGTTTCATGCACTAAGTTTGTTTTCCTGGAACCTATCATTTCCAGGGGGTTCCTAAGCCAGAAAAATCCTGAAACCCAGAGGGATCGACCTCTTGAAGATTATCAGTTAATTACACCCCCCATCCTTTAGTGTTGACACCCCTTTTTAAATGAAAAAGTCAGAGCAGGCATTGTCTAAAGATCCCTATAGACTGGGAGAAGGATCAAAGAAGAAGGAGGAGTTATAACAGGGAAAACAGAATTTAACAAAGGAGTATGGCTGCTGAATCACTATACTGATATTTCTTCTAGCCTCCAGCATTTTGGAGCAGCGAGAAGGAAAAAATCTGAAATAACAGAATAGTTATTCATAACAAACTCTAAAATCTATTCTGTAACTACTTGTTGAAGTGTACCTTGAAAATTTTTGCTTTTTATTTCTTTTCTTTGTATATATTATATTTCATAATTTAAAAATGTAAAAAAAAAAAAAAAAGGAAGAAAGAAACTGAAACTAGAGGTCATTAAACAAGATACGCTATCCCTGAGTTAAGCTCTGCTTTAAAAGTTAGCCCTCTTCCTGAGGTGAGATCAGTTCAGATGGCAGAACTCATGGCACTTACTAGAGCTTGTCCACTAGTTAAAGACCACAGGGCAAATGCATATACAAATAGCATATATGCTTTTGGAATACTGCATAACTTTGGGATGCTTTAGAAACAAAGGGGGTTTCTAATCTCTACAGTAATCCCAATAAAAAATGAACAAGTTAAGAAACTTTTAGATACAATTTTACTTCCTAGGGAGGTGATGATATGGCTGAGACCCAAGTAAAAAAAGATAATACGGAACCTAAAAGAAATGCTCTAGCAGATCATTATGCTAAACAAGCTGCTTCAATCAAGGTGAATCTCTGAAAAGATTCAAAGAGATCATAAAATATCAAAAGAATGAAAAATGTCTAGTTGTACCCTCCACTGAAATATTCCCTAATGCTCTCAGACAGCTGCTTGGTGACACAGATGATTTCAAATGGGTATTAGCTAAATTTCTCCATGAAACTACTCATTATGGAATAGACAAATTGGTTGCTATCTTAAATCATCATTGATGGGGACATTTTAAACAGGAACCTATCACTGACTATAGCAGAAGTTATTAATGAAATCACCTTTGCCCTGGATGGAATGCAAATCAGTTTTAGCTCATCGGCATGTGTGCTGGTTTGAAAGGGTTTATGTACCCTAGAAAAGCCATGTTTTAATCCTAAGCAGTCTTGTGAGAGCAGTGGTTTCTTCTAATCCCTATTCAGCACTATAGGTTGGACGCTTGATTAGGTTATCGCCACAGAGACGTGACTCATCAATTGTGGGTATTAAACTTGATTAGATGGAAACATGTCTCCACCCATTCTGCATTGGTCTTGATTAGTTTACTAGAATCCTATAAAAGAAGAAGTATCTTGGAGAAAGCTTCAGAATACCACAGAACCACAAAGCAGAGAGTCTACCAGCCAGTGACTTTTGGAGATGAAGAAGGAAAATACCTCCCAGGGATCTTCATGAAGCAAGAGGCCTGGAGAAAAAGCCAGCAGACACCACCATATTTGCCACATGCCCTTCCAGCTGAGAGAGAAATACTGAACATCATCAGCTTTCTTGAGCCAAGGTATCTTTTCCTGGATGTCTTAGATTGGACATTTCTGTAGACTTGTTTTAATTGAGACATTTTCACAGCCTTAGAACTGTAAACAAGCAACTTATTAAATTCCCTTTTTTAAAAGCTATTCTGTATATTACATTCCGGTAGCTAGCAAACTAGGACAGCATGAGTAGTGATGGACAATTACGTTGCTCTTGTAGGCTAGCCACATGGTAGCATATATATATACCTTTGCTATTACTTCTTGTACTTTGATCAGTGAAGTAGGTAAGGTGGACAGGCTATACATGACCTTAAGGAAAAAGCTATTTGCCTTTCCCTCATGACCTATAGGATTTATTTTCTTCTCCTGGGTTGGGCAATTAGAAATCCTGGTTATAAAGCTTCTTATGGAGACTATTCATTCTTGCTTTTTCCATTGTGGACATGATGCTATTCCGTTGCATTCTATTCAGTCTTTAATACTTCGACAGAATCACTCTCTCATCAGATGATGGCCATAATGATAAACAACTAAAAGGTCAAGAAGATCTTGCAATACAGTTGACTATGAAGATGGCCGAGCAATCTCTGAGAGGTGAAGATCTGGATCTCTAGCTTTCTCTGAACTGGTCAACCTCTTCCAAGCAACGAATGACCAAAAGTGGGGACTTTGAGACTGAATATGCAAACAGACGATGACCAGACCATATCTAAAATAGAGCTCTGCTCCACAACCTGCAGCCACTAGCCCAGGAAGTCAAACAACCAGCTACAGCAATCAATCCAGGAAGCCAAGCAATGACCCTGTACAGCAATCAGCTTCAAATAGCAAATATTCTGAAGAAATATTTCTGTTTTACTTATTTGGGTGGTCTTCATTTATTTCTACCACCTACTGTGTTTCAGGTTCTGTTCTAGAAGGTTGGAATACATCAGGAAATGAAATGAAATTCCTGGACTGTGGGGCTTACATTCCAGCTGTAGAAGACCGACACTTAACATAGCAAATAAGTAAATTATTAGTGCTGTGTAGTAAAAAAAAAAAAAAAAAAAAAAAAAAAGGCAGTGGAGGGTTAGGATGCCTGAGACTGGAACTGAAGTTGAGAAGAAGGCTATAGTATGAAATGGTGATTGGGGAAGTCCTCTTTGAAAAGGCAAAATTTGAGCAGCCTTTCAGGAAATGAAGGAGTTAATAGAGTAAATGCCTGAGGGAAGAGCTTTCCAGCCAGAGGGAGCGGCTTCTAAGTGAAGAGTTTGCAGCTTGGGAGCAGCAAGGAAGTTGGCATGGCTGAAGCAAAATGTGCTGTGGGATGCAGTAGCACGTGAGATCAGGGAAGAGAGCAGAGGGCAGATCATCTGGGTCCTCATGGGACTTTTGGCTTTCACTCTGAGTGATAAGAACCTATGTCATGTTTCTTGAAGATGATTGTATAATGATATAGCTTTCACAATGTGACTGATGCTTGTGAAAACCTTGTGTCTGATGCTCCTTTTATCTACCTTATCAACAGACGAGTAAAACATTTGGAATAAAGATGAATAACAGGGGGAACAAATGTTAAAATAAATTTAGATCGAAATGCTGGTGATTGGTGAGGGGGAGGGGTGGGGGGTATGGTATGTATGAATTTTTTTCTGTTTTCTTTTTATTTCCTTTTCTGAATAGAGGCAAATGTTCCAAGAAATGATCATGATGACGAATACGCAACTATGTGATAATATTGTGAATTACTGATTATATATGTAGAACGGAATGATCAAAAGTTAGAATGTTTGTGTTTGGTGGGTTTTTCTGGTATTAAAAAAAATTTTTTTTTAATTAATTAAAAAAAAAGAAAAGAACCTATGTCAGTTTGAGCAGACAGACTGCTCTGTTAAAAATAGACTGTAGTACAATAAACGGCAGTATCTTTTGTCCATATTGTTCTCTACTGAAGACAGAGCATGCAAATAGGATGTAGACTGCATAAAGTCTAGGAAAAAGAGCCAGAAGAGCTGGGAGTAAGTGGCATTTTTATCTAAGAATCTGGACATATTTACTCTGGGGTGATTTATGGTTAGGGGAGGGTCAAAAATTCCTCAAAAGCCAACTGTGTGCTCTGTATCTGTACTACTCAAGCTCACGTAACATGACTTTGATGGTTCTTACCATATGCCAGGCACTGATGTCAGCACTGTGGCTATAGCTGTGAACCAGCCAGACACCGTTCAAAGGAGAGGGAGGCAGTGAGAGATAAAGCAGAGAGAGAATGCCAGTCTCAATGGGCTCATGGAGAATAGACTAGTACCGGGGTTCCCAAACAGGATACCCAAACTGTCCAGGGTACCACGGAAAATTTACAGGCATATCACGGGGGTATTTAAACATTTCAAGGGAAACTCAACAATATTTGTCAGACGCTGCACAAAACTGCCAGCTTGAGGTATTGCACAGTTTCAACAGTGGATCACGTTTGTGGAAAATAAAACCATCCTTATGAGACCAAGCAAAGGCTTTTTATTCAGAGCTTGTGATGGTAAGGGAGTCAGCCACCATCACTGGTACAAACGCAGGCAGAGGAGTGGGAAAGCTTTAGAGTGGAAAAGGGACAGACTTTAGGTGTTCCCTGATTGGAGGCTGTTGATACCTGGAGGTGGGCTAACTGAAAGTGGGACATCCTATGGGATTTGTTGAGGGGAGCACAGTTGGTCTTCTCCAGTCAGTTCTAAGTCGGAGGTAGGGGCAGAAATTAAGAAGGCTGTCAGTTATTGATCCAGTCCAGGCTATTAGGGGTCGATTGTTATAGGGATTGTGGTTTGGCTTCCTGGACTAGTTGTTGCAGAGAGTGATTTGACTCCCAGGGCTATTGGTCTAGGTTATAGGTCATATTTCTAGCTCTAATTATGAGTTGGCCATTGCCATTTGTATATTCAGGCTCTCATGCTACTTTCCTTTTGATGACATCATATCTTTACAAAGAAAATTTTGGTGATTTTTGTGATAAAAAGCAAGTACCATACAAAAAACGAATGTGGAACAAGAGTGAGAGTAGGGGTGCCCAAATCTGATTCCAGTGTTTGAGAAGGTGTGCCGTGCTCAACAGGCATGCATATGGCAAGCAAGACTTTTTCTTCCTCATGGCCAAACTTCACTCTTCGTGGGTCCCATACCCACTTCCTCCCGTGTCCTGACTATCTTGAAACTAATATTGCAGCGGTGGGACTGCAGAGAAAAGCAACTCAGACTGCAGGGGGTTAAAAAAAGAAAAAGTACAACTTTAGATCCTATCTATCTGTAATATCGATCTCACCCCCCAACCTCCACCTCCCCTCTCCTCACCCTGGCCCTCCCACTACCCAGGCAAGTGCCTGAAAGGCTCCTAACTAGGTGATTCCTTATCTCCCTCCTCCTCTCTCTGGGCACTTACAGGCTTCAGGCAGTAAATATTCAGAATCGGGTGGTCCCTGTGATAGTTAGGTTCAGGTGTCAACTTGGCCAGGTGAAGGTACCTAGTTCTATTGCTGTGGATATGAGCCAATGGCATGTGAAGCTCATCTATTGCTAGTTGGCTAGGAGGCTGCCTGCTGCAATGAATGACGTTTGACTTAATTGACTGGTGCTTAAATGAGAGCGCTCAAGGTAGCATAGCCCAAGCAGCTCAGCATACCTCATCTCAGCAGCTCAGCCCAGGCTTTTGGAGATGCAGAAAGGAACTACCCTGGGGAAGGTTGTTGGAACCCAGAAGCCTGGAAAGAAGGCCAGAAGAGATTGCCTTGTGCCTTCCCATGTAAGGAAGAACCTCAGTTGAAAGTTAGCTGCCTTTCCTCTGAAGAACTACATGTTTTTAACTAAATAAATCCCCTTTTATTAAAAGCCAATCAATCACTGGTGTGTTGCATTCTGGCAGCTTTGGCAGACTAGAACAGTCCCCCTATCTTTCAGGGCTCTTCTCCATCCACTGCCAGTTCTTAAAAAGCTGGCTGCATTTTTTTCAATCGAGTTGGGGTCTACCTTCTCTCCCCTGCTTCCACAGTCTCTGGAATAAAGTTGTCCTTACCTGTTCAACATTGTCCAATGCAGTACTTTCTTTGACAGCATCCTGTTGGTATGTATGAGCAGTTTAAAGTGAAAAAATTAATTCTTCCTTTTGCCATATATGAATTTTTTTCAAATGGCTAAGTTGTTAGTATTTAAATGCTCATTAATTTGTGTGGACATAACACTTAATCAATGGGACAGCTAAGTATTTCTGTTGGCCTAGGAGATGCAGTGAAGTACGGAGATAGTAAGTGCACAGAGGTTTGGGAACCCCTGCCTCTAAACTCACTCTCTGTACTCATACTTCAGGTGATCAAGTCCCTGCTGAGCATGGCCTTGTTGGACAAGTCATTTCACCCCTCTGGGCCTCAGCTTCTTCATCTGTAAAATGGGAATGATTATATAACAGCAGCTACTTCATGGAGTTGTCGTGAGAGTGAAGCAAGATGGCATTGTAAAGCCAACTCAGCCCACTGCCTGGAATACCGGCTGGGTGCCAGCTAAGCCCCATTCCAGGTTTGAGGGTCCCACTACTAAAAGAATTTAGACAAACAAGAGGGCCAGTAGGAATGAGGAGTAAAGTTTATTAAAGAGAAAGAGAGAGAGTACAGGTTAAAGAGGTTAACGTGGACGGACATGAGAGGGTCACGCACTGAGTGGGTTGGGTTTAGCTCATTTTATAGGTTTTGTTGATGGCAGGTTTCCATAGTAACCTTTGAGCACCAGGTGTCTTTGTGCAGGTTCCCACAGTGACTTCTGGATACCAGCTATAGTCTTTGTTCTAGGAGGAGATAGCTATCAGAATTTGTGGTTTGCCATCAGGTACCCAAAATGTGCTTAACAATTTTTATGGCCCTGTGCTTTCTGTTATTAACTAAGAATTTGCTTTGGGCTTATGGTTTGGGGAGGCATCAATGGTTCGGGGAGGTTTCAGTGCTTTAGGGGAAATTTTTGTCCCATAAAGTTTGCAACTTTGTATTAACTCTTTTAAAGCCGAATGGAAGACCAGGGACCCTAGCCTTGGTGCCCTAGTCTATCCTCCCTCACCAATACATGGGACAGAGTTACATAAAGAAAGGTCCAGGGTTTTACAGAAGAATGCTGTGCCCTGTGTGTCTTCCCTGCCCCCTGGGCCCCATCCAAGGGACAGGCTGATGTAAACAATCCTCTTCCTTGTCCTGGGCCTTGGGAGATGACGTTGTCAGGCTGGAGGAAAGAAGGGGGGCCTTTGGTGAAGGACCTACTCTAGCCCAATCAGCCTAAGATACCAGGAACAAGCTTGTTATTGGACAAAGCCAGTCTCTAGCCCACGTGAGGTGGAGTGGATTTTAGGCTGGATCTTCCTTATTGAAGGCCCTTTCCCCTTTGATTTGCCTCCGATGTCTCCCTGACATTATAATCTGGGCTCAAGGTAGGTGACCTCTGCTCCAGGTGTCTCTCAGGTGACCTGCAGTTAAACCTGCTCAGAAGAAAAGGTTATAGAACAGAGGATATCGCTACAAACCGGTTTTTCCTGCCCACGTTGTCACTTGCAGGGAGGGCAATCACACAGCAAAGGAACTGCAGACATCTCACCCAGCAAAGGAAAACAGTCCTTACATGCTTTGGGGGTGGGTCGAATTTTACAAGCGTTTTTAGTAGGCTTATAGCAAAGCTATGTACAAAGTCAAATCTATAAGGTAAAGGGGACCTAAGGCCCTCTTTCCTTGGAAACTGTAAAGTTAAGGTCCATGTGGAATGGTGTGTCCACAAATCCCATTTTTATATAATACACCGCCTGGGTTGTACGTTGAAGCTGCTTTTCCCACAGTCAAGGACGGGTTGTTTCATTGTGGCTGATACTATCACAAAGAGCAACGTTTCTAGTCTACGATTTTAGAGAACAAGATTCCTCAGGAAGAAAGCAGTAGTCCGTATCACATGGCACGGCTGCAACTTGTCCTTGGGAGAATTACTGTTTCCTGTTAACTTTGTAGCTGGCTTCATCTTTGTCATCCCAGCCAGATGGATGCCTGGGTGCATTTTTTTGTTTTTTTTTTTATTTCTTATTCCTTCTAATTTTTACTTTCTCAATCTCTGGAAATAAGGAGGGGAGGAACTTTTGTGGCTGCCAAGTGGAAGGAGACAGCAGCTGCAGCCTGCCTTTCTGGGAGCAAAGGGATAGAAGGCAAAGGGTTAGCCCCAGATGTGGTGGATGCTATGAATGACTGCTTGGTGGAGGGCCAGGGCCAGGAGACCTGGAGAAAGGAAACACCAGCCTGGGGATTTCTAGAGCCCTGGAGCACCGATATTTTTCCAATTACTATAGTGACCCCACCCCCACCCCTTCACCTTGGATATGGGGTCTCAGCCTCTGATGTCCAAAGTCTGGTTCCAGTCTGCCCCCCCCCCCCCATTCCCTCTCTCTGCCTTCTGGAATTAACCGCCACGGTGAGGCCACCAGACCTGGCACCCTTGGGTAAATGGCTCAAACATGAGCCTCAGTCTCCTAATCTGATAAATGGAGATTAACAGTTTCTGTCTCACAGGGTTATCGGGAGGATGGAATGAGATGACGTGAAAAAGGCTACCAGGCATATAATATGTGTCCTATAAATATAAGCCCCTTCTCCACCCATGCTCTTTCTGTCCTCTGCAATGTTCTTGCCCGCTTCTCATCTCCAATCCCAATACCAAAAATTTAGTCAGTTTGGCTGAAGTGCTGTCCCCTGCCTGGCCCTCCCCCTGACAGAGGGGCTTCAATTTCAAATAATGATTTCCTCAGGCTGCAGATCCTGAGCTGTAGTTGAAAACTGTGGACCTAACTACTATGGCAGGCATTTGGTCCTTGTGCTGTGGCTCAGAAAGTCATTTACCGATTCACAGTGTAACCGGGGCCCGGCTGGCGAGGGTGGCAGCTGAGCCCTGTTCCAGGTTTGTTAGTCTTGACACTAAAAGAATTTAGAGATGAGAGAGCCAGTAGGAATAAGGAGTAAGGTTTATTAAAGAGAAAGAGAGAGAGTGCACATTAAAAAATTTAACGCAGACATGTCAAGGGAGAAACAGGCACTGAATGAGATGGGTTAGCTTGTTTTATAAGAAGTTTTTGCTAGTGGCAGGTTTCCATAGTAACCTTGGAATACTAAGACTTTACATAGTTTGTATGAACCAGGTGCTTATGGGACTAGTATTGTTTCAAGAAGAGATGACTATTGATATTTGTGGCTAGCCTTCACTCTCCAAAATTTGTCTTTGGACAAATGTTTAACAATCTTTACAACTCCAGGCTCTCTGTTATTAACTAAGAGTTTGCTTCAGGACCATGATTTTACAAGCTTTTATGGTTTGGGGACTTTCAGGGAAATTTTTTTCCCATGAAATTTGCAGCTGAAGTTTTCAGTTTGCTTAATTCCTTTGGAGCTAGATAAGAAACAAGGGACTTGTTTCCATTAGTTGTCCATTAACTCTTTTAAGAGGTGGATAGGAAACTAGGGATTTCCAATGATCTGTTAACTCATTCAGCGCTTGCACGGACTTGCAGTTGTCCTATTTTATCCTGTTTTAACAGTGACCCACAGAATGATGGAGCTGAACCAGCCCTTATCATCTGAGCCAACCCTTCTTTGCATATAAGGAGAAACTGAGAGTTAGGCAGTACAGTGAGGAGTTAAGGAGCTTGAATGCTGGAGCTCAGATTTGCCATTTAACAACTGTGAGACCTTAAAGAGGTTACTTAACTTCGCTGTGCTTAAAAGAGGAGCTTTTCTACATGGGGCAAATAATAATACCCATCTCACAGAGCTGTTGTGAGAATTAAATCAGTGCCCATAAAGTACTTAGAACTGTCCAGCTCAGAGTAAGCACTAAATCATTTTTTTAAAGGTGCTTGCCTCATGTGGGAGGCCTGGGTTCAATTCCCTGCCCATGCACTGCCCCCCCAGCCACTACCCCCCCCCACCCGCCACCAAAAAAAGGGGTTTCCTGAAACACCCAGTTAGTTCATGATGGTGAAAAATGAAACTAACACACTTTCCTGTCCCTATGTTAAACAATACTAGGACCAGGCAAAAATAATTTAGCTGCTTGCTCCAGGAAATATCTGCTCCTGAAAGATAAGAGTGTAAATTAACTAAGCATTTTATTTATCGAGACCAACTGCTTCCTCAAGACTCATTTGTAGACCCTTGCCTTGCCAGACCCACCAATGCAAAGGCATTCAGTAATAAACTCTGCCCCAACCCCAACCTGATTCCTCCCTTGCAAGACCTCTCTCTGGAGCTCCAAAACCATATTTCCAAGTCCATAGTTTTATTACAAACATCTCAAACTGGTTTGTCTCACAAACATCCCAAAACTTTACTCTGGGTCCTCAACTCCACTCCCAATCTGTCCGCCATTCTCTTCTTCATCTTATTAAGTGGAATCTCCCTATTTACCCAGTTCCTCAAGCCAGAAACCTAGCAGTCATCCTTGATACTCCTTGACTCACATATACTTCCATATCTATTCCTTAAAAACAAAGATATTTGCATAACCACCTTAAATACAATTATCAAGTTCAAGAAACTTAACATTGCTATAAAGCTTACAATTTCTTTTCATATATCCCAGTAATATCCCTTTAAGCCTTTTCTTCTCCCTCCTTAAATCCCATCCAGGATCATGCATTGCATTGAATTATCATTATCTCTTTAATTGCTCTTTTTTTTTTTTAATTGTGGGAACATCTATACAATATAAACTTTCCCATCTCAATCACTCCTAAGCATACCATTCAGTGGGATTAATCACATTTACTATGTTGCAATTCCCTCACCATCTTCCATTACTAAAATTTTCTCTAAACCCGAAACCCATTTTTGCATTAATTCCCCATTCCCCCTGTCCCCCACCCCTACCACCTGTACTCTAATTTCGGCTCTACGAATTTGTACATTCTCTTGTACTATGGGGCTTACATTTCACATCTTAAATGTATAACTGTCTCATTTGCATTGATACTAACAACTTCAATAGTATACACACTGTATGTTACTATACCTCTCTGTCCCCCCACTTTTATGTAGTTCTTGTCACAAATTACGTCTTTATACATTATGAGTCCAAAACCACTGATTTATCATTATATTTTATGCATTTGCCTTATCGATTCAGTAGGAAGTAATAAGTAGAGTTACAAGCAAAAAATACAGTAGTACTGGCACTTCCATGTACCCCTGTTGTTACCTTTACAAAAAATATTTATTTCTTCATGGAGCTTTGATCTATTGTCTAGTGTCCTTTCCTTTTAACTTCTAGAACTCTCTTTAACATCTCTTGTAGGGGCGATGTACTGGAGAACTCCCTCAGCTTTTGTTTTATCTAGGATTGTCTTACTCTCTCCCTTATTTTTGAAAGCTCGTTTTGCCAAATATGAAATTCTTGGTAGGCAGCTTTCCTGCTTTCAGCACTTTAAATATATCCACTCACTGTCTTCTTGTCTTCGGAATTTCCAATAAGCATTTAATCGTATTGAAATTCCCTTGCATGAGACATGTGGCTTCTCTCTTGCAGCTGTCTCTTTATAGCTTTATCTCTCCATCTTTGACATGTGACAATTTGATTGTAATATGCCATGGCATGGGTATATTCGGATTTATCCTGTTTGGAGTTCATTGAGCATCTTGGATATATATAGTCTTGTCTTGTTTTTTTAATTTGGAAAGTTTTCAGCCACTATTTCTTTGAATATTCTCTCTGCCCCTTTTTCCCTTTCTTCATTCTTCTGTGACTTCCACAGTATGACCTCATTTTGACTTGCCTAATTCTATCTGTAATGCCCCTATACTAACTGAGAGTGAAGAGTTAAATGACTATAGTTACTGAATCATTATATAGATGCTTCCCTACTTTCTAGTATATTATTGTACAGTAGTATACTTTTTTACTTTTGGTGAAAAGTATGTATCTGAAACTACTGAAACTCACTGAACTGTAACCCCGATGCCTTGCTCTTTGATAATGATGCTTTATTGTGTAACTATATAATTTTTACCTTGTAATTGAAAAGCCTCATGACTGGTCCCACTCGTGCCCTTTTATCTTGTTTTACAACTTTGAAGTCTTACGATCATGTAGACAGTCTCTTAATGTTCATTAATGAAGGAACTTGAGTAAACTCAGAACGAATCCACCCCAATTCCTAGGCTATCTTACTAGACAAAGTTAGTTCTTCCCAGAATTGGCCCATCTGACGAGCACAGTAGATTAAACCTTAATTCCAGATATCACACCCATTAGCAAGTTAAGACCACCATTTTCTTCCATGTTTTGTGACTGTAATCAATCTGCACATGCTTAAATTAATACTTAGACTGTCTCTAACTTCATCATCTTGTGCCATTAAACTCATTATCCTAAATCTGCTTGTCTTTAGCATAAAACTTTCAGTTCAGGGAGACAGATTTAAGACTCACAGATCTTGCTTTGTGCTTTGCAATAAAGCTCTTTCTCCCTTTCAAAGCCTAGTGTCACAGGATTGGTCATTGTTTGCATTTGGCAGAGAACCCACACTTTGTTCAGTATCACTATTTCCAAATAAGGTCACAGTCTGCACTTCTTCCATATCTTTCGAGGGATGCAATTCACCCCATATCAAGGCCTGGCTCCTCAACCACCCCAAGAAAGCCAGCTTGGACCCCAACACCTGGCATAACCTGGCACAGAATGGGGACATAGTGGATGCTGGGGGAAGGAATGAGGAGTCTCTGAGCATGGTAAGTTTATATATGTGGACCTTGCACAGCACCAACCAATCCATTACAGATTTACACAAAGTGTAACCCATTGGGCTGGTCTCCACTCTAGAAAGGGACTCACCATTTCTGGTTTTAATCATGACAATGTATTCCCACTTCAAAAGTGGGCGGAGATGCCTGGCGCCCAGGTGGGATGTCAGGGGATGGGGAGAGAAGGAGAGAGAAGTCCCTCCTTGGGTCCTGAAAGATCTGGGGTCTTGAGGATCTGCTTTTTGCAGATCAGCCGCCTGGGGGAGACAGAGTATCTGACTTCGGGGCGAGGGGAATGGCTCAGATTCTCCAGACCAGTCTAAGGGTTTGAAAAAGCTCCAGGGCGACTCTGAGCCTGGCTCGCCCTCCCTGCCCCTTCTTCCCGATATCCCTGAGCAGACCTGTGCACGCCACAGAGGTCAGAACCAAGTACTGATGTCCGCCCGGAAGCCGGGTTCCCGCCGCCTGGGCAGGGTGGGCTGCGGCTGCAGGACGGCGCGCGGCCACCAGAGGTCACTCCTGGCGCAGCGCTCGAACCCGCTCCCGTTGAAGCCCAGGACCCGGGGACATGGGCTTGTACGCTAACCTCCCTTCCTCCTTCAGGGACTGTCCTTGGGCTCCCGGGCCTGGCACCCCCATCCGCATTTTGACCCCATTGGCAGCACTGTGTGGGGTTCCAAAGTAGGGTTGCCAGATAAACCCAGGACTTCCAGTCACGCTTGAGTTTTTGATCAGCAAGGAATGATATTTTAGTGTAAGTCTGTCCCATGCTGGAATTTTGCCAAATCTGGAAACCCTATTTTGGCATTATTGGGGAATTATGATTAAAAGCAAAATCTCCTGCCAACCCAGTAAAAACCTCTACACAAAGAGATTAAAGAAAGAAACAGTTTATTATTGAATAAGCATTAAAGCAGGTAAAAGACACTATTTTATCTTCGTGACCAGAGCTGAG
Organism: Tamandua tetradactyla; assembly: GCF_023851605.1. Lineage (NCBI taxonomy): Eukaryota > Metazoa > Chordata > Mammalia > Pilosa > Myrmecophagidae > Tamandua > Tamandua tetradactyla. The sequence goes on along the minus strand of NC_135343.1, from coordinate 19,838,885 downwards.
TTTGCAACTTGGAGCCAAGCACCATTCAATGTTGTGGTTCTCTCCTCCCAGGAAATTGGAAGATGCTGGCCCTATCTTCCTTGACTATTACATTTCAAAGAAATCGCTCCAAGGTCCAGGAGGAAACATTCCAGGGTTGAGAAATTTACAAGAGTCTTTAAAACATTTACATTTTAAAGAGAGCAGAAAAGAACTTGCAATGACGAGTTTTCTAAAGTAAGTGTTGAAAGAAAAGGGCGGGGAAAGTCTTTCCCCTTATCCTTAACCCGGAAAATGAAAAGACTGATTTACAGAGTCCAACTCTCGCAATCAGATTCCAAATTCCCCATTTACTGAGTGAAGAAGACAATTCTCTTCACCTTTCTGAGCCACAGTTTTCCTGTCTATGAAATGAGTAATGGTGTCTTTCATAGGTAATGTGTGGACTGCTGTGTCCAGGTAAGGGCTCCAGAAGCCTTTGGATGAATTCCCGTTATTCCTTAGAAGTTACTTCTTGACTTTGGAGATTTAACATCGAGGGGACAGCGGAGCTTTAATAAGAAACTGTAGGAGACTAAAGTCCAAGCTGCAAAGGACTGGTGGGGGTAAGCCTGGGGGCCAGGGAGGTAGAGGGGGCGTCCGTCTGCACCCACCCAGCTTACAGTCTACATTTACATGACTTTACTCGTCCTCTGTCTTTCTCAACAGGACTTGACTATTATAGAGCAAAACTGTAAGCGTTGCAAATAACTCTATTATTTATTCCAAGAACTATTTGAAACACTCATTTATATTTAAATGCCCACCAGGCAATGCCTGGAGACATTTATAGTTGTCCTAACTGGTGGGAAGGACTGGAGGGGGTGCTACTGTCACCCAGTGGGTGGAGGCCTGGGATGCGTCTTGGCATCGACAGTACACAAGACAGCCCGCACCCCAACCCCTGCAACAGAGAACACCCTGCTTGAAATGTCAGTAGAGCTGATGTTGAGAAATTCTGACTTAGATGAGCGAATTGTTCAACTCTGGAAGCATCAAACAACAGTTTACTCCCCAAAGACTCTTCTAGATCTTAGCCTCAAAGCCCTTGCTGTGCCTACCCATCCTAAACGATTCTAATCTGAGCCTCACCCACTGCTAATGAAGTCCCCCCACTGAAAGACCCACCTTAACCCAGACTTTGCCCTCTGGCTCTAAGAATCTGCTGAGGTGGTATCCTCCCTCCCCAGTGTGAGAGCAAACCGCTGTGTCTAAAAAATCCTTTCAGTGATAACGTTGAGGAATTGAGTTGTGAGTGCTGCGGCTCCCTGGTGGCCCGCCTCTTTCTGTGTGGGGGACAGGAAGTGAGCCCTGGGCTTCCCGGGATGGGCCCAGCACCTCTGGAATGGGCACACCCCCACCCTAACAGCCTCCTTCTATCTGGGGCTTGCCTGGGCTTGCTGACTGTGCAAAGCGATCAAAAAAACAGGAGACCTGGATTCTATCTGTGACTTTGCAATTAAATCACTTGGTAGCTTTGGCAGAAGTCTTCCTTTCCGAGCCCAAGCCTCCAGATGAGAATTCCTGCACTGAGGAGCTACGAGATCGGGTACTCTGAGAATTCCTGAGGCACGAGATGACCCCAGTAAAGTTGCCACTATTTGGCTTGGCCTGGCTCCTTTTACAATAACTGAAAAATAAAGAAAAGGAAGGAAAAATGGAGCACCCAGTTCCCAAATGCTTTCAAACATTTTGGTGTGTTGTTTCCTTCTAGCCTTTTTGTGTATGCATATAACTTCTGATCATATCCGATGTACAATTTCATATATTTTTTCCACTTATGAGGTCAATTTTCTCATATTATTAACATCTTGGAAAAAAATCTGTTTGAGCTGACTCCAAATATTGCATCAAGTAGATAAAAACCTAGGGCTTACTTATGAACTCCCTTATTACTAGACAATTGTTTCCAGTTTTTCACTATTACAAATAATATTGCAATGCATATTTTTGCACATAAGGCCCACTTTCCCCTTGCTCTAGTTATCGATGTGTGATCAAGTCCACCAGCAAACAGCTGGTTCCTGGAAATCAATGCATAAATTCATTTTTGTGTCCCCTGTATCCCAGGATTTGGCCCAGAGCTTGGCACGAGAAGGTATTCAAAGCTGGATGAGTAAGAGAAGCTAAGGCTCTTTCTCAGGCCTCCAGCCTCCTGGCCCTCTGTGGCCTCTGCCTCCTTTTCACTGCCATCAGCCAAAGGTCCCAAGGGAGAGGGAGTGATGGGCGCTTTGGAAGCTGGTTCCAGAGTATCCATTGCATTCCTCTAAGGAGAAGGAAAATAGAGGCGTGTGACATACTGAAAGGCGCCATGTTCTGATTTCAATCATATGAGTTCCTTGGTTTGACTCCTCTCATCTCCCCAGCTTGTCGGGCATTTGGTTAGGAAGTGTTGAACCAGACCATTGGTGCTTGACTCTGGCTCAACACTGGACTCTAATGTCACTTGGGGAACTTTTACAAAAGAAGCCTCAGTTCCTGCCCCTAGAGAAACTGATCTGATTGGGCTGGGGCCCAAGCATGGTGCTACTTTCATGGCTCCACATGCGATTATAAGCAGCCAGAGTTGAAAATCTCTGAATGACATGATTTTTGACATCCCTTCCAGCCCTCATGTGAGCTTTGATTGGACCTGGTTAATATGTCAATAATTATTTCTAGGACTACACAGTTCAATTCTGGGTTCTCGATGGGAAAAAAAAAATTGAAAACCCTTTTGCCACTTTCTGGAAATACCCTGGCTCCCCTCGTCCTATCCAATGCTGCAGTCTAGTCTACCCTTTGATTACTTCCATTTCACAGATGGAGAACCTGAGATTAGGAAAAGTCCTAAAGACAGGCAAGAGTCCAGCTGCTGTAGGGACGTGTAGTGGGAGCCCTGTGTTTTTATTTATTTATTTATTTAGCCCTGTGTTTTTAACTGTTCTATTCAGCAAACATCTCCTGTGTATGATGAATTCCTGAAAGGTGGGGATGGGTGGGAAACCTGCAAGTTTACTAACTAGGAGTGGGTTTGGCCGTCTCATGTATTAGGAGTGGGTTTGGCCGTCTCATGTATTGCGAAAGTTGATGCTGAGCTCATCAGGATTGGAAGCAGGGGGAGCAAACCAAGGAGAGAGACTGCTCTGATCCCTGAAGCACTTAACTGCCTGCTTCTGCTGCAAAATATCAGCTCCACTGCTCATCATTCCACCACGAAACTCTTTGATTTTGGAAAGTGTTACCTCTGTCTTCAATTACTGAAACTAGTGAAAGGAGTCCTTCCCACTGGCATTTCTAAAGCCTCAGACATTCAGCAGTTACGAATCAGCTGGCAGAGCGTGAAATGGGGGGGTGCAGCTGTTAGGAGGCAGCGGGAGGAAAGCGGGCTGCAGGAGGGGGCCGTGCCTGTGAGCGGGGCCTCCTGCTGAGTGCCACCTCTGGAGAGAGGCATTTAAGCTAAACAGCAAATGAGTTTTTCTAACAGCTCATTCCTCCTCAAATTCAGTAGTGAAATATTGCCTGGTTGTACTTGAATTATCTTCAGGGGCCTGTAAGACACCCCTGAAGAGATTAAAGTGAATTCCCCAGAGAACTTGTGACTTAATGACAGCTCAATAAAAAAATGGAAAAGAGCTACAGCCATATAGAGGAATCATTATTTCCTCCTGTTCCTAGGCAGATATAGGGCACTTTAGAGATGCAGCAGCAACAAAGAGTGTCCAGGAGAAGGGAAAATTACCCCAGACTTCTGGGGTGTCTGCCTGATCCACTTGGTTCCTGATAAAAATAAGAGGAGGGGGCAGAGCTCCCTGCAGTGCAATCCTGACTTGCTCCTGCCTCAAACTCTCTATGAAATGCAAACTCACCGTCTGCTCACATGGGACCTAAATTCTCTCTGACACAACCCTGGGAGCAGGAGACCAAAATGAGACACACTGTGTTGGACTATGGAGTCTCTTTTCCTGAACTTAGAACATGCGTCCAAATTTCAAACTTTTAACTCTATTAGACCAAATAGCCTCGTATTAGCACAAAGCTGTCACCTTCCAAAAGAGTGAGCAGTTTGCTTGCAATGGAGAAGTTAGGACTTAAGGGATGATTATGGTTACTGACTTGTTATAGATATTCCTTTTTGCGTTCTGGTATATTGGAGTAGACAGAGGGAAATACCTGATATCTTTAAACTGTAATCCAGTCACCTTGCTCTCTGATAATCATTGCATAGCCTTTATCTTGTGCCCCCGTGATTGTAAAAACCTTGTGACTGACCCTCAGTTGTACCCATTTTGTCTGGTTTTTCGACTTTGGAGTCTTGTGATCACTAAAGACAGCCCCTAATGCATGTTAATGAAGAATCTTGGGTCAGCCCAGAACTAACCCACCCCAAGTCCAAAGTTATCTTGATAACCGAAACTGGATCTAAACAAAATGGGCCCGCCTGGCATGCGCAGTAGCTTAGACTTTAACCTACAAGTCATCTATACCTCATGATAATACTAAAAATCACACCCATCATCATATTAAGACCGCCATTTTCTTACATATGCCCTGTGACTCAACATGTCACCAATCTGTGCATGCCTAATAATTAGATCACCTCTAATTATATCATCTGGGGATATTGTGCTCATTATCCTAAAAACTGCTCATCTTGCGATACTATAAAACTATCAGAAGTACTGCAGTTAGAGAAGATGGATTCATGGGCGGACAGGCCATCTGCTCTGGTGTTTCACACCTAGCAATAAACTCTTTTATCCTTTGAAACCCTTGTGTCAATTGGTCATTGAGCACATCTGGGCAAAGAATCCACTGCCTTTGTCCAGTAGCATGTTTCCTGCTTCATAAAGGAAAAGAAGTGGGTTAAATACGAAATGTTTCCCTGAGGAAATAAAACACAACTGATGTTTTACAAAGTTCATTTTTATGTCTTCTAAATAGTGGGGAGCATTTGCTGGAACCTATACCCATAAATGTCTCAACAGTTTTATTTGTTCATTCTATTTTGGGCTCCATCATTGATACAATGTCTACTGGCAGACATTGTTCTACCAACAATTTTTTGAGCAGTTGAATTTTTTCTTTTTCCTTAATATAACAGAACTGAGCCCTTCTTTCTCTCAGGGGAATCTGGAGCATGGGGGTCAGGAGATTCCTGTTCCTAATTGGATTTTGTGTCAGTTATAAAATGTGTAACTCAAATTCACAGATTATACTTTACCCGTATTTTAAGCATAACCTGGTTTCACAAAGATTTGGGATCTGAGAAAGAAAGCTTTCCGGGGCCCTGCTGCCATTCCCGTAATTCTACTGTGATTTTTCCTCTTTGGTTGTATCTCAAGACTCACAGAACTGTTGAGAACAGTTTAAGGATTTGGGCATGGTTAAGTGGTTTTAAGGAGTGTTCAGAGAAGCAGGGTTTGCTCTGGATTAGATGCTTTCAGGAAAGGGGGTAATTCTATGACTGGTAATGTTGATATTTCTTATCTAGAAGACAGGAAGAATGCAGCAAGGCTAAAACTGTAATTGGTAAAGAAGCAACAGTACCTTATATTAGGCAGAAAAAGGCCATGGCTGGTCATTCTTGTGTTTGGATAATGTCCTTGTTTTCTCTGTGTTCAGACATGATTTTTGAGTAAGTGGCCTTGTTTTTGTGGACTCTATCTTGGCTCACAAAGTAGCTTTGTCCGATGTCGCTGTGCGGTGAACTCATTTATGTTCAATAGCAGAACAGGCCAGCTCCCAGCTGTCAGGGTCTGCCTTTCTATTTCTTGTTGGTATTGTTAATAATGGACTATCACTAATGTTCAGGTTCATATCTCAGATTAGAGAACCAAAGGGACGGGCTCTGCAACAAGTGAGCGTTGCCTGGCACCCGAGGGGGAAGCACAGGCATTTGAGCTGTAGGAAGGTACGTGGGCAGGGGTGAATGGCAATGCCTTAAATGGCCCTGGCATGACCTCACTGCACTGCTATTGATATGCGTATTTATGACTTTGAATTATCAAGGAAAGGTTAAATGATACCCAGTGTGTTCTTTTAAACAAAGTAGGAAAGAAGCAATCCATTTTAGAAATATGATCTAAAATACACTATGATATTTAGGAAAAAAGTATTCAGCCTTGGAATTGATATAGCTGCCTCCTCCAGCTTTTCCCAGTCTAGTGGGAGTGTTTTGAGTGCTCCCCATCCCCCACTCAGGGCTTCCCTGGTAAACTAGGGACACTGAGACTTTAACAACTCCTATGGGGAATGTAATTTGCACTGTTGATTAGTCCTTGAGTTAACTGGACAGATCTAGTCCTTGCCCACGGGGACATTTCAACCTGATGGAGGAAAAATGGAGAGGCACAGGTCTTGGAACTGGATTATTCTAGGGTCATGAAGTTGGCTGGGTTTTCCACCTTGGTGGTTGGGGATGTAGCAGAGCTCAGCCCTGGCATTTTACCACCAGCCCAATTGTATAACTCACAGAGCAGATTTTCTATACAATGTCATTTTTGAGAGGGAACGGCTAAGGTGAGACAGCAGAGACAGCTATATAGTGATCTTCCAGAAGGGCCATGGCAATGGATGAGTTGGCTATTAAATGGCTTAGAGGCCTGAGAGAGCATTCAAAGAAGAAATCTATAGTCAGTTTGTCCTGACTTCCATTTTTCTGTGACTTTTCCTTCTGAGCCTGTTTTGCAGGTAGTCAAAACTTAACCACAGGTAACCTGAACATGCGCAGAAACAGACTCTTGTCCTTTAAATAATCTTTGAAACACCAAGAACAAGAATCATCTTCATCAGAACCATAAATATTGAGGAATTAGTAAGGACAGAGAAAGATTTAAAGCAAGCCAAATGCAAGAGGGCCTTCAATAAGGATGATCCGGCCTAACATCCACTCTGTGACATATGGACAACGCTGTAATTAACCAGTTGGACCATACCAATTCATACCTCCCCACTTGAGTCCCCACCTCCCACCTCCCAGTCCCATAAAATCTCCCTTAACTCTCAGTTTAGGGAGACAGATTTGAGCCTTGTCCCCTGCCTCCTTAACAGTCGACTTCACAATAAAAGTCTTCCTTTTATCAAAATTTTGATGTCATAGTATTGGTCTCTGTGCATATCAGGCAGCAAGTCCCTGCTCAGTAACAAATGGAACAGAACAGAGAGTTCACAAATATAGCTATACATATGTGGTTGATTGATTGTTTTTTTATTTATTAATTAAAAAAATTTAACAACAAATGAACAAAACATTCTTGACATATGATCATTCCATTCTACATATATAATCAGCAATTCACAATATGATCACATAGTTGCATATTCATCATCATGATCATTTCCCAGAACATTTGCATCAATTCAGAAAAAGAAATAAAAAGACAACAGAAAAAGAAATAAAATGAAAACAGAAAAAAAAGATTATACATACCATACCCCTTACCCCTCCCTTTCATTGATCACTAGCATTTCAAACTAAATTTATTTTAACATTTGTTCCCCCTATTATTTATTTTTATTCCAATGTTCTACTCGTCTGTTGACAAGGTAGATAAAAGGAGCATCAGACACAAGGTTTTCACAACCACACAGTCACATTGTGAAAGCTATATCATTATTCAATCATCATCAAGAAACATGGCTACTGGAACACAGCTCTACATTTTCAGGCTGTTCCTTCCAGCCTCTCCATTACATCTTGATCAACAAGGTGATATCTACTTAATGCATAAGAATAACCTCCAGGATAACCTCTCGACTCTGTTTGGAATCTCTCAGCCATTGACACTTTGTCTCATTTTACTCTTCCCCCTTTTGGTCGAGAAGGTTTTCTCAATCCCTTGATGCTGATTCTCAGCTCATTCTAGGCTTTCTGTCCCACGTTGCCAGGAAGGTCCACACCCCTGGGAGTCACGTCCCACAAAGACAGGAGGAGGGTGGTGAATTTGCTTGTTGTGTTGGCTGGAGAGAGAGACCACATCTGAGCAACAAAAGAGGCTCTCTTGGGGGTGACTCTTAGGCCTAAATTTTAAGTAGGCTTGACCTATCCTTTGTGGGGTTAAGTTTCATGTGAACAAACCCCAAGACTGGGGGTTCAGCCTATAGCTTTGGTTGTCCACACTGCTTGTGAGAATATCAAGAATTCACCTTGGGGAAGTTGAATTTTTCCCCATTCTCACCATTCCCTGAAGGGGACTTAGCAAATACTTTTTCACTCACTGATCAAATCACTCTGGGATTCATCGGGGCATCACTCTGGACAGACCAACAAAATCTCATGTGCTACCCAAGGTTCCATGTACTTAATGGTGTGGTTGATTGATTGTTGACAAAGAGGCACAGATAATTCATTGGAGAAAGTATAGGCTTTTCAGCAAATGGTATTGTGACAATTAGTTTCTCATATGTAAAACTACAAACCTCAATCCATACTACACAACCTATAAGAAATTAACTAAAGATGATCATCAATATAAATGCAAAACCTAAAATTGTAAAACTTCTAGGAGGCAACATTTGTGACCTTGAGTTGGGCTAAGATTTCTTAGATAAGACATCAATAGCATGATCCGTAAAAGAAAAAATTATTAACTTGGACTTTACTAAAATTAAGAACTTCTGCTCTTCAAAAGACACAGTTATAACAATGAAAAGACAAGCCACACAACGTGGGACAGAAATCCTAGAATGAGTTGGGACTCAGCACCAAGGGATTGAGAAAACCTTGGCTGAAAGGGTAAGAGTGAAATGAGACAAAATAAAGTGTCAATGGCTGAGAGATTCCAAACAGAGCCAGAGGTTATCCTGGAGGTTATTCTTATGCATTAAATAGATATCACCTTTTTAGTTAAGGTGTAACAGAGAGGCTGGGGAGAACTGCCTGAAAATGTAGGGCTGTGTTCCAGGAGCCATGTTTCTTGAAGATGATTGTATAATGATACAGCTTTAGCAATGTGACTGTGTGATTGTGAAAACCTTGTGTCTGATGCTTCTTTTATCTACCTTATGGACAGATGAGTAAAGCATATGGATTAAAAATAAATAAATAATAAGGGGAACAAATGTTAAAATAAATTTAGTAGATTGAAATGCTAGTGATCAATGAAAGGGAGGGGTAAAGGGTATGGTATGTATGAATATTTTTTCTGTTTTCTTTTTATTTCTTTTTCTGAATTGGTGCAAAATCTAAGAAGTGATCATGATGATGAATATACAACTATGTGATGAAAAAAAGAATGTTCATATTGTACATTGATTGGTTTTATTAATAAGAATTTAAAAAAAGAATGTATGTGCTTATACATTGTTTTATCAAGAAAAATTTAAAAAATGACAAACCACAAACTGGGAGAAAACTTTTTCAAAACACATATCTGGAGTATTTCCAGCAAGATGGCAGAATAGGAGATGCTGAGTTTACCCCAGCTCCATACAACAATGAGAGATATGGTAGAAAATTATCAGACAGTGGTTCCAGAGTGCAAATGATTATAGAGGGTCTTCTACCCTATGTAAGTAGGCTCTTACAGAAAAACTGGAGAAATTGGGGCAGAGGGAGCTGGGTTGATGTATGCAGTCATGACTCTGCCTCCTTCCGCAGCTGGCTTGGGAAGATTTTCCCTTTGGCTCTACAGCTGGGATTTCCCATGGCAAACTTAGAAGATAATAAATGTGATTTTCCTGTGCACAGACTCCACTCAGTCAAGGCATAATGCCTACTTCTTGTCCTGGGATGCACTGCTGTGAGTACCTGTTTTTTTTGTTTGTTTGTTTTTTTGTGGCAAAGACTGGGGAGCCCTTTCCCAGGGAGAAGGGAGAGATGTAGAATGGTGCTGGGCCAACATCCAACCAAAAAGAGACTTATTCGGGTCCTTATACCACTCCCCTTCTCCCATGGAGGCCCAGAGACTGCAGGTGTGTGTAAGACAGAGAGGTGAAGAGGAGGAAGCCAGTCAGCTGAGTGCCATGACTGGCTGCTAGACAATATATCTGTGATTGGGGATGGGTGGGCCTTAGGGGACAAGAAGACTTAGTAGTCTTCTTTTTTTTTTTAATTTGCTGGGGAGAAGTGGAAAGTGCAGTCTGACAAATTGCGTGTCTGCCTAGCTCTCAAATAAACCCCTAAGTAGAATTGCAATCCCCCCTTGAGATTAGGGACTTGGTTTCAAGGGGGAAGGAGTGACAAACCAAATCCAAAAGATGATCTTCAAAGCTAATACAAATAGATTCAAAATTTTAGATGAGAGAAGGAAATAAATATGCAAAATAACCTTATCAAGACATTAAGATGCCCTGTCTACAACATAAGATCATCAAGCATGTGAAGATCCAAGCAGATATGGCTCAGCTAAATGACCAAATTAAATTATCCAAGGGGACACAGAATTTGGAACAATTAATTAAGGTTGCTCATAATGACATAAAGAATATCAAGAAGACACTGAAGGAACATAAAGAAGACTGAAAAAATATCAGATTTCACAGAGGTGAAAGATACTATAGACAAAATTAAAGATATATCAGAGACTCATAACAGTAGACTTCAAGAGCCAGAAGAAAGAATACGCTAATTAGAAGACAGGACAATTGAACCTGAATGTAAAAAAGAATAAATGGCAAGAAAAATGGGGAAGAAAATGCAACTTGATCTCAGGAAAATGATAGACACCAAGAGACATACAAATATAAGAATTATTTGTTTCCAAGAAGAGTAAAGGGATAGGAAGACTAGTTGAAGATATAAAGGGGGAAAACTTCCCAATCCTTATAAAAGACATAAATATCTGAACCAAACAAGCCCAGTGAATCCAAATAGAATAAATCCAAACAGGCTTACTCCAAGACACAGACTTCCCAGAATGTCAAATCTTGAAGAGAAACAAAAAGTCATGAAAGCAGCAAGAGAAGAGAGATTTATTACATTCAGGGGAAAACATATAAGGCTAAGCTCAGATACTCAACAGACACCATGGAAGCCAGAAGGCAGTGATATGATATATTTAAGATTTCAAACAAGAAAGACTTCCAGCCAAGAATTCTTTATCTTGCCAAGTTGTTCTACAAAATTGAGGGAGAGATTAAAATCTTCACAGATAAGCAATGACTGTGAGAATTTGCCAACAAGAGACCTGCCCTATAAGAAATATTAAAGGGAGCTCTACCAACTGAAAAAAGACAGGAAGGGAAGTCTGGAGGAGGGTACAGAATTGAAGAGTTTTTGCAAAGGTAACTTAAAGGATAAAAAGTGAGAGAGGGAAATAATATATAGATCTGACAAATAAAAACTATAGGCGGCTATAGTAATATTAGGCAAAATAGATTCCTGAAATAAAAAATTTGAAAATGTTTATTAACATTGATCATTACTATAGCAAAGCTGATATTTGTAATAATTTTCTACTTGTTATTTTCAGAATGTTCACTGTTTTGACAGCCAATCAAATGGCATTTAAGCTAGTATTTAATATTTAGAATTTAAGAAATTCTGATATCTGTATTTGTGAATTTTCTTCCTTGTTTGCCTTAATTTTAAATTGGTTTATGAAACTTACTGTACAAACACAGGCTTTGTAATGGTTATTTGGATATTTTATTTAAATATGCCTATGGATAAGCTAACTAAGATATCAATTTTTGGTGTGAAAAAAACCCATAAATCCAATAAAACCCATAAATCCAATAAAGGACTTGAATCCAGAATATATACAACTCAAAGATAAGAAAACAATCACCCCAATTTTTAAAAATCGGCAAAGATTTGAACAGACACTTCACCAAAGAAGATATATGGATGGCAGATAAGCACAAGATGTTATGCTCAATACCACTAGTCACTAGGAAAATGCAAATTAAAACCAAATGAGATATCACTACATGTCAGAATGGCTAAAATAAAATGTCTGGCAAACACAAGTGCTGACAAAAATGCAAAGCAATGGCAATGCTCATTCCTTGCTAGTAGGAATGCAAAATGATACAGCCACTTTGGAAAACAGTTTGGTAGCTTCTTATAAAGTTAAATGTTACATTTACCATATAACCCAGAAAATCCACTGCTAGGTATTTACCCAAGAGAAACAGAATCTATGTTTATGGCAGCGTTATCCATAATTGCCAAAAAATTGTAAACAACCCAAATGTTCTTAAGCTAGAGAACAGATAAATAAAATGTGGTATATGCATTCAAATGAGATGTTACTCAGCAAAAAAAAGAATGAACTATTGGTATACACAATAACATGATGAAACTCAATTGCATTATGCTTGTGAAAGAAGCCAGGCTCAAGTTTACATACTATGTTATTCTATTTACGTGTCACTTAAGAAAAGGGAAAACCGTAGGGACAAAAAACAGATCACTGGTTGCCAGGGGCTGCACTGGGAGAAAGATTGACTCCAAAGGGGCACAAAGAAATGTTTTATGGCTGATGGAACTGTTCTATATCTTGATGTGGTGGTACTTACATGACTGTAGGCAAAACTCACACACACACACACACAAAAGGTGAATTTTGCTATATGCAAATTATATATAATTTTTAAAATGAAAGGAAAGAAAAAGTTTTCAGTAGCTTCTAGGGCACTGACCACAGTTGACAAATTCGACAGGAAATTTTTTCCAGAATGTGGTGGTATCCTTAGAAGCTCTATTAACTATGTATTTCCAGACCAGTGAACCCTTTTTTATGTCAAGATCCCTTACTGCCTATGGATCAGTGGTTTGGCATCTGAGTGTGGGTGGACTTCCCCAAGGCTCTGATGTATATCGTGTAAGTGTAAAAGATAACAGAAAGCAAGTAGAAATCCGGTCACAGAGAAATCTGGCTAGCCTTCCTCTTGTCTCCAAAGGGACTGCAGGAGTCTGTGGGACTAAAGCCCCTGTCTCCCAGCATTTTTACAACCTATTCTTCAGGTTCCTTTGGGTGACTCCTTCCCTTTCATAATGGCCAGGTGAGTATAACTCCCTCCCATTTCTGTCACGGGAAAAGACCCACAAGCCCGTGTGATGTTGTATTAGTTAGGGTTCTCTAGAGAAACAGAATCAACAGGGAATATTTGTAAATATAAAATTTATAAAAAGTGTCTCACGTAACTGTGGGAACGAAGAGTCCAAAATCCGCAGGGCAGGCTGTGAAGCCGACGATTCTGATGGAGGGTCTGGACGAACTCCATAGAGGCGGCTCGCCGACCGAAGCAGGAAGGGAGCCTGTCTCTTCTGAATCTTCCTTAAAAGGCTTCCAATGATTAGATTAAGCATCACTCATTAAAGAAGACACTCCCCTTGGCTGATTATAAATGGAATCATCTGTGTATGTAGCCGACATGATCATGATTTAATTTTATGAAATGTCCTCATAGCAACAGACAGGCCAGCACTTGCCCAACCAGACAAACAGGTGCCACCACTTGGCCAAGTTGACACATGAACCTGACCATGACAGATGTGAACCAAGCAAATTATTCCTTTCCACAGGCGGGGGGAGCGGTAAACTGGGGATATTTAGGACAGAGTACGGGGGGGTCATCTTGTTGAGAGAGGAATTCTAGAGAGGGTAAGCAGTAGAGGCAAAAAGATGGAGAGGTTGGTTGCCAAGGCCCTGATAACTTGCTCGGAGCCCCTGGTTCCAGCTGTATATGAAGCTAGGACCACCCCTGCATTTCCCAGTTACTGAACAATTAAGTCCCTTTTTCACTTGAACTAGTCTGGGTTGAAGTTGTTTCCATATTACCTGAGAGTGTCTTTACTAAACCAGAGCTAAGTACTGCCTGTGGTTATGGATTACCCAGAGTTCAGTGGACACTGAAGGACCTGGGCTTTGTTTCAGGTGCCCTGGAGGAACTCACGGTCTCAGGGAAGAGATAGACAGGTCAGCAAATGGGAAGTGGGCAAAGGAGGTTAACCTGAAGACTGAGTGGCTAATTTTTAAAATTAATTCCATTTACATTTAAAGAGCCACATGTGGCTGGGGGCTACATTTTAGATGGTATAGGTACAGGCAGTGTAGGGCAAGGCAGGAAGTGGGCAGAGAGAGGCCAGGCCAGGCCCGCTCAGTGAAGGGCCAAGGATGTCATTTAAAGGGTGAGGGGCTTGAACAATTAAGTTTGCAGGGCCTTTTGGAGAACTGCAAACTGAAAAGTGACTTGGGTCCCATCACTGGACCAGCGATTGATGAAGTAATGCAAGACTGGAGTTAAAAGGGTTTTGCGGTAGATCAAGGGAGAAGACACAAGGGTCTGAAGTTTGCGGATAGCGGAAGTTGCTGGAGAGGCAGGGACTGATTCCAAAAGCCTTAAGAAGATAGCATTAGCAGGGCCATGTGAGCTCTTGGGTTCGAAGTATTGGATTGCATCTCTTTCTTGAGAGGCTTTTAAAAGAAAGATGGGTGGTAGAGATTGGAGGGGGGTGCTGCTCTCAGGCAGAAGGACTGGAGGGCTGGACAGAGTCCTGGGGCAGCTCCCAGCTTCCAAGGCCTACTTCCCTGCAGGCAGGCTCTATTAAGGTTAAAGGAGGAGGTTGAAGTGACATCCTTTGCTGGCTCTTATTTCTTATTAACTTGGAGGTTCACAGCAGTTTTTGAAAACTACTGACTCAGATTGTAAATATTGACACCAATTTCTACGGTGCCAATTACAGGAGTGGGAAGGCTCCCAAAGAGACAAGAGGCATTTAAAAGCCTTTGGTAATTTAGAAAACACCTGACTGCCCTTCACTGGGTCTCCTCAGGTTGGGTTAGTGGGGAACAGACCACTCTTAGCTTTAAGACAGGGTATATGGCTTGGATTTCAGGGTGCCAACAGGGGGTCTCAAACCCAGGCATTGTTAAAAAGGAATCTAAGAGATTATCTTCTATCTGAGATGGATTGACAAGATTCCCCCCAATCCTGGATTCCTACCTGGAGCCCCATGATTCATTCATCCATGCACACAGATTGATTGAGGGCCTGGATCCTGTGATAGAAGCTGGGATTATTGGGACAAAAGTCACAGACCTTGCCTTGAAGGAGCTCTCTGTTTTGTGGGGTGATTATAATTCAGGGAACAACGTTCATTGGGACTCACTGTGCATCGGGCACTGCACTCGGTGTATTTTATTTCCAAGACTCTATAAGGAAGGAACTATTGTGATTCTTAACTTTATAGATGAGGAAACTTAGGCACAGAGAGCTTAATTAACTTGCCCAACTATCCAGAACCCACCCTTCTAAATACCTAAATCCAGGAGTGGGCAAACTTTCTCTGAAAAGGGCCAGGTAGTAAATACTTTTGGCTTTTTGTTTGTGGTTTCTTTAGCAACCACTCACCTCTGCTGCTATATACTGAAAGCAGCAATAGATAGCCCAGCCTGGCTGGGTACTAATAAATATTTATTTACAAAAACAGGCTGTGGGTCAGATTTGGCCCACAGTCCTTAGCTCACTCAGCCCTGATTTGAGTTACGCTGCTCCTTTGATAAACTCCAAGCTTCTAGGAGAAGTATTGCACTTTTCTTTTATAGTGGAGGGTTTCCTTTTTAAAGCACTTTCCCATCTGTTATTTAATTTGGTTCTGCCAGGCTATGACCCCACTGAGGTCAAGGACTGGGTCTTTATTCATTTTTCTTTATTTGTATGCTGTATGGCGAGGGTCACATTCATTCTTTTTCCATGTGAGTATCCCGTTATTGCAGCACCATTTTCTTTTTCTTTTTCTTTTTCTTTCTTTGGGAAATGCATGGACTGGGAATCGAACCTGGGTCTCCTGCATGGCAGGTGAGAATTCTACCACGGAACTACCCTTGCACCCCCCAAACAGTAGATTCTTACCAGATGTTTGTTCAGCTGTGTTGAATTAAATTCTAGCAATGATTTCATAATACTAGGAGCTGAAGTTTGTTATTCCCTGTGTACAGAAGATAAAGCAGAGGCACAGAAGAGTTAAACGAGCTGTGTTTATCTAGTGTCTTCTGCAGAGCAAGAATTTAGACCTTATATTTGAGACCCTCTGCCTCCTGGGCAGGACAGACCCCTCTGCCGGGCTGATTCAAGAGTCCCACAGAAGCAAGATGCTGCTGAGTATCCTTGGTGTATCTGGTTGGATTCTGTTATCTTACAATCCTATAAGCACTCACCATACCTTCCTTCTGACCCCTTCCATTTGGCTAAAGTCAAACCATATAAAAAGACAAGTCATTTTATAAAGGCCAAGATTTCTAGAATTTAGTCCTTTAAGTCTCAGACCTTTTTTAAAAAGTTTGTATGGAAATCTTCATGAAGGGCAGTGCTCTTATTTCTCTCTTATCGATCAACAAACCCCAGGGAGAATTTAGCACTTTGGGATAAACCAAGGATCATGGCACAGAACACAAGGTCTGGGCTATGGGGAGCCTCAGGATGCCCTCATGACATACCAGATGGCATGTGTAATGGCAAATGACCTGGGCTTCTTTAAGGTTCTTGTTACTGCTTAGAGACTTTTCTGTCTTCTCAACAGTTAGGCTGTGTCACCTGTCACTTCTTGGAGCTGAAGGAAGACTTCTGCCTGAAATAACGCCCCTCTTCCCCTGGAATTTGCTGCCTCTTTACTGCTTTGTGCTTGAAACCTGTTAACCAAGCTTGGTTGAAACTCTGCAAAAAATGAAAAATGGGCTCTAGTGAGGATCAAAGAAATGCATGAGCTTTAGTGACCTTGATGGTGACACTTCAGAATCTTCAAAAATAAAGTTCTGATTCTTAGTTATGTTCTGGGTAGGTGAGGTTGCTAGGTAGCTGAGTAATAGACAGATGAGATATTTTTAAAGATAATTTGTGGATTCCCATTTCCAGAGGTGTGCCCTCTCAAGTTCTGTCATTTGACCTTCTATCGGTCCAGGAAGGGCTGCTGAGGGACCCTGGGAAGTTTAAGTCCTAAGATTCCACTATTAGAGCTTCATTCTTTTTTTTTTAAAATATAACAACAAGCAGACAGAAACATTCTTAATATATCATTCCGTTTTACATATATAATCAGTAATTCATAATATCATCACATAGTTTCATATTCATCATCATGATAATTTCTTAGAACATTTGCATCAATTCAGAAAAAGAAATAAAAAGACAACAGAAAAAAAATTCATACATACCATACCCTTTACCCCTCCCTTTCATTGGTCACTAGCATTTCAATCTACTAAATTTATTGGAACATTTGTTTCCCCTATTATTTATTTTTACACTGTATGTTTTACTCATCTGTCGATAAGGTAGATAAAAGGAGCATCAGACACAAGGTTTTCACAATCACAGAGTCACATTGTGAAAGCTATATCATTATACAATCATCTTCAATAAACATGGCTATGGGAACCCAGCTCTACATTTTCAGGCAGTTCCCTCCAGCCTCTCCATTACATCTTGAACAACAAGGTGATATCTACTTAATGCTTAAGAGTAACCTCCAGGATAACCTCTCAACTCTGTTTGGAATCTCTCAGCCATTGACACTTTGTCTCATTTCACTCTTCCCCCTTTTGCTCGAGAAGGTTTTCTCAATCCCTTGATGCTGAGTCTCATTCTAGGGTTTCTGTCCCATGTTGCCAGGAAGGTCCACACCCCTGGGAGTCATGTTCCACATGGACAGGTGGAGGATGGTGAGTTTGCTTGTTGTGTTGGCTGGAGAGAGAGTTTACATCTGAGCAACAAAAGAGGTTCTCTTGGGGGTGACTCTTAGGCCTGATTTTAAGTAGGCTTGACCTATCCTCTGTGGGGTTAACTTCCATGTGAACAAACCCCAAGACTGGGGGCTCAGCCTATAGCTTTGGTTGTCCACACTGCTTGTGAGAATATCAAGAATTCAACTTGGGTAAGTTGAATTTTCCCCCTTTCTCACCATTCCCCAAAGGGGACTTTGCAAATACTTTTTTATTCACTGTTCAAATCACTCTGGGATTTATCGCGGCATCACTCTGGACAAACCAACAAAATCTCATGTCCTACTCAAGGTTCCATGTACTTATAGTGTCCCCTTAAGCTGTGTACATAAGTTATATTAGGAATTGCACTAGTCAAAATATAAATTTTGTACCAAATAAACACTTTTTTGCTTTAGTCTCACACATAAGTTGAAATTTTAAAATGTTAATTACCATCTATTTTCAACACCCTGCAGTAATGACATTCCTTTGTTCTTCCTTATGCAAAAACATTTTAAAATTTGTACATTTAGTCACTATCATTATACACTCTAGGCATTCCTAGATTATACCATCTCAGTTTTTATCGTCTATCTTTCTTTCTGATTTCATTTGTGCCCCCAGCACTCCTCCCTCTTTCATTCTCACATTCAGCTTCATTCAGTGTTTTAACATAATTGTATTACAGTTAGGTAGTGTTGTGCTGTACATTTCTGAGTTTTTACATTCAGTCCTGTTGCACAATCTGTATCCCTTCAGCTCCTTATGGTCTCTGTTACCAACAAAATTCTCCAAGTTTATTCACTAATGTCAGTTCATATCAGTGAGACCATACAGTATTTGTCCTTTTGTTTCTGACTCATCTCACTCAGCATAATGTCCTTAAGGTTCATCCATGTTGTTACATACTTCATAACTTTATTCTGTCTTACAGCTGCATAATATTCCATAGTATGTATATGCCTCAGTTTGTTTAGCCACTCTTCTGCTGATGGACATTTTGGCTGTTTCCATCTCTTCACAATTGTAAATAATGCTTAGCTATAAACATTGGTGTGCAAATGTCTGTTTGTGTCCTTGCCTTCAGGTCCTCTGAGTAGATACCTAGCAGTGGTATTGCCAGGTCATATGGCAATTCTATACTTAGCTTCCTGAGGACCCGCCACACTGCCTTCCACAGCAGTTGTACCATTTGACATGCCCACCAACAGTAGATATGTGTGCCTCTTTCTCCACATCCTCTCCAGCACTTGTCGTTTTCTGTTTTATTGATAATGGCCATTCTGGTGGGTGTGAGATGATAGCTCATGGTGGTTTTGATTTGCATTTCTCTAATAGCCAGGGAAGTTGAACATCTCTTCATGTGTCTTTCGGCCGTTTGTATTTCCTCTTCTTAAAGTGTCTGTTCAAGTCTTTTGCCCATTTTGTAATTGAGTTGTCTGTCTTTTTGTTTGTGAGCTGAACAATCTCTTTATATATTCTGGATACTAGACCTTTATCTGATATGTCATTTCCAAATATTGTCTCCCATTGTGTGAGCTTCATTCCTTATGCTGAGGTTCCCATGGCACTCACAAGCAAAGGCCCCCTCTCTCTCTCATTCTCCCTCAAAATTCTAAAGGTAAAGTGATCCAAAATTGTAACGATAACTAAGGGTATATAATAAAAAGGCTTCTTCTCATCCCTATGCTCTAAACACTTCCCCAAAGTGACTGCTTTCTAGTTTCTATATGTTTTTATGTTTACACAAATGCTAAAACAGCATCCACACTTTTCTGTACCTTGCTTTATCACTTTAAGCAATAAGCAGTATTTTAAATCATTTCATATCAGTATCTAAAGTATGTCCTTGTCCTTGTTACAGATGCAATGGTATTTCATTGTATGAAAGTACCATCATTTATTTAAGAAGCCTGCCTAGTGATAGATATTTGGGTTGCTATTATAAATAGTGCAGAAAGGAATAGCCTTGTACAGAAATTGTTGTACACATATGGAAACGCACCAGTAAGAATAAATTCTTAGAAGTGAAATCGCTGCTAAAGGGAATGCGAACTTTTAATTTGGACAGATATTTAAGTTCTCTGTTTAAAATGCAGTGTGAAGTTTGCTGCTGAGGTGGGCAGATAAAGCACTGCATGAATACAGCTCAATGAGAATTTATATTCTACTAGGTAGAGACAACCTACACAAACTTCCCTTAACAAGGCAGTTTGGATTTACAACACAATAGGTTTTTAATAAATGTGTGGAATTCACTGAATTGAAAAATGCCAAAGGAATCTTAAGTGCTTTTTCCATAAGGGAAACAGGGGCGGACCAGAAATCTTTAGCTGTACCTCCATCCTCACCACAACCTCCTGCCTTCTGCTCTCTCATTTGTTTCATCCGCCCCTCCAGACTTCCGTTTTCTCCCCATCTATCAGCTCCCTCCTGGCTTCACCACATGCCCCTCTCAGCTGAGCCCACGTGTATCATCTCAGGTACTCATCAACATTTTCAACTCTCTTACCATTTTTACCTTGGTGCCACCTGCTCTAAACCCACCACACTTTTGACCCTCCTTTTGTACTTCCTCCAGGCCACTGAGTAATGTTGAAGAAATCCCACTGTTGGGAAGATCACAGATCCAATCACCAGGCTCAGCTGTTCCCCTGGCATGGCCTGATGACCTTCTGTCTGTTTCTAATCAGCTACTCTCCCACTGCCAAACTTTCCTCCACTGCATTGGCCAAGGCCAACTCCTCCATCTTTTAAACTCTGGGTCTCCCTCCCTTCATTTCCTTGGGGACCCTGTCTGTTACCTCTTTCTTCAAATACTTCCTCTCTTCTGGTTATTTATCCTCAGGACATGGCATCTAGTAGACGCTTGATAATTCTTTTTAGAAAGCCAAATTTATTGAGGTATAATTTACAAACAAAAAAACCACACAAATGTTAAGTGTATAGTTCATTGAGTTTTGACAAATGCATACGTCTACGTACCACCCCAATCAAGACATAGGAAATTTCTACCATCCGAGAAAGTTACTCCCTGGCCCTTTGGAGTCAACCCATAAGTCTCCTCCTCAGGAAACCACTGGTCTGATTTTCAATTATCTAGCTTAGTTGTATCTATTCTAGAAATTCATATAAATGGAACCATACAGTTTGCTTTCTTTTGTGTTTAACTTCTTGCACTCAATATAGTGTTTCTGAGATTCGTCCATGTTGTTGCATGTATTAGCATTTCATTTATTTTTAATGTTGAGTAGTGTTCCATTGTATGGTGTGCTAATCTGAAAGGACTGTGTTCCCTAAAAAAGCCATGTTTTAATCCTGAATCAATCTTGTGGGAGCAACATTTCTTTTCATCTCTATTCAGTATGACAGGTTGGAAACTCGATTAGATTATCTCCATGGAGATGTGACTAACTCAATTGGGGATATTAATCTTGAATTAGAGGGAGATGTGACTCCACCCATTCCAGGAGGATCTTTATTAGTTTACTGGAATCCTTTAAAAGAGGAAGCATTTTGGAGATAAAGACAGAGCTACGACAGAGCCATGAGAACCACGAGAGATCTTTGGAGATGAAGAAAGAAAATGCCCCTGGGGGAACTTCTTGATACAAGAAGCCTGGAGAGAAAGCTAGTAGACGTCACCATGTTTGCCATGTGCCTTTCCAATTGAAAGAGAAACCCTGAACTTCATCGGCCTTTCTTGAGTGAAGGTAACCTCTTGTCGATGCCTTAATTTGGACATTTTTATAGATTTGCTTTAATTCGAATATTTCACAGCCTTAGAACTATAAACCTGCAAGCTAATAAATTCCCCCTTTTAAAAGCCATTCTAGTTCTGGTATATCACATTCTGGCAATTAGCAAACTAGAATTTATGGTTATACGACAATTTGTTTATCCACCATTTTGAAGGACTGCTGAATTATTTCCAGATTTGGGCTATTTGGAATAAAGTGGCTATGAGCATTTGAACACAAATGGTAAAAACCCTGGGTAAATACCTAGGAGGAGAATTGTTAGATTATAGAGTAAATCTATGTTTAACTTTATAAGAAATTACCAAACTGTTTTCCAAAGTGGTTGTTTCATTTTACATGCTCACAAGCAGTACATAAGAATACCGGTTGCTCTATATCTTTGTTAATACTTGGTATTGGCAGTCTTTTAAATTTTATATATCCTAATAGGTACACAGTGGTATCTCATTGCGGTTTTGATTTACATTTCCCTGATGACTAATGATGCTGTATACCTTTTCATGTGTAAATCTTTTCTTGGTGAAGTCTGTTCAAGTCTTTTCACTTTTTATTGGGTTGTGTGTTTTTTAATTGAAGTAGGCCTTCTTTAAATGTTCTGGATGCAAGTTTTCCTAATCTGTGACTTGCCTTTTCATTTTTTAAATTATGTGTTTTGATGAGCAGCAGCTTTTCATTTTGAAAAGTCCAACCTATCAATTTCCTTTAGTTATAGTGCTTTCTGAGTCCTAAGAAATCTTTGTCCTGTCACGATCATGAAGATTTTCTCCTATGTTTTCTTCTAGAGGCTTTATAATTTAAGCTTTTCCATTTAGACCCATGAATCACCGCAAATTTATTTTTGGTTTGGGTGGTGAGTTCATCTTTTTTTTCCCACACGTTTATCCAGTTTCGGCACAATTTGTTAAAAAACTTTCCTTTCTCTATTGAATTGCTTTGGATCCATTCCTGAAAATAAATTGAGTATTCCTTGTCTTGATTTCTATTTTCGTTTGGGGCTTTTTCCATAGTTTACATTTCTTGGCCAAGATCCCCCCATTTGTTCACTCACTGTGTTTATCTTTTCCTCTACATCTTTAAATATATTCATGAAAACTGCTTTAAAGTCCTTGATTGTTATGCTAGTTGCCAATTAATTGCATCGATGCTAAGTCAGACCTTAATTATCTGATCTACAGTAATGAGCTGGGCCCTTTAAGCACTTCTTTGCAATGACCACAATGTTAAAATTTGTCAGTAGAGGATAATGGAGGGACTTTGCAGGAGAGAGGGGCTTTCTCCTTTTTGTGTGTGTGTGTTTTTTTTTGTTTGTTTTTGATGGCTTGCTTGTTTGCTCGTAACTACCAGCTGCATGTCCAGAGTACACAATCCCTCACCAAGCGTACAGCCCTGGCTCTGGACCAGTAATCTACTTACTGCAGCCCTTCTGGTATAGGCGCAATGATTTCTAGACTTCAGGCTGCCCTGCCAGCAAGTGAACATCTAGTGCCCTGTATTAGTCAGGATTCTCTAGAGAAACAGAACCAACAGGAGAGATCTGTAAATATGAGATTTACAACAGTGTGTTATGTGACTGTGGGAATGGAAGGGTACAAAATCTGCAGGGCAGGCTGTGATGCTGGTGGCTCCGATGAAGGGTTTGGACAAACTCCACCAGAGAAGCTCGTTGGCTGAAGAAGCTGTGAAAGAGCCTCTCTTCTTCCTTAAAAGCCTTCAATCGATTGGATTATCTCATAGTGGGAGAAATGCCTCCATTGACTGCAAATGTAATAGGTCACAGATACAATCAACTGACTGATGATTTAATACACCAGCCTTCTGATTTATCAACCAGTCAGGAAATATCCTTACAGCAATGGTCAGGTCAGTGCTACTCTGACCAGATAACTGAGACTTATCACTTGGTCAAGTTGTCACCAGAATCTAACCATCACATACGCTGACCTCACTGTGCTTCTACCTAGTAGCCTTGGCCCACTTCCAGAGGGTGGTTTCCCATGGCCCTCCTAACATGGACACCATACAATCTAGACCCCATCTTCTCTGCTGCTAAGTTGGCTCCTGATGTCTTGACTCCCTGTGTACTCTTGCTTTTGGCCACCCCAGAGATGTGTTTCCTACTTACTCACCAACTTAGACTATCTCTGACTTGAGAAGCCTAGCAAACTATTCTACCATCCAGTAGATTGCAATAAGACCTGAATCTCAATCTTGTAAAGGGATCTCCCTTCCAAGTGTTTCTTCCTTGGTCCTTTTCTCTCAGCCCTAGGATGCTCTTTAGAGTTCTCTTTTCCATCTTTATAGTTTACTCATCTGTTACTGTCAAATCATTCTTTATATTAAATATTTTATGTTTTAATTACTGTGTTGTTGCTGTCACCTGATTGGATGCTGCGTGATACATCTGCTAATCCCATCATCTGTCACCTTAAAGTCTATTTCTATTGACCGACTTTTCTCTCAATCATGGTTCACATTTTTCTTTTCTTTTAGATGCCTAGTAATTTTTAAATTATATGCTAGAAATTGTGATGATGCCTTGTAGGTAGTCTGGATTATGTTGTCGCCCCTTAAAAGCTGTTGAGTTTTGTTCTGGGAGACAGAGAAATCATTGGCAGATCACTTTGATCCTGTCAGGCTTGGTTTTGCTAAGGGAGAATAGACTTGATTTTATCCTTCATCATGGGCATGTCCTTTCCCTAAAGCATGGCCTTTCTGGGTTCCCAAGTCACTGCCTGAGGCTGGGCTACACTGCCAACATCCTGGAGCACTGTGTGACCTCTGGTGCCCCGTCAGCTCTCTGCCCTGCCACAGCTGCCCTCTTGGGCTCATGGAGTCTCACCTTGCACATACTCAACCCAGCCTTCAGCTGAGGACCAGAGCGCCCCATTTAGACTCCTGGGTCTGCTCTGTAGTAGGCTGAATAATGGCCCCCAAAGATATCAGATCCTAATCCCTGGAACAGGTGTCACCTCATTTGGAAACAGAGTGCTTGCAGATGAGATGAAGTCAAGGCTCTTGCGATGGGGAGATCCTGGGTTATCCGAATGGCCCTAAGTGTCACCAAGTGTCTAATAGATCCAGGCCGAGAGAGATTTTGCAGACACACAGAGAAGACATGGTAAATATGATGTACAGAGAGGGCCTTAAAGATTGGAGTTGATTCCACAAGCCAGTGAATGCCACCAGGCACAGGAAGCTGGAAGAGGCAAAGAATGGATTCTCCCCTAGAGCCTCGGGAGGCAGTGCAGCCCTGTCCACACCTTCACTTCAGACTTCTGGACTCCTGATTCATGAGAGAATAAACTTCTCTTGTTTGAAGCCACCAAGTTTGTGGTGATTTGTTTCAGCAGTCACCAGAGGCTAATACATCCTCCTCTGACTGGCTCTCTCCTTGATACCCTGGCCCAGAAATTCCAATCTCCTAAGAAGTCCTGAGATCCGACCTCTGTGTCTGCAGCGTGGCAAGGGTGCTGCCCTCCTTTCGAAGTCCACCTCCCTGGCTGGGGTCGAGAGTGCATCGCAGGGGTGCTCAGCTTATGTGTTTCCCCCCCGCTCAAGGAGCATAGACCAGCACTTACTGTTATTCAGTGCCTGGAAAAATGGCCTTCTGTATTTTATAGTTGTTAGAGCAGGAGGAGACTCCAATACCAGCACTCCACTGTGACTGGCCTCAATAAATCGTTGATGACAAAGTAAATGAAAAAAAAAAATCACCAAAAAAAGTCAGATTAAGAGGCGAGACCAGGATGATGAAGCATTTGGAAATCATGTCACAGCAGAGTTGAAAAAGTGATGTTTGCTCTGGGGAAGATGCAGGCGGGTTACAGTGGGTGTCTTTGTACACTGAAGGGCCGCACCTGGGAAGGACAGCGCTGAGACCAATGAAAGGAAATAAGAGCAGGGCAGGTGTCAGCCTGGATATTGGGAGAATTCTCTGACCTCTCCAATTTCCTAGAAAAACGCAGGCTTTCACCACCTGCCTCACCTCAGCCCCCAGTTCTGCTCTGTGCACATTCCTGTGTTTGCATTTGCCATATTGTTTTAATATTTTGCACTATTTTTAAATTATTAAAGGAATATATGTTTGTGATGAAAACAGTCAAGGAGAACAGAGGGTACAAATGAGAAGTAGTAGTTCTCCTCTTTCCTCCCCAGCCCAGTGACATCCCAGAGATAACCATTTTTATTTTCTTGTGTATTTTCCCAGAGATATTCTATGCCAAGGCAAATGCGCATTCACACATGTGACACAGATTCTTTTCTGTTTTTACATAAATGAGACCTCGCTCTCTGAACTATTTGCATGTTGCTTTTTCTACCTGATATTCTCCTCAGACATATTCACATCAGGACATGAAAGCAATGCTTTTTTTTTTTTTTTTTTAATAACAGTTGCTTGTTACTCTTCTGTACAAACGTCCCATGGATTGTTAGTTTAGTCCTCTCTTGCCAGACATTTAGTTTGCTGCAGTGTTTTATCTTTCGCCACTGAGCTAACACAAATCGTATTTTGTTGCTCCACGTCTGTTTTCAACCTTGCTGGGGAGGGCAGTGTGTGCACTTTATTTTGGGCTCCACTCCATTCCACCCGGCCCAGGACCTGTCCCCAGGCAGTCCCCAGCAAAGAAGGGTCTTCCCAACCCCTAATCCTTGCCTCCTGGCTGGGCTCTCACAGGGTAACCCCTTCAGAGGCAGCCCACCTCCTGCTTATCTCCAAGTCCTCCAGCTCATTTTGGAAATGTAGTCTCCAACCCGCCCCACCCCACCACCGCTAGAGGCCACAGCCACTCCGCCTGACCGTTGTTGGCTTTTTCCCAAAACCTTCTCTAGGGACCCACTGCTCAGAGCCTTCTCAGGCTGGTGTGTCAGAAATACTGAAAACTGTGTCCTGCTTCTCCCAGCACAGCTTCCGAGAAGGAGGAGGCATTCATTTTCTCCCTGCATTCAAGCCCCTGGCACAGCCAAACCCCAGGGAAGCGTATACTAAATCTTCCCAGGCCTTCCTCGGCATGAATATTTTACACTTCTGCAGCAACCTGGATTGTGAAAGCAAGAAAAAGGAGCCATTGCCACACTGCCAAATACTGACAAAGAGTTTAGGGGTGAAGGAGGTGGGGTTGGCTTGGGGTTCTCATCTTCCCCACCCCAGTGCAGGAACCAAGGCCCTCACCAGAGCACCGAATGCCCTCAGCAGAGTGAAGGAGTGGCAGGGAGACAAAGGGATGGCCCAACGTCACCCATAGCTGCAGGTTGGAACACCCACTTAGGGTTCCTGACTCCTGATGGGACTCTGGCCACCACTAACCTTATCCGCTGCTGTCAGCTGGCTGCCCTCTCCTGAGCCCTGGATGACAGGAATGGCCACCATTTATATGGCCCCCTAGGTCCTGTTCAATGTGCTTTGCATATGCCATTTATTTTACCATGCTACAACTCTATGAAGTATGTTTCCGATTTTACAGATGAGAAAATCGAGGCTCAGAGAGGTGAGAAAATCGAGGCTCAGAGAGGTTAGGAAATCTGCCTAAGGTCACACAGGAACTGACAGATTCGCTCCCAGGCAGTCTGGCTCCAGAGTTGATGTTTGTAACTACCCCACCTCCTTGCTTCTCACAATAATGAGCTACACTAGGCGCTACTCTAGGAGTTTACATGCAATATTTCATTTATTCCTCACGACAACTCTACGAAAAAGAAATACTCTTATTGAACTCATTTTATAAATAAGAAAACTGGGCCTGAGGCTGGGAGAATTGATGGAGGCTGCCGGGCTGGTCAGTAGTAGCTGGCCAAACCCAGATCTTTTGACTGCAAGGCTGGACCTTATAGAGGATGCTCAATGCATGGGAAATGAACGACTGACCCTTTCTGCACCTCGCTGGCCAAAGAAAATGATAATGACAACATAAGAAAACTATGACTAAATCTCTGGGCGCTGAGAATGGTCATCAGGCTTTTACCTTGAATGGTCAAGGTCATCTTCTGGAGACCTGGAAGAAGGAGAACACCACCGGCCTGGTTCCTGGAGCCTTGGGAGTGTCGTGCCAGTGGCTACAATAGGCTCTCAGGGAGGTCGCCGTAGAAAACAGAACGATCACAGCCTGGTAATGCCTGGTCACTGCGAGGCTCGTGTCCGGCTGTCTGTACACGGCCAGCATCGGCAGATCTGTCCACAGCTCTGTCTACTGCTGCAGAGATGGGAAGATGGGGGGCAGAGGGGTGGGGGGTCCATCCTCTGAGATGTCTGGCCTGAGACCAGTCACCTGCCAGCATCCTTGAGAATCCTGCTGCAATCCAGTGCCTCTGCTGTGGGCACCAAAGGCAGGCTGGGTGCTCTCAAAGTAGGTGCATTGCTGAAGAAACAAGATTTATGGTTATGGAATCCTAATTTCCTTACTACTGTTATCTAAAATTATCCATGGGGGGCGAGCCACGGTAGCTCAGCAGGCAAGAATGCCTACCTGCCATGCCAGAGGACCTAAGTTCGATTCCCAGTGCCTGCCCATGTAAAAAAAAATAATAATAAAAATAAAATTAAAAAATAAAATTAAACATGGGTCCTGCTGGGGGTGAAAATTGGCTATTAATGCCATCACAAACATTTGTACAATAGCCAACCTTTAAAAACTGCGTACTCTAAAAAAGGTAATTCCTGCAGAAATACTAATTATTTATAACAGTTCATACTGCAGCACAGCTGGAGTTTGCTGGAATATAATAATGGATGGAAAAGCAATGATGGATGGAGCCACCAAAACAGAATCTTGGAGCAGGGGTCTATTTCCAGGTACTCAGAACTTATTTCCAGCTCACTGTGGAAGCTTTCAGCACTCAGGAACCCACAGGTTAATCATAGCTGATTACCTGAAGAGGTAGGAGTGAGACTGAGCAGGAGCAGGAGTCCAAAAGAGGCTGCCAACAAGAATTCAGCACCTAAGCAGAATTAGGAAAAAGGAAGGGATAAAAACCGGGAAAACGAGATCAGGTCACAGACTGGAATCCTCTAAGAAATTCTAAGTGCTGCCCAGGGGTAGGGCCTCCTGCCTACCCCTCCAGTTCCCTCTCTCACCACTGAATTTCAAGCTCCAACCACAATAAGTGTCTTATAATTCCGGCCCACACCAAGCCTTGTTTCGGAGTTTTTGTCAAGCTGTTTCCACTGCCTGCTTTGCCTCATCTCTCGGCACTTCTCTTCAGCTGGCCGACTCCCCCCTACCCTTGAGATGCAACACAGGTGACTCCTCCTCCAGGAACCTCCTCCCACTCCCCCAGCCTCGCTCTGCCTCTGCTGCCCCATTACCCAAGCACAGCTCTCTCACCAAATTGTCCATCTTGCATTCCAGTTGTCTGTGCGGGGTCTGTCTCCCCTACTGAAGCAGACCCTGGCATGTTCGCCTTTCTCTCGGCACAGATCAGGCACTCCATAAAAGTTGAATGACTATTGTAGGAAAGGAAGAGCTCACCGTGGATGGGATGGATAGAGAAGGGGAGGGATGTTAGCAAACAATGGAGGCAGGAGCGATTTTTCCTGGCTGAAATGCAGCAAGACTGAGAGTCACAATTCTAGCCCAGGGTAAAAGGGTGTGGCCTGGTGGGCTGCTGTGGTTGTTTTTCTAAACAAAACAACAAGATCACCAAATA
Source organism: Tamandua tetradactyla (assembly GCF_023851605.1). NCBI lineage: Eukaryota > Metazoa > Chordata > Mammalia > Pilosa > Myrmecophagidae > Tamandua > Tamandua tetradactyla. The sequence goes on along the minus strand of NC_135343.1, from coordinate 19,809,835 downwards.
GTAATCATTTTTAAAAACTCCTTTCTCTCCTTGTAGTCAAGCAAGAGATACATGGGTTGAACCTCCTGTAAAAAACTAAAGCCTCTAGGGCTGGAAGGGCGCTTTGACTTGGTCCTATGCAGGCTGTGTCATTCAAAAAGTGAGGAAGGGGAAGGGGGTACACGGGAAGTTTAATGGTAGGATTCTTGTCTGCCATGTGGGAGACCTGGGTTTGATTAGCAGCCAGTGCAACCCACTCACCCCCCTCCAAAAAAAATACATGTGACAAACACTGAAAAGAGAAATAGACACATCTACCATAATAGCTGGAGACTTCAATTCCACACTCTCATCAATGGACAGAACATCTAGACAGAGGACCAATAAAGAAACTGAGGATTTGAATAATACAATAAATGAGCTAGACTTAACAGACATTTGCAGAACATTACACCCCACAACAGCAGGATACACCTTTTTCTCAAGTGCTCATGGATCATTCTCAAGGATAGACCACATGCTGGGTCACAAAGCAAGTCTCAATAAATTTAAAAAGATTGAAATCATACAAAACACTTTCTCAGATCATAAAGGAATGAAGTTGGAAATCAATAATGGGCAGAGTGCCAGAAAATTCACAAATATGTGGAAGCTCAACAACACATTCTTAAACAACTAGTGGGTCAAGGAAGAAATTACAAGAGAAATCAGTAAATATCTCGAGGCAAATGAAAATGAAAACACAACACACCAAAACTTCTGGGATGCAACAAAGGTAGTGCTAAGAGGGAAATTTATTGCCCTAAATGCCTATCTCATAAAAGAAGAAAGGGCAAAACTCGAGGAATTAACTGTCCACTTGGAAGAAGTAGAGAAAGAACAACAAACTAACCCCAAAGCAAGCAACAGAAAGAAATAATGAAGATTAGACAAGAAATGAATGAAATTGAGAACATGAAAACAATCGAGAAAATCAACAAAATCAGAAGCTGGTTCTATGAGAAAATCAATAACATTGATGGGCTCCTAGTAAGATTGACAAAAAGAAGAAGAGAGAGGATGCAAATAAATAAGATCAGAAATGGAAGAGAAGACATAAACACTGACCCCACAGAAATAAAGGAAGTAATGGCAGGATACTATGAACAACTTTATGCTAATAAATATAACAATGTAGATGAAATGGACAACTTTCTAGAACGGCATGAACAACCCACTTTGACTTGAGAAGAAATAAATGGCGACAACAAACCAATCACAAGTAAAGAAGTTGAATCAGTCATTAAGAGGCACCCCAAAATGAAAAGTTCAGGACCAGATGGCTGCACATGTGAATTCTACCAAACATTCCAGAAAGAATTAGTACCAATCCTGCTCAAACTCTTCAAAAAAAATTGAAGAGGAATGCTTAACATCCCTGGCCATTAGAGAAATGCAAATCAAAACCACAATGAGATATCATCTCACACCCACCAGAATGGCCATTATCAACAAAACAGAAAATGACAAGTGCTGGAGAGGATGTGGAGAAAGAGGCACACTTATTTGCTGTTGGTGGGAATGTCAAATGGTGCAACCACTGTGGAAGGCAATTTGGCGGTTCCTCAAAAAGCTGAATATAGAATTGCCATACGACCCAGCAATACCATTGCTAGGTATCTACTCAGAGGACTTAAGGGCAAAGACACAAACGGACACTTGCACACCAATGTTTATAGCAGCATTATTTACAATTGCAAAGAGATGGAAACAGCCAAAATGTCCATCAACAGAGGAGTGGCTAAACAAACTGTGGTATATACATAGGATGGAATATTATGCAGCTTTAAGACAGAATAAACTCATGAAGTATGTAACAACATGGATGGACCTTGAGAACATTAAGCTGAGTGAGACTAGCCCAAAAATAAAGGACAAATACTGTATGGTCTCACTGATATGAACCGACATTAGTGAATAAACTTGGAATATGTCGTTGGTAACAGAGACCATCAGGAAATAGAATTAGGGTAAGATATTGGATAATTGGAGCTGAAGGGATACAGACTGTGCAACAGGACTGGATACAAAAACTCAGAAATGGACAGCACAATACTACCTAATATAATTATGTCAAAACACTGAATGAAGCTGTATGTGAGAATGATAGAGGGAGGAGGGCTGGGGACATAAATGAAATCAGAAAGAAAGATAGATGTTAAAGATTGTGATGGTATAATCTAGGAATGTCTAGAGTGTATAACAATAGTGAAATGTACAATGTAAAAATTTTAAAAATGTTTTTGCATGAGGAAGAATAAAGGAATGTCATTACTGCAGGGTGCTGAAAATAGCTGGTAATTAATATTTTAAAATGTCACTTTCTGTGTGAGACTAAAGCAAAAAATGTTTATTTGTTACAAAATTTATATTTTGACTAGAGCATTTCCTAATATAACTTATGTAGATAGTTTGATTGAACATCATAAGTACTTGGAATCTCAGGTAGGACATGAGATTTTGTTGGTTTGTCCAGAGTGATGCCCCGATGAATCCCAGAGTGATTTGATCAGTGAGTGGAAAAGTATTTGCAAGCCCCCTTCGGGGAATGGTGAGAGTGGGGAGAAATTCAACCTCCCCAAGTTGAATTCTTGATATTCTCACAAGCAGTGTGGACAACCAAAGCTATAGGCTGAGCCCCCAGTCTTGGGGTTTGTTCATATGAAACTTAACCTCACAAAGGATAGGTCAAGTCTACTTAAAATTTAGGCCTAAGAGTCACCCCCAAGAGAGACTCTTTTGTTGCTCAGATGTGGCCTCTCCCTCCAGCCAACATGACGAGCTGTCTCACCACCCTCCCCCTCTCTGCGTGGGACATGACTCCCAGGGGTGTGGATCTTCCTAGCAATGTGGGACAGAAATCCTGGAATGAGCTGAGACTCAGCATCAAGGGACTGAGAAAAACCCTAGAATGAGCTGAGAATTAACATCAAGGGATTGAGAGAACCTTCTCGACCAAAGGGGGAAGAGTGAAATGAGACTAAGTGTCAATGGCTGAGAGATTCCAAACAGAGTTGAGAGGTTATTCTGGAGGTTATTCTTAAGCATTAAGTAGATATCACCTTGTTATTCAAGATGTGGTGGATAGGCTGGAGGGAACTGCCTGAAAATGTAGAGCTGTGTTCCAGTAGCCATGTTTCTTGATGATGATTGAACAATGATATAGCTTTCACAATGAGACTCTGTGAATGTGAAAACCTTGTGTCTGATGCTCCTTTTATCTACCATATCAACAAAAGAGTAGAACATATGGAATAAAAATAAATAATAGGGGGAACAAACGTTAAAATAAATTTAGTTTGAAATGCTAGTGGTAAATGAAAGCGAGGGGTAAGGGGTATGGTATGTATAACTTTTTTTCTCTATTATCATTTTATTTCTTTTTCTATTGTCTTTTTATTTCTTTTTCTAAATCGATGCAAATGTTCTAAGAAATGATGAATATGCAACTATGTGATGATATTAAGAATTACTGATTATATATGTAGAATGGAATGATATCTTATTGTTTTGTTTGTTGTTAATTTTTTTTAATTAATAAAAAAAATTGAAGAGGAGGGAAAGCTGCCTAACTCATTCTACGAAGCCAACACCACCCTCATACCAAAGCCAGACAAAGATATTACAAAAAAAGAAAACTACAGACCAATCTCTCTAATGAATATAGATGCAAAAATCCTCAACAAAATTCTTGCAAATCGAATCCAGCAACATATTAAAAGAATTATACACCATGATCAAGTAGGATTCATCCCAGGTGTGCAAGGATGGTTCAACATAAGAAAATCAATTAATGTAATATACCATATCAACAAATCAAAGCAGAAAAATCACATGATCATCTTAATTGCTGCAGAGAAGGCATTCGACAAGATCCAACATCCTTTCCTGTTGAAAACACTTCAAAGGATAAGAATAGAAGGGAACTTCCTCAAAATGATAAAGGGAATATATGAAAAACTCACAGCTAATATCATCCTCAATGGGGAAAAACCGAAAACTTTCCCCCTAAGATCAGGAACAAGACAAGGATGCCCACTATCACCACTTTTATTCAACATTGTGTTGGAAGTTCTAGCCAGAGCAATTAGATAAGAAAAAGAAATACAAGGCATCAAAATTAGAAAGGAAGAAGCAAAACTCTCACTGTTTGCAGATGATATGATACTATGTGCCGAAAAACCTGAAAAATCCACAGCAAAACTACTAGAGCTAATAAATGAGTACAGCAAAGTGGCAGGTTACAAGATCAACACTCAAAAATCTGTAGTGTTTCTATATACTAGTAATGAACAATCTGAGGGGGAAATCAAGAAACGAATTCCATTTGCAATTGCAACCAAAATAATAAAATATTTAGGAATAAATTTAACTAAAGAGACAAAAGACCTATACAAAGAAAACTACAAGAAACTGTTAAAAGAAACCACAGAAGACCTAAATAAATGAAAGGGCATATCATGTTCATGGATTATAAAACTAAATATAGTTAAGATGTCAATTCTACCTAAATTGATTTACAGATTCAATGCAATACCAATTAAAATCCCCAAAACTTACTTTTCAGAAATAGAAAAACCAATAACCAAATTTATCTGGAAGGGCAGGTTGCCCCAAATAGCTAAAAAGTATCCTAAGAAAAAAAAATGAAGTTGGCGGTCTCACACTACCTGACTTTAAGGTGTATTGCGAAGCTACAGTGGTCAAAGCAGCATGGTACTGGCATAAAGATAGATATATTGACCAATGGAATCGAATAGAGTATTCAGATATAGACACTCTCATTTATGGACAACTGATCTTTGATAAGGCAGTCAAACCAACTCACCTGGGACAGAACAGTCACTTCAATAAATGGTGCCTAGAGAACTGGATATCCACATGCAAAAGAATGAAAGAGGACCCATATCTCACACCCTATACAAAAGTTAACTCAAAATGGATCAAAGACCTAAACATAGATCTAAGACCATAAAACTGTTAGAAGAAAATGTAAGAAAATATCTTATAAATCTTATACTAGGAGGCGGTTTTCTAGACCTTACATCCAAAGCAAGAGCATTGAAGAAAGAAAGAAAGAAATGGGAACTGCTCAAAATTAAACATTTTTGCTCATCAAGAAAGTAAAAAGACAGCCTACACAATGGGAGACAATATTTGGAAACGACATATCAGATAAAGGTCTAGTATCCAGAATATATAAAGAGATTGTTCAACTCAACAACAAAAAGACAGCCAAATCAATTACAAAATGGGCAAAAGACTTGAACAGACACTTCTCAGAAGAGGAAATACAAATGGCCAAAAGGCACATGAAGAGATGCTCAACTTCCCCGGCTATTAGGGAAATGCAAATCAAAACCACAATAAGCTATCATCTCACACCCACCAGAATGGCCATTATCAATAAAACAGAAAACGACAAGTGTTTGGAGAGGATGTGGAAAAAGAGGCACACTTATCTACCGTTGGTGGGAATGTCAAATGGTACAACTGCTGTGGAAGGCAGTGTGGCAGTTCCTCAAAAAGCTAGATATAGAATTGCTATATGACCCGGCAATACCATTGCTAGGTATCTACTCAGAGGACATGAAGGCAAGGACACAAACAGACATTTGCACACCAGTGTTTATAGCAGCATTACTTACAATTGTGAAGAGATGGAAACAGCCAAAATGTCCATCAACAGACGAATGGTTAAACAAACTGTGGTATATACATACGATGGCATATCATGCAGCTATAAGGCACAATAAAGTTATGAAGTATGTAACAACATGGATGGACCTTAAGGACATTATACTGAGTGAGATCAGCCAGAAACAAAAGGACAAATATTGTATGGTCTCACTGATATGAACTGACATTAGTGAATAAACTTGGAGAATTACGTTGGTAACAGAGACCATCAGGAGATAGAGATAGGGTAAGATATTGGGTAATCGAAGTTGAAGGGATACAGATTGTTCAACAGGACTGAACGTAAAAACTCAGAAATGGATGGTACAACACTCCCTAACTGTAATACAATAACGTTAAAACACTGAATGAAGCTGAATGTGAGAATGATAGAGGGAGGAGGTCTGGGGGCACAAATGAAATCAGAAAGAAAGATAGACGATAAGGACTGAGATGGTATAATCTAGGAATGTCTAGAGTGTATAATGATAGTAACTAAATGTACAAATTTAAAAAATGTTTTTGCATGAGGAGGAACAAAGGAATGTCATTACTGTAGGGTATTGAAAATAGATGGTAATTAATATTTTAAAATTTCAACTTATGTGTGAGACTAAAATAAAAAAATGTTTATTTGGTACAAAATTAAAAAAAAAATAGAACGATTAAACCTTAACATCAGGGAATCCCTGATACTGTGTCAAACTGTAGGGACACCCAAATCCATAGGCCATGCTCCCCATCCTGAGGCCTACTCTTGTTAAACTTACATAGTAGCAGAGAAGCTTAGACTACCTATAGGCATACCTAAGAGTTGCTTCTGGAGGATCTCTTTTGTTACTCAGATGTGGCCTCACTCTCTCTAAGACAAACTCTGCAAGTGAAATCATTGCCTTCCCCACTATGTGAGACATGACATCCAGGGGTGAAAGTTTCCCTGGCAACGTGGGAGATGACTCCTAGGCATGAGTCTGGCCCTGAAATGGGATCAACAATTCCATCCTGACCAAAAGGGGGAAAAGAATTGTAATTAATAAAGTATCAGTGGCAGAGAGAGTTCAAATAGAGTCAAGAGGCTACTCTGGATGTTGCTTCAGTTAGACCTTGCCACCTATCATAACCTGCCAACCCCCAACCAGGACCATTCCAGCCAATCCTAAAGAACACCTAGGGCAATATATAAAATTCCATTAGGGTTCCATGCACTAGAGTAACTTTCCAGAAACCTACAACCTCCAGATGGGTCTCTCTCTGGTCCAGATAGGTCCTGAAACCTAGTCCACCCTCTCCAAAACTTCAGATATTTCCATCTCCCTACTCCATATTAGTGACAGACCCTTCCAATATGAAAAATTTAGAATTGCCATAGACCAAACTCCCCTAAAGAGAGGGATAGAAAGATCAAAAGTGATGATAGAGTTATACAGAGAAGATAGAATTTAACAAATGAATATGAATGCTGAATCATTAAATTGATATTTCTTTTAGTCTCCAGTATTTTAGAGAAGCTGGAAGTAAAGACCTAAAATTGTGAAATTGTAACCTATGCTGAACTCTGAAATATGTTCTACAACTAATTGTGGTGCTGTGCTTTGAAATTTATAGCTTTTTTGTATATATGTTATTTTTCACAAAAAAAAGAAGCAAAAAAAGTCTATTGTGATGATAAAAAAATATTTAAGCCCTCTAGCCTCCTATATTCTGGAGCAGCTAGAAGGAAAAATCTGAGAGGATCGTGTGGCACCCCATAACAAACTTTGGGATCTGTCCTGTAACTACTTGTTGAAGAGTGCTTTGAAAAGTATTGCTTTTTAATTTCATTGCTCTGTGTATGTTATACTATACAATAAAAAATAAAAAGTAAATGTTGTCTTTAACCATGCCATTAACACTGAGCATGATGATGCTTACAATTAGAGGGAAGAAGATTTGCAAATAAAAATGAAACATGGCCTGGCATGAACATCACAATGGATCAAAGGGGCAAGGGGCTGCTGGTCAGTTATGCTCCCTACAGTAGGTGGTCTTGAAGGAAATCTGGGTGAGGTACCACCAGGACCACCATTTCCCTCTCTGGACTGTTATTATATCCCCTTAATGTACCATGAATCCCATGGAGGTGGGCAAGATATACTGAGAAGGAAGAGGAGATAATGAATCTGGAGCAGACATCTCCAGAGTATTCTCCTGGCTCTCACTGATCTCCTGTTTTGTGTACATCAGAGTGGCTCTCTTCCCTTCAGATCCAATCTGGGCCAGATTTCCTTGCCCAGGAATTTTTTTTAATCAATTAATTAATTAACTTATTAAACATAACAACATACAAACACAAACATTCTTACCATATGATCATTCCATTCTTGACATACAATCAATAACTCACAATATCATCACAAAACATCATATCACTATGTGATGCTCATTTCTTAGAACATTTGCATCAATTCAGAAAAAGAAATAAAAAGACAACAGAAAAAAAAAAATCATACATACCATACCCCTTACCCGTCCCTTTCATTGATCACTAGCATTTCAATCTAAATTTATTTTAACATTTGTTCCCATTATTTATTTTTATTCCATATGTTTTTCTCATCTGTCAATAAGGTAGATAAAAGGAGCATCAGACACAAGGTTTTCACAGTCACAGAGTCACATTATGAAAGCTATATCATTATACAATCATCTTCAAGAAACATGGCTACTGGAACACAGCTCTACATTTTCAGGCAGTTCCCTCCAGCCTCTCCATTGCACCTTAACTAAAAAAGTGATATCTAAATAATGCGTAAGAATAACCTCCAGGATAACCTCTCGACTTTGTTTGGAATCTCTCAGCCACTGACACTTTGTCTCATTTTTCTCTTCCCCCTTTTGGTCAAGAAGCTTTTCTCAATCCCTTGATGCTGAGTCTCAGCTCATTCTAGGATTTCTGTCCCATGTTGCCAGGAAGGTCCACACCCCTGGGAGTCATGTCCACGTAGACAGAGGGAGGCAGTGAGCTTGCTTGAAATGCTTTGCCCAGGAATTTTAAGTTTGGAATGAAGACACCTAACATCAGGGATTGTTGCAGACATTAATGACCAGAGACAAGGTTTTTCTAGTCGAAGTCTAGCTAACTTGGCTTTGTTCCCTCCTGAGGCTTGCCTGCACCGCTTTTCCTTAGCTTCTATGTGATATTCCAGTATCTTTCTGTTGGGGATTGAATGAGGTCCCCACAGAGACATGTTCAATTCCTCATCCTCATTCTGTAGGCATGAACCTGTTTGTAAATAGGACCTCTGAAGACGTTGCTATTAGCTAAGTTGTAGACATATTTGTGAATAGAATCTTCTAAGATCCTATGTAGATGAGATCAAATTAAACCAGGTGGGCCTTAATCCCCACTACTGGTGTCCTCATAAGCAGAGAAAATTTGGGTGTAGTTAGAGAAAGCCACAAGAGGAGACCGAGGAGACAGATTGCAGTGGGATGAAGGCAGAAAGGCAAGCCAAGGATTGCCCGCAAGATACCCCAAGAGTATTCCAGACTTCAGGAGAAAGCATGGCTGTCAAGACCCTGATTCTGGACTTGTAGCCTCTAAAACTGTAGCACAAGTTCCCATTGTTTAAGCCAACACATTGGGTGTTGTTTGTTGTAGCAGCCCTAGAAAACTAGGGTAACTTCTTTTTTCTCATTAAGCTGGTCAAAGTTACTTTCTTGTGTTTGCCCTTAGAAGAAACCTAGCTAGGACAGGATAATGTACTCTTTCTAAGGTGCCCAACTCATCCAGGTTCATCTGGGACTTTTTCAATTTTACCCCTGAAAATCCTAGGTCTTGGGACCTTTTCAGTCTCAGTCAGTCTAGCGTGCTCTTTCTGTGAAGGCCATCAGGGAGGCCAGAGCTCCTCAGCCGGATGCAACCCATGGTTCATCTTGGGCAGGAGAATGCAGCCCAGGATCTCCTCAATCCTAGGGTTTCAAAATTTAGGTTTCCACCATAGGACTACCTGTGAACCTAGGTGCACGTGCAGCACCTCCTGAAGAGGGCAGAGACCCTCCGCAGACAGGGCAGCTCAGAGCAGGTGGAGTCACCTGCAGGGTAAGCAGAGCCCAGAGTGGCACAGAGAAGTGAGGCGTCTACTCCGACAACCTGGTGATTTGAATGAGCCACTTCCAGCCTTTTGTTTCCTGATAGCTGCAGGTGGCCAGATATTTTCCCTGAAGTGCCCTCCCCTGTCCCACTTCTCACTTTCCGATCCATTGTGGAAGTCTGGGACACCCAGAAACAGCCTGCAGCAAACTCAAAATACATCTACGCTTCTGATCATAGGGATGTGTGCATAACTATGTGGTGCTACTGTGAGCCAGTGATTGCATACTTCAAATGGTCTGTATGGTGTGTGAGTTTATCTCAATAAAATTATATTAAAAAAATAATTCTACTCTTGAGTTCTAGGTTAAATTACTTTCCATCCTATAGTAGGCAGAATAATTGCTCCTGAAAGATGTCCATCTCCTAATCCAGAACTAGTAGATATGTTGTGTGGCAAAGAGGAATTAATGTTGTAGGTGGAATTGAGCTTGATAATCAGTTGATTTGGAGGTGAGACGATTAAACTGGATTATTTGAATGGGCCTAATGTAAGCACAAGGGCTCTTATAAGTGAAAGGAGGAGGCAAAAGAGTCAGGTCAAAGTGATACCATGTGAGAAAGATCCAATTCACCAAAGCTGGCTTTGAAAACAGAGGAAAGGGCCAGGAACCAAGGAATGTGGGAAGCCTCTAGAAGCTGGTAAAGATGAGGAAACTGATTTTCCTCTAGAGCCCCCAGAAAGGAACACAGCCTTTCCAGTACATTGATTTTAGCCCAGTGTAACCTGTATTGGACTTCTAGGCTACAAATTAAGACAATAAATTTGTGCTGTTTTAGGCCATAGAGTTTATGGTGATTTGTTATAGCAGCAACAGGAAACTAATACAGTCCATCTCCACCCATCCCGCCTCCCTAAATATTCAGGTACAATTGGTACATCAGGAAAAGTCACACTGTTTAGCCTGTGGATGTAAGTAGTCCTTCAGGGACTTGGACTCCAATTGGAGAACCCTACTGCACTATTCCTATGAGGAAGGAAGGTCTTGTCACCCCCATCTTACTGATGGAAAAAGGAGGCCTGGATGATTTTTAAGAACTTGCAGCCCCACCACCTCTTGTGTGAGGAAATACATTCTGACCTACTGGTACTGACCATGGTGACTATAGGGGAGCAGTAATGGGTTAACTGGAGGATACTGGACAAACACTAACACACAGAGCTGCATAATAAAATCCATGGATGGTTTTGAGGGCCATGTAACTTCCACAAGCTAATGCTTGAGTAGTCCAGCACATGAAAGAAAGACACAGCCTCACTGCAGCCTTTGAAATGGGGGTTCAGTTGTTTTCCTGGGAACCTTGAAATTTTGATGTATTCAAGTTAGCAAGTGAGCACCCACGGTTGAAGTCCCTGCTTCTGTCAACATCCAGGAGGAGGCCTCTAGGCCCACAGTAAATCTTCACAACTGATGTTTGGGGCCACCAGACGAGGGACTATGAGCTGCAGCCACTGCTCCTCCCAAGAAGCCCTGAGAGACCTTTAAAGACAGATGCCCTCAGATCGCCCCAATCGTAGGAGCAGGGCTCTTACACATCACCACTTTGCAACTGGAGGAAAGAAGACCCTGTGGGTTGAGCCCTCACTCTACAGTAGGCAATGTTTGGAAATAGAAGGGAGGAAAAACTCATCCTTTAGCGTCCAGCTAACTTCCTCTGTGAAGCATTCTCTGATCACTGTGGACCACGGGGATTCAGTTATTCATTTTTATTTGCTCATCCATTTGACAAATATAGTGCACATGTCTCCTGGGTGCCGGGGGTTCTGCTAGTCATTGTAGACACAGAGATGATTAAGACAGTGACTCGCCTCCAGAACCAAACTTCATCCCACATCATCATCATCATCCTTACCACCGCTGTAACCAGGAGTTAGGATTTAAGGGATGATTATGGTTGTTGAATCATTATATAGATATTCCTGTTTACTTTCTGGTATATTAGAGTAGTCAGAGGGAAACACCTGAAATCTGTGAACTGTAATCCAGCTGCCTTGATCTCTGATAATGATTGTGTAGCCTTTATCTTGTGTCCTTGTGATTGTAAAAACCTTGTGACTAACATTCACTTGAACCCATTTATCCAGTTTTTTGACTGTAGAGTTTATGATCACTAAAGACAGCTCCTAATGTTTATTAATGAAGGGTCCTGGATCAGCCCAGAATTAATCCACCTGAAGTCCAAAGTTATCTTGATAACTGAAACTAGATCTAGCCCAAATGGGCCCTCCTGATATGCGCAGTAACGTAGACTTTAACCCAGAAGTCACCTAAACCTCAGTATAATACTAAAAATCATGCCCATCATCATCATAAGGCCACCATTTTCTCACATACATTCTGTGACTGAGCATGGAATCAGTCTGTGCATGTTCAATAATTAAATCACCTCTAATTACATCATCTGGAGCCAATGTGCTCATTATCCTAAACCCTGCTCATCTTTTAATGTTATAAAACTATCAGAATAGCTGCAGTTAGGGGAGACAGATTTTGGGCTGATAGGCCATCTGCTCTCCCACTACATGCCTAGTAATAATTTTTTTCTCTCTTTGAAACCCCAGTGTCTCAGGAATTGGTCATTTGATCTCACGGGCAATAATCTACCACCTTTGTCTGGTAACACCACCATCACATCATGGTTACTGAGCATTTACTGTGACCCAGTACTGTGCTAAAGTGCTAAGTACATTATCTCAAAATACCCAGGGCATATAGAAATAAGTATAACCAAGATGTCCTGCTTCATCAGTTTGGGAAACAAAATGAGGGCCTTTCTCCTTCAATATTCAAAGCAATATTTCAAAATCATCCCTCCTGTCCCTACCCTTGAGTGGTGAATTCCACAGCCCCCCAGTTTACACAGTCCTAGGACTCAGCCCTGTTCACACTGAGCTCACACAGGGGGTTGCCTGGCTGCTGTCACTTCCATGTAGGGTCACTATTGCCAACTGGTGATTCTGCTTGGTCAGAGCCCTCCTTGTCCTCTGTGGCTGAGGTCCTGGGGCACAGCTGGCTCCATGAGCAGTCACTTCTTTTTTTTAATGTATGTTACCCCTTATTTATTTATTTATTAAACCTGGGCAGGCACCGGGAATTGAACCCAGGTCTCCGACATGGCAGGCAAGAACTCTGCCTGCTGAGCCACCATGGCCCACCCTCCCTTATTTATTTTTAATTCATATTTTTTATTCATCTGTCCATACCATAGATAAAAGGGGCATCAGACACAAATTTTTCACAATCACGAAGTCACATTGCAAAAGCTATATCATTATACAATCATCTTAAAGAAACATGGCTACTGGAACACAGCTCTACAGTTTCAGGGACTTCCCTCTAGCCTGTCTAATACACCTTACACTAAAAAGGGGATATCTATATAATGTGTAAGAATAACCTTCAGGATATCCTCCTGACTGTTTGAAATCTCTCAGCCGTTGACACTTTATTTTGCCTCATTTCTCTCTACCCCCTATTGATCGAGAAGGTTTTCTCAGTCCCTTCATGCTGAATCCCAGCTCATTCTAGGATTTCTGTCCCATGTTGCCAGGGAGGTTTACATCCCTGGGAGTCATGTTCCATGTAGAGAGGGGGAGGGCAGTGAGTTTGCTTGTCACATTGGCTGAGAGAGAGAGGTCACATCTGAGCAACAAAAGAGGTTCTCTGGGGGTGACTCCTAGGCCTAATTTTAAGTAGGCTTAGCCTATCCTTCGCGGGGATAAGTTTCATATGAACAGCAGTCACCTTGTGGGCCTCTCTGCGCAGAGTCACATTCACCTCTGTCAGCAGATGGTCTCCCGGCACCAGCCTGCAAGAGCAGTCATGGACAGTCAAGCACACACACACCTTTCCCTCTCGCCGAGAAGGTGAAACACGAACTGCTGCAAACTCCCTGCACCACATCTCCCCACCTCCGGAATCGGTGCCTTCCGCTCTGCCTTCCAGTTACCACGATGAACTGCCTTTGCTCCTGTAAGGTCAATCTCCCGTCCACCTGTGCACGAGGTCCAGCTCCTTCTGCCTATTCAGGACCACGGTCACTGTCCCCTCACCACCATCACATGTCTTCTCTCTAGTGGGCCATTTCCCCAAACACACAAAAATAACATAAGTTCTCTCATCACGGAAAAAATTTTAAAAGCCTTCTGTTGATCCCACACACCCCTCTTCAATGCTAGCCTGCTTTTTTGTATACCAAAACTAATGATTCTTCTCCCTTCATCCCCTTGGAACCCACTTTAATCAGGCTTGCATGCCCTCTGCTCCACTGAGTAGAGGAGCAGATTTAATGGTCAGTTCTCAGGCCCCATCTTACTTTGCTTCACCTTTAGGATAGCTCTGTCTCTCACTCTCTCTCTCTCTCTCTCTTTTGCCTGTTCCTCTTCCTCACAGACCAAACCTGGTCAGTTCTCTTGCTGACCGCTCCTCACCTTCTGTTCTAATAAACCAGGAGTAGGACAGTTCTGGCCTTCACGCCAGGCCTTGCCCAACATTTGATCCTACAACATCGTTGTAAATAAAGTTTTATCTGGACACCCCCAGGACTGTATTAATACATATAGTCTATGGCTTTCCCGAAAGAACTGAATAGTTTGAAACAGAGACTTTACGGTCTGTAGACTGAAACTATTTACAATCTAGCTCTTTACAGAAAAGGGGTGCCAACCCCTTGTCTAAACAATAGAGAGGCCCAGGGCTCAGGCTTCAGGCCTCTTTTCTGACCGGGTTCACCTTCCCAGGGGCGCCCACTCCCCCGCAAGCGTCCCACACCAAGCTGGTGCTGGCAATTCCCACATTCTTGTCTCCCACCCAGAGCTCTCTAAAGTACCAAGGACACACTGGCACATATCCAACTCCACTTTTATACTTAATAAACATCTCAAACTTAATATGCTCCTAACCAAAGTCCTGATCCCCCCAGTCCAAAAACAAACAAATCTGTTTTCCTGTAGTCTTCCTTATCTCAGGAGAAGGTAACTCTATTCTTTTAATTATCCTACCAAAAGTCTTGGAATTTTTCTCTCATACTCTACATCCAGTAAGTCAGCAGATGTTGTCAGCATTACTTATGAAATACACCGAAGAGCAGAAAATATGCAAAATATTCAGAAGCAGAGTGCACTGCTTCTCGCTTCCTCCCTTACTCTCGTCCCAGTCACATCATCCCTCTGTGGGGTCAGTTCTCTGGACTCCCGACTGGGCTTCTGGTTCCACTTGTCAGCTGCCATCTATTTCCAACACAGCAGCTAAACCCATGGTTTTAAATTTATGTCCCAAGATGACTGAATCTATGGGGTGAAGTTGTTTGAATCCTGACCAGAACACATCAACTGTTTTATTAAAAAAACATGTGTTTGAGACAATGTGGGAAATTTCCTTGTGCTCCACTACTACATGACAGCAAAGAAATACTACTTTTGATATAGATGATGTAATGGCGCCGTGGTTATATAAGAAACATGTTTTTTTTTCTGAGATGCACATTGAAGTATGTAGGAGTAAAATTGCATAATGTCTGAAATTTCCTTTAAAACACTTCAGCAAAGAATAAAAGAGATGAAGCAAATGTGGCAAAATCTTGCTAATTGTTGAATCTTGATGATAGCATACAGGGGTTCATTGTATGAATCTTTCTACTTTTGAGTAGTTTCTTAAAGTGATTGTAAAATAAGGTAGGTGATGCCATTTCTGTTCTCCAAACCCTACATAGGTAAAAGCAGTGACCTCCCGTGACCTTCTTACCTTCCTCTCCTGCTGCCGCCCTGTTTCCCTTTCATCCTGCCAATCCTGGGGACACTGGGACCACATGAGTCTCTTCCTCCTAAGGGCCTCTGCACTTGCTGTTCCCTGTAACGGGAACTCTCTTCCCCACGTAAGCATTCAGCTCACAAAGTCACCTCTCAGGATAGCCTTCCCTGACCACATACAAAATGACCACCCTCCCCCATTCTTTTACCGTGATTCATTTTTCTCAATCCCACTTAATGTCATAGATGTAGGGTTTTACTTTTTTTTTTTTCTCTCCAATTGCCTTTCTCCCCCTACTAGAAAATGAGCTCTAAGAGGCTAGGGGGGGATTTTTTTTCCATGGCTGGATTGGAGCCTGACATAGAACATTTCCGAATGAAAGAATAAACAGGGGAGCGGACCCATGCCACCAGCACGTGTGCACACACAGAGTCAGGATGGCTGGGCAGCCACAGGAGTTTTGCAGCTCTGGTGCACATTGTGCCACCACACTGGCCTTGGGGCTGGGTCCCTGGCCCAGTCTCCCCATTTCCTTCCAGAGAGCTCCCCAGGATCCCCTGTGTCATCTTCTGATGTTGGTCAGGTGCACCCCAGGCCACAGACCAATTCTAAGGACCTTGTGCCTCAAAAAAGAGAAAGGGCTTAGAATCTTTATCCTTTGCCTCCCGAGAAACTATGAGATGGTGGGCACGAGTTGAAAGGGAAGTGCTGTTAATCTATCTTGGGTCCAGAAGGCTTAAACAGGGACTGTTCTGTGCAAACGATGATGTGCAATTGCTCTGCCCAGGCTCACTGAAAAAATCACCTCACACCTTCCTCATAAGCCTTCAAGCTCCTGGTGAAAGGGGTGGAGTGAACTCTTATCAACCAAACAAAAAAACGACAAAAACCAAAACATACTGGCTTACAGCTTTCATCCAGAACAAGGGCCTTATATCTGCAGGAGCAAAGCTGTGAGGTCTGCAGGGGTAAGCCAGTGCCTCCCACCAGCGCACAGAGGCACACCTGGCAGTCTTCAAACGGCAGGCCTTCTAGCTAAAAGGATAGAAGGATTTAAAAAGGCCCTCACCAGATATATATAAATCAAATCGACCTCTAAGGCTAAAATGTAAATAAATATTTACCAGATTGGAGCTGAGATATGCAAAGTTTTACAGAGGTCAAATAGCTCCTTGGCTCTTCAGATGTGCTAGTTGAAAAACCGACATGGCTAAAAAAGAAATTCACCAATCAGAAGAGGGTAGTGTCCTCTGGACAGAGAAACGCAAAAGTAGACACTGGCAGCTTGTCTCCTGCAGCTGTATCCCTGGAGCCGAGGCCTTGGACTTCTGTCAGTCTTACAGGAATCACTTGGGGACTTGGTTAAACTTGCAAACATCTAGGCCCACTCCCAGAAATAGTGATTTTGTAGGTTTGGAGTGTTGCTCAGACATTCACAGTTTTAAAGACACTCTCCCAGCTCCACCCACCAACCCCCCTACCCCTCCAAGGTGTCCGGTTTCATAGATCACTGTGAGAATCGTGCCCTCTGGAGCTGCGGCTTCATATCAAGCTATCTGCACGCTATCCCACCTGGCCTTTAATATCCTCACTCTCTGCCTGCTTAGCCTGCTCAGAGATCAGCATCACAAAGCAACCTCTACTGATTGCTTGGTTTCCCAAGAGCAGGTAGGAACTGCCAGCCTTTGTGGGCCAATATGAGATGGACCACCTCTGGGTGCCCGATCAATGACTCTGTGCCTAGGAAATGAAGCACCAGGCAGGGTTGTGAAGACACGCAAGGGATGTGCCATCTCTTGTCCTTGCCCCAGGGACTCCCCTCAGCCGGAGTCAACATACCTTCTTCAGATTGCCAACAGTCTTAGAATTCCCCAGCAGCACACCTCACAGCACTGACACAGGTTAGTTAAGACAGGTCAGTGAGTGAGTCCTGACAAAGTCAGATTTTACTTGAGCCTTATGATTTGCCCATGGGACTTTGATAGGACTCCCAGATGTCTTCTTGTTTCCCTACTCAAGGCCTCACCAAAGACACAGATCCTCCCCATTCTTTGTCTAGTAAATGATAAGCTGAACTGCTTGTCCACACTGATCAGTCAGAACAAAATGCTTTTAACCCCAAACTTTGGTTAAGAATCTTTCCTTCTTCCGGGCCTCTAAACTTTAAGGGTGCTTTCCAGAAAATAAGCTGCTGCAACAGAAAATATTGTCAGCTCTACTATCTGATCATGCCAATCTCTCATCCCACATCCCTATATCAGCTCTTTCCTTTCTATAAGAGAAACCCCCCTCTGAAGTCTGTCTGAAGCTTTGCTTCCTGTAGAAACGCCCCCCTTTTTCCCAATTCTTTTTAAATGCAATTTTACTAATATATATTCACAAACCTTATAATCATCCAAAATATACAATCAGTGGTTCACAGTATCATCATATAGTTGTGTATTCTTCACACAAGCAATTTTTGAACATTTTTATTACTTCAAAACACAATGAGAATAAAAATAAAAATAAAAGAGAATACTCAAAACATCCCACCCCTTATCCCCTCTATTACATATTTAGTTTTGTTCTTATTTTTTTACTCATCTGTCCATACACTGGATAAAGTAAATGTGAACTACAGGTTTTCACAATCACACAGTCACTGTAAAAGTTATATAGCTATATATTCGTCTTCAAAAATCAAAGCTGCTGGATTACAGTGCAACAGTTCCAGGTATTTACTTCTAGCTATTCTAATCCATGAAAAACTAAAGAGGGATATGTATATAATACTTAAGAATAGCTTCCAGAATGACCTCTTAACTCTATCTGAAATCTCTAAGCCTCTGAAATATTGTCTAATTTCTCTTCCCCCTTTTGATCAAGAATCTTCTCCAATCTGATGATGTGGGGTCCAGGCTCATCCCTGGGAGTCATATCTCATTTTTTCAGGGAGATTTACACCGCTGGTATTCATGTCCCATGTAGGGGGTAGGGCAGTGAGTTCATCTGCTGAGTTGGCTTAAAGAGAGAGGCCACATCTAAGCAACAAAAGAGGTTCTCTGGGGGTGACCCTTAGGCATAATTATAAGTAGGCTTAGCGTCTCCTTTGTTTCACAAGGAGGAGCCCCAAGACTGAGGGTTTGGCCTATTAAGTTGGTATTCCCAATAATGTGAGAATATCTGGAATTCCCCAGCTGGGGAAGTTTAATATTTCCACATTTTACCCCACTCCCTGAAGGGGACTTTGCAAATACCTGTTTATTCTCTGCCCAGATTATTCTGGTACGTATCAGGGCATCACAATAAACTACACAAACCAACGAGATCTCACTCCATATTCAAGGTTATGTGTAATTATGGTATTCAAGTAAGCTGATCATTCAATGTGGGAAACTGCTTATGGCACCGGCAGTGTGCCGGCCATCTTGTGAGCTGACGCCATCTTAGGTACTAACTCAAATTAAGTTTCTATCTCAAGTTAAGTTTCTATTTCCTCACTTCTGCTCTGCCCTTCCCCAAAATCAGCTGACCAGCCTTGGCTGATCTGCCTTTCCCAGCTTAGTCCCTGCTGATTGGTTGTTTAACTGCAGAGTAATGCCCAACCTCTGCTGACATCCGATGCAAGTCACCTCCCCTTCCTTATTGCATAAATACCCTGGATTCGCCCTCAGTAAACGAGACTTGATCAGAATCCTGTCTTGTCTCCATTCTCTGTGTCTTTTGTCCCCCGTTCTACCTCCCTCCCTTAGGTCCAGGTTCGTCTGTCCCGCGGGTCGGGTCAATTCAAGTTAAATTAGATATGTGTTACCGAAAATATAAATTTTATACCCAACAAACATCTCTTCCTTTGCTCTCTCACAGAAGTTGAAGTTTTAAGGCACAGTCAATATCATCCTTTACCCTGTATTCTGATTTACCTTAGTCCTAACCAGATCTGCTTCATGCATCTCTTATTGTAGTCTGAGCTCTTTTTCAGCTTTTTAAACAGCTGCTTTATGGAGTAATAACTGACTTTCAGAGCTGCAGAACTCTAGCTCGGAGTCTCAGGTGTCACACAGATACCAAAAGTTCCAGGGAACAACTAGGTTATACACAAAGAGCTTAGCCATCTTAGAATTTAGAAATAACCATTACAACTCAGGCAGAGATGTGACTGCCATAAGAGCTTACAATCTAGGAATCTTTATAATAAGCCTTCCCCTGGTAACCTATGCTCTCGGATTCAATTTTCAGTGTTTGCCCATTATAATACATCATAGTAAGACATTGGAATGTTTGTCTTTTCACTTCTGGTTTATTTCATGCAACATATTGTCCTCAAGGTCCATTCACCTAGTTACATGCCTTACAACTTTGTTCCTTCTTGCAGCCCCTCAATAGTCCATTGTATGTATACATCACAGTTTGCCCTTCCATTCAACAGTCAAGGAATGTCCTTAGCTTCCACCATCCATTGCAAATCGTGAATACTGCTGCCATAAACACCAGTGTGCAGATGTCCATTCATGTCCCTGCTTTCAGTTCTTCCAAGTATGTATCTAATAAGGGGGGTTGCAGGATATATGGCAAACCTGTATTTAGCCTCCTGCGGAACCACCACACCGCCCTCCAGATAGGCTGTATCCTTCTATTTCCCTACCAACAATGAATAGGGCCAGGCCTCTCTTCACATTTTTTCCAGTACTTATGTCTTTCTGTTTGTTTTTAAAGTTTTATTCATATACCATACAAGCCATCCTAGGTGAACAATAAAAGGTTCCCAGTAGAATCACATAGTTATGTATTCACCACTGCAATCTATATGAAGATATTTCCATTTCTCCCACAAAGAAAGAGGAAGAGGGGGAAAGAAAAGAATGAAAAATAAAAAATAAATAAAAATAAAATAAAATAAAAAGGAGAAACACCACCAAGAATTCCATACCCTCCCTTTTAGTCCCCTCTTACTGACATTTAGCTTTGGTATATTGTCTTTGTAACATTTACTGGAAGCATATTACAATGTTACTGTTAACTACAAACTCTAGTTTGCACTGATCGTATTTTTTCCCATTTTCAACACCTTGGCAATGTTAACATTCATTTGTTCTCCTTCATATAAAAACATTCTTATATTTGTACATTTAATCACAATAGGAAATTAGGAAATGCACTAGTCAAAATATAGATTTTGTACCAAATAAACATTTCTTACTTTAGTCTCACACAGAAGTTGAAGTTTTAAAATGTGGATGACCATCTATTTTCAACACCCTGAAATACTGATATTCCTTTGTTTTTCCTCATTCAAAAACATTCTGTACATTTAGTCACTATGATTGTACACTCTAGGCATTTCCTAAATTATACCATCTCAGTCTTTTC
The DNA here is from genome assembly GCF_023851605.1 of Tamandua tetradactyla. NCBI lineage: Eukaryota > Metazoa > Chordata > Mammalia > Pilosa > Myrmecophagidae > Tamandua > Tamandua tetradactyla. The sequence goes on along the minus strand of NC_135343.1, from coordinate 19,788,907 downwards.
CCTTCCGGTTTCATATGTGCCCCAGCCCTCCTCCCCTTGTCATCTCACATTCAGCTTCACTCAGTGTAGTCACATTATTGTCCTGCAATCAGGTAGTATTGTGCTATTGATTTCTGAATTTTTACAATCAGTCCTGTTGCACAATCTGTATCCCTTCAGCTCCAGTTACCCAATCTCTACCCTATTTCTATCTCCTCATAATCTGTGTTCTTAACTGAAATTCTCCAAGTTCACTCATTAATGTTAATTCATATCAGTGAGACCATACAGTATTTGTCCTTTTGTTTCAGGCTAATTTTACTCTATTCGATTTCATTGATCAGTATATCTATCTTTATGCCAGTATCATGCTGTTTTGACTACTGTAGCTTCATAACACACCTTAAAGCCGGGTAGTATGAGACCTCTGACTTTATTTTTCTTTCTCAAGGTATTTTTAGCTATTCAGGGCATTCTACCCTTCCAAATAAATTTGGTTATTGGTTATTCTACTTCTGCAAAGTAAACTTTTGGGATTTTAATTGGTATTGCAATGAACCTCTAAATCAGTTTAGGTTGAGTTGACATCTTAACTATATTTAGTCTTCCAATCCATGAACACAGTATGCCCTTCCATTTATTTAGGTCTTCTGGATTTCTTTTAGCAATTTCTTGTCGTTTTCTTTGTATAGGTCTTTTATACCCTTAGTTAAATTTATTTCTAAATATTTTATTCTTTTGGTTGCAATTGGAAATGGAATTTTTTTTTCTTAATTTCCCCCTCAGATTGCTCATTACTAGTGTATAGAAACACTACAGATTTTTGAGTGCTGATCTTGTAACCTGTCACTTTGCTATACTCACATATTAGCTCTAGTAGTTTTGCTGTGGATTTTTCAGGGTTTTTGACATATAGCATCATATCATCTGCAAACAGTGAGTGTTTTACTTCTTCCTTTGCAATCTTGATGCCTTGTATTTCTTTTACTTGTCTAACTGTTCTGGCTAAAACTTCCAGCACAATGTTGACTAACAATGGTGATAGTGGACATCCTTGTCTTGTTCCTGATCTTAGGGGGAAAGCTTTCAGTCTTTCCCCATTGAGGATGATGTTAGCTGTGGGGTTTTTCATATATTCCCTTTTTCGTATTCAGGAAGTTCCTTTCTACTTCTATCCTTTGAAGTGTTTTCATCAAGAAAGGATGTTGAATTCTGTCAAATGCCTTTTCTGCATCAGTCGAGATGATCATGTGGTTCTTCTGCTTTGATTTGTTGATATGGTGTATTATAATTGATTTTCTTATGTTAAACCATCCTTGCATACCTGAAATAAATTCCACTTGTTCATGGTGTATAATTTCTTTAATATGCTGCTTGACTCAATATGCAAGAATTTTGTTGAGGATTTTTCATCTGTATTCATTAGAGAGATTGGTCTGTAATTTTCTTTTATTGTAGTATCTTTGTCTGGCTTTGGCATGAGGGTGATGTTGGCTTCACAGAATAAGTTAGGTAGCCTTCCCTTCTCTCCAATTTTTTTGAAGAGTTTGCACAGGATCGATATTTATTCTTTCTTGACTGCTTGGTAGAATTCACATGTGAAACCATCTGGTCCTGGACTTTTCTTTTTGGGGAGCTTCTTGATGACTGATTCAATTTCTTTACTTGTAATTGGTTTTTTGAGGTCATCTATTTCTTCTTCAGTCAATGTTGGTTGTGTGTGCCTTTTTAGGGAGTTGTCCATTTCATCTACATTGTCTAGTTTATTAGCATAAAGTTGCTCATAGTATACTCTTATTACCTGCTTTATTTCTGTGAGGTCAGTGGTTATGTCTCCTTTTCCATTTCTGATTTTATTTATTTGCATCCTCTCTCTTTTTCTTTTTGTCAACTTGGTAAGGGTTTATCAATTTTATTGATTTTCTCAAAAAATAACTTCGGATTTTGTTGATTTTCTTGATTGTTTTCATGTTCTCAATTTCATTTATTTCTGCTCTTATCTTCATTATCTCTACCCTTTTGCTTGTTTTGGCATTATTTTACTGTTCTTTATTTAGTTCTTCCAGGTGAACAGTTAATTCCTTGTTTTTGCTTTTTCTTCTTTTTTGATAGAGGCATTTAAGGCAATAAATTTCCCTCTTAGCACTGCCCTTGCTGCATCCCCTAATTTTGATATATTGTGTTTTCATTTTCATTTGCCTTGAGATATTTACTGATTTCTCTTGTAACTTCTTCCTTGACCCACTGGTTGTTTAAGACTGTGTTGTTTAGCCTTCATATATTTGTGAATTTTCTGGACTTCCACCTGTTATTGCTTTCCAACTTCATTCCACTATGATCCAAGAAAATGTTTTGTATAATTTCAATCTTTTTAAATTCATTGAAACTTGCTTTGTGACCCAGTATATGATCTATCCTGGAGAATGATCCATGAACACTTGAGAAAAATGTGCATCTTGCTGTTATTAGGTGCAGTGTTCTATAAATATCTGTTAAGACTAGAACATTTATTGCACTATTCAACTTCTTTGTTTCCTTATTGATTCTGTGTCTAGATGTTCTATCCATTCATGACAGTGGTGTTTTGAAGTCTCCAGCCATTATTGTAGAGGTGTCTACTTCTTCCTTCAGTGTTGTCAATGTGTGCCTCATGTATTTTGGGGCACACTGGCTTGGTGCATAAATATTTATAATTGTTATGTCTTCTTTTTCTTTTTCTTCCAATTTTTAAATTGAAATATAATCATCCAAAGACTACAATCAGTGGTTCACGGGATCATCATAAAGCAGTTCGCTCATCATTGCAATTGATTTTTGAACTTTTTCATTACTCCAAAAACAATAAAGATAAGAAAAAAGTAAAAAAGAACACCCAAAAATCCCATGCCCCCTATTTTTATTTTATTTTTTGTCTTTTTTTCTCTTCCTCATCTGTCCATACACTGGATAAAGGGAGTATCAGTCACAAGGTTTTCATGCTCACACATTCATACCTTAAAAGTTCTATAGTTATTCAATCCTCTTCAAGAATCAAGGCTATTGGGTTAGTTCAACAGTTTTAGATATTTCCATCTAGTTACTCCAATACACCAAAAACTGATAAGGGATATCTATATACTGCATAAGAATGACCTCTAGAAAGACCTCTCAACTCTACTGCAAATCTCTCAGCCACTAAAACTTTATTTTGCCTCATTTATCTTCCCCCTTTTGGTCAAGAAGCCTTTCTCATACCTGCAATGCCAGGGCCAGGCTCATGCCCTGAAGTCATGTCCCACATTGCCAGGAAGATCTACACCCATGGAAGTCATGTCCCATGTAGGGGGCAGGGCAGTAAGTTCACTTGTGGAGTTGGCTTAAAGAGAGAGGCCACATTTGAGCAGCAAAAGAGCTTCTCTGGGGGTGACTCAGGAATACTCATACATAGGCTTAGCTTCTCCTTTGCAGGAATAAGTTTCCTAAGGGCAAGTCCCAAGGACAAAGGCCTGACCCATCAACTTGACAGTCCCCACTGCCTGCAAGTATATCAGGTCTTCCCCAGGTAGGGAAGTTTAACATTTCTATCTTTTCCCCCAGTATCTCAAGGGGACTTTGCAAATACTTTTTATCTTCTGCCCAGATTACTCTGGAGTGTACAGGGCATCACCCTAACCTGTACAAACCAACAAGGCCTTACTCCCTATTCATGGTTCCATGTAATAAATGGTATTCTAATAAACTGAATATAACAAGTTAAATTAGCTAGTGTGCTACAAAAAAATAATAAATTTTGCACCAAATAAACATCCCTTCCTTTGGTCTCCACAGGAGTTGAAGTTTTAAAATACAGTCAATGTCATTCTTTACCCTTTAGTTTGATTTCCCTTAGTCCTACCCAGATCAGCTTCATTCATATCTCTAATTGAAGTCTGAACACTTGTTCTGGTTTGAATCTTTGGTGGACACCAGAAAAGCCATGCCCTTTAAACCTCATTCACTATTGCTGGATAGAAACATTTTGATTGTTTCCATGGAGATGTGACCCACCCAATTGTGGGTGGTAACTTTGATTAGATGATTTCTATAGAGGTGTGTCTCCACCCATTGAAGGTGGAGTTGCTTACTGGAATCCTTTAAAAGAGGAAACATTTTGGAGAGAGTCCCTTTTTTATAGAGCCACAAAAAAGCCAGCAGATGCCACCATGTTCACCATGTGCCCTTCTAGCTGAGAGAGAAACATTGACTGTCATCGGCTTTCTTGAACCAAGGTATATTTCCCTGGATGTCTTACATTGGACATTTTATAGACTTGTTTTAATTGGGAAAATTTCTCAGCCTTAGAACTATAAACTTGTAACTTATTAAATTCCCCTTTTTAAAAGACATTCCGTTTCTGGTGTATTGCATTCCAGCAGCTAGCAAACTAGAACAACACTTTTTCAGTGTTTCCAACTGTTGCTTTTATGGGGTAATGCCGATTTATTATTTTTTTCAAATATTTAAATTGAGAAATATACATACATATACAGTCCAATCATATTATATAATCAGTGGTTCATAATATCATCACATAGTTGGGTATCCTTCACCATGATCATTTTTAGAATATTTACATCACTCCAGAAAAGAAAAGGAAAAAAAAAAAAAAGAACTCATACATTGCATACCCCTTACCCCTCCCTCTCATTGATGGCTAGTATTTGAATCTACCAAATTTTTACCCTGTTATTTATTTTTAACCTTTTTAAACTCATCTGTCTATACCCTGGATGAAAGGATCATCAGACACAAGGTTTTCACAATTACATAGTCATACTGTAAAAGCTATACAGTCATACAGTCCTCTTCAAGAATCAAGGCTACTGGAGCACAGCTCAGCAGTTTCATGTACTTCCCCCTAGTCACTCGAATACACCATAAACTAAAAAATATATATATATATTATTTTTGCATAAGAATAACCTACAGGATAACCTCTTGACTCTGTGTGAAATCTCTCAGTCACGGAGACTTTATTTTGTCTCATTTCTCTCTTTCCACTTTTGGTCGAGAAGGCTTTCTCAATTTCATGATGCCAGGTTGCAGCTCATTCCCTGGAGTCATGTCCCACATTGCCTGGGAGATTTACACCCCTGGGAGTCATGTCCCATGTAGGGGAGAGGGCAGTGAGTTCACCTGCCAGGTTGGTTTAAAGAGAGAGGCCACATCTGAGCATCAAAAGAGGCTCTCCAGGGGTGACTTTAGGCATAATTATCAGTAGGCTTAGCCTCTCCTTTGCAGGAATAAACTTCACAGGGGCAAGCCCCAAGATTGAGGACTCAACCTATTGAATTGATTGTCCTCACCGCTTGCAAGAATATCAGGAATTCACCAGATGGGGAAGTTTAATATTTCCTCCTTTCTCCCCAGTTCCCCAAGGGGACTTGGCAAATAGATTTTTACTTTCTGCCCAATTACTCTGACGTATATCAGGGCAACACACTAACCTGGAGAGGAGTTAACAGGCTGTTTACAATATTTGAAAAAGCCCAAGTAGAAGCTTAGAATTCCCTGATATGAGACCATAAAGCTCTGATTTCCTCTCATTAGGGTAGAATTACATCAACTGTATGGCAACCCTGCTCCTCTCATGCTTACCAGATGGGGGAACAAGAATGACTTGTGGATGATCAAAACTTGAAAGCAAATTAATTATTAGAAAAAATCCAGTTTATCTTCTAGGCAAACTCTTTTCTAGGGGGTCTTTGATATAAAAAATACTGGGAACAACACTCATTGCATTATACTACAGATGCCTGGGTTGGGGGGGAAGGAACAGCACTCCCCATTTCTACCTTCCCTTCATCCTCCCCATCTGCCTTCCACAGTCTCTGAAGAACCAGAGAGTAGACATCCTTGGTCAGTGCCCAAGGCACATCCATTGGCTTTAAGTAAAAAGATGTCTTTTGTTTCCCAGAAATACCCCTACAAAGCCCCAGTGCAATCTGACATGGTGCTTTGATGTAGCTAACACAAGAATAACAACAGATTTTTCTTTTGCCCTTCCAGGTGCAGAAAATCCTCAGCAGCTGGGCCCCCTGGGAATTGTTCAATACTTGCGAGCCTAGCCTTCTACCAGGCCCAGCCAGATGCTAAGGGAGGGGTTGGACCTCCTACCCTCTCCAGCTCATTCCATCTAAATTGTTTTTGGATGTTGACCATGACAACAGCACGCTTAGATTACCAGATGTGGCTGGTTGGGACTGCTGGTTTAACCATTGTGAGGAATGGGCTCTGTCTGTGTGTCCATGTGGTGATGGAGGTGACAATTTAAAGTCTAAGGGTACAAAAGGCTCAGCTTGCCAGTGGTGAAGTTGGTTGTCCCTAGTGAAGAAGGAAAGGGGAATTTAAATTGTAACATGATATATTTAAGTTAAATGTTGGGAGGGAACTTTCTCTGGGTCCTTTAAAAACAGTGCAGGTTGTTCTGCTTTAGACTTTAGCACAAGTCCAAGTTTCAGTGAGGTGACTAAAGCCTTCCACAGTCTGGGCCCCACCAAGCCAGGTTGACTTCTTATCCTGCCTCAATCTAGACTGCTCTCCCTCCTGACCTCTGATCTCTAAATCTGACTCATCTGGAGGCTAAGTTTATATGAGCCCCCTCCTCCAAGAAGCTTTAAATAGCAGCCACTACCCCATATTAGTTCAGATTAGGTTCATTGAGTGCAACCACAACAATATAATGATGGCTTCAACCATTCAGAAATTTATTTCTCTTTCTTTTACTCAAAAAAGTCAAGAGGTGGCAGAGTTCTTGCCTGCTGTGCCAGAGACCTGGATTTGATTCCCGGTGCCTGCACATATCAAAAAAAAAAAAAAGTCAGGAGGTGGGCAGTCTATGGCCAGCAGGCTCTCCACATGACCGGAGAATCGGGTTCCTTCCAGCTCTGGCATCTACCAACTTTAGGGTATGGCCTAATGGGGCTTTCCTACTTTAGGCAATAAGCTAGAGGCCAGAGACTTTAAGGGGCAAAAAGCATGTACCCTTTAAAGAGGCTGTGGGAGCTGCCCTCAACTCTTCTGCTCACATCCCACTGCTCAGAACTTAGTCACATAGCCTCCTGCTGCAAGGCAGGCTAGGAAGTACAGTTTCCTTTCTGGATAACCCTGTTCCCAGTCAAAATCAGGGCTCTGTCACTTCAGAAGAAGGGAAAGACAGATATCGGGGACCAACAATTCTGGCAGAGATCCAATTTGTCCAATATGGATCCCTCTTCCATAGGACTCAATTCTAGAGCCTATTGGTTCTCCTACCTGAAGTGCATCCCCCCATTCCTCTTTCTAGTTCTCTTATATCCAGAATTGGATCCTCTCATCTTCTCTATTGTCACCATGCTCCAAACCACTGTCAACTTTCTATTGGCAGCATATGAAAAGTTGCTCAACATCATTAATCATCAGGAAAATCCAAATTTAAACCACAATGCAAAATCACTACACATTCACTATGTGGCTAAAATTTAAGATTCATAATATAAAGTGTTGACAAGAATGTGGAACAACTAGACTCTCCTACACTGCTGGTGCAAATGCAAAATGGTAGAACCATTTTGGAAACTGTTTGACAGTATCTTATAAAATTATACTTACCAGCTCTCTATTGCATTAACTTGTCTCCTTGCTTCTCTCCTTGCCCCCTATGGTCTATTCTTCTTATTCTTATTAATAGAGAAGTTGTAGATTTACAGAAAGTTCATGTACAAAATTCAATTGATGAAAAAATATTATTAAAATGTACTATTCTCTGATTTAGTAGAATGTCATTATGAGAGAAAATTTAGGTTGCATACATTTTACTAGAAATAAAAAATCACACATAGGACTCCACAACAGTGTAAAACTATGTGGTAAAGAATGGGCTCTACTTAATAGTACAATTATAAAAATGCTTTCTCATGAATTCATACAAGGTATAGGGTAGTATACTAGAACTTTATTTTATGCATGATTTTTCTGTAAGTCTACAACTTCTCTAATACTTTTTTTTTAAATAAAGTATACCACTAGCTATAATTCATAATTTACACTAGGGTTCACAGTGTTGTATAGCCCTTTTAAAAAAAACTGTTCTAGCAACAAGTTGCTAACATTTACTATGTAAGCCACATTCAGATATTTACTTTGGTGGTGTTAATTACATTCACAATGTTGTGTTATCATCACCACCATGCATTAACATAACTTTTCCTTCATCCCAAATAGAAACCAGATAGAAACGTAAGCATTAGCTCCCATTCCCTACCCCTATCCTGGCCCCTGGTAATCTATATTCTAGATTCCGACTCTGTGAAATAATTAGAATAAGCAAATTCACTTATTTTTTTATTTGCTTATTCTAATTATTTCATACACTATTTGTATGAGATCATACAATATTTGTTCTTTTGTATCTGGCTTATTTCATTCAACATGATGTCTTCAAGCTTCATCCATGTCCTCACGTGATTAAGAACTTTGTTCCTTTTCTCAGCTGAATAGGATCCCATGATATGTCTATACAACATTTTGTTTATCCAATCCTTACTTGATGGACACATGGGTTGCTTCCATCTTTGGCAATCATGAATAATGCTACTATGAACATCAGTATGCAAATATCTGCTTGAGTTCCTGCTTTTAATTCTTTGGGCATATATTTAATAGTGGATTTGCTCAGTCATATGGTAATTCTCTATTTAACTTTCTGAAGAACCACCAAACTGCCTGTATTAGTTAGGGTTCTCTAGAGAAACAGAATCAACAAGAAACACTCACAAACACAAAATTTATAAAAGCGTCTCACGTAAGTGTGGGAACGCAGAGTTCAAAATCTGCAGGACAGGCTGTGAAGCTGACAATTCCGATGGAAGGTCTAGACGAACTTCACAGGAGAAGCTTGCCGGCCGAAGCAGGAAGAGAGCCTGTCTCTTCTGACTCCTCCTTAAAAGGCTTCCAGTGATTAGATTAAGCATCACTGATTGCAGAAGACACTCCCTTTGGCTGATTACAAATGGAAGCAGCTGTGAATGCAGTTCACATGCTCATGAATTAATTCTACAAAATGTCCTCATTGCAACAGACAGGCCAGCACTTGCCCAACCAGACAAATAGGTACCACCACTTGGCCAAATTATCACACGAACCTGACCATGACAAGGGCGAGCAGAAAGGAAGGAAGACAGAGTTATCATCTGTGCTGATTTGAAAGGAAGTATGCCCCCTAAGAAAAGCCATGTTTTGATATAAATCCCATTTCATAAAGGTAGAATAATCTCTATTCAATACTGTATGTTTGAAACTGTAATGAGATCATCTCCCTGGATGATGTGATTTAGTCAAGAATGGTTGTTAAACTGGATTAGGGGACGACATGTCTCCACCCATTTGGGTGGGTCTTGATTGGTTTATTGGAGTCCTATAAAAGAGGAAATATTTTGGAGAATAACTCAGAGAGAGCAGAGAATGCTGCAGCACCACGAAGCAGAGAGTCCACCAGCCAGCGACCTGTGCAGATGAAGAAGGAAAACGCCTCCCAGGGAGCTTCATGAAACCGGAAGCCAGGAGAGGAAGCTAGCAGATGATGCCATATTCGTCATGTGCCCTTCCAGCTGAGAGAGAAGCCCTGACTGTGTTCGCCATGTGCCTTCTCACTTGAGAGAGAAACCCTGAACTCCATCGGCCTTCTTGAACCAAGGTGTCTTTCCCTGGATGCCTTTGATTGGACATTTCTATAGACTTGTTTTAATTCTTGGCCTTAGAACTGTAAACTAGAAACTCATTAAATTCCCCCTTTAAAAAGCCATTCCATTTCTGGTATATTGCATTCCGGCAGCTAGCAAACTAGAACATCATCTCCATCACACATATAGGCAGAAACAATTTCCAAATGTAAAGCAATGAAACTGGGCTGGAACCAATTAATGACTGACTCAAGTTCCTTGATAAGTATTAGGGCATTTGCCTTTAAAAATTTCAAAAGAAAACAAGGACAAAGGCACAAGATAAGAGCTTTTATAATCGTTCTCAGGAATCGAGGCAGTTGAACCACGGTTCAGAGATTTCAGGTATTTCCTCTCCATCTACTCTCAATATACTAGAAAAAAAAAAGGAATATTTATATAATGATTCAGCAGTCATAATCATTCATTAAATCTTAACTTCTCAGTTACAATTTCTCCATGTAGTTGATAATTCCCCAATCTTGGGGGATGTTCTAGTTTTCTAGGGGCCAGAATGCAATATATCAGAAACAGAATGGCTTTTAAAAGGGGGAATTTATTGAGTTGCAAGTTTGCAATTCTGAGGCCAAGAAAATGTCCCAATTAAAGCAAGACTATAAAAATGTCCAAATTAAGGCACCAACAAGAGTTTACCTTCACTCAAAAAAGGCCTATAAAGTTCAGGGCTTCTCTCTCCACTGGAAAGGCACATGGCAAACGTGGCAATGTCTGCTAGCCTTCTCATCAGGCTTTCCATTCCATGAAGCTCTCCCAGGGGCGTTTTCCTTCTTCATCTCCAAAGGCCGCTGGCTGGTGGACCTCTCTGCTTCTCGTGGCTACATTGTTCTGCTCTCTCAGAATCTCTAGCTTTCTCCAAAATGTTTCCTCTTTTATAGAATTCCAGTAAACTAATCAAGACCCACCTGAATGGGTGGAGACATGCCTCCACCTAATCCAGTTTAACAGCCACTCTTGAATGAGTCACATCTCCAGGGAGATGATCTAGTTACAAATTCAAATATACAGTACTGAATAGGGATTAGAAGAAATGGTTGCCTTTATAAAATGGATTATGAAACATGGCTTTTTTAGGGCACATACATCCTTTCAAACCAGCACAGTTACCTTCACTCAAGAAAGGCCGATGAAGTTCAGGGTTTCACTGTCAACTGGAAGGCACATGGCAAACATGGTGACATCTGCAAGATTTCTCTCCAGGCTTCTTGTTTCACGAAGCTCTCCTGGGGGCATTTTCCTTCATCTCCAAAGGTCTCTGGCTGTGCAGGCTCTGTCGTGGCACTAAAAAGGATTCTCTCCAAAATGTTTCCTCTTTTAAAAGATTCCAGTAAACTAATCAACACCCACATGGAATGGGTGGAGTCACATCTCCCTCTAATCCAAGGTTAATACCCACAGTTGGGCAAGTCACATCTCCTACAAGATAATTTGATCAAGTTTTCAACATACAGTGCTGAACAGGGTTTAAGAGAAATGGTTGCTCCCATAAGGTTGGACTAGGATTAAGCCATGGCTTGCCTAGGGTACACAAATCCTTTCAAACTAGCACAGGGGTTATTTGGATGATGCCTGATCTGATTTCATCAAGCTAGAAAGAGGCATTGACATTATGAGGCTAAGGGATGAAATCAGTTGTTATCCTTGGAGAGACTAGGACTTCTGGGATTCAGAGCTTATCTGGCATTAGAACAATCCAGAGGCTTTAAGTTGCTGAAAAATAAACATAAGTAACCTTTTATAGAACCCAGGTTATCCTTTAAGGTTTCCAGGAACACTTCCATACTGTGATGGTTTCCAATATCTGGCTGAAACTTGTGTAAGAGTAACCTCCAGAAATTTGAAATCTTTTAGCTATTAAAACTCTATTTCTTTCCCCCCTTTTGGTCAACCAATCCCACAATGCCAGGGCCAGGCTCATCCCTGAGAGTCATGTCCCACACTGTAAGGGTCAGGCTTATCCTTGAGAGTCATGCCCCACATTCCAGGGAGACTTACACCCCTGGAAGTCATGTCCCAACTACAGCAGGTGGATAGTGAGTTTATTTACAGAGTTTGGCTTAGAGAGAAAGTTCTGAGCAACCAAAGAGGTTCTCTGGGGATTATTCTTAGGCATTAATTATAAGTAGGCTTAGTTTTGCCATTACAGAAATAAGTTTCATAAGGGCAAGCCTCAAGATTGAGGGATTGGCTTACTAAATTGGGAACCCCTATTGCTTAAGAGAATATCAGTAATTCCCCAGGTGGGGAAGTTTACCAGCTCTACTTTTTCTCCAGTCCCTCAACGGACTTTGAAAATTCTTTTGCATTTTCTGCCCCAAAATACTCTGAAATGCTCTGTCTTCTATGCAGACTACTTGGATGGCTAAGAAAAACTTTGTATAACTTTTCATTGAGCACAGACTAACAATTCACATTATTTTAACGGAGAGAAAATGAAACTTTGGTTTCATGTGAACACACAGTTTGACACAAAAGCCTTTTCTTTTCTTTTCTTTTTTAAAGAAAAGGTATATTATAAACAAGCTTATCACATTTTTGGTCAGCATTGACTATGACTGGCAGATTTTACTTTTATTAACCTTCTATATACAACTTTCTATATTCATTCAGGGCTTGTAGTAATCAGCAACTACTAACAAAATCCACTGTCTCAAACCTTCTATAATTTTCCTGGTCCATTCAGTGCTTGTAGTCAGCAATGACCACAACAAATAAAATTCATTTTAATTGGGGAATATGATCATTTTAGTATGGAAAATAATCAAAAATACTCTCCATACCACCTATAGTCTTTATTTATCCAAACTGCATACAATTAGAAATAAATTTGATAACACATTCACAAAGCTCTTTGAACATGCATATTACCTTCCAACAATGGAGAAGAGATGAATTATAAAATAATGGAAGAAGGAAGAAATGTATGCATGGGCTTGGAACCCAGCCAGGCATTTATATGGTTTATGCTCACAACACAAAAATGATTACTTTAAAATATATCGAAAATCTCTCAGTTCAATCCAGCACTACCTTCAAGGTCAGAGGAGCCAAAGTTTGCAATATATCAGCTCCTTAATAATGAAGGGATTTATCTCCAAGAAAAAAACCTCAAAATTTTCTCAACATTATTCACAACTTCTAAATAATATTAGGAACAGGTTAATTCACAAAATTAAGCTATAGCTTTTAAAAAATTAGTTCAGAGCTCTATTTATTCAAATGATATTTTCGTATTTAAGGATCTTACAAATGTCATCTCTTCTATGAGTTCTTCTTAGCTCATTCTCTTGTTTATCTATCCGCTTTTTAAAATTCTTCCAGCATTTTTATTCCTTTAGTACTACCGCTTTATACTATGCCCTGATACATGTATATTCTAACTGGAATATAAACTCTTTGAAGCTAAGAATTATGTCATTCCCATTCATGACAGCATTTACTTATAAAAATATATGGATTGACATTAACAAAGTCACTGCAAATTCCAATTCTTCCACATACTGGGGTAACAAACAGAAAGTGATTAAAAAGCCATATTCTTTGAAATTCAGGTAATCAACATTACAAAAATCTCATTTACATTTCTTACTGAACTTAACTAATTTCTTAAAAAGGATATATTTGAAGCATCAGTATATCTTTATTCTTACTATATAAGTGTCATTATTACCAGGTACATTGTTCAGTTTATGCAACCTGTCTAGTTGAGCCATTAAAGAAGAATTTTGAGAATCTACTTATAATACTAGCTTAGTATTATGTCAGTTAGCTTGTATAAATTTAGGGAGAATATACCTGAGCAGAATAAAATTGCATTTGTTCAATTAAAAAATTCATCATAAAAACAGGAACAGACTAGAATTTGTCACTGCAATTTTTTGCAGTTATATTTGCTTTTTTATTTCTTCTTTTGGAGGTTAAAAAAAGTCTTTGTTTTCATAACACCCTAAAATTACAAACAACCTTAAAAGTACATTGACTATCAAGGTCTGGAAAATACACTGAAATTGTTGAATTTGTCCCAAACCTAAACCCAGGAGAACTTTTCCATAGTTCTCAAGGACCTTCCATTTTACTTATTGAAATTTGACAATTAGATCTTTTTCAATTAATCCTATCCTAAGTCTATATTTTATTTTATTTTTAATTTATATTTTAATAATGATTTGTTTGCTATGGTTACCATTGCAAACGTATTATTGGAAAATAAAATAATTTTGACAATCATGGCCTATTCAGAAGCCTTTTCTCTATGCCTACCATTTCTAATCTCCAGGCCCAGTAAAAAAAGAATTCTAAAGCACACCTCCCCCATCTTTCTGCACCCAACCCTCCCCATATCCGCCTTAGATGGTTAGGTCCTGGGGCAGAGGTAGGTGAGATAGAATGTATGAGGCTTGGTCTGTTGAACGAGGATTTGAAAGTTTTAGGTGAGGGTGGTGGGACCTGAGAGTTCCTATACCCTTCTTTTAATTATTTCCAATTATTAGATCTACTACACTTAGAGCTGTGACATAGACAAGTGGAAAAGGTCTTGGCCTTTTCCAGAGGCCGCCCTCAGGTAGACTTCTGCTGCCTTAAGGAAATTCCAGTAGTAGTTTCTTTCTAGTGTCCAGGTTTCTTTACAGTAATTACAAAACCTAAGGCTTTGAATCCTGCTGCCCAGGGTTTTTTTTTTTTCCTTTTTCCCTCTCTGAAACTCCAGGAGTACTAATTTATATAAAAAGATGCTTGTTTATCTTTAAGCAATTTGAATAGAATTTTCTCTTTAAGAATTTTTGTTAAGTTCAGAAGTAGGAAAATGTACATTGAACAGGCAGACAAACACAAATAGAAAGTTAGTCACAAGAAACAGAAACACAGAAATACTTTTGAGGGACAAATAAAGAATTGAATATATGTTATCTTACCTGATTTCTGCTCTTTTGCAGAGCAATTTTAGCCCATTTCTCCCGATTCTAAATCATATTGAGACCAAATTGTATTACAGAAATAAACCTTTTTCTCATAGACTCATAACTAAAATCTTTCCAGTTTTTCAATACAGTCCAAGCAGTCCCATTTTAAAGAATTTCCATAATCAGTAACCAATTAGGAACACTTGACAAATGCAGTAAGACACCAAATAACAAATTTAAAGGCACTTAATGCTTGCTATTTATTTAACTATCACACCCATTAATAACTAGACCAAACACACCAATTAACAATTAAACAGGCATTAAACACTTACTATATCTAAGTAACACACTGATGAACAAATAAACAAGCATTAAACACTTACTATACCAAGATAACACACCAGTGAACAGTTAAAGGGGCATACCTCATTTCATTGGACACCAGTTAAGTGTTGAATTACTAATTTCAGGGGAGTATGCTCAACAAACTCAGGTCAGGGCCTCAAGCCCCACATGGGATGGTACCTAGAAAACATAAATGTATAGAGGTCAGAGCAGGGGGATTTTTCCTGAAAGTGAGACCAAGGCTTTCAAGCCCAGGTCTAGGGGACTCAAACTGACAGGTGGCAGGGGAGGAGACTCAGGCCCCCACCCCCTCCTCCCCCCACAGCAACGGCCGAAACACGTGGTCCACTGACTCAAAACTCATGGTCCACGGACTCATGACTCTTTCCCCTCCCCCTCTGCCTTGCCACAACTCGGGAGGCCTCTTGCCAAACACTGCCTTGGGCAAGAAACCACATCAAAAGTCTCATAGTATGACTCCATCAATAAGGAGCAAACAGGTCAGAACAGACACAAGAAGAAGGAAGCAAAAATACCCGCCAACAGCAGTCAGACGAGTCACCAATGTGGAATTCAGGACCAATGAGGGACTGTGCGCTTCAGAGTATAAAAGGAGAAACACATCACAACGCAGGTGGGCATTTTCTTCGGGCTTTTGAAGAAACTGTTCTTTATCCTTTCTCTCTCCCCGCCTTCCTCTTCCCCCTCCCCCCTCATCTCTCCCTCCCTCCTTTACAATAAACCCCTCTCAACCTCAGCTCCCTGCGTGGTTACAAGCATTGGACCGAATACCCCAATTTGTTCTAACACAAACCACCAAGCTTACTTCCTGATCCATTTTTACCCTGCTTACTCGCTCACCCAGTCAGATGTCCAGACTTGGGACTGGAAATGGTTTCTCTCTCTGAAGCTTTTTAAGAAGCCAAAAGGGTCGGGAGTGCTGGCAGAACAGGGAAAACCCGATGGCTGAGCTTCTGGACTGAGTCTGTCTAGCAGCTGTAAAAAGCTTGGTTTCCAAGCTTCTCTGTCCACCAAGGCTCCAGAGCCTCGAACAGCATCCCACCTGGGGATCGCCAAGTTGTTACCAGGCAAAGGCAGTGGGCTTTCTACCCGATGTGCTCAAAAACCAATTTCTGAGACGCTGGGATTTCAGAAAGAGAGTTTATTGCTAGACATGAAGCAGGACAGCAGATGCCTGTGAGCCCAAAAGGCCGTTCCCCCAAGTCTAGAGTGTCCAAGGTTTTTATAGTTTCTCACAAAGGGAGATGAAGTCATTTCAATTTCATTAGCGATTGGAAGTAAATGAATTTCCAAATGTAAAGGAATGAAACTGGGCTGGAACAAGTTCATAACTGACTCAAGTTTCTAGATTAGCATTAGGGCATTTGCCCTCACAAATTTCTAAAGTAAGATGGACAAAGGCACAAGATAAGGGCTTTTATAATCATTTCCAGGGATCAGGGCAGCTGAACCACAGTTCAGAGATTTCATGTATTTTCTCTCTGTCTACTCTTAATATATCAAAAAGAAAAAAAAAGAAATATTTATATAATGATTCAGCGGTCATAATCATTCATTAAATGCTAATTCCTTGGTTATACAATCTCATGTTGGAATTCAGATTCTGCCACTTATCAGCTGTGGGATCTACCCTAGCTCCATGGCTTCAGAAAGCCTCATCTATAGATGGAGATGTTTTCTATCTGCCTCCTGGGACAATTGTGTAGATTAAATTAGATTATGCCTGAGGAAGTACATAGGGAAAGTACAAAAAGCCCTCTGCAAACCCTGGGTATAAAATTATTTTAAAATGGCACATTGTACCCACTCTGTGCTCTCAATGCAACCTGGCTGAGGACAGCCTAGGGCCCTATGGAAAGACAACACACAGCCCAAGTATGACCTGAGGTCCCTGCCCTGGTAGGAGCCAGGGAAGATGGCCTTGAAGTCCCATAGCACAGCTGGATCTGTCCAGGGTTTCCTTGTATTCTTGAAGGAAGGAGAAGAGTTTACAGTCTCACTGTAGGAGGTTGGAGATTAGGAGGCAGGGCCAGTGGGTTAAGAATATGGGCTCTAGAGTCCGGTTGCTTGGGTATGAATGCTAATTAACCAGCTGTGTAATTTGGGGTAAGCTATATAACCTCTCTGTGCCTTGATTTCCTCATCTGTAAAACAAGGACAATGGCATATACCTCATAAAATTGTTGTGTGGATTAAGTGATATTATAGGCAGTGTTTAGAAGAGTGTTTATTTATGCACTGGTCTCTGGCTCCAAGCTTCCCTATCACTGCAGAAGTTCAATTTATTGGTCACCTCTCCACCCAGATGTGCTGGTCTTCCCTCTTATCAATCAAAGAGCAAAGCTGCTCTCCTTGCCAAAAATGAAAGCAAAAGCCACACACACTTTAATGGTCCTTTTGGCCATAGAGAACTTTACTGAAGTACTGAGAGAGACAGGGGAGTTTATGCAACACAAACAACTTAAAAAATTAGACAGCCTGACAGCCAAAAGGTAGAAACAACATGTGTCCATTGACAGAGGGATAGATAAACAAAGTGTGGTATATCTATACAGTGGAATAGTATTTGGCCATAAAAAGGAACGAAGTTCTGAAACATGCTACAACCTGGGTGAACCACATCAGGCTGAGTGAAAGAAGCCAAACACCAAAGAACAATCATATGACTAAACTTATATGAAATATCTAGAATAGGCAAATTCATGCAGACAAAAATTAGAACAGAGTTTACTGGGGAAAGAGGGGAGAAGGAGACAGGGAGTTATTGTTTGGTTGGTTGGTTTGGGAATTGTGTTGGTTTGGGAAACAGCCTTAGTAATTGCACAGCATTATGAATATAATTCAAGCCATGAACTCTATACCTAAAAAGAGTTAAAATGGCAAATTTTATGTTATATATATAACACCACACACATTTTTAAAAAGCCCTTAAAAAGTAGACACTGTTTAAAAGTAAAAGTCCCTATGCTCCATCTAGTGTCCTGGCTCCTGTGCTGAAACACCAGTCCTTGTTCATGAGCAAACTCCTTGCATATACACATTCTGCTGTTTTATGAAAAGCAATCTGGCCATCACTTTCTTCAATTCTGTCCATTCAGAGTCTGCCCAGGGACCTATCTTTTCACAGTCAAATGAACCATAACAGTATCTTCCTAAAGAAAGAAAATTCCCTCCCTCAGTAGAATTCCAGCATTACCTGTTAAAATGATACATACATACTGTATCAACATCATGTGATTGGATGCTGGTTTGAAATGATTATGTGCCCTAGAAAATCCGTGTTTTAATCCTGATCCAGTCTTGTGGGAGGAACTGTTTCTTTTCATCCTTATTCAGTATTATAGGTTGAAAACCTGATTAGGTTATCTCCATGGAGATGGGATTCACCCAATTGTGGGTATTAACTTTGATTAGAGGAAGATGTGACTCCACCCATTCCAGGTAGGTCTTGATTAGTTTCCTGGAATCCTTTAAAAGTGGAAACAGTTTAGAAAAAGCTTGAGAGCCCCAAGAAGCAGCAGAGTCCACACAGCCAGAGACCTTTGGAGATGAAGAAGGAAAATACCCCTGAGGGAGCTTCATGAAACAAGAAGCCTGGAAAGCTAGCAGATGTCACCATGTTCGCCAGTTAAGAGAAAAACCCCAAAACATCATCGGCCTTTCTTGAGTAACCTCTTGTTGGTGCCTTAATTTGGACATTACTATAGACTTGCTTTAATTGGGACATCTTCTTGCTGTAAACTTGCAACTTAATAAATTCCCCTTTCTAAAAGCCATTCCATTTCTGGTATAGTGCATTCCAGCAACTTGCAAACTAGAACACTGGGTTTTGTGTTATTAACAGTTAAAGGAGAGAGGGAGATGCAAAGGCTGAAGGAGAACATTTCAACGGTGGGACAGGAAGGAGAATGTGGGGTATAAAGGGGCTTCTGAGCAAGGGAGGATGCTGTGAATTATGTGGTCTAGAGGGAATTTGCAAGAGGCCTTGACAACACCCAGCAAGTGGGAGTGGGGCTAGCTTTGCTCCTGTTTGGCCCTCCGGTGAGTCCCCAGGTTTGGCTTGATAGAGTGAGAGGTACCCTCCCTTCTCCTTACCTACTTTTTTTGCTGGCCTTTCCCATAGGCAAAGCAGGCAAGCTCAAAAACTCAACCTTCATGGTTTGAGCATCACTAGAAAGATCCTATATTAGTTTCCTGTTGCTGCTATGACAAATTATCATAAATGTGGCATTTTAAAATAACACAAATGTATTCTCACTGTTCTGGGGTCCAAAATGAGCCTTTCAGGACTAAATTCAAAGGATTGGTAGGGCTAGTTCCTTCTGGAGGACCCGGGGAAGAGATGCTTCCTTGCCAGCTTCTGGAGGCCACTTCTGCTTCTTGGCTCATGACCCTTCCCTCACATCATTCCAATCTCTTGCTTCTATCATCACATCTCTCCTTTTCTGTCATCTCTCTCTGCTTTCCTCTTGCAACTTGCATAGATGGGGATCACACCCCTACTCTGCAGAGGACCTACTCTGCTATGTGACCTTGGATAAACCACTAAACTGTTCCTGAAAAATGTAGCCTGGACTACATCTTGTCTTTGGAGCCCTTTTAGAAGCTCTAGGATTTAGGATATAGGACCTTTACACAGGGCCCAGTCCTAGGCTAATGCCAGCTAGGGAAGCAGGACCTGACAAGGCATCACACACCAGATTCCAAGAGCCGAAGCTGCCAGTCTGAGTTGGGCTGGGTTTGATCTCAGAGTTGGACACAGAGATCAGCCTTAGAAATCACAGGAATCAGAAAATCCAAGCTCAAGCCTCAGGTCCACTTCCATTTGTATTGTGACCTCATGAAAGTTGCTTTTTAACACTCCAGAGTCTTATTTTTTTCCAAGTATAAAATGAGAATAGAGAATATTTTTCTCACCTACCTCCATTTATTATGAAGATAAAATAACACGAACTTGAAAAATATATATCATGAGTGTTAAAGATAAAAGACCAATGAGTAAGGAGATTGATTTTATTGAGACACTTGGAATAGGACACTCCAGAAGCAGAGCACAGGGTATCCCAGTGGTTTTTGCCTTGCACGTTCATAGGTAGGAAGAGACAAGTTACAGGTGCGGTGATTAATAGTTAGGATTGCTTTGCAATTAGGTGATGCCTTTTAGATAAATAGGGAAGGTTTATTTTGGTGTTTAGTTTCAGAAGGACAACAATATTAGATAATTACTCATGAGACAAAGAAAAGGGAAGGTCTGTATCTGGCCTTGTCACAAGCTCAGGAAAAAAGGGAATGGTTTGTTTGGTCTTGTAATTCTCCCCTTTTTTTCAAAACAACCACGAAGTTGTCCTTGAACCTCAATCTATGTCTAGAAACCAGACAATGGGGGATGCCCACATCTATGGCATTATCAGTCCAGATTTTATCTGTGTGTAAAGTTGTAGAATCAGATTTTAGCCTAGGTACCCAAAGTTAGTTGGAAATGGAGTTTTTCTGGTCTGCTGAATAATGAAATGTTGTTGTATCATTAGACAGTGACTATGTAGTAGCATTTAAGTCTCTTGGCAGGATGCATCACCCAACTGCAAGGCATAAAATTACCAGCATAAGAAGGGTTAGTAATCCTTGCAATATACCTCAAAACCAGGATCCTATGTTTCTAAATCTGGGTCAGGAGATCATGTCCCAAAGTCCATTTGGATTAAGCTTAGAGCACAAAGTAGCCTTTTCCTTGAGTTTAGTGATTGACTGTCCTAGCTGGTCTGCATTGCTTGTGCAGCAATAAGGTGCATACACCAGTCTGACTAGCATGGAGGAAGTCAAGGGCTATATGGCCATGACAATTTGAGCTACTGAGTTTAAGATTTTTGCTGTTGCTTCTTGGGCAGAAGTAGTATCATTTAATACTTCTACAAGGGTGTGATGGTTAGGCTCTGGTGTCAACTTGGCCAAGTGATCATGCCCAATTGTCTGGTTGGGCAAGCACTGGCCTTACCATTACTGCAAGGATATTTCATGGCTGGTTGATAAACCAGAAGGCTGGTGTATTAAATCATCAGTAAGTTGATTGCATCTGTGACTGATTACATCTGTGATCAACTAAAGCATGTCTCCCACCAACAAGATGATCCAATCAGTTGCAGACTCTTAAGGGAGAAAAGAGACTTTTTCACTGCTTCTTCAGCCAGCGAGTGAGTCTCTTCTGTGGAGTTCATCCAGACCCTTCATTGGAGATGCCAGCTTCACAGTCTGCCCTGCAGATTTTGGACTCTTCCCTTTCCATGGTTGCGTGAGATGCCTTTATAAATCTCCTATTTACAGATCTCTCCTGTTGGTTCTGCTTCTCTAAAGAACCCTGACTAATACAAAGGGTTAGGAGAGATTTTGAACCTCCATTTCTAATTGCATAATTTCACCTATGGTATATTGCTCTTCACAGCGTACATGAAGAATTGGTGATTCTCCCAGGTATACTCCCACTACCCTGTGGTTGCCTCATTTGAGAGTGAAAGTTTCCAGAGGGACAACAGATAGGAGGGTGGCTTTGACTATTTGGAAATTCAAAGACACAGTGCACATTGCAGGGAAGGTGAGGATAGGCCTGCTGACTACTTGAAAAGTAGTATCCTAGGTGGGCACAGGCAGTGCTGGAAGTGTAGAAATTATTAATAATGGTTGGGATTAACCATGGGGTCAAATTAAATAAAATGGTAAGGTTGGTTGAAAAAGCAGGAGGAGAAAATGTTAGTTATCAGGTGTGCTGGTTTGAAAGCATTATGTATCCCAGAAAAGCCATGTTCTTTTCTTTTTATTTTTTCAGGTTTTTTGAATTTACATTTTTATTGAGAAATCTTCAGACACATATACAGTCCATCCACAGTATACAATCAGTGGCTCACAATATCATCACATGGTTGTGTATTCATCACCTGATCATTTTTAGAACATTTGCGTCACTCCAGAAAAGGAAATAAAAAGAAAAAGTCATGTATCCCATATCCCTTACCCCTCCCTCTCATTGACCACTAGTATTTCCATCTACCCAATTTTTTATACTTTATCCTCCCCCATTATTTATTTATTCATTATCCTTATTTTTTTACTCATCTGTTCATACCCTGGATAAAAGGGGCATCAGACACAAGGTTTTCACAATCACACAGTCACATTGTAAAAGTTATATAGTTATACAATGGTCTTCAAAAATCAAGACTACTGGAACACAGTTTCAGGTACTTCCCTCCAGCCACTGTAAAACATCATATACTAAAAAAGGATGCATAAGAATAGCTTTCAAGATAACCTCTCAACCCTGTTTGAAATCTCTCAGCCACTGAAACTTTATTTTGTCTCATTTCTCAGAGAGCCAGTTTTGAAACCAACCCAAGAGAGAAGGGCCAACAAACATCACCATGTGCCTTCCCATATGATAGAGGAACCCAAATGCAATTGGCTTTTCTTCAGGGAAGGTATCCTCTTGTTGGTGCCTTAATTTGGACATTTCCATGGCCTTAGAATTGTAACTTGTCACTTAATAAATCCCCTTGTAAAAGCCAATCCATTTCTGGCACACTGCATTCTGGCAGCTTTAGCAAACTGAAACATCAGGGATAAAAGTGCTCCTCTATTTTTTTCTTACATCTGATCCTGAGGAAGTGGAGTTATGGAGTTCAGTGATTTCAAGGGAACCATTCACTGTGCCAGGAGTTAACATCAATTATTACCTGATGAGAGGTTGGGATTGATGCTGTGAGATGGTTTAAACAATAACATGGCCCATTAAGTGGAAATCCTCCTTGGGATGTATTGAAGGGAATGGGGATTTGATGTTGGTTCTGGGAGTCTGGGGTGATGGCATAGTCAACAGTCAAGGAGATAGAAGTAACAATACTTTGAGAATACTGAGGAAAGTTTGTTCTTCTTTGTTTGTAAGGTAGGGATGCAAAGGAGGGAGAGAACAGAGAGGACAATGGGGAGAAAAGTCATCTTTGGATGTCAGATAAAGGGAAGGTTGGGTCAGAGGAAGGAAAGAATATGGTGGTGATTAAGAAGGGACATCTGCAGGATCTTGTGGCATCTGGCGTAGAAGTTGTCCATCTTGTGATGTCATTTACTTATTCTGTGGCTCTTGGGAAAGTGGTCTACTTCATATTGTATGCTTCTGGGGTCTGTCTAAAGAGCTTCAGTTTAAGGCCTTCTGTTTGGGTAGATTTCCACTTGGAGTAAAGCTTGTATTTTATATATATATATATATATGTAATTGTAAAACATGAACTCAGGATTATATCTCCTCTAGTTTGTAGTAGTATTGATAGTTAGGAGGACAGGGTTAAAGTCCCCTCCACATGGGCTCATGATGGTTTTTTGGTGGTGTCTTTTTCAGAACACTAGGTCTCCTACCTGAAAACCATGGAGTGGATATGTCTTGTGGGAAAAGCAATTTGACCTGTTGGTGATGAGTGCATTTAATAAGATCTTACCTGCACTTAAGGACTTCAGATTAAATTAGATTAGAGTCTCCTAAGGTCTGGGAGGAGTAAGGGTCTTCACTGGCCTCACCACAATAAGGGGATAACTGGTATTGACAGAAGGGAGAAGATCAAAGAATCATCAGGGCTAAAGGCAAGATTTTAGGCTATGCAAGTTGAGTTCAGAATTTGGCTAGTTTGAACTTTTAAAAAAAATTTTTTATTTTTGGCATGGCAGGCTTCAGGAATTGAACCTGGGTCTCCAGTATGGCAGGCGAGAACTCTGCCACTGAGCCACTGTTGTCCACCCTGCTAGTTTGAATTTAAGAGTGCTATTGGCCCTTTTTACAGAGGATCAAGGGTGTAAGGACAGTGCCATTTTAAGAGTGGAAGTACAGTACCATATCCTGAATAACATCGTGATGAAGTGAGCTACTCTATCACCAGAGAAAAACAAAGGGATTCCCCAGACAGGGAAAATTTGTTATAGTAACTGCTACAACTACAATGGTAGCAGTGCTGCAGGGGAAAGCTTCTAACCCTCATGAAAGCATGCAGACCATGGTTAGAAAATATCCATATCCGTGAGACTTTGAGAGCTGAATACAATCCGTTTGCCCATGGAGAAAGGGACCAGAGGGAACTGGTTCTCCCCCTTGCCCCATCTGTATCTTTTCACCAGAATTCTGTATCAGGCAGATGAAGCAAGTTGAGGTTACCTGTTCAATAAGAAACCTGAAATGTCCCCACCAATTTATGGAGAAGACCTTTAAAATTTCCTTTCTTCTAAAGTGTGATCATATAGAAGCTGTGGACTAAATTGTTGTCAAGGGACCAAGAAAAGACCAAGTGGCCATTTGGGTATCTTCAAAGTCCCATTTGAGCAGATTAAACATCCAGCCTATTTCCAATTAGCTTTTTAGTCTTAGGTGATAGCAGTTGTACTTTAGTTCCTTCAGTAATTTCTGTCTCTAAAAGAGGTTTACTCAAGAGGAAGTATGCAGATGGTTGAAAAAGTTCTCTTTTGAAGTGGTTATTTTGAATATTTGTCAAGATGTTTCCTTTAGCTTCAGGGTCTAGCTACTAGCATAAGCTTGGATGTTGAGACTAGCCAATTCCTTGGGTAGCAGTAAGGCCTCTATTTTTTTTTGCGTTTCCTTGCAGCTTTCATAAACCCTCCTTGTTCCCATCCCATACCAAAATCATTTACAATTCCCAAAGCACATCACTGTCTGTGTAAATGTTAGTTCTCTTATATTGCGCTAGTATACAAGCTCAGGCAAGAGCTAAAAGTTCAGCCACTTGGGCGGACTTAACCTCAGGTCAGGGTTTGAACTCAATGTGTTGTTGAAAATCCATGACAGCCTATCATGCTTGAAATTCCCCTTCGTATGCCTAAGGTGAGAACTGTCTACAAAGAAGGTGACATCAGAGTCTTTGAGAGGAGTTTCAACAAGGTCAGTAGAAAGACTAAAGACTAGCATGCAGTCATGAGGTTGATGTCAAAGAAGAATAGCAGCCAGATTGAATCTTCAATCTTCAAAACAGATTGATGTTTTGACAGTCTTGAAGAATGATATGACAGGGAGAAAGTAGTAGGATTTTTGTGGGAGGTGAACCTGGAAGTGGAAAAGCATTGAGTGTTCTCAGTGAGAAGAAAGGTCTGAACTGTGCCAGGGGATTTAAAGGTCAAGCGAATGGCTCAGAACTGAGTCAGCAGTGCCTTAGACCAATTTTTCAGCAGCAGCACCTGAGACATCAGGGGGGCCATGGGCGAGTTATTAGGCCTAATGTGAGGCTTAAGTACCCACATGGCTTCCTTTGTGTTTTTGAGTAAAGACTCTTAAAGCACGTACTTTCCTTTCATGTATAAAAAGGAAAAAGGCAATGAGTAACGGGGGAGCCCAAAACTAAAAGAAGGAGATAGAGAGGATTTGAAATGCAGACATAGGGGGAGACTCAAGAAGATGTGGCTTGGGGGTGGTGTCCTTAGTCATAGGTAAGGAAGAAGCAATACTGGAAAAGTTGGAGCTCCAGTTCTAGCACTAGCCACCTAATCCTAGAAACCCTCCGAGTGGTCTGCTGGTCTCAAGGAGAGGGAAACTGATGATGCATTCATTTGTTTAGGGTATAAGGTCATTCCTTCAAGGGATATATCAGGCCCTTGGTAATGCATTTGACATCGGTCCAGTGGCATTTCGTCTTTAAGGATCGTGTCCCATGTAGTCAAGAGCTTGAAGTAGATACTGGGTGTCAACAAAGGAGTTGTAAGAAACTAAGTGACTCAGAGTCAGAATCTTGAAGATAGGCTAGGGAACAGAGTAGGGATAGGACATAGAGAACCAAGGCTTAAAATATACAGAGCTCCTATTTGGAAGGATGGAAAAGTTTTGGTAATGGATGGTGTTGGTGGTAGCACAACATTGTGAGTGTTAGAATCACTGTGTTAAATCTCTGAATGTGGTTAAAAGGGGAAATGTCAGGCTGTATATTCTGTATGTAACCAAATAAAATTTCTTTTTACAAATCCATGGAACCACAGTACACAGTGAACCCTAAGTTAAACCATGGACTATAGTTAATAGTACAGTCATAAAAAAAGTGTGCTTCTGTCAATTGTAGCAAATGTGTCACATCAATGCTAAGGGTTAAGAATAGGATGGAATATGGGAATCTTGTATTTTATGCATGATTGTTCTGTAAACCCACAGCTTTTCTAATAAAGAAATCAGGTGAGCTGAGGGGTCATCTATATACTGGATAAGGACCGAGTTTCAGGGGAACGGTAATCTCTCAGGTTTGTACTTAACATACTGAAGAAATAAGCAGGGACCTCAGTAAACCCCTGAGGCATGACAGTCCATGTGAAAGTGAAAAGATATTGCACTGGGGTGAGAAGGTATACTGACTGAAGCAGAACATGAGCCTATTTCTGTGAGGTGAGTGTTTTGGATGGGATAGAGGCCAGAATGGAGTTGGGCTTAGGAACTAAAGGGTGCCTGGGTTTGACTATTCTGTTTACTACTCTCAAGTGACTTGCCAGGATCCCTTGCCAAGAGCCTTCTTTGTTGGAAGGATGGGGAAATTCCAGGCACAGGACGTGGGGTCTAAGAACCCCTTGTCAAAGAGACCTTGAATTGTAGACTGGAGACCTTGTAGGGTGTTCTAGTTTGCTAGCTGCCAGAATGCAACACACCAGAGACAGATTGGCTTTTAATAAAGGGGATTTATTTTGTTAGTTCTTCAGAGGAAGGGCAGCTAACTTTCCACTGAGGTTCTTTCTTAAGTGGGAAGGCACAGGATGGTCTCTGCTGGCCTTCTCTCCAGGTCTCTGGGTTCCAACAACTTTCCCCAGGGTGATTCCTTTCTGCACCTCCAAAGGCCTGGTCTGAGCTGGGAGTGCTGAGATGAGGGATGCTGAGCTGCTTGGGTTGTGCTACGTTGCGCTCTCTCATTTAAGCACCAGCCAATTAAGTCAAACATCAGTCATTGCAGCAGGCATACCTCCTAGCCGACTGCAGGTGTAAATCAGCAACAGATGAGGTTCACGTACCATTGGCTCATGTCCACAGCAATAGAACTAGGCGCCTTCACCTGGCCAAGTTGACAACTGACTCTAACTACCACATAGGGCTTCTGGTTTTAGTGGATATGGTGGTAATTCTGGGATGGTTCGGTTTCTACTTTGAGAGCTTCAGCCTCCCAAATTTGGTGTATGTCAGTGGAATGAACACCTGAGGGAGGTCAGGTATCTTATGGTTAATATAGTTTGTAATTGAAGGTTTAAGGGGGCTCAGGGGCTCCTACAGGAGCAAGAAAAGTTGGATGATCAATGAAAACCATTAAAGGGCAAAGATGCATAGGTTTAGATAAAGGCAAATCATATGGCAGATTATCAAGAATGGTTTATGTACTCTAGGGGAGGGTGTGGGAAACAAGAGGTATTAATGGGGGAGTGTGTTGCCCTATATCTACTCTGCTTCCCAAGCCTTTCCACATATGTGCCATTACGGGCTCCTCACCCAGCCTTCAGACCAAACAGTGTTTACTCATGACCCCATTTGATAGGTGGCAAAACACACTGAGACCTGGGAGGCCAACTACTTGCCCAGGATATATCTACCAGACAGGGAAGCATCAGGCTCTCCTGGCTCTCTGGGAGTTAAATGGCATTGCACGTCTGATGTTTCCCGATTCTGAGAGTCAATAGAGAGTCCTTAGAGAATATTTATGTGGTTCCACCATCATGCAGAAAGCACTGCCCAAGGGCTCTGATGGTTCACACTGTCTAGGCACAGGCAGTAGAAAACCCAGCTCAGGGGGCTCACAAGTCGGGATGGAGCTTCTCCCCTGGTGCCCTGGCAGTCCTGGGGTATATGGGAGCCACAAACACCTCTGGTGGCACAGGATATGGTTGAGTACTTGGCTTGAGTTCAGAGAACCTTTGACCTGACAAGGGGCTGCAGTGGCATGTGGAGGAGAGCCGGTGGGCCCATTTCCTGACAGCTACTCTGGGGCCCGGTGTGTGGGAAAGTGAGGGTGGGGTGGTGGTGGGGTGGTATGACAATCTTCCTCCTATAGAGGGATCCAAAGCTCTGAGGCATTGTCCAGAAAGAGTAGAACCCAGGACAAGCCAAGCCCCCAGGAGTGTATGCCCTCTTGCCCTAGCGAGACTGGCAGCTTCTCACCCCTACCCATAAGTGCAGGGGGGTGTCAGACAGAGCACAGCAGTCAGGGCCTTGACTTTTGCCTTTTTTCGTCTCTTTCAAAGTCTCATTGCTTGGGAAGCCCTCAGCACTGGCTTTGGGCTGCAACATAATAGTCTCATAGACACCTGGTTAGCAGACTGAAGTTTAAAAAAAAAAAAATTGCTGAGGCTCAGAGAAATCTTGCTCTTTCCAGCAGGAAAAATACAGCAGTGTGTGTGGTCAGCATATGGAGAAAAATAAGTCAAGTGACCAAAACAAGTTTTCTCATGGCAAGAAAGAGACTGCCTAGAGACAAATTCGTGGGTGACAGCTGTCGTTGACCCCCACTGTTGGAGTAGGAGGCTCACCTCCCCAAGTTCCCAGGCTCTCGATTCCTCACGGGCTGGGTCCTCTGTCTCAGCATTTTTGCAAGCTGATTTCCCCAGCATGGTCCTTTACCTTCAAGAGACACAGGCTCTGAGCGAGACAGAAAGTGTGGGTCAAATGCTGGAGAAGGATCCACTTAGTGAGGGCCAGGGGAGTCAGGAAAGGCTTTTCAAGGAGAAAACACTGGAGTTATGCTTTGAGTGGGATTAGATGGGGTCAGGTTGGCACTACCAAAAAAAAAAAAACCCAACATTTTATGAGCCTTTACTGTGTGCCAGGCACTGTGCAAAGCACTTCATGTATGCTGTTTCCTTGAATTCTCACAACAACCCTAAGAATTACAAGCATTCCTTTTTTTTTTTTTTAACCAATAAGGGAACCAAAGCTCAGAGAAGTTAAGGAAATTGTCCAAGGTCACACAGCTGGTAAGTGGCATAGCCAGGACTTGAATCTTGGTCCCTGATGCCATATAGCTCATGCTCTTAAAATCTTACTAGGGCAACTTACGGGCGTTGTAGGCAAAGGAGATGCTCCATCCCTGTGCCCTCTGCTCTTGTGAACCCCCAAGAAGGGCAGAGAAGGCTCTGTGCACTGCAAGGCTGCTGAGGTGATGGAGGCCATGCCTTGGCCTCCAGCCAGCCCTGTACCACCAGAGCCTGAGGCATTTGGGCATCAGTCCTGCCCGCAGTCTCTCAGAAAGGAGCTCCACAATTCCAAAGGGGACTCCGCTGAATATTAATAGTTTTTCTGCTATAATGAGGTTTCATGATCCAGTGAGCTTGGAAACACTAGATTAAACAAAGCTAATGGGGTCTGGTTCCCACAGGACTTCTCAGAGTCCTCATTTGCTAATGGGCCTCATGAATCTCCAAGGCACAGGGGAGCACATTTCCCAGCTGTTCTGACTACTGGGGCTCTTCTGGAAGCCCAAGGGAGAACTGGTGCTCCCTGGAGGAGACAATCTTTTCGCAGTCTTCACAAAGCCGGAGTGTTTTTCCTTCAGTTCTGCTATGAATTGAGTGAATTCCTCCCTGAAATGACAGGTACCTCTGGTCTACTGGGGTGGGAGTTTACCCTCAAGGCCAGAATCCAAGCCCTAAAGGGAAACTGGGCCCCCTGAGGAAGCCCCCTTAAGAGGACAGTATCATGGCAGCAGCAGGGGCCCCAGAGAGGTCCCTGAGGGACAGGTGGCACTCCAGGCACCAGAGGCAGGACCACTCCACCTGCTGGCGGCCTTACCTGAGGAGTCTCCTTCGTTGCCCAAATGCCCCTGTCCCGGCACCCCTCCCCCAGCCTTCCCCTGTCAGCCTGGACCAGGTTAGTCCCAATGCCCCCTCAGTTCTTATGTCCTCCACCAGGGCTCCCACAGCCAGCGCGTCCACATAGCAGGCACTGTACTAGGCACTGGGAGTTTAGCAGTGAACAAAGCAGATGAAAATACTTGCCCTCATGGAGCTTATATTCTAGTGAAGGGCAAGTGACAAAAGACATAGTATTTCGGATATTAAGAGCAATGAAGAAAAATAAAGCAGGCAAGGGGAATAGGGATCCGCAATCTTAAACAGTGCGGTCTGGGTAGGCCTAACTACCGGTGCAAGTGGTGTGAAGGTCTGTGGAGAGCCATCATGAGGACTTTGGCTTTGACCCCAACTGAGCTGGGGACCCACTGAGGATTCTAAGCAGAAGAGTGACCTGGGTTAGCGTTTTTGTTTTTTAAGTTTATTGTGTGTAATATGTATAACATAAAATTTCCCATTTTAACCATTTTTAAGTATCACGACTCAGTGGTATGAATTATATTTACAACATTGATCTATCATTACCACTGAGATGGTTAATTTTAAGTGTCAACTTAGCTAGGTTATAGTACCTAGTTGTTTAGTAAAATACTGGCCTACCTAGAATAACTTCCCAGAAACCTATAACCTCCAGATGGGTTCCTGGTCCAGATAAGTCCTGAAACCTAGCCCAACCTCTCCAGAACATCAGATAGTTCCATCTCCCCACCCCATATTGGTGACAGACCCTTCCAATATCAAAAATTTAGAATTGCCATACCAGTGAGAGGTATGGGAAAGATCAAAGGAGATAGTGGAATTATACATAGAAGATAGAACTTGAATATGTATTCGGAATCATTAAATTGATGTCTCTTTTAGTTTCCAGTATTTTAGAGCAACTAAAAGTAAAAACCTAAAATTGTGAAATCGTAACCCATGTCAAAGTCTGAAATATGTTCTACAACTAATTGTTGTGCTGTGCTTGCTTTTTGTATATATGTTATTGTTCACAAAAAAGGAAAAAAAAAGTAGATTGTGATGATAACGAAGTATTTAAGCCCTCTAGCCTCCTGTATTCTGGAGCAGCTAGAAGGAAAAATATGAGAGGATCAAATGGTAGCCCATGACAAACTCTGGGATCTATCCTGTAACCACTTGTTAAAGAGTGCTTTGAAAACTACTGCTTTTTTATTTCTTTGCTTTGTATATATGTTATATGATACAATAAAAAAAGTTAAAAAGAAAAGAAAAAGATACTGGCCTAGTACTACCCTGGAGCTATTTCCTAGAAGGGATTAGCATCTACAATCACTTGACCTCAAGTAAAAGGGATTAACCTCCATTATATAGGTGGGCCTCATCTGATCAGTTGGAGATCTCAACAGCAAGACTGGAGGGGTCCAAGGATCAGAAGGAATTCTGCCTCCAGACCACATATTCTACTCCTAACTGGGTTTCCAGTCTAAGGAATTCAGAGTCAAGAATTCCACATCACACTCGCTGGAATTTCTAGCCTCCGGCCAGCTCTGCACATTTGGATGTGCCAGCCCCCACAATTGCATGAGCCAATTCCTTATAATAAATCTCTTTATATATATCCTGCTGGCTCCGTTTCTCTGGAGAACCCTGACGGGTGCAGATTTTGGTGCCAAGAGTCATTCTAAAGGAATAGAATCTTAAGGATGAGTTTTCTGAAGCCATTCTGGGGTTTGGGGAACTGGTTCTTTGGTTAGATTTAAAGGCACTGATGACTCTCTTTGCAAAGATAAAGAGGACACTGACAGTCCAGGGCATTATGTTGCTATAGAAACATGCAAAATATCACCATTGGATATTCCCAGTCATATCCTTATAAGAGTAAAGGTTCTGGGTGACTGGTATTTGATACTTTAGAACATTTTCCTCAACTAATGAGCATGAGGAGGTTGGTTGGTTGTTCCTGAGAACACTGGAGAAAGTGCTGGAAGAAAAGGATGAGCTCAGGGCTTGAAATTCCCAGCTAAAGTGCCACATAAAAGACATGAACGTTTTTATGTGTGCTTTGAAAGAAACTCTTATCTCCTATAGCTGCAGAGTTGAGATTTCTGAGAACTAAACCCAGTGTCTTGGAGTGTGAGTAGCTGAATTACAACCCAGATTGAACTGCCAACCTTGTGGGGTGTCTGAGGGTACTGATTGGGAAAGAAAGGGATCCTGAAAATCGGAATGGGGCCTTACAGGCAGAACATGATGGAGGTGGTCACATTGAACCCCTAAATTCTGCTGAGTCCTCTTTGCCGGTAGAAGCAGCTCTTTCACTCCTTACTGCAATAGCCTCTTCTGAGGAAGCAGCCTTTCCACCTTGGCCTGAGGAGGCTCGCTCTGCTTTGCTGGATGAAACTACAACGGAACCCCCCGAGGTAGTAGAAATGCAAGACATTGCTAGTTCTCCTCAGGACCCATCCCCAACCACCCCTGGTTGACTCACTAGAGTGAAGCCCCCCACAGGCAAGTCCATCAGTCTGTGAGCTGCCTCCAAAAATATTATATTCTTTTTGTTTAAATCCCCTGCAACTAAGAACATGAGTGAATCACACATGAACTGAGAAAACCTCTTTGTATAGTGTAAAGTACCAGGAAAATCTTGGTTATCAGAATCCAAGGCCTTGGAACAGAAATTCCCCCCAAACCCCTCCCTGGCCTGGCCTGGCAGCTCCCACAGCAGACCTCCCCGGCCTGCCCGGCACATCGCCTGCCCCAGTCCCTCTGCCCTGGCAGGCCCTCTAATCACAGAAAGGAAGAGAACACCAAGGGATGTTTCCTCAACCTTTTCTTTCAGAACAGGTCATATAATTGGGAATAAATACCCCAGGGGGAAAGGTGAGGTGGGTTCAAGATCTCATTACAACAGTTGGCATTAGTGTTGGATTTCAGAAAAAGAATTCTAAGAGCAAAAGAAACTTTTTCATGCAGCGCCCTCCTCAGCCCCATTCCTCAGCCATCCTTGGCAGGTCCAAGGTAGGAACCAATTGCCCTACTAGCTAGTATTGTATCCTCCAGAAGGAGGATGCAGACATCCCAGAGAGCTAGATTTAGGGTCATAATGGGTTTCTGCTGATACCACCCTCCCCTGCCAGCATCTCACCATGCCTGATACATGCAGCCACACATCAAAGAACAATGTGTCAGTGACCTAGCAACCTGCCATTTCCTAAATCAACAAGCCCCTTTGTTAGCACAGTCTTGTTGGCATGATTATCTTCTTTAAAAGGCGGTCCCCCAAAGGGGAAGTCGGAGCCACTTTCCTAACTTCTGTAGACCTTTGTGTCGGTGATTCCCTTCTACTGCTTCCGGCTTTCTCTTCTCTAATAAATCTGTTAAGCTTTGACTCACTGTTTCATAGGAATCTTTACCTACTCCCTGCCTAACGATTTGTGGAGGCTGAGACCCAGTTGGGGGCATGACTTGCAGTTAACCCTGGTGTCATGGTTAGGGACAGGTGTCAACTTGGCCAAGTTGTGGTACCTGTTCATCTGATTGGGCAAGTGCTGGCCTGTCTGTTGCTAATGGTTTGGCTGGATGGTCAGGGACTTGGAAAGACCATAATTGGAAAATTGGTGACAAAGAGGTCTGGGGAAGAAGTATGTGGATAGACCTTTCTGAGTGGGCTAAAAACATGAAGATATTTGTGTCCCATGTGAATGCACACCAGAGGGTGACTTCAGCAGAGGAAGATTTTAATAATCAAGTGGATAAGATGACCCGTTCTATGGATACCAGTCAGCCTCTTTCCCCAGCAACTCCTGTTATTGCCCAATGGGCTCATGAACAAAGTGATCATGGTGGTAGGGATGGAGGTTATGCATGGGCTCAGCAACATGGGCTTCCACTCACCAAGGCTGACCTGGCTACAGCCACTGCTGAGTGCCCAATCTGCCAGCAGCAGAGACCCACACTCAGCCCCCGATATGGCACCATTCCCCGAGGTGACCAGCCAGCTACATGGTGGCAGGTTGATTACATTGGACCACTCCCTTCATGGAAGGGGCAGCGATTTGTTCTAACTGGAATAGACACATACTCTGGATATGGGTTTGCTTTCCCTGCACGCAATGCTTCTGCCAAAACTACTATCCGTGGGCTTACAGAATGCCTTATCCATCATCATGGTATTCCACATAGCATTGCTTCGGATCAAGGAACACACTTCACAGCAAATGAAGTGCGGGAATGGGCACATGCTCATGGAATTCTCTGGTCTTACTATGTTCCCCATCATCCAGAAGCAGCTGGATTGATAGAACGGTGGAATGGCCTTTTGAAAACTCAATTACGGTGCCAACTAGGTGGCAAAAACTTGAAAGGCTGGGGTAATGTTCTCCAGGAAGCTGTGTATGCTCTGAATCAGCGTCCGCTGTATGGTGCTGTTTCTCCCATAGCCAGGATCCATGGGTCCAGGAACCAAGGGGTGGAAATGGGTGTGGTGCCACTCACTATTACTCCTAGTGATCCACTAGGAAAATTTTTGCCTCCTGTCCCTGCTACCCTGAGTTCTGCTGGTCTACAGGTTTTAGTTCCAAAACGGGGTGTGCTTTCTCCAGGAGAAACAACAGTGATACCACTGAACTGGAAGTTAAGATTGCCACCTGGCCACTTTGGGCTACTTATGCCTCTGGATCAACACACCAAGGGGATTACATTATTGTCTGGGGTAATTGACCCTGACTATCAGAAGGAAGTAGGACTGCAACTACATAATGGAGGTAAAGAAGAGTTTTCTTGGAATATAGGAGATCCCCTGGGGCGTCTATTAGTACTGCCATGCCCTTTGATTAAAATCAATGGAAAACTGCAACAACACAATCCAGGCAGGACCACTAATGGCTCTGAGACTTCAGGAATGAAGGTTTGGGTCACCCCACCAGGCAAAGAACCACGGTCAGCTGAAGTGCTTGCTGAGGGGAAAGGGAACATGGAATGGGTAGTGGAAGAAGGTAGTGATAAATATGAACTTCGACCACGTGATCAGTTACAGAAACGAGGACTGTAATGCTGTTTTGTTTGTGTTATACTATTTAAGTTGTAAGATATCAAGTTTAAGAATGAATGTTGCCCAAGGATTTGCACCCTATTCTGGAGAGATTTAATGTGTTTCCAGTTATATGCTGGACAGTTGAGTATTGTCAGGTAAAAGAAAAAATGTGTGTTTATTTGTTTTCATTTGGAAATTAAGTATGGTCTAAGGTGATATATATATATATATATGCCAAGTTGACAAGGGGTGGACTGTCATGGTTAGGGACAGGTGTCAACTTGGCCAAGTTGTGGTACCTGTTCATCTGATTGGGCAAGTGCTTGCCTGTCTGTTGCAATGAGGACATTTCATAGGATTAGGTCATGATCACGTCAGCTACATCCACAGCTGATTCCATTTGTAATCAGCCAAAGGGGAGTGTCTTCTGCAATTAGTGATGCTAAATCCAATCATGGGAAGCCTTTTAAGGAGGACTCAGAGGAGACAGGTTGCATTCCTGCTTTGGCTGGTGAGCCTCTCCTGTGGAGTTCATCCAGGCCATCCATTGGAGTCGTCAGCTTCGCAGCCTGCCCTGTGGATTTTGGACTCTGCATTCCTACAGTCACGTGAGACACTTTCATAAATTTTATATTTGCAAGTGTTCCCTGTTGATTCTGTTTCTCTAGAGAACCCTAACTAATACACCTGGTGTTCTAGTTTGCTAGCTGGCAACATGCAATATACCAGAAGCACAATGGCTTTTAAAAGGGGGAATTTGATGAGTTGCTAGTTTACTGTTCTAAGGCCGAGAAA
The DNA here is from genome assembly GCF_023851605.1 of Tamandua tetradactyla. Taxonomy (NCBI): domain Eukaryota; kingdom Metazoa; phylum Chordata; class Mammalia; order Pilosa; family Myrmecophagidae; genus Tamandua; species Tamandua tetradactyla. The sequence goes on along the minus strand of NC_135343.1, from coordinate 19,753,301 downwards.
ATGTCCTAATTAAAGCAAGTCTATAGAAATGTCCAATCTAAGGCATCCAGGGAAAGACACCTTGGTTCAGGAAGGCCGATGAAGTTCAGGGTTTCTCTCTCACCTGGATGGGCACATGGCAAACATGGCATCATCTGCTAGCTTTCTCTCCTGGCTTCTGGTTTCATGAAGCTCCCTGAGAGGCGTTTTCCTTCTTCATCTCCAAAGGTCACTGGTTGGTGGATTCTGCATCTTTTGTTCTGCTCTCTCAGAATCTCTCTCATTCTCAAAAATGTTTCCTCTTTTACAGAACTTCAGAAACTAATCAAGACCTACCCAGATGGGGGGAGACACGCCTCCATCTAATCCAGTTTAACCACCACTCTTGATTAATCACATCTCCAGAGAGATGATCTAATTACAGTTTCAAACATGCAGTACTGAATAGGGATTAGAAGAAATGGCTGCCTTTACAAAAAAGCAATTAGGATTAAAAAATGGCTTTTCTAGGGTATATACATCATCTCAAACCAGCACACCTGTCTTCATCTGCCCACACAGCCTCCGCTCTGGGAGGGAGGGAGTGCCAGGGATTAATGGACTCACTGCCCCAGACAGGGCGAGCGACTTGCCCAGGTTGCAAAGAGCCGGAGCTACGACCCAGGTCTGCAATTCCCAGCCCCAGTCCACCCTGAAGGACCTGGACATGGGCCTTACATAGAGGCCCTCCTCTAGCTTGCAGTAGGTTTAATAGCAACATAAAAATTATATGGGCTCTTGAATCATGTTGGAGTTAATATGCTACCTCAGCACCTTCATCAAGGGGGGTTTACATTTCCACCTGCAGGGCAATCACTGTCTCCAAGTAACCCAGCCAGACCCGGGGAGGCTGTGCCATATGGTCAGGGCCTCAAAGGGCAGGAGGTATATGGCAGAGGAAGGGGGAGCCCAGGAATTCCACTTCTAGCAACTTAGCCTACAGGTTCATTCCCAGAAACGTGTACAAGGCCATTCATTGCAGTCTCATTTGCAGCAGCAGGAAATACAGGAAACAGCCTGTGCCCACCAATAGGGAACAAGGTGATGGTACTTCTGGACAATAGATACTCTACCACTTAAAATAATACGAGCAAGCTTGCTGTGCTGGTTTGAAAGGATGTATGGACTCTAGGCAGAATAATCCCTATTCAATACTATATGTTTGAAACTGTAATCAGATCATCTCCCTAGAGATGTGATTTAATCAAGAGCAGTTGTTAAATTGGATTAGGTGACGACATGTCTCCACCCATTTGGGTGGGTCTTGAGAAGTTTCTGGAGTCCTATAAAAGAGGAAACATTTTAGAGAATGAAGGAGATTCAGAGAGAGCAGAGAATGCTACAGCACCACGAAGCAGAGAGTCCATCAGTTAGTGCTTTGGAGATGAAGAAGGAAAACACTTCCGGGGAGCTTCATGAAACCAGAAGCCAGGAGAGAAAGTAGCAGATGACACCATGTCTACCATGTGCCCTTCCAGCCGAGAGAGAAACTCTGATTGCGTTCACCACATGCCTTTCCACTTGAGAGAGAAACCCTGAACTTCATCGGCCTTCTTGAACTAAGGTATCTTTCCCTGGATGCCTTAGACTGGACATTTCTATAGACTTGCTTTAATTGGGACATTTTCTCAGCCTTAGAACTGTAAATTAGCAACTTATTAAATTGCCCTTTTTAAAAGCCATTCCGTTTCTGGTATACTGCGTTCTGGCAGCTAGCAAACTAGAAGACTTGCTATGGTTACATTGTCTCCAGATTGCATTGTCAGGTGAAAAGAGCAAATGACAAAATGAGGTATAGCAGCTACTATTTGTGCAGAAGAGAGGGGAAAAGGAAAATAGATGATGACATATAAAGTATCTCTGGAGAATAAATATGATACTGAAACACAGGTGGCCTCTGGGGAGGTAAACGGTGGCTGGGAGATAGTAGAAGGAGGATTTTCACAGAATACCCTTTTGTTCCTTTTGAATCTAGAACCAGAAAATGTATTTATTACCTATTCAAAATACACAAATGCATGCACATGATGTTTTTAGAAACAAGAACTAAAAGGAATGGATTTCAGAGGGTCAGTTTTCAGCCATCAGTGAGGAATGGACAGCTGTCTTATTTATGGATGGGAAAGTAAAGAGGGAGGGTCCCTTCCCAGGACTGGGGACCCCCCCCAGCACCCTATTTCCAGGTGGAAGGACCACCCATGGGGCATTCAACTAATCTCTGTCCCGCTCTCAGAAGGAGAGTGATTCCAGCTGGCCCTGCAGGCAGCAGGAAGCAGGTAGAGGTATATGATCCCCCACCCCCACCCTCACCCCCTTGCTGGGAAGAAATGCAGGTGGGACTCCATATGCACAGCTGCTTAGAGGGACTGGCCGCTGCCCTGCAGGTAGCAGGGTCATCAGGATGACAGCTTGTGGGAAAACATGTCCCTGGGGGGTCCCCATACCTGATATTCCACCAAGGGGCCAATCTCCCTTTGCTTAAGGTGCTGCCCTGTCCAAGCTCCACTTTGAAGCCCACAACCCTGGGCTGTGAGTCCTGTGCACCATCGCTAACCACACTCTGCTACAAACACTGTCTCCAAACGGGAGGAGCCCAGGCGATGCAATTGGGTCTCTTGCGGCTCCCCCAAAAGATATGTCTACCTGGAACCTCTGAACGAACCTGATTTGGAGTACGAGTCTTTGCAGTTGTAATTAAGGTAAGAATCTCGAGAGGAGCCTGCCCCAGATTAGCATGGGCCCTAAATTCAAAGCCCACTGTCCTCATAAGAGACAGAAAAGGAGAAGACAGAGGGACACAGGCAGGGAGAACCAATGAAGATGGAGGTAGAGATTAGGGAGAGGCCAAGGAATGCCAGGGCTGGCTGGGCCCACCAGAGGCTCCGAGAGAGGCATGGAACAGGGTCTCCCATGGAGCTTCCAGAAGGAAACCACTGCTGACACCTTAATATCAGACTTCTGGCCCCCAGAATGGTAAGAGAATAAATTTCTGCTGTTGTAAGACACCGGGTTTCTGGTACTCTACTATGGCGGCCCCAGGAAACTAAGACCACCTCTGAAGAAAAGGAGGTGGCTTGGGGCACCGAGCGGACGTCACAAATTAATTAGGGGATGAACCTGCTGCCATTTGACCCTGGAACTGGCTCGTTCGACTCAAGTCCAAGGACCACAGGGCCACCCCTCTGTTTGGGGCAGGAGCCTTCCCTGGGCATGGTGGCTCTCTAATGGGGAAGGTGTGCCTGCCCTGTCACTAGGAAACCTGGAGCCAGGGCATGTGGGCTCCCAGCCTGGAGCAAAGGCAGATGGTGACAAGATTAAATAGTGCCTTTCATTTCAACATAGGAAATGTTTTCAATTCTCTCTTCATGTCTCTAAATAAAGGCAGTGGCGGAAACATCCCGGTAGAGATTAACAAAAGCCCAGACAGCCCCCCAAAGCAGACGTTTTTCTTTCCCCATGTTCTCCAACCAGGCTCCAGGCACATTGAGAGTGGGGCCCTGGCCTGCCGGCACTGGCTGAGCCTCACTGAGCCCTCAGTCACCCCAGGACATAGGCTCCGTTCTGCCCCGTTTCACAGCTGGGGTCTCCTGAGACCTACAGAACAAAAGGAAGTGACCAGCAAGTTGCAAAGCTGTGGCTTAACCCACACACCATAGTGCTTTCCTTCGAAGCCCTTAGTGCTAATGTTTGTCACAGCATTTGGAAGGGATGATGGCAATACCGATCCAGAATCTTGTTGTTATTGACATACGAGAATAAGTCATTACAGGGCTGCAACAGAATGAGCCCTGGGTAGAGGAAACAGGTTTGTCTGTAAATTAGCTGAGAGCAAAGAACTAAGAGGACCAGGAGACACTAGATAGATGTGGAGGTTCAGGCCCTCTGGGTGAGGGTCTACTTGCTGGTCAGCCCCTCCTCTGGCCAGGCCATTGCAGATGTAGCTTCAGGCGCCATAAGATCCAGCCCCTCAGGCTGCTCAATTAGTGCAGTAGCTAGTCAGGGCAAGTGTTCCCCCCTGGACAGTCTCCTGACTATCCCGGGCTCGTGGTGGGGTAAAGGAGAGATTCCAGGCCCCTCAGATACATGGGGACAAGTGTCCAGATTGAAGCAGGGCAACTGGAGAGAGAGGTAGGGCTCAGACAAAGAAAGGACACTAGAGGTACTGGGTACAGATTTATCAGGTTGGAGAGGATAGAGCAGGAGTGGGACAGAGATGCCCACAGATATTCCACAACCTCTTCCCAACCTTACCTCCTTCTGTCTCAAATTAAACACGGCTCACCAAGGGAGCCACTCCTGCGACAAGGTTTGTGTGCATGGTATCACGTGATGTTCACCCCCAGTCCTGAGAGATGAGCAGAGCAGGTGCTACTCCCCCATCTTGTACATGGAGAAAGTGAGGTCCGCACCTTTTGTATCCCATCCTCCAATGCCCACCCTCCTAGGCAGTGTTGACTGTGCTTTAGTAACAGCTCTTAAGACTTCACCTCCGGCTCCATTCCTAATGCCAATTTCTGACTACAGGTTCTCTCTGTATTCTGCCATGGCTCATCAACCCGTCTTCAGTCTCTCCCAGGCCAAGCTGCCCTACGTGCTGTCCCTAGATTAGGCTTCCTAAAAAATGCTTTCATCACAAACAGTTCAAGCATTCACAATGGTTCCCTATTAACAACTCATCAAAACTAAATGCCACTGCCTGGCTTCTGAAGTCCACTTAATTTGATGTCACCTCAACCCACTATCTTATGACCTCTAGTTCACTGTGTGCACTTTCTGGTCCAGCCTGACCATCCTCTTCTCTGATGAGCACATTCATGATGCCCAATCCTGGCTCATGCTGAGCTCCCACCTGCTCTGCCTTCTCTCCATGCACAGGGAACTCCCTAGTTGCTCATCATTCTTCAGGATCCAGAGCCAGTCAACTTCTTCCATGAAACCAACCCCAGTCATCCCAGAGAGTGTTCCCTTCTCTAAATTCATACTTACAGACTGGACGCTTCACTTCAGAACTTGGTAACCAGCCTCTAGGATGGCCCTTCATGAACCTCATGTTTGTGCCTCGCATAGTCCTTTCCCTCAACACAAAGCAGAACTGTGGGACTAACAGGGTGTTGCAGTTAGGATGTGACTTCCAAAGCCAGGACACAAAAGACAATGTAACTTTTGGCTTGTGTTCTTGAATCCCCCACTCTGGAAGAATTTAGCTCCCATGCCAAGTGGGCTTTTAAGCAGCTCTATGGAGAAGTTCATGTGGGGATAAACTGAAGTTACTAGGCAACAGCCAGCACCATGTGGCATCATTTGGCAGGCAATGTCATGGGTCAACTGGGAAGTAGATTCTCCAGCCCCAGCCACATCTTGTCTGCAGCCTCACAAGAGACCCTGAGCCAGAACTACCCAACTCAGCTGCTTCCAAATATGTGTTCCACAACAGTAGTGTGAGTTTATAAATGTTTATAGCATCAAGTTGCTAGGTTTTGGGGTGATTTGTTATTCAGTAATAGATAATACAATTCTATTATTGCTCAATAAATCTCCTCAAATCTGTTACAATGCAGGGACTGTGACTCCTCCTTTCCCCTTGCATTTCCCATGACCGCCTGGTACAAAAATGGTTACTTTGGAAGATGCCTAGGATGAAGAACTTGTTGATCATTCATTCATTCAACAAACATTGCTTGAGCCCCTATGTGTTAGGCACTGTGTTAAAAAAAAGAGAGAGAGGAATTAAATAGGTAAAGTCTCTGCCCAGAGGAGTTTATGATCTCATAGGGGAAGAAGCTGTCAAGCAGATAGTCACAAGAAAATATATAGTTTCTATGTAAATCCTATGAATAAAAAAAAGGAAAGAGATAAGAGGCCTCATTGATATTGAGGGTGTGGAGTGCCAACAAGGCTGCTCTGTGGAAGTATCATTTAAGAGGAAGCTTAATAGAAGAGTAGGAATCCTCTGGGCCTTGAGAAGGAAACAAGGAAGAGCATTCCAGGTATGTGTGGGTGTTCTCAGGGCTGACAGACTGATAGGAAGCAGAGTGAGCCAGAGGGACATTGGCATGGGTCAAGGTTGGCAAGAAAGCCTGGGGCCAGACCATCAGTGGTCTCATAAATCATGGTAGGTTGTGTGGAGTTTATTCTAAGAGCACAGAGAAGTCACTGGAGATGCCTTCAGTGGGAGAATACAAGTCCCTGGTAGAGGGTTATGTGGATGATGCAATGGAGATCATGAAGGTTGAGTTTGGAGATGCTTCAGGCAGCCAACCTCCAAGGTTGGCTGTTGCAGTCAGCCAACCTTGCTCCTCAGTAACCATGTGCAACCAAAAGACTGCGATAAAAACCGTGGACATGTTGGAAGAGATGCAACAGGATTTGGTGAAGTATACTACTCAGGTGCCGAAGAGATGTAACAGAGAAGGGCATTGCATCTCTTATCAAGAGGGAGCTTGACAAGAAGGGAAACCCACCTGTGGGGAGGACCTTCAGCAGTTATATGACGTGTGAAACCAAGCATTTCCTCTACTTCTATCTGGGCCAAAGACCATTGTTCAGGTCAAAGCATGGACTGTGCCACACACCCAGTAATCCATCCAAAAACAAGGACCTAAACTCTAAATACCAGAGATTGAAATCTTTAGCCTTGCTAAGGGAACAACTTGATCTCTGAATATTGTGTTATTTCATACAGAGCATTCTCTGTACTAGTTTGCTGTGTTTATAAAAAATTAGCAATAATTTATATTTGTGTTTATTTTCTATTTTATACTTCTCCCTGACCCATGCTTTTTCTTTCAAAATCCACTCCTTTCAATAAAATAAATCTATTGGAGATATAGGGGTGGGGTGGAAATGAGTTTGCAGTGACAGTGGCCAGCAGCTCATTTTCCTGGGGAGAGATGACAGTGGTTTTGCTGGGATGATGTCAGTAGGGATGGAGAGAAATGGATGGATGAAAGAGATATTTTGGACACAGACTGGACAGGAATTGGAGATGGATAGAAGAAAGGGAGAGTGGCATTTCTTAAGACTAACTGGTTGATTGGCTGATGATGCAAAATCCTCCCACAGACATTCCAGAGATTGCCTTGGCCTGAGGCCTCTTTCGGTCTTGGAGTGAGATGGGACCCCTTCCTCTGGCCCACGACCCCACTTTCACTTCCCAACAACTTCAGCTGGGTCTAGGCAGCTGTCAGCATGTACTCAGCAACTGTGCTAGCTCTGTGTGCTCCACAAAGAGGATTAGAATATCCATTTTTGTTCAATAAAGTATGGCCAAAACTGAGTCTGGTGTCTGGCACACAGTAGGTGCTCAATTAACATTGGTTGAAAGAATGTCAGATGAACAAATGAGCACATATCTGTCCCCCCCCACACACACACACACAAGTACACCATGCCTATCCTTTGGCCCCACTCTGGATATTTAATCCAGTTCCAGAGAGTTCCTGCCAGAGCTAGAACTTTGCATACTATTGCCCCGAGGATTGGCTTGGGGCAAGTGAGAGACCTCGGAGGCCAGAAAGCGCACAAGCCCCAATCTGTTGGTCTGTTGACTTTGCCCAATACCCCAACAAGTTCTCCATCTTCCACCTGGGTCCTGGGTCCTGGGTCCTGGGTCCTGGGTCCTGGGTCCCAGCTCCAGCCTCAGAGCGTTCTGGTTTCACATCCTGAGATCAGCTCCTCCCCAATCCTGCTCCACTCTTTGCCAAACGAGAAGCAGATCCACTAGAGCTCTAGTTCTTAAATCTCATTTTGATTATCAGAATCACTTGGGGAGCTTGTTAAACATGCAGATAACCTCATGCAGTAGGAAGTGGGGCCCAGGAAACTGCCTGGCTAACGAGCACTCTGAAGGTGGCAGATGGTTCCTGGTTTATGCGTTGAGACTCTCTGCTGTGGTGCATTGGCGCCCAGGTGAGGCCGGGATCCCACTGGCCTAAGCTAAGGTTCTAGGAAACAAGGCAGCAGGTGGGGTGGGGATCAGGCCTTGCCCAGGGGCCGGTGTCGTCACAGTCATTAGAGGACACACCTGGGCCAGGCCACAGCTGCCCTTGGGGAACCCTCCTCCATCACATCAAACAGTAAGACACACCCTCACCCAACTTAAATATACCTCTTTGCTGTAAAAAACTTGAGAGAACTTTTATATTGTCTAGTTTCGTTCATTGATAACCCATATGGTTCTTATATATAAGTACGATTATATAAAACATAATACATATTTATTAGCTATATAAATGTAAAAGTAGAGTTGAATTGTAGGACACTATTGACATTTTATGGACACCTTAATTAACAGTTACTAATTTTAATGTAGACATTTTTGTCTTTTGGAATCAATGCATGTTTTATATTTATATAAATATTGAGCTTCAAATATTTTCTGCTGGCCCTTAAAAAGCCAGTAGGCCCAGGGCACGGTGCCCATGAAGAGGCACTGTGCCACCTGAGGCCACTTTTCCAAAGCCATGGGGGTGGGGGCAGGGAGGGAGGTGTCTGTGTGTGTGGAGCTGCTGAGCCTTCACATTGCCACATGGGCCCTGGGGCCATCTTGGCCCTGCCAGGGTGGTGACAGCAGCCGTGCTGGGCTCTGCATGGCATATGTGCACCTGCCACCTGGGTACTAAATATAGCCAGTACACAAAGCCCTCTTGGCCTGGGAACCTGCAGAGTCAGCTTAATTGGCTGGAATTGCCACAAAGAGAGGCGCTGTTAATACGAATTGAAAATAGATTTTGCCCCACAATTCTAGGATGCTGAGGTTGGATAATTAGACAATGGATTTTTCCTCCAGGCAACATGATATTGCTGCCATAGTTACTGATCACTCCTCTGGCTTGGCCACTTCACATGTAAAGGGCAGGCCAAGCGTAACCTTTTCCTAGTAACCCCATAAAGTAGGAAGCTCCTCCCCAAGTGTCCTGTTCCCTAGCACCTGGCTTCTCTAGTTTGACCCGGTGTCTGGGAGCTCAGTTGCAGACCTGCCCAGCCAGAGCCTGCATTTCTGCAGCATCCCCAGATGACTCGGTAGCACAGTTTAGGAAAAGAAACCATGCCCCTGCGCTAGCAGTCCTTTACTTCTCACTGTGAACCGGGGCTCCAAAGTGGAGGCTGCTGAGTGCCTCAGGGTAGGGAAAGCATAGGGGAAAAGAGAAAACTACAAAATACAATCCCTGCTGGACTGCTGGCTTTGCAGAAAGTGGGTCGTACACAACTCCATTCTTGTGTAGTCTGATCGGGGCTCTCCAGCTCAGCTGGCCTGGAAACTTCAATGTCCTTTAATTGATGCAGGGATAAGATTTTTCCCAGAGAAGGGGTCATGATTAAAGTGTGCATCCCACCTTGTTGAAGAATTGAGTCACCTCCACATGCTGTATGTGACTGCTGGCTTGAGGGTATTTAATCCCATGTACGAACTCTAATCAATTGGTAATGGCCACCTGGAATGTTGTGTTGAGAAAGAGTCTGAGGGCTTCTCTGGTATTGAGAAAAAAAAAAAAAAAAGCAATGCCTGCCAAGACCACCAGCTGGGAGTGAAGACCAGGCCTTGGTTATCCCATTCTAATGCAAGAGGCATGGAAAGTTATTAACCATTTATTAGGCACAGGCTTTGCCCTATTGCCAAAGCTGACCATTTATTTGGGTAAATACAATTCATGACTTTAACTACTCACATAGTGGGGAAATGCCAGAATAACTAGAAAAAAATTTTTGGAAAATAAGAGTAAGCAGGGGCAATTAGCCCTAATAGCTATTACCATATTTTATTGATGTGTTTTCTGTGAGGTGGTGATGTTAACATTTAATATCTCTAAAACTGAGGCGCATCTTAACAACTCTACCACCCAGGGGACAGCCCGCGCTGCAGTTACCTTTGCAGGTCCACACACATCAACACTTGTTGAGTGTCAGTGACTTGGAAGAAAAGCCGGGAGACCCTAGTGGACCCCTTAAGAAGAAATGCTGCATCATCAAACTAACCCTCTTGAAGACACAGAGGACGTCTCGGAAAAGAGGGCTATCAACGGTCAGAATCAAAATATGACAAAATATGATAACAAAAAACAGAACCATCAATGGTAAGAATCAAAATATGATTCAGAAGAGACGGGTTGAAATGGCAAGCGGCTGTCCCGCCTCCAGAGTCGGCCCGTCCGCGCCGCCCCGTGATCGGGAAGACCTTCAGCAGCCGCGACCCTCGAGCAAGGGGTAGACGTCCCAGTCATCCGACAGCACATCCCACCCAGATGCCCGTGATAATGGAAAGATGCAGGGGTGAGAGGCAACTTCCTCTACTGGATAAAACCATGTTCCTTGCCACACATCGTGTCAACGTGAGTGAAGTAATCAAAATAATCAGACGGCGCTTGCAGCTGAATGCTGACGGAGCTTTCTTGCTGCGGGTGAATGGACAGGGCGAGAAGGATGAAGATGGAGTCCTGTAAATGGTCTATGCCTCTCAGAAGACATTTGGAATGAAACTGTTGGTGTAAGGCTGGAAGATGCATCTATTCCAGAATTTATTTAAACCCTACACCAAGACAGAAAATAAAGTGCCGTCACCAGCTGAGCTCCACCGGTCACGCAGCTGCAGTGCTCCCACCTAGGAGCCTCAGGAAATTGTTCTTGTATTTCAAGCAGGAAAAATTGAGCTCCAGATGAGCACATTCAGTTTGGAAAGCTATATCATTTAACCTAGGGCATCTTGCTCTCAAATTTTAGAAGTTTTAAAATAAAGCACTTTACATTCTAAGTTGTGCAAAAAAAAAAGGAGAGAGAGAAAGAGAGAAATGGATTCTGAATACGAAGTTTTAGGACTATCTCAGCCAATTTATTTTGCTTATATTTTCTTATTTTATGTGTGTCCAAATGTGATATATGATAAAATTTTATGTCCAAGTAAGTCTAAAAGTGCTCTTCCAATACATGTAAATTAAATTTTTAAATGATAAAGCATCATATCATGGTTTAATTGCTGGCAGTTGTTTTCTTTTGTAGGGGTACATAAAATAATAGTGGACATTACAATCGATGGCACCTTAGATTAAATTGTAAAGAAGGATTTTATAAAACTTAACAGTAGCTAATTTTTCTTATGTAAAGAAGGATTTTATAAAGAAAAGAGTTATGGGCCCCATCAGGCTAAGAAAAACAACCCGGGACTTCCCAGGGGTGGTTATCTGCTGCCTTTGTTATGCAAGGTTTTCTGCTGCCTTGGTTATGCAAGGTTGTAACTGCCAGAGAAAGTTTATCTAAGAATGCAACTGAAAAGGTTGAGTAAGGGAGTTTTGCACGAGACAGCTGCTTCTTGCATGAAGCAGCTCCCATGACTCATGCGCGAAAAATGTTTGTTATCTGCTTCTTGCAAAATGTTTGTTATCTACTTCTTGCAAAATGTTCGTTATCTACTTCCTGCATAAAGCAGAACCTGTAACTCATGTTCAAACCTCAAACCCCACCCCCTTATCCTGGCCCTCAAAAAGCTTCCCAAAACCTAGGCTCGGGGCTCTCTGTTCCTGCGCGTTCAGTGAGCCCCACGCATGTGTGGTAAATAAACCCCTTGCGTGTTGCATGAGAGAACGTCTCTTGGAGTCCTCCTTTGCGTGGCAAAACTCTCAAATTCTTACAAAATGAATAATGGGCTTTGAGAGGCAATAATAATTAAAACATTATATTACAGTGCACCACAGATGCAACACTTCTCCCCGGCAGTGGTGACTGTGAAAGACCCTGGGGCCAGGATGGAAATCACAGAAATAGACTCAAACACTGATAGAAATTCGGTGGACAATAAGGGCACTTCAAGCCAGTGGGGAAAAGATGAATGTAACTCAATAAGTGGGGCTGCATCTGGATAAAAAATGGAGTTGGATATTCAAACATGTTCAATATCTAAATGTAAAAGTAAGTAAATAAATAAATCATTAATACATCTACTAGAAGAAATTGATTTATTGATTTTTAACAATCCTTTACAGATACAAAACAAAATCTGGAAAGACATAGAACAAAATAAATTCAACTTCATAATAATGAAAACTATCTGTGTGGCAAAAACCATCTCTAAAAAAGTCAGAAGACAAGTGACCAATTGGGGAAAATATTTACTACTCATTTAAGGCTAATTTCCATATTACCTACAAGACCTAAACCAATTATGATAATGGTATATAATAATAACAAAACAAGTCAATAAAAGCTTGGGTAAAGATTGTGCACTTACCACTCAAGGAAAAGAAAACACAACTGGATTTTAAATCTCTGAAAAGATGTTCAAACTCACAATAGAGAAAAGCAAATCAAAAGTATATAAGGCAACTTTTTCGGTTTCTTTTCTAATCTTGTCAAGAAAACATTTATTTTCCTTTTAAATTTTTGTACAACCTTGGTCTTTTTGATACAGGCATTTAAGGGAACAAATTTCCTTCTGAACACTGTTTTTGCTGCATCCCATAAATTTTGATATGTTGTGTTTTCATTTTCATTTGCCTTAAGATATTTACTGAATTCTCTTGTAATTTCTTCCTTGACCCACTGGTTGTTTAAGAGTGTGTTGTTGAGCCTCCATATATTTGTGAATTTTCTGGCATTCTGCCTGTTATTGATTTCCAACTTCATTCCTTTATGATCCGAGAAGGTGTTTTGTATGATTTCAATCTTTAAAATGTATTGAAACTTGCTTTGTGCCCCAGCATATGGTCCATCTTTGAGAATGATCTGTGAGCACTTCAGAAAAAGACATATCCTGCTGTTGTGGGGTGTAATGTTCTACAACTGTCTGTTAAGTCTAGTTTGTTTATTGATCCTCTGTCTAGATGTTCTGTCCATTGATGAGAGTGGGGAATTGAAGTCTCCAACTATTATAGTAGAGGTAAGACCATGTTTTTACCAATTGAATTATATTTTGTAAAAAACCAAAATGTTTGATAAAACACTGGGTCAGGGAGGATAAATTGATAAAACCTCTCTGAGAGCAATTCGGACTACACCTTAAAAATGCACAGGCCCTTTGGCAACAATTCCCCTATTAGGAATTTATCCTACAGCCATACCTGTCTGTGTAGGAAGTGACATATGTATGAAGTTATTCATTGTAGGGTTACATTTTTGTTTTTAATAGATTTTATTTTGAAGCCATTTCAAGCTTACAGAAAAGTTGAAAGCAAGATTCAGATAACTTTTTTTCTTGCCTTATTTGAGAGTAAATTGCCAACTTCATGCTCTATTACTGGATAAATATTGTTTAATGCATAGTTCTTTGAAAGAAGATATTCTCCTAGGTAACCACAATACAGCCATTAAAATCAAGAAATGAACAAATATGGAAAAGAAGAAAACTAGAATAATCCCCGTGGTGTTGCATTGGAATAGGAAGTATTAGTGTGAACTCATAATATTCCATATTATGACAGAGAGAGAAATAAATGTAGGTGTGTGTGTGTGTGTGTGTGTGTGTGTGTGTGTGTGTGTGTGTGTGTGTGTGTATTCCCTAGCTCTGTCCCCTGAGAGGACCTGGAAGTAGCAACATCCCAAAAGCATTGAACACATCTAGTAACCAGTTCTTGACTTCTGAATATCATTTTCTGTAAAACGAATGAGGATGCTAGGAGAAATGGCTGATTTCAGGACTGGGCAAGGCAAGAGAAGGAGGAACTTGGAACCCTCTTTTAAGACCACGATGATGTTTTGGAACTTTTACCGGCTTGCTGAGTACTTCTGCAGTATGAAAACTGCTGTATTAAAGCCTGTAACAACCTTTACCATTAATTTAGTCTTTACTATGTGTTAGGTACCTTTTGATATTATTTTGATTAATCTGTTCTACAACTGCAAGAAGTAGATTATTTCTGCCTTAGAGGTGAGGAAAATTGAGGCATACCAGTAACTTGACCTAACATAGTTGATCCCTCTTGGGGTCCCATCACCTCACCCTGAGTTCCCCTTTCTGGCTGTGCATCCCATTCTCAGGAGGACCCCTAGCAGCCTTGCTGTACCCTCTGACTCTGCCGCCTGGCCTTTGCTACTTGGTTGGTCAAGAGATTTAATACTTGAACCAAGCCGGGTTAAACAGAATCTTAGGATACATGGAGACCTGAGACATGAAACGAAAGAATGAGAGACACACAAAAGAGGAACCATTGGGGTTGAGACAAAAAAAAAAAGGTCTGGAAAAAATGGTCCATTGAATTGTTGAGTGTTTGTCAATCCTTCCAAAAAATTCACCTATTTTGCATAAGCTAGTCTGAATCAGTTTCTATTGCTAGCAGTGGGAAGAGCCTCAAGTGATACACAGGAATCACTTATGGTAAAGGTGGGATTTGAACTTTGGACTCCAAATCCTGCTCTTTTCCATTATACTACACCATCTTTCCTAAAAACTATTTATTCACACACTAACATCTGTACATATCCACAGTTCTCTATTCTAATAAGGCTTATAATTGGGCCATTCCAGGCCCAAGTCAGTCTGGCCGCCCTGCTAGAGAGACCACGTAGAGAGGCCGTGTGGAGAGGGCGAGCCCTGGGATACTTGGAGAGGCCCAGTCACCCCGCTGTCTCCTTGCCAAGATGTCACACAAGATGATGCCCTCTGAATGTTTTAGCCCAGCTGCCACCCAACTATGGCCACTAAAACCATTCAGCTAAGGCCCTGACAGCTCACAGAATTGTGAGAAATAATGTGGTTGTTGTTTTAAGCACTAGGTATTGGGGTGGTTTGTTATACAGTGATAGATGGAGAATAGATGGCTTCTCTGAAAAGATGCCCTTTAAGATGGGAACTAAAAGGTTGAGTGGAGAGGCACTAGGGGAAGGCAGGCCTAAGCAGGGCTTTTAGGAAAGAGTTTGGAGCATTTGAGGAGCTGAAAGAGGTCAGTGTGGCTGGGATGCAGAATGAGGGGGAGTGAAGGAACAGAGGAGGTGAGAGAGGGAGGCAGGGGCCAGATCAGGCAGGGCCCAGTAGTTCTTAGCAGGAGCCGGGACTTTGTTCTAACTGCAATGGGGACCCACTAAAGTTAAGCAAGTATAAGGCATGATCAGGTGTTCAGTTTTCAGACATGTCCCTGGCTGTTGTGTGGGAGGATGGATTCGGGGTAGTCAATGTGAAAGCAGGAGACCAGTTAGAGGTCGACTTGCAATGTCCCTGTGAGAGGTGAAAAGGTGGCCGTGAAGATGGAGAGGAGAGGAGCTCAATACCTATTCTGGAGGTAGAATAAGCAGAACCTGGTGATGAATTGGATGTGGGGTATGAATGAGAGGGAAGTGCCAAAAACGACTACCAGATTCCCGACTTGACAACTGGGTGGAGGCTGGTGCCATTTTCCGAGATGGGGAAGAACTGTGGGCGGACAAGATTTGGGCACAGTGTGCAGATCAAGAGTTCACTTTTGCACATATTAAGCTGGAAATGTCAGGGAGCTATCAAGTAGAGATGTGAGTAAGCGGATAAATATACAAGTTTACAATTTAGAAAAGTGATCTGAGCTAGAGATACACATTTGGGAGTCACCGGCCTAGAGCTGATATTTAAAACCATGAGAAGGAATGAAATTGCAGAGAGAGGGAACAAAGAGAAAAAGCTCCCAAGAGCACTAGCATCAGATGCTGTGTAGAGGAGGAAACTGGCAAATAATCTGAGCAACAACTTAAAGCTGCAGGAAGCCAATGCAAGGTGTTTCTACCCTAAAAGTTCTTTGGATATTTGAAGACAGGAAGCGCTCCTGAGTTTTCTCCTCCAGATTATGCCTTCCAACTTTCCATGGCCTTCCCTAGCAAGGCCCTAATTTTGAGCCTTTCACCATATAAGTGCTTCTCCTCTCAAAGCTCCTTTCTTGTACAGAGTGTAAACTCCAGTTGTGATTGACCAGCGTGGGGTAGAAAGGGACTAACCGTGAAATGTGTTACATCCTAAACAAGGAGCAACAACAGGACAGCTGAAGACAGATGGGCCACCCGCAATTGTTGCTAAGAGATTCTCCATTGCTTTTCCCACCTTTAAGAAAGAGCTGAGGATTTCGAAGAGAGCCCCATAAACAATTTAATGGGTTCAGGCACTCTCTTTCTGCCTTGACAGCCTGGATGGCAGAGAACGAAATTGTTTCCTAAAGCAAAAAATAGTGTAAAACTTCCAACAAGATGAGGGTGTCAGTGGGCTGCTTGCCCGCTTTATGGGTGGGAGTGCAAGATGGATTGTTTGGGAGAAGCCAAAGCCTATAAACACAGAACAGGAAAGTCGTCCATCTTTTGCTCATTTACTCCACAAACTGTTTCAGTGCTGAGACACCGCCCAAATCAATGGGCAGTTGTTCTTTTCCAAGTCCTGGCTGGAATAGGAGGCCCGAATTCTCCATCAAACACGTTCAGATCCATTGCAGGGTTTGTCAACTCTGATGACTACAGATCTGCCCAGAAAGCCAGAAAGAAAGCTCGGGAACAGTAAACCTGTACACACACACACACACACACGCCCTACACACCATCCTCCTGCATGTGAAAACATGTGCTGAGTATTACTTTGGCAAGAACATTTTTCTTTATTCCTTACCACTTTGTTTTCTTTCTCCCTTCACTTCTAGCATAGCTGGAGGCTTTGCAAGACAGAGATGTGGTCAGCATGAAGAGGCAGAGGTGCAAGAGGAGGGGCCCTCGGCATGGGTGAGAACAAGATTGCTTTGTCCTACAGATGCTCCACCCTGCAGGAGGCTGGAGACCAGAGAGAGAAGGGACCCCCAGGTGACCACTGCAGTGATGTACCCTGCATGACGTGTGCCTTCTTAAAGAAAGGTCTGGCCCTTCCTGTGGATTTGGGATGGGAGTGAATGAGCATAATCATACTAGAGCTGCAATTCTCAAAGTAGGGTTCCCCCACACTGCAGCATCAGCGTCTCCTGGAAGTCAGGAGAAATGCCAGTTCTTAGGACCTCCTCTTGACCTACTGAAGCAGAAGCTCTCAGGGGTGGGGCCCAGCTATCAGTGGTTCGGATGCAAGATCATGCTTGAGAAATTTTGCTCCAGCAATAGGACTTTCTTTCTGATAATGAACTATACCTACATGCTCTTTCAGGGATTATGTGCATATATTTTTGTAGTTGGAAAATAAGGGGGAAACTTTGTTATTTTTGTGACATCAACTGCAAAATATTAGAAGGAGCAGAAAGACGGGGAAATGACATGTTAGAATCCCAGAAGGAGTTACAGTTTTATGTTCATCAAAATGGGGCCAGGGCTAAAAGAGGTTGTGAAACCCTGATTTAGAGAAAAGGAGAAAGGTTTCTTTGCAGCAGGTCCTCAGGTGCCATCAGCAGGCCTGTGAGAGAAAGCCAGGAACCCATCTTAGCCCCAAGACCAGGCTTGCAATGGACTTTTCTTAAGCTAAGTTCTGTGAGTTACTCAGCAGACCCTATGAGAAAGCAGTGTGCGTGTGTGAGTGTGGACATGTGTGTGTGTACTCACCTGCGTGTATGTGCATGGCTGGGGGGTGGGGTGAGGAGAACAAGAGGGAACAGGGAAACCCCCTTTCCTGAACCCTGAGCATCTGGCTCTCAGCCCCCAGGGCAATGGCATCTCAAATGTACCAGAGAACCCAGAATGCAAAGAGTTGATTTCTAGTTTCCAGGGAACGCTGAAGTTGCCTCCAGTGCTACTTCTTTACTGGCAGCGGTTCTGAAATGCAGTGGGTCCCACCCCCAGAGATTCTGGTTGCATTGGTTTGGTGTGAGCCAGGAAATCTGCATTTTAAACAAGCCCCTCCCCACCAGGCAATTCTGAGACACTAGAATATCAACAAACGCTTTTTTTTTCCTGTGCCGGTGGTGGAGGTGGTGGCCACAGTGCTTAAGGGAGGGGAGCGGAGGGGAGTCGCTGAGTGGTAAGGAAGGAAATGTCCTCGACATTGGCCCATCCAGTGGGTCTCATCAGTGGGCCAGTCACTAAGCAGCCATGACGACCGCCTGGGTGGGGAGTGTAGCTGTGCACACATACAGGTCTTAGCCCAGGCAGTAAACAGCAGGTTGGGGGCTGTGCCTGGAGCTGCCCAGTTATCAGAGGCTCATTACCACGAGGCCACGGCCGCCTGGACCTCCTCGGCTCTCAGGGTTGAAAAAGAAGCTTGCTTGGGAGGGTCTGCAGAGCAGGGGAAGCCTCTGCACATGCCCCTGTGGAAGGTAGGAGAGGCATTGACGCGTCGATTCTGCAGACAGGTCAGCGTAAAGGGGATTATTTGATGAACTCTGTCTAGTCACTCCCCAAAACACCCAAGAGAGACTTCTGAGGTGGTGGAAATGGTTCATGTCTTTGCGGCCCAAGGGTGCTGTCCACAGCCACGGGTGCCAAGGGAGATCCTGAAAAGTGGCTACTGTGGCTGAAAAACTGATTTTAAAATTTGCTTTAATTTTAATTGATTTAAATTTGGATTTAAACAGCCACACCCACTAGCGGATCCTGCATGGGATAGCTAGCTAGCCTTTGGCCCCCTTCTCAAATTATCGACCGCATCACAACGCTGGGCGGAAGGCAGCTCACTGGGACCCTCCCGGGAAATGGCTGCTTTTTTCCCATGGCAGGGAGCAGTCTGGGCGTTCCTTGTGCCAAAAGCTGTGGGTGTGAAGTCTCCTGCCTCCTTCCAGTCTCGTCACTGCTCTTCAGCAGCCCCTGATCCCGTCTGGGGACACGTCCCTGAGTGTTTTCACAGCAGTCACTCCTGTCCCAGGGCTCTCAGCCTTGCCTGGTTCCAGGTCCCAGGACCCATCTGCTGCTGGAAAATACGCGCTTCTCTGTAGTTCTGGAAGGAGTGTGCAGGGGTAAGTCAGGAAAGGGACTCCCGTGTGCCCTGCGTGGAGCACAGGCAAGCTTCACGATTGCCCCCTCACGCTCATCTTCCTATTTTCTACTTGAAAGATAAAAAGGAAGACTGATATAAAATAAAACAAAGCTGTTCCAGATGATGCCACATTTAGAAGACAAGTGCTCAGACACTAAACATCCCGCTGTGGAAAAAAAATATGGACCCTCCGCCACAGAGGGCACCCCCAAATGGACAAGCAGAGTCCCTGGGGACAACATGCCTCAAACAGGCTGCAGATAGCGTTTGTTACTTCTGACAGATTCAGCACTCCTCCGCCAAGGCTGGCGAAAGGCTTTCCTCTCAGCTCCCACCCAGGCTGCCCCTGGCAAGGCTGCCCGAGGCTCCTGGTCCCAACTCCTGACCTGCCTGGGAGGAAAGGCTGTGAGGGGCAGGGTGGCCAGCTGGACTGGGGTGACCCCGTGACCCTGGAGGCCACCAGACACAGCGCTGGGGGGAAAGGAGGCACTAACTCCAGCACTTGATTCAAAAAAGATCTGGAAAAGTAAGATGAGGGCGGGCCACAGTGGCTCAGCACGTAGAGTTCTCGCCTGCTGTACTGGAGACCCGGGTTTGATTCCCGGTGCCTGCCCATGCAAAAGAAAAATAAAAAAAGAGTAGGATGAGGTGAAATGGTGATGCTGGCCTCGGACCTTCTTTTTTTTTGAACAATGAGGATTTATTAGCTTACAGTTCAAGGCTTCGAAAATGTCCAAATCAAGGCATCATCAAGGTGACATTTTCTTCCCAAAGACCAGCCTCCAGTGATCCTTGGCTCCTCTGTCGCACAGCAGGGCACATGGCAGTATCCGATGGTCTCTCCCTCCTCTTCTGGGTTTCATTGCTTTCAGCTTCTTGCTTCCATGGCCTTTTTCCTTTGTCTTGCTTCTGTTTATAAAGGACGCTGGTAATAGGATTAAAATCCATCCTGACTGAGGTGGGCCACACCTTCTTAACTGAAGTACCTTCATCAAAAGGTGCTACTTACGATGGGTTACACCCACAGGAATGGATTCAATTTAAGAATACATTTTTCTGGGATCCATACAGTCTCAGACCACCACTGTGAGGTTTAAAAAAAAAGAGTAAAGACTGAAAAATTTCATGATATTTTAATAGACATTCATTTTGATATTAAGCACTTTAAAAAAACAGAAGGTAACTATTGCTTTTGTAGTGTATTGGCAAAACACAAGCAATTATTGAGTGGACTAAACAACTTATCAAAATTCAAATCAGAATATTCAAGGAAACTTAGACTGTTTCTTCTCCAATTTTTGTGTGCCTATGCGTCACTTGAGGATCTTATTAAAACGTAGAATCTAATTTAGCAGGTTTGGGGTGGGGGCCTATGAGTCCACATTTCTAACGGTGTCTCAGATAATCTATTCCTAAGGAGTTTCAGACCACTTTCAGTTAGAGCATCTTGGTGCAGTGTTCTTCAAAGCAAGGCCCCTGGGTAAGCAGTATCAGCCTCACCTAGGAATGCACTAGAAATCAGACCCCACACTGGCTACTTAATCAGAAACTATGGGGGTGGATCCCAGCAGTATGTGATCTAACAAAGCCTCCACTTTGTTAAAAGTTTGACTACAACAGCAGGAATTTAGTGTTTTTTTGTACCAGGGCTATCAATCAGAAAAGCATGGAATTTCAGGGACATGTATCTCGCCCACTCCCCACTTCTGGAGAGTCTGATTAAGTTGGTTTGTTAGGAAGCCTGGAAAAATAATTAAAAAGTCTTCTTGTGGGAGAGGATGGGAGTTGGGGGAAGAGGATGGAAGGGAGAGGGGTAGTGATAATAAAAACCATGTTGAGAAACACTGTTTGAGAGAGAAAAGAAGAAAAGCCTATTGCAGAGAAGTTAAATGGCTCTAGCATAAGAAACAGAAATAAATGTCTGTCCTTCTAATTCTCAGGCCATTTCTTTTCTGGGTATTTCAAAATGATGCCAGGAGGATTTATAATAATATAAGATGGTCTCTCTCATATAATGGACGTGATCCCAGCATGCTGGTGTCCCTCCCTCAGGAGATAAAGAAACAGTCACTGATTCTGAATTGTTGTCTGTGACAAAGCTAACTCAGATTTCTGTGCAGTCAATTACATTCTGTTTCAGGAGAATTGAAATCACAATATGGGAATTGGAAAATTGCTTGAGAAGAGCTGTAATAGTCACCTGGGAAAAACTTTGAAAATATATAGTAACTATATGGCATATAAAAGCCAAGATCACAAATCTATGGCTATTAAAATTACTAAAATTCTCTTAAATGTTGTTTAATAATTGTTTAAGTATCTTTTTTTTCAAATATTATTTTTAAGAGTGGTAGTTTATTTCCTTCTAACTTATGTTTTAAAACTATTTCAGTTAAAAACGTTTTTTTCTTTAGCCCACATACTTAAATTTATTATATACTAAAGATCTTGAAAGTAAAGATAAATCCTTTTTGAAATTTCTATGATTGGAATAGAAAATATTCACTTGAGTATATTTTACTTATATGCTATTTTTCAAATATCAGGAATGCTTACTAATACCCAGGACTCCTCCAGGATCTCATTCTAGTGGCAGCCTCTGTACCCTTTTAGGAAGATGTGTAGGGGATTTTGGGGAATGTCCAATTCCTTAGCTTCATAGACAACAGTAAAGAATCTGAGTGATGCTGTACCCCTAATGGCTTTAAAAATAGGCAGAGATATTTTGGTTTCACAATGGCTAGTGACATTCAATGGATGCTTTAGTTCCTAGGCTGCTTAAAGCAGATATCATGGAATGGGTTGACTTAAACAATGAGGAAAATGTTCAAATTAAGGCATCATCAAGGTGCTGCTTTCTTTCCAAAGACTAGCTGCCAGTGATCCTTCACTCCTCTGCCACATGGCAAGGCACGTGGCAGCATCTTCTGGTCTCTCTCTTCTTGTCCCAATTTCATTGATTTCAGCTTCTTGCTTCCATGACTTGCTTTCTTTGTCTTGCTCCTTCCATTCATAAAGGACTCCAGTAATAAGATCAAGACCTGTGGTAAATGATGTTAGTCACGCCTTTACTGAAGTAGCTTCATCAAAAGATACGAGTTTGCAGCCACAAGCATATATTAGATGTTTTCTGGGGTACATACTTGTTCTTTCCACATGCAAAATACATTCACTCTGTCACATTATCCCAAAAGTCCTAAGTTAATTCAGTAACAATGTTAAGTACAAAGTCTCATCAAAATTAGTTATAGATGGGGTCTATCCTAGGGCACAATTCCCCTGTCTACTGCCTTGTGAAACCTAGAGAATAAGTTGTCTACTTCTGACATACAATGGAGGGATAAGCATAGGATAAGCATTTCTATTCCCATAGAGAGAAATTAAAAGAAGATCAGAGATCATGGGCCCCAGATAATTCTAGAACCCTGCAGGGCACACTGCATTAGATTTCAAGGTCTGATATTCATCTACAGAAAAATGTTTGGTCCTCTGGGCCTGGCGGAGCAACAGCACCACCCCTTCCAAGCACTTGCACCGCGGCTTTGCTCTCCGTGAATGCTAGGGTGAAGGCCACACTCTCTGAGAACACTGGAGTGACAGCCAAACATTCTGCAATCCTTGAGAAATAGGTTCTACCATCTTAGAAAATTGGGGTAGTGGCCAGACACTCTGCAACCCCTGGAAAATAGGCTTCAACCTCTGAGAACACAGGGGTGGTAGCACTCTTCATGAACAATGGAATAGAAGGCTTGCCCTCTCCAAGCCTTTTCACAAATATGGGTGGATGTGCTGTCTTGGCCAGAGAAGATTTCTTTGGTTCAGACTTCAGTTTTCATGGTTCTGCACTTGACGTAATTTTTCCTTCAATCTGTCCATTTTCTGTCCCTTTTAATCCACACTGTCAGTGGCTCTGTTCATACAGATCTTGCAGAAAGCTTGTCAGTTTTGCACATAGTACACTAGGGTCCAAACCATCAGTCAAAGAATTTTCCACAAATCTCTTCTGGATAACTGCATTTCCAACTCTGACTTCCATGGAAATTGCTGACTGGCTCTATGTTCAGTTAAGCTTTCACATGAGGCACTCTTCTCTGGGAACTCACTATACAGAAGCTCAGAATTTTCCAAATCATAGACTTCTGGTTTCTTTCTGCCCAGAAATTCACTTCTCAACCTATCTCTTTCCTCTCACATTTTATAATAAGCTACAAGGAGAAACTAAACTGTACTTTCCACACTTAGGTTGGAAATCTTCTCTGTTAAATATCCAAGCTCTTCATTTCAATGTCTTCCTTCTGTCCAACATCAGCACTCAATTTTTCCAAGTTCTCTGCCACTTTAAAAGAAGGATTGCCTTTCTTTCACTTTCTGATGATGCATTTATCATTTTCTTCTAAGGCCTCAATAGAAGTACCTCTAATATCCATATTTCTATTACCATCTCTTCAAGGTCATCTTAACTTTTTCTGTCAAACGACTCACAGTTCTTCCAGCCCCTACCTGTTAACCAATTCCAAAGCCATTTCCACATGTTTGGTGTTTGTAATAGCAGCACTCCTCTTTTCTGGTACCGAAATATTTTAGTTTCATAGGCTGTTTAAAGTAGATGCCATAAAATGGGTTGGCTTAAAAAAATGGAATTTATTTAGCATTTGAGGATAAAAAAAAAATGTCCAAATCAAGGCATCATCAAAGTGATGCTTTCTTCCTAAAGTTGGTTGCTGGTGAACTTTGGCTTCATTGTTACGTGGCAAGGCACATGGCAGCATCCCTCGGACCCTCTTGAAAGGTGGTTCCTAGAGAGGAGAGAAGGGTCGGGGCTGTTCTCAACAAAGTGGCCCTGGGTGTCCAGGAAAGACTCCTGGCCTGGACACGCCACCCAGCACTGCTGGCCCATCAGGGGGGCATGGGTGGGTGGGTGGGGGTGGGGGTTGGAGCCTCTCAGAAAATCAGGAGAGGCCTCCTCTCTGGGCAGAAGTCCTCCTTTATGGGCCGGGGACCAAGCATGGGAAGGGAACGAGAGCAAACAGAGGTCTTGGGGTGAAGCAGGACGCTGAGAAGGTGGGAAAAAAAATCACTCCTCCTTCCCCCTTCACGGAACAGCTACCGCCCGTCTACAGCGGTCTTCTCTACAATTACTGCTGCCCAGAACGTTGGCTGGGCAGCTCTGACTGGGTGGCCCCAGCTCTCTCCATCAGAAGGGGAGCTGGATAAAGACCAGCAGAACCATGAGCAGGGGTGGGTCCGCCCTGCAGCTTTGCAAAGGTTCGACCGGAGGGGTGACGGGGCCTCCATCCTCAGGATGTAGCGGGAGGCACAGCTTGCCACGTGGGCCTCCAGGGCCTGCCCCTCCCTCCTGCCCTGGAGAGGCTGAGAGCGGGCGGGTCAGCGTTGCGGGCTGTGACTCATGTCTCAGTCTCCCCGCACGCCCCGCCCTCACAGGCTGCTGGAGACATGACTGCTTACTCCTTTTATTTATTCCCTGTTCCACAGCCACCTCTCCTCACCCCAACCCACGACTAAGGTGCACCCACCACCCCCAGGGAGTGCTGGGAGGGCATTACCGCCACTGCAATCATCTGCTTGTTTGGGCCCCAAAGAGTCTCTGCCCCCACCAGCATCAGCTCTTCTTCCGAAATCTCCTGGACAGCCCCCGTGGTTGGGACGCATGGTCTGCACAGTGAGAATGGATCCTCAGCCTCTGGTTTCCTCTGGTTGTGACTATCGGCTCCAGGCTGGCTAGGAATTCCTTCATGTCGGTCATTTCACCAACGTCTAGTGTTTCAGAAACAGGGTTGTTTTAGAGCTCCCAGGGATCTTAGAATTGAAGTCATCCGGTGGTACACGCCAGAAGATCCAGCAGCTTTTTTTTAACATGGGCAGGCACCAGGAATCGAACCCGGGCCCTCGGGCATGGCAGGCAAGCACTCTTACCTGCTGAACCACCGTGGCCTGCCCGATCCAGCAGCTTTTAAAACACCGACATGACCAGGCCATGGTCCAGAGACATCCACTAGTTGGCAGAGCTCTAGAACTGTGCTTTTTTTTGTTTGTTTTTTTTTTCAGTGAGCACCCCTGTCCTCCTGGTTGGGAACTTCTCTGGTCCACCCCTTCATCTGGCCCAGAGGGAAAGGCAAACTGCACAAGGCTCAAGCGGATGAAGCAGAGCCAGGACTGGCTGCACTGCCAGCCTGCACCTCCTCTGCAGCACACAGGAGGCCCTAACGCCTTGGACAGGCCACTGAACCCCCTCTGTCTGCCCAGTGCCCGCAGGTCTGCCACCCATGTCCTGCGCTCTTGCCCTCAGCCTTTTGGTTGCACCATTTCTCCAGCCCCAAATGCCCTCACAAGCCCTCATGTCTCCCTTCTCCGGGAGGCGGCTCCATCTATCCCCCATTAATGCCCCTGCCTCTTCCCTCCCCCCACCCCCATTCTCAGCTCAGCTCACAGCGAATCCCCCCCCACCACCACCTCTCCTGACCCAGCTTCTGGCACCCAGCCTCACAGAGCACCACGGGGCTGGGATGTAACCACCGGTGAGTTTGTCTTTTCGTTTTGGGAGCTCCAGGAGGGCAGGGAGCCTTCTCACACCTTCCGAGGAGCTTCACCCCAAAGGGTGCAGAGTAAATTAGAGGATGGGAATTGACAAGTTCCCACCCCACCCCCACCCTCACCCTACCCCAGATTCACACCTGGGGAAGGATGCTGCGCTTTCAGATGTTTGTTTTTAGAACTTCCCAACCTGGGTTTCCTTTACAGATTAAACCCTGACATTTCCCACTGCGGAAATGTTCCTAAGACAAGAAAGCCCACCCGCTCTCCACGCAGGGTAGCAAGGACCAGGGGCTGGGCAAGGGCTGGGGGTTTGAGACAGTCCCTGTACATCAGGCTGACCAAGAGAATGTGGGAAACTTTAAGAAGAGTGATGATGTCACCTGGCAGGAACAGGAGACAAGTCTTTTTTTTTTTTTACATATTCAGGGAGCCCTCAGGAGCCCAGCCCCTTTCTTCTGGCTGTTTCAATTGCAAGGACACAGGGAAACTGCCAAGTGTGCATGGCCAGTGGCCTATGGCTCCTGCCGTCTCCTGCATACTTGAAGGGGCACCACAGCCCAGGGCCGCTGCCCAGCTGGGAGGGCAGGCTTTGCCGTCACCCCACCCCGAAGGGCACAGGCATCTCCCTGCTGGTCGCCAAGGAGGGTTCAGCCCAGAGACCTGCCCTGCTCAGGACTTTCGGCCCAGAAGTGCTCATCCAGGAGCGGAGGAAAGTTGGTGACCAGGGTCTGTAGCTGCTGGCAACTCAGGGGGGGTGTGGGCAGGCAACTCCCCACAGGGACCTGCAATCCATAGCAAAGCAACTGTGACCACGTGCTCAGGGCAGCCCCCGTAAACGTGCAGATGGCAAGCAGCTGCGTGCTCTGGGGCACCTCTCTTCTGTCCTCTGATGCTGTGATTCTCCTTGACTTAGTTCTTAAAAACTTTCCTTTTGCTTATAGTGTTAGATCTCTTTCCTCCTCCCCCCGCTTCCTCTCCCTGGCATTTCCCTGCCTTCCCCCAACAGGCTCTTATCTTCCTCCCTTACACTGAATTTCTTCCAGTCTCCTAAACATGTCCTTCCGGGGTTCAGTGCCTTTGCTCTTACTGTTCCCTCTGCCAGCACTGCCCTTTCCCTTGGAAAACTTCTACATATGCTTCAAGACCCAGCTTAAATGTTACCTCCCAACACCATGAGACAGAACTAGCCTTCCAGCTGTGCAGTGTATTGCCACTTTTCTGGCCCCTATTGCATTGCTGGATATGTAAGCGATGACTATGTCAACCCCTCCCTCCCCTGGGTGAGATCCTTCAAGGGAAGGACTACTTCCCTAAACCCACTATGTAACACAGTGCCTAGTACCTGGGAATTGTCAATAAATATTTCTTGAATGAATGCCACGTCTACATTCATCCTGCCACCCCGTGCTCTATTGTCCTCCATCTGTCTTATCTGGAGACTAAATTCCTGGTGATTCATTCTACATATTCCACGTATAAATCATGGAGTCATCACATGGACTGTTTGGCAATGGGTAGAAATACAAAAATACAAAAGATGGGGTCCCATCACTCAGTTCCAGAGAGTGAGTAGGTGCCCAGTCTTCACTCTTCAGCTCACCCTCCAGCTGAAACAGGGAGGAAGGCAGCAGGTGCCACTGAGGACTCTCAGAGGAAGGGAACGCTCCCTTGGTGGGGGTAGTCCAGGGCCGTCTCCCAGGGGAGCAGGTCACGTTTGTAACCCCATGGAGTGAGGGGAATGAGGGGGTAGGAGAAAGGCCTTCTTGGCCCCAAAGGCAATCTATATTTCAGGATATATTTGGGGAAAGGCAAGGTAGGGCTGTTTGGCTGAAGCAAAAGCCACTGGAGGGAAACTGCCAAAGGTGAAGGTGGACAAGGAGTTGGCCAAGGGCAGCCAGCATGTGGCTCTCAGCAGCAGGCGGGCTCCAGAAGACTCACGCAGGGCGAGATGGGCTGGCTGTGTAAACAGGGAAGGTTTGAGAGTTTCCTCACCTCTCTGATGTTTCCTAAATCCCATATCTAACAGGGGTTTGGTTCAAGAGGATCTCTCCATCCACCAGCCTCCAGCAAGATGACCCAAAGAGCCTTCCCTACCCCTCTTCCCATAGCAGAGTGAGACCTGTGGGCCTCTCAACTACAGAACAGACACATCTTTCTTAGGTATCACCCACCTGGAAGGTACCGAGCACAGCACCATGAGAAATACTGGAGGACAGAGGCACACACCCCTGCGCACTGACCTCATACAAAGTAAAATACCTGAGAAGGTCGGGGGACGGGAGGGAGCAACTGGTGTCCCTGGGCAACTGAGAAATTAGAATTTAAGGGATGATTATGATTACATTTTATACAGATATTCTTTTTTACTTTCCAGTATATTAGAGTAGACAGAGGGAAGTATCTGAAATCTTCAAACTGTAATCCAGCTGCCTTGCCCTCTGATCATGATTGTATAGCCTTTATCTTGTGCCCTTGTGATTGATTGTAAAAAGCTTGTGACTGACCCTCGCATGTACCTATTTTGCAGTTTTTTACTTTAGAACTTGCAATCACTAAAAACAGCCCCTAATGTTGATTAATAAAGAGCCTTGGGTCAGCCCAGAACTAACCCACCCTGTTCCAGTTTGCTACCTGCCGGAATGCAACACACCAGGGACAGATTGGCTTTTAATAAAAGGGGATTTATTTTGTTAGTTCTTCAGAGGAAAGGCAGCTAACTTTCCACCGAGGTGCTTTCTTATGTGGGAAGGCACAAGATGGTCTCTGCTGGCCTTCTCTCCAGGCCCCTGGATTCCAACAACTTTACCCGGGGTGACTTCTTTCTGCATCTCCAAAGGCCTGGGCTGAGCTGGGAGTGCTGAGATGAGGAATGCTGAGCTGCTTAGACTGTGCTACGTTGAGTCTCTCATTTAAGCACCAGCCAATTAAATCAAACGTCATTCATTGCAGCAGGCATGCCTCCTAGCCGACTGCAGATGTAAATCAGCAACAGATGAGCTTCACATGCCATTGGCTCATGTCCACAGCAACAGAACTAAGTGCCTTCACCTGGCCAAGTTGACAACTGACTCTAACTACCACACACCCCAATTCCAAAGTTGTCTTGATAACCAAAACTAGATCTAACCAAAATGGGCCCATCTGACATGTGCAGAACCTGAGACTTCAGCCTGTGTCACCTGTACCTCACTATAATATTAAAAATCACACCCATCATCATATTAAGGCTGCCGTTTTCTTATGTACATTCTGTGACTAAGCGTGTGACCAATCTGCGCATGCTCAGTAATCAGATCACCTCCAATCACGTCATCTGGGGCCACTGTGCTCATTATCCTAAAACCTGCCCATTTCTTTAATCCTGTAAAACTATCAGAATTACGGTGGTTCGGAGAGACAGATTTTGAGGCAGATAGCTCTCTGCTTTTCAGCTTCATGCTTAGCAATTTATTTTTTCACTTTTGAAACCCTGGTGTCTCAGAAATTGCCCATTTGACCACAATGGCCAAAGAGTCTGCTGCCTTTGTCACGTAACAGGAAGGGAGAGTGACACTGGAGGGACTGGCCAAGCAGAGCCCTTCTGCAAGCGAAAGGGAGAGCACTTAATAGTCGTGCTGGAATAGAGGCATCTACAGGGGCTGCCCCTAGCCGACCGGGATGGAGCACCCAAAAAAATCTTTCACAATTCCAAAATTTCAATCTCCAGACCTGTTCTCATCCTGAGTTCCTATAAGCAGCTCCCTGCTGGGCATTTTCATTTGGATGTTCCGTAAGCTAATCAACCTCGGTGGGTCAAAAATGAAGGCAGCATCTCCCCCAGGCCCCCACCCGCCATGGCTGGCTCCTCTTCCCTTCTCCATCTAGAGAGGCGACACTGGTCTCTACTCGTGCATCCCAAGCCAGACCCTGCGGGTTCCCGGTTCTCCCCACTCACCCTGCCCAGGCAGTCATATCAAGAGCTGTTGGTTCTGCGTCCCCCTGTCCCCTCCCACCCTGCTCAGGCTCCACGTCTTTGCCCTGGACAAAGCCTCCCAACCGGCCACGTTCTTCTGTCTGTACCTCTGAAGTGCATCTTCTTTAGGGAGGCAGACAGGTCTTTAAAATACACAAAACGGATCGGTCACTCCCCTCCGCGGCTCCCCTTGAACTCAGGAACCTGCAGGAGCACCTGACACCTCGCCTGAGCTCACACCTCCAGCCCCGCCTCCGCCCGCTCCCTCCCTGTTGGCCAGCTGGGGCTTCCAGAACGCACCACCCTGCCCGCCCTCCAAGCCTCGCTCCCGCTGCTCTCGGCCTCGCGTGGTCCTCCCGGGGCTCAGAGGGCACCCGCCGCACAATCCACTCCAGACGCTCCTTCATTCCTTCACGGGACACAGTGTTAGATGCTGGGGGTGGGGGGAGGGGTGTTTACAAATAAACACAACAAAAGACAATGCAAATGTGGAAAAAAATGCTAGTAATGAATCAATTCAGGTAAAAGGAATTGGGGGGTTGGCCGCACCATCCTTTCAACTTTTCTGTGGGTTTGAAGTTTTTCAAAACAGAAAAGCAAGTGAAAAAAAAAAGATAAAATAAAATAAAGATGAATAGAAAGTCATTCAATTATAAGTTTATTTTGATCTGATTTGAGAAACCAGTTTTCACTGAAATTCAGAGTTGACTCTATATTTATCAGTAAGTTTTTTAATAGTATGTATTTAAGTTTGGAGAAAAATTAGGGAAAAAAACCCCAGAGAAGTGGATAAAAGAGAATAAAATCACCCCAAATCTCACCACCCAGAGATAAATAAAATTGTTTCAGAATATGCCTTCCTTGTATTGTTCATGTGCAGCTATGTTTTTGTTTTGTCTTTGCTTGGGCAGGCCCTGGGAATCGAACCCGGGTCTCCGGCATGGCAGGCGAGAACTCTGCCTGCTGAGCCACTGTGGCCTGCCCCAGATATGTATTGAAATACAAAATGGTTTATGCTAGTTACAGTTTTATAACCTGCTCTTTTTACTCTGCAGTATATTATAAACACCTTTTCATATTGATAAATACATTGGCATTTTAATAGCAGCACCACTTTCTATTGAATGGGTGCCCCATAATTTATGTAACCTTGTAATCTTCCATGATCTTTCTCCCTGCCCCCAACACAAAAACACAAACCCTAAATCTCCGATTCTGGCATCTACCGAGACTGTAACCCAAAGAAGGAAGTCAAAGTTAACACCAGCTCTTTGTTTAGGGAGGTGACATGTTGCTATTTGGGCTTCAAAGAAAAGGATGAAAACTGACAGGTTAAAATTAACTGGGAAAAGCTCCTCATCTAAAATGCCGCAAGCATCTCAATAGGTAGAGGCAGATCTGCTTGGCAGCTCTGCCGACAAAGCTGTGGGCCATGCCTGGGCCGCTGGCAAGATTGAAAGGAGCTAAAAATAGACCCAGAACTAAGCACCAAGCTTTTTCTGAATTCATAGGCATAAAGGCTGCCCCAGAAGGTCTAGTGTCTCCAACATTTTCCATCCCCGATCTGTCACGGTGCCTGAAATCGCTATGGGTTACAGTTTTTCTAAAAGGCCCCTTTCAGAAAGCAAGCATCCAACCTGGGGAGGAGGGCAGAGTGGAGAGGGCCGGAGTTTTGGAGTCAAATGGACTAAGGCTCATATTCTGGCTTTGCCCATCACCAGCTGTGTGACCTTGAGTCAGGTCCTCAACCTCTCTGAGCTGCTGTCTTCAATGTAACAAGGAGATAACTGGCCAAACTCATGGAGTTGTTTTGCAAGTGAAATGGAGCAGTGCCTGGAACAGGGTATCAGGGTGAACAAGTGGGATTTATCATAATGATTACTGCAGATTTTAGCTTGTATCTCAGCTTAGTGGGGTATGGTCTGGCAAAGGCAGAGCTCATGGAGGAGAGGATTTAGGTGAGCTGAGTTTTCACAGGGTTGGCAGTGAGCACGAGTCTGTACAGCAGAGCAAAGGAAACAGGTTTGCACAGCTAGAGTCAAGCAGGGTGCTGGGGGCAGGATGGGGCATGCTGGCATGGTATCAGGTGCCTCATTCTTTGCCACAGACCTCTGGCACTCACAAAGGTAGCATTCATGGTGTCAGGTATTCTCTGGGGACACTGAAGTTTTGTGGTATATAACAATTGCTCTTTTGCTAAGATACAAATTTGAACCACATTAACTCAGTGAGAAGGCATGTCACAGAGACTGCTAGTAAACTACCTCGTAATGAGCTTTATAGCAGCCGCATTGAAAGCCTGGACCAGGGGCCAGGTTTACTGACCACTAGACCCTGGCCCTAAGCCTGACCTCTGCCCCAGGTCCCCGTGGGGCTCATTACACAGGTAGCTACTTTGCCCTGATTGCAAACAGACGCCATCCCAAGTGATGAGTGAGTGGGGCAGCAATGATCACCTTCCAGGTATACCGGTGCCACCAACTGCAGTTCATGCCCTTAGATGGGGACTCCGGAGTGAAGGCGCTTTCACCGTGAAACCCCGTTATTTTTTTTTATTTATTAAACATGCCAACATACAAACACAAACATTCTTACCATATGATCATTCCATTCTACATATATAATCAGTAACTCACAATATCATCACATAGTTAGTTGTATGCTCATCATTATGATAATTTCTTAGAATATTTGCACTGATTCAGAAAAAGAAATAAAAAGAAAACAGAAAAAAATTCATACATACCGTACTCCTTACCCCTCCCTTTCATTGACCACACTAGCATTTCAATCTACTAAATTTATTTTAACATTTGTTCTCCCTATTATTTATTTATTTTTAATCCATATGTTTTCCTCGTCTGTTGATAAGGTAGATAAAGGAGCATCAAACACAAGGTTTTCACAATCACACAGTTACACTGTGAAAGCTGTATCATTATACAATCATCTTCAAGAAACATGGCTACTGGAACATAGCTCTACATTTTCGGGCAGTTTCCTCCAGCCACTCTGTTACGCCTTAACTAAAAAGGTGATATCTACTTAATGCATAAGAATAACCTCCAGGCTAGCCTCTCCACTCTGTTTGGAATCTTTCAGCCATTGACACTTTATTTTGTCTCATTTCGCTCTTCCCCCTTTCGGTCGAGAAGGTTTTCTCAATCCCTTGGTGCTGAGTCCCAGCTCATTCTAGGATTTCTGTCCCACATGAAGCGCTGTTTTGAGACGGAGCATCCTCCCTTCAGCCCCTGAGCTTAGAGCAGGGTGACATCAAACATCCTCTCCACCGCCAAGAGATGAAGTCCTGGGGAAACCCTAGCAGACCTCTGGTCCTGCAGCCTGTCTGAGGGCACATGAAGATGGGGGTTCAAAACAGACCCCATGAGACCGAAAAGAACGCCCAGAAGCCACCTTGCCTCCCCTACTCAGTCCGCTGTCAAGGTGAACATGTTACTGAGCCCCAAAACCCTGGGCAATGGCTCCTGGGCTCCTACAGTCAATATAAAACAGAACACAGAGAAACCACTCCTCCCTGACCCAACTTCTCCCGGCTTAGATCATGTGGCCAGAGGGATGGCTGGAAGGGACTGAGCCCAGCGGCTTGCCCCACCCCGGGACATCAGCTACCCCAGCAGCTGCTCCAGGACTGCCAGCCACAGAGGCAGGCAGGGACATCCTGATCCAATTACTCAGGTATGTTCAGAAGGGAAAAGTGATGACAGAGCTCTCTGCACATTTCCCAATGCATATCAAAAACAACAAACCTCAACAAAACAAACCACAGGGCCTGAATAAATTGACTCCCAGATGCTGGCCAAATAATAAGCTGGTTGGACAGTACAGGGAGCAAAGAGG
This sequence comes from Tamandua tetradactyla, assembly GCF_023851605.1. Classification (NCBI taxonomy): domain Eukaryota; kingdom Metazoa; phylum Chordata; class Mammalia; order Pilosa; family Myrmecophagidae; genus Tamandua; species Tamandua tetradactyla. The sequence goes on along the minus strand of NC_135343.1, from coordinate 19,720,107 downwards.
AGATAAATCAGTGACCAGGTGAGCAAAGAGCTCTCACCCCTCACCCAGCACCAAGCAGATTCTTAACGAGATGTATCTACTGACCACCTCGGAATCCTCAGCTCCCAGAGCCCCTGGGCAGGGTGGAAAGGGGCCTCTTGACCAAGCGCATTCCGTCCTCACCAGGACTTGGTTCTGACAAGGAGCTCCAGAGAAGGGCCTGTCAGCAAATCCTCACTGCTGTGGTTTGGGCCTTGGGACTATATATATGCTGCCCCCTGGATGGAGCAAGACTAGCACCCAAGCCTGGCCCCTCTCTCCCACCTGCTCAGGAAGGAGGCGTTCTTGAGGTCCAGAGAGTTGGGTCATCTCCAGGGACAAAGGGAAGCCACTGACATGGCCTGTTGGGGGCAGAATTAGAAGAGGCTTTATCTTAAGCATTCCCATAAGTAAACCATTCTTCAACGTCATCTGAGTTGTTTGGTAGGAAGCCAGCTGCCTCTTCCTGGTGGGGATGACTGGCCAAGGCTTTTTCTCTTCAATGATTTCCCCAACAGAGTACTGACATGGTAGTGGCTGGTCCGAGTACAGCCTGCCACCTTACCCTGGGACCCACAGATAAACCTTGTGCTTGGGGCTAGATGTGTTAGCCTGGTCCTGGATGGGATGATAAATGTGGGCTGACTCCCTTCTCCAGAGTGCTGGAGACAAAACTCATCCCCTAGCTGACAGTGGCCTGCTGGACATGGCTTTCCCTTTTGTCCCAAGCATATGTAAAGCAGCTCACTTTGGCCAAGGGCAATTCCCAGAGTGAAACTCAGCTACATCCAACATTCCTCGCAGCTGGGGAAATGGGTGCCTCATTCCTGCAGGGGGATCTGGGTGGTGCCACGTAGCATCCACCACAGACTGTCACACAGGGAGAACCTTCCGTCTGCTTTGAAACATTGATTTATGGTTGAGCCTCATAATCCCGGCAGTTTAGCTTCATCCCCATCTAATGAAGTTGCCTGCTAGTTTATGGGTTCACATCCACCCTCCACAAGACAGTAAACTTCCTGAGTCATGCACTAGGCCAGTGGTTATCAACGTGTGGTCTCCAAACCAACAACAATATCACCCCTAGAAAATTATTCTAATTGCAAATCTTGGTTCCCACCCCAGAAATACGGAATCAGAAAATCTGGGGATGGGGCCCAGCAATCTGTGTTTCAGCAAGCCCTTAGACACACCCTCAAAACTGAGAACCACTGCTCCAGATATTCTTCCTTCTAGACTCGGAGCACCAATAATTACTCAGGGCACATAACGGTCTAGGGGATGATTTGAAACAACCTGTCCTTGAAGCCTTGGGACTGAGCATTAAGATGCTCATAGCTTAATGTTTTGCCTGCAGTCTGGATGCCCACATTTCCCCTCGGATACAATCAGCTCTGTGTAGTGAAGAATGTAATCTTGCCCAAATAGAGGGTCAGCCTTTGCCTTGGGCTTCAGGGAGGTCATCTCTAACCCCTGGGATTGTCATGCCTGATACAGTGTCCTTTTCTTGCCTGGAGGTCTTAAGTTGTGCTGAATAGTTTAACTGTGATTTAGGGTAGGGGATGGCCATACCTGATAGTATTTAGGGTAGAGGCTGGCCAAGCCAGAAGGTCTAACCATATGACTTATGGTGGGGGCTTTGAGTCATTCAACATCAGCCTTGCCCTCCAGAGAGGCTTGGGACTGAGTTCAGCGACATAGACAGTCAACCATGGAGCTCAGGTAAAACCTCTGGATATCAAAGCTTGGGTAATCTTCCCTGGTTGGCAATATTCTGCGATACACACATATTGATGCCAGGAAAGTAACAGTGTCCACAACTCCATAGGGAGATAATGACTGGAAGCTCCACATTTGGAACCCTTGGATGCTGCCTTATGTGCCTCTCCCTTTGGCTGATTGTGATAAACTGTCACAGTGCATATTTTAGCTTTCAGTGAGTTCTCTGAATGCTTCTAGTGAATTATCAAACCTCAGGATGGTTTTTGGAAATCCCTCCCAAAACTTGCAATTGGTTTCAGAAGTGAGGGTAGGCTTACGGACTTTGCTCCCGCTAACCTTGAAAGCCCCTCCTCTGCCGTAGAGAAGTAGAAGAGAGCGGAAGGATCTTTACAGCTTTGGGACCTGGCTTTCAGTCCCAACTATGTCTGCTACTGGCTGACAAGCCTAAGACATATTGTTTAACTGGCCTGTGCCTTGGTTTTCTCATCTATAAAATGGGGCTAAGACCCACTCTCCCTAGTTATTGTGAGACCAACATGAGAAGACATACCAAAGACCCAGTATTTACTCCATAACTGTTAGCTCTCTTCTTCCCATGTCCTCCAGGGCTCACCTGCTCTGTTCCAATAGACATTTCCAGGAACAGGTCTCAAATTCATTCACTCTGAAAGGTAAAGCACCAGTACCTGAATGTTCTGTGATCCTCTCTGGGGGATTTGAATTTTAGCTGTAGCCCAAATAATTGATTAGACCTGCTTTCTTTTTTAATGTTGGGCAGTGGGGAAGTGAGGCTCCCTTCCCAGCCTCTGGAATCACACTGCATATAGAGTTATCTCCTGTGTCTCAACCCTGGCAAACTTTCCCCAAAGGCCTTTGACCCTCAGGAGCTACCATTCCGAAAAAAAATGCCTTTTGTGGCAATGCCCAATAACAGAGAGCTCAGCAAATCAATCAAGCTTCAGCCAGTGATGTTTGGAGATGTCAAATGAGCACTGGCTGCCCATGTCTCCCCATTTGGGTTGGGGCAGTGCTGGCAACACTTCTCTGGGCCTACTTCTTGCATCTGAAAGTTAAAAATCATCTCCAAGATGGCCCAGGTCTCAGAGTTGCTTGTGGAAAGCTGACAGTCCTCAGAACAGGGTCAAGGACTTCCACTCTGCATCAGGAGAGTAGACACCCAAGGGGGAAGGGCCAAGCAACTTCCACTTGCATCAAGGATGACATGACTGGTTGACTGTAGGCCTTCCCTGAGAGCCTGTCCTAATAGGTGAAAGCTCTGGATGGCTGAAGAGGGAGGGTGCCCAGGTCAAACCAGCCACAAATACATGTTCACGGATCACAGCTTGTTATCCAGCACAACGCTAGTATTGCGTTCCAACTTTTGGTGTTTCCTGAGGTCTTTGTTAATTCCACAAAACAAACCTTGGTGTTGTGTGTCCACCAACTAGAAGAGGGATCAGTTCTTGCCACCACGCCCACAGACAACCACCGTCAACAGCACTGCTCTGAGAAGCTGCTTGACTGAGAGGTTCAAGGGATATATCAAGGGAGCCAGGGCTTGTGACGTCTTTCTCCACAGCAGCCCTGTGATAGCTCCAGACCCTGCAGGGGACCTGGAATCTGTTCCAGCAATGTCCCAAAATAGGGGAGCCTTATGTCGAGTCAGTGACAGTTTTTCTTTGATGCAATTTATTGCAATATATTATATATTCAAATACCATGTAATCATCCAAAGTGTACAATCAGTGTTTCACAGTATCATCATATAGCTGTGCATTCACTATCACAATCAATTTTTGAACATTTTCATTACTCCAAAAAAAAAAAAGGATAAAAGTTAAAATCAGAGTGAAAAAGAACACCCAGGGTGGTGTGATGGTGGCTTAGTGGCAGAATTCTCACCTGCCATGCCCGAGACCTGGGTTTGATTCCCGGTGCCTACCCATGCAAAAAAAAAAAAAAAAAAGATAGCACACAAAATATCCCATATGCTCATCCCCTTTATTATTTATTTATTTGTTTATTTGTCTTTTTTTCCCTTACTCATCTGTCCATACACTAGATAAAGGGAGTGCCAGCTACAAGGTTTCTACAATCACACGGTCACATCCTAAACGCTTGATAATTATTCAGTTATCTTCAAAAGTCAAGGCTATTGGATTACATTTCAACAGTTTCAGGTATTGCCCTCTAACTACTCCAATACACCAAAAACTGAAAAAGGCTATCTACATACTGCATAAGAATAATCTCCAGAATTCTCAACTCTATTTGAACTCTCTCAGCCACTGAAAGTTTATTTTGATTCATTTTTCTTCTTCCTTTTGGTCAGGAAGTCTTTCTCACTCCCACATTGCCAGGGCTAGGCTGGAGGAGAAAATGTCCAAAAGGACATTATTGGTACAATTGAAAAAAGTGGAATATGGATTTATGCTTAATGCCAATGTTAATTTCTTAAGCTTGACAACTGTACTTAATGAGATTACATAAGTTAATATCATTGTTCTCAGGAAATACGCATGGAAGTATTAAATGTTCAAGGAGCATGATGTTTGAGAACCTATTCTCAGATATTTAGAAAATAGATAGGGATGGGAGGTCTGGGTATCTGGATTGGGATTATGTTGGGGTTCTGTATATCGGCTTTGTATTATTTTTGCAACTCTCCAGTAAGCTTAAAATTATTTCAAAATAAAAAGTTAAAAAAAGAGAGCATATAAATATATCTCTACAGCACAATGTTAATCGCTGAATCTGGGTGAAAGGTATATGAATGTTAGTTGCACCATTCTTTGAAGATTTTTGTATGTTTGAATTTTTTCACAATAAAAATTGGGAAAATGCTACATTATATAACTTAATTGGCAAATACAACAATTTTTAAATAAAAATGCCCAATCTGGCAAGGGTCTGGAAAGACACTGACACTAGGGTGAAAATTGGTAAAAATCTGTTTTTAGGACCAGTTGACAATGTGTATCTAACACTTTTTAAAAATGTTTAAATGCTTTAATTCAGTAGTTAGTTCTCCTTATGAGACCCCAACTTGAGATAAAATTTTGAGTTTCTTGGTACCCTTTAGTACAACTTCTGTGCATGGAATCCTATAGCTATTTGGGTTTATAAAATGAATATTCAATATATTAAAGATACAATTTCAAATTTTTTTAATTTATTAAATTTTGGCAACACTTCCAAGAGATTTTTTTTTCCCCTACAACTAAGTTGACTGAATTGCCTTAACTTTTTTTTTTTTTTTTTTTAAAGTATTTATTTTATTTTATTATTTTTTGTTTGTTTGTTTGTTTGTTTTTTACATGGGCTGGGGCCGGGAATCGAACCGGGGTCCTCTGGCATGGCAGGCAAGCACTCTTGCCCGCTGAGCCACCGCGGCCCGCCCCTGAATTGCCTTAACTTTTTAAAGACTGTGTTAATAAATTTAACAAGTTCTATTTCCTTAAGTACTCTGACTACTCCTAGCAAAATCTGCACAGTGACCTAAGGAATTCCTTAACATCACACAGATTTATTTTATCAACATGGTAAATCTTAGAGGTCTCTTAAGCATTTTCAAATTTTCCTTCCAATTTCTTAATAAAGTCTAAATTAATTATCCTATACATATTTTGCTATGGACTTATCACCAATAAATGCCAAGTTGAAAACTTAACCCTAATGGGCAAACTAAATGGCCTTATTAATTGAGCCCTACTGTTGGAGCTGCCTCCCCAGCCTGTTAGGGCTGCACCTGGACAGACCGACCACACCCCACAGGGTCAAGGCCTTATCGTGAAATTTGGGGATGGGCAAGAACTATCAAGAACACAGGGTGTCCACAGCCACCAAAGAGGTAGAGGAGAGAACAAGGGGCTGGGCTTACACCACCCTAGTTCCTCTTCCAATCTCAGCAGATAGTATTCACATCCCCAGGGAGCAATAAGAGGTGGGACCAGAGGCCAGGAGTATTTAGGGAAACTCCTTCCTTTTGGAAACCTCGGGGAATGAGAGAGTCATCTCATTTACCAGCCCCAAGTACACCATGAAAAGATATTTTCACTTTTACAAATGACTCCAGATTCCAAAGACAATGTCTACTCATTTCACGCAGTTACTTTGTGAGCGCCTACACTGGAACCAAGCTCCATCAGATTTCCAAGCTTGTGCCATTGCAACCATGTGAAGGATGTGGTAGGAATCCGGTGGAGGAGGTGTATTTCCTCAGCTCAGCGCATCCTTCCCCCATGGTGCTGCCCACGTGCTGTCTTGGGATTTAATAAAGGCTTTCTCTTATGGTTTGGGATAGTTGATCACAGAGACTTCTGTCTGGGATTAGATGAGCGATTTCCCCAAAGAGGGCACTATGGATATCAATCCTCCAGTAAAGACTCTGAGATGGACCAAGAGGCAGGAGCTTTGATCTTTGTCTAACTGAAACATGCGTAAGAGTTACCACCCATGTAGCCTCTCGACTCTATCTGAACTCTCTCAGCCACTGATACCTTATTTGTTACTCTTCTTTTCCGTCTTTTGGCCAGGATGGCATTGTTGATCCCATTGTGCCAGGGCCAGGCTCATCCCTGGGGGTCATCTTCCATGCCTCTAGGAAAACTTGCATCCCTGGATGTCATGTCCCACATAGTGGGGAGAGCAATGGTTTCACTTGCAGAGTTGGGCTTAGAGAGAGAGGCCACATCTGAGTAACAAAAGAGGTCCTCTGGCGGTGACTCCTAGGCACACCTATAGGCAGGCTGAGCTTCTCTGCTACATATATATGCTTCACAAAAGCAAGCCTCAAGATTGCTTGGCCGATTGATTTGGGTGTCCCTAATATTTAGCACAGTATCCGGGGTTCCCCCAGTGGTAAATTTAATAGTTTCATAATTTTTATCCCATCCCTCAAGGAACTTTGCCTACACTTTTTTTTTTTCCTGCCAATACTTTTTGATTTTCTACTCAATATACTTTGGGATGTATCCAGGCATTACATTAAATTATACAGGATTAAAGCTCTCATTCTTATTCTGGGCTCCCTGTGTTTAGATTGTTTAAATATCTATCCGGACAAATTGAGTGAGATTATGTGCTACAGAAAAAGCCTAGGTTCTGGATATAATAAAACTTACTCTCTTTAGTCTCAAATAGTAGGTGAAGTTCTAAAATACAGGCAATGTCTTCTTTACCCATGTATTTTGAATTATCTTAATCCTCACTCGATTGGCTTCATACTTATCTCTAAATACCAGGTTATACATATATAAAACAGCTCCTCAGAATCCAGAAATAACAATTACCACTCCGGACTAACTGTGACTGCTGCAAGAGCTTAAACTCTAGGCCTTGGTTTTCTTATAAGTATTTTCTAATTGAGACCATTCAATATTTGCTCTTTTTGTTTCTGGCTTATTTTTGCCTCACCAATTGTCCCACAGGTCCATTCACATCGTTGCATGGGGAGTCTGAATCTTTTAAGAGAAATAGACGGAATCTATCCAGGTGGGTCACAGCCACAGGCCTAGGATTTTAGAGAGGCTGGTGCCTAATGATCTCTAGAAATGGACTGGAAGTTTATGTCAGGTCATGTGACTGCCATCACCCAGGACATGGTGGCATGCCTCTCCTGTTGGACTGCCCAGCACAAGCTGTACCGCCAACCCCTATGAGTGGCTGCCTTTCTTCCAGCCTCTTTAGATGCATCTAGTCACAGTTGCACTGAGGAAACTGAGGCAGCTTGGCAGGCTCCTCCCTGAGACGTTGAAACTAGAAGTGGGCTGAGCCTCTCTGAGAGCACTTCACAGATCAAAGATCATCTGTTCTGTCTGGAAACAGCATCTCATTTGCTCCCTGCCTTCCTGGGGCTCCTCAGTGAATCCTATCCTTCATTTGGAGTGTCTTCAGAGCTATACTGTGAAGGTGGGAAGAGTCTATATGCTTGTGAAGTTTGGGCCAGAACAAGAAGACTCCCAGTTTTGGCATAACATTAAAAAAAAATCTTATCATGGGAAAGTCTACTCCATGACATTGTCTTAAGAAATACATAAAACATTCCTCATGGCTTTAGCAGCCAAGGAATATGTTCTTTAGCTATTTTATACCCACCCACCTTCCATTCCTCCAATTGCTCATCCTTAGAACACAGGTCATTCCCCTTGTATTCTCAAAGAAGTTAGTTCACCATTCTCAAAACACAGTTTTAGTGGCCCAACAAAAACCTTTCAATATATTTTGGTACCTATTACCAAAACCTTGTTTAAACAAAACGTTCAGTGGCTAAAGACCACCTCACTTTGTGTGCATAAAGGCCCATGTGCAAAAATAAAATGATTGGCTTCCAGTCTCTGTTGGATCCAAACAAGACACAGATAGGTGATGGTATGATTTAGGGAAGGGCCAGTGTCCATTCCTTCAGTGGTCAGAGACCATATGGATTTGGGTGATTGGACCACTAGGTCAGGCCAACTCTGTTCCAATGGAGTCTCCAGATGGTCTTGGATTTGCATTTTCTGTCACTTAGTAATCCCTGAAAGAATGAGATGCCAGGTTCTCTTGTCTGCCTATGAAAATTCATCCTGAATTCTGATCCATCAGTATTTTGCTTTATTATTCTATAACAGACACTGTTGGCACTCTTCCTAGACCCTCCAGACCCCTTTGAGTTTTTCCACACACCCCTTACCCAACTTCTTGGTTTTTTTGTTTTGAACCCTCCACACCAGGGCTAGTAAAATTTTTCTCAGCTGAAAGCACCTGGGAGTTTGCATCCCCTCCAAGGTAGCTCATGGCCAATGACAGGTATATTAGTTTCCTGGCTGCTAAAACAAACACCATACCATGGATTGACTTAAACAACAAGAATTCATTGGCTATCCTCTGCTTTCTCTTCTAGGTTTCATTGACTTCTGGTTTCTTCCCATGGCTTTCTCTCTCTCTGTCTGAATTTTACTCCATTTATAAAGGTCCCCAGGAATCCAGATTAAAGCCTACTTGATTCAGTAGGTCCACACCTTAATTGAAGTAACGTCTTCAAGAGATCCTATTTACAGTGGGTCCACATCCACCAGAAAGTGGACCAAGACCAAGAACATGTCCAAACTGGGCTGCCCCATTCAATCCACCACAACAGGGTGCAGCGGTGTGGCAGATTGTAGTTTCTAAAAATGGCCGTAGCAATATCTCCAGTCCCTCATGTTCCTGAACCTTGTCGCTCCCCCACCACGAGGTGAAGTCCATTTCCCTTCCCCTTCAAACTGAATGGGACTTCGTGATTACCTCAACATAGAATGTAGTGAAAGTGATACTGAGTGGTTTATAAGGCTAGGTCATAAGAGACAACACTGCTTCTACTTGCCTGTCCGGGTACCTTGACTTTGGAAGTCAGCCACCATTTCTGAGGGAGCCCAGACCACAAGAAGAAGTTATGTATCGATTTACAGGCCGAGAGTCCCAGCTTCAGTCTCAGCCTACAGCCAGGATCAACCGCCAGACTTGCGAGCAGCTGAGCCTTCAGAGGATTCCAGCCCTCAGCCTTCAAGCTGCTCTAGCTGACATGAAGCGGAGCAGAGATGAACTATCCTCATGGAGCCCTGCCAAAACTGCATTCAGGAGAAAGACTCATCTTATCATTGTCTGAAGCCACTATGTTTCAAGATGTTGTATTATGTGACAATAGATACCTGATACAGATTTAGGTATTTGGAAGTCGGATTCTTCTCAGGACAATAAAGGAATAACTTGAGCCCAATAATACAACCGCTCTGCCAAACAGGGTGGTCTCACAGTTCCTGCTCTAATTATCAAGTCTGATTTGGGCTTGCAGATCTCCTCCTCTCCCATTCCCAGCCCAAATCACCTCAAGGCTACACTGGAACGCCTCTATTGACTGCTTGATGCTATTCTGAATTCTTTCCATGCCCTTCCATTCTGGCTGGGCTATACCTCTTGAATATATTTAAATACAGTTGGATTCTGCACAACCTTTCTGTCTTTGTCTGGCTCCCATTGAGATCACTTCAATGGAGACTAAACTTGCACAAAGAGTGCCTCACTCTACCCAAAAGACCTTTTACTGGTGGGTTTCAGGTGCTAGAGGTAGGCCAGAAAGTTGGGCTTGATGGGGGAGGTCCCGTGAGAACAGAAAATCGTTCTCGAATCCCTGCCAACAAAGTATTTTCCCTGGCTTAGTGAGCCAGATAAGTTGACAGCAGTATCTGGGAATTGCTTTCCAGGTAGGAAAGCTGAAAGAGAAAATCAAGCTTGGGCAGGCAGTGCTTTCCAGAGGGCCAGAGGGTTTGGCAGCTGCTCTTCCAGTTGCTGAGTCAGCTGAGGACAGCTATGGGCATTTAATTCTGCATCTAGCTAGCTCCCTCATCACCACTCTTCATCAGAATTAATCCGCCCTTGCTGCCAAGGGTGATGCTTTTCACTTAGAAGTTGAGAAATCAAAAAGAGAAAGCGAGAGGAAAATTAAAGCTGCCGGGGAATGAGTCTTCCAGCTGCAAGCACAGGGTGAAAAAACAGTCCAGGGTGGTACAACGTGGGAGAGGGAGCGAGCCCAAGAGCAGCAGGACAGGCATCTGGGAAGGAGACTTGAGCTCAAACACCAATGCTGTGCCCTGGAGAAGGCTGAGTAGAGTGGGTGTGGGCCTGTGGCCAGGGCATCAGAGCCTGCCTCCAGTCCTGCCTGCCGGGACCTTTCTGCTGGAAGCTAGATGCCCAGCCAATTCAGCTAGCACTTGTGAGTGTCCATGCCTGCCCAGCTCAGTGCCCAGCTCTGTGTGTGTGTGTCAGGGGTGCAGTAGTTTTGGAAGAAAGGCCAAATGCCAGCCTCACCGACACAGAGGAAATGCAAGGCTGTGGGCCAGACTCAAATCACTAGAGCAGGCAGTGGGATGCATTTCCTTTGCCACTCAGTGTTGGAAGACCTGGATTTCAGGCCAAATGACACCACTTAGGTTCATGACATTTTGATACAGCTATTTTGACATGATGTTACACTACAACTGGATGGGAGGTCCAAAATGGCAGCATTAAAATGGAAGGGCCAAGCCAAAGAAGCCAGACATAGAGGACCACATACCCTAAGATTTCATTTATATGAAAAGTCCACAATAGGTATTTTCATAGAGACAGAAAGTATATTAGTGGTTGCCAGAGGCTGGGGGGAGGTGGGGCATGGAAAGTGACTGCTTAGTGGGCTCTTGCCTTTTGGGGTGATGAAAAAGTTCTGGAACTGGACAGTGGCAATGGTTATACAACAGTGTGAACAGTACTGCATTGTCTCCTTTAAAATGGTTTAATCACAATTTTTTTTTAAAAGGTAGGGCCCACTTGTTTGCCTGCTATGGCTTTGGACAGAGTAACCTCTCTGAGCCTGGTCTCCTTCCTCTGGAACAGGAGATGCTGGACCCTGCTTATCCTCTAGGAGGACAGTAGGGAGGATGCAAGACTGGGCTCAAATCCCACCCACAGCAGCCACCTGCCGTGGGTCTTAGGCACATGACTCAGGCTCTGAGCCTCCACGCTGCCATCCACAAATAGGGTTGTTTTGGGTTCAGATTTTTGATGTCTGAGTTGAAAATAACTTTGATAAGAAAACATACTTTTATAAACCACCAAAAAGCATGTGTGTGTGGGGGAGAGGGCCTGGCAGCACAGACTCATTAAATGGAACTTATTAACTATTATTAATTAGTAATTACTGTTTAAAATAGAACTAATGAAGAAGACAGTGAGTTGTAAAATAAAACCTCTAAACCTAACGAACAGAATTGTCATTAACATTTCATAGAAAAAAGGGATTTCGACAGACCTTTAAGGAGAGGTGATATTTCAGCAGGTGAGGATGGGGCAGGGCAGGGCAGGGCAGGGCGTGCATCAGCAAAAGCTTAGAGGCAGGAGCAGGCTGGCACCAGTGAGAAGACTGGTCTGGCTTGAACAGAGGATTTGGGGTACTTGGGGAAGGGCGAGATGTTGGGCTTCCTTAAATGCAGAACAAGTTTTAACCTTACACTATGGGCACTGGGGAGCCATGGATGGTACCTGAGCATGAGCAGTAATACAATGAATATAGTGAGGTAAGAGGATAAGTCTAGCCCACCCATGTAGGAATGATTTGAAACTGGGAGTCTAGAGGCAAGGAGACCAGCCTGACATCTATGGTGCATAAGGGATGGGCCAGAGGGAAGGAGTGATGACAGGAAGGAAGGGTAACAAACCAATCTTAGAGATACCCCATGGAAGATCCACAGAGGTTCATGTGGATTCCAGATTCACCTTGACATCACTACTTCTTGGCTTTTGACATCAACAACACTGGCTGAACTATTTCTCATCTGTGGGTATTTTCCTGGAAAAACTTAGCAATAGTGGCCAAGAAAATGAGTCAGTGGACATATGCAGAACTGAGACAATGAGCCCACGTGGGGAAGGATGTGCACAAGGCTGAGGGTGAGGAAGAAGCTGGCTTACTGCAGGACAGGCTCCACCTGGCCTGTGTGGATTTGGGGGCCAGGCTCAGGTGGGGCATGAAGCTCCAAGACATTGGGCTGCTCTTGCAGCCAAAAAGGCTCATCAGTCCCCAAGTGGCACCCACAAGGCACTCTGGCAGGGAAAGTGGACAATTGCTGAAGCTATGCATCAATAACTGTCACCAGTCCCAGGAGAGGGATCTTGTTCTAGCAGTCTTCCAGAAAAACCATTGCAACAGGCCTAGGGCCAGTGAGTCGGTTAGTAGATGGCTGTTTCAAGCTGAATATGCAGCAGCACAGACACTCTATAGCGACATGGATGCTGAAAACTATAAAACATTGTTGAGAGCAATTAAAAAAGACCTAACAAATGGAGAAAAACACTGCAAATATGACTCAGAAGACTCAGTATTGTTAAGATGTCAATTCTCCCCCAAACTGTTCTATGGATTCAGTGCAATCCCAATCAAAGTCCCAGTAGGCTATTTTGTAGGAGCTGACAAGCTAATTCTAAAATTCTTATGAAATAGGCAAAACAACTTTGGGGAAAAGGACAAAGTTGGAGGATAAACACTGCTTGATTTCAGGGCTTACTATAAAGTTACAGAAATCCAGACACTGTGGTATTGGTGTAAGATAGACAAATAGATGAGTAGAGAAGAGTAAGAGTCCAGAAATAGACTACTCATATATGGACAAGTGGTTTTCAACAAAGACACACAGGCAATGCAGTGGGGAAAAAATAGCCTTTTCAACAAATGGTGCTTAAACTGGATAGCCAAATGCCAAAGAATGAACTTCAATCCATACCTCTCACTATATACAAAAACTAACTGAAAATGAATTGTAAATTAAAATGTAAAGCTTACAACTACAAAAATTCTAGACAAAAACAGGAGAAAAATCTTTGTGGTTTGGGGTTGGGTAAAGATTTCTTTGATATGACACCAATAGCATCACCTACAAGAGAAAGAAACTGATAAATTGGATTTCAGAATTAAGAAGTTCTGCTGTTTGAAGGACACTGTTACAAGAGTGAGAAGACAACCATACTCTGGATGGATGAAAATATTTGCAAATCATTTTTCTGATAACGGACTTGTATCCAAAATTTATAATGAACTTTCAAAACCCAACAATAAGGAAACAAGCAACCCAGGATTCAAAAATGGGCAAAATTGTGAAAATACTTCTCCAAAGAAAATATACCGACAGCAAGTAAACATATGAAAAGATGTTCAATATCATAGTCATTAGGAACTGCAAATCAAAACCACAATAAGATACCACTTCACACCAATTAGAATGGCTGAAATTAAAAAGACTGACCATACCAAGTGTTGGCGAGGTTGCAGAGAAACTGGAAAGCTTATACAGTGCTGGTGGGAGTGGAAAATGATGCAAACACGTTGGAAAACAGTATACTAGTTTCTTATAAAGTCAAACATACATTTGCTGTCTGATCCAGCTGTTCCACTCTAGGTATTTACTGGAGAGAAATGAAAGCATAAACCTGTAAACAAATGTTCATAGCAGCTTCATTTGTGATAGCCCGGAACTAGAATCAACCCAGGTATCTGTCAACAGGGGAATGCATTAAAAAAAATTTTTTTTTTCAAACAATGGAATACTTCTCAACAACAAAAAGCAATGAACTGGCCTCCGGCTTCCACCTTGGCCCCGGCCACCGGGAAGGAGATGTGGATGTGGGGCGTGTGGCCGCCTCCCAGCCCCGGGCTCGCGCTGCTGCTTTGGGCGCCCTGCCGCTCGTGGGGGCGCACCCGCCGGTCCCCGGGGAGGCCACGCTGCGCGGATGGCTGTGCTCCCCCCGTCGCTCTCTTGGCGGCCGCTCTCAGTGCCAGGGGGAGGCCCAGACCACCGACCAGAGATCACCCCTAAGGCCATCCGGAACGGCCTTCACGAGATAGACACGTCCCTGCGCGCCACCTCCCACCTCCTTGGAGGCGAGGACGGGCTCAGCCAGCACCAGCGCAGCGACGGATGTAAGCCTTTCCCAGGTCAGGGTTCTGAACCCTCCCTGCTGAGTGGACGTGGCTCTCCGCTGTCTGGCGTTCACGTTAGCGTTTGGCAGCCCTTCCCCGTAGTAGGTGCTACGAGACCTGCCGCAAAGACAAAAGCGACGAGGAGGAGGGGTCCAGAAGTGCCTCGCCAAGATGTGCAGGAAACACGCGGCTAGCTCAGCATGTTCGGGCGGGTGGAGGAACCGCGGGCCCTCCCTTGAGGTGGTAAGCCGTAGGAGTAAGCCATACCTGCACAGCCAGAGCCGCGTGCAGGAGAACAGACGTCTCTAAAGAAGCTGACAGCTGGTAACAGCAGATGAGGGCAGGAAAACATCACCTTGGACAAGGAACTAATTTTTTTACAGCACAAAGCTGCTTTATTTTGTGACTTTACAAGTCTTTGTATTTAGATGTTAAAACCTCAATCTAAAAAAATAAAAGTGGGAGAGGTCAGGTATTTTCCTGGGTGACACTCCCTTAGTGTGCCAAATTGCCTCCACCCATCCCAGAAAGAGATGTTAAGAAGGGAGAATTTTTGAAAAGAGAAAGTCAGCAACTCAGCAATTGCAATGTATTCCCAAAAAAGGAGGTCCAATGTAAAAGTTCATTATAAGATGTTCAACATTACCAACATCTTATTTGAAAATAAGGGAAAATCTTCCCCTAGATATTTATTTACTATGAAATGCACATTTATGCCTGGAAGGATCTGACTTAATTTTTCTCTATTTTAATTGTTTATATTGTGCTCTTTCTTTATAGCCGGTTTAGCATATGAATATATCATGTTTCTATTAATGACAGGACTAGTTACTCGGACAAGGTTTCCATGTGTGTCTCTCTTATAAACTTGGAGCCATCAGCTGGTAACCTTTTAGGGAGTAAAACCAGGACATCTATGTATTATATTACAGGCATAGAAGATGAGGTGAACAAGATTCAGAAGCACCACCACTCCCATTTTATGAACCCACTAATATGACAGATGCCATATTTTGCCATGATGCTTGCCTGTACTGGATGAAAGATAGATTTAATGAGACAAAGGAAAAGTTGTTTAACATAATACACTTCAGAGCCCTATATACTGTTATGCTTGTTTATTCCCTAGCACTTGTTCCAGATTCTGGGATATTTTAGAAATATCCGTTAGTGGTTTTAGTAAAAAATGTTCTCGGAAAAAGAATAAAAAGGAATGAACTATTAATACATGCAACAATATGGATGAACCTCAAAATAATTATACTGAGCAAAAAAAGCCACACTTAAAAGTACATACCTGTTCACTCTGGAAAATGTAAACGAGTATCTAGTGTGCTCAGTGGTTGCCCTGGGGTATAGGGAGGGAGGGAATTACAAAGGAGCTCAAGGAAACTTTGGGGGATGATATACACTATCTTGATCATGGTGATGTTTCTCCAGGTATATGCCTGGTCAAAACTCAAGAAATTGTACACTTTTTATCTGGACAGTTTCCTTTGTCAATTATGCCTCTGTGAAGCCGCAGGGAAACCTCCAAGTTCTCTGCATTCCATTCCAGGTAAAAGCAAATTCCCCTCAGTGGCCAACATGGCGTGCCTGCCACTGCTTCTCCAAACTCACCTCCTCCAGTCCTCCTTTTCCACTCCACTCACATTGTTCTGCTCACTGGCCCCTTAACTCCCCAGGTGCATTTGCTGTATCCTCCACCTGGAACAGTCTTGCTGGATATCCACAGAGCTGGCTCTCCATTCCCACAGGCCTTTGCTCAATTTTTACCTTCTCAGAGATGCCTTCTCTAACCTGTTATTTAAAGCTGCTTTCTCTTGAAATTTATTGCTTTTTTGTGTGTATATGTTATCTTTCAGAAAAAAAAAGTCAATTGTGATGATAAATGCACAGCAATTTAATGATATTGTGAACCATTGATTGTAGACTTTGGATGATTACGTGGTATATGAATATACAATATATATCAGTAAAAAATAAAAAAGTAAAAATAACTTGCATTCCCTATGCCACTCTACCACTTTCTGCCCCTTTCTTTGCTTTCTGCGCCATCACTATCTGATATATCATATAACTGATTTATTGCATTTATTGTCCATCTGCTTTGCTCAGTGCTTTTCCCCAGCTTCCAGAAGCTTCCAGAACAGTGCCTGGAATACAGTAAGAGTGAAATAAGTTCTTGCTGAATGATTGCCTAGCGGGTGCCCAATTAATCGTAAGAGTTTGATAATTGTTGTTAAGAATGAGGTGGTGTATCTGAGCAAGGCTCTTGCTCAGAGTTTAAGTAGAGGTGACAATCCCTTGTTACTGAACTCAGAGTTCACCATCATGGTTAGGACTCTATCTGGTGCTCAGTGGGGGAAGTGGGGGTGGCTCAATTTTCCCTGCAGAGAAGAAGTTGAGAGCCTGGGGAGGATGCTAGGTTTGCTCAGGTCACTCTGGTGTGAGCGCTGAATGGAGGAGGGGCTCTATCTCCTGGGACAAGCAGGTGTCCGCAGGTTGCTGCAAGCCCTGCAGCCCACAGCTGGGGCTCTCACTGCTGCCTCAAGCTATATGGATGTGACATGACATCCCCCAGTTGCCTCGCAATGATAATACCTTCTATTTATACCAAACACCTCTCTTCCCAGGAGAGCATTATGTTTTCCCAACATTGATTCAGTAAGCCAGCCAGGCTGAACTGAATTAAAATTCACAGCAGCCGCTCACAACAAGCCTACCCGTTTTCCCTGCCTGCTCACCCTTTTTCTGGGCACTGCTCTGATGCTCGCAGCAAAACAGGGACGTCTCAGTCAAAGGCTGGTCTTCTACACACCTGCCCCTCTTGAGGGACCTCCTCTCCTGCCCTGTGCAGACCTCAGGAGGTGGGTTTTGTGTCATTTCAGGGCCTTCTGTAATGGAAAAAAAAAATGCACCTTCCCCTTTCCATAGATATAGCTATTTAAAGCCATTAAAACTCAAAGGTGAGAATTGCTAATGAGGAGACAAATCAGGCACAAAGAGAAATATATGGAGGGTGGTGTTGGGGAATTCTCTAATTGTTCATTTATACTACACAGACAGCTGTCTGCTTGTCTATGCAAAAGGCCAGCATGGATTCCTGGTCGATACAAGTGAGGGATCTCCACTGGGCAGAGACCCCTGGCTCACTGGAGAAGTGAGAAGGAAGGGGCTGATGGGCTCTGCTGGTCCCTTCCCACTAGTACAGATTTGAGTGGCCAGAGACAGCCCTGATCTAAGGGACTGAGAGCAGGGATGGGCTCCAGAAGGCAGTGCTGGCTTGTTTGGATGGAGAAATGGACGTCCCAGACTTCCCCAACCCCCATCTGTACCCAAACTCACACCTACAGTCTCAGCCTTTCTGTGCTCCCATCCAGCTCTGCCCACCTGGCAGAATGCCCGAGAGCCGGGCGGCTGAGAACAGTGCTGGGGCAGGGGTCTCCTGCACACATCCCCACTCGCGACGCTGCCACCCACAGCCAGTGAAGCAATCGAGCGCCGAGTCCTTTTTTGTGGATACTGTGGCCGGGCCCTGTGCCACATTCTGTGTGGGAGGCAGCGTCCCCTGCCCTGGTTGGGGAGGTACAGGTGGCTGGATAGAGGAGGGTTCAAGTGCGTCTCCCAGGGCAGAAGAATCACGTGGCACAGAAGTCCTGAGGTGCTGCAGCCCTCAAGAGCTTTACTCACCACTCTCAGGGTGGGGAGCTGCTGGGGTCAGGTCGCCGTCCTCCTGTTCCCCCACCCCTCACCCTTGCCTGCATCCCCTTGCCAGCTTGGCAGCTTTTAGAGCAGGAGCCCAGCGATGGGAGCAGCACATTCTCAGCAGCAGCCAAGAGTGCTTTGGCCAAACCCTTCACCTAAGACCCTGCCTGCCGCCCCCGCCCCCACCCCCAACCCCTGCCACGGTCCCCTGGTGCTGACCGAGCTTAAGGCCCTTGCTCTTCAGCAGCTGTGGTAGCCTCCATTCCCTGCAGGGGCATGAGGAGTGGGGCACAGAGCCCCAGGGATCACATAAGACCATCCTTCAATATGGCAACTTACCGGCCTCTGAAACTCAAGAGTTTGTGACCTGAACAGAGCCTTCCTTTAACCACATGCTGGCCCGCTCTCCAGAGACGGGGATGTCCAAGCACTGGCCTCCACCAGGTCGTATTTGAAAGACCAGTTTAGACATCTGGGAAGATGGCAGAATAGGCTGAGTTCACCCCTGCTCCAAGGAACAACTAGAGGAGTGATAGAACAACCAGGACAGTAGTTCCAGGATGTCAGTGGCCAGAGAGGGTCTTCTACATTATATAGGGAAGTTCTGGATGAAAAAGTTGAGGAATGGGGATACAGAGAACGGGGTGAATGGGCTCAGTGGGGACTTCACAGGGGACAAGTAGCTGCATCCAGGAAAGAGCTGTGCTCGCAGCTAGCTTGAGATATGACCTTCTTAGCTCCACAGCCCAGAGCTCCTTTGGGGAACCAGTAAACCAACAAACTTACTGTCGCTGCTAATATAGACCATCCAGGGAGTGCACAGAGGCTGCCGATCCCCTTTCCATATGGAGGTCCAGAGCCCTCAGGAGTGCACGACCAGAGTGGGGACCAGAAAGAAAGCCATGCTGTGCCCCACCCCAGCACCCAACACCTGGCACCTCCACACCACACCACTTGCTCCCGCATCCCTGCTCCACATCTCTCATCCCTACACTCCACTCCATGCTGCACCCTGCCCCTATGAGGCTGGACGTGCCCCACATCACTGTACCCTGCCCCACACTACACCCTGCTCCCATAATGCTAAACCTGGCCCTGTGCCCCATCCCATACCCTGCCACACACCTCCTGCACCACATCCTGCAACCCCCCCATGCCCACATGCCTTTAAGTCCTACCCTGCACCCAAGCCCTGGGTTTGGCAGCTTTCAGCACACACTGGGACAGCAGACCTGGCTGGAATTATACTAGGTCCTAGGTCTCCAACCAGCTCACCTGGCTGCCACAGTCGGGGAGAGGCAGGCCTGAGGAAAAGAGGAGGCCCAAGAGCATCATCTGTTGGGAAGAAATGGAAAGTGCAGTTGGGAAAACTGCCTGTCTAGCTTCAAACAGATCCTCAAGTAGAGTTGCATCCCCTGCATAAGGTCCGGGCTGTGGTTTGGTGGGGAAATTACTGATAAACAAAGTGCAAAAGGAGAACTTCAATACAAACCCAAGCAAAATCAAAACCTTAGATGACTGAGGGAAATGAACTTTCAAAATAATCCTATCAATATAATTAAATATATAGTTTTTGCAAGTGACTATGTGATTGCGAAAACCTTGTTCTGATGCTCCTTTTATCTATGGTATGGACAGATGAGTAAAAAAATATGGATTAAAAATAAATAAATAATAAGGGAAACAAATGTTAAAGTAAATTGGGTAGAGGGAAATACTAGCGGTCAATAGAAGGAGGGGTAAGGGGTATGGTATGTATGAGTTTGTTCTTTGTTCTTTTAATTTCTTTTTCTGAAGTGATGTAAATGTTCTGAGAAATGATCATAGTGATGAATAAAAATATACTAGAGATACACAACAGCAAATTTAATGTGGCAGAAAAAATAGTAAGTGAACTAGAGGACAGGACAACCAAATTCAAATGCAAAAAAGAATAAATGGCAAAAATAGATGGAAAATTTGGAATTATATCTCAGGAAAATGATGGACAATATGAAGCACACAAATATAGGAATCACTGATGTCCCAGAAACAGAAGAGGAGAGTAAAAGGCTAGGAAGATTAGTTAAGGAGATAATGGAATAAAACTTCTGAACCCTTATAAAAGACATAAACACACAAATCAAATCTCCCAGCAAACCCCAAATAGAATAAATCCAAATAGGCCTACTCCAAGACACATAATAATCACGCTGTCAAATGCTGAAAAGAAACAGAAAGTTCTGAAAGTAGGAAGAGAAAAGTGACTCACCACATCCAAGGAAAATCACATGAGACTGAGTCAGGATTACTCAACAGGCACCATGGAGGTAAGAAGGCAGTGGTATGATAAATTTAAGGTCCCAACAGAGAAAAACTTCCACCCAAGAATGATTTATCCAGCCAAGTTGTCCTTCAAAAGTGGAGGGAGAGATTAAAATTTTCACAGACAGACAAAGGCTGTGAGAATTTCTCAATAAGAAAACCAGCCCTACAAGAAATATTAAAGGTAGTTCTGTCAGCTAAAGAAAAGAAAAGACAGGAGAGGGAGGTCTGGAAGAGGGCACAGAATTGAAAAGTACCAGTAAGGATAACTTAAAGGACACAAAGAAAAAGAGGGAAAAGAATATATAGATTTGACAAATAAAAACCAAAGGTTCAGATGATAGATTCAAGAAATGCCTTTACAGTAATAACCTTGAACGTTAACAGACTAAACTCACCAATTAAAAGATACAGATTGGCAGAATGGATTAAGAAATATGATCCATTTATATGCTGTCTACAAGAGACTAAGCTTAGACTGAAGGATACAAATAGATTGAACGTGAAAAGGATAGAAGATATTTCATGCAAGCTGTAACCAAAAGAAAGCAGGAGTAGCTATATTAATATCAGACAAAATAGACTTTAAATGCAAAGAAATTATAAGAGACAAGGAAGAATACTACATATTAATAACAGTGACAATTCACCAAGAAGAAATAACAATCATAAATGTTTGTGCTCCCAATCATGACGCTCCAAGTACATGAGACAAAACTGAAGGGAGCGGTGGACGTTTCAACAATAATAGTAGGAGAGTTCAATATGCCACTCTTCTCTATAGAAAGAATAACAAGAGAGAGGATCAACAAGGAAATAGAGAATTTAAATAATCTGATGAACAAATTAGACCTAACAGACATAAATAGACCCCAAAATACCAGTCTGTACTTCTCTAATGTTCATGCAACATTCTCCAGGATAGATTGTATGTTGGGCACAAACGGGTCTTTATAAATTTAAAATGATTGAAATTATTCAAAGCACTTTCTCTCATCACAACAGAATGAAGCTAGGAATCAATAACCACCAAAAAAACAGAACATTCTTAAATATGTGGAGATTAAATAACACAAGCTTAAACAATCAGTGGATCAAAGAAGAAATTGCTAGAGAAATTGGTAAATATCTGGAGATGAATGAAAAGGATGCAACACATCAGCAAAGGCAGTGTTGATGGAAATTTATTGCTCTAAATGCCTATATTAAAAAAGAAGAAAGAGCAAAAATTGAGGACCTAACGGTTCATCTGCTGGAACTAGAGAAAGAAGAGCAAACTAACCACAGAGCAAACAGAAGAAAAATAACAAAGATAAAGCAGAAATAAATGAATTGGAGAACAAAAAAAAGCAATAGAAAGAATAAATAAAACCAAAATTGGTTCTTTGCGAAAATCAATAAAATTTTTGGACCCCTAGCTAGGCTGTCAAAGAAAAAAAGAGAGAGGATGCAAATAAATAAAATCAGAAATAAGAGGGGGGTTGTTTCCATGGACCCCGAAGAAATTAAAAAAAATCATAAGAGGATACTATGAACAACCATATGCCAACAAGCTAGACAACTTAGACGAAATTGACAAATTCCTAGAAATTCCACACAAATAAGCTACACTGACTCCAGAAGAAATACAAACCAATCACAAGCAAAGAGGTTCAATCAGTCTTCAAAAATCTTCCTACAAAGAAAAGCGGAGGGTCAGATGGCTTCACAAGGGAATTTTATCAAACATTCTAGAAAGAACTATCATCAACCCTGCTCAAACTCTTCCAAAAAATTGAGGAAAAAGAAACACTACCTAATTCATTTTACAAAGCTAACATCACT
The DNA here is from genome assembly GCF_023851605.1 of Tamandua tetradactyla. Taxonomy (NCBI): domain Eukaryota; kingdom Metazoa; phylum Chordata; class Mammalia; order Pilosa; family Myrmecophagidae; genus Tamandua; species Tamandua tetradactyla. The sequence continues at coordinate 19,698,065 of NC_135343.1, read as the reverse complement.
CTAATACCAAAACCAGGTGAAGATGCTAAAAGAAAGGAAAACTACAAGCCAATCTCCCTAATGACTACAGTGCAAAACTTCTCAATAAAATACTAGCAAATTGAATCCAAAGACACATTAAAAGAATTATACACCACAACCAAGTGGGTTTTATACCAGAAATGCAAAGGTAATTCAACACACTGTATTTGTGAATACAGTACACTAACAAATCAAAAGGGGGAAAAATCGCATGATCATCTCAATTGATGCTGAAAAACTGTTTGACAAAATTTGACACCCTTTCCTTTTTCTTTCTTTAACTTTTTTTATTGTATAGTATAACATATATACAAAGCAAAGAAATTAAAGCACAATAGTTGCACCTACTCTTTGAGACAAAGGAAGAAAGTTTTATTTTGTCCAGAACCTAAATTTTCTGTAGCACATAATCTAACTTAACCTGTCTGGATAGTTCATTTGAAAAATCGAAACACGGGGAGCCCAGAATAAGAATGAGGGCCTTTAACACTGTATAGCCTAATGTAATGCCTGGATACATCCTAGAATATATTAAGCAGATAATCAAAAAGTATTGGTAAAAGTCCCTTGGGGGATGAGAGAAGAAACATGGAACTGTTAAACTTTACCCCAGGGAAACCCTTGATACTCTGTCAAACATTAGGGACACCCAAATCAATAGGCCAAGCCCTTGATCTTGAGGTTTATTCTTGTGAAGCTTACGTATGTAGCAGAGAAGTTTAGCTTACCTACAGATATGCCTAAGAGTTACTTCTGGAGGACCTCAGTTGTTGCTTAGATGTGGCCTCACTCTCTCTAAGCCCAACTCTGAAAGTGAAGTCATTGCCCTCCCCACTACATGAGACATGATATCCATGGGTGAAAGTCTCCTTGGCGGCATGGGAGATGACTTCCAGGGACAAGTCTGGGAGATCCTCTTTTCAATATTGATTTGAACCCACAAGCATGTGATCTCAAGCCATCACTGCAGGGAGAGTCTGACAAGAATGGACCCAACACTGAAGCAACGAGACTAAGAAATATTGAGAGAAATACCAGCTATTACTCATGTTGTCTGAGCTCTTGCATCAAGCTTGGCCTGAAGCTAGAAGTATCTTTAGACCTTTTAATTTTGTGAGCCAATAAATCCCCTTTATTTTTATTTTATTTTATTTTTTGCATGGGCAGGCACCGGGAAGCAAACCCAGATCTCCAGCATGGCAGGCGAGAATTCTGCCACTGAGCCACTGTCGCACTGCCTGTTTTTTTGTTTTTTTTTTTTAAGCTAGTTCAAGAGTAGTACATTTCCAACATAGAAAGTATTTAAGTATTGAAAATCACCTCAAAACTGCAGTTTGGATGTTGTCCTGTGTATTTCCTAGATTTGTAAGATTTGGGGTGATAATAATAATGATAACGATATCAATAATAGCAATCACCTTACTTCATCACAGCAGGTTTTGGTGTACCAAATATGCTTATATATATGTTGTAAAGCAGAGTGAACGTTTGATTAGAATAACAGAATATCAGCCAGGGGCAGACTCAGGTGGGTACTTAGTATGTGGAGGGCAGGCTCCAGGATGGCTATGTGTGTGTGTGTAATCGGCAAGTCCTCCTTTCCTAGATCTTCTTTCCCAGCCCCTGTGGCTGACCAGGACCTTCCTTCCAGAACTGGCCCAGTGCACACAGGTGGGACACATCAGTGCCCACCCTAGAGTTGGTGATGGATTGGCCAAGGAGTGTACCTGGCAGGAGGCGTCCATTCCAAAAGGCTTCTGTCTTCCAGAGTAGGGGCGACCCACCTCAGGGACTGACCAGCCCATCACCCCCATCCCCACTCATGTCCTGCCCTGGATGAAGAAATACCGCAGTCACTGAGCCTCTCAAGAAACTTTTCCCAGGAAATAAGGAGGTTAGAATGGGGTGAGATGGGGGTGGAATGTGGGCACCAGGCCATTTGGGGCTGAAGTCAGACAAGCACCCAACTTACATTCAGAATCTGCTGAGCCCCAACAGTGCTCCAAAAGCACTGACCCTCAAGTCAATATATTAAGGAAGCTACTGCCCATTTATTTGAAAGTTTAATGAACCATCTTTGGGTGGCTCTATGCCTAAGAAACAGGGGACTTTTCGCTAGAGGATAAAGCAGTGATTTGCAGTCTCTCTGAGATGTGGAAGGAATCCAGCCTGCTAGGGTAAAGAACAGGAGGCAAGAGACGAATAGCAGGATTGGGGGTGCCCTGCAGATGGATGGGGTTAGATAAGGAGGCAACCTCACAACTCCTGCCCCATCCACAGCTTCATTCCGTTTCCCACCAGAGCCTGAAGCCTTCATCTAGCCCACCTGGTCAGGTCACAAAGTTATGAAAACAGCCTCTCTACTCCTTGTGGAGAAAACATCCACACCACAGAAAGCCTTTTACAATCACAAATTATCTAACTCCTCTGTGCCTCAGTTTCCTCATCTATACAGTGGGGACAATAAGACCTATCCCTTAGAGCTGTTATGAGGACTACATGCCTTTATCTACAAAAAAGCACTCAAAATAGTGCTGGTAACATGGTATGTGCTGTATAAATGTTAGCTTACAACAATAACTACCGTGATTTGTCTAGAATGTGGTTAAAATCTCCGAGTAACATGATGGGGATTTTCTTACTCATCCACAGGAAAATATTTACAAAGGTTTTCATAGATTTACTGGTACCACAACTCTGAGAATTCTCTGTTCACAAGAGTGTTTGGACATCTTCGGGGGAGGTGGTCACCGTAATTTCAGTTGATAAATCTCCCAGGTCTCTTGGGACTGACGATTGGACAGAAAATTGGTAGGTCAATTTTCTGAAATGAAGTTGCTATTAGACACTTCATTAATTGAGGCTCATCTTTGTCATTATCTTCTCAAGTGGCCACAGCGATGTCTTCAACACCTGTACCTTCTAGTGCTTTCCGCTGTCCTCATGGCTCTACTCATGAAACATAAGAGGGTCACAAACCCAATCCACACGCAGGGGAAAGTCCAGCATGTCCTTTCACCCTCTCCAGCAGTAATGACCAACACTTGGAAAGAGCCCCGCTCCCTCTCTCAGGCCCCTTACTTGTAAGGGCAGGTCACTGTGCTTCCGTTTCTGAAGACCCCACCCCCGGCAGAGGGCTTTTGTGACTAACAAATGAGCCCATGTGTGTGAAAGGCTTTATTTTTAATCAGTGTGATTAAAACAAGGCAGATGGATGGGAGTATTAAGATGACCCTCTCCACGTCTAGACCCTTCTCCCCTTTCAGAGCATTTACACACCCAAGAGAAAGACAAACAGCAAAAGAAATCACTTTAGATTCCATGGATCCAACCCTACTAATTGGGCATTTCATTATAATTCAGATGTGCTCTGTGATTGGGGAATGGGAAAATGGTATGAAAGGAGAATAAAAACAAGAAATAACTATTTTATTAGTCATTCATCCTTTCATCATTTCTCAAGCACTAGATGAGCTCCTAGGGCTGCCGTAACAAATAGTCACAAAACTGGGTGGCTTAAAACAACGAAATATTGTTCTTTCACAACTGTGAAGGCCAGTAGGCTGAAATCAAGGTGTCAACAGGCTGTGTGTACTCCAGAGTCTCCAAGAGAGTATCCTTCCTGGCCTCTTCCAGCTTGTGATGGCTCCAGGCATTCCTTGGCTTGCGGCAGCACCACTCCAATCTTCGCCTGTGCCTTCATATGGGTCTTCCCAGGTCCTTCTCCCCATGTCTCTGTGTCTCAAACCTCCCTCCGCCTTTCTCTTATAAAGACACCTGTCATTGGATTTAGCTCCCCGCTCCCAATCCAGGATGATCTCATCTAGAGATCTTTCGCTTAATTATGTCTGCAAAGACCCTTTTGCAAATAAGGCCACATTCAAGAGGTTTTTAAGATTTGGATATATCTTATGGCAGCTGCTGTTCAACTCACTACAAGCACCCACCAGAGGCCAGGTAGTACATAACTGCCTGCCCCCAAGAGGCTATAAATCCAGTCTGGGAGAAGGACCTGCAGCTGCAGAATTATCCTGCCTGGGGGAGTTGATGGTCTCCTGGTAGAGAAAGTGGCAGTCCTATTGCTATGCTGAGAAAGGAAAAGGAGTTTCCTGGTGAAGAAAAGAAAAGCACATTCCAGGAAGAGGTAAGAGCAAAGAAGTGGAGTTGTACCTGTGTCCAGGTATGTTTGGGGGAGGCTAAGACATTCCTTGAGGCTGTAGCATCAGGTGCATGCAGAGGGTAGCGGGGTACTGGGTGGGGGGAGGGGAGGTAGCAGAAGCCAAGGCCAACACTTCGATTAGGTCAGAAGGAGGAGAGCCTTGGGGGTATCTCTAAAGAGATTTGGATTACTCCTCTAGGCTGGGGATCCAGCAGAGGAGCACAAGCAGGGCAGGGGGTAGGGGGTGGTCAGGAGTGTGTTTTAGGAAGGACGCTCTGGCTGTGGAGGGTGGAGAGCAGAGGGAGGACTCTCAGGTGGAGGAAGCAGGGGGATGGATGCAGCTGTCCAGGTGAAGGAAGGCTAGGACTGGAACCTCAGCAAGGGCAGTGGGCTTAGGGAGAAGCAACGGTCCACCTAAAGGAACTTTCTAAGGCGGAGGACACAGGAGTTGGGTGTCTGCCTAAGTGTGACAGGTGAGAGGGAGGAAGTCGGGGCTCTAGACCAGGTACCACCTGCCCCACAGTGAGACCTCAGGAGAGTCAGAGACAGCCTGGGAATGCAGCAGCCGCTGCTTAAAATAGGACATGGCTTTCCCATTTGCTCAAGATAGGAATTCCTAAGAGGCTTAGGAAGCCCCACAGAGTCTGCACATGCCGTTCCCTCTGCCCGACCACTCCTGGCACTGCTGCACCCTCTGTCCTGGTCAGGGCTGGCACATCTCATCCCTACCTTGGTCAAATCCCCTAGATGCACAGTCACAGAGCCAGGGTGTCCCTGTCCAATTTTCATTTACTCGCATGGCCTTTGATTCCCCAAAGGACTGAACCTCCGTGAAGGCAGGAACCAAGGCCATTTGGGCTCCTGGTATCCAGCACCTACCATGCACCTGGCCTGTAGTCTGTGCCCCATGCTCTCTGTTGGGATTCTTTCACGTGAAGCCGGAAGCTCTGTGAGATGTAATTTCTGTTCCAGGCCATGGGAAGAGAGAAGAGAGTCGCTGGCATCCTGGCATTTCTTACTGGGGACCTCCCCCACCCTCTGCCTGGGCTTTTCTACTAATAAAATCTGCTTACAAGGCTTGTCAAGGACAGCTACATCTCCCAGGGTGAATCCTACTAGTGCTTCGCTGGCTGATTACCCCCGTTACAGTATATTATGCCTTTTATATATAACATAACGAGGACTCATTTAATGAGAAAACAAGTCCCAGATTGTAATCAATGTCCAAAAGTACATTTATTCAGCACTTTACTCTCTGCTCAACATGCTTGGAAGGGATTTGAACTTTTCCAACAAACCCTCCTGGACTGGTCCTTATGCATCCCCTTTGGTCCCCTCCACTCTCCACCTGACAATTCTCAATTGTTTTACAACAAGAGTGTGAGTTACAGAATATTCATCAGAAGGGTCTGCAACCCTGGGCTGAGAGGACAGGCTCCCTTGTTGAGCCTTCAGGCCTGGCCTCTCCAGGGATACAGCGCTCAGGTCAGGTCAGGGCTGTGCATTGGGCAGAGCCTGGCTCTTGGTTCTTAGACCTCCAGGGACCTGGCTGACAGCAGGTAGGAGAGTCTGGGCTAGAAATAGACCTTTCTTCAAACTCTGGAGAGGTGTCCCTTTAATGTCACTCATGGGAAAGGTTTATGGTGACATCACATCTGTGCCCCTGAGGCTGAGCACACCACTGCCCCAATGCCTGGATAATGTGGTTCTGTCAGCAAGGAAGGGAACAGGTGCTAGTGAGTCTGGTATAGAAAATAATCCACAGGCAGCAAGAAGGAAGAGAGAACCAAGGGTGACTGGCCAAGGACACAGCAAGCCAGTGGCAAGGCTGGCCCTTGAGGTTGCTTTGCCTCTCTTAGGCCTTTCCTCACAACCCTTAGAATTATTGTCAAGTGTCTTTTCAGACTCTGATCCCATAAGGCCCATGTTGACTGATCCAAGGGCCCAAACCCAGCTTCCCTATGAGTTAGGGTATGGGATGCTCACCTGGGAAGTCTGTTGAATAGGCAGATTCTTAGTTCCTGTTCTAGTTTGCTAGCTGCTGGAATGTGATATACCAGAACCAGAACAGCTTTTAAAATGGGGAATTTAATAATTTACAAGGTTATAGTTTAAGGCCATGAATATGTTCCAATTAAAGCAAGTCTATAAAAATGTCCAAGCTAAAGCACCAATAAAAGGTTACTTTCACTCAAGAAAGGCTCATGACATTCAGGGTTTCTCTCTCAACTGGAACAGCACATGGTGAACATGGTGACGTCTGCTAGCTTTCTCTCCAGGCTTCTTATTTCATGAAGCTCCCCTGGGGGCATTTTCCTTCTTCATCTCCAAAGGTTTCTGGCCGTGTGGGCTCTTGTGGTCCTTGTGGCTCTGTTGGATCTCAAGCCTTTTCCAAAATGCTTCCTCTTTTAAAGGATTCCTGTAAGGTAATCAAAACCCACATGGAATAGATTGAGTCACTTTTTCCTCTAATCCAAGGTTAATACCCACAACTGGCTGAATCGCATCTCCATGGTGATAACCTAATCAGGTTTCCAACCTAGAGCACTGAACAGGGATCAAAAGAAACAGTTGCTCCCACAAGATTGGATCAGGATTAAAACATGGGTTTTCTAGAGTACACAATTCTTTCAAACCAGCACAGTTCCAATCCCCAGATACTGGGATTCTGCAGGTCTGGGCTGGAGCCCAGGGTGCTGCATATTCAGTAAGAGCCCAGGGAACTGGGATGCCAGAGGCCCCTGGAGCAGCCAGTCCAGGGAATGTTTGCGTTGACAGAGATTGCAAATGCACCAGGGTGTGAGTGCCTGGGACTGCCCCTGTGAACAAAAAGGAGCTTCCTTATCTGTGAGGTCTACTGCCCTCAACATTGCTCTCAGTTCTCCCCAAATTAAAGGTGATCTGTGATGAGTCAGAATCATTCATAAAAGAGCACTGTGCACGGCATAGGGTAGAGGTTTGGGAAGTTTTATTGTATAGGTGAAAGGAAAGAAGGAAGGAAGGACAAGAGGGAGTGGAGAAAGAGGGAGGAAGGAAAGAAAGGAGAGAGAGGGGAAGGGAAGGAAGAAGAAGAAGAGAAGGAGGGGGGAAGGAGAGGGGCAGAGGCTGACCACACCTGCGTGCTCAACTGTGGAGAAGACCTTCTAGTTACAGGGGACAGTCCTTCCCCTAAAAGCTCTACTAGCTTATGTAATACTTGGAGATTGTCCCCAAGACTCTTCTCCCCACCCATCCGCACACCTAACGCCACCAATTCTACCTCTCCAGACACCACCCACCCCCTACCCACCTCTCCTCTCACCTTCCCACCCACTAAGGCTCATTTCTGGGCTATTAGCAAGGGAAATAGCCCCCATTTCACTTTCAGTTCTTTAAGCATGATGTTCCATTCTGTGATCCATTTTTAACATAGAAGTTTTAATTAAATGTCAAATGAACAAATCACTTGTCTTCGCACATTTCACAAACCACAGCAAAGTTAATCATGTGTAGAATAGTTTGCTTATAAGAATAATTGCATTCATAAACTCCCGTCCTCTCTCCAATGCCACCTTCCATTTCTCTCTTCCCTTGAACTCACCCCCTTGTAGAAAGTCGCCTGGTTAAAACAAATGCTCTGTCTTAGAGGACAGTCCCCGCTCAGCCTGTGGCCTTTCTCTTTGACCCCCATATAGATCCTGCAGTTGGGACTATGCTAGCCTGGCTCCTAGGAAGGGACGATAAATGTGGACTGATCCTCTTCTTAGGCTTGCCTTGAGAGGAAACACATCCCTTAGCAGAGAGTGGACTGCAGTGAAATTCCTTCCCCTTTTGCCTTGAGCATATATGAACATTCACTGGAGACATATGGCTAAGGTATGTCCATTTGGTGGCATCCAGCTCACTCCTGCTGGTATATCTGCTCCTGACAAGGAGGGAGAAAGGGTCCCTCACTACAGCAAGCATAAGACGGAGGCTTCGCGTAGATCGTCTCCCTCCATGAGCCACGGATTGAGACCCACTGGCCATGGGGGACTGACACCCTCGAGTGAAACTTCTGTTCTATGTAAGTAAACATTTCTCCATCAGGGCCAGTGATGCTGACACCTGCGAAACATGGAGTGGGCTGGAGCCTAGGACTGCTGTTCCCGGTGGCAGGCATTGTCGTGCACTTTGCTACCCTCTGTGAGGTGAGACCCCTCCCCTGGGGGTGGTCACAGGTGTCTCTCTGATGGATAGTTTGGTACAAGCAGCAGAGTACAGACAGTTTGACACTCTAACTCTCTAAAAAGATCACTAATATTTGTAGATCTCTGACTCATTCAAATGAGATGTTAATTATGGCTATCCCAAAGCATTTTTCTCCTTGTGCCCTCCTCTACTGCTTTATTTTGCTCTTGGTTCTGGCAGTTTAGTGTTTGTTTGTTTGTTTTTTGTCATGGGCAGGCTCTAGGAATCAGACATGGGTCTCCAGCAAGTTTAGTGTTTTTGAACTAGAAAAGTTGTAATTTCACTCTCCCAATTGCAGGAACATGGAGGAATCAAGTGGGGCATAAACCACTTCCACCCTATGCACAGGAAAGTCAACCCTCAGGAGATCACAGGCTGCAAGATATCCGAGAGAAGAGGAATGATTGGGAGATTAGAGGGAGGAACTGAGGCAGATGAAGGAAGCAGGCCTGTTGATTGTCTTACCACAGATGAAGGTCAAAATCCCCATCTCTGACTAATTTTAAGCAGAGACTTTTGAATACTCAGAACATTGTATTATTTAGGTTCAGTTTTAGTAAAGGATACTGGGCAATAACACGTTAAATCCTTGAGTAGGGCATGAGATTTGTAGGTTTGTCCAGAGTGATGCCCTAATAAATTCCAGAGTGATTTGAACAGTGAATAAAAAAGTATTTGCAAAGCCCCCTTGGGGGAATGGCGAGAAAAGGGGAAAACTCAACTTCCCCATTTGGAGAATTCTTGATATTCTCACAAGCAATTGGGACAATCAAAGTAATAGGTAGAGCCCTCAGTCTGGGGGGTTGTTTATATGAAAATTAGCCCCTTAAAGGATAGGCCAAGCTTACTTAAAATTAGGCCTAAGAGTCACCCCCAGAGAACCTCTTTTGTTGCTCAGGTGTGGCCTCTCCCTCTCAGCCAACACAACAAGCAAACTCACTGCCCTTCCCCTGGGACATGACGCCCAGAGGTGTGGACCTTCCTAGCAACATGGGACAGAAATCCTAGAATGAGCTGAGACTCAGCATCAAGGGATTGAGAAAACCTTCTTGACCAAAAGGGGGAAGAGTGAAATGATACAAAATAAAGTGTCAGTGGCTGAGAGATTCCAAACAGAGTCAAGAGGTTATCCTGGAGGTTATTCTTATGCATTATATAGATATCACATTTTTAGTTAAGGTGTAATGGAGAGTTGGAGGGAAGTGCCTGAAAATGTAGAGTCATGTTCCAGTAGCCATGTCTCTTGAAGATGATTGTATAATGATATAGCTTTCTTAACGTGACTGTGTGATTGTGATAACCTTGTGTCTGATGCTTCTTTTATCTAACTTATCAACAGACAAGTAAAACATATGGATTGAGAATGAATGAATAATGGGAGAACAAATGTTAAAATAAATTTAGTAGATTGAAATGCTGGTGATCAATGTAGGGGAGGGATGGGGGATATGATATGTATGAATTTTTTTCTGTTTTCTTTTTGTTTCTTTTTTCTGAATTGATGCAAATGTTCTAAGAAATTATCATGATGGTGAATATACAACTATGTGATGATATTGTGAGTTACTGATTATATATCAAGAATGGAATGATCATATGCTAAGAATGTTTGTGTTTGTATGTTGTTATGTTGAATAAAAAAAAGCAAAAAAAAAAAAGATCATGGCAATGAATACACGGCTATGTGATGATGTTGTGAGCCATTGATTGTACGCCATGTATGGAATGTATGTGTGTGACCATTTGTCAATAAAAAATATTTTTAAAAAAACAGGCTAAATATATAAAGATTAACTCTCATAAAAAAAAAAGCTAGAGGGTGGTGCGGAGGTGGCTCAGCAGGCAAAACTCTCACCTGCCATGATGGAGACCAGGGTTCGATTTCAGTGCCTGCCCATGCAGAAAAGAAAAAAAAGAAAAAGAAAGCTGGACACAGGCAGTCCTTTGTTGTACATGCCCATTTCATTTTGTTCTTCCACCCAGTGGCTTCCATCCTCAAAGTCACCTCATGATTCAAAATGGTAGCTGGAGCCCCTGCCATCACATCCACATTCTAGAAAGCATGACTGAGGAAGGAGAAATGGTGGAAGAGCAAAAGGGCACCCTTCGGTGTGGAATTAATTTCCTTTAAACACCCTATCTTGCAAGTCCCACATAATATTTTGCTAGAACTTAAAAAATACAGTTTCACCTGGTTAAAATAGAGGCTGGAAAGGTAGTTTTTTTTATCTGGGCACATTGATAGCCCAAATAAACTCGATGTTCTCTTACTGAAAAACAGGTGGAGAATGGATTTGGGTGAGAACCAGCAGTCTCATTGGGAAATCGAGCCCAAACATTGACTGATACTTTAATGGGGCAAGGAAGAGTGATGAAAAAAGACAAAGGTTGGGGGGGGGGGGGAGGCAAGGAAGGGGGAAGAGAGAGGAGTCTAAAAAAATACAGATATACCTGCCAATGTAAAAATTAGCTAAAATCTCACTTGGGAAGACACTATGCCAGCAAATGATTCTGCCTATACATTTATTGGCAAAAAAAGTAATGTAAACTCCATATTCTTATCAGTCCCAGGCCCTTGAAGCAGTGCCTGGCATATAGTAAGTGTTCAAAAAATATTTTTGAATTGAAATGTTTTCTAATAAATCCAATATGTGTGTATGTGTGTGTGTGTGTGTAGGTAGGTAGGTAGATAGATAGACAGATAGATACAGATTGCTTCAGCCAGCCAGGCAGAATAGTCATTAAAATGATTGATAACAGTAATTCTCTCTGGGTAATGGGATGGAATTTAGGGTAATTTTTATTTTCTTCTTTTTTGCTTTTCTGAATTTTCCAATTATTCCAGTTAATTATGCATTACTTACTTAGTCTTAAAAAGTTATATCAAAATCCATTTGGGACCAAATCAATGCACGTATGTCCTTACCTACAGAATAACAGTAACAACAAAATTGGATCAGATTTTTGAATAAGAGGGAGTTGAAGTAGATATTTAAAATTCAATTCTTAATAAAAAATGGTTTGGCATTGGACTCTGTGGAGATGTTTAGACAGGGAGCTCACAGCTTTATGGACAACGGGACTAGAGAGCAAGGAGTGGTACCCAAAGGGCTCAAGGCTGCTGCTCACCCTGAGATTCTGAAATTCATTTCCAAGCTCCTCGGGAAGAGACAGGCCCTGGTGGCTTCAGTAATCCTCAAACATCATGGCGACATAAAGATGACATGGTGCATTCTTCACAAAGATGTGGAAACTGGAGCCCAGAGAGGGTTGAACCTGAGCTCCTGACTCTGCCTCAGTAGGTTCCTCATTTCTCCCCTTTTCCCTCTGCAGACACAGCCAGTGCTCCTTGGTGTTGTAGTGTATGTAGGGAAACCAAAAGTTTTACCGAACATTGGCTTCATCAAGCCTATGCCATCTATGTTAGATATCTGACTCTCAGTTTGGAAAGAAAATACTTATCTTTGGGCTCCAGCGAGTCATTATTGCATTTAGAGGCTGAGACTAGCCAATGAGGTCGTGGTTTGTAAAAGAGAGAGATTCTTCTCTCTCCCCTCACCATGTGCTCTGTTTTGGTTTGCTAAAGCTGCCAAAATGCAATATACCAGAAATTGAATGGCTTTTAAAAAAGGAATTTATTAAGTTGCAAACTTACAGTTCTAAGCTCACAGAAAAGTCCAAACTAAGGCATCCAGAGAAAGATACCTTAACTCCAAAGGAAGGGCTGATGACGTTCAGGGTTTCCCTTAGCTGGGAAGGCACATGGCATTGTCTGCTAGTTTTCTCTATAGGCTTCTTCAAACAGCTTCCCTGGGGACATTTTTCTTTCTGCATCTCCAAAGTTGGAGTTTCCGGCTGAGCGGGCTCTGAAGCTTTTTCCAAAATGGTTCCCTCTTAAAGGACTCCAGTAAGCATTCCCACCTTGAATGGGTAAAGAGATATCTCCATGGAAACCGCCTAATCAAAAGGTCCCATCCACAATTGCATGGGTCACATCTCCATGGAAACAACTTAATTAAAAAGATCCCACCCAAGTGAATTATCTAATTTAACTTGTGTGGTAAGTTTATGGAATCCTGTATAGGGCATGAGATCTTATTGGTTTGTCCAGATTAGTGTGATGCCCTGATATATCTCGGAGTAATCTGGGCAGTGAATAAAGAACTATTTGCAAAGTCCCCCTGGAGGACTTGGGAGGAAGGAGAAAATATTCAACTTCCCATTTGGAGAATTCCTGATATTCTCACAAGCAGTGGGGACAACCAAATCAATAGCCTGAGCCCTTGATCTTGGGGTTTGCCCCATGAAACTTATTCCAGCAAAGGAGAAGCTAAACCTACTTATAATTATGACTAAGAGTCACCCCCAGAGGACCTCTTTTGCTGCTCAGATGTGGCCTCTCTCTCTAAGCTGACTTGGCAAGTAAAGTTACCACCCTCCCCACTACAGGGGGCTTGACACCCAGGGGTATAAATCTCCCTGACAATCTGTGATAGGACTCCTGTAATTAGCCAGGACCCAGCATCTTGGGATTGAGAAAGCCTTCTTTACCAAAAGGAGGAAGAGAGAAATGAGACAAGATAAAGTGTCAGTGGCTGAGAGATTTCAAATCGAATCAAGAGATGATCCTGGAGGTTATTCTTTATAATTAAAGAGATAATTATATAGTTATCTCTTTTTAGTTTATGGTATATTGGAGTGACTAGAGGGAAGTACCTAAAACTGTTGAGCTGTGTTTCAGTAGCTTTGATTCTTTTTTAAATTTTTTTAAATTTTTATTACGAAACTTTATCAAACAAACATACAAATATTCTTGACATACAAACATTCTGTACATGGTGTACAATCATGGCCCACAATATCATCACATAGCTGTGTATTCATCACCATGAGCATTTTTTTGAACATTTGCATCTCTCCAGCAAAACAAAGAGAAAAGAAAAAACTCATACATACCATACCCCTTATCCCTCCCTCTCATTGACCACTAGCATTTCAATCTACTCAATTTATTTTAACCTTTGTTCCCCCTATTATTTGTTTATTTCTTATCCGTATTTTCACTCATCTGTCCATACCATAGATAAAAAGAACATCAGACACAAGGTTTTCCAATCACACAGTCACATTGTAAAAGCTATATAGTTATACAATCATCTTCAAGAAACATGGCTATTTGGAACACAACTCTACAGTTTCAAGTACTTCCCTCTAGCCACTCTAATACACCATAAACTATAAAGGGGTGTGTTAGTTAGATTCAGTTGTCAACTTGGCCAGGTGAGCATACCTAGTCTTGTTGTTGCGGACATAAGCCAACCGTACGTGAACCTCATCTGTTGCTAATTACATCTGCAGTCAACTAGGAGGCGTGTCTGCTGCAATGAGTGACGTTTGACTTAATTGGTGGTGCTTAAATGAGAGAACGCAATGTAGCACAGCCTAAGCAGGTCTGCATTCCTCATCTCAGCACTAGCAGCTCAGCCCAGGCTTTTGGAGAGGCAGAAAGAAGTCACCCCGGGGAAAGTTGTTGGAACCCAGGGGCCTGGAGAGAAGACCAGCAGAGACCATCTTGTGCCTTCCACGTAAGAAAGAACCTCAGTGGAAAGTTAGCTGCCTTTCCTCTGAAGAACCAACAAAATAAATCCCCTTTTATTAAAAGCCAATCCGTCTCTGGTGTGTTGCATTTCGGCAGCTAGCAAACTAGAACAAGGGGATATCTATATAATGCGTAAGAATAACCTCCAGGATAACCTCTCGACTCTGTTTGAAATCACTCAGCCACTGACACTTTATTTTGTCTTATTTCTCTCTTCCCCCAGTAACCTTGATTCTTGAAAACGATTGTATAATGATACTGCTTTTACCATGTGACTGTGTGATTGAGAAAACCTTGTGTCTGATGCTACTTTTATCCAAGGTATGGACAGATGAATAAAAAGGTATGGACAAAAAATAAATAAATAATTAGGGGATAAGGGGTAAAATAAATTGGGTAGATGGAAATACTGGTGGTCAATGAGAGGGAGAGGTAAGGGGTATGAGATGTACGAGTTTTTTCCTTTTTCTTTTTCTGGAGTGATACAAATGTTCTAAAAGTGATCAGGGTGATGAATACACAACTTTGTGATGATATTGTGAGCCATTGTACACCACGTATGGACTGTAGATGTATGAAGATTTGTCAATAAAAATATTTTTTAAGAAAAGATCCCATCCAACAATATTGACGAGATTAAAGAACATGGCTTCTCTGGGGTACAGGACAGTTTCAAATCGGCATACCCACCCTCTGCTCACCACCATTCCCTGAACACAAGATGCTCTTTCCTGCTTCCACTGCACTGAGATAAAGTCTCCTGTATGGGATGCCCCCTCTCTTCAATTCTAGCTAACCTCTACCCAGCTTCCTTCTGGAAGCTTCCTCTGACTCCTACAGCCCTCACCCCTGCATTCTTTCTTGGAGCCCATATGATGGGTACCATTCAGTCAGCTCTGAATTATATTAGCTCCTAACTGATTCTGCTGTCATAGTCCTTACTGCTTCATTTATGTGCATTTTATATTCCTGATCTCTCAGATCCTACAGGGACAGCAGGGCTCCTACATTACCACCACCACCGCCCTTAGACACACATGCTCAGTTGTACCCAGTAGGTTCTCAATGGATTATTTTGAAATACACCAAGGGGCAGCAGAATAATCACAGGAATTCTCAGCAAGCTCAGCTAGAGGACACAGTCTTATGACCCAACTAGATGCTGTCTATATAAGACTCACTTTATATCTAAAACCACAAATAGTTGAAAGGGAAAAGACAGAAAAAGACATTCCATGCAAATAGAAACCAAAGGGAGCTAGGATGTCAGATACTAATATCTGACAAAATAGACTTTCAGTCAAAAATTGTCATAAGATAAATAAATAATAGGGGGAATAAGGGGTAAAATAAATTGGGTAGATTGAAATACTAGGGGTCAATGAAAGGGAGAGGTAAGGGGTATGGGCTGTATGAGTTTTTTCTTTTATCTTCTTATTTCTTTTTCCGAAGTGGAGCAAATGTTCTAAAAATGATCATGGTGATGAATACACAACTATGTGATGATATTGTGAGTCATTGATTGTATACCACATATGGACTGCATATGTGCGAAGATTTGTCAATAAAAATATCTTAAAAAAAAGAAAAAAATTGTTACGCGAGGCAAAGAAGTACATTACATATTGATAAAAGGGTCAATTAATCAAGAAGCTATAATAATTATAAATACATATTCACTCAACAACAGAAACTCAAACTATATGAAGCAAAAATTGACAAAATTGAAGGAAGAAATGCACAGTTCTACAATAATAGTAGGAAACTTTGATACCCCACTTTCAATAATGGATAGAACATCTAGATAGAAGATCAATAAGGAAATGGAGGACTTGAACAGCACTATAAATCAACTAGATCTAATAGTTTTATATAAAACACTCCATCCAACAAAAATAGAATACATTTTTCTCAAGTACCCATGGATCAATCTCCAGAATAGACAGAATAAACCATATGTTTGGCACAAATTTTTAAAGATTGAAATCATATAAAGTATGTTCTCTAAACACAATGGAATGAAACTAGATATCAATAACAGAAGGTGAACTGGAACATTCACAAATATGTGGAAATTAAACAACGCTCTTAAACAACCAAAGCTGTTTTCTTTCAAAGAAGAAATCACAAGGGAAATGAGAAAGTATTTTGAGATGAATGAAAACAAAAATGCAGCACAACAAAATTTGCAGGGTGCAGCAAAAGCAGTGCTCAAAGGGAAATTTATAGCTATAAACACCTACTTTAAGAAAGAAAAAAGATCTCAAGTCAATAATGTAACTATATCTTAAGGAGTTAGGAAAAAAAAAAGTAAACTAAATCCAAAGCTAGCAGAAAGAAGGAAATAGTAAAGATTAGTGCAGAGAAAAATAAAATAGAGAATAGAAAAGTAATAGAATCAACAAAGCAAAAGTCGGTTCTTTGAAAAGACCAACAACAATTTGAAAAACTTTTCTGAAAAAAGAAGAACACGGAAATAATTAAAATCAGAAATGAAAGTGGGGTCACTAACTATGGCTGACCTCAGAATTAATAAAAAGGATTATAAGAAAATACTATAAGACACAGAGTCTGACCTCCAGGAGGTTACAGAGAAACAAGACACAGAATGGACATAAACATATCAAATGGACAATACAGAGTGACCTGCTCCACAAATGCAAAGTAAATACTCACATCTGTCTTTTGGTTTGGACAGTTAGCTGCTTTAATCCTCACCTGCACATGTCCTATTAACTGAAAATACATTATCTCCTTCTTGAGCTATCTCATAATCCTTAGGGAAAGCTTATTCAATACAAAAGGAAGCTCCTCCTTCACATGCCAATTGGAGAGAAACTGGAGCAAAGTCTCCGCTGAGTGCTGTTGCTTCTCAGGGTTGCCCAATTCATTACATTGTTTGTCAAAAATGTGGACAGGCGCTTGTCCACCACCACTCAGATGCATTTTGCCATGGGGTGCCACCTTGGGCACCAAGGCAACCCTCTTCTCAGGTAACAAGTCTTTGCTCAACTTGTTCTCCAAACCCCACAGAGCCAGGGAGATGGATCTAAGGGCATCCAGTCAGTTACATCCTGTGTCACCAGAGCACTTGCCTAAGTGCTGTCTGAGCCAGAGCCTTCAGCCAGACAACCCCTTCTTCAAAATAATTTCATTTCAAGGGGCCCTTCTCCCTGCCCCTGGACTGTGATCAGGCCCCACTCCCTGCCTTCCCTACAAGGCTCCCTGAGCTCAGATTTAGGGAAGCTAGATCAGACTTCTTCCCCTTCCATCTCCAAAGGCCCTGAATGAACTGGGTTCTCTCCTCTCCAACCACCCACTCTGTGAACAGGGGATGAGGAAGGTTTTGCCAAATCACTCAAACCACAAAAGCGCTTGTAAAACCCCAATCCCAGGAGAGTGGGTGCTGCTGCCTGCACTTGTACAACTAAGAAGGCACTCAAGTGACCCTTCACCAAACAAATCATCTTCTCCAGATTGAAAAAAAAAGGAAAAGAAAGAAAAGCTTCCTGTTACACAACTAATGGTTAGCAAGTAATGCAGTGTTAGAGTTCCGAGAACAGTAAGATCAGTGAGAATCGGAGGCACCCAGGACATTTTGAATCTCCTACATAGAATGCAGAATTTTTTGTCTGAATTTTACCAACACAGAATAGTGTTGTTCTTTAAACTTTTCCTTTTGAGTTATTTTCAAACTTACAGGACAGTTGCAAAAATAAAACAAAACCCATATAGAGAATCCCAACGTACTCCCCCCGATCCAGAATTCCAGACCCACAGTTTTCACATTTTGCCACATTTGCCATATCATTCAATCTATTCATCTGTCAATCCCTATTTATCTATCTCTCTGTCTATCCACTTACCTATTTTTTGCACATTTGAGAGTAGGTTTATACGTCATGCTCCTTAACCACATGATACTTTCATGCACATTTCCTAAGATCAAAGATACTCACTTAAGTAACCACTTTAAGTGCAGTTATTAAGTTCAAGAAATTTAACATTGATATAAAGATTACATTTTTTCATATGTTCCAACGATGTTCTTTTGAGTTGTTCATCCTTCATTTTTAGAACTCATCCAGGATTACGTATTGCAATTAATTGTTGTTTCTCTTTAATTTTCTTATTAAATTGCAGAAACATATATACGGCATAAACTCCCCCATCTCAACTGCTCTCAAGCATATCATTCAGTGAGATTAATCATATTCACTATGTAATGCTACCCTCACCACCATCCTATTACCAGAACTACCCTTCCACCCAAACAGAAACTCTATACACATTATGCACTAATTTTACATTTCCCCTGACTCCCTCTCCTTAGGAATCTGTACTCTACTTTCAGTCTCTCTGAATTTACACATTCTGCTATTTCGTATAAGTGGAATCATACAATATCTGTCCCTTTGCCTTATCTCACTCAAAATGTCATCCTCAAGATTCATCCATACAATGATATGCATCAGAACTTCGTTCCCTTTTTAATGTTTAAATTTCTATTATTTTTATTGCGCTTTTCTTTTATGGTTAGTGCTTTTTTTCATTACTTTTTAAAGCTGAGTAATATTCCACTGTATGTATATGCCACATATTGTCCATCCATTCCTCTGTTGATGGGCATTTGGGTTGCTTCCACCCTTTGACGATTGTGAATAATGCTGCTAAGAACTTTGGGGTACAAATACCAGTTCAACTCTCTGCATTAAATACTTTGGGGAATATACTTAGATGTGAAATTGCTGAGTGTAACTCTTTGAGGGACCACCAAACTGTTTTCCACAGTGATTGCACGATTTTACATCCCAATCAAAATATACTAGAGTTCCCATTTCTCCACGTCTTTGTCAGCATTTGTTTTTTTCCATATTTACAATTATAGCCTTTTTTAGTGGATGTGAAATAGTATCTCATTAGTGGTTTTAATTTCCATTGCCTTGGTGGCTAATGATGTTGAGCATCTTTTCATATGCTTATTTGCCATTTTCACATCTTCTTTGGAGGAATGTCTATTCAAATCCTTTGCCCATTTTTTAATTGGGTTGTCTTTTTATTGTTAAGTTGAAGGAGTTCTTTATATATTCTGGATATTAAACCCTTATCAGATATGTGAGGTTTCTAGAATTTTTCTCCCATTGTGTTGGTTGTCTAGTCACTATAATAATGTTTTTAGATGCACAAAAGTTTTCAAGTTTGATGAAGTCCAATTGATTTATTTTTTCTTCTGCTACTTGCGCTTTTGGTGTACAGTCTACGAATCCTTCTAACAGATGAATTTTTTAAGAGATGATATTTCTGGAACAAATCTTTTATTCAAATTAAATTTTTATAATAAATTTTCTCTACAGCACAGCTAAACCATTAACAATTTTTCAATTTAAATAAACTATCTTTCTTGGGATAAATTATTTTCTATTTATATTTTTTCAATGTAAGATGTGATCAATTAGTTGCATTTTTGTTTGCTTTTTTAACAACTTTAAGATACAGTTCATATGCCATATAATTCATCCATTTACAGTTCAAAGAGTGGTTTTTAGTATTTTCACAGAATTATGTTTAACCATCAACACACATTTTCAATATCTTCATCACCCTGAAAGAAGCTCTGTAACCATTAGCAGTCGCTCCCAATTGGGGATTGAATTATGTCCCCCACAAAAGGCATGTTCAAGTCCCATACCCTAGTCCTGTGCATGTGATCCCATTTGTAAACAGGAACTTTAAGATATTATTAGTTAAGGTGTGCCCAAACAGAATGACGGTGGACCTTAATCCAATATGGTTGAAGTCCTTAGAAGCAAAAGGAAATTGGAAATGGAAAAGAAGCCACAGGAGCAGCTAGAAACTGAAGGTCATATGAAAGGAAAGCCATGGAACCCCACTGATTGCTGGCCAGTCCAAAGATACTGATTCCAGGAGGAAGCACACCATTCAACCTCTGAAACGGCAAGCCGGTAAATTCCTGTTGTAAAGCCAACGTAATGAACGTATTTGGTTTAGCAGCCAGGAAAGTGACATTTTCCATTCCCCTTCAACTCCCTAGGCCCAAACAACTACTAATCTACTTCCTGCCTCTAAATTTCCCTATTTAGAAATTTCATACAAATGGAATCATGAAATCTTTGGTCTTTTGTAACTGGCTTCTTTCACTCTGCATAATGTTTTTAAGATTCATCTATATTGTAGCATGGTCAGTATTTCAATTCTTTTTATTGCCAAACATTTCATTACATGCATTTACCATATCTTATTTTCCCATTCATCCATTGATGGACATCTGGGCTGCTCCCACCTTTTGGCTATTATGAATAATGTTACTACAAACATTATGTACTAGTTTTTGTATGGATATATGTTTTCATTTCTCTTGGATACATACCTAGAAGTGGAATTGCCAATTGGTTTCATCTGGCCATATTTATTTTTCTGGATAACACTCTGGCCATTACGTTTTCTTTTATGAAAAACAGAAAGACACACAGAGAGAAACGGAAAGAGAGAAAGACGGGAAGGCTGCATCTGTTCAGATGTCTTGTCTGAAGTTCTTGAGTGCAGGGAGGAATCAAAGGCATTGGGTTGAAATGATGGCATCAAAATGATTGAATCAAGGGGCACACCTGCCATGTGGGAAGCCTGGGTTCGATTTCTGGTCCATGCACTTTCCAAAAAACAACCAAGCAAAACAAACAAGAAAACTAACCAAACAAAAATTCAACAAATGGTGCTGCAATAACAGGATACTCACATGGAAAAATCATGAAATGTGACCCTGCCATACAGTATACAAAAAAAAGGGGGGGGATGGATCAAAAATATCCTGCAGATGAAAAAGTTTCTGGAAAAAAGTCTAACCTGAGTTGAACTGTATAGCTGAAAAGCTGGAGAGAGGAATGAAAGTAGTACTCCAATAGGGATCCCAGCACAAGCAAAGGTCTGCTGACTGGGCTGAGTATGGAGTACTTGGAGATCAAGCAGGAGACAGCAAAAGGTGAGTCTAGCATGATTTGTTGGGAGTCACGCCATCAAGGGCTGGGAAGTGTTTAGAGACTAAATGCTTATAGCATTAGGGAGTCACTGGAGACTACGGTCTAGGGGAGTCAGTCCCATGATCAAATCAGATGACCATGATCACAACAATGTCTGAAAGGTACAGGCAAGATGGACCTAAGTGAGATAGAAACCCCTGAGACAGCAAGTCCCATTCTTAGGAGGCAGGTGAAGCAATTCAGAGCTAATGTAAAATCTCTGAGGATAGCCATCTGGAAGATAGTTACTCAAATACTGATTCATGGGCAAAAGCCACTTTCAACATGGGGGTTTCCCCAAAGAACTTGTGCCTACATGCAGAGAACTCATCATTTCCCTATTACATAAACTGATAAGGTCATTCAGAGTCAAGATTGATGCCAGGGATTTGCTGCTAATCAAGTTAAAATAACAAACAGGAGAGCAAGGTTGGCCCTCTGCCAAATGACCAAGGAGCTGGTCCAGAGGCACAGAACACTGCAGCGAAGCACCCTGTCCCTGCCCTCAGAGTCTGGGCAAGACAATCACTGGGAGGCCCAGCAATGCCCTTCAGCTGCATTTGGAAGCTCCAGGGCCAAATCTTGGACTGACACTTCCAAGGGCTTCTGTTAGAGCTGGCCGGCCAAGTGAAATCCAGTCCTGGAGATCCACAGCTAGGCTTTCCTCACTGCCTGCAGGAGTTTGCAGGGATGGAGGTGCTGGGGGAACACGGCCTGCAGTGATACCATCAGAGAGCCCAGGGAGACAAAAAGCTTTGGAGAGAAAGCAGCTGAGGTGCATTTTGACAATAATTAATTCTAAAATGACAATAAGTCATGTTTGTATAAGGCTGTCACTGGGCCCTGGAAAAAAAGGTAGGATAGGGTTCAGCCTCTAGTGGAGGAGATATTTTCTTTCACACAAAGGTTCCCCTGCACCTTCTAAGAAGATCACTGCCAAACTAGCCCGGTCCTGCCTCTGGTTGTTGCAGAGTCCCTCATGTGTCCCCTCCCTAACACAGAGGGCAGTGCAGTTGGGCCCACCTAATAAATTGTAGCAGTGATTCTAGGGAGATCAAAGTCTCTTATGGACCTTGGTTTGGAAAAATCAACGTCCTAAGTCGAATGCCTTCGGGTTTTTCAGTAGCTCTGCTCCTCACCCTCCACCCCCAGTTTCGCGCATCGTTGCCGGGTCTGGTTTCAAGACCGTGAAACTTAGTGAGTGATGGAGGCTCCTTCCGAATCATTTCGAGCACCCTGATTGATAGGGGACCGATGTTTCTGCCACCACTTAGGGTCGGTCCTAGCTTGTAGGAGGCCAGACAGATCTGGTTTGGGGGTGGAGGGTAGCTCTACAATTTGCCACGATTCACCGACTTTGGGTACTAAGCGCCGACACCATCATTTTCTAATTTCATGTCATCTGTTTGGCCTCGTTACCATCATGCTGACCGCCCAGAAAAGACGCTTTCTGTCTGTGCAGACGACACTCCTGGGCCACAGAACTTTGTGGGCCCGGCCAAGTCTGGCTGCCACAGGGAAGCGCCTGCGGCAGCGCGGAGCATCCGAGGTCTTTTCCGGCGGAGCCGGGTAGAGGTGCGGACCATTCCTCCCGGGCACTCCAGAGCCCCCACCCGCGCGAGTCTCGTGGGAGTCCGTGAGTGAGCTCCCAACACTTTATCACACCCCGCCGCAGCCAGAGCCTTATCCAGGTTCTCCAATCCCGAAATGGCGGGTAGGGGAGCTGGGGTCGTGAGAGGACAACAGTCAGCCTGGCGGGCCTGGGCGCTTCCTCCTCCCAGGCACCTCGGTCCACCACCCCCGCTTGACTCCTCCCCTGAATCTGTTCCGCAGCGTCCCCGCCCTGACAGCACACTGCTTCAGCGACCGCACCTGCCTCCGGTTTGGGGGACGTGAGGGAGGTAGAAAGAAACAGGGAGGATTTGAGCAGCGTGAAAGAGCAGGCTGGCCGGCCTCGCCCCGCGGGCTTCCGCAGCCCTAGCGCCGGCGGGCTAGTGGCTGCGGCATGAAGGCGCTGTCCGCGGTGCTGACGCGGGCCGCCAGCTTGGCCAGGAGCGGGGAAAGACGCCAGATTCCAGGGTCGCCCGAGCAGAGTGCCCACAACCGCCCCCTACCCCTTGCAAAGCGAAGGGGGAACCTCTCCTTTGGTAGGGTTTCCAAAAGCAACCCTCCAAATCCTGGCACTGCGGTTGGATCCAGGGCGAAAGAGCGAGCGAGAGGGAACTTAAACTTGGAACTGCAGCCCGGGAGGACCCAGTGTC